>NC_083719.1:159363559-160563559 GCF_028564815.1 Eubalaena glacialis | reverse complement strand
TTCCGCTTCAGCAGGGCTCTTCAAGGCTTTACCTTGAGGAAAGGACTCACGTCAAGTTTCCTTGAGGCTCTAGAGCGTCTCAGGAGGAGCTCCCACCCAGGCTATGAAAGCACCCTGTTGATTTAGAGAAAACTCGTTCCCTTCCCAGAGCCCTGCCTACAGTGACTAGAAACTCGTCCAAAACTCTGGTATTTAGGTAGCTTCAAGGCAGCATGAATGGAGCTTTCAAAATGGGAAAGCAAGCCTCGTGCCATCAGGTCTCCGTTTCCAGTGAGCACGCAGCCTACCCCCTTGTGATGTCTACCAAGTAAATATTCCGTCAAACTACACAATGGTCCCTTCCCTGAAGAATGTTTTCTTGGCACGGATTTCTGCATGTAGCGAACTGCCTCTCTCAAGGAACGCTTTGGTAACGCTATCGGGGCTTAGGCTCTTCTAAAACCCTGCAGTGTAAGAGGAAGAACTGTGCTTTGGTTACAGCAGGAACGCAAGGCAACTTTCTCCTGTAAGTATGGGGTCTTAAGGTATGACTTTTTAGAAGGAATGTGAAACAGTATTGGTTTCTCAGTGCCGTTCAGCCTAGGGCACTGAGGCAGATATGCATGACATGTAGACGTGAGACAACAGATTGCCTGGAGCTGTTGGAGTGCTGAGGAAATCTAGCTCTTCCAAGGAGGCGTGCAGTGTGTTGCCTTACACTTAGCATATTGAGAGTGACTGGAAAAGGTTTCCGGGCCTGGATGTTTCTGAGCTTCCCAGTCGAGCACGCCGGTCCTCGGTGTTCGTGCAGGGAATAGGGTGCCCACGAGAGTTACTAGGTGTCTTCATAAGCGTACTAACGTTCAAAGAAAGCAGAACTGCAACTCATGTCTCCAGGAAACTGCTCCACGCTTCGGCTTCAGCAGGGCTCTTCAAGGCTTTACCTTGAGGAAACGACTCACGTCAAGTTTCCTTTGAGCTCTAGATCGTCTCAGGTGGAGCTCCCACCCAGGCTACGAAAGCACCCTGTTGATTTAGAGAAAACTCGTTCCCTTCCCACAGCCCTGCCTACAGTGACTAGAGACCCGTCCAAAACACTGGTATTTAGGTAGCTTCAAGGCAGCATGAATGGAGCTTTCAAAATGGGAAAGCAAGCCTTGTGCCATCAGGTCTCCGTTTCCAGTGAGCACGCAGCCTACCCCCTTGTGATTTCTACCAAGTAAATATTCCCTCAAACTACACAATGGTCCCTTCCCTGAAGAATGTTTTCTTGGCACGGAGTTCTGCATGTAGCGAACTGCCTCTCCCAAGGAACGCTTTGGTAACGCTATCGGGGCTTAGGCTCTTCTAAAACCCTGCAGTGTAAGAGGAAGAACTGTGCTTTGGTTACAGGAGGAACGCAAGCCGAGTTTCTCCTGTAAGTATGGGGTCTTAAGGTATGACTTTGTAGAAGGAATGCGAAGCAGTTTTGATTTCTCAGTGCCGCTCAGCCTAGGGCATTGAGGGAATTTGCATGACATGTAGGACATGAGAGAACAGATTACTTGGAGCTGTTGGAGTGCTGAGGAAATGTAGCTCTCCCAAGGAAGAGTGCAGTGTGTTGCCCTACACTTAGCATACACAGAGTGACTGGGAAAGGTATCCGGGCCTGGATGTTTCTTAGCAACCCAGTGGAGCCTGCCGGTACTCGGTGTTTTTGCACGGAATAGGGTGCCCAGGCGATATCCTAGGTGTCTTGAAAAGCGTAGTAACGTTAAAAGAAAGGAGAACTGCAACTCATGTCTCAAGGAAACTTCTCCACGTGCCGCTTCAGCAGGGCTCTTCAAGGCTTTACCTTGAGGAAAGGACTCACGTCAAGTTTCCTTGTAGCTCTAGAGCGTCTCAGGAGGAGCTCCCACCCAGGCTATGAAAGCACCCTGTTGATTTCGAGAAAACTCGTTCCCTTCCCAGAGCCCTGCCTACAGTGACTAGAGACTCGTCCAAAACACTGGTATTTAGGTAGGTTCAAGGCAGCATGAATGGAGTTTTCAAAATGGGAAAGCAAGCCTTGTGCCATCAGGTCTCCGTTTCCAGGGAACACGCAGCCTACCCCCTTGTGATGTCTACCAAGTAAATATTCCCTCAAACTACACACTGGTCCCTTCCCTGAAGAATGTTTTCTTGGCACGGAGTTCTGCATGTAGCGAACTGCCTCTCCCAAGGAATGCTCTAGGTACGCTATAGGGGCTTAGCCTCTTCTAAAACCCTGCAGTGTAAGAGGAAGAACTGTGCTTTGGTTACAGCAGGAACGCAAGCCGAGTTTCTCCTGTAAGTATGGGGTCTTAAGGTATGACTTTGTAGAAGGAATGTGAAGCAGTTTTGATTTCTCAGTGCCGCTCAGCCTAGGGCATTGAGGCAATTTGCATGACATGTAGGACGTGAGAGAACAGATTACCTGGAGCTGTTGGAGTGCTGAGGAAATGTAGCTCTCCCAAGGAAGAGTGCAGTGTGTTGCCCTACATTTAGCATACACAGAGTGACTGGGAAAGGTATCCGGGCCTGGATGTTTCTTAGCAACCCAGTGGAGCCTGCCGGTACTCGGTGTTCTTGCACGGAATAGGGTGCCCAGGCGAGATCCTAGGTGTCTTGAAAAGCGTACTAATGTTAAAAGAAAGGAGAACTGCAACTCATGTCTCAAGGAAACTTCTCCACGTTCCGCTTCAGCAGGGCTCTTCAAGGCTTTACCTTGAGGAAAGGACTCACGTCAAGTTTCCTTGAGGCTCTAGAGCGTCTCAGGAGGAGCTCCCACCCAGGCTATGAAAGCACCCTGTTGATTTAGAGAAAACTCGTTCCCTTCCCAGAGCCCTGCCTACAGTGACTAGAAACTCGTCCAAAACTCTGGTATTTAGGTAGGTTCAAGGCGGCATGAATGGAGCTTTCAAAATGGGAAAGCAAGCCTTGTGCCATCAGGTCTCCGTTTCCAGTGAGCACGCAGCCTACCCCCTTGTGATGTCTACCAAGTAAATATTCCCTCAAACTACACAATGGTCCCTTCCCTGAAGAATGTTTTCTTGGCACGGAGTTCTGCATGTAGCGAACTGCCTCTCCCAAGGAACGCTTTGGTAACGCTTTCGGTGCTTAGGCTCTTCTAAAACCCTGCAGTGTAAGAGGAAGAACTGTGCTTTGGTTACAGGAGGAACGCAAGCCAACGTTCTCCTGTAAGTATGGGGTCTTAAGGTATGACTTTTTAGAAGGAATGTGAAACAGTATTGGTTACTCAGTGCCGCTCAGCCTAGGGCATTGAGGCAGATATGCATGACATGTAGACGTGAGACAACAGATTGCCTGGAGCTGTTGGAGTGCTGAGGAAATCTAGCACTCCCAAGGAGGCGTGCAGTGTGTTGCCCTACCCTTAGCATATTGAGAGTGACTGGGAAAGGTTTCCGGGCCTGGATGTTTCTGAGCTTCCCAGTCGAGCATGCCGGTCCTCGGTGTTCTTGCAGGGAATAGGGTGCCCACGGGAGTTACTAGGTGTCTTCATAAGCGTACTAACGTTCAAAGAAAGCAGAACTGCAACTCATGTCTCCAGGAAACTGCTCCACGCTTCGGCTTCAGCAGGGCCCTTCAAGGCTTTACCTTGAGGAAACGACTCACGTCAAGTTTCCTTTGAGCTCTAGAGCGTCTCAGTTGGAGCTCCCACCCAGGCTACGAAAGCACCCTGTTGATTTAGAGAAAACTCGTTCCCTTCCCACAGCCCTGCCTACAGTGACTAGAGACCCGTCCAAAACACTGGTATTTAGGTAGCTTCAAGGCAGCATGAATGGAGCTTTCAAAATGGGAAAGCAAGCCTTGTGCCATCAGGTCTCCATTTCCAGGGAACACGCAGCCTACCCCCTTGTGATGTCTACCAAGTAAATATTCCCTCAAACTACACAGTGGTCCCTTCCCTGAAGAATGTTTTCTTGGCACGGAGTTCGGCATGTAGCGAACTGCCTCTCCCAAGGAACGCTTTGGTAACGCTATCGGGGCTTAGGCTCTTCTAAAACCCTGCAGTGTAAGAAGAAGAACTGTGCTTTGGTTACAGCAGGAACGCAAGCCGAGTTTCTCCTGTAAGTATGGGGTCTTAAGGTATGACTTTGTAGAAGGAATGTGAAGCAGTTTTGATTTCTCAGTGCCGCTCAGCCTAGGGCATTGAGGCAATTTGCATGACATGTAGGACGTGAGAGAACAGATTACCTGGAGCTGTTGGAGTGCTGAGGAAATGTAGCTCTCCCAAGGAAGAGTGCAGTGTTTTGCCCTACATTTAGCATACACAGAGTGACTGGGAAAGGTATCCGGGCCTGGATGTTTCTTAGCAACCCAGTGGAGCCTGCCGGTACTCGGTGTTCTTGCACGGAATAGGGTGCCCAGGCGAGATCCTAGGTGTCTTGAAAAGCGTACTAATGTTAAAAGAAAGGAGAACTGCAACTCATGTCTCAAGGAAACTTCTCCACGTTCCGCTTCAGCAGGGCTCTTCAAGGCTTTACCTTGAGGAAAGGACTCACGTCAAGTTTCCTTGAGGCTCTAGAGCGTCTCAGGAGGAGCTGCCACCCAGGCTATGAAAGCACCCTGTTGATTTAGAGAAAACTCGTTCCCTTCCCACAGCCCTGCCTACAGTGACTAGAAACTCGTCCAAAACTCTGGTATTTAGGTAGGTTCAAGGCGGCATGAATGGAGCTTTCAAAATGGGAAAGCAAGCCTTGTGCCATCAGGTCTCCGTTTCCAGTGAGCACGCAGCCTACCCCCTTGTGATGTCTACCAAGTAAATATTCCCTCAAACTACACAGTGGTCCCTTCCCTGAAGAATGTTTTCTTGGCACGGAGTTCGGCATGTAGCGAACTGCCTCTCCCAAGGAACGCTTTGGTAACGCTATCGGGGCTTAGGCTCTTCTAAAACCCTGCAGTGTAAGAAGAAGAACTGTGCTTTGGTTACAGCAGGAACGCAAGCCGAGTTTCTCCTGTAAGTATGGGGTCTTAAGGTATGACTTTGTAGAAGGAATGTGAAGCAGTTTTGATTTCTCAGTGCCGCTCAGCCTAGGGCATTGAGGCAATTTGCATGACATGTAGGACGTGAGAGAACAGATTACCTGGAGCTGTTGGAGTGCTGAGGAAATGTAACTCTCCCAAGGAAGAGTGCAGTGTTTTGCCCTACATTTAGCATACACAGAGTGACTGGGAAAGGTATCCGGGCCTGGATGTTTCTTAGCAACCCAGTGGAGCCTGCCGGTACTCGGTGTTCTTGCACGGAATAGGGTGCCCAGGCGAGATCCTAGGTGTCTTGAAAAGCGTACTAATGTTAAAAGAAAGGAGAACTGCAACTCATGTCTCAAGGAAACTTCTCCACGTTCCGCTTCAGCAGGGCTCTTCAAGGCTTTACCTTGAGGAAAGGACTCACGTCAAGTTTCCTTGAGGCTCTAGAGCGTCTCAGGAGGAGCTGCCACCCAGGCTATGAAAGCACCCTGTTGATTTAGAGAAAACTCGTTCCCTTCCCAGAGCCCTGCCTACAGTGACTAGAAACTCGTCCAAAACTCTGGTATTTAGGTAGGTTCAAGGCGGCATGAATGGAGCTTTCAAAATGGGAAAGCAAGCCTTGTGCCATCAGGTCTCCGTTTCCAGTGAGCACGCAGCCTACCCCCTTGTGATGTCTACCAAGTAAATATTCCCTCAAACTACACAATGGTCCCTTCCCTGAAGAATGTTTTCTTGGCACGGAGTTCTGCATGTAGCGAACTGCCTCTCTCAAGGAACGCTTTGGTAACGCTATCGGGGCTTAGGCTCTTCTAAAACCCTGCAGTGTAAGAGGAAGAACTGTGCTTTGGTTACAGCAGGAACGCAAGGCAACTTTCTCCTGTAAGTATGGGGTC
The DNA here is from genome assembly GCF_028564815.1 of Eubalaena glacialis. Lineage (NCBI taxonomy): Eukaryota > Metazoa > Chordata > Mammalia > Artiodactyla > Balaenidae > Eubalaena > Eubalaena glacialis. Next base: position 160,557,698 of record NC_083719.1, on the reverse strand, counting down.
TTAAGGTATGACTTTTTAGAAGGAATGTGAAAGAGTATTGGTTTCTCAGTGCCGTTCAGCCTAGGGCACTGAGGCAGATATGCATGACATGTAGACGTGAGACAACAGATTGCCTGGAGCTGTTGGAGTGCTGAGGAAATCTAGCTCTTCCAAGGAGGCGTGCAGTGTGTTGCCTTACACTTAGCATATTGAGAGTGACTGGGAAAGGTTTCCGGGCCTGGATGTTTCTGAGCTTCCCAGTCGAGCATGCCGGTCCTCGGTGTTCGTGCAGGGAATAGGGTGCCCACGAGAGTTACTAGGTGTCTTCATAAGCGTACTAACGTTCAAAGAAAGCAGAACTGCAACTCATGTCTCCAGGAAACTGCTCCACGCTTTGGCTTCAGCAGGGCTCTTCAAGGCTTTACCTTGAGGAAACGACTCACGTCAAGTTTCCTTTAAGCTCTAGAGCGTCTCAGGTGGAGCTCCCACCCAGGCTACGAAAGCACCCTGTTGATTTAGAGAAAACTCGTTCCCTTCCCACAGCCCTGCCTACAGTGACTAGAGACCCGTCCAAAACACTGGTATTTAGGTAGCTTCAAGGCAGCATGAATGGAGCTTTCAAAATGGGAAAGCAAGCCTTGTGCCATCAGGTCTCCGTTTCCAGTGAGCACGCAGCCTACCCCCTTGTGATTTCTACCAAGTAAATATTCCCTCAAACTACACAATGGTCCCTTCCCTGAAGAATGTTTTCTTGGCACGGAGTTCTGCATGTAGCGAACTGCCTCTCCCAAGGAATGCTCTAGGTACGCTATAGGGGCTTAGCCTCTTCTAAAACCCTGCAGTGTAAGAGGAAGAACTGTGCTTTGGTTACAGCAGGAACGCAAGCCGAGTTTCTCCTGTAAGTATGGGGTCTTAAGGTATGACTTTGTAGAAGGAATGTGAAAGAGTATTGGTTTCTCAGTGCCACTCAGCCTAGGGCATTGAGGCAATTTGCATGACATGTAGGACGTGAGAGAACAGATTACCTGGAGCTGTTGGAGTGCTGAGGAAATGTAGCTCTCCCAAGGAAGAGTGCAGTGTGTTGCCCTACACTTAGCATACACAGAGTGACTGGGAAAGGTATCCGGGCCTGGATGTTTCTTAGCAACCCAGTGGAGCCTGCCGGTACTCGGTGTTCTTGCACGGAATAGGGTGCCCAGGCGAGATCCTAGGTGTCTTGAAAAGCGTACTAATGTTAAAAGAAAGGAGAACTGCAACTCATGTCTCAAGGAAACTTCTCCACGTTCCGCTTCAGCAGGGCTCTTCAAGGCTTTACCTTGAGGAAAGGACTCACGTCAAGTTTCCTTGAGGCTCTAGAGCGTCTCAGGAGGAGCTCCCACCCAGGCTATGAAAGCACCCTGTTGATTTAGAGAAAACTCGTTCCCTTCCCAGAGCCCTGCCTACAGTGACTAGAAACTCGTCCAAAACTCTGGTATTTAGGTAGGTTCAAGGCGGCATGAATGGAGCTTTCAAAATGGGAAAGCAAGCCTTGTGCCATCAGGTCTCCGTTTCCAGTGAGCACGCAGCCTACCTCCTTGTGATGTCTACCAAGTAAATATTCCCTCAAACTACACAATGGTCCCTTCCCTGAAGAATGTTTTCTTGGCACGGAGTTCTGCATGTAGCGAACTGCCTCTCCCAAGGAACGCTTTGGTAACGCTTTCGGTGCTTAGGCTCTTCTAAAACCCTGCAGTGTAAGAGGAAGAACTGTGCTTTGGTTACAGGAGGAACGCAAGCCAACTTTCTCCTGTAAGTATGGGGTCTTAAGGTATGACTTTTTAGAAGGAATGTGAAACAGTATTGGTTACTCAGTGCCGCTCAGCCTAGGGCATTGAGGCAGATATGCATGACATGTAGACGTGAGACAACAGATTGCCTGGAGCTGTTGGAGTGCTGAGGAAATCTAGCACTCCCAAGGAGGCGTGCAGTGTGTTGCCCTACCCTTAGCATATTGAGAGTGACTGGGAAAGGTTTCCGGGCCTGGATGTTTCTGAGCTTCCCAGTCGAGCATGCCGGTCCTCGGTGTTCTTGCAGGGAATAGGGTGCCCACGGGAGTTACTAGGTGTCTTCATAAGCGTACTAACGTTCAAAGAAAGCAGAACTGCAACTCATGTCTCCAGGAAACTGCTCCACGCTTCGGCTTCAGCAGGGCCCTTCAAGGCTTTACCTTGAGGAAACGACTCACGTCAAGTTTCCTTTGAGCTCTAGAGCGTCTCAGTTGGAGCTCCCACCCAGGCTACGAAAGCACCCTGTTGATTTAGAGAAAACTCGTTCCCTTCCCACAGCCCTGCCTACAGTGACTAGAGACCCGTCCAAAACACTGGTATTTAGGTAGCTTCAAGGCAGCATGAATGGAGCTTTCAAAATGGGAAAGCAAGCCTTGTGCCATCAGGTCTCCATTTCCAGGGAACACGCAGCCTACCCCCTTGTGATGTCTACCAAGTAAATATTCCCTCAAACTACACAGTGGTCCCTTCCCTGAAGAATGTTTTCTTGGCACGGAGTTCGGCATGTAGCGAACTGCCTCTCCCAAGGAACGCTTTGGTAACGCTATCGGGGCTTAGGCTCTTCTAAAACCCTGCAGTGTAAGAAGAAGAACTGTGCTTTGGTTACAGCAGGAACGCAAGCCGAGTTTCTCCTGTAAGTATGGGGTCTTAAGGTATGACTTTGTAGAAGGAATGTGAAGCAGTTTTGATTTCTCAGTGCCGCTCAGCCTAGGGCATTGAGGCAATTTGCATGACATGTAGGACGTGAGAGAACAGATTACCTGGAGCTGTTGGAGTGCTGAGGAAATGTAGCTCTCCCAAGGAAGAGTGCAGTGTTTTGCCCTACATTTAGCATACACAGAGTGACTGGGAAAGGTATCCGGGCCTGGATGTTTCTTAGCAACCCAGTGGAGCCTGCCGGTACTCGGTGTTCTTGCACGGAATAGGGTGCCCAGGCGAGATCCTAGGTGTCTTGAAAAGCGTACTAATGTTAAAAGAAAGGAGAACTGCAACTCATGTCTCAAGGAAACTTCTCCACGTTCCGCTTCAGCAGGGCTCTTCAAGGCTTTACCTTGAGGAAAGGACTCACGTCAAGTTTCCTTGAGGCTCTAGAGCGTCTCAGGAGGAGCTGCCACCCAGGCTATGAAAGCACCCTGTTGATTTAGAGAAAACTCGTTCCCTTCCCAGAGCCCTGCCTACAGTGACTAGAAACTCGTCCAAAACTCTGGTATTTAGGTAGGTTCAAGGCGGCATGAATGGAGCTTTCAAAATGGGAAAGCAAGCCTTGTGCCATCAGGTCTCCGTTTCCAGTGAGCACGCAGCCTACCCCCTTGTGATGTCTACCAAGTAAATATTCCCTCAAACTACACAATGGTCCCTTCCCTGAAGAATGTTTTCTTGGCACGGAGTTCTGCATGTAGCGAACTGCCTCTCTCAAGGAACGCTTTGGTAACGCTATCGGGGCTTAGGCTCTTCTAAAACCCTGCAGTGTAAGAGGAAGAACTGTGCTTTGGTTACAGCAGGAACGCAAGGCAACTTTCTCCTGTAAGTATGGGGTCTTAAGGTATGACTTTTTAGAAGGAATGTGAAAGAGTATTGGTTTCTCAGTGCCGTTCAGCCTAGGGCACTGAGGCAGATATGCATGACATGTAGACGTGAGACAACAGATTGCCTGGAGCTGTTGGAGTGCTGAGGAAATCTAGCTCTTCCAAGGAGGCGTGCAGTGTGTTGCCTTACACTTAGCATATTGAGAGTGACTGGGAAAGGTTTCCGGGCCTGGATGTTTCTGAGCTTCCCAGTCGAGCATGCCGGTCCTCGGTGTTCGTGCAGGGAATAGGGTGCCCACGAGAGTTACTAGGTGTCTTCATAAGCGTACTAACGTTCAAAGAAAGCAGAACTGCAACTCATGTCTCCAGGAAACTGCTCCACGCTTTGGCTTCAGCAGGGCTCTTCAAGGCTTTACCTTGAGGAAACGACTCACGTCAAGTTTCCTTTGAGCTCTAGAGCGTCTCAGGTGGAGCTCCCACCCAGGCTACGAAAGCACCCTGTTGATTTAGAGAAAACTCGTTCCCTTCCCACAGCCCTGCCTACAGTGACTAGAGACCCGTCCAAAACACTGGTATTTAGGTAGCTTCAAGGCAGCATGAATGGAGCTTTCAAAATGGGAAAGCAAGCCTTGTGCCATCAGGTCTCCGTTTCCAGTGAGCACGCAGCCTACCCCCTTGTGATTTCTACCAAGTAAATATTCCCTCAAACTACACAATGGTCCCTTCCCTGAAGAATGTTTTCTTGGCACGGAGTTCTGCATGTAGCGAACTGCCTCTCCCAAGGAATGCTCTAGGTACGCTATAGGGGCTTAGCCTCTTCTAAAATCCTGCAGTGTAAGAGGAAGAACTGTGCTTTGGTTACAGCAGGAACGCAAGCCGAGTTTCTCCTGTAAGTATGGGGTCTTAAGGTATGACTTTGTAGAAGGAATGTGAAAGAGTATTGGTTTCTCAGTGCCACTCAGCCTAGGGCATTGAGGCAATTTGCATGACATGTAGGACGTGAGAGAACAGATTACCTGGAGCTGTTGGAGTGCTGAGGAAATGTAGCTCTCCCAAGGAAGAGTGCAGTGTGTTGCCCTACACTTAGCATACACAGAGTGACTGGGAAAGGTATCCGGGCCTGGATGTTTCTTAGCAACCCAGTGGAGCCTGCCGGTACTCGGTGTTCTTGCACGGAATAGGGTGCCCAGGCGAGATCCTAGGTGTCTTGAAAAGCGTACTAATGTTAAAAGAAAGGAGAACTGCAACTCATGTCTCAAGGAAACTTCTCCACGTGCCGCTTCAGCAGGGCTCTTCAAGGCTTTACCTTGAGGAAAGGACTCACGTCAAGTTTCCTTGAGGCTCTAGAGCGTCTCAGGAGGAGCTCCCACCCAGGCTATGAAAGGACCCTGTTGATTTAGAGAAAACTCGTTCCCTTCCCAGAGCCCTGCCTACAGTGACTAGAAACTCGTCCAAAACACTGGTATTTAGGTAGGTTCAAGGCGGCATGAATGGAGCTTTCAAAATGGGAAAGCAAGCCTTGTGCCATCAGGTCCCCGTTTCCAGTGAACACGCAGCCTACCTCCCTGTGATTTCTACCAAGTTAATATACATTCTAGCGACACACTGGTCCCTTCCCTGAATAACGTGTTCTTGGCACGGAGTTCTGCATGTAGCGAACTGCCTCTCCCAAGGAATGCTCTAGGTACGCTATAGGGGCTTAGCCTCTTCTAAAACCCTGCAGTGTAAGAGGAAGAACTGTGCTTTGGTTACAGCAGGAACGCAAGGCAACTTTCTCCTGTAAGTATGGGGTCTTAAGATATGACTTTGTAAAAGGAATGTGAAAGAGTATTGGTTTCTCAGTGCGGCTCAGCCTAGGGCATTGAGGCAGATATGCATGACATGTAGACGTGAGACAACAGATTGCCGGGAGCTGTTGGAGTGCTGAGGAAATCTAGCTCTCCCAAGGAGGCGTGCAGTGTGTTGCCCTACCCTTAGCATATTGAGAGTGACTGGGAAAGGTTTCCGGGCCTAGATGTTTCTGAGCTTCCCAGTCGAGCATGCCGGTCCTCGCTGCTCTTGCAGGGAATAGGGTGCCCACGAGAGTTACTAGGTGTCTTCATAAGCGTACTAACGTTCAAAGAAAGCAGAACTGCAACTCATGTCTCCAGGAAACTGCTCCACGCTTCGGCTTCAGCAGGGCCCTTCAAGGCTTTACCTTGAGGAAACGACTCACGTCAAGTTTCCTTTGAGCTCTAGAGCGTCTCAGTTGGAGCTCCCACCCAGGCTACGAAAGCACCCTGTTGATTTAGTGAAAACTCGTTCCCTTCCCACAGCCCTGCCTACAGTGACTAGAGACCCGTCCAAAACACTGGTATTTAGGTAGCTTCAAGGCAGCATGAATGGAGCTTTCAAAATGGGAAAGCAAGCCTTGTGCCATCAGGTCTCCGTTTCCAGGGAGCACGCAGCCTACCCCCTTGTGATGTCTACCAAGTAAATATTCCCTCAAACTACACAATGGTCCCTTCCCTGAAGAATGTTTTCTTGGCACGGAGTTCTGCATGTAGCGAACTGCCTCTCCCAAGGAACGCTTTGGTAACGCTTTCGGTGCTTAGGCTCTTCTAAAACCCTGCAGTGTAAGAGGAAGAACTGTGCTTTGGTTACAGGAGGAATGCAAGCCAACTTTCTCCTGTAAGTATGGGGTCTTAAGGTATGACTTTGTAGAAGGACTGTGAAACAGTATTGGTTACTCAGTGCCGCTCAGCCTAGGGCATTGAGGCAGATATGCATGACATGTAGACGTGAGACAACAGATTGCCTGGAGCTGTTGGAGTGCTGAGGAAATCTAGCTCTCCCAAGGAGGCGTGCAGTGTGTTGCCCTACACTTAGCATACACAGAGTGACTGGGAAAGGTTTCCGGGCCTTGATGTTTCTGAGCTTCCCAGTCGAGCATGCCGGTCCTCGGTGTTCTTGCAGGGAATAGGGTGCCCACGGGAGTTACTAGATGTCTTCATAAGCGTACTAACGTTCAAAGAAAGCAGAACTGCAACTCATGTCTCCAGGAAACTGCTCCACGCTTCGGCTTCAGCAGGGCTCTTCAAGGCTTTACCTTGAGGAAACGACTCACGTCAAGTTTCCTTTGAGCTCTAGAACTTCTAGGTGGAGCTCCCACCCAGGCTACGAAAGCACCCTGTTGATTTAGAGAAAACTCGTTCCCTTCCCACAGCCCTGCCTACAGTGACTAGAGACCCGTCCAAAACACTGGTATTTAGGTAGCTTCAAGGCAGCATGAATGGAGCTTTCAAAATGGGAAAGCAAGCCTTGTGCCATCAGGTCTCCGTTTCCAGTGAGCACGCAGCCTACCCCCTTGTGATGTCTACCAAGTAAATATTCCCTCAAACTACACAATGGTCCCTTCCCTGAAGGATGTTTTCTTGGCACGGAGTTCTGCATGTAGCGAACTGCCTCTCCCAAGGAACGCTTTGGTAACGCTATCGGGGCTTAGGCTCTTCTAAAACCCTGCAGTGTAAGAGGAAGAACTGTGCTTTGGTTACAGGAGGAACGCAAGCCGAGTTTCTCCTGTAAGTATGGGGTCTTAAGGTATGACTTTGTAGAAGGAATGTGAAGCAGTTTTGATTTCTCAGTGCCGCTCAGCCTAGGGCATTGAGGCAATTTGCATGACATGTAGGACGTGAGAGAACAGATTACCTGGAGCTGTTGGAGTGCTGAGGAAATGTAGCTCTCCCAAGGAAGAGTGCAGTGTGTTGCCCTACACTTAGCATACACAGAGTGACTGGGAAAGGTATCCGGGCCTGGATGTTTCTTAGCAACCCAGTGGAGCCTGCCGGTACTCGGTGTTCTTGCACGGAATAGGGTGCCCAGGCGAGATCCTAGGTGTCTTGAAAAGCGTAGTAACGTTAAAAGAAAGGAGAACTGCAACTCATGTCTCAAGGAAACTTCTCCACGTGCCGCTTCAGCAGTGCTCTTCAAGGCTTTACCTTGAGGAAAGGACTCACGTCAAGTTTCCTTGTAGCTCTAGAGCGTCTCAGGAGGAGCTCCCACCCAGGCTACGAAAGCACCCTGTTGATTTAACGAAAACTCGTTCCCTTCCCAGAGCCCTGCCTACAGTGACTAGAAACTCGTCCAAAACACTGGTATTTAGGTAGGTTCAAGGCGGCATGAATGGAGCTTTCAAAATGGGAAAGCAAGCCTTGTGCCATCAGGTCCCCGTTTCCAGTGAACACGCAGCCTACCTCCCTGTGATTTCTACCAAGTTAATACACATTCTAGCGACACACTGGTCCCTTCCCTGAATAACGTGTTCTTGGCACGGAGTTCTGCATGTAGCGAACTGCCTCTCCCAAGGAATGCTCTAGGTACGCTATAGGGGCTTAGCCTCTTCTAAAACCCTGCAGTGTAAGAGGAAGAACTGTGCTTTGGTTACAGCAGGAACGCAAGGCAACTTTCTCCTGGAAGTATGGGGTCTTAAGGTATGACTTTGTAGAAGGAATGTGAAAGAGTATTGGTTTCTCAGTGCGGCTCAGCCTAGGGCATTGAGGCAGATATGCATGACATGTAGACGTGAGACAACAGATTGCCTGGAGCTGTTGGAGTGCTGAGGAAATCTAGCTCTCCCAAGGAGGCGTGCAGTGTGTTGCCCTACCCTTAGCATATTGAGAGTGACTGGGAAAGGTTTCCGGGCCTGGATGTTTCTGAGCTTCCCAGTCGAGCATGCCGGTCCTCGGTGTTCTTGCAGGGAATAGGGTGCCCACGGGAGTTACTAGGTGTCTTCATAAGCGTACTAACGTTCAAAGAAAGCAGAACTGCAACTCATGTCTCCAGGAAACTGCTCCACGCTTCGGCTTCAGCAGGGCCCTTCAAGGCTTTACCTTGAGGAAACGACTCACGTCAAGTTTCCTTTGAGCTCTAGAGCGTCTCAGTTGGAGCTCCCACCCAGGCTACGAAAGCACCCTGTTGATTTAGAGAAAACTCGTTCCCTTCCCACAGCCCTGCCTACAGTGACTAGAGACCCGTCCAAAACACTGGTATTTAGGTAGCTTCAAGGCAGCATGAATGGAGCTTTCAAAATGGGAAAGCAAGCCTTGTGCCATCAGGTCTCCGTTTCCAGGGAACACGCAGCCTACCCCCTTGTGATTTCTACCAAGTAAATATTCCCTCAAACTACACAATGGTCCCTTCCCTGAAGAATGTTTTCTTGGCACGGAGTTCTGCATGTAGCGAACTGCCTCTCCCAAGGAAAGCTTTGGTAACGCTATCGGGGCTTAGGCTCTTCTAAAACCCTGCAGTGTAAGAGGAAGAACTGTGCTTTGGTTACAGGAGGAACGCAAGCCGAGTTTCTCCTCTAAGTATGGGGTCTTAAGGTATGACTTTGTAGAAGGAATGCGAAGCAGTTTTGATTTCTCAGTGCCGCTCAGCCTAGGGCATTGAGGGAATTAGCATGACATGTAGGACATGAGAGAACAGATTACTTGGAGCTGTTGGAGTGCTGAGGAAATGTAGCTCTCCCAAGGAAGAGTGCAGTGTGTTGCCCTACACTTAGCATACACAGAGTGACTGGGAAAGGTATCCGGGCCTGGATGTTTCTTAGCAACCCAGTGGAGCCTGCCGGTACTCGGTGTTCTTGCACGGAATAGGGTGCCCAGGCGAGATCCTAGGTGTCTTGAAAAGCGTAGTAACGTTAAAAGAAAGGAGAACTGCAACTCATGTCTCAAGGAAACTTCTCCACGTGCCGCTTCAGCAGGGCTCTTCAAGGCTTTACCTTGAGGAAAGGACTCACGTCAAGTTTCCTTGAGGCTCTAGAGCGTCTCAGGAGGAGCTCCCACCCAGGCTATGAAAGCACCCTGTTGATTTAGAGAAAACTCATTCCCTTCCCAGAGCCCTGCCTACAGTGACTAGAAACTCGTCCAAAACACTGGTATTTAGGTAGGTTCAAGGCGGCATGAATGGAGCTTTCAAAATGGGATAGCAAGACTTGTGCCATCAGGTCTCCGTTTCCAATGAGCACGCAGCCTACCCCCTTGTGATGTCTACCAAGTAAATATTCCCTCAAACTACACAATGGTCCCTTCCCTGAAGAATGTTTTCTTGGCACGGAGTTCTGCATGTAGCGAACTGCCTCTCCCAAGGAACGCTTTGGTAACGCTTTCGGTGCTTAGGCTCTTCTAAAACCCTGCAGTGTAAGAGGAAGAACTGTGCTTTGGTTACAGGAGGAATGCAAGCCAACTTTCTCCTGTAAGTATGGGGTCTTAAGGTATGACTTTGTAGAAGGACTGTGAAACAGTATTGGTTACTCAGTGCCGCTCAGCCTAGGGCATTGAGGCAGATATGCATGACATGTAGACGTGAGACAACAGATTGCCTGGAGCTGTTGGAGTGCTGAGGAAATCTAGCTCTCCCAAGGAGGCGTGCAGTGTGTGGCCCTACACTTAGCATACACAGAGTGACTGGGAAAGGTTTCCGGGCCTTGATGTTTCTGAGCTTCCCAGTCGAGCATGCCGGTCCTCGGTGTTCTTGCAGGGAATAGGGTGCCCACGGGAGTTACTAGGTGTCTTCATAAGCGTACTAACGTTCAAAGAAAGCAGAACTGCAACTCGTGTCTCCAGGAAACTGCTCCACGCTTTGTCTTCAGCAGGGCTATTCAAGGCTTTACCTTGAGGAAACGACTCACGTCAAGTTTCCTTTGAGCTCTAGAGCTTCTAGGTGGAGCTCCCACCAGGCTACGAAAGCACCCTGTTGATTTCGAGAAAACTCGTTCCCTTCCCAGAGCCCTGCCTACAGTGACTAGAAACTCGTCCAAAACACTGGTATTTAGGTAGGTTCAAGGCGGCATGAATGGAGCTTTCAAAATGGGAAAGCAAGCCTTGTGCCATCAGGTCCCCGTTTCCAGTGAACACGCAGCCTACCTCCTTGTGATTTCTACCAAGTTAATATAGACTCTAGAGACACACTGGTCCCTTCCCTGAATAACGTGTTCTTGGCACGGAGTTCTGCATGTAGCGAACTGCCTCTCCCAAGGAATGCTCTAGGTACGCTATAGGGGCTTAGCCTCTTCTAAAACCCTGCAGTGTAAGAGGAAGAACTGTGCTTTGGTTACAGCAGGAACGCAAGGCAACTTTCTCCTGTAAGTATGGGGTCTTAAGGTATGACTTTGTAGAAGGAATGTGAAAGAGTATTGGTTACTCAGTGCCACTCAGCCTAGGGCATTGAGGCAGATATGCATGACATGTAGACGTGAGACAACAGATTGCCTGGAGCTGTTGGAGTGTTGAGGAAATCTAGCTCTCCCAAGGAGGCGTGCAGTGTGTTGCCCTACCCTTAGCATATTGAGAGTGACTGGGAAAGGTTTCCGGGCCTGGATGTTTCTGAGCTTCCCAGTCGAGCATGCCGGTCCTCGGTCTTCGTGCAGGGAATAGGGTGCCCACGAGAGTTACTAGGTGTCTTCATAAGCGTACTAACGTTCAAAGAAAGCAGAACTGCAACTCATGTCTCCAGGAAACTGCTCCACGCTTCGGCTTCAGCAGGGCTCTTCAAGGCTTTACCTTGAGGAAACGACTCACGTCAAGTTTCCTTTGAGCTCTAGAGCTTCTAGGTGGAGCTCCCACCCAGGCTACGAAAGCACCCTGTTGATTTAGAGAAAACTCGTTCCCTTCCCAGAGCCCTGCCTACAGTGACTAGAGACCCGTCCAAAACACTGGTATTTAGGTAGCTTCAAGGCAGCATGAATGGAGCTTTCAAAATGGGAAAGCAAGCCTTGTGCCATCAGGTCTCCGTTTCCAGGGAACACGCAGCCTACCCCCTTGTGATGTCTACCAAGTAAATATTCCCTCAAACTACACAATGGTCCCTTCCCTGAAGAATGTTTTCTTGGCACGGAGTTCTGCATGTAGCGAACTGCCTCTCCCAAGGAACGCTTTGGTAACGCTATCGGGGCTTAGGCTCTTCTAAAACCCTGCAGTGTAAGAGGAAGAACTGTGCTTTGGTTACAGGAGGAACGCAAGCCGAGTTTCTCCTGTAAGTATGGGGTCTTAAGGTATGACTTTGTAGAAGGAATGCGAAGCAGTTTTGATTTCTCAGTGCCGCTCAGCCTAGGGCATTGAGGCAATTTGCATGACATGTAGGACGTGAGAGAACAGATTACCTGGAGCTGTTGGAGTGCTGAGGAAATGTAGCTCTCCCAAGGAAGAGTGCAGTGTGTTGCCCTACACTTAGCATACACAGAGTGACTGGGAAAGGTATCCGGGCCTGGATGTTTCTTAGCAACCCAGTGGAGCCTGCCGGTACTCGGTGTTCTTGCACGGAATAGGGTGCCCAGGCGAGATCCTAGGTGTCTTGAAAAGCGTAGTAACGTTAAAAGAAAGGAGAACTGCAACTCATGTCTCAAGGAAACTTCTCCACGTGCCGCTTCAGCAGGGCTCTTCAAGGCTTTACCTTGAGGAAAGGACTCACGTCAAGTTTCCTTGTAGCTCTAGAGCGTCTCAGGAGGAGCTCCCACCCAGGCTACGAAAGCACCCTGTTGATTTAAAGAAAACTCGTTCCCTTCCCAGAGCCCTGCCTACAGTGACTAGAAACTCGTCCAAAACACTGGTATTTAGGTAGGTTCAAGGCGGCATGAATGGAGCTTTCAAAATGGGAAAGCAAGCCTTGTGCCATCAGGTCCCCGTTTCCAGTGAACACGCAGCCTACCTCCTTGTGATTTCTACCAAGTTAATATACACTCTAGTGACACACTGGTCCCTTCCCTGAATAACGTGTTCTTGGCACGGAGTTCTGCATGTAGCGAACTGCCTCTCCCAAGGAATGCTCTAGGTACGCTATAGGGGCTTAGCCTCTTCTAAAACCCTGCAGTGTAAGAGGAAGAACTGTGCTTTGGTTACAGCAGGAACGCAAGCCAACTTTCTCCTGTAAGTATGGGGTCGTAAGGTATGACTTTGTAGAAGGAATGTGAAAGAGTATTGGTTTCTCAGTGCCGCTCAGCCTAGGGCACTGAGGCAGATATGCATGACATGTAGATGTGAGACAACAGATTGCCTTGAGCTGTTGGAGTGCTGAGGAAATCTAGCTCTCCCAAGGAGGCGTGCAGTGTGTTGCCCTACACTTAGCATATTGAGAGTGACTGGGAAAGGTTTCCGGGCCTGGATGTTTCTGAGCTTCCCAGTCGAGCATGCCGGTCCTCGGTGTTCTTGCAGGGAATAGGGTGCCCACGGGAGTTACTAGGTGTCTTCATAAGCGTACTAACGTTCAAAGAAAGCAGAACTGCAACTCATTTCTCCAGGAAACTGCTCCACGCTTCGGCTTCAGCAGGGCTCTTCAAGGCTTTACCTTGAGGAAACGACTCACGTCAAGTTTCCTTTGAGCTCTAGACGGTCTCAGGTGGAGCTCCCACCCAGGCTACGAAAGCACCCTGTTGATTTAGAGAAAACTCGTTCCCTTCCCAGAGCCCTGCCTACAGTGACTAGAGACCCGTCCAAAACACTGGTATTTAGGTAGCTTCAAGGCAGCATGAATGGAGCTTTCAAAATGGGAAAGCAAGCCTTGTGCCATCAGGTCTCCGTTTCCAGTGAGCACGCAGCCTACCCCCTTGTGATGTCTACCAAGTAAATATTCCCTCAAACTACACAATGGTCCCTTCCCTGAAGAATGTTTTCTTGGCACGGATTTCTGCATGTAGCGAACTGCCTCTCCCAAGGAACGCTTTGGTAAGGCTATCGGGGCTTAGGCTCTTCTAAAACCCTGCAGTGTAAGAGGAAGAACTGTGCTTTGGTTACAGCAGGAACGCAAGCCAACTTTCTCCTGTAAGTATGGGGTCTTAAGGTATGACTTTGTAGAAGGAATGTGAAAGAGTATTGGTTTCTCAGTGCCGCTCAGCCTAGGGCACTGAGGCAGATATGCATGACATGTAGACGTGAGACAACAGATTGCCTGGAGCTGTTGGAGTGCTGAGGAAATCTAGCTCTTCCAAGGAGGCGTGCAGTGTGTTGCCTTACACTTAGCATATTGAGAGTGACTGGGAAAGGTTTCCGGGCCTAGATGTTTCTGAGCTTCCCAGTCGAGCATGCCGGTCCTCGGTGTTCTTGCAGGGAATAGGGTGCCCACGAGAGTTACTAGGTGTCTTCATAAGCGTACTAACAATCAAAGAAAGGAGAACTGCAACTCATGTCTCCAGGAAACTGCTCCACGCTTCGGCTTCAGCAGGGCCCTTCAAGGCTTTACCTTGAGGAAACGACTCACGTCAAGTTTCCTTTGAGCTCTAGAGCGTCTCAGTTGGAGCTCCCACCCAGGCTACGAAAGCACCCTGTTGATTTAGAGAAAACTCGTTCCCTTCCCACAGCCCTGCCTACAGTGACTAGAGACCCGTCCAAAACACTGGTATTTAGATAGCTTCAAGGCAGCATGAATGGTGCTTTCAAAATGGGAAAGCAAGCCTTGTGCCATCAGGTCTCCGTTTCCAGGGAACACGCAGCCTACCCCCTTGTGATGTCTACCAAGTAAATATTCCCTCAAACTACACAATGGTCCCTTCCCTGAAGAATGTTTTCTTGGCACGGAGTTCTGCATGTAGCGAACTGCCTCTCCCAAGGAACGCTTTGGTAACGCTATCGGGGCTTAGGCTCTTCTAAAACCCTGCAGTGTAAGAGGAAGAACTGTGCTTTGGTTACAGGAGGAACGCAAGCCGAGTTTCTCCTCTAAGTATGGGGTCTTAAGGTATGACTTTGTAGAAGGAATGCGAAGCAGTTTTGATTTCTCAGTGCCGCTCAGCCTAGGGCATTGAGGCAATTTGCATGACATGTAGGACGTGAGAGAACAGATTACCTGGAGCTGTTGGAGTGCTGAGGAAATGTAGCTCTCCCAAGGAAGGGTGCAGTGTGCTGCCCTACACTTAGCATACACAGAGTGACTGGGAAAGGTATCCGGGCCTGGATGTTTCTTAGCAACCCAGTGGAGCCTGCCGGTACTCGGTGTTCTTGCACGGAATAGGGTGCCCAGGCGAGATCCTAGGTGTCTTGAAAAGCGTAGTAACGTTAAAAGAAAGGAGAACTGCAACTCATGTCTCAAGGAAACTTCTCCACGTGCCGCTTCAGCAGGGCTCTTCAAGGCTTTACCTTGAGGAAAGGACTCACGTCAAGTTTCCTTGAGGCTCTAGAGCGTCTCAGGAGGAGCTCCCACCCAGGCTATGAAAGCACCCTGTTGATTTAGAGAAAACTCGTTCCCTTCCCAGAGCCCTGCCTACAGTGACTAGAAACTCGTCCAAAACACTGGTATTTAGGTAGGTTCAAGGCGGCATGAATGGAGCTTTCAAAATGGGAAAGCAAGCCTTGTGCCATCAGGTCCCCGTTTCCAGTGAACACGCAGCCAACCTCCCTGTGATTTCTACCAAGTTAATATACATTCTAGCGACACACTGCTCCCTTCCCTGAATAACGTGTTCTTGGCACGGAGTTCTGCATGTAGCGAACTGCCTCTCCCAAGGAATGCTCTAGGTACGCTATAGGGGCTTAGCCTCTTCTAAAACCCTGCAGTGTAAGAGGAAGAACTGTGCTTTGGTTACAGCAGGAACGCAAGGCAACTTTCTCCTGTAAGTATGGGGTCTTAAGATATGACTTTGTAAAAGGAATGTGAAAGAGTATTGGTTTCTCAGTGCGGCTCAGCCTAGGGCATTGAGGCAGATATGCATGACATGTAGACGTGAGACAACAGATTGCCTGGAGCTGTTGGAGTGCTGAGGAAATCTAGCTCTCCCAAGGAGGCGTGCAGTGTGTTGCCCTACCCTTAGCATATTGAGAGTGACTGGGAAAGGTTTCCGGGCCTAGATGTTTCTGAGCTTCCCAGTCGAGCATGCCGGTCCTTGGTGTTCTTGCAGGGAATAGTGTGCCCACGAGAGTTACTAGGTGTCTTCATAAGCGTACTAACGTTCAAAGAAAGCACAACTGCAACTCATGTCTCCAGGAAACTGCTCCACGCTTCGGCTTCAGCAGGGCCCTTCAAGGCTTTACCTTGAGGAAACGACTCACGTCAAGTTTCCTTTGAGCTCTAGAGCGTCTCAGGTGGAGCTCCCACCCAGGCTACGAAAGCACCCTGTTGATTTAGAGAAAACTCGTTCCCTTCCCACAGCCCTGCCTACAGTGACTAGAGACCCGTCCAAAACACTGGTATTTCGGTAGCTTCAAGGCAGCATGAATGGAGCTTTCAAAATGGGAAAGCAAGCCTTGTGCCATCAGGTCTCCGTTTCCAGGGAACACGCAGCCTACCCCCTTGTGATGTCTACCAAGTAAATATTCCCTCAAACTACACAATGGTCCCTTCCCTGAAGAATGTTTTCTTGGCACGGAGTTCTGCATGTAGCGAACTGCCTCTCCCAAGGAACGCTTTGGTAAGGCTATCGGGGCTTAGGCTCTTCTAAAACCCTGCAGTGTAAGAGGAAGAACTGTGCTTTGGTTACAGGAGGAACGCAAGCCGAGTTTCTCCTGTAAGTATGGGGTCTTAAGGTATGACTTTGTAGAAGGAATGCAAAGCAGTTTTGATTTCTCAGTGCCGCTCAGCCTAGGGCATTGAGGCAATTTGCATGACATGTAGGACGTGAGAGAACAGATTACCTGGAGCTGTTGGAGTGCTGAGGAAATGTAGCTCTCCCAAGGAAGAGTGCAGTGTGTTGCCCTACACTTAGCATACACAGAGTGACTGGGAAAGGTATCCGGGCCTGGATGTTTCTTAGCAACCCAGTGGAGCCTGCCGGTACTCGGTGTTCTTGCACGGAATAGGGTGCCCAGGCGAGATCCTAGGTGTCTTGAAAAGCGTAGTAACGTTAAAAGAAAGGAGAACTGCAACTCCTGTCTCAAGGAAACTTCTCCACGTGCCGCTTCAGCAGGGCTCTTCAAGGCTTTACCTTGAGGAAAGGACTCACGTCAAGTTTCCTTGAGGCTCTAGAGGGTCTCAGGAGGAGCTCCCACCCAGGCTATGAAAGCACCCTGTTGATTTAGAGAAAACTCGTTCCCTTCCCAGAGCCCTGCCTACAGTGACTAGAAACTCGTCCAAAACTCTGGTATTTAGGTAGGTTCAAGGCGGCATGAATGGAGCTTTCAAAATGGGAAAGCAAGACTTGTGCCATCAGGTCTCCGTTTCCAGTGAGCACGCAGCCTACCACCTTGTGATGTCTACCAAGTAAATATTCCCTCAAACTACACAATGGTCCCTTCCCTGAAGAATGTTTTCTTGGCACGGAGTTCTGCATGTAGCGAACTGCCTCTCCCAAGGAACGCTTTGGTAACGCTATCGGTGCTTAGGCTCTTCTAAAACCCTGCAGTGTAAGAGGAAGAACTGTGCTTTGGTTACAGGAGGAATGCAAGCCAACTTTCTCCTGTAAGTATGGGGTCTTAAGGTATGACTTTGTAGAAGGACTGTGAAACAGTATTGGTTACTCAGTGCCGCTCAGCCTAGGGCATTGAGGCAGATATGCATGACATGTAGACGTGAGACAACAGATTGCCTGGAGCTGTTGGAGTGCTGAGGAAATCTAGCTCTCCCAAGGAGGCGTGCAGTGTGTTGCCCTACACTTAGCATACACAGAGTGACTGGGAAAGGTTTCCGGGCCTGGATGTTTCTGAGCTTCCCAGTCGAGCATGCCGGTCCTCGGTGTTCTTGCAGGGAATAGGGTGCCCACGGGAGTTACTAGGTGTCTTCATAAGCGTACTAACGTTCAAAGAAAGCAGAACTGCAACTCGTGTCTCCAGGAAACTGCTCCACGCTTTGGCTTCAGCAGGGCTATTCAAGGCTTTACCTTGAGGAAACGACTCACGTCAAGTTTCCTTTGAGCTCTAGAGCTTCTAGGTGGAGCTCCCACCAGGCTACGAAAGTACCCTGTTGATTTCGAGAAAACTCGTTCCCTTCCCAGAGCCCTGCCTACAGTGACTAGAAACTCGTCCAAAACACTGGTATTTAGGTAGGTTCAAGGCGGCATGAATGGAGCTTTCAAAATGGGAAAGCAAGCCTTGTGCCATCAGGTCCCCGTTTCCAGTGAACACGCAGCCTACCTCCTTGTGATTTCTACCAAGTTAATATAGACTCTAGAGACACACTGGTCCCTTCCCTGAATAACGTGTTCTTGGCACGGAGTTCTGCATGTAGCGAACTGCCTCTCCCAAGGAATGCTCTAGGTACGCTATAGGGGCTTAGCCTCTTCTAAAACCCTGCAGTGTAAGAGGAAGAACTGTGCTTTGGTTACAGCAGGAACGCAAGGCAACTTTCTCCTGTAAGTATGGGGTCTTAAGGTATAACTTTGTAGAAGGAATGTGAAAGAGTATTGGTTACTCAGTGCCACTCAGCCTAGGGCATTGAGGCAGATATGCATGACATGTAGACGTGAGACAACAGATTGCCTGGAGCTGTTGGAGTGTTGAGGAAATCTAGCTCTCCCAAGGAGGCGTGCAGTGTGTTGCCCTACCCTTAGCATATTGAGAGTGACTGGGAAAGGTTTCCGGGCCTGGAAGTTTCTGAGCTTCCCAGTCGAGCATGCCGGTCCTCGGTCTTCGTGGAGGGAATAGGGTGCCCACGAGAGTTACTAGGTGTCTTCATAAGCGTACTAACGTTCAAAGAAAGCAGAACTGCAACTCATGTCTCCAGGAAACTGCTCCACGCTTCGGCTTCAGCAGGGCTCTTCAAGGCTTTACCTTGAGGAAACGACTCACGTCAAGTTTCCTTTGAGCTCTAGAGCTTCTAGGTGGAGCTCCCACCCAGGCTACGAAAGCACCCTGTTGATTTAGAGAAAACTCGTTCCCTTCCAAGAGCCCTGCCTACAATGACTAGAGACCCGTCCAAAACACTGGTATTTAGGTAGCTTCAAGGCAGCATGAATGGAGCTTTCAAAATGGGAAAGCAAGCCTTGTGCCATCAGGTCTCCGTTTCCAGGGAACACGCAGCCTACCCCCTTGTGATGTCTACCAAGTAAATATTCCCTCAAACTACACAATGGTCCCTTCCCTGAAGAATGTTTTCTTGGCACGGAGTTCTGCATGTAGCGAACTGCCTCTCCCAAGGAACGCTTTGGTAATGCTATCGGGGCTTAGGCTCTTCTAAAACCCTGCAGTGTAAGAGGAAGAACTGTGCTTTGGTTACAGGAGGAACGCAAGCCGAGTTTCTCCTCTAAGTATGGGGTCTTAAGGTATGACTTTGTAGAAGGAATGCGAAGCAGTTTTGATTTCTCAGTGCCGCTCAGCCTAGGGCATTGAGGGAATTAGCATGACATGTAGGACATGAGAGAACAGATTACTTGGAGCTGTTGGAGTGCTGAGGAAATGTAGCTCTCCCAAGGAAGAGTGCAGTGTGTTGCCCTACACTTAGCATACACAGAGTGACTGGGAAAGGTATCCGGGCCTGGATGTTTCTTAGCAACCCAGTGGAGCCTGCCGGTACTCGGTGTTCTTGCACGGAATAGGGTGCCCAGGCGAGATCCTAGGTGTCTTGAAAAGCGTAGTAACGTTAAAAGAAAGGAGAACTGCAACTCATGTCTCAAGGAAACTTCTCCACGTGCCGCTTCAGCAGGGCTCTTCAAGGCTTTACCTTGAGGAAAGGACTCACGTCAAGTTTCCTTGAGGCTCTAGAGCGTCTCAGGAGGAGCTCCCACCCAGGCTATGAAAGCACCCTGTTGATTTAGAGAAAACTCATTCCCTTCCCAGAGCCCTGCCTACAGTGAGTAGAAACTCGTCCAAAACACTGGTATTTAGGTAGGTTCAAGGCGGCATGAATGGAGCTTTCAAAATGGGATAGCAAGACTTGTGCCATCAGGTCTCCGTTTCCAGTGAGCACGCAGCCTACCCCCTTGTGATGTCTACCAAGTAAATATTCCCTCAAACTACACAATGGTCCCTTCCCTGAAGAATGTTTTCTTGGCACGGAGTTCTGCATGTAGCGAACTGCCTCTCCCAAGGAACGCTTTGGTAACGCTTTCGGTGCTTAGGCTCTTCTAAAACCCTGCAGTGTAAGAGGAAGAACTGTGCTTTGGTTACAGGAGGAATGCAAGCCAACTTTCTCCTGTAAGTATGGGGTCTTAAGGTATGACTTTGTAGAAGGACTGTGAAACAGTATTGGTTACTCAGTGCCGCTCAGCCTAGGGCATTGAGGCAGATATGCATGACATGTAGACGTGAGACAACAGATTGCCTGGAGCTGTTGGAGTGCTGAGGAAATCTAGCTCTCCCAAGGAGGCGTGCAGTGTGTTGCCCTACACTTAGCATACACAGAGTGACTGGGAAAGGTTTCCGGGCCTTGATGTTTCTGAGCTTCCCAGTCGAGCATGCCGGTCCTCGGTGTTCTTGCAGGGAATAGGGTGCCCACGGGAGTTACTAGGTGTCTTCATAAGCGTACTAACGTTCAAAGAAAGCAGAACTGCAACTCGTGTCTCCAGGAAACTGCTCCACGCTTTGGCTTCAGCAGGGCTATTCAAGGCTTTACCTTGAGGAAACGACTCACGTCAAGTTTCCTTTGAGCTCTAGAGCTTCTAGGTGGAGCTCCCACCAGGCTACGAAAGCACCCTGTTGATTTCGAGAAAACTCGTTCCCTTCCCAGAGCCCTGCCTACAGTGACTAGAAACTCGTCCAAAACACTGGTATTTAGGTAGGTTCAAGGCGGCATGAATGGAGCTTTCAAAATGGGAAAGCAAGCCTTGTGCCATCAGGTCCCCGTTTCCAGTGAACACGCAGCCTACCTCCTTGTGATTTCTACCAAGTTAATATAGACTCTAGAGACACACTGGTCCCTTCCCTGAATAACGTGTTCTTGGCACGGAGTTCTGCATGTAGCGAACTGCCTCTCCCAAGGAATGCTCTAGGTACGCTATAGGGGCTTAGCCTCTTCTAAAACCCTGCAGTGTAAGAGGAAGAACTGTGCTTTGGTTACAGCAGGAACGCAAGGCAACTTTCTCCTGTAAGTATGGGGTCTTAAGGTATGACTTTGTAGAAGGAATGTGAAAGAGTATTGGTTACTCAGTGCCACTCAGCCTAGGGCATTGAGGCAGATATGCATGACATGTAGACGTGAGACAACAGATTGCCTGGAGCTGTTGGAGTGTTGAGGAAATCTAGCTCTCCCAAGGAGGCGTGCAGTGTGTTGCCCTACCCTTAGCATATTGAGAGTGACTGGGAAAGGTTTCCGGGCCTGGATGTTTCTGAGCTTCCCAGTCGAGCATGCCGGTCCTCGGTCTTCGTGCAGGGAATAGGGTGCCCACGAGAGTTACTAGGTGTCTTCATAAGCGTACTAACGTTCAAAGAAAGCAGAACTGCAACTCATGTCTCCAGGAAACTGCTCCACGCTTCGGCTTCAGCAGGGCTCTTCAAGGCTTTACCTTGAGGAAACGACTCACGTCAAGTTTCCTTTGAGCTCTAGAGCTTCTAGGTGGAGCTCCCACCCAGGCTACGAAAGCACCCTGTTGATTTAGAGAAAACTCGTTCCCTTCCCAGAGCCCTGCCTACAGTGACTAGAGACCCGTCCAAAACACTGGTATTTAGGTAGCTTCAAGGCAGCATGAATGGAGCTTTCAAAATGGGAAAGCAAGCCTTGTGCCATCAGGTCTCCGTTTCCAGGGAACACGCAGCCTACCCCCTTGTGATGTCTACCAAGTAAATATTCCCTCAAACTACACAATGGTCCCTTCCCTGAAGAATGTTTTCTTGGCACGGAGTTCTGCATGTAGCGAACTGCCTCTCCCAAGGAACGCTTTGGTAACGCTATCGGGGCTTAGGCTCTTCTAAAACCCTGCAGTGTAAGAGGAAGAACTGTGCTTTGGTTACAGGAGGAACGCAAGCCGAGTTTCTCCTGTAAGTATGGGGTCTTAAGGTATGACTTTGTAGAAGGAATGCGAAGCAGTTTTGATTTCTCAGTGCCGCTCAGCCTAGGGCATTGAGGCAATTTGCATGACATGTAGGACGTGAGAGAACAGATTACCTGGAGCTGTTGGAGTGCTGAGGAAATGTAGCTCTCCCAAGGAAGAGTGCAGTGTGTTGCCCTACACTTAGCATACACAGAGTGACTGGGAAAGGTATCCGGGCCTGGATGTTTCTTAGCAACCCAGTGGAGCCTGCCGGTACTCGGTGTTCTTGCACGGAATAGGGTGCCCAGGCGAGATCCTAGGTGTCTTGAAAAGCGTAGTAACGTTAAAAGAAAGGAGAACTGCAACTCATGTCTCAAGGAAACTTCTCCACGTGCCGCTTCAGCAGGGCTCTTCAAGGCTTTACCTTGAGGAAAGGACTCACGTCAAGTTTCCTTGTAGCTCTAGAGCGTCTCAGGAGGAGCTCCCACCCAGGCTACGAAAGCACCCTGTTGATTTAAAGAAAACTCGTTCCCTTCCCAGAGCCCTGCCTACAGTGACTAGAAACTCGTCCAAAACACTGGTATTTAGGTAGGTTCAAGGCGGCATGAATGGAGCTTTCAAAATGGGAAAGCAAGCCTTGTGCCATCAGGTCCCCGTTTCCAGTGAACACGCAGCCTACCTCCTTGTGATTTCTACCAAGTTAATATACACTCTAGTGACACACTGGTCCCTTCCCTGAATAACGTGTTCTTGGCACGGAGTTCTGCATGTAGCGAACTGCCTCTCCCAAGGAATGCTCTAGGTACGCTATAGGGGCTTAGCCTCTTCTAAAACCCTGCAGTGTAAGAGGAAGAACTGTGCTTTGGTTACAGCAGGAACGCAAGCCAACTTTCTCCTGTAAGTATGGGGTCGTAAGGTATGACTTTGTAGAAGGAATGTGAAAGAGTATTGGTTTCTCAGTGCCGCTCAGCCTAGGGCACTGAGGCAGATATGCATGACATGTAGATGTGAGACAACAGATTGCCTTGAGCTGTTGGAGTGCTGAGGAAATCTAGCTCTCCCAAGGAGGCGTGCAGTGTGTTGCCCTACACTTAGCATATTGAGAGTGACTGGGAAAGGTTTCCGGGCCTGGATGTTTCTGAGCTTCCCAGTCGAGCATGCCGGTCCTCGGTGTTCTTGCAGGGAATAGGGTGCCCACGGGAGTTACTAGGTGTCTTCATAAGCGTACTAACGTTCAAAGAAAGCAGAACTGCAACTCATGTCTCCAGGAAACTGCTCCACGCTTCGGCTTCAGCAGGGCTCTTCAAGGCTTTACCTTGAGGAAACGACTCACGTCAAGTTTCCTTTGAGCTCTAGACGGTCTCAGGTGGAGCTCCCACCCAGGCTACGAAAGCACCCTGTTGATTTAGAGAAAACTCGTTCCCTTCCCAGAGCCCTGCCTACAGTGACTAGAGACCCGTCCAAAACACTGGTATTTAGGTAGCTTCAAGGCAGCATGAATGGAGCTTTCAAAATGGGAAAGCAAGCCTTGTGCCATCAGGTCTCCGTTTCCAGTGAGCACGCAGCCTACCCCCTTGTGATGTCTACCAAGTAAATATTCCCTCAAACTACACAATGGTCCCTTCCCTGAAGAATGTTTTCTTGGCACGGAGTTCTGCATGTAGCGAACTGCCTCTCCCAAGGAACGCTTTGGTAAGGCTATCGGGGCTTAGGCTCTTCTAAAACCCTGCAGTGTAAGAGGAAGAACTGTGCTTTGGTTACAGGAGGAACGCAAGCCGAGTTTCTCCTGTAAGTATGGGGTCTTAAGGTATGACTTTGTAGAAGGAATGTGAAAGAGTATTGGTTTCTCAGTGCCGCTCAGCCTAGGGCACTGAGGCAGATATGCATGACATGTAGACGTGAGACAACAGATTGCCTGGAGCTGTTGGAGTGCTGAGGAAATCTAGCTCTTCCAAGGAGGCGTGCAGTGTGTTGCCTTACACTTAGCATATTGAGAGTGACTGGGAAAGGTTTCCGGGCCTAGATGTTTCTGAGCTTCCCAGTCGAGCATGCCGGTCCTCGGTGTTCTTGCAGGGAATAGGGTGCCCACGAGAGTTACTAGGTGTCTTCATAAGCGTACTAACAATCAAAGAAAGGAGAACTGCAACTCATGTCTCCAGGAAACTGCTCCACGCTTCGGCTTCAGCAGGGCCCTTCAAGGCTTTACCTTGAGGAAACGACTCACGTCAAGTTTCCTTTGAGCTCTAGAGCGTCTCAGTTGGAGCTCCCACCCAGGCTACGAAAGCACCCTGTTGATTTAGAGAAAACTCGTTCCCTTCCCACAGCCCTGCCTACAGTGACTAGAGACCCGTCCAAAACACTGGTATTTAGATAGCTTCAAGGCAGCATGAATGGTGCTTTCAAAATGGGAAAGCAAGCCTTGTGCCATCAGGTCTCCGTTTCCAGGGAACACGCAGCCTACCCCCTTGTGATGTCTACCAAGTAAATATTCCCTCAAACTACACAATGGTCCCTTCCCTGAAGAATGTTTTCTTGGCACGGAGTTCTGCATGTAGCGAACTGCCTCTCCCAAGGAACGCTTTGGTAACGCTATCGGGGCTTAGGCTCTTCTAAAACCCTGCAGTGTAAGAGGAAGAACTGTGCTTTGGTTACAGGAGGAACGCAAGCCGAGTTTCTCCTCTAAGTATGGGGTCTTAAGGTATGACTTTGTAGAAGGAATGCGAAGCAGTTTTGATTTCTCAGTGCCGCTCAGCCTAGGGCATTGAGGCAATTTGCATGACATGTAGGACGTGAGAGAACAGATTACCTGGAGCTGTTGGAGTGCTGAGGAAATGTAGCTCTCCCAAGGAAGGGTGCAGTGTGCTGCCCTACACTTAGCATACACAGAGTGACTGGGAAAGGTATCCGGGCCTGGATGTTTCTTAGCAACCCAGTGGAGCCTGCCGGTACTCGGTGTTCTTGCACGGAATAGGGTGCCCAGGCGAGATCCTAGGTGTCTTGAAAAGCGTAGTAACGTTAAAAGAAAGGAGAACTGCAACTCATGTCTCAAGGAAACTTCTCCACGTGCCGCTTCAGCAGGGCTCTTCAAGGCTTTACCTTGAGGAAAGGACTCACGTCAAGTTTCCTTGAGGCTCTAGAGCGTCTCAGGAGGAGCTCCCACCCAGGCTATGAAAGCACCCTGTTGATTTAGAGAAAACTCGTTCCCTTCCCAGAGCCCTGCCTACAGTGACTAGAAACTCGTCCAAAACACTGGTATTTAGGTAGGTTCAAGGCGGCATGAATGGAGCTTTCAAAATGGGAAAGCAAGCCTTGTGCCATCAGGTCCCCGTTTCCAGTGAACACGCAGCCAACCTCCCTGTGATTTCTACCAAGTTAATATACATTCTAGCGACACACTGCTCCCTTCCCTGAATAACGTGTTCTTGGCACGGAGTTCTGCATGTAGCGAACTGCCTCTCCCAAGGAATGCTCTAGGTACGCTATAGGGGCTTAGCCTCTTCTAAAACCCTGCAGTGTAAGAGGAAGAACTGTGCTTTGGTTACAGCAGGAACGCAAGGCAACTTTCTCCTGTAAGTATGGGGTCTTAAGATATGACTTTGTAAAAGGAATGTGAAAGAGTATTGGTTTCTCAGTGCGGCTCAGCCTAGGGCATTGAGGCAGATATGCATGACATGTAGACGTGAGACAACAGATTGCCTGGAGCTGTTGGAGTGCTGAGGAAATCTAGCTCTCCCAAGGAGGCGTGCAGTGTGTTGCCCTACCCTTAGCATATTGAGAGTGACTGGGAAAGGTTTCCGGGCCTAGATGTTTCTGAGCTTCCCAGTCGAGCATGCCGGTCCTTGGTGTTCTTGCAGGGAATAGTGTGCCCACGAGAGTTACTAGGTGTCTTCATAAGCGTACTAACGTTCAAAGAAAGCAGAACTGCAACTCATGTCTCCAGGAAACTGCTCCACGCTTCGGCTTCAGCAGGGCCCTTCAAGGCTTTACCTTGAGGAAACGACTCACGTCAAGTTTCCTTTGAGCTCTAGAGCGTCTCAGGTGGAGCTCCCACCCAGGCTACGAAAGCACCCTGTTGATTTAGAGAAAACTCGTTCCCTTCCCACAGCCCTGCCTACAGTGACTAGAGACCCGTCCAAAACACTGGTATTTCGGTAGCTTCAAGGCAGCATGAATGGAGCTTTCAAAATGGGAAAGCAAGCCCTGTGCCATCAGGTCTCCGTTTCCAGGGAACACGCAGCCTACCCCCTTGTGATGTCTACCAAGTAAATATTCCCTCAAACTACACAATGGTCCCTTCCCTGAAGAATGTTTTCTTGGCACGGAGTTCTGCATGTAGCGAACTGCCTCTCCCAAGGAACGCTTTGGTAAGGCTATCGGGGCTTAGGCTCTTCTAAAACCCTGCAGTGTAAGAGGAAGAACTGTGCTTTGGTTACAGGAGGAACGCAAGCCGAGTTTCTCCTGTAAGTATGGGGTCTTAAGGTATGACTTTGTAGAAGGAATGCAAAGCAGTTTTGATTTCTCAGTGCCGCTCAGCCTAGGGCATTGAGGCAATTTGCATGACATGTAGGACGTGAGAGAACAGATTACCTGGAGCTGTTGGAGTGCTGAGGAAATGTAGCTCTCCCAAGGAAGAGTGCAGTGTGTTGCCCTACACTTAGCATACACAGAGTGACTGGGAAAGGTATCCGGGCCTGGATGTTTCTTAGCAACCCAGTGGAGCCTGCCGGTACTCGGTGTTCTTGCACGGAATAGGGTGCCCAGGCGAGATCCTAGGTGTCTTGAAAAGCGTAGTAACGTTAAAAGAAAGGAGAACTGCAACTCCTGTCTCAAGGAAACTTCTCCACGTGCCGCTTCAGCAGGGCTCTTCAAGGCTTTACCTTGAGGAAAGGACTCACGTCAAGTTTCCTTGAGGCTCTAGAGGGTCTCAGGAGGAGCTCCCACCCAGGCTATGAAAGCACCCTGTTGATTTAGAGAAAACTCGTTCCCTTCCCAGAGCCCTGCCTACAGTGACTAGAAACTCGTCCAAAACTCTGGTATTTAGGTAGGTTCAAGGCGGCATGAATGGAGCTTTCAAAATGGGAAAGCAAGACTTGTGCCATCAGGTCTCCGTTTCCAGTGAGCACGCAGCCTACCACCTTGTGATGTCTACCAAGTAAATATTCCCTCAAACTACACAATGGTCCCTTCCCTGAAGAATGTTTTCTTGGCACGGAGTTCTGCATGTAGCGAACTGCCTCTCCCAAGGAACGCTTTGGTAACGCTATCGGTGCTTAGGCTCTTCTAAAACCCTGCAGTGTAAGAGGAAGAACTGTGCTTTGGTTACAGGAGGAATGCAAGCCAACTTTCTCCTGTAAGTATGGGGTCTTAAGGTATGACTTTGTAGAAGGACTGTGAAACAGTATTGGTTACTCAGTGCCGCTCAGCCTAGGGCATTGAGGCAGATATGCATGACATGTAGACGTGAGACAACAGATTGCCTGGAGCTGTTGGAGTGCTGAGGAAATCTAGCTCTCCCAAGGAGGCGTGCAGTGTGTTGCCCTACACTTAGCATACACAGAGTGACTGGGAAAGGTTTCCGGGCCTGGATGTTTCTGAGCTTCCCAGTCGAGCATGCCGGTCCTCGGTGTTCTTGCAGGGAATAGGGTGCCCACGGGAGTTACTAGGTGTCTTCATAAGCGTACTAACGTTCAAAGAAAGCAGAACTGCAACTCGTGTCTCCAGGAAACTGCTCCACGCTTTGGCTTCAGCAGGGCTATTCAAGGCTTTACCTTGAGGAAACGACTCACGTCAAGTTTCCTTTGAGCTCTAGAGCTTCTAGGTGGAGCTCCCACCAGGCTACGAAAGCACCCTGTTGATTTCGAGAAAACTCGTTCCCTTCCCAGAGCCCTGCCTACAGTGACTAGAAACTCGTCCAAAACACTGGTATTTAGGTAGGTTCAAGGCGGCATGAATGGAGCTTTCAAAATGGGAAAGCAAGCCTTGTGCCATCAGGTCCCCGTTTCCAGTGAACACGCAGCCTACCTCCTTGTGATTTCTACCAAGTTAATATAGACTCTAGAGACACACTGGTCCCTTCCCTGAATAACGTGTTCTTGGCACGGAGTTCTGCATGTAGCGAACTGCCTCTCCCAAGGAATGCTCTAGGTACGCTATAGGGGCTTAGCCTCTTCTAAAACCCTGCAGTGTAAGAGGAAGAACTGTGCTTTGGTTACAGCAGGAACGCAAGGCAACTTTCTCCTGTAAGTATGGGGTCTTAAGGTATAACTTTGTAGAAGGAATGTGAAAGAGTATTGGTTACTCAGTGCCACTCAGCCTAGGGCATTGAGGCAGATATGCATGACATGTAGACGTGAGACAACAGATTGCCTGGAGCTGTTGGAGTGTTGAGGAAATCTAGCTCTCCCAAGGAGGCGTGCAGTGTGTTGCCCTACCCTTAGCATATTGAGAGTGACTGGGAAAGGTTTCCGGGCCTGGAAGTTTCTGAGCTTCCCAGTCGAGCATGCCGGTCCTCGGTCTTCGTGGAGGGAATAGGGTGCCCACGAGAGTTACTAGGTGTCTTCATAAGCGTACTAACGTTCAAAGAAAGCAGAACTGCAACTCATGTCTCCAGGAAACTGCTCCACGCTTCGGCTTCAGCAGGGCTCTTCAAGGCTTTACCTTGAGGAAACGACTCACGTCAAGTTTCCTTTGAGCTCTAGAGCTTCTAGGTGGAGCTCCCACCCAGGCTACGAAAGCACCCTGTTGATTTAGAGAAAACTCGTTCCCTTCCAAGAGCCCTGCCTACAATGACTAGAGACCCGTCCAAAACACTGGTATTTAGGTAGCTTCAAGGCAGCATGAATGGAGCTTTCAAAATGGGAAAGCAAGCCTTGTGCCATCAGGTCTCCGTTTCCAGGGAACACGCAGCCTACCCCCTTGTGATGTCTACCAAGTAAATATTCCCTCAAACTACACAATGGTCCCTTCCCTGAAGAATGTTTTCTTGGCACGGAGTTCTGCATGTAGCGAACTGCCTCTCCCAAGGAACGCTTTGGTAACGCTATCGGGGCTTAGGCTCTTCTAAAACCCTGCAGTGTAAGAGGAAGAACTGTGCTTTGGTTACAGGAGGAACGCAAGCCGAGTTTCTCCTCTAAGTATGGGGTCTTAAGGTATGACTTTGTAGAAGGAATGCGAAGCAGTTTTGATTTCTCAGTGCCGCTCAGCCTAGGGCATTGAGGCAATTTGCATGACATGTAGGACGTGAGAGAACAGATTACCTGGAGCTGTTGGAGTGCTGAGGAAATGTAGCTCTCCCAAGGAAGAGTGCAGTGTGTTGCCCTACACTTAGCATACACAGAGTGACTGGGAAAGGTATCCGGGCCTGGATGTTTCTTAGCAACCCAGTGGAGCCTGCCGGTACTCGGTGTTCTTGCACGGAATAGGGTGCCCAGGCGAGATCCTAGGTGTCTTGAAAAGCGTAGTAACGTTAAAAGAAAGGAGAACTGCAACTCATGTCTCAAGGAAACTTCTCCACGTGCCGCTTCAGCAGGGCTCTTCAAGGCTTTACCTTGAGGAAAGGACTCACGTCAAGTTTCCTTGTAGCTCTAGAGCGTCTCAGGAGGAGCTCCCACCCAGGCTACGAAAGCACCCTGTTGATTTAAAGAAAACTCGTTCCCTTCCCAGAGCCCTGCCTACAGTGACTAGAAACTCGTCCAAAACACTGGTATTTAGGTAGGTTCAAGGCGGCATGAATGGAGCTTTCAAAATGGGAAAGCAAGCCTTGTGCCATCAGGTCCCCGTTTCCAGTGAACACGCAGCCTACCTCCTTGTGATTTCTACCAAGTTAATATACACTCTAGTGACACACTGGTCCCTTCCCTGAATAACGTGTTCTTGGCACGGAGTTCTGCATGTAGCGAACTGCCTCTCCCAAGGAATGCTCTAGGTACGCTATAGGGGCTTAGCCTCTTCTAAAACCCTGCACTGTAAGAGGAAGAACTGTGCTTTGGTTACAGCAGGAACGCAAGCCAACTTTCTCCTGTAAGTATGGGGTCGTAAGGTATGACTTTGTAGAAGGAATGTGAAAGAGTATTGGTTTCTCAGTGCCGCTCAGCCTAGGGCACTGAGGCAGATATGCATGACATGTAGATGTGAGACAACAGATTGCCTTGAGCTGTTGGAGTGCTGAGGAAATCTAGCTCTCCCAAGGAGGCGTGCAGTGTGTTGCACTACACTTAGCATATTGAGAGTGACTGGGAAAGGTTTCCGGGCCTGGATGTTTCTGAGCTTCCCAGTCGAGCATGCCGGTCCTCGGTGTTCTTGCAGGGAATAGGGTGCCCACGGGAGTTACTAGGTGTCTTCATAAGCGTACTAACGTTCAAAGAAAGCAGAACTGCAACTCATGTCTCCAGGAAACTGCTCCACGCTTCGGCTTCAGCAGGGCTCTTCAAGGCTTTCCCTTGAGGAAACGACTCACGTCAAGTTTCCTTTGAGCTCTAGAGCGTCTCAGGTGGAGCTCCCACCCAGGCTACGAAAGCACCCTGTTGATTTAGAGAAAACTGGTTCCCTTCCCAGAGCCCTGCCTACAGTGACTAGAGACCCGTCCAAAACACTGGTATTTAGGTAGCTTCAAGGCAGCATGAATGGAGCTTTCAAAATGGGAAAGCAAGCCTTGTGCCATCAGGTCTCCGTTTCCAGTGAGCACGCAGCCTACCCCCTTGTGATGTCTACCAAGTAAATATTCCCTCAAACTACACAATGGTCCCTTCCCTGAAGAATGTTTTCTTGGCACGGAGTTCTGCATGTAGCGAACTGCCTCTCCCAAGGAACGCTTTGGTAACGCTATCGGGGCTTAGGCTCTTCTAAAACCCTGCAGTGTAAGAGGAAGAACTGTGCTTTGGTTACAGCAGGAACGCAAGCCAACTTTCTCCTGTAAGTATGGGGTCTTAAGGTATGACTTTGTAGAAGGAATGTGAAAGAGTATTGGTTTCTCAGTGCCGCTCAGCCTAGGGCACTGAGGCAGATATGCATGACATGTAGACGTGAGACAACAGATTGCCTGGAGCTGTTGGAGTGCTGAGGAAATCTAGCTCTTCCAAGGAGGCGTGCAGTGTGTTGCCTTACACTTAGCATATTGAGAGTGACTGGGAAAGGTTTCCGGGCCTAGATGTTTCTGAGCTTCCCAGTCGAGCATGCCGGTCCTCGGTGTTCTTGCAGGGAATAGGGTGCCCACGAGAGTTACTAGGTGTCTTCATAAGCGTACTAACAATCAAAGAAAGGAGAACTGCAACTCATGTCTCCAGGAAACTGCTCCACGCTTCGGCTTCAGCAGGGCCCTTCAAGGCTTTACCTTGAGGAAACGACTCACGTCAAGTTTCCTTTGAGCTCTAGAGCGTCTCAGTTGGAGCTCCCACCCAGGCTACGAAAGCACCCTGTTGATTTAGAGAAAACTCGTTCCCTTCCCACAGCCCTGCCTACAGTGACTAGAGACCCGTCCAAAACACTGGTATTTAGATAGCTTCAAGGCAGCATGAATGGTGCTTTCAAAATGGGAAAGCAAGCCTTGTGCCATCAAGTCTCCGTTTCCAGGGAACACGCAGCCTACCCCCTTGTGATGTCTACCAAGTAAATATTCCCTCAAACTACACAATGGTCCCTTCCCTGAAGAATGTTTTCTTGGCACGGAGTTCTGCATGTAGCGAACTGCCTCTCCCAAGGAACGCTTTGGTAACGCTATCGGGGCTTAGGCTCTTCTAAAACCCTGCAGTGTAAGAAGAAGAACTGTGCTTTGGTTACAGGAGGAACGCAAGCCGAGTTTCTCCTCTAAGTATGGGGTCTTAAGGTATGACTTTGTAGAAGGAATGCGAAGCAGTTTTGATTTCTCAGTGCCGCTCAGCCTAGGGCATTGAGGCAATTTGCATGACATGTAGGACGTGAGAGAACAGATTACCTGGAGCTGTTGGAGTGCTGAGGAAATTTAGCTCTCCCAAGGAAGAGTGCAGTGTGCTGCCCTACACTTAGCATACACAGAGTGACTGGGAAAGGTATCCGGGCCTGGATGTTTCTTAGCAACCCAGTGGAGCCTGCCGGTACTCGGTGTTCTTGCACGGAATAGGGTGCCCAGGCGAGATCCTAGGTGTCTTGAAAAGCGTAGTAACGTTAAAAGAAAGGAGAACTGCAACTCCTGTCTCAAGGAAACTTCTCCACGTGCCGCTTCAGCAGGGCTCTTCAAGGCTTTACCTTGAGGAAAGGACTCACGTCAAGTTTCCTTGAGGCTCTAGAGCGTCTCAGGAGGAGCTCCCACCCAGGCTATGAAAGCACCCTGTTGATTTAGAGAAAACTCGTTCCCTTCCCAGAGCCCTGCCTACAGTGACTAGAAACTCGTCCAAAACTCTGGTATTTAGGTAGGTTCAAGGGGGCATGAATGGAGCTTTCAAAATGGGAAAGCAAGACTTGTGCCATAAGGTCTCCGTTTCCAGTGAGCACGCAGCCTACCCCCTTGTGATGTCTACCAAGTAAATATTCCCTCAAACTACACAATGGTCCCTTCCCTGAAGAATGTTTTCTTGGCACGGAGTTCTGCATGTAGCGAACTGCCTCTCCCAAGGAACGCTTTGGTAACGCTTTCGGTGCTTAGGCTCTTCTAAAACCCTGCAGTGTAAGAGGAAGAACTGTGCTTTGGTTACAGGAGGAATGCAAGCCAACTTTCTCCTGTAAGTATGGGGTCTTAAGGTATGACTTTGTAGAAGGACTGTGAAACAGTATTGGTTACTCAGTGCCGCTCAGCCTAGGGCATTGAGGCAGATATGCATGACATGTAGACGTGAGACAACAGATTGCCTGGAGCTGTTGGAGTGCTGAGGAAATCTAGCTCTCCCAAGGAGGTGTGCAGTGTGTTGCCCTACACTTAGCATACACAGAGTGACTGGGAAAGGTTTCCGGGCCTGGATGTTTCTGAGCTTCCCAGTCGAGCATGCCGGTCCTCGGTGTTCTTGCAGGGAATAGGGTGCCCACGGGAGTTACTAGGTGTCTTCATAAGCGTACTAACGTTCAAAGTAAGCAGAACTGCAACTCATGTCTCCAGGAAACTGCTCCACGCTTCGGCTTCAGCAGGGCTCTTCAAGGCTTTACCTTGAGGAAACGACTCACGTCAAGTTTCCTTTGAGCTCTAGAGCTTCTAGGTGGAGCTCCCACCAGGCTACGAAAGCACCCTGTTGATTTCGAGAAAACTCGTTCCCTTCCCAGAGCCCTGCCTACAGTGACTAGAAACTCGTCCAAAACACTGGTATTTAGGTAGGTTCAAGGCGGCATGAATGGAGCTTTCAAAATGGGAAAGCAAGCCTTGTGCCATCAGGTCCCCGTTTCCAGTGAACACGCAGCCTACCTCCTTGTGATTTCTACCAAGTTAATATAGACTCTAGAGACACACTGGTCCCTTCCCTGAATAACGTGTTCTTGGCACGGAGTTCTGCATGTAGCGAACTGCCTCTCCCAAGGAATGCTCTAGGTACGCTATAGGGGCTTAGCCTCTTCTAAAACCCTGCAGTGTAAGAGGCAGTACTGTGCTTTGGTTACAGCAGGAACGCAAGGCAACTTTCTCCTGTAAGTATGGGGTCTTAAGGTATGACTTTGTAGAAGGAATGTGAAAGAGTATTGGTTACTCAGTGCCACTCAGCCTAGGGCATTGAGGCAGATATGCATGACATGTAGACGTGAGACAACAGATTGCCTGGAGCTGTTGGAGTGTTGAGGAAATCTAGCTCTCCCAAGGAGGCTTGCAGTGTGTTGCCCTACCCTTAGCATATTGAGAGTGACTGGGAAAGGTTTCCGGGCCTGGATGTTTCTGAGCTTCCCAGTCGAGCATGCCGGTCCTCGGTCTTCGTGCAGGGAATAGGGTGCCCACGAGAGTTACTAGGTGTCTTCATAAGCGTACTAACGTTCAAAGAAAGCAGAACTGCAACTCATGTCTCCAGGAAACTGCTCCACGCTTCGGCTTCAGCAGGGCTCTTCAAGGCTTTACCTTGAGGAAACGACTCACGTCAAGTTTCCTTTGAGCTCTAGAGCTTCTAGGTGGAGCTCCCACCCAGGCTACGAAAGCACCCTGTTGATTTAGAGAAAACTCGTTCCCTTCCAAGAGCCCTGCCTACAGTGACTAGAGACCCGTCCAAAACACTGGTATTTAGGTAGCTTCAAGGCAGCATGAATGGAGCTTTCAAAATGGGAAAGCAAGCCTTGTGCCATCAGGTCTCCGTTTCCAGGGAACACGCAGCCTACCCCCTTGTGATGTCTACCAAGTAAATATTCCCTCAAACTACACAATGGTCCCTTCCCTGAAGAATGTTTTCTTGGCACGGAGTTCTGCATGTAGCGAACTGCCTCTCCCAAGGAACGCTTTGGTAACGCTATCGGGGCTTAGGCTCTTCTAAAACCCTGCAGTGTAAGAGGAAGAACTGTGCTTTGGTTACAGGAGGAACGCAAGCCGAGTTTCTCCTGTAAGTATGGGGTCTTAAGGTATGACTTTGTAGAAGGAATGCGAAGCAGTTTTGATTTCTCAGTGCCGCTCAGCCTAGGGCATTGAGGCAATTTGCATGACATGTAGGACGTGAGAGAACAGATTACCTGGAGCTGTTGGAGTGCTGAGGAAATGTAGCTCTCCCAAGGAAGGGTGCAGTGTGTTGCCCTACACTTAGCATACACAGAGTGACTGGGAAAGGTATCCGGGCCTGGATGTTTCTTAGCAACCCAGTGGAGCCTGCCGGTACTCGGTGTTCTTGCACGGAATAGGGTGCCCAGGCGAGATCCTAGGTGTTTTGAAAAGCGTAGTAACGTTAAAAGAAAGGAGAACTGCAACTCATGTCTCAAGGAAACTTCTCCACGTGCCGCTTCAGCAGGGCTCTTCAAGGCTTTACCTTGAGGAAAGGACTCACGTCAAGTTTCCTTGTAGCTCTAGAGCGTGTCAGGAGGAGCTCCCACCCAGGCTACGAAAGCACCCTGTTGATTTAAAGAAAACTCGTTCCCTTCCCAGAGCCCTGCCTACAGTGACTAGAAACTCGTCCAAAACACTGGTATTTAGGTAGGTTCAAGGCGGCATGAATGGAGCTTTCAAAATGGGAAAGCAAGCCTTGTGCCATCAGGTCCCCGTTTCCAGTGAGCACGCAGCCTACCCCCTTGTGATGTCTACCAAGTAAATATTCCCTCAAACTACACAATGGTCCCTTCCCTGAAGAATGTTTTCTTGGCACGGAGTTCTGCATGTAGCGAACTGCCTCTCCCAAGGAACGCTTTGGTAACGCTATCGGGGCTTAGGCTCTTCTAAAACCCTGCAGTGTAAGAGGAAGAACTGTGCTTTGGTTACAGGAGGAATGCAAGCCAACTTTCTCCTGTAAGTATGGGGTCTTAAGGTATGACTTTGTAGAAGGACTGTGAAACAGTATTGGTTACTCAGTGCCGCTCAGCCTAGGGCATTGAGGCAGATATGCATGACATGTAGACGTGAGACAACAGATTGCCTGGAGCTGTTGGAGTGCTGAGGAAATCTAGCTCTCCCAAGGAGGCGTGCAGTGTGTTGCCCTACACTTAGCATACACAGAGTGACTGGGAAAGGTTTCCGGGCCTTGATGTTTCTGAGCTTCCCAGTCGAGCATGCCGGTCCTCGGTGTTCTTGCAGGGAATAGGGTGCCCACGGGAGTTACTAGGTGTCTTCATAAGCGTACTAACGTTCAAAGAAAGCAGAACTGCAACTCGTGTCTCCAGGAAACTGCTCCACGCTTTGGCTTCAGCAGGGCTCTTCAAGGCTTTACCTTGAGGAAACGACTCACGCCAAGTTTCCTTGTAGCACTAGAGCGTCTCAGGAGGAGCTCCCACCCAGGCTATGAAAGCACCCAGTTGATTTAGAGAAAACTCGTTCCCTTCCCAGAGCCCTGCCTACAGTGACTAGAAACTCGTCCAAAACTCTGGTATTTAGGTAGGTTCAAGGCGGCATGAATGGAGCTTTCAAAATGGGAAAGCAAGCCTTGTGCCATCAGGTCCCCGTTTCCAGTGAACACGCAGCCTACCTCCTTGTGATTTCTACCAAGTTAATATACACTCTAGAGACACACTGGTCCCTTCCCTGAATAACGTGTTCTTGGCACGGAGTTCTGCATGTAGCGAACTGCCTCTCCCAAGGAATGCTCTAGGTACGCTATAGGGGCTTAGCCTCTTCTAAAACCCTGCAGTGTAAGAGGAAGAACTGTGCTTTGGTTACA
Source organism: Eubalaena glacialis (assembly GCF_028564815.1). NCBI lineage: Eukaryota > Metazoa > Chordata > Mammalia > Artiodactyla > Balaenidae > Eubalaena > Eubalaena glacialis. The sequence continues at coordinate 160,522,129 of NC_083719.1, read as the reverse complement.
GCAGGAACGCAAGGCAACTTTCTCCTGTAAGTATGGGGTCTTAAGGTATGACTTTGTAGAAGGAATGTGAAAGAGTATTGGTTACTCAGTGCCACTCAGCCTAGGGCATTGAGGCAGATATGCATGACATGTAGACGTGAGACAACAGATTGCCTGGAGCTGTTGGAGTGTTGAGGAAATCTAGCTCTCCCAAGGAGGCGTGCAGTGTGTTGCCCTACCCTTAGCATATTGAGAGTGACTGGGAAAGGTTTCCGGGCCTGGATGTTTCTGAGCTTCCCAGTCGAGCATGCCGGTCCTCGGTGTTCTTGCAGGGAATAGGGTGCCCACTAGAGTTACTAGGTGTCTTCATAAGCGTACTAACGTTCAAAGAAAGCAGAACTACAACTCATGTCTCCAGGAAGCTGCTCCACGCTTCGGCTTCAGCAGGGCTCTTCAAGGCTTTACCTTGAGGAAACGACTCACGTCAAGTTTCCTTTGAGCTCTAGAGCGTCTCAGGTGGAGCTCCCACCCAGGCTACGAAAGCACCCTGTTGATTTAGAGAAAACTCGTTCCCTTCCCACAGCCCTGCCTACAGTGACTAGAGACCCGTCCAAAACACTGGTATTTAGGTAGCTTCAAGGCAGCATGAATGGAGCTTTCAAAATGGGAAAGCAAGCCTTGTGCCATCAGGTCTCCGTTTCCAGGGAACACGCAGCCTACCCCCTTGTGATGTCTACCAAGTAAATATTCCCTCAAACTACACAATGGTCCCTTCCCTGAAAAATGTTTTCTTGGCACGGAGTTCTGCATGTAGCGAACTGCCTCTCCCAAGGAACGCTTTGGTAACGCTATCGGGGCTTAGGCTCTTCTAAAACCCTGCAGTGTAAGAGGAAGAACTGTGCTTTGGTTACAGGAGGAACGCAAGCCGAGTTTCTCCTGTAAGTATGGGGTCTTAAGGTATGACTTTGTAGAAGGAATGCGAAGCAGTTTTGATTTCTCAGTGCCGCTCAGCCTAGGGCATTGAGGCAATTTGCATGACATGTAGGACGTGAGAGAACAGATTACCTGGAGCTGTTGGAGTGCTGAGGAAATGTAGCTCTCCCAAGGAAGAGTGCAGTGTGTTGCCCTACACTTAGCATACACAGAGTGACTGGGAAAGGTATCCGGGCCTGGATGTTTCTTAGCAACCCAGTGGAGCCTGCCGGTACTCGGTGTTCTTGCATGGAATAGGGTGCCCAGGCGAGATCCTAGGTGTCTTGAAAAGCGTAGTAACGTTAAAAGAAAGGAGAACTGCAACTCATGTCTCAAGGAAACTTCTCCACGTGCCGCTTCAGCAGGGCTCTTCAAGGCTTTACCTTGAGGAAAGGACTCACGTCAAGTTTCCTTGAGGCTCTAGAGCGTCTCAGGAGGAGCTCCCACCCAGGCTATGAAAGCACCCTGTTGATTTAGAGAAAACTCGTTCCCTTCCCAGAGCCCTGCCTACAGTGACTAGAAACTCGTCCAAAACTCTGGTATTTAGGTAGGTTCAAGGCGGCATGAATGGAGCTTTCAAAATGGGAAAGCAAGACTTGTGCCATCAGGTCTCCGTTTCCAGTGAGCACGCAGCCTACCCCCTTGTGATGTCTACCAAGTAAATATTCCCTCAAACTACACAATGGTCCCTTCCCTGAAGAATGTTTTCTTGGCACGGAGTTCTGCATGTAGCGAACTGCCTCTCCCAAGGAAAGCTTTGGTAACGCTTTCGGTGCTTAGGCTCTTCTAAAACCCTGCAGTGTAAGAGGAAGAACTGTGCTTTGGTTACAGCAGGAACGCAAGCCAACTTTCTCCTGTAAGTATGGGGTCTTAAGGTATAACTTTGTAGAAGGAATGTGAAAGAGTATTGGTTACTCAGTGCCACTCAGCCTAGGGCATTGAGGCAGATATGCATGACATGTAGACGTGAGACAACAGATTGCCTGGAGCTGTTGGAGTGTTGAGGAAATCTAGCTCTCCCAAGGAGGCCTGCAGTGTGTTGCCCTACCCTTAGCATATTGAGAGTGACTGGGAAAGGTTTCCGGGCCTGGAAGTTTCTGAGCTTCCCAGTCGAGCATGCCGGTCCTCGGTCTTCGTGGAGGGAATAGGGTGCCCACGAGAGTTACTAGGTGTCTTCATAAGCGTACTAACGTTCAAAGAAAGCAGAACTGCAACTCATGTCTCCAGGAAACTGCTCCACGCTTCGGCTTCAGCAGGGCTCTTCAAGGCTTTACCTTGAGGAAACGACTCACGTCAAGTTTCCTTTGAGCTCTAGAGCTTCTAGGTGGAGCTCCCACCCAGGCTACGAAAGCACCCTGTTGATTTAGAGAAAACTCGTTCCCTTCCAAGAGCCCTGCCTACAGTGACTAGAGACCCGTCCAAAACACTGGTATTTAGGTAGCTTCAAGGCAGCATGAATGGAGCTTTCAAAATGGGAAAGCAAGCCTTGTGCCATCAGGTCTCCGTTTCCAGGGAACACGCAGCCTACCCCCTTGTGATGTCTACCAAGTAAATATTCCCTCAAACTACACAATGGTCCCTTCCCTGAAGAATGTTTTCTTGGCACGGAGTTCTGCATGTAGCGAACTGCCTCTCCCAAGGAACGCTTTGGTAACGCTATCGGGGCTTAGGCTCTTCTAAAACCCTGCAGTGTAAGAGGAAGAACTGTGCTTTGGTTACAGGAGGAACGCAAGCCGAGTTTCTCCTCTAAGTATGGGGTCTTAAGGTATGACTTTGTAGAAGGAATGCGAAGCAGTTTTGATTTCTCAGTGCCGCTCAGCCTAGGGCATTGAGGCAATTTGCATGACATGTAGGACGTGAGAGAACAGATTACCTGGAGCTGTTGGAGTGCTGAGGAAATGTAGCTCTCCCAAGGAAGAGTGCAGTGTGTTGCCCTACACTTAGCATACACAGAGTGACTGGGAAAGGTATCCGGGCCTGGATGTTTCTTAGCAACCCAGTGGAGCCTGCCGGTACTCGGTGTTCTTGCACGGAATAGGGTGCCCAGGCGAGATCCTAGGTGTCTTGAAAAGCGTAGTAACGTTAAAAGAAAGGAGAACTGCAACTCATGTCTCAAGGAAACTTCTCCACGTGCCGCTTCAGCAGGGCTCTTCAAGGCTTTACCTTGAGGAAAGGACTCACGTCAAGTTTCCTTGTAGCTCTAGAGCGTCTCAGGAGGAGCTCCCACCCAGGCTACGAAAGCACCCTGTTGATTTAAAGAAAACTCGTTCCCTTCCCAGAGCCCTGCCTACAGTGACTAGAAACTCGTCCAAAACACTGGTATTTAGGTAGGTTCAAGGCGGCATGAATGGAGCTTTCAAAATGGGAAAGCAAGCCTTGTGCCATCAGGTCCCCGTTTCCAGTGAACACGCAGCCTACCTCCTTGTGATTTCTACCAAGTTAATATACACTCTAGTGACACACTGGTCCCTTCCCTGAATAACGTGTTCTTGGCACGGAGTTCTGCATGTAGCGAACTGCCTCTCCCAAGGAATGCTCTAGGTACGCTATAGGGGCTTAGCCTCTTCTAAAACCCTGCAGTGTAAGAGGAAGAACTGTGCTTTGGTTACAGCAGGAACGCAAGCCAACTTTCTCCTGTAAGTATGGGGTCGTAAGGTATGACTTTGTAGAAGGAATGTGAAAGAGTATTGGTTTCTCAGTGCCGCTCAGCCTAGGGCACTGAGGCAGATATGCATGACATGTAGATGTGAGACAACAGATTGCCTTGAGCTGTTGGAGTGCTGAGGAAATCTAGCTCTCCCAAGGAGGCGTGCAGTGTGTTGCCCTACACTTAGCATATTGAGAGTGACTGGGAAAGGTTTCCGGGCCTGGATGTTTCTGAGCTTCCCAGTCGAGCATGCCGGTCCTCGGTGTTCTTGCAGGGAATAGGGTGCCCACGGGAGTTACTAGGTGTCTTCATAAGCGTACTAACGTTCAAAGAAAGCAGAACTGCAACTCATGTCTCCAGGAAACTGCTCCACGCTTCGGCTTCAGCAGGGCTCTTCAAGGCTTTACCTTGAGGAAACGACTCACGTCAAGTTTCCTTTGAGCTCTAGAGCGTCTCAGTTGGAGCTCCCACCCAGGCTACGAAAGCACCCTGTTGATTTAGAGAAAACTCGTTCCCTTCCCAGAGCCCTGCCTACAGTGACTAGAGACCCGTCCAAAACACTGGTATTTAGGTAGCTTCAAGGCAGCATGAATGGAGCTTTCAAAATGGGAAAGCAAGCCTTGTGCCATCAGGTCTCCGTTTCCAGTGAGCACGCAGCCTACCCCCTTGTGATGTCTACCAAGTAAATATTCCCTCAAACTACACAATGGTCCCTTCCCTGAATAACGTGTTCTTGGCACGGAGTTCTGCATGTAGCGAACTGCCTCTCCCAAGGAACGCTTTGGTAACGCTTTCGGTGCTTAGGCTCTTCTAAAACCCTGCAGTGTAAGAGGAAGAACTGTGCTTTGGTTACAGGAGGAATGCAAGCCAACTTTCTCCTGTAAGTATGGGGTCTTAAGGTATGACTTTGTAGAAGGACTGTGAAACAGTATTGGTTACTCAGTGCCGCTCAGCCTAGGGCATTGAGGCAGATATGCATGACATGTAGACGTGAGACAACAGATTGCCTGGAGCTGTTGGAGTGCTGAGGAAATCTAGCTCTCCCAAGGAGGTGTGCAGTGTGTTTCCCTACACTTAGCATACACAGAGTGACTGGGAAAGGTTTCCGGGCCTGGATGTTTCTGAGCTTCCCAGTCGAGCATGCCGGTCCTCGGTGTTCTTGCAGGGAATAGGGTGCCCACGGGAGTTACTAGGTGTCTTCATAAGCGTACTAACGTTCAAAGAAAGCAGAACTGCAACTCATGTCTCCAGGAAACTGCTCCACGCTTCGGCTTCAGCAGGGCTCTTCAAGGCTTTACCTTGAGGAAACGACTCACGTCAAGTTTCCTTTGAGCTCTAGAGCTTCTAGGTGGAGCTCCCACCAGGCTACGAAAGCACCCTGTTGATTTCGAGAAAACTCGTTCCCTTCCCAGAGCCCTGCCTACAGTGACTAGAAACTCGTCCAAAACACTGGTATTTAGGTAGGTTCAAGGCGGCATGAATGGAGCTTTCAAAATGGGAAAGCAAGCCTTGTGCCATCAGGTCCCCGTTTCCAGTGAACACGCAGCCTACCTCCTTGTGATTTCTACCAAGTTAATATAGACTCTAGAGACACACTGGTCCCTTCCCTGAATAACGTGTTCTTGGCACGGAGTTCTGCATGTAGCGAACTGCCTCTCCCAAGGAATGCTCTAGGTACGTTATAGGGGCTTAGCCTCTTCTAAAACCCTGCAGTGTAAGAGGAAGAACTGTGCTTTGGTTACAGCAGGAACGCAAGGCAACTTTCTCCTGTAAGTATGGGGTCTGAAGGTATGACTTTGTAGAAGGAATGTGAAAGAGTATTGGTTACTCAGTGCCACTCAGCCTAGGGCATTGAGGCAGATATGCATGACATGTAGACGTGAGACAACAGATTGCCTGGAGCTGTTGGAGTGTTGAGGAAATCTAGCTCTCCCAAGGAGGCGTGCAGTGTGTTGCCCTACCCTTAGCATATTGAGAGTGACTGGGAAAGGTTTCCGGGCCTGGATGTTTCTGAGCTTCCCAGTCGAGCATGCCGGTCCTCGGTCTTCGTGCAGGGAATAGGGTGCCCACGAGAGTTACTAGGTGTCTTCATAAGCGTACTAACATTCAAAGAAAGCAGAACTGCAACTCATGTCTCAAGGAAACTGCTCCACGCTTCGGCTTCAGCAGGGCTCTTCAAGGCTTTACCTTGAGGAAACGACTCACGTCAAGTTTCCTTTGAGCTCTAGAGCTTCTAGGTGGAGCTCCCACCCAGGCTACGAAAGCACCCTGTTGATTTAGAGAAAACTCGTTCCCTTCCAAGAGCCCTGCCTACAGTGACTAGAGACCCGTCCAAAACACTGGTATTTAGGTAGCTTCAAGGCAGCATGAATGGAGCTTTCAAAATGGGAAAGCAAGCCTTGTGCCATCAGGTCTCCGTTTCCAGGGAACACGCAGCCTACCCCCTTGTGATGTCTACCAAGTAAATATTCCCTCAAACTACACAATGGTCCCTTCCCTGAAGAATGTTTTCTTGGCACGGAGTTCTGCATGTAGCGAACTGCCTCTCCCAAGGAACGCTTTGGTAACGCTATCGGGGCTTAGGCTCTTCTAAAACCCTGCAGTGTAAGAGGAAGAACTGTGCTTTGGTTACAGGAGGAACGCAAGCCGAGTTTCTCCTGTAAGTATGGGGTCTTAAGGTATGACTTTGTAGAAGGAATGCGAAGCAGTTTTGATTTCTCAGTGCCGCTCAGCCTAGGGCATTGAGGCAATTTGCATGACATGTAGGACGTGAGAGAACAGATTACCTGGAGCTGTTGGAGTGCTGAGGAAATGTAGCTCTCCCAAGGAAGGGTGCAGTGTGTTGCCCTACACTTAGCATACACAGAGTGACTGGGAAAGGTATCCGGGCCTGGATGTTTCTTAGCAACCCAGTGGAGCCTGCCGGTACTCGGTGTTCTTGCACGGAATAGGGTGCCCAGGCGAGATCCTAGGTGTTTTGAAAAGCGTACTAACGTTAAAAGAAAGGAGAACTGCAACTCATGTCTCAAGGAAACTTCTCCACGTGCCGCTTCAGCAGGGCTCTTCAAGGCTTTACCTTGAGGAAAGGACTCACGTGAAGTTTCCTTGTAGCTCTAGAGCGTGTCAGGAGGAGCTCCCACCCAGGCTACGAAAGCACCCTGTTGATTTAAAGAAAACTCGTTCCCTTCCCAGAGCCCTGCCTACAGTGACTAGAAACTCGTCCAAAACACTGGTATTTAGGTAGGTTCAAGGCGGCATGAATGGAGCTTTCAAAATGGGAAAGCAAGCCTTGTGCCATCAGGTCCCCGTTTCCAGTGAACACGCAGCCTACCTCCTTGTGATTTCTACCAAGTTAATATACACTCTAGAGACACACTGGTCCCTTCCCTGAATAACGTGTTCTTGGCACGGAGTTCTGCATGTAGCGAACTGCCTCTCCCAAGGAACGCTTTGGTAACGCTATCGGGGCTTAGGCTCTTCTAAAACCCTGCAGTGTAAGAGGAAGAACTGTGCTTTGGTTACAGGAGGAATGCAAGCCAACTTTCTCCTGTAAGTATGGGGTCTTAAGGTATGACTTTGTAGAAGGACTGTGAAACAGTATTGGTTACTCAGTGCCGCTCAGCCTAGGGCATTGAGGCAGATATGCATGACATGTAGACGTGAGACAACAGATTGCCTGGAGCTGTTGGAGTGCTGAGGAAATCTAGCTCTCCCAAGGAGGCGTGTAGTGTGTTGCCCTACACTTAGCATACACAGAGTGACTGGGAAAGGTTTCCGGGCCTTCATGTTTCTGAGCTTCCCAGTCGAGCATGCCGGTCCTCGGTGTTCTTGCAGGGAATAGGGTGCCCACGGGAGTTACTAGGTGTCTTCATAAGCGTACTAACGTTCAAAGAAAGCAGAACTGCAACTCGTGTCTCCAGGAAACTGCTCCACGCTTTGGCTTCAGCAGGGCTCTTCAAGGCTTTACCTTGAGGAAACGACTCACGCCAAGTTTCCTTGTAGCACTAGAGCGTCTCAGGAGGAGCTCCCACCCAGGCTATGAAAGCACCCAGTTGATTTAGAGAAAACTCGTTCCCTTCCCAGAGCCCTGCCTACAGTGACTAGAAACTCGTCCAAAACTCTGGTATTTAGGTAGGTTCAAGGCGGCATGAATGGAGCTTTCAAAATGGGAAAGCAAGCCTTGTGCCATCAGGTCCCCGTTTCCAGTGAACACGCAGCCTACCTCCTTGTGATTTCTACCAAGTTAATATACACTCTAGAGACACACTGGTCCCTTCCCTGAATAACGTGTTCTTGGCACGGAGTTCTGCATGTAGCGAACTGCCTCTCCCAAGGAATGCTCTAGGTACGCTATAGGGGCTTAGCCTCTTCTAAAACCCTGCAGTGTAAGAGGAAGAACTGTGCTTTGGTTACAGCAGGAACGCAAGGCAACTTTCTCCTGTAAGTATGGGGTCTTAAGGTATGACTTTGTAGAAGGAATGTGAAAGAGTATTGGTTACTCAGTGCCACTCAGCCTAGGGCATTGAGGCAGATATGCATGACATGTAGACGTGAGACAACAGATTGCCTGGAGCTGTTGGAGTGTTGAGGAAATCTAGCTCTCCCAAGGAGGCGTGCAGTGTGTTGCCCTACCCTTAGCATATTGAGAGTGACTGGGAAAGGTTTCCGGGCCTGGATGTTTCTGAGCTTCCCAGTCGAGCATGCCGGTCCTCGGTGTTCTTGCAGGGAATAGGGTGCCCACTAGAGTTACTAGGTGTCTTCATAAGCGTACTAACGTTCAAAGAAAGCAGAACTACAACTCATGTCTCCAGGAAGCTGCTCCACGCTTCGGCTTCAGCAGGGCTCTTCAAGGCTTTACCTTGAGGAAACGACTCACGTCAAGTTTCCTTTGAGCTCTAGAGCGTCTCAGGTGGAGCTCCCACCCAGGCTACGAAAGCACCCTGTTGATTTAGAGAAAACTCGTTCCCTTCCCACAGCCCTGCCTACAGTGACTAGAGACCCGTCCAAAACACTGGTATTTAGGTAGCTTCAAGGCAGCATGAATGGAGCTTTCAAAATGGGAAAGCAAGCCTTGTGCCATCAGGTCTCCGTTTCCAGGGAACACGCAGCCTACCCCCTTGTGATGTCTACCAAGTAAATATTCCCTCAAACTACACAATGGTCCCTTCCCTGAAAAATGTTTTCTTGGCACGGAGTTCTGCATGTAGCGAACTGCCTCTCCCAAGGAACGCTTTGGTAACGCTATCGGGGCTTAGGCTCTTTTAACACCCTGCAGTGTAAGAGGAAGAACTGTGCTTTGGTTACAGGAGGAACGCAAGCCGAGTTTCTCCTGTAAGTATGGGGTCTTAAGGTATGACTTTGTAGAAGGAATGCGAAGCAGTTTTGATTTCTCAGTGCCGCTCAGCCTAGGGCATTGAGGCAATTTGCATGACATGTAGGACGTGAGAGAACAGATTACCTGGAGCTGTTGGAGTGCTGAGGAAATGTAGCTCTCCCAAGGAAGAGTGCAGTGTGTTGCCCTACACTTAGCATACACAGAGTGACTGGGAAAGGTATCCGGGCCTGGATGTTTCTTAGCAACCCAGTGGAGCCTGCCGGTACTCGGTGTTCTTGCATGGAATAGGGTGCCCAGGCGAGATCCTAGGTGTCTTGAAAAGCGTAGTAACGTTAAAAGAAAGGAGAACTGCAACTCATGTCTCAAGGAAACTTCTCCACGTGCCGCTTCAGCAGGGCTCTTCAAGGCTTTACCTTGAGGAAAGGACTCACGTCAAGTTTCCTTGAGGCTCTAGAGCGTCTCAGGAGGAGCTCCCACCCAGGCTATGAAAGCACCCTGTTGATTTAGAGAAAACTCGTTCCCTTCCCAGAGCCCTGCCTACAGTGACTAGAAACTCGTCCAAAACACTGGTATTTAGGTAGGTTCAAGGCGGCATGAATGGAGCTTTCAAAATGGGAAAGCAAGACTTGTGCCATCAGGTCTCCGTTTCCAGTGAGCACGCAGTCTACCCCCTTGTGATGTCTACCAAGTAAATATTCCCTCAAACTACACAATGGTCCCTTCCCTGAAGAATGTTTTCTTGGCACGGAGTTCTGCATGTAGCGAACTGCCTCTCCCAAGGAAAGCTTTGGTAACGCTTTCGGTGCTTAGGCTCTTCTAAAACCCTGCAGTGTAAGAGGAAGAACTGTGCTTTGGTTACAGGAGGAATGCAAGCCAACTTTCTCCTGTAAGTATGGGGTCTTAAGGTATGACTTTGTAGAAGGACTGTGAAACAGTATTGGTTACTCAGTGCCGCTCAGCCTAGGGCATTGAGGCAGATATGCATGACATGTAGACGTGAGACAACAGATTGCCTGGAGCTGTTGGAGTGCTGAGGAAATCTAGCTCTCCCAAAGAGGCTTGCAGTGTGTTGCCCTACACTTAGCATACACAGAGTGACTGGGAAAGGTTTCCGGGCCTTGATGTTTCTGAGCTTCCCAGTCGAGCATGCCGGTCCTCGGTGTTCTTGCAGGGAATAGGGTGCCCACGGGAGTTACTAGGTGTCTTCATAAGCGTACTAACGTTCAAAGAAAGCAGAACTGCAACTCGTGTCTCCAGGAAACTGCTCCACGCTTTGGCTTCAGCAGGGCTCTTCAAGGCTTTACCTTGAGGAAACGACTCACGTCAAGTTTCCTTTGAGCTCTAGAGCTTCTAGGTGGAGCTCCCACCAGGCTACGAAAGCACCCTGTTGATTTCGAGAAAACTCGTTCCCTTCCCAGAGCCCTGCCTACAGTGACTAGAAACTCGTCCAAAACACTGGTATTTAGGTAGGTTCAAGGCGGCATGAATGGAGCTTTCAAAATGGGAAAGCAAGCCTTGTGCCATCAGGTCCCCGTTTCCAGTGAACACGCAGCCTACCTCCTTGTGATTTCTACCAAGTTAATATAGACTCTAGAGACACACTGGTCCCTTCCCTGAATAACGTGTTCTTGGCACGGAGTTCTGCATGTAGCGAACTGCCTCTCCCAAGGAATGCTCTAGGTACGCTATAGGGGCTTAGCCTCTTCTAAAACCCTGCAGTGTAAGAGGAAGAACTGTGCTTTGGTTACAGCAGGAACGCAAGGCAACTTTCTCCTGTAAGTATGGGGTCTTAAGGTATGACTTTGTAGAAGGAATGTGAAAGAGTATTGGTTACTCAGTGCCACTCAGCCTAGGGCATTGAGGCAGATATGCATGACATGTAGACGTGAGACAACAGATTGCCTGGAGCTGTTGGAGTGTTGAGGAAATCTAGCTCTCCCAAGGAGGCGTGCAGTGTGTTGCCCTACCCTTAGCATATTGAGAGTGACTGGGAAAGGTTTCCGGGCCTGGATGTTTCTGAGCTTCCCAGTCGAGCATGCCGGTCCTCGGTCTTCGTGCAGGGAATAGGGTGCCCACGAGAGTTACTAGGTGTCTTCATAAGCGTACTAACGTTCAAAGAAAGCAGAACTGCAACTCATGTCTCCAGGAAACTGCTCCACGCTTCGGCTTCAGCAGGGCTCTTCAAGGCTTTACCTTGAGGAAACGACTCACGTCAAGGTTCCTTTGAGCTCTAGAGCTTCTAGGTGGAGCTCCCACCCAGGCTACGAAAGCACCCTGTTGATTTAGAGAAAACTCGTTCCCTTCCCAGAGCCCTGCCTACAGTGACTAGAGACCCGTCCAAAACACTGATATTTAGGTAGCTTCAAGGCAGCATGAATGGAGCTTTCAAAATGGGAAAGCAAGCCTTGTGCCATCAGGTCTCCGTTTCCAGGGAACACGCAGCCTACCCCCTTGTGATGTCTACCAAGTAAATATTCCCTCAAACTACACAATGGTCCCTTCCCTGAAGAATGTTTTCTTGGCACGGAGTTCTGCATGTAGCGAACTGCCTCTCCCAAGGAACGCTTTGGTAACGCTATCGGGGCTTAGGCTCTTCTAAAACCCTGCAGTGTAAGAGGAAGAACTGTGCTTTGGTTACAGGAGGAACGCAAGCCGAGTTTCTCATGTAAGTATGGGGTCTTAAGGTATGACTTTGTAGAAGGAATGCAAAGCAGTTTTGATTTCTCAGTGCCGCTCAGCCTAGGGCATTGAGGCAATTTGCATGACATGTAGGACGTGAGAGAACAGATTACCTGGAGCTGTTGGAGTGCTGAGGAAATGTAGCTCTCCCAAGGAAGAGTGCAGTGTGTTGCCCTACACTTAGCATACACAGAGTGACTGGGAAAGGTATCCGGGCCTGGATGTTTCTTAGCAACCCAGTGGAGCCTGCCGGTACTCGGTGTTCTTGCACGGAATAGGGTGCCCAGGCGAGATCCTAGGTGTCTTGAAAAGCGTAGTAACGTTAAAAGAAAGGAGAACTGCAACTCATGTCTCAAGGAAACTTCTCCACGTGCCGCTTCAGCAGGGCTCTTCAAGGCTTTACCTTGAGGAACGGACTCACGTCAAGTTTCCTTGTAGCTCTAGAGCGTCTCAGGAGGAGCTCCCACCCAGGCTACGAAAGCACCCTGTTGATTTAAAGAAAACTCGTTCCCTTCCCAGAGCCCTGCCTACAGTGACTAGAAACTCGTCCAAAACACTGGTATTTAGGTAGGTTCAAGGCGGCATGAATGGAGCTTTCAAAATGGAAAAGCAAGCCTTGTGCCATCAGGTCCCCGTTTCCAGTGAGCACGCAGCCTACCTCCTTGTGATTTCTACCAAGTTAATATACACTCTAGTGACACACTGGTCCCTTCCCTGAATAACGTGTTCTTGGCACGGAGTTCTGCATGTAGCGAACTGCCTCTCACAAGGAATGCTCTAGGTACGCTATAGGGGCTTAGCCTCTTCTAAAACCCTGCAGTGTAAGAGGAAGAACTGTGCTTTGGTTACAGCAGGAACGCAAGGCAACTTTCTCCTGTAAGTATGGGGTCTTAAGTTATGACTTTGTAGAAGGAATGTGAAAGAGTATTGGTTTCTCAGTGCCGCTCAGCCTAGGGCACTGAGGCAGATATGCATGACATGTAGACGTGAGACAACAGATTGCCTGGAGCTGTTGGAGTGCTGAGGAAATCTAGCTCTTCCAAGGAGGCGTGCAGTGTGTTGCCTTACACTTAGCATATTGAGAGTGACTGGGAAAGGTTTCCGGGCCTAGATGTTTCTGAGCTTCCCAGTCGAGCATGCCGGTACTCGGTGTTCTTGCAGGGAATAGGGTGCCCACGAGAGTTACTAGGTGTCTTCATAAGCGTACTAACAATCAAAGAAAGCAGAACTGCAACTCATGTCTCCAGGAAACTGCTCCACGCTTCGGCTTCAGCAGGGCTCTTCAAGGCTTTACCTTGAGGAAACGACTCACGTCAAGTTTCCTTTGAGCTCTAGAGCTTCTAGGTGGAGCTCCCACCAGGCTACGAAAGCACCCTGTTGATTTAGAGAAAACTCGTTCCCTTCCCACAGCCCTGCCTACAGTGACTAGAGAACCGTCCAAACTACTGGTATTTAGGTAGCTTCAAGGCAGCATGAATGGAGCTTTCAAAATGGGAAAGCAAGCCTTGTGCCATCAGGTCTCCGTTTCCAGGTAACACGCAGCCTACCCCCTTGTGATGTCTACCAAGTAAATATTCCCTCAAACTACACAATGGTCCCTTCCCTGAAGAATGTTTTCTTGGCACGGAGTTCTGCATGTAGCGAACTGCCTCTCCCAAGGAACGCTTTGGTAACGCTTTCGGTGCTTAGGCTCTTCTAAAACCCTGCAGTGTAAGAGGAAGAACTGTGCTTTGGTTACAGGAGGAATGCAAGCCAACTTTCTCCTCTAAGTATGGGGTCTTAAGGTATGACTTTGTAGAAGGACTGTGAAACAGTATTGGTTACTCAGTGCCGCTCAGCCTAGGGCATTTAGGCAGATATGCATGACATGTAGACGTGAGACAACAGATTGCCTGGAGCTGTTGGAGTGCTGAGGAAATCTAGCTCTCCCAAGGAGGCGTGCAGTGTGTTGCCCTACACTTAGCATACACAGAGTGACTGGGAAAGGTTTCCGGGCCTTGATGTTTCTGAGCTTCCCAGTCGAGCATGCCGGTCCTCGGTGTTCTTGCAGGGAATAGGGTGCCCACGGGAGTTACTAGGTGTCTTCATAAGTGTACTAACGTTCAAAGAAAGCAGAACTGCAACTCGTGTCTCCAGGAAACTGCTCCACGCTTTGGCTTCAGCAGGGCTCTTCAAGGCTTTACCTTGAGGAAACGACTCACGTCAAGTTTCCTTTGAGCTCTAGAGCTTCTAGGTGGAGCTCCCACCAGGCTACGAAAGCACCCTGTTGATTTAGAGAAAACTCGTTCCCTTCCCACAGCCCTGCCTACAGTGACTAGAGAACCGTCCAAACTACTGGTATTTAGGTAGCTTCAAGGCAGCATGAATGGAGCTTTCAAAATGGGAAAGCAAGCCTTGTGCCATCAGGTCTCCGTTTCCAGGGAACACGCAGCCTACCCCCTTGTGATGTCTACCAAGTAAATATTCCCTCAAACTACACAATGGTCCCTTCCCTGAAGAATGTTTTCTTGGCACGGAGTTCTGCATGTAGCGAACTGCCTCTCCCAAGGAACGCTTTGGTAACGCTATCGGGGCTTAGGCTCTTCTAAAACCCTGCAGTGTAAGAGGAAGAACTGTGCTTTGGTTACAGGAGGAACGCAAGCCGAGTTTCTCCTCTAAGTATGGGGTCTTAAGGTATGACTTTGTAGAAGGAATGCAAAGCAGTTTTGATTTCTCAGTGCCGCTCAGCCTAGGGCATTGAGGCAATTTGCATGACATGTAGGACGTGAGAGAACAGATTACCTGGAGCTGTTGGAGTGCTGAGGAAATGTAGCTCTCCCAAGGAAGAGTGCAGTGTGTTGCCCTACACTTAGCATACACAGAGTGACTGGGAAAGGTATCCGGGCCTGGATGTTTCTTAGCAACCCAGTGGAGCCTGCCGGTACTCGGTGTTCTTGCACGGAATAGGGTGCCCAGGCGAGATCCTAGGTGTCTTGAAAAGCGTAGTAACCTTAAAAGAAAGGAGAACTGCAACTCCTGTCTCAAGGAAACTTCTCCACATGCCGCTTCAGCGGGGCTCTTCAAGGCTTTACCTTGAGGAAAGGACTCACGCCAAGTTTCCTTGTAGCACTAGAGCGTCTCAGGAGGAGCTCCCACCCAGGCTATGAAAGCACCCTGTTGATTTCGAGAAAACTCGTTCCCTTCCCACAGCCCTGCCTACAGTGACTAGAAACTCGTCCAAAACACTGGTATTTAGGTAGGTTCAAGGCGGCATGAATGGAGCTTTCAAAATGGGAAAGCAAGACTTGTGCCATCAGGTCTCCGTTTCCAGTGAGCACGCAGCCTACCCCCTTGTGATGTCTACCAAGTAAATATTCCCTCAAACTACACAATGGTCCCTTCCCTGAAGAATGTTTTCTTGGCACGGAGTTCTGCATGTAGCGAACTGCCTCTCCCAAGGAACGCTTTGGTAACGCTTTCGGTGCTTAGGCTCTTCTAAAACCCTGCAGTGTAAGAGGAAGAACTGTGCTTTGGTTACAGGAGGAATGCAAGCCAACTTTCTGTTCTAAGTATGGGGTCTTAAGGTATGACTTTGTAGAAGGACTGTGAAACAGTATTGGTTACTCAGTGCCGCTCAGCCTAGGGCATTGAGGCAGATATGCATGACATGTAGACGTGAGACAACAGATTGCCTGGAGCTGTTGGAGTGCTGAGGAAATCTAGCTCTCCCAAGGAGGCGTGCAGTGTGTTGCCCTACACTTAGCATACACAGAGTGACTGGGAAAGGTTTCCGGGCCTTGATGTTTCTGAGCTTCCCAGTCGAGCATGCCGGTCCTCGGTGTTCTTGCAGGGAATAGGGTGCCCACGGGAGTTCCTAGGTGTCTTCATAAGCGTACTAACGTTCAAAGAAAGCAGAACTGCAACTCGTGTCTCCAGGAAACTGCTCCACGCTTTGGCTTCAGCAGGGCTCTTCAAGGCTTTACCTTGAGGAAACGACTCACGTCAAGTTTCCTTTGAGCTCTAGAGCTTCTAGGTGGAGCTCCCACCAGGCTACGAATGCACCCTGTTGATTTAGAGAAAACTCGTTCCCTTCCCACAGCCCTTCCTACAGTGACTAGAGAACCGTCCAAACTACTGGTATTTAGGTAGCTTCAAGGCAGCATGAATGGAGCTTTCAAAATGGGAAAGCAAGCCTTGTGCCATCAGGTCTCCGTTTCCAGGTAACACGCAGCCTACCCCCTTGTGATGTCTACCAAGTAAATATTCCCTCAAACTACACAATGGTCCCTTCCCTGAAGAATGTTTTCTTGGCACGGAGTTCTGCATGTAGCGAACTGCCTCTCCCAAGGAACGCTTTGGTAACGCTATCGGGGCTTAGGCTCTTCTAAAACCCTGCAGTGTAAGAGGAAGAACTGTGCTTTGGTTACAGGAGGAACGCAAGCCGAGTTTCTCCTCTAAGTATGGGGTCTTAAGGTATGACTTTGTAGAAGGAATGCAAAGCAGTTTTGATTTCTCAGTGCCGCTCAGCCTAGGGCATTGAGGCAATTTGCATGACATGTAGGACATGAGAGAACAGATTACCTGGAGCTGTTGGAGTGCTGAGGAAATGTAGCTCTCCCAAGGAAGAGTGCAGTGTGTTGCCCTACACTTAGCATACACAGAGTGACTGGGAAAGGTATCCGGGCCTGGATGTTTCTTAGCAACCCAGTGGAGCCTGCCGGTACTCGGTGTTCTTGCACGGAATAGGGTGCCCAGGCGAGATCCTAGGTGTCTTGAAAAGCGTAGTAACGTTAAAAGAAAGGAGAACTGCAACTCCTGTCTCAAGGAAACTTCTCCACATGCCGCTTCAGCAGGGCTCTTCAAGGCTTTACCTTGAGGAAAGGACTCACGCCAAGTTTCCTTGTAGCACTAGAGCGTCTCAGAAGGAGCTCGCACCCAGGCTATGAAAGCACCCTGTTGATTTCGAGAAAACTCGTTCCCTTCCCAGAGCCCTGCCTACAGTGACTAGAAACTCGTCCAAAACACTGGTATTTAGGTAGGTTCAAGGCGGCATGAATGGAGCTTTCAAAATGGGAAAGCAAGCCTTGTGCCATCAGGTCCCCGTTTCCAGTGAACACGCAGCCTACCTCCTTGTGATTTCTACCAAGTTAATATACACTCTAGTGACACACTGGTCCCTTCCCTGAATAACGTGTTCTTGGCACGGAGTTCTGCATGTAGCGAACTGCCTCTCCCAAGGAATGCTCTAGGTACGCTATAGGGGCTTAGCCTCTTCTAAAACCCTGCAGTGTAAGAGGAAGAACTGTGCTTTGGTTACAGCAGGAACGCAAGGCAACTTTCTCCTGTAAGTATGGGGTCTTAAGGTATGACTTTGTAGAAGGAATGTGAAAGAGTATTGGTTACTCAGTGCCACTCAGCCTAGGGCATTGAGGCAGATATGCATGACATGTAGACGTGAGACAACAGATTGCCTGGAGCTGTTGGAGTGTTGAGGTAATCTAGCTCTCCCAAGGAGGCGTGCAGTGTGTTGCCCTACCCTTAGTATATTGAGAGTGACTGGGAAAGGTTTCCGGGCCTGGATGTTTCTGAGCTTCCCAGTCGAGCATGCCGGTCCTCGGTGTTATTGCAGGGAATAGGGTGCCCACGAGAGTTACTAGGTGTCTTCATAAGCGTACTAACGTTCAAAGAAAGCAGAACTACAACTCATGTCTCCAGGAAGCTGCTCCACGCTTCGGCTTCAGCAGGGCTCTTCAAGGCTTTACCTTGAGGAAACGACTCACGTCAAGTTTAATTTGAGCTCTAGAGCGTCTCAGTTGGAGCTCCCACCCAGGCTACTAAAGCACCCTGTTGATTTAGAGAAAACTCGTTCCCTTCCCAGAGCCCTGCCTACAGTGACTAGAGACCCGTCCAAAACACTGGTATTTAGGTAGCTTCAAGGCAGCATGAATGGAGCTTTCAAAATGGGAAAGCAAGCCTTGTGGCATCAGGTCTCCGTTTCCAGTGAGCACGCAGCCTACCCCCTTGTGATGTCTACCAAGTAAATATTCCCTCAAACTACAAAATGGTCCCTTCCCTGAAGAATGTTTTCTTGGCACGGAGTTCTGCATGTAGCGAACTGCCTCTCCAAAGGAACGCTTTGGTAACGCTATCGGGGCTTAGGCTCTTCTAAAACCCTGCAGTGTAAGAGGAAGAACTGTGCTTTGTTTACAGCAGGAACGCAAGGCAACTTTCTCCTGTAAGTATGGGGTCTGAAGGTATGACTTTGTAGAAGGAATGTGAAAGAGTATTGGTTTCTCAGTGCCGCTCAGCCTAGGGCACTGAGGCAGATATGCATGACATGTAGACGTGAGACAACAGATTGCCTGGAGCTGTTGGAGTGCTGAGGAAATCTAGCTCTTCCAAGGAGGCGTGCAGTGTGTTGCCTTACACTTAGCATATTGAGAGTGACTGGGAAAGGTTTCCGGGCCTGGATGTTTCTGAGCTTCCCAGTCGAGCATGCCGGTCCTCGGTGTTCGTGCAGGGAATAGGGTGCCCACGAGAGTTACTAGGTGTCTTCGTAAGCGTACTAACGTTCAAAGAAAGCAGAACTGCAACTCATGTCTCCAGGAAGCTGTTCCACGCTTCGGCTTCAGCAGAGCTCTTCAAGGCTTTACCTTGAGGAAACGACTCACGTCAAGTTTCCTTTGAGCTCTAGAGCGTCTCAGGTGGAGCTCCCACCCAGGCTACGAAAGCACCCTGTTGATTTAGAAAAAACTCGTTCCCTTCCCACAGCCCTGCCTACAGTGACTAGAGACCCGTCCAAAACACTGGTATTTAGGTAGCTTCAAGGCAGCATGAATGGAGCTTTCAAAATGGGAAAGCAAGCCTTGTGCCATCAGGTCTCCGTTTCCAGTGAGCACGCAGCCTACCCCCTTGTGATTTCTACCAAGTAAATATTCCCTCAAACTACACAATGGTCCCTTCCCTGAAGAATGTTTTTTGGCACGGAGTTCTGCATGTAGCGAACTGCCTCTCCCAAGGAACGCTTTGGTAACGCTATCGGGGCTTAGGCTCTTCTAAAACCCTGCAGTGTAAGAGGAAGAACTGTGCTTTGGTTACAGGAGGAACGCAAGCCGAGTTTCTCCTGTAAGTATGGGGTCTTAAGGTATGACTTTGTAGAAGGAATGCGAAGCAGTTTTGATTTCTCAGTGCCGCTCAGCCTAGGGCATTGAGGCAATTTGCATGACATGTAGGACATGAGAGAACAGATTACTTGGAGCTGTTGGAGTGCTGAGGAAATGTAGCTCTCCCAAGGAAGAGTGCAGTGTGTTGCCCTACACTTAGCATACACAGAGTGACTGGGAAAGGTATCCGGGCCTGGATGTTTCTTAGCAACCCAGTGGAGCCTGCCGGTACTCGGTGTTCTTGCACGGAATAGGGTGCCCAGGCGAGATCCTAGGTGTCTTGAAAAGCGTAGTAACGTTAAAAGAAAGGAGAACTGCAACTCATGTCTCAAGGAAACTTCTCCACGTGCCGCTTCAGCAGGGCTCTTCAAGGCTTTACCTTGAGGAAAGGACTCACGTCAAGTTTCCTTGTAGCTCTAGAGCGTCTCAGGAGGAGCTCCCACCCAGGCTATGAAAGCACCCTGTTGATTTAGAGAAAACTCGTTCCCTTCCCAGAGCCCTGCCTACAGTGACTAGAAACTCGTCCAAAACACTGGTATTTAGGTAGCTTCAAGGCAGCATGAATGGAGCTTTCAAAATGGGAAAGCAAGCCTTGTGCCATCAGGTCTCCGTTTCCAGGGAACACGCAGCCTACCCCCTTTGATGTCTACCAAGTAAATATTCCCTCAAACTACAAAATGGTCCCTTCCCTGAAGAATGTTTTCTTGGCACGGAGTTCTGCATGTAGCGAACTGCCTCTCCCAAGGAACGCTTTGGTAACGCTATCGGGGCTTAGGCTCTTCTAACACCCTGCAGTGTAAGAAGAAGAACTGTGCTTTGGTTACAGGAGGAACGCAAGCCGAGTTTCTCCTGTAAGTATGGGGTCTTAAGGTATGACTTTGTAGAAGGAATGCGAAGCAGTTTTGATTTCTCAGTGCCGCTCAGCCTAGGGCATTGAGGCAATTTGCATGACATGTAGGACGTGAGAGAACAGATTACCTGGAGCTGTTGGAGTGCTGAGGAAATGTAGCTCTCCCAAGGAAGAGTGCAGTGTGTTGCCCTACACTTAGCATACACAGAATGACTGGGAAAGGTATCCGGGCCTGGATGTTTCTTAGCAACCCAGTGGAGCCTGCCGGTACTCGGTGTTCTTGCACGGAATAGGGTGCCTAGGCGAGATCCTAGGTGTCTTGAAAAGCGTACTAATGTTAAAAGAAAGCAGAACTGCAACTCATGTCTCCAGGAAGCTGTTCCACGCTTCGGCTTCAGCAGGGCTCTTCAAGGCTTTACCTTGAGGAAACGACTCACGTCAAGTTTAATTTGAGCTCTAGAGCGTCTCAGTTGGAGCTCCCACCCAGGCTACGAAAGCACCCTGTTGATTTAGAGAAAACTCGTTCCCTTCCCAGAGCCCTGCCTACAGTGACTAGAGACCCGTCCAAAACACTGGTATTTAGGTAGCTTCAAGGCAGCATGAATGGAGCTTTCAAAATGGGAAAGCAAGCCTTGTGCCATCAGGTCTCCGTTTCCAGTGAGCACGCAGCCTACCCCCTTGTGATGTCTACCAAGTAAATATTCCCTCAAACTACAAAATGGTCCCTTCCCTGAAGAATGTTTTCTTGGCACGGAGTTCTGCATGTAGCGAACTGCCTCTCCCAAGGAACGCTTTGGTAACGCTATCGGGGCTTAGGCTCTTCTAAAACCCTGCAGTGTAAGAGGAAGAACTGTGCTTTGGTTACAGCAGGAACGCAGGCCAACATTCTCCTGTAAGTATGGGGTCTTAAGGTATGACTTTGTAGAAGGAATGTGAAAGAGTATTGGTTTCTCAGTGCCGCTCAGCCTAGGGCACTGAGGCAGATATGCATGACATGTAGACGTGAGACAACAGATTGCCTGGAGCTGTTGGAGTGCTGAGGAAATCTAGCTCTTCCAAGGAGGCGTGCAGTGTGTTGCCTTACACTTAGCATATTGAGAGTGACTGGGAAAGGTTTCCGGGCCTGGATGTTTCTGAGCTTCCCAGTCGAGCATGCCGGTCCTCGGTGTTCGTGCAGGGAATAGGGTGCCCACGAGAGTTACTAGGTGTCTTCATAAGCGTACTAACGTTCAAAGAAAGCAGAACTGCAACTCATGTCTCCAGGAAGCTGTTCCACGCTTCGGCTTCAGCAGGGCTCTTCAAGGCTTTACCTTGAGGAAACGACTCACGTCAAGTTTCCTTTGAGCTCTAGAGCGTCTCAGGTGGAGCTCCCACCCAGGCTACGAAAGCACCCTGTTGATTTAGAGAAAACTCGTTCCCTTCCCAGAGCCCTGCCTACAGTGACTAGAGACCTGTCCAAATCACTGGTATTTAGGTAGCTTCAAGGCAGCATGAATGGAGCTTTCAAAATGGGAAAGCAAGCCTTGTGCCATCATGTCTCCGTTTCCAGTGAGCACGCAGCCTACCCCCTTGTGATGTCTACCAAGTAAATATTCCCTCAAACTACACAATGGTCCCTTCCCTGAAGAATGTTTTCTTGGCACGGAGTTCTGCATGTAGCGAACTGCCTATCCCAAGGAACGCTTTGGTAACGCTATCGGGGCTTAGGCTCTTCTAAAACCCTGCAGTGTAAGAGGAAGAACTGTGCTTTGGTTACAGGAGGAACGCAAGCCGAGTTTCTCCTGTAAGTATGGGGTCTTAAGGTATGACTTTGTAGAAGGAATGCGAAGCAGTTTTGATTTCTCAGTGCCGCTCAGCCTAGGGCATTGAGGGAATTTGCATGACATGTAGGACATGAGAGAACAGATTACTTGGAGCTGTTGGAGTGCTGAGGAAATGTAGCTCTCCCAAGGAAGAGTGCAGTGTGTTGCCCTACACTTAGCATACACAGAGTGACTGGGAAAGGTATCCGGGCCTGGATGTTTCTTAGCAACCCAGTGGAGCCTGCCGGTACTCGGTGTTCTTGCACGGAATAGGGTGCCCAGGCGAGATCCTAGGTGTCTTGAAAAGCGTAGTAACGTTAAAAGAAAGGAGAACTGCAACTCATGTCTCAAGGAAACTTCTCCACGTGCCGCTTCAGCAGGGCTCTTCAAGGCTTTACCTTGAGGAAAGGACTCACGTCAAGTTTCCTTGTTGCTCTAGAGCGTCTCAGGAGGAGCTCCCACCCAGGCTATGAAAGCACCCTGTTGATTTAGAGAAAACTCGTTCCCTTCCCAGAGCCCTGCCTACAGTGACTAGAAACTCGTCCAAAACACTGGTATTTAGGTAGGTTCAAGGCGGCATGAATGGAGCTTTCAAAATGGGAAAGCAAGCCTTGTGCCATCAGGTCCCCGTTTCCAGTGAGCACGCAGCCTACCCCCTTGTGATGTCTACCAAGTAAATATTCCCTCAAACTACACAATGGTCCCTTCCCTGAAGAATGTTTTCTTGGCACGGAGTTCTGCATGTAGCGAACTGCCTCTCCCAAGGAATGCTCTAGGTATGCTATAGGGGCTTAGCCTCTTCTAAAACCCTGCAGTGTAAGACGAAGAACTGTGCTTTGGTTACAGCAGGAACGCAAGGCAACTTTCTGCTGTAAGTATGGGGTCGTAAGGTATGACTTTGTAGAAGGAATGTGAAAGAGTATTGGTTTCTCAGTGCCGCTCAGCCTAGGGCACTGAGGCAGATATGCATGACATGTAGATGTGAGACAACAGATTGCCTTGAGCTGTTGGAGTGCTGAGGAAATCTAGCTCTCCCAAGGAGGCGTGCAGTGTGTTGCCCTACACTTAGCATATTGAGAGTGACTGGGAAAGGTTTCCGGGCCTGGATGTTTCTGAGCTTCCCAGTCGAGCATGCCGGTCCTCGGTGTTCTTGCAGGGAATAGGGTGCCCACGGGAGTTACTAGGTGTCTTCATAAGCATACTAACGTTCAAAGAAAGCAGAACTGCAACTCATGTCTCCAGGAAACTGCTCCACGCTTCGGCTTCAGCAGGGCTCTTCAAGGCTTTACCTTGAGGAAACGACTCACGTCAAGTTTAATTTGAGCTCTAGAGCGTCTCAGTTGGAGCTCCCACCCAGGCTACGAAAGCACCCTGTTGATTTAGAGAAAACTCGTTCCCTTCCCAGAGCCCTGCCTATAGTGACTACAGACCCGTCCAAAACACTGGTATTTAGGTAGCTTCAAGGCAGCATGAATGGAGCTTTCAAAATGGGAAAGCAAGCCTTGTGGCATCAGGTCTCCGTTTCCAGTGAGCACGCAGCCTACCCCCTTGTGATGTCTACCAAGTAAATATTCCCTCAAACTACAAAATGGTCCCTTCCCTGAAGAATGTTTTCTTGGCACGGAGTTCTGCATGTAGCGAACTGCGTCTCCCAAGGAACGCTTTGGTAACGCTATCGGGGCTTAGGCTCTTCTAAAACCCTGCAGTGTAAGAGGAAGAACTGTGCTTTGGTTACAGCAGGAACGCAAGGCAACTTTCTCCTGTAAGTATGGGGTCTTAAGGTATGACTTTGTAGAAGGAATGTGAAAGAGTATTGGTTTCTCAGTGCCGCTCAGCCTAGGGCATTGAGGCAGATATGCATGACATGTAGACGTGAGACAACAGATTGCCTGGAGCTGTTGGAGTGCTGAGGAAATCTAGCTCTTCCAAGGAGGCGTGCAGTGTGTTGCCTTACACTTAGCATATTGAGAGTGACTGGGAAAGGTTTCCGGGCCTGGATGTTTCTGAGCTTCCCAGTCGAGCATGCCGGTCCTCGGTGTTCGTGCAGGGAATAGGGTGCCCACGAGAGTTACTAGGTGTATTCATAAGCGTACTAACATTCAAAGAAAGCAGAACTGCAACTCATGTCTCCAGGAAGCTGTTCCACGCTTCGGCTTCAGCAGGGCTCTTCAAGGCTTTACCTTGAGGAAACGATTCACGTCAAGTTTCCTTTGAGCTGTAGAGCGTCTCAGGTGGAGCTCCCACCCAGTCTACGAAAGCACCCTGTTGATTTAGAGAAAACTCGTTCCCTTCCCAGAGCCCTGCCTACAGTGACTAGAGACCCGTCCAAAACACTGGTATTTAGGTAGCTTCAAGGCAGCATGAATGGAGCTTTCAAAATGGGAAAGCAAGCCTTGTGCCATCAGGTCTCCGTTTCCAGGGAGCACGCAGCCTACCCCCTTGTGATGTCTACCAAGTAAATATTCCCTCAAACTACACAATGGTCCCTTCCCTGAAGAATGTTTTCTTGGCACGGAGTTCTGCATGTAGCGAACTGCCTCTCCCAAGGAACGCTTTGGTAACGCTATCGGGGCTTAGGCTCTTCTAAAACCCTGCAGTGTAAGAGGAAGAACTGTGCTTTGGTTACAGCAGGAACGCAAGGCAACTTTCTCCTGTAAGTATGGGGTCTTAAGGTATGACTTTGTAGAAGGAATGTGAAAGAGTATTGGTTTCTCAGTGCCGCTCAGCCTAGGGCACTGAGGCAGATATGCATGACATGTAGACGTGAGACAACAGATTGCCTGGAGCTGTTGGAGTGCTGAGGAAATCTAGCTCTTCCAAGGAGGCGTGCAGTGTGTTGCCTTACACTTAGCATATTGAGAGTGACTGGGAAAGGTTTCCGGGCCTGGATGTTTCTGAGCTTCCCAGTCGAGCATGCCGGTCCTCGGTGTTCGTGCAGGGAATAGGGTGCCCACGAGAGTTACTAGGTGTCTTCATAAGCGTACTAACGTTCAAAGAAAGGAGAACTGCAACTCATGTCTCCAGGAAGCTGTTCCACGCTTCGGCTTCAGCAGGGCTCTTCAAGGCTTTACCTTGAGGAAACGACTCACGTCAAGTTTCCTTTGAGCTCTAGAGCGTCTCAGGTGGAGCTCCCACCCAGTCTACGAAACCACCCTGTTGATTTAGAGAAAACTCGTTCCCTTCCCAGAGCCCTGCCTACAGTGACTAGAGACCCGTCCAAAACACTGGTATTTAGGTAGCTTCAAGGCAGCATGAATGGAGCTTTCAAAATGGGAAAGCAAGCCTTGTGCCATCAGGTCTCCGTTTCCAGTGAGCACGCAGCCTACCCCCTTGTGATGTCTACCAAGTAAATATTCCCTCAAACTACACAATGGTCCCTTCCCTGAAGAATGTTTTCTTGGCACGGAGTTCTGCATGTAGCGAACTGCCTCTCCCAAGGAACGCTTTGGTAACGCTATCGGGGCTTAGGCTCTTCTAAAACCCTGCAGTGTAAGAGGAAGAACTGTGCTTTGGTTACAGGAGGAACGCAAGCCGAGTTTCTCCTGTAAGTATGGGGTCTGAAGGTATGACTTTGTAGAAGGAATGCGAAGCAGTTTTGATTTCTCAGTGCCGCTCAGCCTAGGGCATTGAGGGAATTTGCATGACATGTAGGACATGAGAGAACAGATTACTTGGAGCTGTTGGAGTGCTGAGGAAATGTAGCTCTCCCAAGGAAGAGTGCAGTGTGTTGCCCTACACTTAGCATACACAGAGTGACTGGGAAAGGTATCCGGGCCTGGATATTTCTTAGCAACCCAGTGGAGCCTGCCGGTACTCGGTGTTCTTGCACGGAATAGGGTGCCCAGGCGAGATCCTAGGTGTCTTGAAAAGCGTAGTAACGTTAAAAGAAAGGAGAACTGCAACTCATGTCTCAAGGAAACTTCTCCACGTGCCGCTTCAGCAGGGCTCTTCAAGGCTTTACCTTGAGGAAAGGACTCACGTCAAGTTTCCTTGTAGCTCTAGAGCGTCTCAGGAGGAGCTCCCACCCAGGCTATGAAAGCACCCTGTTGATTTAGAGAAAACTCGTTCCCTTCCCAGAGCCCTGCCTACAGTGACTAGAAACTCGTCCAAAACACTGGTATTTAGGTAGGTTCAAGGCGGCATGAATGGAGCTTTCAAAATGGGAAAGCAAGCCTTGTGCCATCAAGTCCCCGTTTCCAGTGAACACGCAGCCTACCCCCTTGTGATTTCTACCAAGTTAATATACACTCTAGTGACACACTGGTCCCTTCCCTGAATAACGTGTTCTTGGCACGGAGTTCTGCATGTAGCGAACTGCCTCTCCCAAGGAATGCTCTAGGCATGCTATAGGGGCTTAGCCTCTTCTAAAACCCTACAGTGTAAGAGGAAGAACTGTGCTTTGGTTACAGCAGGAACGCAAGCCAACTTTCTCCTGTAAGTATGGGGTCGTAAGGTATGACTTTGTAGAAGGAATGTGAAAGAGTATTGGTTTCTCAGTGCCGCTCAGCCTAGGGCACTGAGGCAGATATGCATGACATGTAGATGTGAGACAACAGATTGCCTTGAGCTGTTGGAGTGCTGAGGAAATCTAGCTCTCCCAAGGAGGCGTGCAGTGTGTTGCCCTACACTTAGCATATTGAGAGTGACTGGGAAAGGTTTCCGGGCCTGGATGTTTCTGAGCTTCCCAGTCGAGCATGCCGGTCCTCGGTGTTCTTGCAGGGAATAGGGTGCCCACGGGAGTTACTAGGTGTCTTCATAAGCGTACTAACGTTCAAAGAAAGCAGAACTGCAACTCATGTCTCCAGGAAACTGCTCCACGCTTCGGCTTCAGCAGGGCTCTTCAAGGCTTTACCTTGAGGAAACGACTCACGTCAAGTTTAATTTGAGCTCTAGAGCGTCTCAGTTGGAGCTCCCACCCAGGCTACGAAAGCACCCTGTTGATTTAGAGAAAACTCGTTCCCTTCCCAGAGCCCTGCCTACAGTGACTAGAGACCCGTCCAAAACACTGGTATTTAGGTAGCTTCAAGGCAGCATGAATGGAGCTTTCAAAATGGGAAAGCAAGCCTTGTGGCATCAGGTCTCCATTTCCAGTGAGCACGCAGCCTACCCCCTTGTGATGTCTACCAAGTAAATATTCCCTCAAACTACAAAATGGTCCCTTCCCTGAAGAATGTTTTCTTGGCACGGAGTTCTGCATGTAGCGAACTGCCTCTCCCAAGGAACGCTTTGGTAACGCTATCGGGGCTTAGGCTCTTCTAAAACCCTGCAGTGTAAGAGGAAGAACTGTGCTTTGGTTACAGCAGGAACGCAAGGCAACTTTCTCCTGTAAGTATGGGGTCTTAAGGTATGACTTTGTAGAAGGAATGTGAAAGAGTATTTGTTTCTCAGTGCCGCTCAGCCTAGGGCACTGAGGCAGATATGCATGACATGTAGACGTGAGACAACAGATTGCCTGGAGCTGTTGGAGTGCTGAGGAAATCTAGCTCTTCCAAGGAGGCGTGCAGTGTGTTGCCTTACACTTAGCATATTGAGAGTGACTGGGAAAGGTTTCCGGGCCTGGATGTTTCTGAGCTTCCCAGTCGAGCATGCCGGTCCTCGGTGTTCGTGCAGGGAATAGGGTGCCCACGAGAGTTACTAGGTGTCTTCATAAGCGTACTAACGTTCAAAGAAAGCAGAACTGCAACTCATGTCTCCAGGAAGCTGTTCCACGCTTCGGCTTCAGCAGGGCTCTTCAAGGCTTTACCTTGAGGAAACGACTCACGTCAAGTTTCCTTTGAGCTCTAGAGCGTCTCAGGTGGAGCTCCCACCCAGTCTACGAAAGCACCCTGTTGATTTAGAGAAAACTCGTTCCCTTCCCAGAGCCCTGCCTACAGTGACTAGAGACCCGTCCAAAACACTGGTATTTAGGTAGCTTCAAGGCAGCATGAATGGAGCTTTCAAAATGGGAAAGCAAGCCTTGTGCCATCATGTCTCCGTTTCCAGTGAGCACGCAGCCTACCCCCTTGTGATGTCTACCAAGTAAATATTCCCTCAAACTACACAATGGTCCCTTCCCTGAAGAATGTTTTCTTTGCACGGAGTTCTGCATGTAGCGAACTGCCTCTCCCAAGGAACGCTTTGGTAACGCTATCGGGGCTTAGGCTCTTCTAAAACCCTGCAGTGTAAGAGGAAGAACTGTGCTTTGGTTACAGGAGGAACGCAAGCCGAGTTTCCCCTGTAAGTATGGGGTCTTAAGGTATGACTTTGTAGAAGGAATGCGAAGCAGTTTTGATTTCTCAGTGCCGCTCAGCCTAGGGCATTGAGGCAATTTGCATGACATGTAGGACGTGAGAGAACAGATTACCTGGAGCTGTTGGAGTGCTGAGGAAATGTAGCTCTCCCAAGGAAGAGTGCAGTGTGTTGCCCTACACTTAGCATACACAGAGTGACTGGGAAAGGTATCCGGGCCTGGATGTTTCTTAGCAACCCAGTGGAGCCTGCCGGTACTCGGTGTTCTTGCACGGAATAGGGTGCCCAGGCGAGATCCTAGGTGTCTTGAAAAGCGTAGTAACGTTAAAAGAAAGGAGAACTGCAACTCATGTCTCAAGGAAACTTCTCCACGTGCCGCTTCAGCAGGGCTCTTCAAGGCTTTACCTTGAGGAAAGGACTCACGTCAAGTTTCCTTGTAGCTCTAGAGCGTCTCAGGAGGAGCTCCCACCCAGGCTACGAAAGCACCCTGTTGATTTAGAGAAAACTCGTTCCCTTCCCAGAGCCCTGCCTACAGTGACTAGAAACTCGTCCAAAACACTGGTATTTAGGTAGGTTCAAGGCGGCATGAATGGAGCTTTCAAAATGGGAAAGCAAGCCTTGTGCCATCAGGTCCCCGTTTCCAGTGAACACGCAGCCTACCTCCTTGTGATTTCTACCAAGTTAATATACACTCTAGTGACACACTGTTCCCTTCCCTGAATAACGTGTTCTTGGCACGGAGTTCTGCATGTAGCGAACTGCCTCTCCCAAGGAATGCTCTAGGTATGCTATAGGGGCTTAGCCTCTTCTAAAACCCTGCAGTGTAAGAGGAAGAACTGTGCTTTGGTTACAGCAGGAACGCAAGCCAACTTTCTCCTGTAAGTATGGGGTCGTAAGGTATGACTTTGTAGAAGGAATGTGAAAGAGTATTGGTTTCTCAGTGCCGCTCAGCCTAGGGCACTGAGGCAGATATGCATGACATGTAGATGTGAGACAACAGATTGCCTTGAGCTTTTGGAGTGCTGAGGAAATCTAGCTCTCCCAAGGAGGCGTGCAGTGTGTTGCCCTACACTTAGCATATTGAGAGTCACTGGGAAAGGTTTCCGGGCCTGGATGTTTCTGAGCTTCCCAGTCGAGCATGCCGGTCCTCGGTGTTCTTGCAGGGAATAGTGTGCCCACGGGAGTTACTAGGTGTCTTCATAAGCGTACTAACGTTCAAAGAAAGCAGAACTGCAACTCATGTCTCCAGGAAACTGCTCCACGCTTCGGCTTCAGCAGGGCTCTTCAAGGCTTTACCTTGAGGAAACGACTCACGTCAAGTTTAATTTGAGCTCTAGAGCGTCTCAGTTGGAGCTCCCACCCAGGCTACGAAAGCACCCTGTTGATTTAGAGAAAACTCGTTCCCTTCCCAGAGCCCTGCCTACAGTGACTAGAGACCCGTCCAAAACACTGGTATTTAGGTAGCTTCAAGGCAGCATGAATGGAGCTTTCAAAATGGGAAAGCAAGCCTTGTGGCATCAGGTCTCCGTTTCCAGTGAGCACGCAGCCTACCCCCTTGTGATGTCTACCAAGTAAATATTCCCTCAAACTACACAATGGTCCCTTCCCTGAAGAATGTTTTCTTGGCACGGAGTTCTGCATGTAGCGAACTGCCTCTCCCAAGGAACGCTTTGGTAACGCTATCGGGGCTTAGGCTCTTCTAAAACCCTGCAGTGTAAGAGGAAGAACTGTGCTTTGGTTACAGGAGGAACGCAAGCCGAGTTTCTCCTGTAAGTATGGGGTCTTAAGGTATGACTTTGTAGAAGGAATGCGAAGCAGTTTTGATTTCTCAGTGCCGCTCAGCCTAGGCCATTGAGGCAATTTGCATGACATGTAGGACATGAGAGAACAGATTACTTGGAGCTGTTGGAGTGCTGAGGAAATGTAGCTCTCCCAAGGAAGAGTGCAGTGTGTTGCCCTACACTTAGCATACACAGAGTGACTGGGAAAGGTATCCGGGCCTGGATGTTTCTTAGCAACCCAGTGGAGCCTGCCGGTACTCGGTGTTCTTGCACGGAATAGGGTGCCCAGGCGAGATCCTAGGTGTCTTGAAAAGCGTAGTAACGTTAAAAGAAAGGAGAACTGCAACTCATGTCTCAAGGAAACTTCTCCACGTGCCGCTTCAGCAGGGCTCTTCAAGGCTTTACCTTGAGGAAAGGACTCACGTCAAGTTTCCTTGTAGCTCTAGAGCGTCTCAGGAGGAGCTCCCACCCAGGCTATGAAAGCACCCTGTTGATTTAGAGAAAACTCGTTCCCTTCCCAGAGCCCTGCCTACAGTGACTAGAAACTCGTCCAAAACACTGGTATTTAGGTAGGTTCAAGGCGGCATGAATGGAGCTTTCAAAATGGGAAAGCAAGCCTTGTGCCATCAGGTCCCCGTTTCCAGTGAACACGCAGCCTACCTCCCTGTGATTTCTACCAAGTTAATATACATTCTAGCGACACACTGGTCCCTTCCCTGAATAACGTGTTCTTGGCACGGAGTTCTGCATGTAGCGAACTGCCTCTCCCAAGGAATGCTCTAGGTACGCTATAGGGGCTTAGCCTCTTCTAAAACCCTGCAGTGTAAGAGGAAGAACTGTGCTTTGGTTACAGCAGGAACGCAAGGCAACTTTCTGCTGTAAGTATGGGGTCTTAAGGTATGACTTTGTAGAAGGAATGTGAAAGAGTATTGGTTTCTCAGTGCCACTCAGCCTAGGGCATTGAGGCAATTTGCATGACATGTAGGACGTGAGAGAACAGATTACCTGGAGCTGTTGGAGTGCTGAGGAAATGTAGCTCTCCCAAGGAAGAGTGCAGTGTGTTGCCCTACATTTAGCATACACAGAGTGACTGGGAAAGGTATCCGGGCCTGGATGTTTCTTAGCAACCCAGTGGAGCCTGCCGGTACTCGGTGTTCTTGCACGGAATAGGGTGCCCAGGCGAGATCCTAGGTGTCTTGAAAAGCGTACTAATGTTAAAAGAAAGGAGAACTGCAACTCATGTCTCAAGGAAACTTCTCCACGTTCCGCTTCAGCAGGGCTCTTCAAGGCTTTACCTTGAGGAAAGGACTCACGTCAAGTTTCCTTGAGGCTCTAGAGAGTCTCAGGAGGAGCTCCCACCCAGGCTATGAAAGCACCCTGTTGATTTAGAGAAAACTCGTTCCCTTCCCAGAGCCCTGCCTACAGTGACTAGAAACTCGTCCAAAACTCTGGTATTTAGGTAGCTTCAAGGCAGCATGAATGGAGCTTTCAAAATGGGAAAGCAAGCCTCGTGCCATCAGGTCTCCGTTTCCAGTGAGCACGCAGCCTACCCCCTTGTGATGTCTACCAAGTAAATATTCCGTCAAACTACACAATGGTCCCTTCCCTGAAGAATGTTTTCTTGGCACGGATTTCTGCATGTAGCGAACTGCCTCTCTCAAGGAACGCTTTGGTAACGCTATCGGGGCTTAGGCTCTTCTAAAACCCTGCAGTGTAAGAGGAAGAACTGTGCTTTGGTTACAGCAGGAACGCAAGGCAACTTTCTCCTGTAAGTATGGGGTCTTAAGGTATGACTTTTTAGAAGGAATGTGAAAGAGTATTGGTTTCTCAGTGCCGTTCAGCCTAGGGCACTGAGGCAGATATGCATGACATGTAGACGTGAGACAACAGATTGCCTGGAGCTGTTGGAGTGCTGAGGAAATCTAGCTCTTCCAAGGAGGCGTGCAGTGTGTTGCCTTACACTTAGCATATTGAGAGTGACTGGAAAAGGTTTCCGGGCCTGGATGTTTCTGAGCTTCCCAGTCGAGCACGCCGGTCCTCGGTGTTCGTGCAGGGAATAGGGTGCCCACGAGAGTTACTAGGTGTCTTCATAAGCGTACTAACGTTCAAAGAAAGCAGAACTGCAACTCATGTCTCCAGGAAACTGCTCCACGCTTCGGCTTCAGCAGGGCTCTTCAAGGCTTTACCTTGAGGAAACGACTCACGTCAAGTTTCCTTTGAGCTCTAGATCGTCTCAGGTGGAGCTCCCACCCAGGCTACGAAAGCACCCTGTTGATTTAGAGAAAACTCGTTCCCTTCCCACAGCCCTGCCTACAGTGACTAGAGACCCGTCCAAAACACTGGTATTTAGGTAGCTTCAAGGCAGCATGAATGGAGCTTTCAAAATGGGAAAGCAAGCCTTGTGCCATCAGGTCTCCGTTTCCAGTGAGCACGCAGCCTACCCCCTTGTGATTTCTACCAAGTAAATATTCCCTCAAACTACACAATGGTCCCTTCCCTGAAGAATGTTTTCTTGGCACGGAGTTCTGCATGTAGCGAACTGCCTCTCCCAAGGAACGCTTTGGTAACGCTATCGGGGCTTAGGCTCTTCTAAAACCCTGCAGTGTAAGAGGAAGAACTGTGCTTTGGTTACAGGAGGAACGCAAGCCGAGTTTCTCCTGTAAGTATGGGGTCTTAAGGTATGACTTTGTAGAAGGAATGCGAAGCAGTTTTGATTTCTCAGTGCCGCTCAGCCTAGGGCATTGAGGGAATTTGCATGACATGTAGGACATGAGAGAACAGATTACTTGGAGCTGTTGGAGTGCTGAGGAAATGTAGCTCTCCCAAGGAAGAGTGCAGTGTGTTGCCCTACACTTAGCATACACAGAGTGACTGGGAAAGGTATCCGGGCCTGGATGTTTCTTAGCAACCCAGTGGAGCCTGCCGGTACTCGGTGTTCTTGCACGGAATAGGGTGCCCAGGCGAGATCCTAGGTGTCTTGAAAAGCGTAGTAACGTTAAAAGAAAGGAGAACTGCAACTCATGTCTCAAGGAAACTTCTCCACGTGCCGCTTCAGCAGGGCTCTTCAAGGCTTTACCTTGAGGAAAGGACTCACGTCAAGTTTCCTTGTAGCTCTAGAGCGTCTCAGGAGGAGCTCCCACCCAGGCTATGAAAGCACCCTGTTGATTTAGAGAAAACTCGTTCCCTTCCCAGAGCCCTGCCTACAGTGACTAGAGACTCGTCCAAAACACTGGTATTTAGGTAGGTTCAAGGCAGCATGAATGGAGTTTTCAAAATGGGAAAGCAAGCCTTGTGCCATCAGGTCTCCGTTTCCAGGGAACACGCAGCCTACCCCCTTGTGATGTCTACCAAGTAAATATTCCCTCAAACTACACACTGGTCCCTTCCCTGAAGAATGTTTTCTTGGCACGGAGTTCTGCATGTAGCGAACTGCCTCTCCCAAGGAATGCTCTAGGTACGCTATCGGGGCTTAGCCTCTTCTAAAACCCTGCAGTGTAAGAGGAAGAACTGTGCTTTGGTTACAGCAGGAACGCAAGCCGAGTTTCTCCTGTAAGTATGGGGTCTTAAGGTATGACTTTGTAGAAGGAATGTGAAGCAGTTTTGATTTCTCAGTGCCGCTCAGCCTAGGGCATTGAGGCAATTTGCATGACATGTAGGACGTGAGAGAACAGATTACCTGGAGCTGTTGGAGTGCTGAGGAAATGTAGCTCTCCCAAGGAAGAGTGCAGTGTGTTGCCCTACATTTAGCATACACAGAGTGACTGGGAAAGGTATCCGGGCCTGGATGTTTCTTAGCAACCCAGTGGAGCCTGCCGGTACTCGGTGTTCTTGCACGGAATAGGGTGCCCAGGCGAGATCCTAGGTGTCTTGAAAAGCGTACTAATGTTAAAAGAAAGGAGAACTGCAACTCATGTCTCAAGGAAACTTCTCCACGTTCCGCTTCAGCAGGGCTCTTCAAGGCTTTACCTTGAGGAAAGGACTCACGTCAAGTTTCCTTGAGGCTCTAGAGCGTCTCAGGAGGAGCTCCCACCCAGGCTATGAAAGCACCCTGTTGATTTAGAGAAAACTCGTTCCCTTCCCAGAGCCCTGCCTACAGTGACTAGAAACTCGTCCAAAACTCTGGTATTTAGGTAGGTTCAAGGCGGCATGAATGGAGCTTTCAAAATGGGAAAGCAAGCCTTGTGGCATCAGGTCTCCGTTTGCAGTGAGCACGCAGCCTACCCCCTTGTGATGTCTACCAAGTAAATATTCCCTCAAACTACACAATGGTCCCTTCCCTGAAGAATGTTTTCTTGGCACGGAGTTCTGCATGTAGCGAACTGCCTCTCCCAAGGAACGCTTTGGTAACGCTATCGGGGCTTAGGCTCTTCTAAAACCCTGCAGTGTAAGAGGAAGAACTGTGCTTTGGTTACAGGAGGAACGCAAGCCGAGTTTCTCCTGTAAGTATGGGGTCTTAAGGTATGACTTTGTAGAAGGAATGCGAAGCAGTTTTGATTTCTCAGTGCCGCTCAGCCTAGGGCATTGAGGCAATTTGCATGACATGTAGGACATGAGAGAACAGATTACTTGGAGCTGTTGGAGTGCTGAGGAAATGTAGCTCTCCCAAGGAAGAGTGCAGTGTGTTGCCCTACACTTAGCATACACAGAGTGACTGGGAAAGGTATCCGGGCCTGGATGTTTCTTAGCAACCCAGTGGAGCCTGCCGGTACTCGGTGTTCTTGCACGGAATAGGGTGCCCAGGCGAGATCCTAGGTGTCTTGAAAAGCGTAGTAACGTTAAAAGAAAGGAGAACTGCAACTCATGTCTCAAGGAAACTTCTCCACGTGCCGCTTCAGCAGGGCTCTTCAAGGCTTTACCTTGAGGAAAGGACTCACGTCAAGTTTCCTTGTAGCTCTAGAGCGTCTCAGGAGGAGCTCCCACCCAGGCTATGAAAGCACCCTGTTGATTTAGAGAAAACTCGTTCCCTTCCCAGAGCCCTGCCTACAGTGACTAGAAACTCGTCCAAAACACTGGTATTTAGGTAGGTTCAAGGCGGCATGAATGGAGCTTTCAAAATGGGAAAGCAAGCCTTGTGCCATCAGGTCCCCGTTTCCAGTGAACACGCAGCCTACCTCCCTGTGATTTCTACCAAGTTAATATACATTCTAGCGACACACTGGTCCCTTCCCTGAATAACGTGTTCTTGGCACGGAGTTCTGCATGTAGCGAACTGCCTCTCCCAAGGAATGCTCTAGGTACGCTATAGGGGCTTAGCCTCTTCTAAAACCCTGCAGTGTAAGAGGAAGAACTGTGCTTTGGTTACAGCAGGAACGCAAGGCAACTTTCTGCTGTAAGTATGGGGTCTTAAGGTATGACTTTGTAGAAGGAATGTGAAAGAGTATTGGTTTCTCAGTGCCACTCAGCCTAGGGCATTGAGGCAATTTGCATGACATGTAGGACGTGAGAGAACAGATTACCTGGAGCTGTTGGAGTGCTGAGGAAATGTAGCTCTCCCAAGGAAGAGTGCAGTGTGTTGCCCTACATTTAGCATACACAGAGTGACTGGGAAAGGTATCCGGGCCTGGATGTTTCTTAGCAACCCAGTGGAGCCTGCCGGTACTCGGTGTTCTTGCACGGAATAGGGTGCCCAGGCGAGATCCTAGGTGTCTTGAAAAGCGTACTAATGTTAAAAGAAAGGAGAACTGCAACTCATGTCTCAAGGAAACTTCTCCACGTTCCGCTTCAGCAGGGCTCTTCAAGGTTTTACCTTGAGGAAAGGACTCACGTCAAGTTTCCTTGAGGCTCTAGAGCGTCTCAGGAGGAGCTCCCACCCAGGCTATGAAAGCACCCTGTTGATTTAGAGAAAACTCGTTCCCTTCCCAGAGCCCTGCCTACAGTGACTAGAAACTCGTCCAAAACTCTGGTATTTAGGTCGGTTCAAGGCGGCATGAATGGAGCTTTCAAAATGGGAAAGCAAGCCTTGTGCCATCAGGTCTCCGTTTCCAGTGAGCACGCAGCCTACCCCCTTGTGATGTCTACCAAGTAAATATTCCCTCAAACTACACAATGGTCCCTTCCCTGAAGAATGTTTTCTTGGCACGGAGTTCTGCATGTAGCGAACTGCCTCTCCCAAGGAACGCTTTGGTAACGCTATCGGGGCTTAGGCTCTTCTAAAACCCTGCAGTGTAAGAGGAAGAACTGTGCTTTGGTTACAGCAGGAACGCAAGGCAACTTTCTCCTGTAAGTATGGGGTCTTAAGGTATGACTTTTTAGAAGGAATGTGAAAGAGTATTGGTTTCTCAGTGCCATTCAGCCTAGGGCACTGAGGCAGATATGCATGACATGTAGACGTGAGACAACAGATTGCCTGGAGCTGTTGGAGTGCTGAGGAAATCTAGCTCTTCCAAGGAGGCGTGCAGTGTGTTGCCTTACACTTAGCATATTGAGAGTGACTGGGAAAGGTATCCGGGCCTGGATGTTTCTGAGCTTCCCAGTCAAGCATGCCGGTCCTCGGTGTTCTTGCAGGGAATAGGGTGCCCACGAGAGTTACTAGGTGTCTTCATAAGCGTACTAACGTTCAAAGAAAGCAGAACTGCAACTCATGTCTCCAGGAAACTGCTCCACGCTTCGGCTTCAGCAGGGCTCTTCAAGGCTTTACCTTGAGGAAACGACTCACGTCAAGTTTCCTTTGAGCTCTAGAGCGTCTCAGGTGGAGCTCCCACCCAGGCTACGAAAGCACCCTGTTGATTTAGAGAAAACTCGTTCCCTTCCCAGAGCCCTGCCTACAGTGACTAGAGACCCGTCCAAAACACTGGTATTTAGGTAGCTTCAAGGCAGCATGAATGGAGCTTTCAAAATGGGAAAGCAAGCCTTGTGCCATCCGGTCTCCGTTTCCAGTGAGCACGCAGCCTACCCCCTTGTGATGTCTACCAAGTAAATATTCCCTCAAACTACACAATGGTCCCTTCCCTGAATAATGTTTTCTTGGCACGGAGTTCTGAATGTAGCGAACTGCCTCTCCCAAGGAACGCTTTGGTAACGCTATCGGGGCTTAGGCTCTTCTAAAACCCTGCAGTGTAAGAGGAAGAACTGTGCTTTGGTTACAGGAGGAACGCAAGCCGAGTTTCTCCTGTAAGTATGGGGTCTTAAGGTATGACTTTGTAGAAGGAATGCGAAGCAGTTTTGATTTCTCAGTGCCGCTCAGCCTAGGGCATTGAGGGAATTTGCATGACATGTAGGACATGAGAGAACAGATTACTTGGAGCTGTTGGAGTGCTGAGGAAATGTAGCTCTCCCAAGGAAGAGTGCAGTGTGTTGCCCTACACTTAGCATACACAGAGTGACTGGGAAAGGTATCCGGGCCTGGATGTTTCTTAGCAACCCAGTGGAGCCTGCCGGTACTCGGTGTTCTTGCACGGAATAGGGTGCCCAGGCGAGATCCTAGGTGTCTTGAAAAGCGTAGTAACGTTAAAAGAAAGGAGAACTGCAACTCATGTCTCAAGGAAACTTCTCCACGTGCCGCTTCAGCAGGGCTCTTCAAGGCTTTACCTTGAGGAAAGGACTCACGTCAAGTTTCCTTGTAGCTCTAGAGCGTCTCAGGAGGAGCTCCCACCCAGGCTATGAAAGCACCCTGTTGGTTTAGAGAAAACTCGTTCCCTTCCCAGAGCCCTGCCTACAGTGACTAGAAACTCGTCCAAAACACTGGTATTTAGGTAGGTTCAAGGCGGCATGAATGGAGCTTTCAAAATGGGAAAGCAAGCCTTGTGCCATCAGGTCCCCGTTTCCAGTGAACACGCAGCCTACCTCCCTGTGATTTCTACCAAGTTAATATACATTCTAGCGACACACTGGTCCCTTCCCTGAATAACGTGTTCTTGGCACGGAGTTCTGCATGTAGCGAACTGCCTCTCCCAAGGAATGCTCTAGGTACGCTATAGGGGCTTAGCCTCTTCTAAAACCCTGCAGTGTAAGAGGAAGAACTGTGCTTTGGTTACAGCAGGAACGCAAGGCAACTTTCTCCTGTAAGTATGGGGTCATAAGGTATGACTTTGTAGAAGGAATGTGAAAGAGTATTGGTTTCTCAGTGCCACTCAGCCTAGGGCATTGAGGCAATTTGCATGACATGTAGGACGTGAGAGAACAGATTACCTGGAGCTGTTGGAGTGCTGAGGAAATGTAGCTCTCCCAAGGAAGAGTGCAGTGTGTTGCCCTACATTTAGCATACACAGAGTGACTGGGAAAGGTATCCGGGCCTGGATGTTTCTTAGCAACCCAGTGGAGCCTGCCGGTACTCGGTGTTCTTGCACGGAATAGGGTGCCCAGGCGAGATCCTAGGTGTCTTGAAAAGCGTACTAATGTTAAAAGAAAGGAGAACTGCAACTCATGTCTCAAGGAAACTTCTCCCCGTTCCGCTTCAGCAGGGCTCTTCAAGGCTTTACCTTGAGGAAAGGACTCACGTCAAGTTTCCTTGAGGCTCTAGAGAGTCTCAGGAGGAGCTCCCACCCAGGCTATGAAAGCACCCTGTTGATTTAGAGAAAACTCGTTCCCTTCCCAGAGCCCTGCCTACAGTGACTAGAAACTCGTCCAAAACTCTGGTATTTAGGTAGCTTCAAGGCAGCATGAATGGAGCTTTCAAAATGGGAAAGCAAGCCTCGTGCCATCAGGTCTCCGTTTCCAGTGAGCACGCAGCCTACCCCCTTGTGATGTCTACCAAGTAAATATTCCGTCAAACTACACAATGGTCCCTTCCCTGAAGAATGTTTTCTTGGCACGGATTTCTGCATGTAGCGAACTGCTTCTCTCAAGGAACGCTTTGGTAACGCTATCGGGGCTTAGGCTCTTCTAAAACCCTGCAGTGTAAGAGGAAGAACTGTGCTTTGGTTACAGCAGGAACGAAAGGCAACTTTCTCCTGTAAGTATGGGGTCTTAAGGTATGACTTTTTAGAAGGAATGTGAAAGAGTATTGGTTTCTCAGTGCCGTTCAGCCTAGGGCACTGAGGCTGATATGCATGACATGTAGACGTGAGACAACAGATTGCCTGGAGCTGTTGGAGTGCTGAGGAAATCTAGCTCTTCCAAGGAGGCGTGCAGTGTGTTGCCTTACACTTAGCATATTGAGAGTGACTGGAAAAGGTTTCCGGGCCTGGATGTTTCTGAGCTTCCCAGTCGAGCACGCCGGTCCTCGGTGTTCGTGCAGGGAATAGGGTGCCCACGAGAGTTACTAGGTGTCTTCATAAGCGTACTAACGTTCAAAGAAAGCAGAACTGCAACTCATGTCTCCAGGAAACTGCTCCACGCTTCGGCTTCAGCAGGGCTCTTCAAGGCTTTACCTTGAGGAAACGACTCACGTCAAGTTTCCTTTGAGCTCTATCGTCTCAGGTGGAGCTCCCACCCAGGCTACGAAAGCACCCTGTTGATTTAGAGAAAACTCGTTCCCTTCCCACAGCCCTGCCTACAGTGACTAGAGACCCGTCCAAAACACTGGTATTTAGGTAGCTTCAAGGCAGCATGAATGGAGCTTTCAAAATGGGAAAGCAAGCCTTGTGCCATCAGGTCTCCGTTTCCAGTGAGCACGCAGCCTACCCCCTTGTGATTTCTACCAAGTAAATATTCCCTCAAACTACACAATGGTCCCTTCCCTGAAGAATGTTTTCTTGGCACGGAGTTCTGCATGTAGCGAACTGCCTCTCCCAAGGAACGCTTTGGTAACGCTATCGGGGCTTAGGCTCTTCTAAAACCCTGCAGTGTAAGAGGAAGAACTGTGCTTTGGTTACAGGAGGAACGCAAGCCGAGTTTCTCCTGTAAGTATGGGGTCTTAAGGTATGACTTTGTAGAAGGAATGCGAAGCAGTTTTGATTTCTCAGTGCCGCTCAGCCTAGGGCATTGAGGGAATTTGCATGACATGTAGGACATGAGAGAACAGATTACTTGGAGCTGTTGGAGTGCTGAGGAAATGTAGCTCTCCCAAGGAAGAGTGCAGTGTGTTGCCCTACACTTAGCATACACAGAGTGACTGGGAAAGGTATCCGGGCCTGGATGTTTCTTAGCAACCCAGTGGAGCCTGCCGGTACTCGGTGTTCTTGCACGGAATAGGGTGCCCAGGCGAGATCCTAGGTGTCTTGAAAAGCGTAGTAACGTTAAAAGAAAGGAGAACTGCAACTCATGTCTCAAGGAAACTTCTCCACGTGCCGCTTCAGCAGGGCTCTTCAAGGCTTTACCTTGAGGAAAGGACTCACGTCAAGTTTCCTTGTAGCTCTAGAGCGTCTCAGGAGGAGCTCCCACCCAGGCTATGAAAGCACCCTGTTGATTTAGAGAAAACTCGTTCCCTTCCCAGAGCCCTGCCTACAGTGACTAGAGACTCGTCCAAAACACTGGTATTTAGGTAGGTTCAAGGCAGCATGAATGGAGTTTTCAAAATGGGAAAGCAAGCCTTGTGCCATCAGGTCTCCGTTTCCAGGGAACACGCAGCCTACCCCCTTGTGATGTCTACCAAGTAAATATTCCCTCAAACTACACACTGGTCCCTTCCCTGAAGAATGTTTTCTTGGCACGGAGTTCTGCATGTAGCGAACTGCCTCTCCCAAGGAATGCTCTAGGTACGCTATCGGGGCTTAGCCTCTTCTAAAACCCTGCAGTGTAAGAGGAAGAACTGTGCTTTGGTTACAGCAGGAACGCAAGCCGAGTTTCTCCTGTAAGTATGGGGTCTTAAGGTATGACTTTGTAGAAGGAATGTGAAGCAGTTTTGATTTCTCAGTGCCGCTCAGCCTAGGGCATTGAGGCAATTTGCATGACATGTAGGACGTGAGAGAACAGATTACCTGGAGCTGTTGGAGTGCTGAGGAAATGTAGCTCTCCCAAGGAAGAGTGCAGTGTGTTGCCCTACACTTAGCATACACAGAGTGACTGGGAAAGGTATCCGGGCCTGGATGTTTCTTAGCAACCCAGTGGAGCCTGCCGGTACTCAGTGTTCTTGCACGGAATAGGGTGCCCAGGCGAGATCCTAGGTGTCTTGAAAAGCGTACTAATGTTAAAAGAAAGGAGAACTGCAACTCATGTCTCAAGGGAACTTCTCCACGTTCCGCTTCAGCAGGGCTCTTCAAGGCTTTACCTTGAGGAAAGGACTCACGTCAAGTTTCCTTGAGGCTCTAGAGCGTCTCAGGAGGAGCTCCCACCCAGGCTATGAAAGCACCCTGTTGATTTAGAGAAAACTCGTTCCCTTCCCAGAGCCCTGCCTACAGTGACTAGAAACTCGTCCAAAACTCTGGTATTTAGGTAGGTTCAAGGCGGCATGAATGGAGCTTTCAAAATGGGAAAGCAAGCCTTGTGCCATCAGGTCTCCGTTTCCAGTGAGCACGCAGCCTACCCCCTTGTGATGTCTACCAAGTAAATATTCCCTCAAACTACACAATGGTCCCTTCCCTGAAGAATGTTTTCTTGGCACGGAGTTCTGCATGTAGCGAACTGCCTCTCCCAAGGAACGCTTTGGTAACGCTATCGGGGCTTAGGCTCTTCTAAAACCCTGCAGTGTAAGAGGAAGAACTGTGCTTTGGTTACAGGAGGAACGCAAGCCGAGTTTCTCCTGTAAGTATGGGGTCTTAAGGTATGACTTTGTAGAAGGAATGCGAAGCAGTTTTGATTTGTCAGTGCCGCTCAGCCTAGGGCATTGAGGCAATTTGCATGACATGTAGGACATGAGAGAACAGATTACTTGGAGCTGTTGGAGTGCTGAGGAAATGTAGCTCTCCCAAGGAAGAGTGCAGTGTGTTGCCCTACACTTAGCATACACAGAGTGACTGGGAAAGGTATCCGGGCCTGGATGTTTCTTAGCAACCCAGTGGAGCCTGCCGGTACTCGGTGTTCTTGCACGGAATAGGGTGCCCAGGCGAGATCCTAGGTGTCTTGAAAAGCGTAGTAACGTTAAAAGAAAGGAGAACTGCAACTCATGTCTCAAGGAAACTTCTCCACGTGCCGCTTCAGCAGGGCTCTTCAAGGCTTTACCTTGAGGAAAGGACTCACGTCAAGTTTCCTTGTAGCTCTAGAGCGTCTCAGGAGGAGCTCCCACCCAGGCTATGAAAGCACCCTGTTGATTTAGAGAAAACTCGTTCCCTTCCCAGAGCCCTGCCTACAGTGACTAGAAACTCGTCCAAAACACTGGTATTTAGGTAGGTTCAAGGCGGCATGAATGGAGCTTTCAAAATGGGAAAGCAAGCCTTGTGCCATCAGGTCCCCGTTTCCAGTGAACACGCAGCCTACCTCCCTGTGATTTCTACCAAGTTAATATACATTCTAGCGACACACTGGTCCCTTCCCTGAATAACGTGTTCTTGGCACGGAGTTCTGCATGTAGCGAACTGCCTCTCCCAAGGAATGCTCTAGGTACGCTATAGGGGCTTAGCCTCTTCTAAAACCCTGCAGTGTAAGAGGAAGAACTGTGCTTTGGTTACAGCAGGAACGCAAGGCAACTTTCTGCTGTAAGTATGGGGTCTTAAGGTATGACTTTGTAGAAGGAATGTGAAAGAGTATTGGTTTCTCAGTGCCACTCAGCCTAGGGCATTGAGGCAATTTGCATGACATGTAGGACGTGAGAGAACAGATTACCTGGAGCTGTTGGAGTGCTGAGGAAATGTAGCTCTCCCAAGGAAGAGTGCAGTGTGTTGCCCTACATTTAGCATACACAGAGTGACTGGGAAAGGTATCCGGGCCTGGATGTTTCTTAGCAACCCAGTGGAGCCTGCCGGTACTCGGTGTTCTTGCACGGAATAGGGTGCCCAGGCGAGATCCTAGGTGTCTTGAAAAGCGTACTAATGTTAAAAGAAAGGAGAACTGCAACTCATGTCTCAAGGAAACTTCTCCACGTTCCGCTTCAGCAGGGCTCTTCAAGGTTTTACCTTGAGGAAAGGACTCACGTCAAGTTTCCTTGAGGCTCTAGAGCGTCTCAGGAGGAGCTCCCACCCAGGCTATGAAAGCACCCTGTTGATTTAGAGAAAACTCGTTCCCTTCCCAGAGCCCTGCCTACAGTGACTAGAAACTCGTCCAAAACTCTGGTATTTAGGTCGGTTCAAGGCGGCATGAATGGAGCTTTCAAAATGGGAAAGCAAGCCTTGTGCCATCAGGTCTCCGTTTCCAGTGAGCACGCAGCCTACCCCCTTGTGATGTCTACCAAGTAAATATTCCCTCAAACTACACAATGGTCCCTTCCCTGAAGAATGTTTTCTTGGCACGGAGTTCTGCATGTAGCGAACTGCCTCTCTCAAGGAACGCTTTGGTAACGCTATCGGGGCTTAGGCTCTTCTAAAACCCTGCAGTGTAAGAGGAAGAACTGTGCTTTGGTTACAGCAGGAACGCAAGGCAACTTTCTCCTGTAAGTATGGGGTCTTAAGGTATGACTTTTTAGAAGGAATGTGAAAGAGTATTGGTTTCTCAGTGCCATTCAGCCTAGGGCACTGAGGCAGATATGCATGACATGTAGAC
Organism: Eubalaena glacialis; assembly: GCF_028564815.1. Classification (NCBI taxonomy): domain Eukaryota; kingdom Metazoa; phylum Chordata; class Mammalia; order Artiodactyla; family Balaenidae; genus Eubalaena; species Eubalaena glacialis. The sequence continues at coordinate 160,479,265 of NC_083719.1, read as the reverse complement.
GTGAGACAACAGATTGCCTGGAGCTGTTGGAGTGCTGAGGAAATCTAGCTCTTCCAAGGAGGCGTGCAGTGTGTTGCCTTACACTTAGCATATTGAGAGTGACTGGGAAAGGTATCCGGGCCTGGATGTTTCTGAGCTTCCCAGTCAAGCATGCCGGTCCTCGGTGTTCTTGCAGGGAATAGGGTGCCCACGAGAGTTACTAGGTGTCTTCATAAGCGTACTAACGTTCAAAGAAAGCAGAACTGCAACTCATGTCTCCAGGAAACTGCTCCACGCTTCGGCTTCAGCAGGGCTCTTCAAGGCTTTACCTTGAGGAAACGACTCACGTCAAGTTTCCTTTGAGCTCTAGAGCGTCTCAGGTGGAGCTCCCACCCAGGCTACGAAAGCACCCTGTTGATTTAGAGAAAACTCGTTCCCTTCCCAGAGCCCTGCCTACAGTGACTAGAGACCCGTCCAAAACACTGGTATTTAGGTAGCTTCAAGGCAGCATGAATGGAGCTTTCAAAATGGGAAAGCAAGCCTTGTGCCATCAGGTCTCCGTTTCCAGTGAGCACGCAGCCTACCCCCTTGTGATTTCTACCAAGTAAATATTCCCTCAAACTACACAATGGTCCCTTCCCTGAAGAATGTTTTCTTGGCACGGAGTTCTGCATGTAGCGAACTGCCTCTCCCAAGGAACGCTTTGGTAACGCTATCGGGGCTTAGGCTCTTCTAAAACCCTGCAGTGTAAGAGGAAGAACTGTGCTTTGGTTACAGCAGGAACGCAAGGCAACTTTCTGCTGTAAGTATGGGGTCTTAAGGTATGACTTTGTAGAAGGAATGTGAAACAGTATTGGTTACTCAGTGCCGCTCAGCCTAGGGCATTGAGGCAGATATGCATGACATGTAGACGTGAGACAACACATTGCCTGGAGCTGTTGGAGTGCTGAGGAAATCTAGCTCTCCCAAGGAGGCGTGCAGTGTGTTGCCCTACCCTTAGCATATTGAGAGTGACTGGGAAAGGTTTCCGGGCCTGGATGTTTCTGAGCTTCCCAGTCGAGCATGCCGGTCCTCGGTGTTCTTGCAGGGAATAGGGTGCCCACGAGAGTTACTAGGTGTCTTCATAAGCGTACTAACGTTCAAAGAAAGCAGAACTGCAACTCATGTCTCCAGGAAACTGCTCCACGCTTCGGCTTCAGCAGGGCTCTTCAAGGCTTTACCTTGAGGAAACGACTCACGTCAAGTTTAATTTGAGCTCTAGAGCGTCTCAGTTGGAGCTCCCACCCAGGCTACGAAAGCACCCTGTTGATTTAGAGAAAACTCGTTCCCTTCCCAGAGCCCTGCCTACAGTGACTAGAGACCCGTCCAAAACACTGGTATTTAGGTAGCTTCAAGGCAGCATGAATGGAGCTTTCAAAATGGGAAAGCAAGCCTTGTGCCATCAGGTCTCCGTTTCCAGTGAGCACGCAGCCTACCCCCTTGTGATGTCTACCAAGTAAATATTCCCTCAAACTACACAATGGTCCCTTCCCTGAAGAATGTTTTCTTGGCACGGAGTTCTGCATGTAGCGAACTGCCTCTCCCAAGGAACGCTTTGGTAACGCTATCGGGGCTTAGGCTCTTCTAAAACCCTGCAGTGTAAGAGGAAGAACTGTGCTTTGGTTACAGCAGGAACGCAAGGCAACTTTCTCCTGTAAGTATGGGGTCTTAAGGTATGACTTTGTAGAAGGAATGTGAAAGAGTATTGGTTTCTCAGTGCCGCTCAGCCTAGGGCACTGAGGCAGATATGCATGACATGTAGATGTGAGACAACAGATTGCCTGGAGCTGTTGGAGTGCTGAGGAAATCTAGCTCTTCCAAGGAGGCGTGCAGTGTGTTGCCTTACACTTAGCATATTGAGAGTGACTGGGAAAGGTTTCCGGGCCTGGATGTTTCTGAGCTTCCCAGTCGAGCATGCCGGTCCTCGGTGTTCGTGCAGGGAATAGGGTGCCCACGAGAGTTACTAGGTGTCTTCATAAGCGTACTAACGTTCAAAGAAAGCAGAACTGCAACTCATGTCTCCAGGAAGCTGTTCCACGCTTCGGCTTCAGCAGGGCTCTTCAAGGCTTTACCTTGAGGAAACGACTCACGTCAAGTTTCCTTTGAGCTCTAGAGCGTCTCAGGTGGAGCTCCCACCCAGGCTACGAAAGCACCCTGTTGATTTAGAGAAAACTCGTTCCCTTCCCAGAGCCCTGCCTACAGTGACTAGAGACCCGTCCAAAACACTGGTATTTAGGTAGCTTCAAGGCAGCACGAATGGAGCTTTCAAAATGGGAAAGCAAGCCTTGTGCCATCAGGTCTCCATTTCCAGTGAGCACGCAGCCTACCCCCTTGTGATGTCTACCAAGTAAATATTCCCTCAAACTACACAATGGTCCCTTCCCTGAAGAATGTTTTCTTGGCACGGAGTTCTGCATGTAGCGAACTGCCTCTCCCAAGGAACGCTTTGGTAACGCTATCGGGGCTTAGGCTCTTCTAAAACCCTGCAGTGTAAGAGGAAGAACTGTGCTTTGGTTACAGGAGGAACGCAAGCCGAGTTTCTCCTGTAAGTATGGGGTCTTAAGGTATGACTTTGTAGAAGGAATGCGAAGCAGTTTTGATTTCTCAGTGCCGCTCAGCCTAGGGCATTGAGGGAATTTGCATGACATGTAGGACATGAGAGAACAGATTACTTGGAGCTGTTGGAGTGCTGAGGAAATGTAGCTCTCCCAAGGAAGAGTGCAGTGTGTTGCCCTACACTTAGCATACACAGAGTGACTGGGAAAGGTATCCGGGCCTGGATGTTTCTTAGCAACCCAGTGGAGCCTGCCGGTACTCGGTGTTCTTGCACGGAATAGGGTGCCCAGGCGAGATCCTAGGTGTCTTGAAAAGCGTAGTAACGTTAAAAGAAAGGAGAACTGCAACTCATGTCTCAAGGAAACTTCTCCACGTGCCGCTTCAGCAGGGCTCTTCAAGGCTTTACCTTGAGGAAAGGACTCACGTCAAGTTTCCTTGTAGCTCTAGAGCGTCTCAGGAGGAGCTCCCACCCAGGCTATGAAAGCACCCTGTTGATTTCGAGAAAACTCGTTCCCTTCCCAGAGCCCTGCCTACAGTGACTAGAGACTCGTCCAAAACACTGGTATTTAGGTAGGTTAAAGGCAGCATGAATGGAGTTTTCAAAATGGGAAAGCAAGCCTTGTGCCATCAGGTCTCCGTTTCCAGGGAACACGCAGCCTACCCCCTTGTGATGTCTACCAAGTAAATATTCCCTCAAACTACACACTGGTCCCTTCCCTGAAGAATGTTTTCTTGGCACGGAGTTCTGCATGTAGCGAACTCCCTCTCCCAAGGAATGCTCTAGGTACGCTATAGGGGCTTAGCCTCTTCTAAAACCCTGCAGTGTAAGAGGAAGAACTGTGCTTTGGTTACAGCAGGAACGCAAGCCGAGTTTCTCCTGTAAGTATGGGGTCTTAAGGTATGACTTTGTAGAAGGAATGTGAAGCAGTTTTGATTTCTCAGTGCCGCTCAGCCTAGGGCATTGAGGCAATTTGCATGACATGTAGGACGTGAGAGAACAGATTACCTGGAGCTGTTGGAGTGCTGAGGAAATGTAGCTCTCCCAAGGAAGAGTGCAGTGTGTTGCCCTACATTTAGCATACACAGAGTGACTGGGAAAGGTATCCGGGCCTGGATGTTTCTTAGCAACCCAGTGGAGCCTGCCGGTACTCGGTGTTCTTGCACGGAATAGGGTGCCCAGGCGAGATCCTAGGTGTCTTGAAAAGCGTACTAATGTTAAAAGAAAGGAGAACTGCAACTCATGTCTCAAGGAAACTTCTCCACGTTCCGCTTCAGCAGGGCTCTTCAAGGCTTTACCTTGAGGAAAGGACTCACGTCAAGTTTCCTTGAGGCTCTAGAGCGTCTCAGGAGGAGCTCCCACCCAGGCTATGAAAGCACCCTGTTGATTTAGAGAAAACTCGTTCCCTTCCCACAGCCCTGCCTACAGTGACTAGAAACTCGTCCAAAACTCTGGTATTTAGGTAGGTTCAAGGCGGCATGAATGGAGCTTTCAAAATGGGAAAGCAAGCCTTGTGCCATCAGGTCTCCGTTTCCAGTGAGCACGCAGCCTACCCCCTTGTGATGTCTACCAAGTAAATATTCCCTCAAACTACACAATGGTCCCTTCCCTGAAGAATGTTTTCTTGGCACGGAGTTCTGCATGTAGCGAACTGCCTCTCTCAAGGAACGCTTTGGTAACGCTATCGGGGCTTAGGCTCTTCTAAAACCCTGCAGTGTAAGAGGAAGAACTGTGCTTTGGTTACAGCAGGAACGCAAGGCAACTTTCTCCTGTAAGTATGGGGTCTTAAGGTATGACTTTTTAGAAGGAATGTGAAAGAGTATTGGTTTCTCAGTGCCTTTCAGCCTAGGGCACTGAGGCAGATATGCATGACATGTAGACGTGAGACAACAGATTGCCTGGAGCTGTTGGAGTGCTGAGGAAATCTAGCTCTTCCAAGGAGGCGTGCAGTGTGTTGCCCTACACTTAGCATATTGAGAGTGACTGGGAAAGGTTTCCGGGCCTGGATGTTTCTGAGCTTCCCAGTCGAGCATGCCGGTCCTCGGTGTTCGTGCAGGGAATAGGGTGCCCACGAGAGTTACTAGGTGTCTTCATAAGCGTACTAACGTTCAAAGAAAGCAGAACTGCAACTCATGTCTCCAGGAAACTGCTCCACGCTTCGGCTTCAGCAGGGCCCTTCAAGGCTTTACCTTGAGGAAACGACTCACGTCAAGTTTCCTTTGAGCTCTAGAGCGTCTCAGGTGGAGCTCCCACCCAGGCTACGAAAGCACCCTGTTGATTTAGAGAAAACTCGTTCCCTTCCCAGAGCCCTGCCTACAGTGACTAGAGACCCGTCCAAAACACTGGTATTTAGGTAGCTTCAAGGCAGCATGAATGGAGCTTTCAAAATGGGAAAGCAAGCCTTGTGCCATCAGATCTCCGTTTCCAGTGAGCACGCAGCCTACCCCCTTGTGATGTCTACCAAGTAAATATTCCCTCAAACTACACAATGGTCCCTTCCCTGAAGAATGTTTTCTTGGCACGGAGTTCTGCATGTAGCGAACTGCCTCTCCCAAGGAACGCTTTGGTAACGCTATCGGGGCTTAGGCTCTTCTAAAACCCTGCAGTGTAAGAGGAAGAACTGTGCTTTGGTTACAGGAGGAACGCAAGCCGAGTTTCTCCTGTAAGTATGGGGTCTTAAGGTATGACTTTGTAGAAGGAATGCGAAGCAGTTTTGATTTCTCAGTGCCGCTCAGCCTAGGGCATTGAGGCAATTTGCATGACATGTAGGACATGAGAGAACAGATTACTTGGAGCTGTTGGAGTGCTGAGGAAATGTAGCTCTCCCAAGGAAGAGTGCAGTGTGTTGCCCTACACTTAGCATACACAGAGTGACTGGGAAAGGTATCCGGGCCTGGATGTTTCTTAGCAACCCAGTGGAGCCTGCCGGTACTCGGTGTTCTTGCACGGAATAGGGTGCCCAGGCGAGATCCTAGGTGTCTTGAAAAGCGTAGTAACGTTAAAAGAAAGGAGAACTGCAACTCATGTCTCAAGGAAACTTCTCCACGTGCCGCTTCAGCAGGGCTCTTCAAGGCTTTACCTTGAGGAAAGGACTCACGTCAAGTTTCCTTGTAGCTCTAGAGCGTCTCAGGAGGAGCTCCCACCCAGGCTATGAAAGCACCCTGTTGATTTAGAGAAAACTCGTTCCCTTCCCAGAGCCCTGCCTACAGTGACTAGAAACTCGTCCAAAACACTGGTATTTAGGTAGGTTCAAGGCGGCATGAATGGAGCTTTCAAAATGGGAAAGCAAGCCTTGTGCCATCAGGTCCCCGTTTCCAGTGAACACGCAGCCTACCTCCCTGTGATTTCTACCAAGTTAATATACATTCTAGCGACACACTGGTCCCTTCCCTGAATAACGTGTTCTTGGCACGGAGTTCTGCATGTAGCGAACTGCCTCTCCCAAGGAATGCTCTAGGTACGCTATAGGGGCTTAGCCTCTTCTAAAACCCTGCAGTGTAAGAGGAAGAACTGTGCTTTGGTTACAGCAGGAACGCAAGGCAACTTTCTGCTGTAAGTATGGGGTCTTAAGGTATGACTTTGTAGAAGGAATGTGAAAGAGTATTGGTTTCTCAGTGCCACTCAGCCTAGGGCATTGAGGCAATTTGCATGACATGTAGGACGTGAGAGAACAGATTACCTGGAGCTGTTGGAGTGCTGAGGAAATGTAGCTCTCCCAAGGAAGAGTGCAGTGTGTTGCCCTACATTTAGCATACACAGAGTGACTGGGAAAGGTATCCGGGCCTGGATGTTTCTTAGCAACCCAGTGGAGCCTGCCGGTACTCGGTGTTCTTGCACGGAATAGGGTGCCCAGGCGAGATCCTAGGTGTCTTGAAAAGCGTACTAATGTTAAAAGAAAGGAGAACTGCAACTCATGTCTCAAGGAAACTTCTCCACGTTCCGCTTCAGCAGGGCTCTTCAAGGTTTTACCTTGAGGAAAGGACTCACGTCAAGTTTCCTTGAGGCTCTAGAGCGTCTCAGGAGGAGCTCCCACCCAGGCTATGAAAGCACCCTGTTGATTTAGAGAAAACTCGTTCCCTTCCCAGAGCCCTGCCTACAGTGACTAGAAACTCGTCCAAAACTCTGGTATTTAGGTCGGTTCAAGGCGGCATGAATGGAGCTTTCAAAATGGGAAAGCAAGCCTTGTGCCATCAGGTCCCCGTTTCCAGTGAGCACGCAGCCTACCCCCTTGTGATGTCTACCAAGTAAATATTCCCTCAAACTACACAATGGTCCCTTCCCTGAAGAATGTTTTCTTGGCACGGAGTTCTGCATGTAGCGAACTGCCTCTCCCAAGGAACGCTTTGGTAACGCTATCGGGGCTTAGGCTCTTCTAAAACCCTGCAGTGTAAGAGGAAGAACTGTGCTTTGGTTACAGCAGGAACGCAAGGCAACTTTCTCCTGTAAGTATGGGGTCTTAAGGTATGACTTTTTAGAAGGAATGTGAAAGAGTATTGGTTTCTCAGTGCCATTCAGCCTAGGGCACTGAGGCAGATATGCATGACATGTAGACGTGAGACAACAGATTGCCTGGAGCTGTTGGAGTGCTGAGGAAATCTAGCTCTTCCAAGGAGGCCTGCAGTGTGTTGCCTTACACTTAGCATATTGAGAGTGACTGGGAAAGGTATCCGGGCCTGGATGTTTCTGAGCTTCCCAGTCAAGCATGCCGGTCCTCGGTGTTCTTGCAGGGAATAGGGTGCCCACGAGAGTTACTAGGTGTCTTCATAAGCGTACTAACGTTCAAAGAAAGCAGAACTGCAACTCATGTCTCCAGGAAACTGCTCCACGCTTCGGCTTCAGCAGGGCTCTTCAAGGCTTTACCTTGAGGAAACGACTCACGTCAAGTTTCCTTTGAGCTCTAGAGCGTCTCAGGTGGAGCTCCCACCCAGGCTACGAAAGCACCCTGTTGATTTAGAGAAAACTCGTTCCCTTACCAGAGCCCTGCCTACAGTGACTAGAGACCCGTCCAAAACACTGGTATTTAGGTAGCTTCAAGGCAGCATGAATGGAGCTTTCAAAATGGGAAAGCAAGCCTTGTGCCATCAGGTCTCCGTTTCCAGTGAGCACGCAGCCTACCCCCTTGTGATTTCTACCAAGTAAATATTCCCTCAAACTACACAATGGTCCCTTCCCTGAAGAATGTTTTCTTGGCACGGAGTTCTGCATGTAGCGAACTGCCTCTCCCAAGGAACGCTTTGGTAACGCTATCGGGGCTTAGGCTCTTCTAAAACCCTGCAGTGTAAGAGGAAGAACTGTGCTTTGGTTACAGGAGGAACGCAAGCCGAGTTTCTCCTGTAAGTATGGGGTCTTAAGGTATGACTTTGTAGAAGGAATGCGAAGCAGTTTTGATTTCTCAGTGCCGCTCAGCCTAGGGCATTGAGGGAATTTGCATGACATGTAGGACATGAGAGAACAGATTACTTGGAGCTGTTGGAGTGCTGAGGAAATGTAGCTCTCCCAAGGAAGAGTGCAGTGTGTTGCCCTACACTTAGCATACACAGAGTGACTGGGAAAGGTATCCGGGCCTGGATGTTTCTTAGCAACCCAGTGGAGCCTGCCGGTACTCGGTGTTCTTGCACGGAATAGGGTGCCCAGGCGAGATCCTAGGTGTCTTGAAAAGCGTAGTAACGTTAAAAGAAAGGAGAACTGCAACTCATGTCTCAAGGAAACTTCTCCACGTGCCGCTTCAGCAGGGCTCTTCAAGGCTTTACCTTGAGGAAAGGACTCACGTCAAGTTTCCTTGAGGCTCTAGAGCGTCTCAGGAGGAGCTCCCACCCAGGCTATGAAAGCACCCTGTTGATTTAGAGAAAACTCGTTCCCTTCCCACAGCCCTGCCTACAGTGACTAGAAACTCGTCCAAAACTCTGGTATTTAGGTAGGTTCAAGGCGGCATGAATGGAGCTTTCAAAATGGGAAAGCAAGCCTTGTGCCATCAGGTCTCCGTTTCCAGTGAGCACGCAGCCTACCCCCTTGTGATGTCTACCAAGTAAATATTCCCTCAAACTACACAATGGTCCCTTCCCTGAAGAATGTTTTCTTGGCACGGAGTTCTGCATGTAGCGAACTGCCTCTCCCAAGGAACGCTTTGGTAACGCTTTCGGTGCTTAGGCTCTTCTAAAACCCTGCAGTGTAAGAGGAAGAACTGTGCTTTGGTTACAGGAGGAATGCAAGCCAACTTTCTCCTGTAAGTATGGGGTCTTAAGGTATGAATTTGTAGAAGGAATGTGAAACAGTATTGGTTACTCAGTGCCGCTCAGCCTAGGGCATTGAGGCAGATATGCATGACATGTAGACGTGAGACAACACATTGCCTGGAGCTGTTGGAGTGCTGAGGAAATCTAGCTCTCCCAAGGAGGCGTGCAGTGTGTTGCCCTACCCTTAGCATATTGAGAGTGACTGGGAAAGGTTTCCGGGCCTGGATGTTTCTGAGCTTCCCAGTCGAGCATGCCGGTCCTCGGTGTTCTTGCAGGGAATAGGGTGCCCACGAGAGTTACTAGGTGTCTTCATAAGCGTACTAACGTTCAAAGAAAGCAGAACTGCAACTCACGTCTCCAGGAAACTGCTCCACGCTTCGGCTTCAGCAGGGCTCTTCAAGGCTTTACCTTGAGGAAACGACTCACGTCAAGTTTAATTTGAGCTCTAGAGCGTCTCAGTTGGAGCTCCCACCCAGGCTACGAAAGCACCCTGTTGATTTAGAGAAAACTCGTTCCCTTCCCAGAGCCCTGCCTACAGTGACTAGAGACCCGTCCAAAACACTGGTATTTAGGTAGCTTCAAGGCAGCATGAATGGAGCTTTCAAAATGGGAAAGCAAGCCTTGTGCCATCAGGTCTCCGTTTCCAGTGAGCACGCAGCCTACCCCCTTGTGATGTTTACCAAGTAAATATTCCCTCAAACTACACAATGGTCCCTTCCCTGAAGAATGTTTTCTTGGCACGGAGTTCTGCATGTAGCGAACTGCCTCTCCCAAGGAACGCTTTGGTAACGCTATCGGGGCTTAGGCTCTTCTAAAACCCTGCAGTGTAAGAGGAAGAACTGTGCTTTGGTTACAGCAGGAACGCAAGGCAACTTTCTCCTGTAAGTATGGGGTCTTAAGGTATGACTTTGTAGAAGGAATGTGAAAGAGTATTGGTTTCTCAGTGCCGCTCAGCCTAGGGCACTGAGGCAGATATGCATGACATGTAGATGTGAGACAACAGATTGCCTGGAGCTGTTGGAGTGCTGAGGAAATCTAGCTCTTCCAAGGAGGCGTGCAGTGTGTTGCCTTACACTTAGCATATTGAGAGTGACTGGGAAAGGTTTCCGGGCCTGGATGTTTCTGAGCTTCCCAGTCGAGCATGCCGGTCCTCGGTGTTCGTGCAGGGAATAGGGTGCCCACGAGAGTTACTAGGTGTCTTCATAAGCGTACTAACGTTCAAAGAAAGCAGAACTGCAACTCATGTCTCCAGGAAGCTGTTCCACGCTTCGGCTTCAGCAGGGCTCTTCAAGGCTTTACCTTGAGGAAACGACTCACGTCAAGTTTCCTTTGAGCTCTAGAGCGTCTCAGGTGGAGCTCCCACCCAGGCTACGAAAGCACCCTGTTGATTTAGAGAAAACTCGTTCCCTTCCCAGAGCCCTGCCTACAGTGACTAGAGACCCGTCCAAAACACTGGTATTTAGGTAGCTTCAAGGCAGCATGAATGGAGCTTTCAAAATGGGAAAGCAAGCCTTGTGCCATCATGTCTCCATTTCCAGTGAGCACGCAGCCTACCCCCTTGTGATGTCTACCAAGTAAATATTCCCTCAAACTACACAATGGTCCCTTCCCTGAATAATGTTTTCTTGGCACGGAGTTCTGCATGTAGCGAACTGCCTCTCCCAAGGAACGCTTTGGTAACGCTATCGGGGCTTAGGCTCTTCTAAAACCCTGCAGTGTAAGAGGAAGAACTGTGCTTTGGTTACAGGAGGAACGCAAGCCGAGTTTCTCCTGTAAGTATGGGGTCTTAAGGTATGACTTTGTAGAAGGAATGCGAAGCAGTTTTGATTTCTCAGTGCCGCTCAGCCTAGGGCATTGAGGGAATTTGCATGACATGTAGGACATGAGAGAACAGATTACTTGGAGCTGTTGGAGTGCTGAGGAAATGTAGCTCTCCCAAGGAAGAGTGCAGTGTGTTGCCCTACACTTAGCATACACAGAGTGACTGGGAAAGGTATCCGGGCCTGGATGTTTCTTAGCAACCCAGTGGAGCCTGCCGGTACTCGGTGTTCTTGCACGGAATAGGGTGCCCAGGCGAGATCCTAGGTGTCTTGAAAAGCGTAGTAACGTTAAAAGAAAGGAGAACTGCAACTCATGTCTCAAGGAAACTTCTCCACGTGCCGCTTCAGCAGGGCTCTTCAAGGCTTTACCTTGAGGAAAGGACTAACGTCAAGTTTCCTTGTAGCTCTAGAGCGTCTCAGGAGGAGCTCCCACCCAGGCTATGAAAGCACCCTGTTGATTTAGAGAAAACTCGTTCCCTTCCCAGAGCCCTGCCTACAGTGACTAGAAACTCGTCCAAAACACTGGTATTTAGGTAGGTTCAAGGCGGCATGAATGGAGCTTTCAAAATGGGAAAGCAAGCCTTGTGCCATCAGGTCCCCGTTTCCAGTGAACACGCAGCCTACCTCCCTGTGATTTCTACCAAGTTAATATACATTCTAGCGACACACTGGTCCCTTCCCTGAATAACGTGTTCTTGGCACGGAGTTCTGCATGTAGCGAACTGCCTCTCCCAAGGAATGCTCTAGGTACGCTATAGGGGCTTAGCCTCTTCTAAAACCCTGCAGTGTAAGAGGAAGAACTGTGCTTTGGTTACAGCAGGAACGCAAGGCAACTTTCTCCTGTAAGTATGGGGTCTTAAGGTATGACTTTGTAGAAGGAATGTGAAAGAGTATTGGTTTCTCAGTGCCACTCAGCCTAGGGCATTGAGGCAATTTGCATGACATGTAGGACGTGAGAGAACAGATTACCTGGAGCTGTTGGAGTGCTGAGGAAATGTAGCTCTCCCAAGGAAGAGTGCAGTGTGTTGCCCTACATTTAGCATACACAGAGTGACTGGGAAAGGTATCCGGGCCTGGATGTTTCTTAGCAACCCAGTGGAGCCTGCCGGTACTCGGTGTTCTTGCACGGAATAGGGTGCCCAGGCGAGATCCTAGGTGTCTTGAAAAGCGTACTAATGTTAAAAGAAAGGAGAACTGCAACTCATGTCTCAAGGAAACTTCTCCACGTTCCGCTTCAGCAGGGCTCTTCAAGGCTTTACCTTGAGGAAAGGACTCACGTCAAGTTTCCTTGAGGCTCTAGAGCGTCTCAGGAGGAGCTCCCACCCAGGCTATGAAAGCACCCTGTTGATTTAGAGAAAACTCGTTCCCTTCCCAGAGCCCTGCCTACAGTGACTAGAAACTCGTCCAAAACTCTGGTATTTAGGTAGCTTCAAGGCAGCATGAATGGAGCTTTCAAAATGGGAAAGCAAGCCTCGTGCCATCAGGTCTCCGTTTCCAGTGAGCACGCAGCCTACCCCCTTGTGATGTCTACCAAGTAAATATTCCGTCAAACTACACAATGGTCCCTTCCCTGAAGAATGTTTTCTTGGCACGGATTTCTGCATGTAGCGAACTGCCTCTCTCAAGGAACGCTTTGGTAACGCTATCGGGGCTTAGGCTCTTCTAAAACCCTGCAGTGTAAGAGGAAGAACTGTGCTTTGGTTACAGCAGGAATGCAAGGCAACTTTCTCCTGTAAGTATGGGGTCTTAAGGTATGACTTTTTAGAAGGAATGTGAAAGAGTATTGGTTTCTCAGTGCCGTTCAGCCTAGGGCACTGAGGCAGATATGCATGACATGTAGACGTGAGACAACAGATTGCCTGGAGCTGTTGGAGTGCTGAGGAAATCTAGCTCTTCCAAGGAGGCGTGCAGTGTGTTGCCTTACACTTAGCATATTGAGAGTGACTGGAAAAGGTTTCCGGGCCTGGATGTTTCTGAGCTTCCCAGTCGAGCACGCCGGTCCTCGGTGTTCGTGCAGGGAATAGGGTGCCCACGAGAGTTACTAGGTGTCTTCATAAGCGTACTAACGTTCAAAGAAAGCAGAACTGCAATTCATGTCTCCAGGAAACTGCTCCACGCTTCGGCTTCAGCAGGGCTCTTCAAGGCTTTACCTTGAGGAAACGACTCACGTCAAGTTTCCTTTGAGCTCTAGATCGTCTCAGGTGGAGCTCCCACCCAGGCTACGAAAGCACCCTGTTGATTTAGAGAAAACTCGTTTCCTTCCCACAGCCCTGCCTACAGTGACTAGAGACCCGTCCAAAACACTGGTATTTAGGTAGCTTCAAGGCAGCATGAATGGAGCTTTCAAAATGGGAAAGCAAGCCTTGTGCCATCAGGTCTCCGTTTCCAGTGAGCACGCAGCCTACCCCCTTGTGATTTCTACCAAGTAAATATTCCCTCAAACTACACAATGGTCCCTTCCCTGAAGAATGTTTTCTTGGCACGGAGTTCTGCATGTAGCGAACTGCCTCTCCCAAGGAACGCTTTGGTAACGCTATCGGGGCTTAGGCTCTTCTAAAACCCTGCAGTGTAAGAGGAAGAACTGTGCTTTGGTTACAGGAGGAACGCAAGCCGAGTTTCTCCTGTAAGTATGGGGTCTTAAGGTATGACTTTGTAGAAGGAATGCGAAGCAGTTTTGATTTCTCAGTGCCGCTCAGCCTAGGGCATTGAGGGAATTTGCATGACATGTAGGACATGAGAGAACAGATTACTTGGAGCTGTTGGAGTGCTGAGGAAATGTAGCTCTCCCAAGGAAGAGTGCAGTGTGTTGCCCTACATTTAGCATACACAGAGTGACTGGGAAAGGTATCCGGGCCTGGATGTTTCTTAGCAACCCAGTGGAGCCTGCCGGTACTCGGTGTTCTTGCACGGAATAGGGTGCCCAGGCGAGATCCTAGGTGTCTTGAAAAGCGTAGTAACGTTAAAAGAAAGGAGAACTGCAACTCATGTCTCAAGGAAACTTCTCCACGTGCCGCTTCAGCAGGGCTCTTCAAGGCTTTACCTTGAGGAAAGGACTCACGTCAAGTTTCCTTGTAGCTCTAGAGCGTCTCAGGAGGAGCTCCCACCCAGGCTATGAAAGCACCCTGTTGATTTCGAGAAAACTCGTTCCCTTCCCAGAGCCCTGCCTACAGTGACTAGAGACTCGTCCAAAACACTGGTATTTAGGTAGGTTAAAGGCAGCATGAATGGAGTTTTCAAAATGGGAAAGCAAGCCTTGTGCCATCAGGTCTCCGTTTCCAGGGAACACGCAGCCTACCCCCTTGTGATGTCTACCAAGTAAATATTCCCTCAAACTACACACTGGTCCCTTCCCTGAAGAATGTTTTCTTGGCACGGAGTTCTGCATGTAGCGAACTGCCTCTCCCAAGGAATGCTCTAGGTACGCTATAGGGGCTTAGCCTCTTCTAAAACCCTGCAGTGTAAGAGGAAGAACTGTGCTTTGGTTACAGCAGGAACGCAAGCCGAGTTTCTCCTGTAAGTATGGGGTCTTAAGGTATGACTTTGTAGAAGGAATGTGAAGCAGTTTTGATTTCTCAGTGCCGCTCAGCCTAGGGCATTGAGGCAATTTGCATGACATGTAGGACGTGAGAGAACAGATTACCTGGAGCTGTTGGAGTGCTGAGGAAATGTAGCTCTCCCAAGGAAGAGTGCAGTGTGTTGCCCTACATTTAGCATACACAGAGTGACTGGGAAAGGTATCCGGGCCTGGATGTTTCTTAGCAACCCAGTGGAGCCTGCCGGTACTCGGTGTTCTTGCACGGAATAGGGTGCCCAGGCGAGATCCTAGGTGTCTTGAAAAGCGTACTAATGTTAAAAGAAAGGAGAACTGCAACTCATGTCTCAAGGAAACTTCTCCACGTTCCGCTTCAGCAGGGCTCTTCAAGGCTTTACCTTGAGGAAAGGACTCACGTCAAGTTTCCTTGAGGCTCTAGAGCGTCTCAGGAGGAGCTCCCACCCAGGCTATGAAAGCACCCTGTTGATTTAGAGAAAACTCGTTCCCTTCCCAGAGCCCTGCCTACAGTGACTAGAAACTCGTCCAAAACTCTGGTATTTAGGTAGGTTCAAGGCGGCATGAATGGAGCTTTCAAAATGGGAAAGCAAGCCTTGTGCCATCAGGTCTCCGTTTCCAGTGAGCACGCAGCCTACCTCCTTGTGATGTCTACCAAGTAAATATTCCCTCAAACTACACAATGGTCCCTTCCCTGAAGAATGTTTTCTTGGCACGGAGTTCTGCATGTAGCGAACTGCCTCTCCCAAGGAACGCTTTGGTAACGCTTTCGGTGCTTAGGCTCTTCTAAAACCCTGCAGTGTAAGAGGAAGAACTGTGCTTTGGTTACAGCAGGAACGCAAGGCAACTTTCTCCTGTAAGTATGGGGTCTTAAGGTATGACTTTTTAGAAGGAATGTGAAAGAGTATTGGTTTCTCAGTGCCTTTCAGCCTAGGGCACTGAGGCAGATATGCATGACATGTAGACGTGAGACAACAGATTGCCTGGAGCTGTTGGAGTGCTGAGGAAATCTAGCTCTCCCAAGGAGGCGTGCAGTGTGTTGCCCTACACTTAGCATATTGAGAGTGACTGGGAAATGTTTCCGGGCCTGGATGTTTCTGAGCTTCCCAGTCGAGCATGCCGGTCCTCGGTGTTCGTGCAGGGAATAGGGTGCCCACGAGAGTTACTAGGTGTCTTCATAAGCGTACTAACGTTCAAAGAAAGCAGAACTGCAACTCATGTCTCCAGGAAACTGCTCCACGCTTCGGCTTCAGCAGGGCCCTTCAAGGCTTTACCTTGAGGAAACGACTCACGTCAAGTTTCCTTTGAGCTCTAGAGCGTCTCAGGTGGAGCTCCCACCCAGGCTACGAAAGCACCCTGTTGATTTAGAGAAAACTCGTTCCCTTCCCAGAGCCCTGCCTACAGTGACTAGAGACCCGTCCAAAACACTGGTATTTAGGTAGCTTCAAGGCAGCATGAATGGAGCTTTCAAAATGGGAAAGCAAGCCTTGTGCCATCATGTCTCCGTTTCCAGGGAACACGCAGCCTACCCCCTTGTGATGTCTACCAAGTAAATATTCCCTCAAACTACACAATGGGCCCTTCCCTGAAGAATGCTCTAGGTACGCTATAGGGGCTTAGCCTCTTCTAAAACCCTGCAGTGTAAGAGGAAGAACTGTGCTTTGGTTACAGCAGGAACGCAAGCCGAGTTTCTCCTGTAAGTATGGGGTCTTAAGGTATGACTTTGTAGAAGGAATGTGAAAGAGTATTGGTTTCTCAGTGCCACTCAGCCTAGGGCATTGAGGCAATTTGCATGACACGTAGGACGTGAGAGAACAGATTACCTGGAGCTGTTGGAGTGCTGAGGAAATGTAGCTCTCCCAAGGAAGAGTGCAGTGTGTTGCCCTACATTTAGCATACACAGAGTGACTGGGAAAGGTATCCGGGCCTGGATGTTTCTTAGCAACCCAGTGGAGCCTGCTGGTACTCGGTGTTCTTGCACGGAATAGGGTGCCCAGGCGAGATCCTAGGTGTCTTGAAAAGCGTACTAATGTTAAAAGAAAGGAGAACTGCAACTCATGTCTCAAGGAAACTTCTCCACGTTCCGCTTCAGCAGGGCTCTTCAAGGCTTTACCTTGAGGAAAGGACTCACGTCAAGTTTCCTTGAGGCTCTAGAGCGTCTCAGGAGGAGCTCCCACCCAGGCTATGAAAGCACCCTGTTGATTTAGAGAAAACTCGTTCCCTTCCCAGAGCCCTGCCTACAGTGACTAGAAACTCGTCCAAAACTCTGGTATTTAGGTAGCTTCAAGGCAGCATGAATGGAGCTTTCAAAATGGGAAAGCAAGCCTCGTGCCATCAGGTCTCCGTTTCCAGTGAGCACGCAGCCTACCCCCTTGTGATGTCTACCAAGTAAATATTCCGTCAAACTACACAATGGTCCCTTCCCTGAAGAATGTTTTCTTGGCACGGATTTCTGCATGTAGCGAACTGCCTCTCTCAAGGAACGCTTTGGTAACGCTATCGGGGCTTAGGCTCTTCTAAAACCCTGCAGTGTAAGAGGAAGAACTGTGCTTTGGTTACAGCAGGAACGCAAGGCAACTTTCTCCTGTAAGTATGGGGTCTTAAGGTATGACTTTTTAGAAGGAATGTGAAACAGTATTGGTTTCTCAGTGCCGTTCAGCCTAGGGCACTGAGGCAGATATGCATGACATGTAGACGTGAGACAACAGATTGCCTGGAGCTGTTGGAGTGCTGAGGAAATCTAGCTCTTCCAAGGAGGCGTGCAGTGTGTTGCCTTACACTTAGCATATTGAGAGTGACTGGAAAAGGTTTCCGGGCCTGGATGTTTCTGAGCTTCCCAGTCGAGCACGCCGGTCCTCGGTGTTCGTGCAGGGAATAGGGTGCCCACGAGAGTTACTAGGTGTCTTCATAAGCGTACTAACGTTCAAAGAAAGCAGAACTGCAACTCATGTCTCCAGGAAACTGCTCCACGCTTCGGCTTCAGCAGGGCTCTTCAAGGCTTTACCTTGAGGAAACGACTCACGTCAAGTTTCCTTTGAGCTCTAGATCGTCTCAGGTGGAGCTCCCACCCAGGCTACGAAAGCACCCTGTTGATTTAGAGAAAACTCGTTCCCTTCCCACAGCCCTGCCTACAGTGACTAGAGACCCGTCCAAAACACTGGTATTTAGGTAGCTTCAAGGCAGCATGAATGGAGCTTTCAAAATGGGAAAGCAAGCCTTGTGCCATCAGGTCTCCGTTTCCAGTGAGCACGCAGCCTACCCCCTTGTGATTTCTACCAAGTAAATATTCCCTCAAACTACACAATGGTCCCTTCCCTGAAGAATGTTTTCTTGGCACGGAGTTCTGCATGTAGCGAACTGCCTCTCCCAAGGAACGCTTTGGTAACGCTATCGGGGCTTAGGCTCTTCTAAAACCCTGCAGTGTAAGAGGAAGAACTGTGCTTTGGTTACAGGAGGAACGCAAGCCGAGTTTCTCCTGTAAGTATGGGGTCTTAAGGTATGACTTTGTAGAAGGAATGCGAAGCAGTTTTGATTTCTCAGTGCCGCTCAGCCTAGGGCATTGAGGGAATTTGCATGACATGTAGGACATGAGAGAACAGATTACTTGGAGCTGTTGGAGTGCTGAGGAAATGTAGCTCTCCCAAGGAAGAGTGCAGTGTGTTGCCCTACACTTAGCATACACAGAGTGACTGGGAAAGGTATCCGGGCCTGGATGTTTCTTAGCAACCCAGTGGAGCCTGCCGGTACTCGGTGTTTTTGCACGGAATAGGGTGCCCAGGCGAGATCCTAGGTGTCTTGAAAAGCGTAGTAACGTTAAAAGAAAGGAGAACTGCAACTCATGTCTCAAGGAAACTTCTCCACGTGCCGCTTCAGCAGGGCTCTTCAAGGCTTTACCTTGAGGAAAGGACTCACGTCAAGTTTCCTTGTAGCTCTAGAGCGTCTCAGGAGGAGCTCCCACCCAGGCTATGAAAGCACCCTGTTGATTTCGAGAAAACTCGTTCCCTTCCCAGAGCCCTGCCTACAGTGACTAGAGACTCGTCCAAAACACTGGTATTTAGGTAGGTTCAAGGCAGCATGAATGGAGTTTTCAAAATGGGAAAGCAAGCCTTGTGCCATCAGGTCTCCGTTTCCAGGGAACACGCAGCCTACCCCCTTGTGATGTCTACCAAGTAAATATTCCCTCAAACTACACACTGGTCCCTTCCCTGAAGAATGTTTTCTTGGCACGGAGTTCTGCATGTAGCGAACTGCCTCTCCCAAGGAATGCTCTAGGTACGCTATAGGGGCTTAGCCTCTTCTAAAACCCTGCAGTGTAAGAGGAAGAACTGTGCTTTGGTTACAGCAGGAACGCAAGCCGAGTTTCTCCTGTAAGTATGGGGTCTTAAGGTATGACTTTGTAGAAGGAATGTGAAGCAGTTTTGATTTCTCAGTGCCGCTCAGCCTAGGGCATTGAGGCAATTTGCATGACATGTAGGACGTGAGAGAACAGATTACCTGGAGCTGTTGGAGTGCTGAGGAAATGTAGCTCTCCCAAGGAAGAGTGCAGTGTGTTGCCCTACATTTAGCATACACAGAGTGACTGGGAAAGGTATCCGGGCCTGGATGTTTCTTAGCAACCCAGTGGAGCCTGCCGGTACTCGGTGTTCTTGCACGGAATAGGGTGCCCAGGCGAGATCCTAGGTGTCTTGAAAAGCGTACTAATGTTAAAAGAAAGGAGAACTGCAACTCATGTCTCAAGGAAACTTCTCCACGTTCCGCTTCAGCAGGGCTCTTCAAGGCTTTACCTTGAGGAAAGGACTCACGTCAAGTTTCCTTGAGGCTCTAGAGCGTCTCAGGAGGAGCTCCCACCCAGGCTATGAAAGCACCCTGTTGATTTAGAGAAAACTCGTTCCCTTCCCAGAGCCCTGCCTACAGTGACTAGAAACTCGTCCAAAACTCTGGTATTTAGGTAGGTTCAAGGCGGCATGAATGGAGCTTTCAAAATGGGAAAGCAAGCCTTGTGCCATCAGGTCTCCGTTTCCAGTGAGCACGCAGCCTACCCCCTTGTGATGTCTACCAAGTAAATATTCCCTCAAACTACACAATGGTCCCTTCCCTGAAGAATGTTTTCTTGGCACGGAGTTCTGCATGTAGCGAACTGCCTCTCCCAAGGAACGCTTTGGTAACGCTTTCGGTGCTTAGGCTCTTCTAAAACCCTGCAGTGTAAGAGGAAGAACTGTGCTTTGGTTACAGGAGGAACGCAAGCCAACGTTCTCCTGTAAGTATGGGGTCTTAAGGTATGACTTTTTAGAAGGAATGTGAAACAGTATTGGTTACTCAGTGCCGCTCAGCCTAGGGCATTGAGGCAGATATGCATGACATGTAGACGTGAGACAACAGATTGCCTGGAGCTGTTGGAGTGCTGAGGAAATCTAGCACTCCCAAGGAGGCGTGCAGTGTGTTGCCCTACCCTTAGCATATTGAGAGTGACTGGGAAAGGTTTCCGGGCCTGGATGTTTCTGAGCTTCCCAGTCGAGCATGCCGGTCCTCGGTGTTCTTGCAGGGAATAGGGTGCCCACGGGAGTTACTAGGTGTCTTCATAAGCGTACTAACGTTCAAAGAAAGCAGAACTGCAACTCATGTCTCCAGGAAACTGCTCCACGCTTCGGCTTCAGCAGGGCCCTTCAAGGCTTTACCTTGAGGAAACGACTCACGTCAAGTTTCCTTTGAGCTCTAGAGCGTCTCAGTTGGAGCTCCCACCCAGGCTACGAAAGCACCCTGTTGATTTAGAGAAAACTCGTTCCCTTCCCACAGCCCTGCCTACAGTGACTAGAGACCCGTCCAAAACACTGGTATTTAGGTAGCTTCAAGGCAGCATGAATGGAGCTTTCAAAATGGGAAAGCAAGCCTTGTGCCATCAGGTCTCCATTTCCAGGGAACACGCAGCCTACCCCCTTGTGATGTCTACCAAGTAAATATTCCCTCAAACTACACAGTGGTCCCTTCCCTGAAGAATGTTTTCTTGGCACGGAGTTCGGCATGTAGCGAACTGCCTCTCCCAAGGAACGCTTTGGTAACGCTATCGGGGCTTAGGCTCTTCTAAAACCCTGCAGTGTAAGAAGAAGAACTGTGCTTTGGTTACAGCAGGAACGCAAGCCGAGTTTCTCCTGTAAGTATGGGGTCTTAAGGTATGACTTTGTAGAAGGAATGTGAAGCAGTTTTGATTTCTCAGTGCCGCTCAGCCTAGGGCATTGAGGCAATTTGCATGACATGTAGGACGTGAGAGAACAGATTACCTGGAGCTGTTGGAGTGCTGAGGAAATGTAGCTCTCCCAAGGAAGAGTGCAGTGTTTTGCCCTACATTTAGCATACACAGAGTGACTGGGAAAGGTATCCGGGCCTGGATGTTTCTTAGCAACCCAGTGGAGCCTGCCGGTACTCGGTGTTCTTGCACGGAATAGGGTGCCCAGGCGAGATCCTAGGTGTCTTGAAAAGCGTACTAATGTTAAAAGAAAGGAGAACTGCAACTCATGTCTCAAGGAAACTTCTCCACGTTCCGCTTCAGCAGGGCTCTTCAAGGCTTTACCTTGAGGAAAGGACTCACGTCAAGTTTCCTTGAGGCTCTAGAGCGTCTCAGGAGGAGCTGCCACCCAGGCTATGAAAGCACCCTGTTGATTTAGAGAAAACTCGTTCCCTTCCCACAGCCCTGCCTACAGTGACTAGAAACTCGTCCAAAACTCTGGTATTTAGGTAGGTTCAAGGCGGCATGAATGGAGCTTTCAAAATGGGAAAGCAAGCCTTGTGCCATCAGGTCTCCGTTTCCAGTGAGCACGCAGCCTACCCCCTTGTGATGTCTACCAAGTAAATATTCCCTCAAACTACACAGTGGTCCCTTCCCTGAAGAATGTTTTCTTGGCACGGAGTTCGGCATGTAGCGAACTGCCTCTCCCAAGGAACGCTTTGGTAACGCTATCGGGGCTTAGGCTCTTCTAAAACCCTGCAGTGTAAGAAGAAGAACTGTGCTTTGGTTACAGCAGGAACGCAAGCCGAGTTTCTCCTGTAAGTATGGGGTCTTAAGGTATGACTTTGTAGAAGGAATGTGAAGCAGTTTTGATTTCTCAGTGCCGCTCAGCCTAGGGCATTGAGGCAATTTGCATGACATGTAGGACGTGAGAGAACAGATTACCTGGAGCTGTTGGAGTGCTGAGGAAATGTAACTCTCCCAAGGAAGAGTGCAGTGTTTTGCCCTACATTTAGCATACACAGAGTGACTGGGAAAGGTATCCGGGCCTGGATGTTTCTTAGCAACCCAGTGGAGCCTGCCGGTACTCGGTGTTCTTGCACGGAATAGGGTGCCCAGGCGAGATCCTAGGTGTCTTGAAAAGCGTACTAATGTTAAAAGAAAGGAGAACTGCAACTCATGTCTCAAGGAAACTTCTCCACGTTCCGCTTCAGCAGGGCTCTTCAAGGCTTTACCTTGAGGAAAGGACTCACGTCAAGTTTCCTTGAGGCTCTAGAGCGTCTCAGGAGGAGCTGCCACCCAGGCTATGAAAGCACCCTGTTGATTTAGAGAAAACTCGTTCCCTTCCCAGAGCCCTGCCTACAGTGACTAGAAACTCGTCCAAAACTCTGGTATTTAGGTAGGTTCAAGGCGGCATGAATGGAGCTTTCAAAATGGGAAAGCAAGCCTTGTGCCATCAGGTCTCCGTTTCCAGTGAGCACGCAGCCTACCCCCTTGTGATGTCTACCAAGTAAATATTCCCTCAAACTACACAATGGTCCCTTCCCTGAAGAATGTTTTCTTGGCACGGAGTTCTGCATGTAGCGAACTGCCTCTCTCAAGGAACGCTTTGGTAACGCTATCGGGGCTTAGGCTCTTCTAAAACCCTGCAGTGTAAGAGGAAGAACTGTGCTTTGGTTACAGCAGGAACGCAAGGCAACTTTCTCCTGTAAGTATGGGGTCTTAAGGTATGACTTTTTAGAAGGAATGTGAAAGAGTATTGGTTTCTCAGTGCCGTTCAGCCTAGGGCACTGAGGCAGATATGCATGACATGTAGACGTGAGACAACAGATTGCCTGGAGCTGTTGGAGTGCTGAGGAAATCTAGCTCTTCCAAGGAGGCGTGCAGTGTGTTGCCTTACACTTAGCATATTGAGAGTGACTGGGAAAGGTTTCCGGGCCTGGATGTTTCTGAGCTTCCCAGTCGAGCATGCCGGTCCTCGGTGTTCGTGCAGGGAATAGGGTGCCCACGAGAGTTACTAGGTGTCTTCATAAGCGTACTAACGTTCAAAGAAAGCAGAACTGCAACTCATGTCTCCAGGAAACTGCTCCACGCTTTGGCTTCAGCAGGGCTCTTCAAGGCTTTACCTTGAGGAAACGACTCACGTCAAGTTTCCTTTGAGCTCTAGAGCGTCTCAGGTGGAGCTCCCACCCAGGCTACGAAAGCACCCTGTTGATTTAGAGAAAACTCGTTCCCTTCCCACAGCCCTGCCTACAGTGACTAGAGACCCGTCCAAAACACTGGTATTTAGGTAGCTTCAAGGCAGCATGAATGGAGCTTTCAAAATGGGAAAGCAAGCCTTGTGCCATCAGGTCTCCGTTTCCAGTGAGCACGCAGCCTACCCCCTTGTGATTTCTACCAAGTAAATATTCCCTCAAACTACACAATGGTCCCTTCCCTGAAGAATGTTTTCTTGGCACGGAGTTCTGCATGTAGCGAACTGCCTCTCCCAAGGAATGCTCTAGGTACGCTATAGGGGCTTAGCCTCTTCTAAAACCCTGCAGTGTAAGAGGAAGAACTGTGCTTTGGTTACAGCAGGAACGCAAGCCGAGTTTCTCCTGTAAGTATGGGGTCTTAAGGTATGACTTTGTAGAAGGAATGTGAAAGAGTATTGGTTTCTCAGTGCCACTCAGCCTAGGGCATTGAGGCAATTTGCATGACATGTAGGACGTGAGAGAACAGATTACCTGGAGCTGTTGGAGTGCTGAGGAAATGTAGCTCTCCCAAGGAAGAGTGCAGTGTGTTGCCCTACACTTAGCATACACAGAGTGACTGGGAAAGGTATCCGGGCCTGGATGTTTCTTAGCAACCCAGTGGAGCCTGCCGGTACTCGGTGTTCTTGCACGGAATAGGGTGCCCAGGCGAGATCCTAGGTGTCTTGAAAAGCGTACTAATGTTAAAAGAAAGGAGAACTGCAACTCATGTCTCAAGGAAACTTCTCCACGTTCCGCTTCAGCAGGGCTCTTCAAGGCTTTACCTTGAGGAAAGGACTCACGTCAAGTTTCCTTGAGGCTCTAGAGCGTCTCAGGAGGAGCTCCCACCCAGGCTATGAAAGCACCCTGTTGATTTAGAGAAAACTCGTTCCCTTCCCAGAGCCCTGCCTACAGTGACTAGAAACTCGTCCAAAACTCTGGTATTTAGGTAGGTTCAAGGCGGCATGAATGGAGCTTTCAAAATGGGAAAGCAAGCCTTGTGCCATCAGGTCTCCGTTTCCAGTGAGCACGCAGCCTACCTCCTTGTGATGTCTACCAAGTAAATATTCCCTCAAACTACACAATGGTCCCTTCCCTGAAGAATGTTTTCTTGGCACGGAGTTCTGCATGTAGCGAACTGCCTCTCCCAAGGAACGCTTTGGTAACGCTTTCGGTGCTTAGGCTCTTCTAAAACCCTGCAGTGTAAGAGGAAGAACTGTGCTTTGGTTACAGGAGGAACGCAAGCCAACTTTCTCCTGTAAGTATGGGGTCTTAAGGTATGACTTTTTAGAAGGAATGTGAAACAGTATTGGTTACTCAGTGCCGCTCAGCCTAGGGCATTGAGGCAGATATGCATGACATGTAGACGTGAGACAACAGATTGCCTGGAGCTGTTGGAGTGCTGAGGAAATCTAGCACTCCCAAGGAGGCGTGCAGTGTGTTGCCCTACCCTTAGCATATTGAGAGTGACTGGGAAAGGTTTCCGGGCCTGGATGTTTCTGAGCTTCCCAGTCGAGCATGCCGGTCCTCGGTGTTCTTGCAGGGAATAGGGTGCCCACGGGAGTTACTAGGTGTCTTCATAAGCGTACTAACGTTCAAAGAAAGCAGAACTGCAACTCATGTCTCCAGGAAACTGCTCCACGCTTCGGCTTCAGCAGGGCCCTTCAAGGCTTTACCTTGAGGAAACGACTCACGTCAAGTTTCCTTTGAGCTCTAGAGCGTCTCAGTTGGAGCTCCCACCCAGGCTACGAAAGCACCCTGTTGATTTAGAGAAAACTCGTTCCCTTCCCACAGCCCTGCCTACAGTGACTAGAGACCCGTCCAAAACACTGGTATTTAGGTAGCTTCAAGGCAGCATGAATGGAGCTTTCAAAATGGGAAAGCAAGCCTTGTGCCATCAGGTCTCCATTTCCAGGGAACACGCAGCCTACCCCCTTGTGATGTCTACCAAGTAAATATTCCCTCAAACTACACAGTGGTCCCTTCCCTGAAGAATGTTTTCTTGGCACGGAGTTCGGCATGTAGCGAACTGCCTCTCCCAAGGAACGCTTTGGTAACGCTATCGGGGCTTAGGCTCTTCTAAAACCCTGCAGTGTAAGAAGAAGAACTGTGCTTTGGTTACAGCAGGAACGCAAGCCGAGTTTCTCCTGTAAGTATGGGGTCTTAAGGTATGACTTTGTAGAAGGAATGTGAAGCAGTTTTGATTTCTCAGTGCCGCTCAGCCTAGGGCATTGAGGCAATTTGCATGACATGTAGGACGTGAGAGAACAGATTACCTGGAGCTGTTGGAGTGCTGAGGAAATGTAGCTCTCCCAAGGAAGAGTGCAGTGTTTTGCCCTACATTTAGCATACACAGAGTGACTGGGAAAGGTATCCGGGCCTGGATGTTTCTTTGCAACCCAGTGGAGCCTGCCGGTACTCGGTGTTCTTGCACGGAATAGGGTGCCCAGGCGAGATCCTAGGTGTCTTGAAAAGCGTACTAATGTTAAAAGAAAGGAGAACTGCAACTCATGTCTCAAGGAAACTTCTCCACGTTCCGCTTCAGCAGGGCTCTTCAAGGCTTTACCTTGAGGAAAGGACTCACGTCAAGTTTCCTTGAGGCTCTAGAGCGTCTCAGGAGGAGCTGCCACCCAGGCTATGAAAGCACCCTGTTGATTTAGAGAAAACTCGTTCCCTTCCCAGAGCCCTGCCTACAGTGACTAGAAACTCGTCCAAAACTCTGGTATTTAGGTAGGTTCAAGGCGGCATGAATGGAGCTTTCAAAATGGGAAAGCAAGCCTTGTGCCATCAGGTCTCCGTTTCCAGTGAGCACGCAGCCTACCCCCTTGTGATGTCTACCAAGTAAATATTCCCTCAAACTACACAATGGTCCCTTCCCTGAAGAATGTTTTCTTGGCACGGAGTTCTGCATGTAGCGAACTGCCTCTCTCAAGGAACGCTTTGGTAACGCTATCGGGGCTTAGGCTCTTCTAAAACCCTGCAGTGTAAGAGGAAGAACTGTGCTTTGGTTACAGCAGGAACGCAAGGCAACTTTCTCCTGTAAGTATGGGGTCTTAAGGTATGACTTTTTAGAAGGAATGTGAAAGAGTATTGGTTTCTCAGTGCCGTTCAGCCTAGGGCACTGAGGCAGATATGCATGACATGTAGACGTGAGACAACAGATTGCCTGGAGCTGTTGGAGTGCTGAGGAAATCTAGCTCTTCCAAGGAGGCGTGCAGTGTGTTGCCTTACACTTAGCATATTGAGAGTGACTGGGAAAGGTTTCCGGGCCTGGATGTTTCTGAGCTTCCCAGTCGAGCATGCCGGTCCTCGGTGTTCGTGCAGGGAATAGGGTGCCCACGAGAGTTACTAGGTGTCTTCATAAGCGTACTAACGTTCAAAGAAAGCAGAACTGCAACTCATGTCTCCAGGAAACTGCTCCACGCTTTGGCTTCAGCAGGGCTCTTCAAGGCTTTACCTTGAGGAAACGACTCACGTCAAGTTTCCTTTGAGCTCTAGAGCGTCTCAGGTGGAGCTCCCACCCAGGCTACGAAAGCACCCTGTTGATTTAGAGAAAACTCGTTCCCTTCCCACAGCCCTGCCTACAGTGACTAGAGACCCGTCCAAAACACTGGTATTTAGGTAGCTTCAAGGCAGCATGAATGGAGCTTTCAAAATGGGAAAGCAAGCCTTGTGCCATCAGGTCTCCGTTTCCAGTGAGCACGCAGCCTACCCCCTTGTGATTTCTACCAAGTAAATATTCCCTCAAACTACACAATGGTCCCTTCCCTGAAGAATGTTTTCTTGGCACGGAGTTCTGCATGTAGCGAACTGCCTCTCCCAAGGAATGCTCTAGGTACGCTATAGGGGCTTAGCCTCTTCTAAAATCCTGCAGTGTAAGAGGAAGAACTGTGCTTTGGTTACAGCAGGAACGCAAGCCGAGTTTCTCCTGTAAGTATGGGGTCTTAAGGTATGACTTTGTAGAAGGAATGTGAAAGAGTATTGGTTTCTCAGTGCCACTCAGCCTAGGGCATTGAGGCAATTTGCATGACATGTAGGACGTGAGAGAACAGATTACCTGGAGCTGTTGGAGTGCTGAGGAAATGTAGCTCTCCCAAGGAAGAGTGCAGTGTGTTGCCCTACACTTAGCATACACAGAGTGACTGGGAAAGGTATCCGGGCCTGGATGTTTCTTAGCAACCCAGTGGAGCCTGCCGGTACTCGGTGTTCTTGCACGGAATAGGGTGCCCAGGCGAGATCCTAGGTGTCTTGAAAAGCGTACTAATGTTAAAAGAAAGGAGAACTGCAACTCATGTCTCAAGGAAACTTCTCCACGTGCCGCTTCAGCAGGGCTCTTCAAGGCTTTACCTTGAGGAAAGGACTCACGTCAAGTTTCCTTGAGGCTCTAGAGCGTCTCAGGAGGAGCTCCCACCCAGGCTATGAAAGCACCCTGTTGATTTAGAGAAAACTCGTTCCCTTCCCAGAGCCCTGCCTACAGTGACTAGAAACTCGTCCAAAACTCTGGTATTTAGGTAGGTTCAAGGCGGCATGAATGGAGCTTTCAAAATGGGAAAGCAAGCCTTGTGCCATCAGGTCTCCGTTTCCAGTGAGCACGCAGCCTACCCCCTTGTGATGTCTACCAAGTAAATATTCCCTCAAACTACACAATGGTCCCTTCCCTGAAGAATGTTTTCTTGGCACGGAGTTCTGCATGTAGCGAACTGCCTCTCTCAAGGAACACTTTGGTAACGCTATCGGGGCTTAGGCTCTTCTAAAACCCTGCAGTGTAAGAGGAAGAACTGTGCTTTGGTTACAGCAGGAACGCAAGGCAACTTTCTCCTGTAAGTATGGGGTCTTAAGGTATGACTTTTTAGAAGGAATGTGAAAGAGTATTGGTTTCTCAGTGCCTTTCAGCCTAGGGCACTGAGGCAGATATGCATGACATGTAGACGTGAGACAACAGATTGCCTGGAGCTGTTGGAGTGCTGAGGAAATCTAGCTCTTCCAAGGAGGCGTGCAGTGTGTTGCCCTACACTTAGCATATTGAGAGTGACTGGGAAATGTTTCCGGGCCTGGATGTTTCTGAGCTTCCCAGTCGAGCATGCCGGTCCTCGGTGTTCGTGCAGGGAATAGGGTGCCCACGAGAGTTACTAGGTGTCTTCATAAGCGTACTAACGTTCAAAGAAAGCAGAACTGCAACTCATGTCTCCAGGAAACTGCTCCACGCTTCGGCTTCAGCAGGGCCCTTCAAGGCTTTACCTTGAGGAAACGACTCACGTCAAGTTTCCTTTGAGCTCTAGAGCGTCTCAGGTGGAGCTCCCACCCAGGCTACGAAAGCACCCTGTTGATTTAGAGAAAACTCGTTCCCTTCCCAGAGCCCTGCCTACAGTGACTAGAGACCCGTCCAAAACACTGGTATTTAGGTAGCTTCAAGGCAGCATGAATGGAGCTTTCAAAATGGGAAAGCAAGCCTTGTGCCATCATGTCTCCATTTCCAGGGAACACGCAGCCTACCCCCTTGTGATGTCTACCAAGTAAATATTCCCTCAAACTACACAATGGTCCCTTCCCTGAAGAATGTTTTCTTGGCACGGAGTTCTGCATGTAGCGAACTGCCTCTCCCAAGGAACGCTTTGGTAACGCTATCGGGGCTTAGGCTCTTCTAAAACCCTGCAGTGTAAGAGGAAGAACTGTGCTTTGGTTACAGCAGGAACGCAAGCCGAGTTTCTCCTGTAAGTATGGGGTCTTAAGGTATGACTTTGTAGAAGGAATGTGAAGCAGTTTTGATTTCTCAGTGCCGCTCAGCCTAGGGCATTGAGGCAATTTGCATGACATGTAGGACGTGAGAGAACAGATTACCTGGAGCTGTTGGAGTGCTGAGGAAATGTAGCTCTCCCAAGGAAGAGTGCAGTGTGTTGCCCTACATTTAGCATACACAGAGTGACTGGGAAAGGTATCCGGGCCTGGATGTTTCTTAGCAACCCAGTGGAGCCTGCCGGTACTCGGTGTTCTTGCACGGAATAGGGTGCCCAGGCGAGATCCTAGGTGTCTTGAAAAGCGTACTAATGTTAAAAGAAAGGAGAACTGCAACTCATGTCTCAAGGAAACTTCTCCACGTGCCGCTTCAGCAGGACTCTTCAAGGCTTTACCTTGAGGAAAGGACTCACGTCAAGTTTCCTTGAGGCTCTAGAGCGTCTCAGGAGGAGCTCCCACCCAGGCTATGAAAGCACCCTGTTGATTTAGAGAAAACTCGTTCCCTTCCCAGAGCCCTGCCTACAGTGACTAGAAACTCGTCCAAAACTCTGGTATTTAGGTAGGTTCAAGGCGGCATGAATGGAGCTTTCAAAATGGGAAAGCAAGCCTTGTGCCATCAGGTCTCCGTTTCCAGTGAGCACGCAGCCTACCCCCTTGTGATGTCTACCAAGTAAATATTCCCTCAAACTACACAATGGTCCCTTCCCTGAAGAATGTTTTCTTGGCACGGAGTTCTGCATGTAGCGAACTGCCTCTCCCAAGGAACGCTTTGGTAACGCTATCGGGGCTTAGGCTCTTCTAAAACCCTGCAGTGTAAGAGGAAGAACTGTGCTTTGGTTACAGGAGGAACGCAAGCCGAGTTTCTCCTGTAAGTATGGGGTCTTAAGGTATGACTTTGTAGAAGGAATGCGAAGCAGTTTTGATTTCTCAGTGCCGCTCAGCCTAGGGCATTGAGGGAATTTGCATGACATGTAGGACATGAGAGAACAGATTACTTGGAGCTGTTGGAGTGCTGAGGAAATGTAGCTCTCCCAAGGAAGAGTGCAGTGTGTTGCCCTACACTTAGCATACACAGAGTGACTGGGAAACGTATCCGGGCCTGGATGTTTCTTAGCAACCCAGTGGAGCCTGCCGGTACTCGGTGTTCTTGCACGGAATAGGGTGCCCAGGCGAGATCCTAGGTGTCTTGAAAAGCGTAGGAACGTTAAAAGAAAGGAGAACTGCAACTCATGTCTCAAGGAAACTTCTCCACGTGCCGCTTCAGCAGGGCTCTTCAAGGCTTTACCTTGAGGAAAGGACTCACGTCAAGTTTCCTTGTAGCTCTAGAGCGTTTCAGGAGGAGCTCCCACCCAGGCTATGAAAGCACCCTGTTGATTTAGAGGAAAATCGTTCCCTTCCCAGAGCCCTGCCTACAGTGACTAGAGACTCGTCCAAAACACTGGTATTTAGGTATGTTCAAGGCAGCATGAATGGAGTTTTCAAAATGGGAAAGCAAGCCTTGTGCCATCAGGTCTCCGTTTCCAGGGAACACGCAGCCTACCCCCTTGTGATGTCTACCAAGTAAATATTCCCTCAAACTACACACTGGTCCCTTCCCTGAAGAATGTTTTCTTGGCACGGATTTCTGCATGTAGCGAACTGCCTCTCCCAAGGAATGCTCTAGGTACGCTATAGGGGCTTAGCCTCTTCTAAAACCCTGCAGTGTAAGAGGAAGAACTGTGCTTTGGTTACAGCAGGAACGCAAGCCGAGTTTCTCCTGTAAGTATGGGGTCTTAAGGTATGACTTTGTAGAAGGAATGTGAAAGAGTATTGGTTTCTCAGTGCCACTCAGCCTAGGGCATTGAGGCAATTTGCATGACATGTAGGACGTGAGAGAACAGATTACCTGGAGCTGTTGGAGTGCTGAGGAAATGTAGCTCTCCCAAGGAAGAGTGCAGTGTGTTGCCCTACACTTAGCATACACAGAGTGACTGGGAAAGGTATCCGGGCCTGGATGTTTCTTAGCAACCCAGTGGAGCCTGCCGGTACTCGGTGTTCTTGCACGGAATAGGGTGCCCAGGCGAGATCCTAGGTGTCTTGAAAAGCGTACTAATGTTAAAAGAAAGGAGAACTGCAACTCATGTCTAAAGGAAACTTCTCCACGTGCCGCTTCAGCAGGGCTCTTCAAGGCTTTACCTTGAGGAAAGGACTCACGTCAAGTTTCCTTGAGGCTCTAGAGCGTCTCAGGAGGAGCTCCCACCCAGGCTATGAAAGCACCCTGTTGATTTAGAGAAAACTCGTTCCCTTCCCACAGCCCTGCCTACAGTGACTAGAAACTCGTCCAAAACTCTGGTATTTAGGTAGGTTCAAGGCGGCATGAATGGAGCTTTCAAAATGGGAAAGCAAGCCTTGTGCCATCAGGTCTCCGTTTCCAGTGAGCACGCAGCCTACCCCCTTGTGATGTCTACCAAGTAAATATTCCCTCAAACTACACAATGGTCCCTTCCCTGAAGAATGTTTTCTTGGCACGGAGTTCTGCATGTAGCGAACTGCCTCTCTCAAGGAACGCTTTGGTAACGCTATCGGGGCTTAGGCTCTTCTAAAACCCTGCAGTGTAAGAGGAAGAACTGTGCTTTGGTTACAGCAGGAACGCAAGCCAACTTTCCCCTGTAAGTATGGGGTCTTAAGGTATGACTTTTTAGAAGGAATGTGAAAGAGTATTGGTTTCTCAGTGCCTTTCAGCCTAGGGCACTGAGGCAGATATGCATGACATGTAGACGTGAGACAACAGATTGCCTGGAGCTGTTGGAGTGCTGAGGAAATCTAGCTCTTCCAAGGAGGCGTGCAGTGTGTTGCCCTACACTTAGCATATTGAGAGTGACTGGGAAAGGTTTCCGGGCCTGCATGTTTCTGAGCTTCCCAGTCGAGCATGCCGGTCCTCGGTGTTCGGGCAGGGAATAGGGTGCCCACGAGAGTTACTAGGTGTCTTCATAAGCGTACTAACGTTCAAAGAAAGCAGAACTGCAACTCATGTCTCCAGGAAACTGCTCCACGCTTCGGCTTCAGCAGGGCCCTTCAAGGCTTTACCTTGAGGAAACGACTCACGTCAAGTTTCCTTTGAGCTCTAGAGCGTCTCAGGTGGAGCTCCCACCCAGGCTACGAAAGCACCCTGTTGATTTAGAGAAAACTCGTTCCCTTCCCAGAGCCCTGCCTACAGTGACTAGAGACCCGTCCAAAACACTGGTATTTAGGTAGCTTCAAGGCAGCATGAATGGAGCTTTCAAAATGGGAAAGCAAGCCTTGTGCCATCATGTCTCCGTTTCCAGGGAACACGCAGCCTACCCCCTTGTGATGTCTACCAAGTAAATATTCCCTCAAACTACACAATGGTCCCTTCCCTGAAGAATGTTTTCTTGGCACGGAGTTCTGCATGTAGCGAACTGCCTCTCCCAAGGAACGCTATGGTAACGCTATCGGGGCTTAGGCTCTTCTAAAACCCTGCAGTGTAAGAGGAAGAACTGTGCTTTGGTTACAGCAGGAACGCAAGCCGAGTTTCTCCTGTAAGTATGGGGTCTTAAGGTATGACTTTGTAGAAGGAATGTGAAGCAGTTTTGATTTCTCAGTGCCGCTCAGCCTAGGGCATTGAGGCAATTTGCATGACATGTAGGACGTGAGAGAACAGATTACCTGGAGCTGTTGGAGTGCTGAGGAAATGTAGCTCTCCCAAGGAAGAGTGCAGTGTGTTGCCCTACATTTAGCATACACAGAGTGACTGGGAAAGGTATCCGGGCCTGGATGTTTCTTAGCAACCCAGTGGAGCCTGCCGGTACTCGGTGTTCTTGCACGGAATAGGGTGCCCAGGCGAGATCCTAGGTGTCTTGAAAAGCGTACTAATGTTAAAAGAAAGGAGAACTGCAACTCATGTCTCAAGGAAACTTCTCCACGTGCCGCTTCAGCAGGACTCTTCAAGGCTTTACCTTGAGGAAAGGACTCACGTCAAGTTTCCTTGAGGCTCTAGAGCGTCTCAGGAGGAGCTCCCACCCAGGCTATGAAAGCACCCTGTTGATTTAGAGAAAACTCGTTCCCTTCCCAGAGCCCTGCCTACAGTGACTAGAAACTCGTCCAAAACTCTGGTATTTAGGTAGGTTCAAGGCGGCATGAATGGAGCTTTCAAAATGGGAAAGCAAGCCTTGTGCCATCAGGTCTCCGTTTCCAGTGAGCACGCAGCCTACCCCCTTGTGATGTCTACCAAGTAAATATTCCCTCAAACTACACAATGGTCCCTTCCCTGAAGAATGTTTTCTTGGCACGGAGTTCTGCATGTAGCGAACTGCCTCTCCCAAGGAACGCTTTCGTAACGCTTTCGGTGCTTAGGCTCTTCTAAAACCCTGCAGTGTAAGAGGAAGAACTGTGCTTTGGTTACAGGAGGAACGCAAGCCAACTTTCTCCTGTAAGTATGGGGTCTTAAGGTATGACTTTGTAGAAGGAATGTGAAACAGTATTGGTTACTCAGTGCCGCTCAGCCTAGGGCATTGAGGCAGATATGCATGACATGTAGACGTGAGACAACAGATTGCCTGGAGCTGTTGGAGTGCTGAGGAAATTTAGCACTCCCAAGGAGGCGTGCAGTGTGTTGCCCTACCCTTAGCATATTGAGAGTGACTGGGAAAGGTTTCCGGGCCTGGATGTTTCTGAGCTTCCCAGTCGAGCATGCCGGTCCTCGGTGTTCTTGCAGGGAATAGGGTGCCCACGGGAGTTACTAGGTGTCTTCATAAGCGTACTAACGTTCAAAGAAAGCAGAACTGCAACTCATGTCTCCAGGAAACTGCTCCACGCTTCGGCTTCAGCAGGGCCCTTCAAGGCTTTACCTTGAGGAAACGACTCACGTCAAGTTTCCTTAGAGCTCTAGAGCGTCTCAGTTGGAGCTCCCACCCAGGCTACGAAAGCACCCTGTTGATTTAGAGAAAACTCGTTCCCTTCCCACAGCCCTGCCTACAGTGACTAGAGACCCGTCCAAAACACTGGTATTTAGGTAGCTTCAAGGCAGCATGAATGGAGCTTTCAAAATGGGAAAGCAAGCCTTGTGCCATCAGGTCTCCGTTTCCAGGGAACACGCAGCCTACCCCCTTGTGATGTCTACCAAGTAAATATTCCCTCAAACTACACAATGGGCCCTTCCCTGAAGAATGCTCTAGGTACGCTATAGGGGCTTAGCCTCTTCTAAAACCCTGCAGTGTAAGAGGAAGAACTGTGCTTTGGTTACAGCAGGAACGCAAGCCGAGTTTCTCCTGTAAGTATGGGGTCTTAAGGTATGACTTTGTAGAAGGAATGTGAAAGAGTATTGGTTTCTCAGTGCCACTCAGCCTAGGGCATTGAGGCAATTTGCATGACATGTAGGACGTGAGAGAACCGATTACCTGGAGCTGTTGGAGTGCTGAGGAAATGTAGCTCTCCCAAGGAAGAGTGCAGTGTGTTGCCCTACACTTAGCATACACAGAGTGACTGGGAAAGGTATCCGGGCCTGGATGTTTCTTAGCAACCCAGTGGAGCCTGCCGGTACTCGGTGTTCTTGCACGGAATAGGGTGCCCAGGCGAGATCCTAGGTGTCTTGAAAAGCGTAGTAACGTTAAAAGAAAGGAGAACTGCAACTCATGTCTCAAGGAAACTTCTCCACGTACCGCTTCAGCAGGGCTCTTCAAGGCTTTACCTTGAGGAAAGGACTCACGTCAAGTTTCCTTGAGGCTCTAGAGCGTCTCAGGAGGAGCTCCCACCCAGGCTATGAAAGCACCCTGTTGATTTAGAGAAAACTCGTTCCCTTCCCAGAGCCCTGCCTACAGTGACTAGAAACTCGTCCAAAACTCTGGTATTTAGGTAGGTTCAAGGCAGCATGAATGGAGCTTTCAAAATGGGAAAGCAAGCCTTGTGCCATCAGGTCTCCGTTTCCAGTGAGCACGCAGCCTACCCCCTTGTGATGTCTACCAAGTAAATATTCCCTCAAACTACACAATGGTCCCTTCCCTGAAGAATGTTTTCTTGGCACGGAGTTCTGCATGTAGCGAACTGCCTCTCTCAAGGAACGCTTTGGTAACGCTATCGGGGCTTAGGCTCTTCTAAAACCCTGCAGTGTAAGAGGAAGAACTGTGCTTTGGTTACAGCAGGAACGCAAGGCAACTTTCTCCTGTAAGTATGGAGTCTTAAGGTATGACTTTTTAGAAGGAATGTGAAAGAGTATTGGTTTCTCAGTGCCGTTCAGCCTAGGGCACTGAGGCAGATATGCATGACATGTAGACGTGAGACAACAGATTGCCTGGAGCTGTTGGAGTGCTGAGGAAATCTAGCTCTTCCAAGGAGGCGTGCAGTGTGTTGCCCTACACTTAGCATATTGAGAGTGACTGGGAAATGTTTCCGGGCCTGGATGTTTCTGAGCTTCCCAGTCGAGCATGCCGGTCCTCGGTGTTCGTGCAGGGAATAGGGTGCCCACGAGAGTTACTAGGTGTCTTCATAAGCGTACTAACGTTCAAAGAAAGCAGAACTGCAACTCATGTCTCCAGGAAACTGCTCCACGCTTCGGCTTCAGCAGGGCCCTTCAAGGCTTTACCTTGAGGAAACGACTCACGTCAAGTTTCCTTTGAGCTCTAGAGCGTCTCAGGTGGAGCTCCCACCCAGGCTACGAAAGCACCCTGTTGATTTAGAGAAAACTCGTTCCCTTCCCAGAGCCCTGCCTACAGTGACTAGAGACCCGTCCAAAACACTGGTATTTAGGTAGCTTCAAGGCAGCATGAATGGAGCTTTCAAAATGGGAAAGCAAGCCTTGTGCCATCATGTCTCCGTTTCCAGGGAACACGCAGCCTACCCCCTTGTGATGTCTACCAAGTAAATATTCCCTCAAACTACACAATGGTCCCTTCCCTGAAGAATGTTTTCTTGGCACGGAGTTCTGCATGTAGCGAACTGCCTCTCCCAAGGAACGCTTTGGTAACGCTATCGGGGCTTAGGCTCTTCTAAAACCCTGCAGTGTAAGAGGAAGAACTGTGCTTTGGTTACAGGAGGAACGCAAGCCGAGTTTCTCCTCTAAGTATGGGGTCTTAAGGTATGACTTTGTAGAAGGAATGCGAAGCAGTTTTGATTTCTCAGTGCCGCTCAGCCTAGGGCACTGAGGCAGATATGCATGACATGTAGACGTGAGACAACAGATTGCCTGGAGCTGTTGGAGTGCTGAGGAAATGTAGCTCTCCCAAGGAAGAGTGCAGTGTGTTGCCCTACACTTAGCATACACAGAGTGACTGGGAAAGGTATCCGGGCCTGGATGTTTCTTAGCAACCCAGTGGAGCCTGCCTGTACTCGGTGTTCTTGCACGGAATAGGGTGCCCAGGCGAGATCCTAGGTGTCTTGAAAAGCGTACTAATGTTAAAAGAAAGGAGAACTGCAACTCATGTCTCAAGGAAACTTCTCCACGTGCCGCTTCAGCAGGGCTCTTCAAGGCTTTACCTTGAGGAAAGGACTCACGTCAAGTTTCCTTGAGGCTCTAGAGCGTCTCAGGAGGAGCTCCCACCCAGGCTATGAAAGCACCCTGTTGATTTAGAGAAAACTCGTTCCCTTCCCAGAGCCATGCCTACAGTGACTAGAAACTCGTCCAAAACTCTGGGATTTAGGTAGGTTCAAGGCGGCATGAATGGAGCTTTCAAAATGGGAAAGCAAGCCTTGTGCCATCCGGTCTCCGTTTCCAGTGAGCACGCAGCCTACCCCCTTGTGATGTCTACCAAGTAAATATTCCCTCAAACTACACAATGGTCCCTTCCCTGAAGAATGTTTTCTTGGCACGGAGTTCTGCATGTAGCGAACTGCCTCTCCCAAGGAACGCTTTGGTAACGCTTTCGGTGCTTAGGCTCTTCTAAAACCCTGCAGTGTAAGAGGAAGAACTGTGCTTTGGTTACAGGAGGAATGCAAGCCAACTTTCTCCTGTAAGTATGGGGTCTTAAGGTATGACTTTGTAGAAGGAATGTGAAACAGTATTGGTTACTCAGTGCCGCTCAGCCTAGGCCATTGAGGCAGATATGCATGACATGTAGACGTGAGACAACAGATTGCCTGGAGCTGTTGGAGTGCTGAGGAAATCTAGCTCTCCCAAGGAGGCGTGCAGTGTGTTGCCCTACCCTTAGCATATTGAGAGTGACTGGGAAAGGTTTCCGGGCCTGGATGTTTCTGAGCTTCCCAGTCGAGCATGCCGGTCCTCGGTGTTCTTGCAGGGAATAGGGTGCCCACGAGAGTTACTAGGTGTCTTCATAAGCGTACTAAAGTTCAAAGAAAGCAGAACTGCAACTCATGTCTCCAGGAAACTGCTCCACGCTTCGGCTTCAGCAGGGCCCTTCAAGGCTTTACCTTGAGGAAACGACTCACGTCAAGTTTCCTTTGAGCTCTAGAGCGTCTCAGGTGGAGCTCCCACCCAGGCTACGAAAGCACCCTGTTGATTTAGAGAAAACTCGTTCCCTTCCCACAGCCCTGCCTACAGTGACTAGAGACCCGTCCAAAACACTGGTATTTAGGTAGCTTCAAGGCAGCATGAATGGAGCTTTCAAAATGGGAAAGCAAGCCTTGTGCCATCAGGTCTCCGTTTCCAGGGAACACGCAGCCTACCCCCTTGTGATGTCTACCAAGTAAATATTCCCTCAAACTACACAATGGTCCCTTCCCTGAAGAATGTTTTCTTGGCACGGAGTTCTGCATGTAGCGAACTGCCTCTCCCAAGGAACGCTTTGGTAACGCTATCGGGGCTTAGGCTCTTCTAAAACCCTGCAGTGTAAGAGGAAGAACTGTGCTTTGGTTACAGGAGGAACGCAAGCCGAGTTTCTCCTGTAAGTATGGGGTCTTAAGGTATGACTTTGTAGAAGGAATGCGAAGCAGTTTTGATTTCTCAGTGCCGCTCAGCCTAGGGCATTGAGGCAATTTGCATGACATGTAGGACGTGAGAGAACAGATTACCTGGAGCTGTTGGAGTGCTGAGGAAATGTAGCTCTCCCAAGGAAGAGTGCAGTGTGTTGCCCTACACTTAGCATACACAGAGTGACTGGGAAAGGTATCCGGGCCTGGATGTTTCTTAGCAACCCAGTGGAGCCTGCCGGTACTCGGTGTTCTTGCACGGAATAGGGTGCCCAGGCGAGATCCTAGGTGTCTTGAAAAGCGTAGTAACGTTAAAAGAAAGGAGAACTGCAACTCATGTCTCAAGGAAACTTCTCCACGTGCCGCTTCAGCAGGGCTCTTCAAGGCTTTACCTTGAGGAAAGGACTCACGTCAAGTTTCCTTGAGGCTCTAGAGCGTCTCAGGAGGAGCTCCCACCCAGGCTATGAAAGCACCCTGTTGATTTCGAGAAAACTCGTTCCCTTCCCACAGCCCTGCCTACAGTGACTAGAAACTCGTCCAAAACTCTGGTATTTAGGTAGGTTCAAGGCGGCATGAATGGAGCTTTCAAAATGGGAAAGCAAGCCTTGTGCCATCAGGTCCCCGTTTCCAGTGAACACGCAGCCTACCTCCCTGTGATTTCTACCAAGTTAATATACATTCTAGCGACACACTGGTCCCTTCCCTGAATAACGTGTTCTTGGCACGGAGTTCTGCATGTAGCGAACTGCCTCTCCCAAGGAATGCTCTAGGTACGCTATAGGGGCTTAGCCTCTTCTAAAACCCTGCAGTGTAAGAGGAAGAACTGTGCTTTGGTTACAGCAGGAACGCAAGGCAACTTTCTCCTGTAAGTATGGGGTCTTAAGGTATGACTTTGTAGAAGGAATGTGAAAGAGTATTGGTTTCTCAGTGCGGCTCAGCCTAGGGCATTGAGGCAGATATGCATGACATGTAGACGTGAGACAACAGATTGCCTGGAGCTGTTGGAGTGCTGAGGAAATCTAGCTCTCCCAAGGAGGCGTGCAGTGTGTTGCCCTACCCTTAGCATATTGAGAGTGACTGGGAAAGGTTTCCGGGCCTGGATGTTTCTGAGCTTCCCAGTCGAGCATGCCGGTCCTCGGTGTTCTTGCAGGGAATAGGGTGCCCACGAGAGTTACTAGGTGTCTTCATAAGCGTACTAACGTTCAAAGAAAGCAGAACTGCAACTCATGTCTCCAGGAAACTGCTCCACGCTTCGGCTTCAGCAGGGCCCTTCAAGGCTTTACCTTGAGGAAACGACTCACGTCAAGTTTCCTTTGAGCTCTAGAGCGTCTCAGTTGGAGCTCCCACCCACGCTACGAAAGCACCCTGTTGATTTAGAGAAAACTCGTTCCCTTCCCACAGCCCTGCCTACAGTGACTAGAGACCCGTCCAAAACACTGGTATTTAGGTAGCTTCAAGGCAGCATGAATGGAGCTTTCAAAATGGGAAAGCAAGCCTTGTGCCATCAGGTCTCCGTTTCCAGTGAGCACGCAGCCTACCCCCTTATGATTTCTAGCAAGTAAATATTCCCTCAAACTACACAATGGTCCCTTCCCTGAAGAATGTTTTCTTGGCACGGAGTTCTGCATGTAGCGAACTGCCTCTCCCAAGGAACGCTTTGGTAACGCTATCGGGGCTTAGGCTCTTCTAAAACCCTGCAGTGTAAGAGGAAGAACTGTGCTTTGGTTACAGCAGGAACGCAAGGCAACTTTCTCCTGTAAGTATCGGGTCTTAAGGTATGACTTTGTAGAAGGAATGTGAAATAGTATTGGTTTCTCAGTGCCGCTCAGCCTAGGGCACTGAGGCAGATATGCATGACATGTAGACGTGAGACAACAGATTGCCTGGAGCTGTTGGAGTGCTGAGGAAATCTAGCTCTTCCAAGGAGGCGTGCAGTGTGTTGCCTTACACTTAGCATATTGAGAGTGACTGGGAAAGGTTTCCGGGCCTGGATGTTTCTGAGCTTCCCAGTCGAGCATGCCGGTCCTCGGTGTTCTTGCAGGGAATAGGGTGCCCACGGGAGTAACTAGGTGTCTTCATAAGCGTACTAACGTTCAAAGAAAGCAGAACTGCAACTCATGTCTCCAGGAAACTGCTCCACGCTTCGGCTTCAGCAGGGCTCTTCAAGGCTTTACCTTGAGGAAACGACTCACGTCAAGTTTCCTTTGAGCTCTAGAGCTTCTAGGTGGAGCTCCCACCCAGGCTACGAAAGCACCCTGTTGATTTAGAGAAAACTCGTTCCCTTCCCAGAGCCCTGCCTACAGTGACTAGAGACCCGTCCAAAACACTGGTATTTAGGTAGCTTCAAGGCAGCATGAATGGAGCTTTCAAAATGGGAAAGCAAGCCTTGTGCCATCAGGTCTCCGTTTCCAGGGAACACGCAGCCTACCCCCTTGTGATGTCTACCAAGTAAATATTCCCTCAAACTACACAATGGTCCCTTCCCTGAAGAATGTTTTCTTGGCACGGAGTTCTGCATGTAGCGAACTGCCTCTCCCAAGGAACGCTTTGGTAACGCTATCGGGGCTTAGGCTCTTCTAAAACCCTGCAGTGTAAGAGGAAGAACTGTGCTTTGGTTACAGGAGGAACGCAAGCCGAGTTTCTCCTCTAAGTATGGGGTCTTAAGGTATGACTTTGTAGAAGGAATGCAAAGCAGTTTTGATTTCTCAGTGCCGCTCAGCCTAGGGCATTGAGGCAATTTGCATGACATGTAGGACGTGAGAGAACAGATTACCTGGAGCTGTTGGAGTGCTGAGGAAATGTAGCTCTCCCAAGGAAGAGTGCAGTGTGTTGCCCTACACTTAGCATACACAGAGTGACTGGGAAAGGTATCCGGGCCTGGATGTTTCTTAGCAACCCAGTGGAGCCTGCCGGTACTCGGTGTTCTTGCACGGAATAGGGTGCCCAGGCGAGATCCTAGGTGTCTTGAAAAGCGTACTAATGTTAAAAGAAAGGAGAACTGCAACTCATGTCTCAAGGAAACTTCTCCACGTGCCGCTTCAGCAGGGCTCTTCAAGGCTTTACCTTGAGTAAAGGACTCACGTCAAGTTTCCTTGTAGCACTAGAGCGTCTCAGGAGGAGCTCCCACCCAGGCTATGAAAGCACCCTGTTGATTTAGAGAAAACTCGTTCCCTTCCCAGAGCCCTGCCTACAGTGACTAGAAACTCGTCCAAAACACTGGTATTTAGGTAGGTTCAAGGCGGCATGAATGGAGCTTTCAAAATGGGAAAGCAAGCCTTGTGCCATCAGGTCCCCGTTTCCAGTGAACACGCAGCCTACCTCCTTGTGATTTCTACCAAGTTAATATACACTCTAGAGACACACTGGTCCCTTCCCTGAATAACGTGTTCTTGGCACGGAGTTCTGCATGTAGCGAACTGCCTCTCCCAAGGAATGCTCTAGGTACGCTATAGGGGCTTAGCCTCTTCTAAAACCCTGCAGTGTAAGAGGAAGAACTGTGCTTTGGTTACAGCAGGAACGCACGGCAACTTTCTCCTGTAAGTATGGGGTCTTAAGGTATGACTTTGTAGAAGGAATGTGAAAGAGTATTGGTTACTCAGTGCCACTCAGCCTAGGGCATTGAGGCAAATATGCATGACATGTAGACGTGAGACAACAGATTGCCTGGAGCTGTTGGAGTGTTGAGGAAATCTAGATCTCCCAAGGAGGCGTGCAGTGTGTTGCCCTACCCTTAGCATATTGAGAGTGACTGGGAAAGGTTTCCGGGCCTGGATGTTTCTGAGCTTCCCAGTCGAGCATGCCGGTCCTCGGTGTTCTTGCAGGGAATAGGGTGCCCACGAGAGTTACTAGGTGTCTTCATAAGCGTACTAACGTTCAAAGAAAGCAGAACTGCAACTCATGTCTCCAGGAAACTGCTCCACGCTTCGGCTTCAGCAGGGCTCTTCAAGGCTTTACCTTGAGGAAACGACTCACGTCAAGTTTCCTTTGAGCTCTAGAGCTTCTAGGTGGAGCTCCCACCCAGGCAACGAAAGCACCCTGTTGATTTAGAGAAAACTCGTTCCCTTCCCAGAGCCCTGCCTACAGTGACTAGAGACCCGTCCAAAACACTGGTATTTAGGTAGCTTCAAGGCAGCATGAATGGAGCTTTCAAAATGGGAAAGCAAGCCTTGTGCCATCAGGTCTCCGTTTCCAGGGAACACGCAGCCTACCCCCTTGTGATGTCTACCAAGTAAATATTCCCTCAAACTACACAATGGTCCCTTCCCTGAAGAATGTTTTCTTGGCACGGAGTTCTGCATGTAGCGAACTGCCTCTCCCAAGGAACGCTTTGGTAACGCTATCGGGGCTTAGGCTCTTCTAAAACCCTGCAGTGTAAGAGGAAGAACTGTGCTTTGGTTACAGGAGGAACGCAAGCCGAGTTTCTCCTGTAAGTATGGGGTCTTAAGGTATGACTTTGTAGAAGGAATGCGAAGCAGTTTTGATTTCTCAGTGCCGCTCAGCCTAGGGCATTGAGGCAATTTGCATGACATGTAGGACGTGAGAGAACAGATTACCTGGAGCTGTTGGAGTGCTGAGGAAATGTAGCTCTCCCAAGGAAGAGTGCAGTGTGTTGCCCTACACTTAGCATACACAGAGTGACTGGGAAAGGTATCCGGGCCTGGATGTTTCTTAGCAACCCAGTGGAGCCTGCCGGTACTCGGTATTCTTGCACGGAATAGGGTGCCCAGGCGACATCCTAGGTGTCTTGAAAAGCGTAGTAACGTTAAAAGAAAGGAGAACTGCAACTCCTATCTCAAGGAAACTTTTCCACGTGCCGCTTCAGCAGGGCTCTTCAAGGCTTTACCTTGAGGAAAGGACTCACGTCAAGTTTCCTTGTAGCACTAGAGCGTCTCAGGAGGAGCTCCCACCCAGGCTATGAAAGCACCCTGTTGATTTCGAGAAAACTCGTTCCCTTCCCAGAGCCCTGCCTACAGTGACTAGAAACTCGTCCAAAACACTGGTATTTAGGTAGGTTCAAGGCGGCATGAATGGAGCTTTCAAAATGGGACAGCAAGCCTTGTGCCATCAGGTCTCCGTTTCCAGTGAGCACGCAGCCTACCCCCTTGTGATGTCTACCAAGTAAATATTCCCTCAAACTACACAATGGTCCCTTCCCTGAAGAATGTTTTCTTGGCACGGAGTTCTGCATGTAGCGAACTGCGTCTCCCAAGGAACGCTTTGGTAACGCTTTCGGTGCTTAGGCTCTTCTAAAACCCTGCAGTGTAAGAGGAAGAACTGTGCTTTGGTTACAGGAGGAATGCAAGGCAACTTTCTCCTGTAAGTATGGGGTCTTAAGGTATGACTTTGTAGAAGGACTGTGAAACAGTATTGGTTACTCAGTGCCGCTCAGTCTAGGGCATTGAGGCAGATATGCATGACATGTAGACGTGAGACAACAGATTGCCTGGAGCTGTTGGAGTGCTGAGGAAATCTAGCTCTCCCAAGGAGGCGTGCAGTGTGTTGCCCTACACTTAGCATACACAGAGTGACTGGGTAAGGTTTCAGGGCCTTGATTTTTCTGAGCTTCCCAGTCGAGCATGCCAGTCCTCGGTGTTCTTGCAGGGAATAGGGTGCCCACGGGAGTTACTAGGTGTCTTCATAAGCGTACTAACGTTCAAAGAAAGCAGAATTGCAACTCGTGTCTCCAGGAAACTGCTCCACGCTTTGGCTTCAGCAGGGCTCTTCAAGGCTTTACCTTGAGGAAACGACTCACGTCAAGTTTCCTTTGAGCTCTAGAGCTTCTAGGTGGAGCTCCCACCAGGCTACGAAAGCACCCTGTTGATTTCGAGAAAACTCGTTCCCTTCCCAGAGCCCTGCCTACAGTGACTAGAAACTCGTCCAAAACACTGGTATTTAGGTAGGTTCAAGGCGGCATGAATGGAGCTTTCAAAATGGGAAAGCAAGCCTTGTGCCATCAGGTCCCCGTTTCCAGTGAACACGCAGCCTACCTCCTTGTGATTTCTACCAAGTTAATATACACTCTAGAGACACACTGGTCCCTTCCCTGAATAACGTGTTCTTGGCACGGAGTTCTGCATGTAGCGAACTGCCTCTCCCAAGGAATGCTCTAGGTACGCTATAGGGGCTTAGCCTCTTCTAAAACCCTGCAGTGTAAGAGGAAGAACTGTGCTTTGGTTACAGCAGGAACACAAGGCAACTTTCTCCTGTAAGTATGGGGTCTTAAGGTATGACTTTGTAGAAGGAATGTGAAAGAGTATTGGTTACTCAGTGCCACTCAGACTAGGGCATTGAGGCAGATATGCATGACATGTAGACGTGAGACAACAGATTGCCTGGAGCTGTTGGAGTGTTGAGGAAATCTAGCTCTCCCAAGGAGGCGTGCAGTGTGTTGCCCTACCCTTAGCATATTGAGAGTGACTGGGAAAGGTTTCCGGGCCTGGATGTTTCTGAGCTTCCCAGTCGAGCATGCCGGTCCTCGGTCTTCGTGCAGGGAATAGGGTGCCCAGGAGAGTTACTAGGTGTCTTCATAAGCGTACTAACGTTCAAAGAAAGCAGAACTGCAACTCATGTCTCCAGGAAACTGCTCCACGCTTCGGCTTCAGCAGGGCTCTTCAAGGCTTTACCTTGAGGAAACGACTCACGTCAAGTTTCCTTTGAGCTCTAGAGCTACTAGGTGGAGCTCCCACCCAGGCTACGAAAGCACCCTGTTGATTTAGAGAAAACTCGTTCCCTTCCCAGAGCCCTGCCTACAGTGACTAGAGACCCGTCCAAAACACTGGTATTTAGGTAGCTTCAAGGCAGCATGAATGGAGCTTTCAAAATGGGAAAGCAAGCCTTGTGCCATCAGGTCTCCGTTTCCAGGGAACACGCAGCCTACCCCCTTGTGATGTCTACCAAGTAAATATTCCCTCAAACTACACAATGGTCCCTTCCCTGAAGAATGTTTTCTTGGCACGGAGTTCTGCATGTAGCG
Source organism: Eubalaena glacialis (assembly GCF_028564815.1). NCBI lineage: Eukaryota > Metazoa > Chordata > Mammalia > Artiodactyla > Balaenidae > Eubalaena > Eubalaena glacialis. The sequence goes on along the minus strand of NC_083719.1, from coordinate 160,435,080 downwards.
AACTGCCTCTCCCAAGGAACGCTTTGGTAACGCTATCGGGGCTTAGGCTCTTCTAAAACCCTGCAGTGTAAGAGGAAGAACTGTGCTTTGGTTACAGGAGGAACGCAAGCCGAGTTTCTCCTGTAAGTATGGGGTCTTAAGGTATGACTTTGTAGAAGGAATGCGAAGCAGTTTTGATTTCTCAGTGCCGCTCAGCCTAGGGCATTGAGGCAATTTGCATGACATGTAGGACGTGAGAGAACAGATTACCTGGAGCTGTTGGAGTGCTGAGGAAATGTAGCTCTCCCAAGGAAGAGTGCAGTGTGTTGCCCTACACTTAGCATACACAGAGTGACTGGGAAAGGTATCCGGGCCTGGATGTTTCTTAGCAACCCAGTGGAGCCTGCCGGTACTCGGTATTCTTGCACGGAATAGGGTGCCCAGGCGACATCCTAGGTGTCTTGAAAAGCGTAGTAACGTTAAAAGAAAGGAGAACTGCAACTCCTATCTCAAGGAAACTTTTCCACGTGCCGCTTCAGCAGGGCTCTTCAAGGCTTTACCTTGAGGAAAGGACTCACGTCAAGTTTCCTTGTAGCACTAGAGCGTCTCAGGAGGAGCTCCCACCCAGGCTATGAAAGCACCCTGTTGATTTCGAGAAAACTCGTTCCCTTCCCAGAGCCCTGCCTACAGTGACTAGAAACTCGTCCAAAACACTGGTATTTAGGTAGGTTCAAGGCGGCATGAATGGAGCTTTCAAAATGGGACAGCAAGCCTTGTGCCATCAGGTCTCCGTTTCCAGTGAGCACGCAGCCTACCCCCTTGTGATGTCTACCAAGTAAATATTCCCTCAAACTACACAATGGTCCCTTCCCTGAAGAATGTTTTCTTGGCACGGAGTTCTGCATGTAGCGAACTGCCTCTCCCAAGGAACGCTTTGGTAACGCTTTCGGTGCTTAGGCTCTTCTAAAACCCTGCAGTGTAAGAGGAAGAACTGTGCTTTGGTTACAGGAGGAATGCAAGGCAACTTTCTCCTGTAAGTATGGGGTCTTAAGGTATGACTTTGTAGAAGGACTGTGAAACAGTATTGGTTACTCAGTGCCGCTCAGTCTAGGGCATTGAGGCAGATATGCATGACATGTAGACGTGAGACAACAGATTGCCTGGAGCTGTTGGAGTGCTGAGGAAATCTAGCTCTCCCAAGGAGGCGTGCAGTGTGTTGCCCTACACTTAGCATACACAGAGTGACTGGGTAAGGTTTCAGGGCCTTGATTTTTCTGAGCTTCCCAGTCGAGCATGCCAGTCCTCGGTGTTCTTGCAGGGAATAGGGTGCCCACGGGAGTTACTAGGTGTCTTCATAAGCGTACTAACGTTCAAAGAAAGCAGAATTGCAACTCGTGTCTCCAGGAAACTGCTCCACGCTTTGGCTTCAGCAGGGCTCTTCAAGGCTTTACCTTGAGGAAACGACTCACGTCAAGTTTCCTTTGAGCTCTAGAGCTTCTAGGTGGAGCTCCCACCAGGCTACGAAAGCACCCTGTTGATTTCGAGAAAACTCGTTCCCTTCCCAGAGCCCTGCCTACAGTGACTAGAAACTCGTCCAAAACACTGGTATTTAGGTAGGTTCAAGGCGGCATGAATGGAGCTTTCAAAATGGGAAAGCAAGCCTTGTGCCATCAGGTCCCCGTTTCCAGTGAACACGCAGCCTACCTCCTTGTGATTTCTACCAAGTTAATATACACTCTAGAGACACACTGGTCCCTTCCCTGAATAACGTGTTCTTGGCACGGAGTTCTGCATGTAGCGAACTGCCTCTCCCAAGGAATGCTCTAGGTACGCTATAGGGGCTTAGCCTCTTCTAAAACCCTGCAGTGTAAGAGGAAGAACTGTGCTTTGGTTACAGCAGGAACACAAGGCAACTTTCTCCTGTAAGTATGGGGTCTTAAGGTATGACTTTGTAGAAGGAATGTGAAAGAGTATTGGTTACTCAGTGCCACTCAGACTAGGGCATTGAGGCAGATATGCATGACATGTAGACGTGAGACAACAGATTGCCTGGAGCTGTTGGAGTGTTGAGGAAATCTAGCTCTCCCAAGGAGGCGTGCAGTGTGTTGCCCTACCCTTAGCATATTGAGAGTGACTGGGAAAGGTTTCCGGGCCTGGATGTTTCTGAGCTTCCCAGTCGAGCATGCCGGTCCTCGGTCTTCGTGCAGGGAATAGGGTGCCCAGGAGAGTTACTAGGTGTCTTCATAAGCGTACTAACGTTCAAAGAAAGCAGAACTGCAACTCATGTCTCCAGGAAACTGCTCCACGCTTCGGCTTCAGCAGGGCTCTTCAAGGCTTTACCTTGAGGAAACGACTCACGTCAAGTTTCCTTTGAGCTCTAGAGCTACTAGGTGGAGCTCCCACCCAGGCTACGAAAGCACCCTGTTGATTTAGAGAAAACTCGTTCCCTTCCCAGAGCCCTGCCTACAGTGACTAGAGACCCGTCCAAAACACTGGTATTTAGGTAGCTTCAAGGCAGCATGAATGGAGCTTTCAAAATGGGAAAGCAAGCCTTGTGCCATCAGGTCTCCGTTTCCAGGGAACACGCAGCCTACCCCCTTGTGATGTCTACCAAGTAAATATTCCCTCAAACTACACAATGGTCCCTTCCCTTGAAGAATGTTTTCTTGGCACGGAGTTCTGCATGTAGCGAACTGCCTCTCCCAAGGAACGCTTTGGTAACGCTATCGGGGCTTAGGCTCTTCTAAAACCCTGCAGTGTAAGAGGAAGAACTGTGCTTTGGTTACAGGAGGAACGCAAGCCGAGTTTCTCCTGTAAGTATGGGGTCTTAAGGTATGACTTTGTAGAAGGAATGCGAAGCAGTTTTGATTTCTCAGTGCCGCTCACTCTAGGGCATTGAGGCAATTTGCATGACATGTAGGACGTGAGAGAACAGATTACCTGGAGCTGTTGGAGTGCTGAGGAAATGTAGCTCTCCCAAGGAAGAGTGCAGTGTGTTGCCCTACACTTAGCATACACAGAGTGACTGGGAAAGGTATCCGGGCCTGGATGTTTCTTAGCAACCCAGTGGAGCCTGCCGGTACTCGGTGTTCTTGCACGGAATAGGGTGCCCAGGCGAGATCCTAGGTGTCTTGAAAAGCGTAGTAACGTTAAAAGAAAGGAGAACTGCAACTCATGTCTCAAGGAAACTTCTCCACGTGCCGCTTCAGCAGGGCTCTTCAAGGCTTTACCTTGAGGAAAGGACTCACGTCAAGTTTCCTTGTAGCTCTAGAGCGTCTCAGGAGGAGCTCCCACCCAGGCTACGAAAGCACCCTGTTGATTTAACGAAAACTCGTTCCCTTCCCAGAGCCCTGCCTACAGTGACTAGAAACTCGTCCAAAACACTGGTATTTAGCTAGGTTCAAGGCGGCATGAATGGAGCTTTCAAAATGGGAAAGCAAGCCTTGTGCCATCAGGTCCCCGTTTCCAGTGAACACGCAGCCTACCTCCCTGTGATTTCTACCAAGTTAATATACATTCTAGCGACACACTGGTCCCTTCCCTGAATAACGTGTTCTTGGCACGGAGTTCTGCATGTAGCGAACTGCCTCTCCCAAGGAATGCTCTAGGTACGCTATAGGGGCTTAGCCTCTTCTAAAACCCTGCAGTGTAAGAGGAAGAACTGTGCTTTGGTTACAGCAGGAACGCAAGGCAACTTTCTCCTGTAAGTATGGGGTCTTAAGATATGACTTTGTAAAAGGAATGTGAAAGAGTATTGGTTTCTCAGTGCGGCTCAGCCTAGGGCATTGAGGCAGATATGCATGACATGTAGACGTGAGACAACAGATTGCCTGGAGCTGTTGGAGTGCTGAGGAAATCTAGCTCTCCCAAGGAGGCGTGCAGTGTGTTGCCCTACCCTTAGCATATTGAGAGTGACTGGGAAAGGTTTCCGGGCCTAGATGTTTCTGAGCTTCCCAGTCGAGCATGCCGGTCCTCGGTGTTCTTGCAGGGAATAGGGTGCCCACGAGAGTTACTAGGTGTCTTCATAAGCGTACTAACGTTCAAAGAAAGTAGAACTGCAACTCATGTCTCCAGGAAACTGCTCCACGCTTCGGCTTCAGCAGGGCCCTTCAAGGCTTTACCTTGAGGAAACGACTCACGTCAAGTTTCCTTTGAGCTCTAGAGCGTCTCAGGTGGAGCTCCCACCCAGGCTACGAAAGCACCCTGTTGATTTAGAGAAAACTCGTTCCCTTCCCACAGCCCTGCCTACAGTGACTAGAGACCCGTCCAAAACACTGGTATTTCGGTAGCTTCAAGGCAGCATGAATGGAGCTTTCAAAATGGGAAAGCAAGCCTTGTGCCATCAGGTCTCCGTTTCCAGGGAACACGCAGCCTACCCCCTTGTGATGTCTACCAAGTAAATATTCCCTCAAACTACACAATGGTCCCTTCCCTGAAGAATGTTTTCTTGGCACGGAGTTCTGCATGTAGCGAACTGCCTCTCCCAAGGAACGCTTTGGTAAGGCTATCGGGGCTTAGGCTCTTCTAAAACCCTGCAGTGTAAGAGGAAGAACTGTGCTTTGGTTACAGGAGGAACGCAAGCCGAGTTTCTCCTGTAAGTATGGGGTCTTAAGGTATGACTTTGTAGAAGGAATGCAAAGCAGTTTTGATTTCTCAGTGCCGCTCAGCCTAGGGCATTGAGGCAATTTGCATGACATGTAGGACGTGAGAGAACAGATTACCTGGAGCTGTTGGAGTGCTGAGGAAATGTAGCTCTCCCAAGGAAGAGTGCAGTGTGTTGCCCTACACTTAGCATACACAGAGTGACTGGGAAAGGTATCCGGGCCTGGATGTTTCTTAGCAACCCAGTGGAGCCTGCCGGTACTCGGTGTTCTTGCACGGAATAGGGTGCCCAGGCGAGATCCTAGGTGTCTTGAAAAGCGTAGTAACGTTAAAAGAAAGGAGAACTGCAACTCCTGTCTCAAGGAAACTTCTCCACGTGCCGCTTCAGCAGGGCTCTTCAAGGCTTTACCTTGAGGAAAGGACTCACGTCAAGTTTCCTTGAGGCTCTAGAGGGTCTCAGGAGGAGCTCCCACCCAGGCTATGAAAGCACCCTGTTGATTTAGAGAAAACTCGTTCCCTTCCCAGAGCCCTGCCTACAGTGACTAGAAACTCGTCCAAAACTCTGGTATTTAGGTAGGTTCAAGGCGGCATGAATGGAGCTTTCAAAATGGGAAAGCAAGACTTGTGCCATCAGGTCTCCGTTTCCAGTGAGCACGCAGCCTACCCCCTTGTGATGTCTACCAAGTAAATATTCCCTCAAACTACACAATGGTCCCTTCCCTGAAGAATGTTTTCTTGGCACGGAGTTCTGCATGTAGCGAACTGCCTCTCCCAAGGAACGCTTTGGTAACGCTTTCGGTGCTTAGGCTCTTCTAAAACCCTGCAGTGTAAGAGGAAGAACTGTGCTTTGGTTACAGGAGGAATGCAAGCCAACTTTCTCCTGTAAGTATGGGGTCTTAAGGTATGACTTTGTAGAAGGACTGTGAAACAGTATTGGTTACTCAGTGCCGCTCAGCCTAGGGCATTGAGGCAGATATGCATGACATGTAGACGTGAGACAACAGATTGCCTGGAGCTGTTGGAGTGCTGAGGAAATCTAGCTCTCCCAAGGAGGCGTGCAGTGTGTTGCCCTACACTTAGCATACACAGAGTGACTGGGAAAGGTTTCCGGGCCTTGATGTTTCTGAGCTTCCCAGTCGAGCATGCCGGTCCTCGGTGTTCTTGCAGGGAATAGGGTGCCCACGGGAGTTACTAGGTGTCTTCATAAGCGTACTAACGTTCAAAGAAAGCAGAACTGCAACTAGTGTCTCCAGGAAACTGCTCCACGCTTTGGCTTCAGCAGGGCTATTCAAGGCTTTACCTTGAGGAAATGACTCACGTCAAGTTTCCTTTGAGCTCTAGAGCTTCTAGGTGGAGCTCCCACCAGGCTACGAAAGCACCCTGTTGATTTCGAGAAAAGTCGTTCCCTTCCCAGAGCCCTGCCTACAGTGACTAGAAACTCGTCCAAAACACTGGTATTTAGGTAGGTTCAAGGCGGCATGAATGGAGCTTTCAAAATGGGAAAGCAAGCCTTGTGCCATCAGGTCCCCGTTTCCAGTGAACACGCAGCCTACCTCCTTGTGATTTCTACCAAGTTAATATAGACTCTAGAGACACACTGGTCCCTTCCCTGAATAACGTGTTCTTGGCACGGAGTTCTGCATGTAGCGAACTGCCTCTCCCAAGGAATGCTCTAGGTACGCTATAGGGGCTTAGCCTCTTCTAAAACCCTGCAGTGTAAGAGGAAGAACTGTGCTTTGGTTACAGCAGGAACGCAAGGCAACTTTCTCCTGTAAGTATGGGGTCTTAAGGTATGACTTTGTAGAAGGAATGTGAAAGAGTATTGGTTACTCAGTGCCACTCAGCCTAGGGCATTGAGGCAGATATGCATGACATGTAGACGTGAGACAACAGATTGCCTGGAGCTGTTGGAGTGTTGAGGAAATCTAGCTCTCCCAAGGAGGCGTGCAGTGTGTTGCCCTACCCTTAGCATATTGAGAGTGACTGGGAAAGGTTTCCGGGCCTGGATGTTTCTGAGCTTCCCAGTCGAGCATGCCGGTCCTCGGTCTTCGTGCAGGGAATAGGGTGCCCACGAGAGTTACTAGGTGTCTTCATAAGCGTACTAACGTTCAAAGAAAGCAGAACTGCAACTCATGTCTCCAGGAAACTGCTCCACGCTTCGGCTTCAGCAGGGCCCTTCAAGGCTTTACCTTGAGGAAACGACTCACGTCAAGTTTCCTTTGAGCTCTAGAGCATCTCAGTTGGAGCTACCACCCAGGCTACGAAAGCACCCTGTTGATTTAGAGAAAACTCGTTCCCTTCCCACAGCCCTGCCTACAGTGACTAGAGACCCGTCCAAAACACTGGTATTTAGGTAGCTTCAAGGCAGCATGAATGGAGCTTTCAAAATGGGAAAGCAAGCCTTGTGCCATCAGGTCTCCGTTTCCAGGGAACACGCAGCCTACCCCCTTGTGATGTCTACCAAGTAAATATTCCCTCAAACTACACAATGGTCCCTTCCCTTGAAGAATGTTTTCTTGGCACGGAGTTCTGCATGTAGCGAACTGCCTCTCCCAAGGAACGCTTTGGTAACGCTATCGGGGCTTAGGCTCTTCTAAAACCCTGCAGTGTAAGAGGAAGAACTGTGCTTTGGTTACAGGAGGAACGCAAGCCGAGTTTCTCCTGTAAGTATGGGGTCTTAAGGTAGGACTTTGTAGAAGGAATGCGAAGCAGTTTTGATTTCTCAGTGCCGCTCAGCCTAGGGCATTGAGGCAATTTGCATGACATGTAGGACGTGAGAGAACAGATTACCTGGAGCTGTTGGAGTGCTGAGGAAATGTAGCTCTCCCAAGGAAGAGTGCAGTGTGTTGCCCTACACTTAGCATACACAGAGTGACTGGGAAAGGTATCCGGGCCTGGATGTTTCTTAGCAACCCAGTGGAGCCTGCCGGTACTCGGTGTTCTTGCACGGAATAGGGTGCCCAGGCGAGATCCTAGGTGTCTTGAAAAGCGTAGTAACGTTAAAAGAAAGGAGAACTGCAACTCATGTCTCAAGGAAACTTCTCCACGTGCCGCTTCAGCAGGGCTCTTCAAGGCTTTACCTTGAGGAAAGGACTCACGTCAAGTTTCCTTGTAGCTCTAGAGCGTCTCAGGAGGAGCTCCCACCCAGGCTACGAAAGCACCCTGTTGATTTAACGAAAACTCGTTCCCTTCCCAGAGCCCTGCCTACAGTGACTAGAAACTCGTCCAAAACACTGGTATTTAGGTAGGTTCAAGGCGGCATGAATGGAGCTTTCAAAATGGGAAAGCAAGCCTTGTGCCATCAGGTCCCCGTTTCCAGTGAACACGCAGCCTACCTCCTTGTGATTTCTACCAAGTTAATATACATTCTAGCGACACACTGGTCCCTTCCCTGAATAACGTGTTCTTGGCACGGAGTTCTGCATGTAGCGAACTGCCTCTCCCAAGGAATGCTCTAGGTACGCTATAGGGGCTTAGCCTCTTCTAAAACCCTGCAGTGTAAGAGGAAGAACTGTGCTTTGGTTACAGCAGGAACGCAAGGCAACTTTCTCCTGGAAGTATGGGGTCTTAAGGTATGACTTTGTAGAAGGAATGTGAAAGAGTATTGGTTTCTCAGTGCGGCTCAGCCTAGGGCATTGAGGCAGATATGCATGACATGTAGACGTGAGACAACAGATTGCCTGGAGCTGTTGGAGTGCTGAGGAAATCTAGCTCTCCCAAGGAGGCGTGCAGTGTGTTGCCCTACCCTTAGCATATTGAGAGTGACTGGGAAAGGTTTCCGCGCCTGGATGTTTCTGAGCTTCCCAGTCGAGCATGCCGGTCCTCGGTGTTCTTGCAGGGAATAGGGTGCCCACGAGAGTTACTAGGTGTCTTCATAAGCGTACTAACGTTCAAAGAAAGCAGAACTGCAACTCATGTCTGCAGGAAACTGCTCCACGCTTCGGCTTCAGCAGGGCCCTTCAAGGCTTTACCTTGAGGAAACGACTCACGTCAAGTTTCCTTTGAGCTCTAGAGCGTCTCAGTTGGAGCTCCCACCCAGGCTACGAAAGCACCCTGTTGATTTAGAGAAAACTCGTTCCCTTCCCACAGCCCTGCCTACAGTGACTAGAGACCCGTCCAAAACACTGGTATTTAGGTAGCTTCAAGGCAGCATGAATGGAGCTTTCAAAATGGGAAAGCAAGCCTTGTGCCATCAGGTCTCCGTTTCCAGGGAACACGCAGCCTACCCCCTTGTGATTTCTACCAAGTAAATATTCCCTCAAACTACACAATGGTCCCTTCCCTGAAGAATGTTTTCTTGGCACGGAGTTCTGCATGTAGCGAACTGCCTCTCCCAAGGAACGCTTTGGTAACGCTATCGGGGCTTAGGCTCTTCTAAAACCCTGCAGTGTAAGAGGAAGAACTGTGCTTTGGTTACAGGAGGAACGCAAGCCGAGTTTCTCCTCTAAGTATGGGGTCTTAAGGTATGACTTTGTAGAAGGAATGCGAAGCAGTTTTGATTTCTCAGTGCCGCTCAGCCTAGGACATTGAGGCAATTTGCATGACATGTAGGACGTGAGAGAACAGATTACCTGGAGCTGTTGGAGTGCTGAGGAAATGTAGCTCTCCCAAGGAAGAGTGCAGTGTGTTGCCCTACACTTAGCATACACAGAGTGACTGGGAAAGGTATCCGGGCCTGGATGTTTCTTAGCAACCCAGTGGAGCCTGCCGGTACTCGGTGTTCTTGCACGGAATAGGGTGCCCAGGCGAGATCCTAGGTGTCTTGAAAAGCGTAGTAACGTTAAAAGAAAGGAGAACTGCAACTCCTGTCTCAAGGAAACTTCTCCACGTGCCGCTTCAGCAGGGCTCTTCAAGGCTTTACCTTGAGGAAAGGACTCACGTCAAGTTTCCTTGAGGCTCTAGAGCGTCTCAGGAGGAGCTCCCACCCAGGCTATGAAAGCACCCTGTTGATTTAGAGAAAACTCGTTCCCTTCCCAGAGCCCTGCCTACAGTGACTAGAAACTCGTCCAAAACACTGGTATTTAGGTAGGTTCAAGGCGGCATGAATGGAGCTTTCAAAATGGGAAAGCAAGCCTTGTGCCATCAGGTCCCCGTTTCCAGTGAACACGCAGCCTACCTCCCTGTGATTTCTACCAAGTTAATATACATTCTAGCGACACACTGGTCCCTTCCCTGAATAACGTGTTCTTGGCACGGAGTTCTGCATGTAGCGAACTGCCTCTCCCAAGGAATGCTCTAGGTACGCTATAGGGGCTTTGCCTCTTCTAAAACCCTGCAGTGTAAGAGGAAGAACTGTGCTTTGGTTACAGCAGGAACGCAAGGCAACTTTCTCCTGTAAATATGGGGTCTTAAGATATGACTTTGTAAAAGGAATGTGAAAGAGTATTGGTTTCTCAGTGCGGCTCAGCCTAGGGCATTGAGGCAGATATGCATGACATGTAGACGTGAGACAACAGATTGCCTGGAGCTGTTGGAGTGCTGAGGAAATCTAGCTCTCCCAAGGAGGCGTGCAGTGTGTTGCCCTACCCTTAGCATATTGAGAGTGACTGGGAAAGGTTTCCGGGCCTAGATGTTTCTGAGCTTCCCAGTCGAGCATGCCGGTCCTCGGTGTTCTTGCAGGGAATAGGGTGCCCACGAGAGTTACTAGGTGTCTTCATAAGCGTACTAACGTTCAAAGAAAGCAGAACTGCAACTCATGTCTCCAGGAAACTGCTCCACGCTTCGGCTTCAGCAGGGCCCTTCAAGGCTTTACCTTGAGGAAACGACTCACGTCAAGTTTCCTTTGAGCTCTAGAGCGTCTCAGGTGGAGCTCCCACCCAGGCTACGAAAGCACCCTGTTGATTTAGAGAAAACTCGTTCCCTTCCCACAGCCCTGCCTACAGTGACTAGAGACCCGTCCAAAACACTGGTATTTCGGTAGCTTCAAGGCAGCATGAATGGAGCTTTCAAAATGGGAAAGCAAGCCTTGTGCCATCAGGTCTCCGTTTCCAGGGAACACGCAGCCTACCCCCTTGTGATGTCTACCAAGTAAATATTCCCTCAAACTACACAATGGTCCCTTCCCTGAAGAATGTTTTCTTGGCACGGAGTTCTGCATGTAGCGAACTGCCTCTCCCAAGGAACGCTTTGGTAAGGCTATCGGGGCTTAGGCTCTTCTAAAACCCTGCAGTGTAAGAGGAAGAACTGTGCTTTGGTTACAGGAGGAACGCAAGCCGAGTTTCTCCTGTAAGTATGGGGTCTTAAGGTATGACTTTGTAGAAGGAATGCAAAGCAGTTTTGATTTCTCAGTGCCGCTCAGCCTAGGGCATTGAGGCAATTTGCATGACATGTAGGACGTGAGAGAACAGATTACCTGGAGCTGTTGGAGTGCTGAGGAAATGTAGCTCTCCCAAGGAAGAGTGCAGTGTGTTGCCCTACACTTAGCATACACAGAGTGACTGGGAAAGGTATCCGGGCCTGGATGTTTCTTAGCAACCCAGTGGAGCCTGCCGGTACTCGGTGTTCTTGCACGGAATAGGGTGCCCAGGCGAGATCCTAGGTGTCTTGAAAAGCGTAGTAACGTTAAAAGAAAGGAGAACTGCAACTCCTGTCTCAAGGAAACTTCTCCACGTGCCGCTTCAGCAGGGCTCTTCAAGGCTTTACCTTGAGGAAAGGACTCACGTCAAGTTTCCTTGAGGCTCTAGAGGGTCTCAGGAGGAGCTCCCACCCAGGCTATGAAAGCACCCTGTTGATTTAGAGAAAACTCGTTCCCTTCCCAGAGCCCTGCCTACAGTGACTAGAAACTCGTCCAAAACTCTGGTATTTAGGTAGGTTCAAGGCGGCATGAATGGAGCTTTCAAAATGGGAAAGCAAGACTTGTGCCATCAGGTCTCCGTTTCCAGTGAGCACGCAGCCTACCCCCTTGTGATGTCTACCAAGTAAATATTCCCTCAAACTACACAATGGTCCCTTCCCTGAAGAATGTTTTCTTGGCACGGAGTTCTGCATGTAGCGAACTGCCTCTCCCAAGGAACGCTTTGGTAACGCTTTCGGTGCTTAGGCTCTTCTAAAACCCTGCAGTGTAAGAGGAAGAACTGTGCTTTGGTTACAGGAGGAATGCAAGCCAACTTTCTCCTGTAAGTATGGGGTCTTAAGGTATGACTTTGTAGAAGGACTGTGAAACAGTATTGGTTACTCAGTGCCGCTCAGCCTAGGGCATTGAGGCAGATATGCATGACATGTAGACGTGAGACAACAGATTGCCTGGAGCTGTTGGAGTGCTGAGGAAATCTAGCTCTCCCAAGGAGGCGTGCAGTGTGTTGCCCTACACTTAGCATACACAGAGTGACTGGGAAAGGTTTCCGGGCCTTGATGTTTCTGAGCTTCCCAGTCGAGCATGCCGGTCCTCGGTGTTCTTGCAGGGAATAGGGTGCCCACGGGAGTTACTAGGTGTCTTCATAAGCGTACTAACGTTCAAAGAAAGCAGAACTGCAACTCGTGTCTCCAGGAAACTGCTCCACGCTTTGGCTTCAGCAGGGCTATTCAAGGCTTTACCTTGAGGAAACGACTCACGTCAAGTTTCCTTTGAGCTCTAGAGCTTCTAGGTGGAGCTCCCACCAGGCTACGAAAGCACCCTGTTGATTTCGAGAAAAGTCGTTCCCTTCCCAGAGCCCTGCCTACAGTGACTAGAAACTCGTCCAAAACACTGGTATTTAGGTAGGTTCAAGGCGGCATGAATGGAGCTTTCAAAATGGGAAAGCAAGCCTTGTGCCATCAGGTCCCCGTTTCCAGTGAACACGCAGCCTACCTCCTTGTGATTTCTACCAAGTTAATATAGACTCTAGAGACACACTGGTCCCTTCCCTGAATAACGTGTTCTTGGCACGGAGTTCTGCATGTAGCGAACTGCCTCTCCCAAGGAATGCTCTAGGTACGCTATAGGGGCTTAGCCTCTTCTAAAACCCTGCAGTGTAAGAGGAAGAACTGTGCTTTGGTTACAGCAGGAACGCAAGGCAACTTTCTCCTGTAAGTATGGGGTCTTAAGGTATGACTTTGTAGAAGGAATGTGAAAGAGTATTGGTTACTCAGTGCCACTCAGCCTAGGGCATTGAGGCAGATATGCATGACATGTAGACGTGAGACAACAGATTGCCTGGAGCTGTTGGAGTGTTGAGGAAATCTAGCTCTCCCAAGGAGGCGTGCAGTGTGTTGCCCTACCCTTAGCATATTGAGAGTGACTGGGAAAGGTTTCCGGGCCTGGATGTTTCTGAGCTTCCCAGTCGAGCATGCCGGTCCTCGGTCTTCGTGCAGGGAATAGGGTGCCCAGGAGAGTTACTAGGTGTCTTCATAAGCGTACTAACGTTCAAAGAAAGCAGAACTGCAACTCATGTCTCCAGGAAACTGCTCCACGCTTCGGCTTCAGCAGGGCTCTTCAAGGCTTTACCTTGAGGAAACGACTCACGTCAAGTTTCCTTTGAGCTCTAGAGCTTCTAGGTGGAGCTCCCACCCAGGCTACGAAAGCACCCTGTTGATTTAGAGAAAACTCGTTCCCTTCCAAGAGCCCTGCCTACAGTGACTAGAGACCCGTCCAAAACACTGGTATTTAGGTAGCTTCAAGGCAGCATGAATGGAGCTTTCAAAATGGGAAAGCAAGCCTTGTGCCATCAGGTCTCCATTTCCAGGGAACACGCAGCCTACCCCCTTGTGATGTCTACCAAGTAAATATTCCCTCAAACTACACAATGGTCCCTTCCCTGAAGAATGTTTTCTTGGCACGGAGTTCTGCATGTAGCGAACTGCCTCTCCCAAGGAACGCTTTGGTAACGCTATCGGGGCTTAGGCTCTTCTAAAACCCTGCAGTGTAAGAGGAAGAACTGTGCTTTGGTTACAGGAGGAACGCAAGCCGAGTTTCTCCTGTAAGTATGGGGTCTTAAGGTATGACTTTGTAGAAGGAATGCGAAGCAGTTTTGATTTCTCAGTGCCGCTCAGCCTAGGGCATTGAGGCAATTTGCATGACATGTAGGACGTGAGAGAACAGATTACCTGGAGCTGTTGGAGTGCTGAGGAAATGTAGCTCTCCCAAGGAAGAGTGCAGTGTGTTGCCCTACACTTAGCATACACAGAGTGACTGGGAAAGGTATCCGGGCCTGGATGTTTCTTAGCAACCCAGTGGAGCCGGCCGGTACTCGGTGTTCTTGCACGGAATAGGGTGCCCAGGCGAGATCCTAGGTGTCTTGAAAAGCGTAGTAACGTTAAAAGAAAGGAGAACTGCAACTCATGTCTCAAGGAAACTTCTCCACGTGCCGCTTCAGCAGGGCTCTTCAAGGCTTTACCTTGAGGAAAGGACTCACGTCAAGTTTCCTTGTAGCTCTAGAGCGTCTCAGGAGGAGCTCCCACCCAGGCTACGAAAGCACCCTGTTGATTTAAAGAAAACTCGTTCCCTTCCCAGAGCCCTGCCTACAGTGACTAGAAACTCGTCCAAAACACTGGTATTTAGGTAGGTTCAAGGCGGCATGAATGGAGCTTTCAAAATGGGAAAGCAAGCCTTGTGCCATCAGGTCCCCGTTTCCAGTGAACACGCAGCCTACCTCCTTGTGATTTCTACCAAGTTAATATACACTCTAGTGACACACTGGTCCCTTCCCTGAATAACGTGTTCTTGGCACGGAGTTCTGCATGTAGCGAACTGCCTCTCCCAAGGAATGCTCTAGGTACGCTATAGGGGCTTAGCCTCTTCTAAAACCCTGCAGTGTAAGAGGAAGAACTGTGCTTTGGTTACAGCAGGAACGCAAGCCAACTTTCTCCTGTAAGTATGGGGTCGTAAGGTATGACTTTGTAGAAGGAATGTGAAAGAGTATTGGTTTCTCAGTGCCGCTCAGCCTAGGGCACAGAGGCAGATATGCATGACATGTAGATGTGAGACAACAGATTGCCTTGAGCTGTTGGAGTGCTGAGGAAATCTAGCTCTCCCAAGGAGGCGTGCAGTGTGTTGCCCTACACTTAGCATATTGAGAGTGACTGGGAAAGGTTTCCGGGCCTGGATGTTTCTGAGCTTCCCAGTCGAGCATGCCGGTCCTCGGTGTTCTTGCAGGGAATAGGGTGCCCACGGGAGTTACTAGGTGTCTTCATAAGCGTACTAACGTTCAAAGAAAGCAGAACTGCAACTCATGTCTCCAGGAAACTGCTCCACGCTTCGGCTTCAGCAGGGCTCTTCAAGGCTTTACCTTGAGGAAACGACTCACGTCAAGTTTCCTTTGAGCTCTAGAGGGTCTCAGGTGGAGCTCCCTCCCAGGCTACGAAAGCACCCTGTTGATTTAGAGAAAACTCGTTCCCTTCCCAGAGCCCTGCCTACAGTGACTAGAGACCCGTCCAAAACACTGGTATTTAGGTAGCTTCAAGGCAGCATGAATGGAGCTTTCAAAATGGGAAAGCAAGCCTTGTGCCATCAGGTCTCCGTTTCCAGTGAGCACGCAGCCTAGCCCCTTGTGATGTCTACCAAGTAAATATTCCCTCAAACTACACAATGGTCCCTTCCCTGAAGAATGTTTTCTTGGCACGGAGTTCTGCATGTAGCGAACTGCCTCTCCCAAGGAACGCTTTGGTAACGCTATCGGGGCTTAGGCTCTTCTAAAACCCTGCAGTGTAAGAGGAAGAACTGTGCTTTGGTTACAGGAGGAACGCAAGCCGAGTTTCTCCTCTAAGTATGGGGTCTTAAGGTATGACTTTGTAGAAGGAATGCAAAGCAGTTTTGATTTCTCAGTGCCGCTCAGCCTAGGGCATTGAGGCAATTTGCATGACATGTAGGACGTGAGAGAACAGATTACCTGGAGCTGTTGGAGTGCTGAGGAAATGTAGCTCTCCCAAGGAAGAGTGCAGTGTGTTGCCCTACACTTAGCATACACAGAGTGACTGGGAAAGGTATCCGGGCCTGGATGTTTCTTAGCAACCCAGTGGAGCCTGCCGGTACTCGGTGTTCTTGCACGGAATAGGGTGCCCAGGCGAGATCCTAGGTGTCTTGAAAAGCGTAGTAACGTTAAAAGAAAGGAGAACTGCAACTCCTGTCTCAAGGAAACTTCTCCACGTGCCGCTTCAGCAGGGCTCTTCAAGGCTTTACCTTGAGGAAAGGACTCACGTCAAGTTTCCTTGAGGCTCTAGAGCGTCTCAGGAGGAGCTCCCACCCAGGCTATGAAAGCACCCTGTTGATTTAGAGAAAACTCGTTCCCTTCCCAGAGCCCTGCCTACAGTGACTAGAAACTCGTCCAAAACTCTGGTATTTAGGTAGGTTCAAGGCGGCATGAATGGAGCTTTCAAAATGGGAAAGCAAGACTTGTGCCATCAGGTCTCCGTTTCCAGTGAGCACGCAGCCTACCCCCTTGTGATGTCTACCAAGTAAATATTCCCTCAAACTACACAATGGTCCCTTCCCTGAAGAATGTTTTCTTGGCACGGAGTTCTGCATGTAGCGAACTGCCTCTCCCAAGGAACGCTTTGGTAACGCTTTCGGTGCTTAGGCTCTTCTAAAACCCTGCAGTGTAAGAGGAAGAACTGTGCTTTGGTTACAGGAGGAATGCAAGCCAACTTTCTCCTGTAAGTATGGGGTCTTAAGGTATGACTTTGTAGAAGGACTGTGAAACAGTATTGGTTACTCAGTGCCGCTCAGCCTAGGGCATTGAGGCAGATATGCATGACATGTAGACGTGAGACAACAGATTGCCTGGAGCTGTTGGAGTGCTGAGGAAATCTAGCTCTCCCAAGGAGGCGTGCAGTGTGTTGCCCTACACTTAGCATACACAGAGTGACTGGGAAAGGTTTCCGGGCCTTGATGTTTCTGAGCTTCCCAGTCGAGCATGCCGGTCCTCGGTGTTCTTGCAGGGAATAGGGTGCCCACGGGAGTTACTAGGTGTCTTCATAAGCGTACTAACGTTCAAAGAAAGCAGAACTGCAACTCGTGTCTCCAGGAAACTGCTCCACGCTTTGGCTTCAGCAGGGCTATTCAAGGCTTTACCTTGAGGAAATGACTCACGTCAAGTTTCCTTTGAGCTCTAGAGCTTCTAGGTGGAGCTCCCACCAGGCTACGAAAGCACCCTGTTGATTTCGAGAAAAGTCGTTCCCTTCCCAGAGCCCTGCCTACAGTGACTAGAAACTCGTCCAAAACACTGGTATTTAGGTAGGTTCAAGGCGGCATGAATGGAGCTTTCAAAATGGGAAAGCAAGCCTTGTGCCATCAGGTCCCCGTTTCCAGTGAACACGCAGCCTACCTCCTTGTGATTTCTACCAAGTTAATATAGACTCTAGAGACACACTGGTCCCTTCCCTGAATAACGTGTTCTTGGCACGGAGTTCTGCATGTAGCGAACTGCCTCTCCCAAGGAATGCTCTAGGTACGCTATAGGGGCTTAGCCTCTTCTAAAACCCTGCAGTGTAAGAGGAAGAACTGTGCTTTGGTTACAGCAGGAACGCAAGGCAACTTTCTCCTGTAAGTATGGGGTCTTAAGGTATGACTTTGTAGAAGGAATGTGAAAGAGTATTGGTTACTCAGTGCCACTCAGCCTAGGGCATTGAGGCAGATATGCATGACATGTAGACGTGAGACAACAGATTGCCTGGAGCTGTTGGAGTGTTGAGGAAATCTAGCTCTCCCAAGGAGGCGTGCAGTGTGTTGCCCTACCCTTAGCATATTGAGAGTGACTGGGAAAGGTTTCCGGGCCTGGATGTTTCTGAGCTTCCCAGTCGAGCATGCCGGTCCTCGGTCTTCGTGCAGGGAATAGGGTGCCCACGAGAGTTACTAGGTGTCTTCATAAGCGTACTAACGTTCAAAGAAAGCAGAACTGCAACTCATGTCTCCAGGAAACTGCTCCACGCTTCGGCTTCAGCAGGGCTCTTCAAGGCTTTACCTTGAGGAAACGACTCACGTCAAGTTTCCTTTGAGCTCTAGAGCTTCTAGGTGGAGCTCCCACCCAGGCTACGAAAGCACCCTGTTGATTTAGAGAAAACTCGTTCCCTTCCAAGAGCCCTGCCTACAGTGACTAGAGACCCGTCCAAAACACTGGTATTTAGGTAGCTTCAAGGCAGCATGAATGGAGCTTTCAAAATGGGAAAGCAAGCCTTGTGCCATCAGGTCTCCATTTCCAGGGAACACGCAGCCTACCCCCTTGTGATGTCTACCAAGTAAATATTCCCTCAAACTACACAATGGTCCCTTCCCTGAAGAATGTTTTCTTGGCACGGAGTTCTGCATGTAGCGAACTGCCTCTCCCAAGGAACGCTTTGGTAACGCTATCGGGGCTTAGGCTCTTCTAAAACCCTGCAGTGTAAGAGGAAGAACTGTGCTTTGGTTACAGGAGGAACGCAAGCCGAGTTTCTCCTCTAAGTATGGGGTCTTAAGGTATGACTTTGTAGAAGGAATGCGAAGCAGTTTTGATTTCTCAGTGCCGCTCAGCCTAGGGCATTGAGGCAATTTGCATGACATGTAGGACGTGAGAGAACAGATTACCTGGAGCTGTTGGAGTGCTGAGGAAATGTAGCTCTCCCAAGGAAGAGTGCAGTGTGTTGCCCTACACTTAGCATACACAGAGTGACTGGGAAAGGTATCCGGGCCTGGATGTTTCTTAGCAACCCAGTGGAGCCTGCCGGTACTCGGTGTTCTTGCACGGAATAGGGTGCCCAGGCGAGATCCTAGGTGTCTTGAAAAGCGTAGTAACGTTAAAAGAAAGGAGAACTGCAACTCCTGTCTCAAGGAAACTTCTCCACGTGCCGCTTCAGCAGGGCTCTTCAAGGCTTTACCTTGAGGAAAGGACTCACGTCAAGTTTCCTTGTAGCTCTAGAGCGTCTCAGGAGGAGCTCCCACCCAGGCTACGAAAGCACCCTGTTGATTTAAAGAAAACTCGTTCCCTTCCCAGAGCCCTGCCTACAGTGACTAGAAACTCGTCCAAAACACTGGTATTTAGGTAGGTTCAAGGCGGCATGAATGGAGCTTTCAAAATGGGAAAGCAAGCCTTGTGCCATCAGGTCCCCGTTTCCAGTGAACACGCAGCCTACCTCCTTGTGATTTCTACCAAGTTAATATACACTCTAGTGACACACTGGTCCCTTCCCTGAATAACGTGTTCTTGGCACGGAGTTCTGCATGTAGCGAACTGCCTCTCCCAAGGAATGCTCTAGGTACGCTATAGGGGCTTAGCCTCTTCTAAAACCCTGCAGTGTAAGAGGAAGAACTGTGCTTTGGTTACAGCAGGAACGCAAGCCAACTTTCTCCTGTAAGTATGGGGTCGTAAGGTATGACTTTGTAGAAGGAATGTGAAAGAGTATTGGTTTCTCAGTGCCGCTCAGCCTAGGGCACAGAGGCAGATATGCATGACATGTAGATGTGAGACAACAGATTGCCTTGAGCTGTTGGAGTGCTGAGGAAATCTAGCTCTCCCAAGGAGGCGTGCAGTGTGTTGCCCTACACTTAGCATATTGAGAGTGACTGGGAAAGGTTTCCGGGCCTGGATGTTTCTGAGCTTCCCAGTCGAGCATGCCGGTCCTCGGTGTTCTTGCAGGGAATAGGGTGCCCACGGGAGTTACTAGGTGTCTTCATAAGCGTACTAACGTTCAAAGAAAGCAGAACTGCAACTCATGTCTCCAGGAAACTGCTCCACGCTTCGGCTTCAGCAGGGCTCTTCAAGGCTTTACCTTGAGGAAACGACTCACGTCAAGTTTCCTTTGAGCTCTAGACGGTCTCAGGTGGAGCTCCCACCCAGGCTACGAAAGCACCCTGTTGATTTAGAGAAAACTCGTTCCCTTCCCAGAGCCCTGCCTACAGTGACTAGAGACCCGTCCAAAACACTGGTATTTAGGTAGCTTCAAGGCAGCATGAATGGAGCTTTCAAAATTGGAAAGCAAGCCTTGTGCCATCAGGTCTCCGTTTCCAGTGAGCACGCAGCCTACCCCCTTGTGATGTCTACCAAGTAAATATTCCCTCAAACTACACAATGGTCCCTTCCCTGAAGAATGTTTTCTTGGCACGGAGTTCTGCATGTAGCGAACTGCCTCTCCCAAGGAACGCTTTGGTAACGCTATCGGGGCTTAGGCTCTTCTAAAACCCTGCAGTGTAAGAGGAAGAACTGTGCTTTGGTTACAGCAGGAACGCAAGCCAACTTTCACCTGTAAGTATGGGGTCTTAAGGTATGACTTTGTAGAAGGAATGTGAAAGAGTATTGGTTTCTCAGTGCCGCTCAGCCTAGGGCACTGAGGCAGATATGCATGACATGTAGACGTGAGACAACAGATTGCCTGGAGCTGTTGGAGTGCTGAGGAAATCTAGCTCTTCCAAGGAGGCGTGCAGTGTGTTGCCTTACACTTAGCATATTGAGCGTGACTGGGAAAGGTTTCCGGGCCTAGATGTTTCTGAGCTTCCCAGTCGAGCATGCCGGTCCTCGGTGTTCTTGCAGGGAATAGGGTGCCCACGAGAGTTACTAGGTGTCTTCATAAGCGTACTAACAATCAAAGAAAGGAGAACTGCAACTCATGTCTCCAGGAAACTGCTCCACGCTTCGGCTTCAGCAGGGCCCTTCAAGGCTTTACCTTGAGGAAACGACTCACGTCAAGTTTCCTTTGAGCTCTAGAGCGTCTCAGTTGGAGCTCCCACCCAGGCTACGAAAGCACCCTGTTGATTTAGAGAAAACTCGTTCCCTTCCCACAGCCCTGCCTACAGTGACTAGAGACCCCTCCAAAACACTGGTATTTAGATAGCTTCAAGGCAGCATGAATGGTGCTTTCAAAATGGGAAAGCAAGCCTTGTGCCATCAGGTCTCCGTTTCCAGGGAACACGCAGCCTACCCCCTTGTGATGTCTACCAAGTAAATATTCCCTCAAACTACACAATGGTCCCTTCCCTGAAGAATGCTTTCTTGGCACGGAGTTCTGCATGTAGCGAACTGCCTCTCCCAAGGAACGCTTTGGTAACGCTATCGGGGCTTAGGCTCTTCTAAAACCCTGCAGTGTAAGAGGAAGAACTGTGCTTTGGTTACAGGAGGAACGCAAGCCGAGTTTCTCCTCTAAGTATGGGGTCTTAAGGTATGACTTTGTAGAAGGAATGCGAAGCAGTTTTGATTTCTCAGTGCCGCTCAGCCTAGGGCATTGAGGCAATTTGCATGACATGTAGGACGTGAGAGAACAGATTACCTGGAGCTGTTGGAGTGCTGAGGAAATGTAGCTCTCCCAAGGAAGAGTGCAGTGTGCTGCCCTACAGTTAGCATACACAGAGTGACTGGGAAAGGTATCCGGGCCTGGATGTTTCTTAGCAACCCAGTGGAGCCTGCCGGTACTCGGTGTTCTTGCACGGAATAGGGTGCCCAGGCGAGATCCTAGGTGTCTTGAAAAGCGTAGTAACGTTAAAAGAAAGGAGAACTGCAACTCCTGTCTCAAGGAAACTTCTCCACGTGCCGCTTCAGCAGGGCTCTTCAAGGCTTTACCTTGAGGAAACGACTCACGTCAAGTTTCCTTTGAGCTCTAGACGGTCTCAGGTGGAGCTCCCACCCAGGCTACGAAAGCACCCTGTTGATTTAGAGAAAACTCGTTCCCTTCCCAGAGCCCTGCCTACAGTGACTAGAGACCCGTCCAAAACACTGGTATTTAGGTAGCTTCAAGGCAGCATGAATGGAGCTTTCAAAATTGGAAAGCAAGCCTTGTGCCATCAGGTCTCCGTTTCCAGTGAGCACGCAGCCTACCCCCTTGTGATGTCTACCAAGTAAATATTCCCTCAAACTACACAATGGTCCCTTCCCTGAAGAATGTTTTCTTGGCACGGAGTTCTGCATGTAGCGAACTGCCTCTCCCAAGGAACGCTTTGGTAACGCTATCGGGGCTTAGGCTCTTCTAAAACCCTGCAGTGTAAGAGGAAGAACTGTGCTTTGGTTACAGCAGGAACGCAAGCCAACTTTCACCTGTAAGTATGGGGTCTTAAGGTATGACTTTGTAGAAGGAATGTGAAAGAGTATTGGTTTCTCAGTGCCGCTCAGCCTAGGGCACTGAGGCAGATATGCATGACATGTAGACGTGAGACAACAGATTGCCTGGAGCTGTTGGAGTGCTGAGGAAATCTAGCTCTTCCAAGGAGGCGTGCAGTGTGTTGCCTTACACTTAGCATATTGAGCGTGACTGGGAAAGGTTTCCGGGCCTAGATGTTTCTGAGCTTCCCAGTCGAGCATGCCGGTCCTCGGTGTTCTTGCAGGGAATAGGGTGCCCACGAGAGTTACTAGGTGTCTTCATAAGCGTACTAACAATCAAAGAAAGGAGAACTGCAACTCATGTCTCCAGGAAACTGCTCCACGCTTCGGCTTCAGCAGGGCCCTTCAAGGCTTTACCTTGAGGAAACGACTCACGTCAAGTTTCCTTTGAGCTCTAGAGCGTCTCAGTTGGAGCTCCCACCCAGGCTACGAAAGCACCCTGTTGATTTAGAGAAAACTCGTTCCCTTCCCACAGCCCTGCCTACAGTGACTAGAGACCCCTCCAAAACACTGGTATTTAGATAGCTTCAAGGCAGCATGAATGGTGCTTTCAAAATGGGAAAGCAAGCCTTGTGCCATCAGGTCTCCGTTTCCAGGGAACACGCAGCCTACCCCCTTGTGATGTCTACCAAGTAAATATTCCCTCAAACTACACAATGGTCCCTTCCCTGAAGAATGCTTTCTTGGCACGGAGTTCTGCATGTAGCGAACTGCCTCTCCCAAGGAACGCTTTGGTAACGCTATCGGGGCTTAGGCTCTTCTAAAACCCTGCAGTGTAAGAGGAAGAACTGTGCTTTGGTTACAGGAGGAACGCAAGCCGAGTTTCTCCTCTAAGTATGGGGTCTTAAGGTATGACTTTGTAGAAGGAATGCGAAGCAGTTTTGATTTCTCAGTGCCGCTCAGCCTAGGGCATTGAGGCAATTTGCATGACATGTAGGACGTGAGAGAACAGATTACCTGGAGCTGTTGGAGTGCTGAGGAAATGTAGCTCTCCCAAGGAAGAGTGCAGTGTGCTGCCCTACAGTTAGCATACACAGAGTGACTGGGAAAGGTATCCGGGCCTGGATGTTTCTTAGCAACCCAGTGGAGCCTGCCGGTACTCGGTGTTCTTGCACGGAATAGGGTGCCCAGGCGAGATCCTAGGTGTCTTGAAAAGCGTAGTAACGTTAAAAGAAAGGAGAACTGCAACTCCTGTCTCAAGGAAACTTCTCCACGTGCCGCTTCAGCAGGGCTCTTCAAGGCTTTACCTTGAGGAAAGGACTCACGTCAAGTTTCCTTGAGGCTCTAGAGCGTCTCAGGAGGAGCTCCCACCCAGGCTATGAAAGCACCCTGTTGATTTAGAGAAAACTCGTTCCCTTCCCAGAGCCCTGCCTACAGTGACTAGAAACTCGTCCAAAACTCTGGTATTTAGGTAGGTTCAAGGCGGCATGAATGGAGCTTTCAAAATGGGAAAGCAAGACTTGTGCCATCAGGTCTCCGTTTCCAGTGAGCACGCAGCCTACCCCCTTGTGATGTCTACCAAGTAAATATTCCCTCAAACTACACAATGGTCCCTTCCCTGAATAACGTGTTCTTGGCACGGAGTTCTGCATGTAGCGAACTGCCTCTCCCAAGGAACGCTTTGGTAACGCTTTCGGTGCTTAGGCTCTTCTAAAACCCTGCAGTGTAAGAGGAAGAACTGTGCTTTGGTTACAGCAGGAATGCAAGCCAACTTTCTCCTGTAAGTATGGGGTCTTAAGGTATGACTTTGTAGAAGGACTGTGAAACAGTATTGGTTACTCAGTGCCGCTCAGCCTAGGGCATTGAGGCAGATATGCATGACATGTAGACGTGAGACAACAGATTGCCTGGAGCTGTTGGAGTGCTGAGGAAATCTAGCTCTCCCAAGGAGGTGTGCAGTGTGTTGCCCTACACTTAGCATACACAGAGTGACTGGGAAAGGTTTCCGGGCCTTGATGTTTCTGAGCTTCCCAGTCGAGCATGCCGGTCCTCGGTGTTCTTGCAGGGAATAGGGTGCCCACGGGAGTTACTAGGTGTCTTCATAAGCGTACTAACGTTCAAAGAAAGCAGAATTGCAACTCATGTCTCCAGGAAACTGCTCCACGCTTCGGCTTCAGCAGGGCTCTTCAAGGCTTTACCTTGAGGAAACGACTCACGTCAAGTTTCCTTTGAGCTCTAGAGCTTCTAGGTGGAGCTCCCACCAGGCTACGAAAGCACCCTGTTGATTTCGAGAAAACTCGTTCCCTTCCCAGAGCCCTGCCTACAGTGACTAGAAACTCGTCCAAAACACTGGTATTTAGGTAGGTTCAAGGCGGCATGAATGGAGCTTTCAAAATGGGAAAGCAAGCCTTGTGCCATCAGGTCCCCGTTTCCAGTGAACACGCAGCCTACCTCCTTGTGATTTCTACCAAGTTAATATAGACTCTAGAGACACACTGGTCCCTTCCCTGAATAACGTGTTCTTGGCACGGAGTTCTGCATGTAGCGAACTGCCTCTCCCAAGGAATGCTCTAGGTACGCTATAGGGGCTTAGCCTCTTCTAAAACCCTGCAGTGTAAGAGGAAGAACTGTGCTTTGGTTACAGCAGGAACGCAAGGCAACTTTCTCCTGTAAGTATGGGGTCTTAAGGTATGACTTTGTAGAAGGAATGTGAAAGAGTATTGGTTACTCAGTGCCACTCAGCCTAGGGCATTGAGGCAGATATGCATGACATGTAGACGTGAGACAACAGATTGCCTGGAGCTGTTGGAGTGTTGAGGAAATCTAGCTCTCCCAAGGAGGCGTGCAGTGTGTTGCCCTACCCTTAGCATATTGAGAGTGACTGGGAAAGGTTTCCGGGCCTGGATGTTTCTGAGCTTCCCAGTCGAGCATGCCGGTCCTCTGTCTTCGTGCAGGGAATAGGGTGCCCACGAGAGTTACTAGGTGTCTTCATAAGCGTACTAACGTTCAAAGAAAGCAGAACTGCAACTCATGTCTCCAGGAAACTGCTCCACGCTTCGGCTTCAGCAGGGCTCTTCAAGGCTTTACCTTGAGGAAACGACTCACGTCAAGTTTCCTTTGAGCTCTAGAGCTTCTAGGTGGAGCTCCCACCCAGGCTACGAAAGCACCCTGTTGATTTAGAGAAAACTCGTTCCCTTCCAAGAGCCCTGCCTACAGTGACTAGAGACCCGTCCAAAACACTGGTATTTAGGTAGCTTCAAGGCAGCATGAATGGAGCTTTCAAAATGGGAAAGCAAGCCTTGTGCCATCAGGTCTCCGTTTCCAGGGAACACGCAGCCTACCCCCTTGTGATTTCTACCAAGTAAATATTCCCTCAAACTACACAATGGTCCCTTCCCTGAAGAATGTTTTCTTGGCACGGAGTTCTGCATGTAGCGAACTGCCTCTCCCAAGGAACGCTTTGGTAACGCTATCGGGGCTTAGGCTCTTCTAAAACCCTGCAGTGTAAGAGGAAGAACTGTGCTTTGGTTACAGGAGGAACGCAAGCCGAGTTTCTCCTGTAAGTATGGGGTCTTAAGGTATGACTTTGTAGAAGGAATGCGAAGCAGTTTTGATTTCTCAGTGCCGCTCAGCCTAGGGCATTGAGGCAATTTGCATGACATGTAGGACGTGAGAGAACAGATTACCTGGAGCTGTTGGAGTGCTGAGGAAATGTAGCTCTCCCAAGGAAGAGTGCAGTGTGTTGCCCTACACTTAGCATACACAGAGTGACTGGGAAAGGTATCCGGGTCTGGATGTTTCTTAGCAACCCAGTGGAGCCTGCCGGTACTCGGTGTTCTTGCACGGAATAGGGTGCCCAGGCGAGATCCTAGGTGTCTTGAAAAGCGTAGTAACGTTAAAAGAAAGGAGAACTGCAACTCATGTCTCAAGGAAACTTCTCCACGTGCCGCTTCAGCAGGGCTCTTCAAGGCTTTACCTTGAGGAAAGGACTCACGTCAAGTTTCCTTGTAGCTCTAGAGCGTCTCAGGAGGAGCTCCCACCCAGGCTACGAAAGCACCCTGTTGATTTAAAGAAAACTCGTTCCCTTCCCAGAGCCCTGCCTACAGTGACTAGAAACTCGTCCAAAACACTGGTATTTAGGTAGGTTCAAGGCGGCATGAATGGAGCTTTCAAAATGGGAAAGCAAGCCTTGTGCCATCAGGTCCCCGTTTCCAGTGAACACGCAGCCTACCTCCTTGTGATTTCTACCAAGTTAATATACACTCTAGTGACACACTGGTCCCTTCCCTGAATAACGTGTTCTTGGCACGGAGTTCTGCATGTAGCGAACTGCCTCTCCCAAGGAACGCTTTGGTAACGCTATCGGGGCTTAGGCTCTTCTAAAACCCTGCAGTGTAAGAGGAAGAACTGTGCTTTGGTTACAGCAGGAACGCAAGCCAACTTTCTCCTGTAAGTATGGGGTCTTAAGGTATGACTTTGTAGAAGGAATGTGAAAGAGTATTGGTTTCTCAGTGCCGCTCAGCCTAGGGCACTGAGGCAGATATGCATGACATGTAGACGTGAGACAACAGATTGCCTGGAGCTGTTGGAGTGTTGAGGAAATCTAGCTCTTCCAAGGAGGCGTGCAGTGTGTTGCCCTACCCTTAGCATATTGAGAGTGACTGGGAAAGGTTTCCGGGCCTGGATGTTTCTGAGCTTCCCAGTCGAGCATGCCGGTCCTCGGTGTTCTTGCAGGGAATAGGGTGCCCACTAGAGTTACTAGGTGTCTTCATAAGCGTACTAACGTTCAAAGAAAGCAGAACTACAACTCATGTCTCCAGGAAACTGCTCCACGCTTCGGCTTCAGCAGGGCTCTTCAAGGCTTTACCTTGAGGAAAGGACTCACGTCAAGTTTCCTTGTAGCTCTAGAGCGTCTCAGGAGGAGCTCCCACCCAGGCTATGAAAGCACCCTGTTGATTTAGAGAAAACTCGTTCCCTTCCCAGAGCCCTGCCTACAGTGACTAGAGACTCGTCCAAAACACTGGTATTTAGGTAGGTTCAAGGCAGCATGAATGGAGTTTTCAAAATGGGAAAGCAAGCCTTGTGCCATCAGGTCTCCGTTTCCAGGGAACACGCAGCCTACCCCCTTGTGATGTCTACCAAGTAAATATTCCCTCAAACTACACACTGGTCCCTTCCCTGAAGAATGTTTTCTTGGCACGGAGTTCTGCATGTAGCGAACTGCCTCTCCCAAGGAATGCTCTAGGTACGCTATCGGGGCTTAGCCTCTTCTAAAACCCTGCAGTGTAAGAGGAAGAACTGTGCTTTGGTTACAGCAGGAACGCAAGCCGAGTTTCTCCTGTAAGTATGGGGTCTTAAGGTATGACTTTGTAGAAGGAATGTGAAGCAGTTTTGATTTCTCAGTGCCGCTCAGCCTAGGGCATTGAGGCAATTTGCATGACATGTAGGACGTGAGAGAACAGATTACCTGGAGCTGTTGGAGTGCTGAGGAAATGTAGCTCTCCCAAGGAAGAGTGCAGTGTGTTGCCCTACATTTAGCATACACAGAGTGACTGGGAAAGGTATCCGGGCCTGGATGTTTCTTAGCAACCCAGTGGAGCCTGCCGGTACTCGGTGTTCTTGCACGGAATAGGGTGCCCAGGCGAGATCCTAGGTGTCTTGAAAAGCGTACTAATGTTAAAAGAAAGGAGAACTGCAACTCATGTCTCAAGGAAACTTCTCCATGTTCCGCTTCAGCAGGGCTCTTCAAGGCTTTACCTTGAGGAAAGGACTCACGTCAAGTTTCCTTGAGGCTCTAGAGCGTCTCAGGAGGAGCTCCCACCCAGGCTATGAAAGCACCCTGTTGATTTAGAGAAAACTCGTTCCCTTCCCAGAGCCGTGCCTACAGTGACTAGAAACTCGTCCAAAACTCTGGTATTTAGGTAGGTTCAAGGCGGCATGAATGGAGCTTTCAAAATGGGAAAGCAAGCCTTGTGGCATCAGGTCTCCGTTTCCAGTGAGCACGCAGCCTACCCCCTTGTGATGTCTACCAAGTAAATATTCCCTCAAACTACACAATGGTCCCTTCCCTGAAGAATGTTTTCTTGGCACGGAGTTCTGCATGTAGCGAACTGCCTCTCCCAAGGAACGCTTTGGTAACGCTATCGGGGCTTAGGCTCTTCTAAAACCCTGCAGTGTAAGAGGAAGAACTGTGCTTTGGTTACAGGAGGAACGCAAGCCGAGTTTCTCCTGTAAGTATGGGGTCTTAAGGTATGACTTTGTAGAAGGAATGCGAAGCAGTTTTGATTTCTCAGTGCCGCTCAGCCTAGGGCATTGAGGCAATTTGCATGACATGTAGGACATGAGAGAACAGATTACTTGGAGCTGTTGGAGTGCTGAGGAAATGTAGCTCTCCCAAGGAAGAGTGCAGTGTGTTGCCCTACACTTAGCATACACAGAGTGACTGGGAAAGGTATCCGGGCCTGGATGTTTCTTAGCAACCCAGTGGAGCCTGCCGGTACTCGGTGTTCTTGCACGGAATAGGGTGCCCAGGCGAGATCCTAGGTGTCTTGAAAAGCGTAGTAACGTTAAAAGAAAGGAGAACTGCAACTCATGTCTCAAGGAAACTTCTCCACGTGCCGCTTCAGCAGGGCTCTTCAAGGCTTTACCTTGAGGAAAGGACTCACGTCAAGTTTCCTTGTAGCTCTAGAGCGTCTCAGGAGGAGCTCCCACCCAGGCTATGAAAGCACCCTGTTGATTTAGAGAAAACTCGTTCCCTTCCCAGAGCCCTGCCTACAGTGACTAGAAACTCGTCCAAAACACTGGTATTTAGGTAGGTTCAAGGCGGCATGAATGGAGCTTTCAAAATGGGAAAGCAAGCCTTGTGCCATCAGGTCCCCGTTTCCAGTGAACACGCAGCCTACCTCCCTGTGATTTCTACCAAGTTAATATACATTCTAGCGACACACTGGTCCCTTCCCTGAATAACGTGTTCTTGGCACGGAGTTCTGCATGTAGCGAACTGCCTCTCCCAAGGAATGCTCTAGGTACGCTATAGGGGCTTAGCCTCTTCTAAAACCCTGCAGTGTAAGAGGAAGAACTGTGCTTTGGTTACAGCAGGAACGCAAGGCAACTTTCTGCTGTAAGTATGGGGTCTTAAGGTATGACTTTGTAGAAGGAATGTGAAAGAGTATTGGTTTCTCAGTGCCACTCAGCCTAGGGCATTGAGGCAATTTGCATGACATGTAGGACGTGAGAGAACAGATTACCTGGAGCTGTTGGAGTGCTGAGGAAATGTAGCTCTCCCAAGGAAGAGTGCAGTGTGTTGCCCTACATTTAGCATACACAGAGTGACTGGGAAAGGTATCCGGGCCTGGATGTTTCTTAGCAACCCAGTGGAGCCTGCCGGTACTCGGTGTTCTTGCACGGAATAGGGTGCCCAGGCGAGATCCTAGGTGTCTTGAAAAGCGTACTAATGTTAAAAGAAAGGAGAACTGCAACTCATGTCTCAAGGAAACTTCTCCACGTTCCGCTTCAGCAGGGCTCTTCAAGGTTTTACCTTGAGGAAAGGACTCACGTCAAGTTTCCTTGAGGCTCTAGAGCGTCTCAGGAGGAGCTCCCACCCAGGCTATGAAAGCACCCTGTTGATTTAGAGAAAACTCGTTCCCTTCCCAGAGCCCTGCCTACAGTGACTAGAAACTCGTCCAAAACTCTGGTATTTAGGTCGGTTCAAGGCGGCATGAATGGAGCTTTCAAAATGGGAAAGCAAGCCTTGTGCCATCAGGTCCCCGTTTCCAGTGAGCACGCAGCCTACCCCCTTGTGATGTCTACCAAGTAAATATTCCCTCAAACTACACAATGGTCCCTTCCCTGAAGAATGTTTTCTTGGCACGGAGTTCTGCATGTAGCGAACTGCCTCTCCCAAGGAACGCTTTGGTAACGCTATCGGGGCTTAGGCTCTTCTAAAACCCTGCAGTGTAAGAGGAAGAACTGTGCTTTGGTTACAGCAGGAACGCAAGGCAACTTTCTCCTGTAAGTATGGGGTCTTAAGGTATGACTTTTTAGAAGGAATGTGAAAGAGTATTGGTTTCTCAGTGCCATTCAGCCTAGGGCACTGAGGCAGATATGCATGACATGTAGACGTGAGACAACAGATTGCCTGGAGCTGTTGCAGTGCTGAGGAAATCTAGCTCTTCCAAGGAGGCGTGCAGTGTGTTGCCTTACACTTAGCATATTGAGAGTGACTGGGAAAGGTATCCGGGCCTGGATGTTTCTGAGCTTCCCAGTCAAGCATGCCGGTCCTCGGTGTTCTTGCAGGGAATAGGGTGCCCACGAGAGTTACTAGGTGTCTTCATAAGCGTACTAACGTTCAAAGAAAGCAGAACTGCAACTCATGTCTCCAGGAAACTGCTCCACGCTTCGGCTTCAGCAGGGCTCTTCAAGGCTTTACCTTGAGGAAACGACTCACGTCAAGTTTCCTTTGAGCTCTAGAGCGTCTCAGGTGGAGCTCCCACCCAGGCTACGAAAGCACCCTGTTGATTTAGAGAAAACTCGTTCCCTTACCAGAGCCCTGCCTACAGTGACTAGAGACCCGTCCAAAACACTGGTATTTAGGTAGCTTCAAGGCAGCATGAATGGAGCTTTCAAAATGGGAAAGCAAGCCTTGTGCCATCAGGTCTCCGTTTCCAGTGAGCACGCAGCCTACCCCCTTGTGATTTCTACCAAGTAAATATTCCCTCAAACTACACAATGGTCCCTTCCCTGAAGAATGTTTTCTTGGCACGGAGTTCTGCATGTAGCGAACTGCCTCTCCCAAGGAACGCTTTGGTAACGCTATCGGGGCTTAGGCTCTTCTAAAACCCTGCAGTGTAAGAGGAAGAACTGTGCTTTGGTTACAGGAGGAACGCAAGCCGAGTTTCTCCTGTAAGTATGGGGTCTTAAGGTATGACTTTGTAGAAGGAATGCGAAGCAGTTTTGATTTCTCAGTGCCGCTCAGCCTAGGGCATTGAGGGAATTTGCATGACATGTAGGACATGAGAGAACAGATTACTTGGAGCTGTTGGAGTGCTGAGGAAATGTAGCTCTCCCAAGGAAGAGTGCAGTGTGTTGCCCTACACTTAGCATACACAGAGTGACTGGGAAAGGTATCCGGGCCTGGATGTTTCTTAGCAACCCAGTGGAGCCTGCCGGTACTCGGTGTTCTTGCACGGAATAGGGTGCCCAGGCGAGATCCTAGGTGTCTTGAAAAGCGTAGTAACGTTAAAAGAAAGGAGAACTGCAACTCATGTCTCAAGGAAACTTCTCCACGTGCCGCTTCAGCAGGGCTCTTCAAGGCTTTACCTTGAGGAAAGGACTCACGTCAAGTTTCCTTGAGGCTCTAGAGCGTCTCAGGAGGAGCTCCCACCCAGGCTATGAAAGCACCCTGTTGATTTAGAGAAAACTCGTTCCCTTCCCAGAGCCCTGCCTACAGTGACTAGAAACTCGTCCAAAACTCTGGTATTTAGGTAGGTTCAAGGCGGCATGAATGGAGCTTTCAAAATGGGAAAGCAAGCCTTGTGCCATCAGGTCTCCGTTTCCAGTGAGCACGCAGCCTACCCCCTTGTGATGTCTACCAAGTAAATATTCCCTCAAACTACACAATGGTCCCTTCCCTGAAGAATGTTTTCTTGGCACGGAGTTCTGCATGTAGCGAACTGCCTCTCCCAAGGAACGCTTTGGTAACGCTTTCGGTGCTTAGGCTCTTCTAAAACCCTGCAGTGTAAGAGGAAGAACTGTGCTTTGGTTACAGGAGGAATGCAAGCCAACTTTCTCCTGTAAGTATGGGGTCTTAAGGTATGAATTTGTAGAAGGAATGTGAAACAGTATTGGTTACTCAGTGCCACTCAGCCTAGGGCATTGAGGCAGATATGCATGACATGTAGACGTGAGACAACACATTGCCTGGAGCTGTTGGAGTGCTGAGGAAATCTAGCTCTCCCAAGGAGGCGTGCAGTGTGTTGCCCTACCCTTAGCATATTGAGAGTGACTGGGAAAGGTTTCCGGGCCTGGATGTTTCTGAGCTTCCCAGTCGAGCATGCCGGTCCTCGGTGTTCTTGCAGGGAATAGGGTGCCCACGAGAGTTACTAGGTGTCTTCATAAGCGTACTAACGTTCAAAGAAAGCAGAACTGCAACTCATGTCTCCAGGAAACTGCTCCACGCTTCGGCTTCAGCAGGGCTCTTCAAGGCTTTACCTTGAGGAAACGACTCACGTCAAGTTTAATTTGAGCTCTAGAGCGTCTCAGTTGGAGCTCCCACCCAGGCTACGAAAGCACCCTGTTGATTTAGAGAAAACTCGTTCCCTTCCCAGAGCCCTGCCTACAGTGACTAGAGACCCGTCCAAAACACTGGTATTTAGGTAGCTTCAAGGCAGCATGAATGGAGCTTTCAAAATGGGAAAGCAAGCCTTGTGCCATCAGGTCTCCGTTTCCAGTGAGCACGCAGCCTACCCCCTTGTGATGTCTACCAAGTAAATATTCCCTCAAACTACACAATGGTCCCTTCCCTGAAGAATGTTTTCTTGGCACGGAGTTCTGCATGTAGCGAACTGCCTCTCCCAAGGAACGCTTTGGTAACGCTATCGGGGCTTAGGCTCTTCTAAAACCCTGCAGTGTAAGAGGAAGAACTGTGCTTTGGTTACAGCAGGAACGCAAGGCAACTTTCTCCTGTAAGTATGGGGTCTTAAGGTATGACTTTGTAGAAGGAATGTGAAAGAGTATTGGTTTCTCAGTGCCGCTCAGCCTAGGGCACTGAGGCAGATATGCATGACATGTAGATGTGAGACAACAGATTGCCTGGAGCTGTTGGAGTGCTGAGGAAATCTAGCTCTTCCAAGGAGGCGTGCAGTGTGTTGCCTTACACTTAGCATATTGAGAGTGACTGGGAAAGGTTTCCGGGCCTGGATGTTTCTGAGCTTCCCAGTCGAGCATGCCGGTCCTCGGTGTTCGTGCAGGGAATAGGGTGCCCACGAGAGTTACTAGGTGTCTTCATAAGCGTACTAACGTTCAAAGAAAGCAGAACTGCAACTCATGTCTCCAGGAAGCTGTTCCACGCTTCGGCTTCAGCAGGGCTCTTCAAGGCTTTACCTTGAGGAAACGACTCACGTCAAGTTTCCTTTGAGCTCTAGAGCGTCTCAGGTGGAGCTCCCACCCAGGCTACGAAAGCACCCTGTTGATTTAGAGAAAACTCGTTCCCTTCCCAGAGCCCTGCCTACAGTGACTAGAGACCCGTCCAAAACACTGGTATTTAGGTAGCTTCAAGGCAGCATGAATGGAGCTTTCAAAATGGGAAAGCAAGCCTTGTGCCATCATGTCTCCATTTCCAGTGAGCACGCAGCCTACCCCCTTGTGATGTCTACCAAGTAAATATTCCCTCAAACTACACAATGGTCCCTTCCCTGAAGAATGTTTTCTTGGCACGGAGTTCTGCATGTAGCGAACTGCCTCTCCCAAGGAACGCTTTGGTAACGCTATCGGGGCTTAGGCTCTTCTAAAACCCTGCAGTGTAAGAGGAAGAACTGTGCTTTGGTTACAGGAGGAACGCAAGCCGAGTTTCTCCTCTAAGTATGGGGTCTTAAGGTATGACTTTGTAGAAGGAATGCGAAGCAGTTTTGATTTCTCAGTGCCGCTCAGCCTAGGGCATTGAGGGAATTTGCATGACATGTAGGACATGAGAGAACAGATTACTTGGAGCTGTTGGAGTGCTGAGGAAATGTAGCTCTCCCAAGGAAGAGTGCAGTGTGTTGCCCTACACTTAGCATACACAGAGTGACTGGGAAAGGTATCCGGGCCTGGATGTTTCTTAGCAACCCAGTGGAGCCTGCCGGTACTCGGTGTTCTTGCACGGAATAGGGTGCCCAGGCGAGATCCTAGGTGTCTTGAAAAGCGTAGTAACGTTAAAAGAAAGGAGAACTGCAACTCATGTCTCAAGGAAACTTCTCCACGTGCCGCTTCAGCAGGGCTCTTCAAGGCTTTACCTTGAGGAAAGGACTAACGTCAAGTTTCCTTGTAGCTCTAGAGCGTCTCAGGAGGAGCTCCCACCCAGGCTATGAAAGCACCCTGTTGATTTAGAGAAAACTCGTTCCCTTCCCAGAGCCCTGCCTACAGTGACTAGAAACTCGTCCAAAACACTGGTATTTAGGTAGGTTCAAGGCGGCATGAATGGAGCTTTCAAAATGGGAAAGCAAGCCTTGTGCCATCAGGTCCCCGTTTCCAGTGAACACGCAGCCTACCTCCCTGTGATTTCTACCAAGTTAATATACATTCTAGCGACACACTGGTCCCTTCCCTGAATAACGTGTTCTTGGCACGGAGTTCTGCATGTAGCGAACTGCCTCTCCCAAGGAATGCTCTAGGTACGCTATAGGGGCTTAGCCTCTTCTAAAACCCTGCAGTGTAAGAGGAAGAACTGTGCTTTGGTTACAGCAGGAACGCAAGGCAACTTTCTCCTGTAAGTATGGGGTCTTAAGGTATGACTTTGTAGAAGGAATGTGAAAGAGTATTGGTTTCTCAGTGCCACTCAGCCTAGGGCATTGAGGCAATTTGCATGACATGTAGGACGTGAGAGAACAGATTACCTGGAGCTGTTGGAGTGCTGAGGAAATGTAGCTCTCCCAAGGAAGAGTGCAGTGTGTTGCCCTACACTTAGCATACACAGAGTGACTGGGAAAGGTATCCGGGCCTGGATGTTTCTTAGCAACCCAGTGGAGCCTGCCGGTACTCGGTGTTCTTGCACGGAATAGGGTGCCCAGGCGAGATCCTAGGTGTCTTGAAAAGCGTAGTAACGTTAAAAGAAAGGAGAACTGCAACTCCTGTCTCAAGGAAACTTCTCCACGTGCCGCTTCAGCAGGGCTCTTCAAGGCTTTACCTTGAGGAAAGGACTCACGTCAAGTTTCCTTGAGGCTCTAGAGGGTCTCAGGAGGAGCTCCCACCCAGGCTATGAAAGCACCCTGTTGATTTAGAGAAAACTCGTTCCCTTCCCAGAGCCCTGCCTACAGTGACTAGAAACTCGTCCAAAACTCTGGTATTTAGGTAGGTTCAAGGCGGCATGAATGGAGCTTTCAAAATGGGAAAGCAAGACTTGTGCCATCAGGTCTCCGTTTCCAGTGAGCACGCAGCCTACCCCCTTGTGATGTCTACCAAGTAAATATTCCCTCAAACTACACAATGGTCCCTTCCCTGAAGAATGTTTTCTTGGCACGGAGTTCTGCATGTAGCGAACTGCCTCTCCCAAGGAACGCTTTGGTAACGCTTTCGGTGCTTAGGCTCTTCTAAAACCCTGCAGTGTAAGAGGAAGAACTGTGCTTTGGTTACAGGAGGAATGCAAGCCAACTTTCTCCTGTAAGTATGGGGTCTTAAGGTATGACTTTGTAGAAGGACTGTGAAACAGTATTGGTTACTCAGTGCCGCTCAGCCTAGGGCATTGAGGCAGATATGCATGACATGTAGACGTGAGACAACAGATTGCCTGGAGCTGTTGGAATGCTGAGGAAACCTAGCTCTCCCAAGGAGGCGTGCAGTGTGTTGCCCTACACTTAGCATACACAGAGTGACTGGGAAAGGTTTCCGGGCCTTGATGTTTCTGAGCTTCCCAGTCGAGCATGCCGGTCCTCGGTGTTCTTGCAGGGAATAGGGTGCCCACGGGAGTTACTAGGTGTCTTCATAAGCGTACTAACGTTCAAAGAAAGCAGAACTGCAACTCGTGTCTCCAGGAAACTGCTCCACGCTTTGGCTTCAGCAGGGCTATTCAAGGCTTTACCTTGAGGAAACGACTCACGTCAAGTTTCCTTTGAGCTCTAGAGCTTCTAGGTGGAGCTCCCACCAGGCTACGAAAGCACCCTGTTGATTTCGAGAAAAGTCGTTCCCTTCCCAGAGCCCTGCCTACAGTGACTAGAAACTCGTCCAAAACACTGGTATTTAGGTAGGTTCAAGGCGGCATGAATGGAGCTTTCAAAATGGGAAAGCAAGCCTTGTGCCATCAGGTCCCCGTTTCCAGTGAACACGCAGCCTACCTCCTTGTGATTTCTACCAAGTTAATATAGACTCTAGAGACACACTGGTCCCTTCCCTGAATAACGTGTTCTTGGCACGGAGTTCTGCATGTAGCGAACTGCCTCTCCCAAGGAATGCTCTAGGTACGCTATAGGGGCTTAGCCTCTTCTAAAACCCTGCAGTGTAAGAGGAAGAACTGTGCTTTGGTTACAGCAGCAACGCAAGGCAACTTTCTCCTGTAAGTATGGGGTCTTAAGGTATGACTTTGTAGAAGGAATGTGAAAGAGTATTGGTTACTCAGTGCCACTCAGCCTAGGGCATTGAGGCAGATATGCATGACATGTAGACGTGAGACAACAGATTGCCTGGAGCTGTTGGAGTGTTGAGGAAATCTAGCTCTCCCAAGGAGGCGTGCAGTGTGTTGCCCTACCCTTAGCATATTGAGAGTGACTGGGAAAGGTTTCCGGGCCTGGATGTTTCTGAGCTTCCCAGTCGAGCATGCCGGTCCTCGGTCTTCGTGCAGGGAATAGGGTGCCCACGAGAGTTACTAGGTGTCTTCATAAGCGTACTAACGTTCAAAGAAAGCAGAACTGCAACTCATGTCTCCAGGAAACTGCTCCACGCTTCGGCTTCAGCAGGGCTCTTCAAGGCTTTACCTTGAGGAAACGACTCACGTCAAGTTTCCTTTGAGCTCTAGAGCTTGTAGGTGGAGCTCCCACCCAGGCTACGAAAGCACCCTGTTGATTTAGAGAAAACTCGTTCCCTTCCAAGAGCCCTGCCTACAGTGACTAGAGACCCGTCCAAAACACTGGTATTTAGGTAGCTTCAAGGCAGCATGAATGGAGCTTTCAAAATGGGAAAGCAAGCCTTGTGCCATCAGGTCTCCGTTTCCAGTGAGCACGCAGCCTACCCCCTTGTGATGTCTACCAAGTAAATATTCCCTCAAACTACACAATGGTCCCTTCCCTGAAGAATGTTTTCTTGGCACGGAGTTCTGCATGTAGCGAACTGCCTCTCCCAAGGAACGCTTTGGTAACGCTATCGGGGCTTAGGCTCTTCTAAAACCCTGCAGTGTAAGAGGAAGAACTGTGCTTTGGTTACAGCAGGAACGCAAGGCAACTTTCTCCTGTAAGTATGGGGTCTTAAGGTATGACTTTGTAGAAGGAATGTGAAAGAGTATTGGTTTCTCAGTGCCGCTCAGCCTAGGGCACTGAGGCAGATATGCATGACATGTAGATGTGAGACAACAGATTGCCTGGAGCTGTTGGAGTGCTGAGGAAATCTAGCTCTTCCAAGGAGGCGTGCAGTGTGTTGCCTTACACTTAGCATATTGAGAGTGACTGGGAAAGGTTTCCGGGCCTGGATGTTTCTGAGCTTCCCAGTCGAGCATGCCGGTCCTCGGTGTTCGTGCAGGGAATAGGGTGCCCACGAGAGTTACTAGGTGTCTTCATAAGCGTACTAACGTTCAAAGAAAGCAGAACTGCAACTCATGTCTCCAGGAAGCTGTTCCACGCTTCGGCTTCAGCAGGGCTCTTCAAGGCTTTACCTTGAGGAAACGACTCACGTCAAGTTTCCTTTGAGCTCTAGAGCGTCTCAGGTGGAGCTCCCACCCAGGCTACGAAAGCACCCTGTTGATTTAGAGAAAACTCGTTCCCTTCCCAGAGCCCTGCCTACAGTGACTAGAGACCCGTCCAAAACACTGGTATTTAGGTAGCTTCAAGGCAGCATGAATGGAGCTTTCAAAATGGGAAAGCAAGCCTTGTGCCATCATGTCTCCGTTTCCAGTGAGCACGCAGCCTACCCCCTTGTGATGTCTACCAAGTAAATATTCCCTCAAACTACACAATGGTCCCTTCCCTGAAGAATGTTTTCTTGGCACGGAGTTCTGCATGTAGCGAACTGCCTCTCCCAAGGAACGCTTTGGTAACGCTATCGGGGCTTAGGCTCTTCTAAAACCCTGCAGTGTAAGAGGAAGAACTGTGCTTTGGTTACAGGAGGAACGCAAGCCGAGTTTCTCCTGTAAGTATGGGGTCTTAAGGTATGACTTTGTAGAAGGAATGCGAAGCAGTTTTGATTTCTCAGTGCCGCTCAGCCTAGGGCATTGAGGGAATTTGCATGACATGTAGGACATGAGAGAACAGATTACTTGGAGCTGTTGGAGTGCTGAGGAAATGTAGCTCTCCCAAGGAAGAGTGCAGTGTGTTGCCCTACACTTAGCATACACAGAGTGACTGGGAAAGGTATCCGGGCCTGGATGTTTCTTAGCA
Source organism: Eubalaena glacialis (assembly GCF_028564815.1). Taxonomy (NCBI): domain Eukaryota; kingdom Metazoa; phylum Chordata; class Mammalia; order Artiodactyla; family Balaenidae; genus Eubalaena; species Eubalaena glacialis. The sequence continues at coordinate 160,397,321 of NC_083719.1, read as the reverse complement.
ACCCAGTGGAGCCTGCCGGTACTCGGTGTTCTTGCACGGAATAGGGTGCCCAGGCGAGATCCTAGGTGTCTTGAAAAGCGTAGTAACGTTAAAAGAAAGGAGAACTGCAACTCATGTCTCAAGGAAACTTCTCCACGTGCCGCTTCAGCAGGGCTCTTCAAGGCTTTACCTTGAGGAAAGGACTAACGTCAAGTTTCCTTGTAGCTCTAGAGCGTCTCAGGAGGAGCTCCCACCCAGGCTATGAAAGCACCCTGTTGATTTAGAGAAAACTCGTTCCCTTCCCAGAGCCCTGCCTACAGTGACTAGAAACTCGTCCAAAACACTGGTATTTAGGTAGGTTCAAGGCGGCATGAATGGAGCTTTCAAAATGGGAAAGCAAGCCTTGTGCCATCAGGTCCCCGTTTCCAGTGAACACGCAGCCTACCTCCCTGTGATTTCTACCAAGTTAATATACATTCTAGCGACACACTGGTCCCTTCCCTGAATAACGTGTTCTTGGCACGGAGTTCTGCATGTAGCGAACTGCCTCTCCCAAGGAATGCTCTAGGTACGCTATAGGGGCTTAGCCTCTTCTAAAACCCTGCAGTGTAAGAGGAAGAACTGTGCTCTGGTTACAGCAGGAACGCAAGGCAACTTTCTCCTGTAAGTATGGGGTCTTAAGGTATGACTTTGTAGAAGGAATGTGAAAGAGTATTGGTTTCTCAGTGCCACTCAGCCTAGGGCATTGAGGCAATTTGCATGACATGTAGGACGTGAGAGAACAGATTACCTGGAGCTGTTGGAGTGCTGAGGAAATGTAGCTCTCCCAAGGAAGAGTGCAGTGTGTTGCCCTACACTTAGCATACACAGAGTGACTGGGAAAGGTATCCGGGCCTGGATGTTTCTTAGCAACCCAGTGGAGCCTGCCGGTACTCGGTGTTCTTGCACGGAATAGGGTGCCCAGGCGAGATCCTAGGTGTCTTGAAAAGCGTAGTAACGTTAAAAGAAAGGAGAACTGCAACTCCTGTCTCAAGGAAACTTCTCCACGTGCCGCTTCAGCAGGGCTCTTCAAGGCTTTACCTTGAGGAAAGGACTCACGTCAAGTTTCCTTGAGGCTCTAGAGGGTCTCAGGAGGAGCTCCCACCCAGGCTATGAAAGCACCCTGTTGATTTAGAGAAAACTCGTTCCCTTCCCAGAGCCCTGCCTACAGTGACTAGAAACTCGTCCAAAACTCTGGTATTTAGGTAGGTTCAAGGCGGCATGAATGGAGCTTTCAAAATGGGAAAGCAAGACTTGTGCCATCAGGTCTCCGTTTCCAGTGAGCACGCAGCCTACCCCCTTGTGATGTCTACCAAGTAAATATTCCCTCAAACTACACAATGGTCCCTTCCCTGAAGAATGTTTTCTTGGCACGGAGTTCTGCATGTAGCGAACTGCCTCTCCCAAGGAACGCTTTGGTAACGCTTTCGGTGCTTAGGCTCTTCTAAAACCCTGCAGTGTAAGAGGAAGAACTGTGCTTTGGTTACAGGAGGAATGCAAGCCAACTTTCTCCTGTAAGTATGGGGTCTTAAGGTATGACTTTGTAGAAGGACTGTGAAACAGTATTGGTTACTCAGTGCCGCTCAGCCTAGGGCATTGAGGCAGATATGCATGACATGTAGACGTGAGACAACAGATTGCCTGGAGCTGTTGGAGTGCTGAGGAAATCTAGCTCTCCCAAGGAGGCGTGCAGTGTGTTGCCCTACACTTAGCATACACAGAGTGACTGGGAAAGGTTTCCGGGCCTTGATGTTTCTGAGCTTCCCAGTCGAGCATGCCGGTCCTCGGTGTTCTTGCAGGGAATAGGGTGCCCACGGGAGTTACTAGGTGTCTTCATAAGCGTACTAACGTTCAAAGAAAGCAGAACTGCAACTCGTGTCTCCAGGAAACTGCTCCACGCTTTGGCTTCAGCAGGGCTCTTCAAGGCTTTACCTTGAGGAAACGACTCACGTCAAGTTTCCTTTGAGCTCTAGAGCTTCTAGGTGGAGCTCCCACCAGGCTACGAAAGCACCCTGTTGATTTCGAGAAAAGTCGTTCCCTTCCCAGAGCCCTGCCTACAGTGACTAGAAACTCGTCCAAAACACTGGTATTTAGGTAGGTTCAAGGCGGCATGAATGGAGCTTTCAAAATGGGAAAGCAAGCCTTGTGCCATCAGGTCCCCGTTTCCAGTGAACACGCAACCTACCTCCTTGTGATTTCTACCAAGTTAATATAGACTCTAGAGACACACTGGTCCCTTCCCTGAATAACGTGTTCTTGGCACGGAGTTCTGCATGTAGCGAACTGCCTCTCCCAAGGAATGCTCTAGGTACGCTATAGGGGCTTAGCCTCTTCTAAAACCCTGCAGTGTAAGAGGAAGAACTGTGCTTTGGTTACAGCAGGAACGCAAGGCAACTTTCTCCTGTAAGTATGGGGTCTTAAGGTATGACTTTGTAGAAGGAATGTGAAAGAGTATTGGTTACTCAGTGCCACTCAGCCTAGGGCATTGAGGCAGATATGCATGACATGTAGACGTGAGACAACAGATTGCCTGGAGCTGTTGGAGTGTTGAGGAAATCTAGCTCTCCCAAGGAGGCGTGCAGTGTGTTGCCCTACCCTTAGCATATTGAGAGTGACTGGGAAAGGTTTCCGGGCCTGGATGTTTCTGAGCTTCCCAGTCGAGCATGCCGGTCCTCGGTCTTCGTGCAGGGAATAGGGTGCCCACGAGAGTTACTAGGTGTCTTCATAAGCGTACTAACGTTCAAAGAAAGCAGAACTGCAACTCATGTCTCCAGGAAACTGCTCCACGCTTCGGCTTCAGCAGGGCTCTTCAAGGCTTTACCTTGAGGAAACGACTCAGGTCAAGTTTCCTTTGAGCTCTAGAGCTTCTAGGTGGAGCTCCCACCCAGGCTACGAAAGCACCCTGTTGATTTAGAGAAAACTCGTTCCCTTCCAAGAGCCCTGCCTACAGTGACTAGAGACCCGTCCAAAACACTGGTATTTAGGTAGCTTCAAGGCAGCATGAATGGAGCTTTCAAAATGGGAAAGCAAGCCTTGTGCCATCAGGTCTCCATTTCCAGGGAACACGCAGCCTACCCCCTTGTGATGTCTACCAAGTAAATATTCCCTCAAACTACACAATGGTCCCTTCCCTGAAGAATGTTTTCTTGGCACGGAGTTCTGCATGTAGCGAACTGCCTCTCCCAAGGAACGCTTTGGTAACGCTATCGGGGCTTAGGCTCTTCTAAAACCCTGCAGTGTAAGAGGAAGAACTGTGCTTTGGTTACAGGAGGAACGCAAGCCGAGTTTCTCCTGTAAGTATGGGGTCTTAAGGTATGACTTTGTAGAAGGAATGCGAAGCAGTTTTGATTTCTCAGTGCCGCTCAGCCTAGGGCATTGAGGCAATTTGCATGACATGTAGGACGTGAGAGAACAGATTACCTGGAGCTGTTGGAGTGCTGAGGAAATGTAGCTCTCCCAAGGAAGAGTGCAGTGTGTTGCCCTACACTTAGCATACACAGAGTGACTGGGAAAGGTATCCGGGCCTGGATGTTTCTTAGCAACCCAGTGGAGCCGGCCGGTACTCGGTGTTCTTGCACGGAATAGGGTGCCCAGGCGAGATCCTAGGTGTCTTGAAAAGCGTAGTAACGTTAAAAGAAAGGAGAACTGCAACTCATGTCTCAAGGAAACTTCTCCACGTGCCGCTTCAGCAGGGCTCTTCAAGGCTTTACCTTGAGGAAAGGACTCACGTCAAGTTTCCTTGTAGCTCTAGAGCGTCTCAGGAGGAGCTCCCACCCAGGCTACGAAAGCACCCTGTTGATTTAAAGAAAACTCGTTCCCTTCCCAGAGCCCTGCCTACAGTGACTAGAAACTCGTCCAAAACACTGGTATTTAGGTAGGTTCAAGGCGGCATGAATGGAGCTTTCAAAATGGGAAAGCAAGCCTTGTGCCATCAGGTCCCCGTTTCCAGTGAACACGCAGCCTACCTCCTTGTGATTTCTACCAAGTTAATATACACTCTAGTGACACACTGGTCCCTTCCCTGAATAACGTGTTCTTGGCACGGAGTTCTGCATGTAGCGAACTGCCTCTCCCAAGGAATGCTCTAGGTACGCTATAGGGGCTTAGCCTCTTCTAAAACCCTGCAGTGTAAGAGGAAGAACTGTGCTTTGGTTACAGCAGGAACGCAAGCCAACTTTCTCCTGTAAGTATGGGGTCGTAAGGTATGACTTTGTAGAAGGAATGTGAAAGAGTATTGGTTTCTCAGTGCCGCTCAGCCTAGGGCACAGAGGCAGATATGCATGACATGTAGATGTGAGACAACAGATTGCCTTGAGCTGTTGGAGTGCTGAGGAAATCTAGCTCTCCCAAGGAGGCGTGCAGTGTGTTGCCCTACACTTAGCATATTGAGAGTGACTGGGAAAGGTTTCCGTGCCTGGATGTTTCTGAGCTTCCCAGTCGAGCATGCCGGTCCTCGGTGTTCTTGCAGGGAATAGGGTGCCCACGGGAGTTACTAGGTGTCTTCATAAGCGTACTAACGTTCAAAGAAAGCAGAACTGCAACTCATGTCTCCAGGAAACTGCTCCACGCTTCGGCTTCAGCAGGGCCCTTCAAGGCTTTACCTTGAGGAAACGACTCACGTCAAGTTTCCTTTGAGCTCTAGAGGGTCTCAGGTGGAGCTCCCACCCAGGCTACGAAAGCACCCTGTTGATTTAGAGAAAACTCGTTCCCTTCCCAGAGCCCTGCCTACAGTGACTAGAGACCCGTCCAAAACACTGGTATTTCGGTAGCTTCAAGGCAGCATGAATGGAGCTTTCAAAATGGGAAAGCAAGCCTTGTGCCATCAGGTCTCCATTTCCAGTGAGCACGCAGCCTACCCCCTTGTGATGTCTACCAAGTAAATATTCCCTCAAACTACACAATGGTCCCTTCCCTGAAGAATGTTTTCTTGGCACGGAGTTCTGCATGTAGCGAACTGCCTCTCCCAAGGAACGCTTTGGTAACGCTATCGGGGCTTAGGCTCTTCTAAAACCCTGCAGTGTAAGAGGAAGAACTGTGCTTTGGTTACAGGAGGAACGCAAGCCGAGTTTCTCCTCTAAGTATGGGGTCTTAAGGTATGACTTTGTAGAAGGAATGCAAAGCAGTTTTGATTTCTCAGTGCCGCTCAGCCTAGGGCATTGAGGCAATTTGCATGACATGTAGGACGTGAGAGAACAGATTACCTGGAGCTGTTGGAGTGCTGAGGAAATGTAGCTCTCCCAAGGAAGAGTGCAGTGTGTTGCCCTACACTTAGCATACACAGAGTGACTGGGAAAGGTATCCGGGCCTGGATGTTTCTTAGCAACCCAGTGGAGCCTGCCGGTACTCGGTGTTCTTGCACGGAATAGGGTGCCCAGGCGAGATCCTAGGTGTCTTGAAAAGCGTAGTAACGTTAAAAGAAAGGAGAACTGCAACTCCTGTCTCAAGGAAACTTCTCCACGTGCCGCTTCAGCAGGGCTCTTCAAGGCTTTACCTTGAGGAAAGGACTCACGTCAAGTTTCCTTGAGGCTCTAGAGGGTCTCAGGAGGAGCTCCCACCCAGGCTATGAAAGCACCCTGTTGATTTAGAGAAAACTCGTTCCCTTCCCAGAGCCCTGCCTACAGTGACTAGAAACTCGTCCAAAACTCTGGTATTTAGGTAGGTTCAAGGCGGCATGAATGGAGCTTTCAAAATGGGAAAGCAAGACTTGTGCCATCAGGTCTCCGTTTCCAGTGAGCACGCAGCCTACCCCCTTGTGATGTCTACCAAGTAAATATTCCCTCAAACTACACAATGGTCCCTTCCCTGAAGAATGTTTTCTTGGCACGGAGTTCTGCATGTAGCGAACTGCCTCTCCCAAGGAACGCTTTGGTAACGCTTTCGGTGCTTAGGCTCTTCTAAAACCCTGCAGTGTAAGAGGAAGAACTGTGCTTTGGTTACAGGAGGAATGCAAGCCAACTTTCTCCTGTAAGTATGGGGTCTTAAGGTATGACTTTGTAGAAGGACTGTGAAACAGTATTGGTTACTCAGTGCCGCTCAGCCTAGGGCATTGAGGCAGATATGCATGACATGTAGACGTGAGACAACAGATTGCCTGGAGCTGTTGGAGTGCTGAGGAAATCTAGCTCTCCCAAGGAGGCGTGCAGTGTGTTGCCCTACACTTAGCATACACAGAGTGACTGGGAAAGGTTTCCGGGCCTTGATGTTTCTGAGCTTCCCAGTCGAGCATGCCGGTCCTCGGTGTTCTTGCAGGGAATAGGGTGCCCACGGGAGTTACTAGGTGTCTTCATAAGCGTACTAACGTTCAAAGAAAGCAGAACTGCAACTCGTGTCTCCAGGAAACTGCTCCACGCTTTGGCTTCAGCAGGGCTATTCAAGGCTTTACCTTGAGGAAATGACTCACGTCAAGTTTCCTTTGAGCTCTAGAGCTTCTAGGTGGAGCTCCCACCAGGCTACGAAAGCACCCTGTTGATTTCGAGAAAAGTCGTTCCCTTCCCAGAGCCCTGCCTACAGTGACTAGAAACTCGTCCAAAACACTGGTATTTAGGTAGGTTCAAGGCGGCATGAATGGAGCTTTCAAAATGGGAAAGCAAGCCTTGTGCCATCAGGTCCCCGTTTCCAGTGAACACGCAGCCTACCTCCTTGTGATTTCTACCAAGTTAATATAGACTCTAGAGACACACTGGTCCCTTCCCTGAATAACGTGTTCTTGGCACGGAGTTCTGCATGTAGCGAACTGCCTCTCCCAAGGAATGCTCTAGGTACGCTATAGGGGCTTAGCCTCTTCTAAAACCCTGCAGTGTAAGAGGAAGAACTGTGCTTTGGTTACAGCAGGAACGCAAGGCAACTTTCTCCTGTAAGTATGGGGTCTTAAGGTATGACTTTGTAGAAGGAATGTGAAAGAGTATTGGTTACTCAGTGCCACTCAGCCTAGGGCATTGAGGCAGATATGCATGACATGTAGACGTGAGACAACAGATTGCCTGGAGCTGTTGGAGTGTTGAGGAAATCTAGCTCTCCCAAGGAGGCGTGCAGTGTGTTGCCCTACCCTTAGCATATTGAGAGTGACTGGGAAAGGTTTCCGGGCCTGGATGTTTCTGAGCTTCCCAGTCGAGCATGCCGGTCCTCGGTCTTCGTGCAGGGAATAGGGTGCCCACGAGAGTTACTAGGTGTCTTCATAAGCGTACTAACGTTCAAAGAAAGCAGAACTGCAACTCATGTCTCCAGGAAACTGCTCCACGCTTCGGCTTCAGCAGGGCTCTTCAAGGCTTTACCTTGAGGAAACGACTCACGTCAAGTTTCCTTTGAGCTCTAGAGCTTCTAGGTGGAGCTCCCACCCAGGCTACGAAAGCACCCTGTTGATTTAGAGAAAACTCGTTCCCTTCCCAGAGCCCTGCCTACAGTGACTAGAGACCCGTCCAAAACACTGGTATTTAGGTAGCTTCAAGGCAGCATGAATGGAGCTTTCAAAATGGGAAAGCAAGCCTTGTGCCATCAGGTCTCCATTTCCAGGGAACACGCAGCCTACCCCCTTGTGATGTCTACCAAGTAAATATTCCCTCAAACTACACAATGGTCCCTTCCCTGAAGAATGTTTTCTTGGCACGGAGTTCTGCATGTAGCGAACTGCCTCTCCCAAGGAACGCTTTGGTAACGCTATCGGGGCTTAGGCTCTTCTAAAACCCTGCAGTGTAAGAGGAAGAACTGTGCTTTGGTTACAGGAGGAACGCAAGCCGAGTTTCTCCTGTAAGTATGGGGTCTTAAGGTATGACTTTGTAGAAGGAATGCGAAGCAGTTTTGATTTCTCAGTGCCGCTCAGCCTAGGGCATTGAGGCAATTTGCATGACATGTAGGACGTGAGAGAACAGATTACCTGGAGCTGTTGGAGTGCTGAGGAAATGTAGCTCTCCCAAGGAAGAGTGCAGTGTGTTGCCCTACACTTAGCATACACAGAGTGACTGGGAAAGGTATCCGGGCCTGGATGTTTCTTAGCAACCCAGTGGAGCCGGCCGGTACTCGGTGTTCTTGCACGGAATAGGGTGCCCAGGCGAGATCCTAGGTGTCTTGAAAAGCGTAGTAACGTTAAAAGAAAGGAGAACTGCAACTCATGTCTCAAGGAAACTTCTCCACGTGCCGCTTCAGCAGGGCTCTTCAAGGCTTTACCTTGAGGAAAGGACTCACGTCAAGTTTCCTTGTAGCTCTAGAGCGTCTCAGGAGGAGCTCCCACCCAGGCTACGAAAGCACCCTGTTGATTTAAAGAAAACTCGTTCCCTTCCCAGAGCCCTGCCTACAGTGACTAGAAACTCGTCCAAAACACTGGTATTTAGGTAGGTTCAAGGCGGCATGAATGGAGCTTTCAAAATGGGAAAGCAAGCCTTGTGCCATCAGGTCCCCGTTTCCAGTGAACACGCAGCCTACCTCCTTGTGATTTCTACCAAGTTAATATACACTCTAGTGACACACTGGTCCCTTCCCTGAATAACGTGTTCTTGGCACGGAGTTCTGCATGTAGCGAACTGCCTCTCCCAAGGAATGCTCTAGGTACGCTATAGGGGCTTAGCCTCTTCTAAAACCCTGCAGTGTAAGAGGAAGAACTGTGCTTTGGTTACAGCAGGAACGCAAGCCAACTTTCTCCTGTAAGTATGGGGTCGTAAGGTATGACTTTGTAGAAGGAATGTGAAAGAGTATTGGTTTCTCAGTGCCGCTCAGCCTAGGGCACAGAGGCAGATATGCATGACATGTAGATGTGAGACAACAGATTGCCTTGAGCTGTTGGAGTGCTGAGGAAATCTAGCTCTCCCAAGGAGGCGTGCAGTGTGTTGCCCTACACTTAGCATATTGAGAGTGACTGGGAAAGGTTTCCGTGCCTGGATGTTTCTGAGCTTCCCAGTCGAGCATGCCGGTCCTCGGTGTTCTTGCAGGGAATAGGGTGCCCACGGGAGTTACTAGGTGTCTTCATAAGCGTACTAACGTTCAAAGAAAGCAGAACTGCAACTCATGTCTCCAGGAAACTGCTCCACGCTTCGGCTTCAGCAGGGCCCTTCAAGGCTTTACCTTGAGGAAACGACTCACGTCAAGTTTCCTTTGAGCTCTAGAGGGTCTCAGGTGGAGCTCCCACCCAGGCTACGAAAGCACCCTGTTGATTTAGAGAAAACTCGTTCCCTTCCCAGAGCCCTGCCTACAGTGACTAGAGACCCGTCCAAAACACTGGTATTTCGGTAGCTTCAAGGCAGCATGAATGGAGCTTTCAAAATGGGAAAGCAAGCCTTGTGCCATCAGGTCTCCATTTCCAGTGAGCACGCAGCCTACCCCCTTGTGATGTCTACCAAGTAAATATTCCCTCAAACTACACAATGGTCCCTTCCCTGAAGAATGTTTTCTTGGCACGGAGTTCTGCATGTAGCGAACTGCCTCTCCCAAGGAACGCTTTGGTAACGCTATCGGGGCTTAGGCTCTTCTAAAACCCTGCAGTGTAAGAGGAAGAACTGTGCTTTGGTTACAGGAGGAACGCAAGCCGAGTTTCTCCTCTAAGTATGGGGTCTTAAGGTATGACTTTGTAGAAGGAATGCAAAGCAGTTTTGATTTCTCAGTGCCGCTCAGCCTAGGGCATTGAGGGAATTTGCATGACATGTAGGACGTGAGAGAACAGATTACCTGGAGCTGTTGGAGTGCTGAGGAAATGTAGCTCTCCCAAGGAAGAGTGCAGTGTGTTGCCCTACACTTAGCATACACAGAGTGACTGGGAAAGGTATCCGGGCCTGGATGTTTCTTAGCAACCCAGTGGAGCCTGCCGGTACTCGGTGTTCTTGCACGGAATAGGGTGCCCAGGCGAGATCCTAGGTGTCTTGAAAAGCGTAGTAACGTTAAAAGAAAGGAGAACTGCAACTCCTGTCTCAAGGAAACTTCTCCACGTGCCGCTTCAGCAGGGCTCTTCAAGGCTTTACCTTGAGGAAAGGACTCACGTCAAGTTTCCTTGAGGCTCTAGAGGGTCTCAGGAGGAGCTCCCACCCAGGCTATGAAAGCACCCTGTTGATTTAGAGAAAACTCGTTCCCTTCCCAGAGCCCTGCCTACAGTGACTAGAAACTCGTCCAAAACTCTGGTATTTAGGTAGGTTCAAGGCGGCATGAATGGAGCTTTCAAAATGGGAAAGCAAGACTTGTGCCATCAGGTCTCCGTTTCCAGTGAGCACGCAGCCTACCCCCTTGTGATGTCTACCAAGTAAATATTCCCTCAAACTACACAATGGTCCCTTCCCTGAAGAATGTTTTCTTGGCACGGAGTTCTGCATGTAGCGAACTGCCTCTCCCAAGGAACGCTTTGGTAACGCTTTCGGTGCTTAGGCTCTTCTAAAACCCTGCAGTGTAAGAGGAAGAACTGTGCTTTGGTTACAGGAGGAATGCAAGCCAACTTTCTCCTGTAAGTATGGGGTCTTAAGGTATGACTTTGTAGAAGGACTGTGAAACAGTATTGGTTACTCAGTGCCGCTCAGCCTAGGGCATTGAGGCAGATATGCATGACATGTAGACGTGAGACAACAGATTGCCTGGAGCTGTTGGAGTGCTGAGGAAATCTAGCTCTCCCAAGGAGGCGTGCAGTGTGTTGCCCTACACTTAGCATACACAGAGTGACTGGGAAAGGTTTCCGGGCCTTGATGTTTCTGAGCTTCCCAGTCGAGCATGCCGGTCCTCGGTGTTCTTGCAGGGAATAGGGTGCCCACGGGAGTTACTAGGTGTCTTCATAAGCGTACTAACGTTCAAAGAAAGCAGAACTGCAACTCGTGTCTCCAGGAAACTGCTCCACGCTTTGGCTTCAGCAGGGCTATTCAAGGCTTTACCTTGAGGAAATGACTCACGTCAAGTTTCCTTTGAGCTCTAGAGCTTCTAGGTGGAGCTCCCACCAGGCTACGAAAGCACCCTGTTGATTTCGAGAAAAGTCGTTCCCTTCCCAGAGCCCTGCCTACAGTGACTAGAAACTCGTCCAAAACACTGGTATTTAGGTAGGTTCAAGGCGGCATGAATGGAGCTTTCAAAATGGGAAAGCAAGCCTTGTGCCATCAGGTCCCCGTTTCCAGTGAACACGCAGCCTACCTCCTTGTGATTTCTACCAAGTTAATATAGACTCTAGAGACACACTGGTCCCTTCCCTGAATAACGTGTTCTTGGCACGGAGTTCTGCATGTAGCGAACTGCCTCTCCCAAGGAATGCTCTAGGTACGCTATAGGGGCTTAGCCTCTTCTAAAACCCTGCAGTGTAAGAGGAAGAACTGTGCTTTGGTTACAGCAGGAACGCAAGGCAACTTTCTCCTGTAAGTATGGGGTCTTAAGGTATGACTTTGTAGAAGGAATGTGAAAGAGTATTGGTTACTCAGTGCCACTCAGCCTAGGGCATTGAGGCAGATATGCATGACATGTAGACGTGAGACAACAGATTGCCTGGAGCTGTTGGAGTGTTGAGGAAATCTAGCTCTCCCAAGGAGGCGTGCAGTGTGTTGCCCTACCCTTAGCATATTGAGAGTGACTGGGAAAGGTTTCCGGGCCTGGATGTTTCTGAGCTTCCCAGTCGAGCATGCCGGTCCTCGGTCTTCGTGCAGGGAATAGGGTGCCCACGAGAGTTACTAGGTGTCTTCATAAGCGTACTAACGTTCAAAGAAAGCAGAACTGCAACTCATGTCTCCAGGAAACTGCTCCACGCTTCGGCTTCAGCAGGGCTCTTCAAGGCTTTACCTTGAGGAAACGACTCACGTCAAGTTTCCTTTGAGCTCTAGAGCTTCTAGGTGGAGCTCCCACCCAGGCTACGAAAGCACCCTGTTGATTTAGAGAAAACTCGTTCCCTTCCCAGAGCCCTGCCTACAGTGACTAGAGACCCGTCCAAAACACTGGTATTTAGGTAGCTTCAAGGCAGCATGAATGGAGCTTTCAAAATGGGAAAGCAAGCCTTGTGCCATCAGGTCTCCATTTCCAGGGAACACGCAGCCTACCCCCTTGTGATGTCTACCAAGTAAATATTCCCTCAAACTACACAATGGTCCCTTCCCTGAAGAATGTTTTCTTGGCACGGAGTTCTGCATGTAGCGAACTGCCTCTCCCAAGGAACGCTTTGGTAACGCTATCGGGGCTTAGGCTCTTCTAAAACCCTGCAGTGTAAGAGGAAGAACTGTGCTTTGGTTACAGGAGGAACGCAAGCCGAGTTTCTCCTGTAAGTATGGGGTCTTAAGGTATGACTTTGTAGAAGGAATGCGAAGCAGTTTTGATTTCTCAGTGCCGCTCAGCCTAGGGCATTGAGGCAATTTGCATGACATGTAGGACGTGAGAGAACAGATTACCTGGAGCTGTTGGAGTGCTGAGGAAATGTAGCTCTCCCAAGGAAGAGTGCAGTGTGTTGCCCTACACTTAGCATACACAGAGTGACTGGGAAAGGTATCCGGGCCTGGATGTTTCTTAGCAACCCAGTGGAGCCGGCCGGTACTCGGTGTTCTTGCACGGAATAGGGTGCCCAGGCGAGATCCTAGGTGTCTTGAAAAGCGTAGTAACGTTAAAAGAAAGGAGAACTGCAACTCATGTCTCAAGGAAACTTCTCCACGTGCCGCTTCAGCAGGGCTCTTCAAGGCTTTACCTTGAGGAAAGGACTCACGTCAAGTTTCCTTGTAGCTCTAGAGCGTCTCAGGAGGAGCTCCCACCCAGGCTACGAAAGCACCCTGTTGATTTAAAGAAAACTCGTTCCCTTCCCAGAGCCCTGCCTACAGTGACTAGAAACTCGTCCAAAACACTGGTATTTAGGTAGGTTCAAGGCGGCATGAATGGAGCTTTCAAAATGGGAAAGCAAGCCTTGTGCCATCAGGTCCCCGTTTCCAGTGAACACGCAGCCTACCTCCTTGTGATTTCTACCAAGTTAATATACACTCTAGTGACACACTGGTCCCTTCCCTGAATAACGTGTTCTTGGCACGGAGTTCTGCATGTAGCGAACTGCCTCTCCCAAGGAATGCTCTAGGTACGCTATAGGGGCTTAGCCTCTTCTAAAACCCTGCAGTGTAAGAGGAAGAACTGTGCTTTGGTTACAGCAGGAACGCAAGCCAACTTTCTCCTGTAAGTATGGGGTCGTAAGGTATGACTTTGTAGAAGGAATGTGAAAGAGTATTGGTTTCTCAGTGCCGCTCAGCCTAGGGCACAGAGGCAGATATGCATGACATGTAGATGTGAGACAACAGATTGCCTTGAGCTGTTGGAGTGCTGAGGAAATCTAGCTCTCCCAAGGAGGCGTGCAGTGTGTTGCCCTACACTTAGCATATTGAGAGTGACTGGGAAAGGTTTCCGGGCCTGGATGTTTCTGAGCTTCCCAGTCGAGCATGCCGGTCCTCGGTGTTCTTGCAGGGAATAGGGTGCCCACGGGAGTTACTAGGTGTCTTCATAAGCGTACTAACGTTCAAAGAAAGCAGAACTGCAACTCATGTCTCCAGGAAACTGCTCCACGCTTCGGCTTCAGCAGGGCTCTTCAAGGCTTTACCTTGAGGAAACGACTCACGTCAAGTTTCCTTTGAGCTCTGGACGGTCTCAGGTGGAGCTCCCACCCAGGCTACGAAAGCACCCTGTTGATTTAGAGAAAACTCGTTCCCTTCCCAGAGCCCTGCCTACAGTGACTAGAGACCCGTCCAAAACACTGGTATTTAGGTAGCTTCAAGGCAGCATGAATGGAGCTTTCAAAATGGGAAAGCAAGCCTTGTGCCATCAGGTCTCCGTTTCCAGTGAGCACGCAGCCTACCCCCTTGTGATGTCTACCAAGTAAATATTCCCTCAAACTACACAATGGTCCCTTCCCTGAAGAATGTTTTCTTGGCACGGAGTTCTGCATGTAGCGAACTGCCTCTCCCAAGGAACGCTTTGGTAACGCTATCGGGGCTTAGGCTCTTCTAAAACCCTGCAGTGTAAGAGGAAGAACTGTGCTTTGGTTACAGCAGGAACGCAAGCCAACTTTCACCTGTAAGTATGGGGTCTTAAGGTATGACTTTGTAGAAGGAATGTGAAAGAGTATTGGTTTCTCAGTGCCGCTCAGCCTAGGGCACTGAGGCAGATATGCATGACATGTAGACGTGAGACAACAGATTGCCTGGAGCTGTTGGAGTGCTGAGGAAATCTAGCTCTTCCAAGGAGGCGTGCAGTGTGTTGCCTTACACTTAGCATATTGAGAGTGACTGGGAAAGGTTTCCGGGCCTAGATGTTTCTGAGCTTCCCAGTCGAGCATGCCGGTCCTCGGTGTTCTTGCAGGGAATAGGGTGCCCACGAGAGTTACTAGGTGTCTTCATAAGCGTACTAACAATCAAAGAAAGGAGAACTGCAACTCATGTCTCCAGGAAACTGCTCCACGCTTCGGCTTCAGCAGGGCCCTTCAAGGCTTTACCTTGAGGAAACGACTCACGTCAAGTTTCCTTTGAGCTCTAGAGCGTCTCAGTTGGAGCTCCCACCCAGGCTACGAAAGCACCCTGTTGATTTAGAGAAAACTCGTTCCCTTCCCACAGCCCTGCCTACAGTGACTAGAGACACCTCCAAAACACTGGTATTTAGATAGCTTCAAGGCAGCATGAATGGTGCTTTCAAAATGGGAAAGCAAGCCTTGTGCCATCAGGTCTCCGTTTCCAGGGAACACGCAGCCTACCCCCTTGTGATGTCTACCAAGTAAATATTCCCTCAAACTACACAATGGTCCCTTCCCTGAAGAATGCTTTCTTGGCACGGAGTTCTGCATGTAGCGAACTGCCTCTCCCAAGGAACGCTTTGGTAACGCTATCGGGGCTTAGGCTCTTCTAAAACCCTGCAGTGTAAGAGGAAGAACTGTGCTTTGGTTACAGGAGGAACGCAAGCCGAGTTTCTCCTCTAAGTATGGGGTCTTAAGGTATGACTTTGTAGAAGGAATGCGAAGCAGTTTTGATTTCTCAGTGCCGCTCAGCCTAGGGCATTGAGGCAATTTGCATGACATGTAGGACGTGAGAGAACAGATTACCTGGAGCTGTTGGAGTGCTGAGGAAATGTAGCTCTCCCAAGGAAGAGTGCAGTGTGCTGCCCTACAGTTAGCATACACAGAGTGACTGGGAAAGGTATCCGGGCCTGGATGTTTCTTAGCAACCCAGTGGAGCCTGCCGGTACTCGGTGTTCTTGCACGGAATAGGGTGCCCAGGCGAGATCCTAGGTGTCTTGAAAAGCGTAGTAACGTTAAAAGAAAGGAGAACTGCAACTCCTGTCTCAAGGAAACTTCTCCACGTGCCGCTTCAGCAGGGCTCTTCAAGGCTTTACCTTGAGGAAAGGACACACGTCAAGTTTCCTTGAGGCTCTAGAGCGTCTCAGGAGGAGCTCCCACCCAGGCTATGAAAGCACCCTGTTGATTTAGAGAAAACTCGTTCCCTTCCCAGAGCCCTGCCTACAGTGACTAGAAACTCGTCCAAAACTCTGGTATTTAGGTAGGTTCAAGGCGGCATGAATGGAGCTTTCAAAATGGGAAAGCAAGACTTGTGCCATCAGGTCTCCGTTTCCAGTGAGCACGCAGCCTACCCCCTTGTGATGTCTACCAAGTAAATATTCCCTCAAACTACACAATGGTCCCTTCCCTGAATAACGTGTTCTTGGCACGGAGTTCTGCATGTAGCGAACTGCCTCTCCCAAGGAATGCTCTAGGTACGCTATAGGGGCTTAGCCTCTTCTAAAACCCTGCAGTGTAAGAGGAAGAACTGTGCTTTGGTTACAGCAGGAACGCAAGGCAACTTTCTCCTGTAAGTATGGGGTCTTAAGGTATGACTTTGTAGAAGGAATGTGAAAGAGTATTGGTTACTCAGTGCCACTCAGCCTAGGGCATTGAGGCAGATATGCATGACATGTAGACGTGAGACAACAGATTGCCTGGAGCTGTTGGAGTGTTGAGGAAATCTAGCTCTCCCAAGGAGGCGTGCAGTGTGTTGCCCTACCCTTAGCATATTGAGAGTGACTGGGAAAGGTTTCCGGGCCTGGATGTTTCTGAGCTTCCCAGTCGAGCATGCCGGTCCTCTGTCTTCGTGCAGGGAATAGGGTGCCCACGAGAGTTACTAGGTGTCTTCATAAGCGTACTAACGTTCAAAGAAAGCAGAACTGCAACTCATGTCTCCAGGAAACTGCTCCACGCTTCGGCTTCAGCAGGGCTCTTCAAGGCTTTACCTTGAGGAAACGACTCACGTCAAGTTTCCTTTGAGCTCTAGAGCTTCTATGTGGAGCTCCCACCCAGGCTACGAAAGCACCCTGTTGATTTAGAGAAAACTCGTTCCCTTCCAAGAGCCCTGCCTACAGTGACTAGAGACCCGTCCAAAACACTGGTATTTAGGTAGCTTCAAGGCAGCATGAATGGAGCTTTCAAAATGGGAAAGCAAGCCTTGTGCCATCAGGTCTCCGTTTCCAGGGAACACGCAGCCTACCCCCTTGTGATGTCTACCAAGTAAATATTCCCTCAAACTACACAATGGTCCCTTCCCTGAAGAATGTTTTCTTGGCACGGAGTTCTGCATGTAGCGAACTGCCTCTCCCAAGGAACGCTTTGGTAACGCTATCGGGGCTTAGGCTCTTCTAAAACCCTGCAGTGTAAGAGGAAGAACTGTGCTTTGGTTACAGGAGGAACGCAAGCCGAGTTTCTCCTGTAAGTATGGGGTCTTAAGGTATGACTTTGTAGAAGGAATGCGAAGCAGTTTTGATTTCTCAGTGCCGCTCAGCCTAGGGCATTGAGGCAATTTGCATGACATGTAGGACGTGAGAGAACAGATTACCTGGAGCTGTTGGAGTGCTGAGGAAATGTAGCTCTCCCAAGGAAGAGTGCAGTGTGTTGCCCTACACTTAGCATACACAGAGTGACTGGGAAAGGTATCCGGGTCTGGATGTTTCTTAGCAACCCAGTGGAGCCTGCCGGTACTCGGTGTTCTTGCACGGAATAGGGTGCCCAGGCGAGATCCTAGGTGTCTTGAAAAGCGTAGTAACGTTAAAAGAAAGGAGAACTGCAACTCATGTCTCAAGGAAACTTCTCCACGTGCCGCTTCAGCAGGGCTCTTCAAGGCTTTACCTTGAGGAAAGGACTCACGTCAAGTTTCCTTGTAGCTCTAGAGCGTCTCAGGAGGAGCTCCCACCCAGGCTACGAAAGCACCCTGTTGATTTAAAGAAAACTCGTTCCCTTCCCAGAGCCCTGCCTACAGTGACTAGAAACTCGTCCAAAACACTGGTATTTAGGTAGGTTCAAGGCGGCATGAATGGAGCTTTCAAAATGGGAAAGCAAGCCTTGTGCCATCAGGTCCCCGTTTCCAGTGAACACGCAGCCTACCTCCTTGTGATTTCTACCAAGTTAATATACACTCTAGTGACACACTGGTCCCTTCCCTGAATAACGTGTTCTTGGCACGGAGTTCTGCATGTAGCGAACTGCCTCTCCCAAGGAACGCTTTGGTAACGCTATCGGGGCTTAGGCTCTTCTAAAACCCTGCAGTGTAAGAGGAAGAACTGTGCTTTGGTTACAGCAGGAACGCAAGCCAACTTTCTCCTGTAAGTATGGGGTCTTAAGGTATGACTTTGTAGAAGGAATGTGAAAGAGTATTGGTTTCTCAGTGCCGCTCAGCCTAGGGCACTGAGGCAGATATGCATGACATGTAGACGTGAGACAACAGATTGCCTGGAGCTGTTGGAGTGTTGAGGAAATCTAGCTCTTCCAAGGAGGCGTGCAGTGTGTTGCCTTACACTTAGCATATTGAGAGTGACTGGGAAAGGTTTCCGGGCCTAGATGTTTCTGAGCTTCCCAGTCGAGCATGCCGGTCCTCGGTGTTCTTGCAGGGAATAGGGTGCCCACGAGAGTTACTAGGTGTCTTCATAAGCGTACTAACAATCAAAGAAAGCAGAACTGCAACTCATGTCTCCAGGAAACTGCTCCACGCTTCGGCTTCAGCAGGGCCCTTCAAGGCTTTACCTTGAGGAAACGACTCACGTCAAGTTTCCTTTGAGCTCTAGAGCGTCTCAGTTGGAGCTCCCACCCAGGCTACGAAAGCACCCTGTTGATTTAGAGAAAACTCGTTCCCTTCCCACAGCCCTGCCTACAGTGACTAGAGACCCGTCCAAAACACTGGTATTTAGATAGCTTCAAGGCAGCATGAATGGAGCTTTCAAAATGGGAAAGCAAGCCTTGTGCCATCAGGTCTCCGTTTCCAGGGAACACGCAGCCTACCCCCTTGTGATGTCTACCAAGTAAATATTCCCTCAAACTACACAATGGTCCCTTCCCTGAAGAATGTTTTCTTGGCACGGAGTTCTGCATGTAGCGAACTGCCTCTCCCAAGGAACGCTTTGGTAACGCTATCGGGGCTTAGGCTCTTCTAAAACCCTGCAGTGTAAGAGGAAGAACTGTGCTTTGGTTACAGGAGGAACGCAAGCCGAGTTTCTCCTCTAAGTATGGGGTCTTAAGGTATGACTTTGTAGAAGGAATGCGAAGCAGTTTTGATTTCTCAGTGCCGCTCAGCCTAGGGCATTGAGGCAATTTGCATGACATGTAGGACGTGAGAGAACAGATTACCTGGAGCTGTTGGAGTGCTGAGGAAATGTAGCTCTCCCAAGGAAGAGTGCAGTGTGCTGCCCTACACTTAGCATACACAGAGTGACTGGGAAAGGTATCCGGGCCTGGATGTTTCTTAGCAACCCACTGGAGCCTGCCGGTACTCGGTGTTCTTGCATGGAATAGGGTGCCCAGGCGAGATCCTAGGTGTCTTGAAAAGCGTAGTAACGTTAAAAGAAAGGAGAACTGCAACTCATGTCTCAAGGAAACTTCTCCACGTGCCGCTTCAGCAGGGCTCTTCACGGCTTTACCTTGAGGAAAGGACTCACGTCAAGTTTCCTTGAGGCTCTAGAGCGTCTCAGGAGGAGCTCCCACCCAGGCTATGAAAGCACCCTGTTGATTTAGAGAAAACTCGTTCCCTTCCCAGAGCCCTGCCTACAGTGACTAGAAACTCGTCCAAAACTCTGGTATTTAGGTAGGTTCAAGGCGGCATGAATGGAGCTTTCAAAATGGGAAACAAGACTTGTGCCATCAGGTCTCCGTTTCCAGTGAGCACTCAGCCTACCCCCTTGTGATGTCTACCAAGTAAATATTCCCTCAAACTACACAATGGTCCCTTCCCTGAAGAATGTTTTCTTGGCACGGAGTTCTGCATGTAGCGAACTGCCTCTCCCAAGGAACGCTTTGGTAACGCTTTCGGTGCTTAGGCTCTTCTAAAACCCTGCAGTGTAAGAGGAAGAACTGTGCTTTGGTTACAGGAGGAATGCAAGCCAACTTTCTCCTGTAAGTATGGGGTCTTAAGGTATGACTTTGTAGAAGGACTGTGAAACAGTATTGGTTACTCAGTGCCGCTCAGCCTAGGGCATTGAGGCAGATATGCATGACATGTAGACGTGAGACAACAGATTGCCTGGAGCTGTTGGAGTGCTGAGGAAATCTAGCTCTCCCAAGGAGGCGTGCAGTGTGTTGCCCTACACTTAGCATACACAGAGTGACTGGGAAAGGTTTCCGGGCCTTGATGTTTCTGAGCTTCCCAGTCGAGCATGCCGGTCCTCGGTGTTCTTGCAGGGAATAGGGTGCCCACGGGAGTTACTAGGTGTCTTCATAAGCGTACTAACGTTCAAAGAAAGCAGAACTGCAACTCGTGTCTCCAGGAAACTGCTCCACGCTTTGGCTTCAGCAGGGCTCTTCAAGGCTTTACCTTGAGGAAACGACTCACGTCAAGTTTCCTTTGAGCTCTAGAGCTTCTAGGTGGAGCTCCCACCAGGCTACGAAAGCACCCTGTTGATTTAGAGAAAACTCGTTCCCTTCCCAGAGCCCTGCCTACAGTGACTAGAAACTCGTCCAAAACACTGGTATTTAGGTAGGTTCAAGGCGGCATGAATGGAGCTTTCAAAATGGGAAAGCAAGCCTTGTGCCATCAGGTCCCCGTTTCCAGTGAACACGCAGCCTACCTCCTTGTGATTTCTACCAAGTTAATATAGACTCTAGAGACACACTGGTCCCTTCCCTGAATAACGTGTTCTTGGCACGGAGTTCTGCATGTAGCGAACTGCCTCTCCCAAGGAATGCTCTAGGTACGCTATAGGGGCTTAGCCTCTTCTAAAACCCTGCAGTGTAAGAGGAAGAACTGTGCTTTGGTTACAGCAGGAACGCAAGGCAACTTTCTCCTGTAAGTATGGGGTCTTAAGGTATGACTTTGTAGAAGGAATGTGAAAGAGTATTGGTTACTCAGTGCCACTCAGCCTAGGGCATTGAGGCAGATATGCATGACATGTAGACGTGAGACAACAGATTGCCTGGAGCTGTTGGAGTGTTGAGGAAATCTAGCTCTCCCAAGGAGGCGTGCAGTGTGTTGCCCTACCCTTAGCATATTGAGAGTGACTGGGAAAGGTTTCCGGGCCTGGATGTTTCTGAGCTTCCCAGTCGAGCATGCCGGTCCTCGGTGTTCTTGCAGGGAATAGGGTGCCCACTAGAGTTACTAGGTGTCTTCATAAGCGTACTAACGTTCAAAGAAAGCAGAACTACAACTCATGTCTCCAGGAAGCTGCTCCACGCTTCGGCTTCAGCAGGGCTCTTCAAGGCTTTACCTTGAGGAAACGACTCACGTCAAGTTTCCTTTGAGCTCTAGAGCGTCTCAGGTGGAGCTCCCACCCAGGCTACGAAAGCACCCTGTTGATTTAGAGAAAACTCGTTCCCTTCCCACAGCCCTGCCTACAGTGACTAGAGACCCGTCCAAAACACTGGTATTTAGGTAGCTTCAAGGCAGCATGAATGGAGCTTTCAAAATGGGAAAGCAAGCCTTGTGCCATCAGGTCTCAGTTTCCAGTGAGCACGCAGCCTACCCCCTTGTGATGTCTACCAAGTAAATATTCCCTCAACTACACAATGGTCCCTTCCCTGAAGAATGTTTTCTTGGCACGGAGTTCTGCATGTAGCGAACTGCCTCTCCCAAGGAACGCTTTGGTAACGCTATCGGGGCTTAGGCTCTTCTAAAACCCTGCAGTGTAAGAGGAAGAACTGTGCTTTGGTTACAGCAGGAACGCAAGGCAACTTTCTCCTGTAAGTATGGGGTCTTAAGTTATGACTTTGTAGAAGGAATGTGAAAGAGTATTGGTTTCTCAGTGCCGCTCAGCCTAGGGCACTGAGGCAGATATGCATGACATGTAGACGTGAGACAACAGTTTGCCTGGAGCTGTTGGAGTGCTGAGGAAATCTAGCTCTTCCAAGGAGGCGTGCAGTGTGTTGCCTTACACTTAGCATATTGAGAGTGACTGGGAAAGGTTTCCGGGCCTAGATGTTTCTGAGCTTCCCAGTCGAGCATGCCGGTCCTCGGTGTTCTTGCAGGGAATAGGGTGCCCACGAGAGTTACTAGGTGTCTTTATAAGCGTACTAACAATCAAAGAAAGCAGAACTGCAACTCATGTCTCCAGGAAACTGCTCCACGCTTCGGCTTCAGCAGGGCTCTTCAAGGCTTTACCTTGAGGAAACGACTCACGTCAAGTTTCCTTTGAGCTCTGGAGCTTCTAGGTGGAGCTCCCACCAGGCTACGAAAGCACCCTGTTGATTTAGAGAAAACTCGTTCCCTTCCCACAGCCCTGCCTACAGTGACTAGAGAACCGTCCAAACTACTGGTATTTAGGTAGCTTCAAGGCAGCATGAATGGAGCTTTCAAAATGGGAAAGCAAGCCTTGTGCCATCAGGTCTCCGTTTCCAGGGAACACGCAGCCTACCCCCTTGTGATGTCTACCAAGTAAATATTCCCTCAAACTACACAATGGTCCCTTCCCTGAAGAATGTTTTCTTGGCACGGAGTTCTGCATGTAGCGAACTGCCTCTCCCAAGGAACGCTTTGGTAACGCTATCGGGGCTTAGGCTCTTCTAAAACCCTGCAGTGTAAGAGGAAGAACTGTGCTTTGGTTACAGGAGGAACGCAAGCCGAGTTTCTCCTCTAAGTATGGGGTCTTAAGGTATGACTTTGTAGAAGGAATGCAAAGCAGTTTTGATTTCTCAGTGCCGCTCAGCCTAGGGCATTGAGGCAATTTGCATGACATGTAGGACGTGAGAGAACAGATTACCTGGAGCTGTTGGAGTGCTGAGGAAATGTAGCTCTCCCAAGGAAGAGTGCAGTGTGTTGCCCTACACTTAGCATACACAGAGTGACTGGGAAAGGTATCCGGGCCTGGATGTTTCTTAGCAACCCAGTGGAGCCTGCCGGTACTCGGTGTTCTTGCACGGAATAGGGTGCCCAGGCGAGATCCTAGGTGTCTTGAAAAGCGTAGTAAAGTTAAAAGAAAGGAGAACTGCAACTCATGTCTCAAGGAAACTTCTCCACGTTCCGCTTCAGCAGGGCTCTTCAAGGCTTTACCTTGAGGAAAGGACTCGCGTCAAGTTTCCTTGAGGCTCTAGAGCGTCTCAGGAGGAGCTCCCACCCAGGCTATGAAAGCACCCTGTTGATTTAGAGAAAACTCGTTCCCTTCCCAGAGCCCTGCCTACAGTGACTAGAAACTCGTCCAAAACTCTGGTATTTAGGTAGGTTCAAGGCGGCATGAATGGAGCTTTCAAAATGGGAAAGCAAGACTTGTGCCATCAGGTCTCCGTTTCCAGTGAGCACGCAGCCTACCCCCTTGTGATGTCTACCAAGTAAATATTCCCTCAAACTACACAATGGTCCCTTCCCTGAAGAATGTTTTCTTGGCACGGAGTTCTGCATGTAGCGAACTGCCTCTCCCAAGGAACGCTTTGGTAACGCTTTCGGTGCTTAGGCTCTTCTAAAACCCTGCAGTGTAAGAGGAAGAACTGTGCTTTGGTTACAGGAGGAATGCAAGCCAACTTTCTCCTGTAAGTATGGGGTCTTAAGGTATGACTTTGTAGAAGGACTGTGAAACAGTATTGGTTACTCAGTGCCGCTCAGCCTAGGGCATTGAGGCAGATATGCATGACATGTAGACGTGAGACAACAGATTGCCTGGAGCTGTTGGAGTGCTGAGGAAATCTAGCTCTCCCAAGGAGGCGTGCAGTGTGTTGCCCTACACTTAGCATACACAGAGTGACTGGGAAAGGTTTCCGGGCCTTGATGTTTCTGAGCTTCCCAGTCGAGCATGCCGGTCCTCGGTGTTCTTGCAGGGAATAGGGTGCCCACGGGAGTTACTAGGTGTCTTCATAAGCGTACTAACGTTCAAAGAAAGCAGAACTGCAACTCGTGTCTCCAGGAAACTGCTCCACGCTTTGGCTTCAGCAGGGCTCTTCAAGGCTTTACCTTGAGGAAACGACTCACGTCAAGTTTCCTTTGAGCTCTAGAGCTTCTAGGTGGAGCTCCCACCAGGCTACGAAAGCACCCTGTTGATTTCGAGAAAACTCGTTCCCTTCCCAGAGCCCTGCCTACAGTGACTAGAAACTCGTCCAAAACACTGGTATTTAGGTAGGTTCAAGGCGGCATGAATGGAGCTTTCAAAATGGGAAAGCAAGCCTTGTGCCATCAGGTCCCCGTTTCCAGTGAACACGCAGCCTACCTCCTTGTGATTTCTACCAAGTTAATATAGACTCTAGAGACACACTGGTCCCTTCCCTGAATAACGTGTTCTTGGCACGGAGTTCTGCATGTAGCGAACTGCCTCTCCCAAGGAATGCTCTAGGTACGCTATAGGGGCTTAGCCTCTTCTAAAACCCTGCAGTGTAAGAGGAAGAACTGTGCTTTGGTTACAGCAGGAACGCAAGGCAACTTTCTCCTGGAAGTATGGGGTCTTAAGGTATGACTTTGTAGAAGGAATGTGAAAGAGTATTGGTTACTCAGTGCCACTCAGCCTAGGGCATTGAGGCAGATATGCATGACATGTAGACGTGAGACAACAGATTGCCTGGAGCTGTTGGAGTGCTGAGGAAATCTAGCTCTCCCAAGGAGGCGTGCAGTGTGTTGCCCTACCCTTAGCATATTGAGAGTGACTGGGAAAGGTTTCCGGGCCTGGATGTTTCTGAGCTTCCCAGTCGAGCATGCCGGTCCTCGGTCTTCGTGCAGGGAATAGGGTGCCCACGAGAGTTACTAGGTGTCTTCATAAGCGTACTAACGTTCAAAGAAAGCAGAACTGCAACTCATGTCTCCAGGAAACTGCTCCACGCTTCGGCTTCAGCAGGGCTCTTCAAGGCTTTACCTTGAGGAAACGACTCACGTCAAGGTTCCTTTGAGCTCTAGAGCTTCTAGGTGGAGCTCCCACCCAGGCTACGAAAGCACCCTGTTGATTTAGAGAAAACTCGTTCCCTTCCCAGAGCCCTGCCTACAGTGACTAGAGACCCGTCCAAAACACTGGTATTTAGGTAGTTTCAAGGCAGCATGAATGGAGCTTTCAAAATGGGAAAGCAAGCCTTGTGCCATCAGGTCTCCGTTTCCAGGGAACACGCAGCCTACCCCCTTGTGATGTCTACCAAGTAAATATTCCCTCAAACTACACAATGGTCCCTTCCCTGAAGAATGTTTTCTTGGCACGGAGTTCTGCATGTAGCGAACTGCCTCTCCCAAGGAACGCTTTGGTAACGCTATCGGGGCTTAGGCTCTTCTAAAACCCTGCAGTGTAAGAGGAAGAACTGTGCTTTGGTTACAGGAGGAACGCAAGCCGAGTTTCTCCTCTAAGTATGGGGTCTTAAGGTATGACTTTGTAGAAGGAATGCAAAGCAGTTTTGATTTCTCAGTGCCGCTCAGCCTAGGGCATTGAGGCAATTTGCATGACATGTAGGACGTGAGAGAACAGATTACCTGGAGCTGTTGGAGTGCTGAGGAAATGTAGCTCTCCCAAGGAAGAGTGCAGTGTGTTGCCCTACACTTAGCATACACAGAGTGACTGGGAAAGGTATCCGGGCCTGGATGTTTCTTAGCAACCCAGTGGAGCCTGCCGGTACTCGGTGTTCTTGCACGGAATAGGGTGCCCAGGCGAGATCCTAGGTGTCTTGAAAAGCGTAGTAACGTTAAAAGAAAGGAGAACTGCAACTCATGTCTCAAGGAAACTTCTCCACGTGCCGCTTCAGCAGGGCTCTTCAAGGCTTTACCTTGAGGAAAGGACTCACGTCAAGTTTCCTTGTAGCTCTAGAGCGTCTCGTGAGGAGCTCCCACCCAGGCTACGAAAGCACCCTGTTGATTTAAAGAAAACTCGTTCCCTTCCCAGAGCCCTGCCTACAGTGACTAGAAACTCGTCCAAAACACTGGTATTTAGGTAGGTTCAAGGCGGCATGAATGGAGCTTTCAAAATGGGAAAGCAAGCCTTGTGCCATCAGGTCCCCGTTTCCAGTGAGCACGCAGCCTACCTCCTTGTGATTTCTACCAAGTTAATATACACTCTAGTGACACACTGGTCCCTTCCCTGAATAACGTGTTCTTGGCACGGAGTTCTGCATGTAGCGAACTGCCTCTCCCAAGGAACGCTTTGGTAACGCTATCGGGGCTTAGGCTCTTCTAAAACCCTGCAGTGTAAGAGGAAGAACTGTGCTTTGGTTACAGCAGGAACGCAAGGCAACTTTCTCCTGTAAGTATGGGGTCTTAAGGTATGACTTTGTAGAAGGAATGTGAAAGAGTATTGGTTTCTCAGTGCCGCTCAGCCTAGGGCACTGAGGCAGATATGCATGACATGTAGATGTGAGACAACAGATTGCCTTGAGCTGTTGGAGTGCTGAGGAAATCTAGCTCTCCCAAGGAGGCGTGCAGTGTGTTGCCCTACACTTAGCATATTGAGAGTGACTGGAAAAGGTTTCCGGGCCTGGATGTTTCTGAGCTTCCCAGTCGAGCATGCCGGTCCTCGGTGTTCTTGCAGGGAATAGGGTGCCCACGGGATTTACTAGGTGTCTTCATAAGCGTACTAACGTTCAAAGAAAGCAGAACTGCAACTCATGTCTCCAGGAAACTGCTCCACGCTTCGGCTTCAGCAGGGCTCTTCAAGGCTTTACCTTGAGGAAACGACTCACGTCAAGTTTCCTTTGAGCTCTAGAGGGTCTCAGGTGGAGCTCCCACCCAGGCTACGAAAGCACCCTGTTGATTTAGAGAAAACTCGTTCCCTTCCCAGAGCCCTGCCTACAGTGACTAGAGACCCGTCCAAAACACTGGTATTTAGGTAGCTTCAAGGCAGCATGAATGGAGCTTTCAAAATGGGAAAGCAAGCCTTGTGCCATCAGGTCTCAGTTTCCAGTGAGCACGCAGCCTACCCCCTTGTGATGTCTACCAAGTAAATATTCCCTCAACTACACAATGGTCCCTTCCCTGAAGAATGTTTTCTTGGCACGGAGTTCTGCATGTAGCGAACTGCCTCTCCCAAGGAACGCTTTGGTAACGCTATCGGGGCTTAGGCTCTTCTAAAACCCTGCAGTGTAAGAGGAAGAACTGTGCTTTGGTTACAGCAGGAACGCAAGGCAACTTTCTCCTGTAAGTATGGGGTCTTAAGTTATGACTTTGTAGAAGGAATGTGAAAGAGTATTGGTTTCTCAGTGCCGCTCAGCCTAGGGCACTGAGGCAGATATGCATGACATGTAGACGTGAGACAACAGATTGCCTGGAGCTGTTGGAGTGCTGAGGAAATCTAGCTCTTCCAAGGAGGCGTGCAGTGTGTTGCCTTACACTTAGCATATTGAGAGTGACTGGGAAAGGTTTCCGGGCCTAGATGTTTCTGAGCTTCCCAGTCGAGCATGCCGGTCCTCAGTGTTCTTGCAGGGAATAGGGTGCCCACGAGAGTTACTAGGTGTCTTCATAAGCGTACTAACAATCAAAGAAAGCAGAACTGCAACTCATGTCTCCAGGAAACTGCTCCACGCTTCGGGTTCAGCAGGGCTCTTCAAGGCTTTACCTTGAGGAAACGACTCACGTCAAGTTTCCTTTGAGCTCTAGAGCTTCCAGGTGGAGCTCCCACCAGGCTACGAAAGCACCCTGTTGATTTAGAGAAAACTCGTTCCCTTCCCACAGCCCTGCCTACAGTGACTAGAGACCCGTCCAAAACACTGGTATTTCGGTAGCTTCATGGCAGCATGAATGGAGCTTTCAAAATGGGAAAGCAAGCCTTGTGCCATCAGGTCTCCGTTTCCAGGGAACACGCAGCCTACCCCCTTGTGATGTCTACCAAGTAAATATTCCCTCAAACTACACAATGGTCCCTTCCCTGAAGAATGTTTTCTTGGCACGGAGTTCTGCATGTAGCGAACTGCCTCTCCCAAGGAACGCTTTGGTAACGCTATCGGGGCTTAGGCTCTTCTAAAACCCTGCAGTGTAAGAGGAAGAACTGTGCTTTGGTTACAGGAGGAACGCAAGCCGAGTTTCTCCTCTAAGTATGGGGTCTTAAGGTATGACTTTGTAGAAGGAATGCAAAGCAGTTTTGATTTCTCAGTGCCGCTCAGCCTAGGGCATTGAGGCAATTTGCATGACATGTAGGACGTGAGAGAACAGATTACCTGGAGCTGTTGGAGTGCTGAGGAAATGTAGCTCTCCCAAGGAAGAGTGCAGTGTGTTGCCCTACACTTAGCATACACAGAGTGACTGGGAAAGGTATCCGGGCCTGGATGTTTCTTAGCAACCCAGTGGAGCCTGCCGGTACTCGGTGTTCTTGCACGGAATAGGGTGCCCAGGCGAGATCCTAGGTGTCTTGAAAAGCGTAGTAACGTTAAAAGAAAGGAGAACTGCAACTCCTGTCTCAAGGAAACTTCTCCACATGCCGCTTCAGCAGGGCTCTTCAAGGCTTTACCTTGAGGAAAGGACTCACGCCAAGTTTCCTTGTAGCACTAGAGCGTCTCAGGAGGAGCTCCCACCCAGGCTATGAAAGCACCCTGTTGATTTCGAGAAAACTCGTTCCCTTCCCAGAGCCCTGCCTACAGTGACTAGAAACTCGTCCAAAACACTGGTATTTAGGTAGGTTCAAGGCGGCATGAATGGAGCTTTCAAAATGGGAAAGCAAGACTTGTGCCATCAGGTCTCCGTTTCCAGTGAGCACGCAGCCTACCCCCTTGTGATGTCTACCAAGTAAATATTCCCTCAAACTACACAATGGTCCCTTCCCTGAAGAATGTTTTCTTGGCACGGAGTTCTGCATGTAGCGAACTGCCTCTCCCAAGGAACGCTTTGGTAACGCTTTCGGTGCTTAGGCTCTTCTAAAACCCTGCAGTGTAAGAGGAAGAACTGTGCTTTGGTTACAGGAGGAATGCAAGCCAACTTTCTGTTCTAAGTATGGGGTCTTAAGGTATGACTTTGTAGAAGGACTGTGAAACAGTATTGGTTACTCAGTGCCACTCAGCCTAGGGCATTGAGGCAGATATGCATGACATGTAGACGTGAGACAACAGATTGCCTGGAGCTGTTGGAGTGCTGAGGAAATCTAGCTCTCCCAAGGAGGCGTGCAGTGTGTTGCCCTACACTTAGCATACACAGAGTGACTGGGAAGGGTTTCCGGGCCTTGATGTTTCTGAGCTTCCCAGTCGAGCATGCCGGTCCTCGGTGTTCTTGCAGGGAATAGGGTGCCCACGGGAGTTACTAGGTGTCTTCATAAGCGAACTAACGTTCAAAGAAAGCAGAACTGCAACTCGTGTCTCCAGGAAACTGCTCTACGCTTTGGCTTCAGCAGGGCTCTTCAAGGCTTTACCTTGAGGAAACGACTCACGTCAAGTTTCCTTTGAGCTCTAGAGCTTCTAGGTGGAGCTCCCACCAGGCTACGAATGCACCCTGTTGATTTAGAGAAAACTCGTTCCCTTCCCACAGCCCTGCCTACAGTGACTAGAGAACCGTCCAAACTACTGGTATTTAGGTAGCTTCAAGGCAGCATGAATGGAGCTTTCAAAATGGGAAAGCAAGCCTTGTGCCATCAGGTCTCCGTTTCCAGGTAACACGCAGCCTACCCCCTTGTGATGTCTACCAAGTAAATATTCCCTCAAACTACACAATGGTCCCTTCCCTGAAGAATGTTTTCTTGGCACGGAGTTCTGCATGTAGCGAACTGCCTCTCCCAAGAAACGCTTTGGTAACGCTATCGGGGCTTAGGCTCTTCTAAAACCCTGCAGTGTAAGAGGAAGAACTGTGCTTTGGTTACAGGAGGAACGCAAGCCGAGTTTCTCCTCTAAGTATGGGGTCTTAAGGTATGACTTTGTAGAAGGAATGCAAAGCAGTTTTGATTTCTCAGTGCCGCTCAGCCTAGGGCATTGAGGCAATTTGCATGACATGTAGGACGTGAGAGAACAGATTACCTGGAGCTGCTGGAGTGCTGAGGAAATGTAGCTCTCCCAAGGAAGAGTGCAGTGTGTTGCCCTACACTTAGCATACACAGAGTGACTGGGAAAGGTATCCGGGCCTGGATGTTTCTTAGCAACCCAGTGGAGCCTGCCGGTACTCGGTGTTCTTGCACGGAATAGGGTGCCCAGGCGAGATCCTAGGTGTCTTGAAAAGCGTAGTAACGTTAAAAGAAAGGAGAACTGCAACTCCTGTCTCAAGGAAACTTCTCCACATGCCGCTTCAGCAGGGCTCTTCAAGGCTTTACCTTGAGGAAAGGACTCACGCCAAGTTTCCTTGTAGCACTAGAGCGTCTCAGGAGGAGCTCCCACCCAGGCTATGAAAGCACCCTGTTGATTTCGAGAAAACTCGTTCCCTTCCCAGAGCCCTGCCTACAGTGACTAGAAACTCGTCCAAAACACTGGTATTTAGGTAGGTTCAAGGCGGCATGAATGGAGCTTTCAAAATGGGAAAGCAAGCCTTGTGCCATCAGGTCCCCGTTTCCAGTGAACACGCAGCCTACCTCCTTGTGATTTCTACCAAGTTAATATAGACTCTAGAGACACACTGGTCCCTTCCCTGAATAACGTGTTCTTGGCACGGAGTTCTGCATGTAGCGAACTGCCTCTCCCAAGGAATGCTCTAGGTACGCTATAGGGGCTTAGCCTCTTCTAAAACCCTGCAGTGTAAGAGGAAGAACTGTGCTTTGGTTACAGCAGGAACGCAAGGCAACTTTCTCCTGGAAGTATGGGGTCTTAAGGTATGACTTTGTAGAAGGAATGTGAAAGAGTATTGGTTACTCAGTGCCACTCAGCCTAGGGCATTGAGGCAGATATGCATGACATGTAGACGTGAGACAACAGATTGCCTGGAGCTGTTGGAGTGCTGAGGAAATCTAGCTCTCCCAAGGAGGCGTGCAGTGTGTTGCCCTACCCTTAGCATATTGAGAGTGACTGGGAAAGGTTTCCGGGCCTGGATGTTTCTGAGCTTACCAGTCGAGCATGCCGGTCCTCGGTCTTCGTGCAGGGAATAGGGTGCCCACGAGAGTTACTAGGTGTCTTCATAAGCGTACTAACGTTCAAAGAAAGCAGAACTGCAACTCATGTCTCCAGGAAACTGCTCCACGCTTCGGCTTCAGCAGGGCTCTTCAAGGCTTTACCTTGAGGAAACGACTCACGTCAAGGTTCCTTTGAGCTCTAGAGCTTCTAGGTGGAGCTCCCACCCAGGCTACGAAAGCACCCTGTTGATTTAGAGAAAACTCGTTCCCTTCCCAGAGCCCTGCCTACAGTGACTAGAGACCCGTCCAAAACACTGGTATTTAGGTAGTTTCAAGGCAGCATGAATGGAGCTTTCAAAATGGGAAAGCAAGCCTTGTGCCATCAGGTCTCCGTTTCCAGGGAACACGCAGCCTACCCCCTTGTGATGTCTACCAAGTAAATATTCCCTCAAACTACACAATGGTCCCTTCCCTGAAGAATGTTTTCTTGGCACGGAGTTCTGCATGTAGCGAACTGCCTCTCCCAAGGAACGCTTTGGTAACGCTATCGGGGCTTAGGCTCTTCTAAAACCCTGCAGTGTAAGAGGAAGAACTGTGCTTTGGTTACAGGAGGAACGCAAGCCGAGTTTCTCCTCTAAGTATGGGGTCTTAAGGTATGACTTTGTAGAAGGACTGTGAAACAGTATTGGTTACTCAGTGCCGCTCAGCCTAGGGCATTGAGGCAGATATGCATGACATGTAGACGTGAGACAACAGATTGCCTGGAGCTGTTGGAGTGCTGAGGAAATCTAGCTCTCCCAAGGAGGCGTGCAGTGTGTTGCCCTACACTTAGCATACACAGAGTGACTGGGAAAGGTTTCCGGGCCTTGATGTTTCTGAGCTTCCCAGTCGAGCATGCCGGTCCTCGGTGTTCTTGCAGGGAATAGGGTGCCCACGGGAGTTACTAGGTGTCTTCATAAGCGTACTAACGTTCAAAGAAAGCAGAACTGCAACTCGTGTCTCCAGGAAACTGCTCCACGCTTTGGCTTCAGCAGGGCTCTTCAAGGCTTTACCTTGAGGAAACGACTCACGTCAAGTTTCCTTTGAGCTCTAGAGCTTCTAGGTGGAGCTCCCACCAGGCTACGAAAGCACCCTGTTGATTTCGAGAAAAGTCGTTCCCTTCCCAGAGCCCTGCCTACAGTGACTAGAAACTCGTCCAAAACACTGGTATTTAGGTAGGTTCAAGGCGGCATGAATGGAGCTTTCAAAATGGGAAAGCAAGCCTTGTGCCATCAGGTCCCCGTTTCCAGTGAACACGCAGCCTACCTCCTTGTGATTTCTACCAAGTTAATATAGACTCTAGAGACACACTGGTCCCTTCCCTGAATAACGTGTTCTTGGCACGGAGTTCTGCATGTAGCGAACTGCCTCTCCCAAGGAATGCTCTAGGTACGCTATAGGGGCTTAGCCTCTTCTAAAACCCTGCAGTGTAAGAGGAAGAACTGTGCTTTGGTTACAGCAGGAACGCAAGGCAACTTTCTCCTGGAAGTATGGGGTCTTAAGGTATGACTTTGTAGAAGGAATGTGAAAGAGTATTGGTTACTCAGTGCCACTCAGCCTAGGGCATTGAGGCAGATATGCATGACATGTAGACGTGAGACAACAGATTGCCTGGAGCTGTTGGAGTGCTGAGGAAATCTAGCTCTCCCAAGGAGGCGTGCAGTGTGTTGCCCTACCCTTAGCATATTGAGAGTGACTGGGAAAGGTTTCCGGGCCTGGATGTTTCTGAGCTTCCCAGTCGAGCATGCCGGTCCTCGGTCTTCGTGCAGGGAATAGGGTGCCCACGAGAGTTACTAGGTGTCTTCATAAGCGTACTAACGTTCAAAGAAAGCAGAACTGCAACTCATGTCTCCAGGAAACTGCTCCACGCTTCGGCTTCAGCAGGGCTCTTCAAGGCTTTACCTTGAGGAAACGACTCACGTCAAGGTTCCTTTGAGCTCTAGAGCTTCTAGGTGGAGCTCCCACCCAGGCTACGAAAGCACCCTGTTGATTTAGAGAAAACTCGTTCCCTTCCCAGAGCCCTGCCTACAGTGACTAGAGACCCGTCCAAAACACTGGTATTTAGGTAGTTTCAAGGCAGCATGAATGGAGCTTTCAAAATGGGAAAGCAAGCCTTGTGCCATCAGGTCTCCGTTTCCAGGGAACACGCAGCCTACCCCCTTGTGATGTCTACCAAGTAAATATTCCCTCAAACTACACAATGGTCCCTTCCCTGAAGAATGTTTTCTTGGCACGGAGTTCTGCATGTAGCGAACTGCCTCTCCCAAGGAACGCTTTGGTAACGCTATCGGGGCTTAGGCTCTTCTAAAACCCTGCAGTGTAAGAGGAAGAACTGTGCTTTGGTTACAGGAGGAACGCAAGCCGAGTTTCTCCTCTAAGTATGGGGTCTTAAGGTATGACTTTGTAGAAGGAATGCAAAGCAGTTTTGATTTCTCAGTGCCGCTCAGCCTAGGGCATTGAGGCAATTTGCATGACATGTAGGACGTGAGAGAACAGATTACCTGGAGCTGTTGGAGTGCTGAGGAAATGTAGCTCTCCCAAGGAAGAGTGCAGTGTGTTGCCCTACACTTAGCATACACAGAGTGACTGGGAAAGGTATCCGGGCCTGGATGTTTCTTAGCAACCCAGTGGAGCCTGCCGGTACTCGGTGTTCTTGCACGGAATAGGGTGCCCAGGCGAGATCCTAGGTGTCTTGAAAAGCGTAGTAACGTTAAAAGAAAGGAGAACTGCAACTCATGTCTCAAGGAAACTTCTCCACGTGCCGCTTCAGCAGGGCTCTTCAAGGCTTTACCTTGAGGAAAGGACTCACGTCAAGTTTCCTTGTAGCTCTAGAGCGTCTCGTGAGGAGCTCCCACCCAGGCTACGAAAGCACCCTGTTGATTTAAAGAAAACTCGTTCCCTTCCCAGAGCCCTGCCTACAGTGACTAGAAACTCGTCCAAAACACTGGTATTTAGGTAGGTTCAAGGCGGCATGAATGGAGCTTTCAAAATGGGAAAGCAAGCCTTGTGCCATCAGGTCCCCGTTTCCAGTGAGCACGCAGCCTACCTCCTTGTGATTTCTACCAAGTTAATATACACTCTAGTGACACACTGGTCCCTTCCCTGAATAACGTGTTCTTGGCACGGAGTTCTGCATGTAGCGAACTGCCTCTCCCAAGGAACGCTTTGGTAACGCTATCGGGGCTTAGGCTCTTCTAAAACCCTGCAGTGTAAGAGGAAGAACTGTGCTTTGGTTACAGCAGGAACGCAAGGCAACTTTCTCCTGTAAGTATGGGGTCTTAAGGTATGACTTTGTAGAAGGAATGTGAAAGAGTATTGGTTTCTCAGTGCCGCTCAGCCTAGGGCACTGAGGCAGATATGCATGACATGTAGATGTGAGACAACAGATTGCCTTGAGCTGTTGGAGTGCTGAGGAAATCTAGCTCTCCCAAGGAGGCGTGCAGTGTGTTGCCCTACACTTAGCATATTGAGAGTGACTGGAAAAGGTTTCCGGGCCTGGATGTTTCTGAGCTTCCCAGTCGAGCATGCCGGTCCTCGGTGTTCTTGCAGGGAATAGGGTGCCCACGGGATTTACTAGGTGTCTTCATAAGCGTACTAACGTTCAAAGAAAGCAGAACTGCAACTCATGTCTCCAGGAAACTGCTCCACGCTTCGGCTTCAGCAGGGCTCTTCAAGGCTTTACCTTGAGGAAACGACTCACGTCAAGTTTCCTTTGAGCTCTAGAGGGTCTCAGGTGGAGCTCCCACCCAGGCTACGAAAGCACCCTGTTGATTTAGAGAAAACTCGTTCCCTTCCCAGAGCCCTGCCTACAGTGACTAGAGACCCGTCCAAAACACTGGTATTTAGGTAGCTTCAAGGCAGCATGAATGGAGCTTTCAAAATGGGAAAGCAAGCCTTGTGCCATCAGGTCTCAGTTTCCAGTGAGCACGCAGCCTACCCCCTTGTGATGTCTACCAAGTAAATATTCCCTCAACTACACAATGGTCCCTTCCCTGAAGAATGTTTTCTTGGCACGGAGTTCTGCATGTAGCGAACTGCCTCTCCCAAGGAACGCTTTGGTAACGCTATCGGGGCTTAGGCTCTTCTAAAACCCTGCAGTGTAAGAGGAAGAACTGTGCTTTGGTTACAGCAGGAACGCAAGGCAACTTTCTCCTGTAAGTATGGGGTCTTAAGTTATGACTTTGTAGAAGGAATGTGAAAGAGTATTGGTTTCTCAGTGCCGCTCAGCCTAGGGCACTGAGGCAGATATGCATGACATGTAGACGTGAGACAACAGATTGCCTGGAGCTGTTGGAGTGCTGAGGAAATCTAGCTCTTCCAAGGAGGCGTGCAGTGTGTTGCCTTACACTTAGCATATTGAGAGTGACTGGGAAAGGTTTCCGGGCCTAGATGTTTCTGAGCTTCCCAGTCGAGCATGCCGGTCCTCAGTGTTCTTGCAGGGAATAGGGTGCCCACGAGAGTTACTAGGTGTCTTCATAAGCGTACTAACAATCAAAGAAAGCAGAACTGCAACTCATGTCTCCAGGAAACTGCTCCACGCTTCGGGTTCAGCAGGGCTCTTCAAGGCTTTACCTTGAGGAAACGACTCACGTCAAGTTTCCTTTGAGCTCTAGAGCTTCCAGGTGGAGCTCCCACCAGGCTACGAAAGCACCCTGTTGATTTAGAGAAAACTCGTTCCCTTCCCACAGCCCTGCCTACAGTGACTAGAGACCCGTCCAAAACACTGGTATTTCGGTAGCTTCATGGCAGCATGAATGGAGCTTTCAAAATGGGAAAGCAAGCCTTGTGCCATCAGGTCTCCGTTTCCAGGGAACACGCAGCCTACCCCCTTGTGATGTCTACCAAGTAAATATTCCCTCAAACTACACAATGGTCCCTTCCCTGAAGAATGTTTTCTTGGCACGGAGTTCTGCATGTAGCGAACTGCCTCTCCCAAGGAACGCTTTGGTAACGCTATCGGGGCTTAGGCTCTTCTAAAACCCTGCAGTGTAAGAGGAAGAACTGTGCTTTGGTTACAGGAGGAACGCAAGCCGAGTTTCTCCTCTAAGTATGGGGTCTTAAGGTATGACTTTGTAGAAGGAATGCAAAGCAGTTTTGATTTCTCAGTGCCGCTCAGCCTAGGGCATTGAGGCAATTTGCATGACATGTAGGACGTGAGAGAACAGATTACCTGGAGCTGTTGGAGTGCTGAGGAAATGTAGCTCTCCCAAGGAAGAGTGCAGTGTGTTGCCCTACACTTAGCATACACAGAGTGACTGGGAAAGGTATCCGGGCCTGGATGTTTCTTAGCAACCCAGTGGAGCCTGCCGGTACTCGGTGTTCTTGCACGGAATAGGGTGCCCAGGCGAGATCCTAGGTGTCTTGAAAAGCGTAGTAACGTTAAAAGAAAGGAGAACTGCAACTCCTGTCTCAAGGAAACTTCTCCACATGCCGCTTCAGCAGGGCTCTTCAAGGCTTTACCTTGAGGAAAGGACTCACGCCAAGTTTCCTTGTAGCACTAGAGCGTCTCAGGAGGAGCTCCCACCCAGGCTATGAAAGCACCCTGTTGATTTCGAGAAAACTCGTTCCCTTCCCAGAGCCCTGCCTACAGTGACTAGAAACTCGTCCAAAACACTGGTATTTAGGTAGGTTCAAGGCGGCATGAATGGAGCTTTCAAAATGGGAAAGCAAGACTTGTGCCATCAGGTCTCCGTTTCCAGTGAGCACGCAGCCTACCCCCTTGTGATGTCTACCAAGTAAATATTCCCTCAAACTACACAATGGTCCCTTCCCTGAAGAATGTTTTCTTGGCACGGAGTTCTGCATGTAGCGAACTGCCTCTCCCAAGGAACGCTTTGGTAACGCTTTCGGTGCTTAGGCTCTTCTAAAACCCTGCAGTGTAAGAGGAAGAACTGTGCTTTGGTTACAGGAGGAATGCAAGCCAACTTTCTGTTCTAAGTATGGGGTCTTAAGGTATGACTTTGTAGAAGGACTGTGAAACAGTATTGGTTACTCAGTGCCACTCAGCCTAGGGCATTGAGGCAGATATGCATGACATGTAGACGTGAGACAACAGATTGCCTGGAGCTGTTGGAGTGCTGAGGAAATCTAGCTCTCCCAAGGAGGCGTGCAGTGTGTTGCCCTACACTTAGCATACACAGAGTGACTGGGAAGGGTTTCCGGGCCTTGATGTTTCTGAGCTTCCCAGTCGAGCATGCCGGTCCTCGGTGTTCTTGCAGGGAATAGGGTGCCCACGGGAGTTACTAGGTGTCTTCATAAGCGAACTAACGTTCAAAGAAAGCAGAACTGCAACTCGTGTCTCCAGGAAACTGCTCTACGCTTTGGCTTCAGCAGGGCTCTTCAAGGCTTTACCTTGAGGAAACGACTCACGTCAAGTTTCCTTTGAGCTCTAGAGCTTCTAGGTGGAGCTCCCACCAGGCTACGAATGCACCCTGTTGATTTAGAGAAAACTCGTTCCCTTCCCACAGCCCTGCCTACAGTGACTAGAGAACCGTCCAAACTACTGGTATTTAGGTAGCTTCAAGGCAGCATGAATGGAGCTTTCAAAATGGGAAAGCAAGCCTTGTGCCATCAGGTCTCCGTTTCCAGGTAACACGCAGCCTACCCCCTTGTGATGTCTACCAAGTAAATATTCCCTCAAACTACACAATGGTCCCTTCCCTGAAGAATGTTTTCTTGGCACGGAGTTCTGCATGTAGCGAACTGCCTCTCCCAAGAAACGCTTTGGTAACGCTATCGGGGCTTAGGCTCTTCTAAAACCCTGCAGTGTAAGAGGAAGAACTGTGCTTTGGTTACAGGAGGAACGCAAGCCGAGTTTCTCCTCTAAGTATGGGGTCTTAAGGTATGACTTTGTAGAAGGAATGCAAAGCAGTTTTGATTTCTCAGTGCCGCTCAGCCTAGGGCATTGAGGCAATTTGCATGACATGTAGGACGTGAGAGAACAGATTACCTGGAGCTGTTGGAGTGCTGAGGAAATGTAGCTCTCCCAAGGAAGAGTGCAGTGTGTTGCCCTACACTTAGCATACACAGAGTGACTGGGAAAGGTATCCGGGCCTGGATGTTTCTTAGCAACCCAGTGGAGCCTGCCGGTACTCGGTGTTCTTGCACGGAATAGGGTGCCCAGGCGAGATCCTAGGTGTCTTGAAAAGCGTAGTAACGTTAAAAGAAAGGAGAACTGCAACTCCTGTCTCAAGGAAACTTCTCCACATGCCGCTTCAGCAGGGCTCTTCAAGGCTTTACCTTGAGGAAAGGACTCACGCCAAGTTTCCTTGTAGCACTAGAGCGTCTCAGGAGGAGCTCCCACCCAGGCTATGAAAGCACCCTGTTGATTTCGAGAAAACTCGTTCCCTTCCCAGAGCCCTGCCTACAGTGACTAGAAACTCGTCCAAAACACTGGTATTTAGGTAGGTTCAAGGCGGCATGAATGGAGCTTTCAAAATGGGAAAGCAAGCCTTGTGCCATCAGGTCCCCGTTTCCAGTGAACACGCAGCCTACCTCCTTGTGATTTCTACCAAGTTAATATAGACTCTAGAGACACACTGGTCCCTTCCCTGAATAACGTGTTCTTGGCACGGAGTTCTGCATGTAGCGAACTGCCTCTCCCAAGGAATGCTCTAGGTACGCTATAGGGGCTTAGCCTCTTCTAAAACCCTGCAGTGTAAGAGGAAGAACTGTGCTTTGGTTACAGCAGGAACGCAAGGCAACTTTCTCCTGTAAGTATGGGGTCTTAAGGTATGACTTTGTAGAAGGAATGTGAAAGAGTATTGGTTACTCAGTGCCACTCAGCCTAGGGCATTGAGGCAGATATGCATGACATGTAGACGTGAGACAACAGATTGCCTGGAGCTGTTGGAGTGCTGAGGAAATCTAGCTCTCCCAAGGAGGCGTGCAGTGTGTTGCCCTACCCTTAGCATATTGAGAGTGACTGGGAAAGGTTTCCGGGCCTGGATGTTTCTGAGCTTACCAGTCGAGCATGCCGGTCCTCGGTCTTCGTGCAGGGAATAGGGTGCCCACGAGAGTTACTAGGTGTCTTCATAAGCGTACTAACGTTCAAAGAAAGCAGAACTGCAACTCATGTCTCCAGGAAACTGCTCCACGCTTCGGCTTCAGCAGGGCTCTTCAAGGCTTTACCTTGAGGAAACGACTCACGTCAAGGTTCCTTTGAGCTCTAGAGCTTCTAGGTGGAGCTCCCACCCAGGCTACGAAAGCACCCTGTTGATTTAGAGAAAACTCGTTCCCTTCCCAGAGCCCTGCCTACAGTGACTAGAGACCCGTCCAAAACACTGGTATTTAGGTAGTTTCAAGGCAGCATGAATGGAGCTTTCAAAATGGGAAAGCAAGCCTTGTGCCATCAGGTCTCCGTTTCCAGGGAACACGCAGCCTACCCCCTTGTGATGTCTACCAAGTAAATATTCCCTCAAACTACACAATGGTCCCTTCCCTGAAGAATGTTTTCTTGGCACGGAGTTCTGCATGTAGCGAACTGCCTCTCCCAAGGAACGCTTTGGTAACGCTATCGGGGCTTAGGCTCTTCTAAAACCCTGCAGTGTAAGAGGAAGAACTGTGCTTTGGTTACAGGAGGAACGCAAGCCGAGTTTCTCCTCTAAGTATGGGGTCTTAAGGTATGACTTTGTAGAAGGAATGCAAAGCAGTTTTGATTTCTCAGTGCCGCTCAGCCTAGGGCATTGAGGCAATTTGCATGACATGTAGGACGTGAGAGAACAGATTACCTGGAGCTGTTGGAGTGCTGAGGAAATGTAGCTCTCCCAAGGAAGAGTGCAGTGTGTTGCCCTACACTTAGCATACACAGAGTGACTGGGAAAGGTATCCG
Source organism: Eubalaena glacialis (assembly GCF_028564815.1). Taxonomy (NCBI): domain Eukaryota; kingdom Metazoa; phylum Chordata; class Mammalia; order Artiodactyla; family Balaenidae; genus Eubalaena; species Eubalaena glacialis. Next base: position 160,358,188 of record NC_083719.1, on the reverse strand, counting down.
GGCCTGGATGTTTCTTAGCAACCCAGTGGAGCCTGCCGGTACTCGGTGTTCTTGCACGGAATAGGGTGCCCAGGCGAGATCCTAGGTGTCTTGAAAAGCGTAGTAACGTTAAAAGAAAGGAGAACTGCAACTCATGTCTCAAGGAAACTTCTCCACGTGCCGCTTCAGCAGGGCTCTTCAAGGCTTTACCTTGAGGAAAGGACTCACGTCAAGTTTCCTTGTAGCTCTAGAGCGTCTCAGGAGGAGCTCCCACCCAGGCTACGAAAGCACCCTGTTGATTTAAAGAAAACTCGTTCCCTTCCCAGAGCCCTGCCTACAGTGACTAGAAACTCGTCCAAAACACTGGTATTTAGGTAGGTTCAAGGCGGCATGAATGGAGCTTTCAAAATGGGAAAGCAAGCCTTGTGCCATCAGGTCCCCGTTTCCAGTGAGCACGCAGCCTACCTCCTTGTGATTTCTACCAAGTTAATATACACTCTAGTGACACACTGGTCCCTTCCCTGAATAACGTGTTCTTGGCACGGAGTTCTGCATGTAGCGAACTGCCTCTCCCAAGGAACGCTTTGGTAACGCTATCGGGGCTTAGGCTCTTCTAAAACCCTGCAGTGTAAGAGGAAGAACTGTGCTTTGGTTACAGCAGGAACGCAAGGCAACTTTCTCCTGTAAGTATGGGGTCTTAAGGTATGACTTTGTAGAAGGAATGTGAAAGAGTATTGGTTTCTCAGTGCCGCTCACCCTAGGGCACTGAGGCAGATATGCATGACATGTAGATGTGAGACAACAGATTGCCTTGAGCTGTTGGAGTGCTGAGGAAATCTAGCTCTCCCAAGGAGGCGTGCAGTGTGTTGCCCTACACTTAGCATATTGAGAGTGACTGGAAAAGGTTTCCGGGCCTGGATGTTTCTGAGCTTCCCAGTCGAGCATGCCGGTCCTCGGTGTTCTTGCAGGGAATAGGGTGCCCACGGGATTTACTAGGTGTCTTCATAAGCGTACTAACGTTCAAAGAAAGCAGAACTGCAACTCATGTCTCCAGGAAACTGCTCCACGCTTCGGCTTCAGCAGGGCTCTTCAAGGCTTTACCTTGAGGAAACGACTCACGTCAAGTTTCCTTTGAGCTCTAGAGGGTCTCAGATGGAGCTCCCACCCAGGCTACGAAAGCACCCTGTTGATTTAGAGAAAACTCGTTCCCTTCCCAGAGCCCTGCCTACAGTGACTAGAGACCCGTCCAAAACACTGGTATTTAGGTAGCTTCAAGGCAGCATGAATGGAGCTTTCAAAATGGGAAAGCAAGCCTTGTGCCATCAGGTCTCAGTTTCCAGTGAGCACGCAGCCTACCCCCTTGTGATGTCTACCAAGTAAATATTCCCTCAACTACACAATGGTCCCTTCCCTGAAGAATGTTTTCTTGGCACGGAGTTCTGCATGTAGCGAACTGCCTCTCCCAGGAACGCTTTGGTAACGCTATCGGGGCTTAGGCTCTTCTAAAACCCTGCAGTGTAAGAGGAAGAACTGTGCTTTGGTTACAGCAGGAACGCAAGGCAACTTTCTCCTGTAAGTATGGGGTCTTAAGTTATGACTTTGTAGAAGGAATGTGAAAGAGTATTGGTTTCTCAGTGCCGCTCAGCCTAGGGCACTGAGGCAGATATGCATGACATGTAGACGTGAGACAACAGATTGCCTGGAGCTGTTGGAGTGCTGAGGAAATCTAGCTCTTCCAAGGAGGCGTGCAGTGTGTTGCCTTACACTTAGCATATTGAGAGTGACTGGGAAAGGTTTCCGGGCCTAGATGTTTCTGAGCTTCCCAGTCGAGCATGCCGGTCCTCGGTGTTCTTGCAGGGAATAGGGTGCCCACGAGAGTTACTAGGTGTCTTCATAAGCGTACTAACAATCAAAGAAAGCAGAACTGCAACTCATGTCTCCAGGAAACTGCTCCACGCTTCGGGTTCAGCAGGGCTCTTCAAGGCTTTACCTTGAGGAAACGACTCACGTCAAGTTTCCTTTGAGCTCTAGAGCTTCCAGGTGGAGCTCCCACCAGGCTACGAAAGCACCCTGTTGATTTAGAGAAAACTCGTTCCCTTCCCACAGCCCTGCCTACAGTGACTAGAGAACCGTCCAAACTACTGGTATTTAGGTAGCTTCAAGGCAGCATGAATGGAGCTTTCAAAATGGGAAAGCAAGCCTTGTGCCATCAGGTCTCCGTTTCCAGGGAACACGCAGCCTACCCCCTTGTGATGTCTACCAAGTAAATATTCCCTCAAACTACACAATGGTCCCTTCCCTGAAGAATGTTTTCTTGGCACGGAGTTCTGCATGTAGCGAACTGCCTCTCCCAAGGAACGCTTTGGTAACGCTATCGGGGCTTAGGCTCTTCTAAAACCCTGCAGTGTAAGAGGAAGAACTGTGCTTTGGTTACAGGAGGAATGCAAGCCAACTTTCTGTTCTAAGTATGGGGTCTTAAGGTATGACTTTGTAGAAGGACTGTGAAACAGTATTGGTTACTCAGTGCCGCTCAGCCTAGGGCATTGAGGCAGATATGCATGACATGTAGACGTGAGACAACAGATTGCCTGGAGCTGTTGGAGTGCTGAGGAAATCTAGCTCTCCCAAGGAGGCGTGCAGTGTGTTGCCCTACACTTAGCATACACAGAGTGACTGGGAAAGGTTTCCGGGCCTTGATGTTTCTGAGCTTCCCAGTCGAGCATGCCGGTCCTCGGTGTTCTTGCAGGGAATAGGGTGCCCACGGGAGTTACTAGGTGTCTTCATAAGCGAACTAACGTTCAAAGAAAGCAGAACTGCAACTCGTGTCTCCAGGAAACTGCTCTACGCTTTGGCTTCAGCAGGGCTCTTCAAGGCTTTACCTTGAGGAAACGACTCACGTCAAGTTTCCTTTGAGCTCTAGAGCTTCTAGGTGGAGCTCCCACCAGGCTACGAATGCACCCTGTTGATTTAGAGAAAACTCGTTCCCTTCCCACAGCCCTGCCTACAGTGACTAGAGAACCGTCCAAACTAATGGTATTTAGGTAGCTTCAAGGCAGCATGAATGGAGCTTTCAAAATGGGAAAGCAAGCCTTGTGCCATCAGGTCTCCGTTTCCAGGGAACAAGCAGCCTACCCCCTTGTGATGTCTACCAAGTAAATATTCCCTCAAACTACACAATGGTCCCTTCCCTGAAGAATGTTTTCTTGGCACGGAGTTCTGCATGTAGCGAACTGCCTCTCCCAAGAAACGCTTTGGTAACGCTATCGGGGCTTAGGCTCTTCTAAAACCCTGCAGTGTAAGAGGAAGAACTGTGCTTTGGTTACAGGAGGAACGCAAGCAGAGTTTCTCCTCTAAGTATGGGGTCTTAAGGTATGACTTTGTAGAAGGAATGCAAAGCAGTTTTGATTTCTCAGTGCCGCTCAGCCTAGGGCATTGAGGCAATTTGCATGACATGTAGGACGTGAGAGAACAGATTACCTGGAGCTGTTGGAGTGCTGAGGAAATGTAGCTCTCCCAAGGAAGAGTGCAGTGTGTTGCCCTACACTTAGCATACACAGAGTGACTGGGAAAGGTATCCGGGCCTGGATGTTTCTTAGCAACCCAGTGGAGCCTGCCGGTACTCGGTGTTCTTGCACGGAATAGGGTGCCCAGGCGAGATCCTAGGTGTCTTGAAAAGCGTAGTAACGTTAAAAGAAAGGAGAACTGCAACTCCTGTCTCAAGGAAACTTCTCCACATGCCGCTTCAGCAGGGCTCTTCAAGGCTTTACCTTGAGGAAAGGACTCACGCCAAGTTTCCTTGTAGCACTAGAGCGTCTCAGGAGGAGCTCCCACCCAGGCTATGAAAGCACCCTGTTGATTTCGAGAAAACTCGTTCCCTTCCCAGAGCCCTGCCTACAGTGACTAGAAACTCGTCCAAAACACTGGTATTTAGGTAGGTTCAAGGCGGCATGAATGGAGCTTTCAAAATGGGAAAGCAAGCCTTGTGCCATCAGGTCCCCGTTTCCAGTGAACACGCAGCCTACCTCCTTGTGATTTCTACCAAGTTAATATACACTCTAGTGACACACTGGTCCCTTCCCTGAATAACGTGTTCTTGGCACGGAGTTCTGCATGTAGCGAACTGCCTCTCCCAAGGAATGCTCTAGGTACGCTATAGGGTCTTAGCCTCTTCTAAAACCCTGCAGTGTAAGAGGAAGAACTGTGCTTTGGTTACAGCAGGAACGCAAGGCAACTTTCTCCTGTAAGTATGGGGTCTTAAGGTATGACTTTGTAGAAGGAATGTGAAAGAGTATTGGTTACTCAGTGCCACTCAGCCTAGGGCATTGAGGCAGATATGCATGACATGTAGACGTGAGACAACAGATTGCCTGGAGCTGTTGGAGTGTTGAGGAAATCTAGCTCTCCCAAGGAGGCGTGCAGTGTGTTGCCCTACCCTTAGCATATTGAGAGTGACTGGGAAAGGTTTCCGGGCCTGGATGTTTCTGAGCTTCCCAGTCGAGCATGCCGGTCCTCGGTGTTCTTGCAGGGAATAGGGTGCCCACGAGAGTTACTAGGTGTCTTCATAAGCGTACTAACGTTCAAAGAAAGCAGAACTACAACTCATGTCTCCAGGAAGCTGCTCCACGCTTCGGCTTCAGCAGGGCTCTTCAAGGCTTTACCTTGAGGAAACGACTCACGTCAAGTTTCCTTTGAGCTCTAGAGCGTCTCAGGTGGAGCTCCCACCCAGGCTACGAAAGCACCCTGTTGATTTAGAGAAAACTCGTTCCCTTCCCACAGCCCTGCCTACAGTGACTAGAGACCCGTCCAAAACACTGGTATTTAGGTAGCTTCAAGGCAGCATGAATGGAGCTTTCAAAATGGGAAAGCAAGCCTTGTGCCATCAGGTCTCCATTTCCAGGGAACACGCAGCCTACCCCCTTGTGATGTCTACCAAGTAAATATTCCCTCAAACTACACAATGGTCCCTTCCCTGAAGAATGTTTTCTTGGCACGGAGTTCTGCATGTAGCGAACTGCCTCTCCCAAGGAACGCTTTGGTAACGCTATCGGGGCTTAAGCTCTTCTAAAACCCTGCAGTGTAAGAGGAAGAACTGTGCTTTGGTTACAGGAGGAACGCAAGCCGAGTTTCTCCTGTAAGTATGGGGTCTTAAGGTATGACTTTGTAGAAGGAATGCGAAGAAGTTTTGATTTCTCAGTGCCGCTCAGCCTAGGGCATTGAGGCAATTTGCATGACATGTAGGACGTGAGAGAACAGATTACCTGGAGCTGTTGGAGTGCTGAGGAAATGTAGCTCTCCCAAGGAAAAGTGCAGTGTGTTGCCCTACACTTAGCATACACAGAGTGACTGGGAAAGGTATCCGGGCCTGGATGTTTCTTAGCAACCCAGTGGAGCCTGCCGGTACTCGGTGTTCTTGCACGGAATAGGGTGCCCAGGCGAGATCCTAGGTGTCTTGAAAAGCGTAGTAACGTTAAAAGAAAGGAGAACTGCAACTCATGTCTCAAGGAAACTTCTCCACGTGCCACTTCAGCAGGGCTCTTCAAGGCTTTACCTTGAGGAAAGGACTCACGTCAAGTTTCCTTGTAGCTCTAGAGCGTCTCAGGAGGAGCTCCCACCCAGGCTACGAAAGCACCCTGTTGATTTAGAGAAAACTCGTTCCCTTCCCAGAGCCCTGCCTACAGTGACTAGAAACTCGTCCAAAACACTGGTATTTAGGTAGGTTCAAGGCGGCATGAATGGAGCTTTCAAAATGGGAAAGCAAGCCTTGTGCCATCAGGTCCCCGTTTCCAGTGAACACGCAGCCTACCTCCTTGTGATTTCTACCAAGTTAATATACACTCTAGTGACACACTGGTCCCTTCCCTGAATAATGTGTTCTTGGCACGGAGTTCTGCATGTAGCGAACTGCCTCTCCCAAGGAATGTTCTAGGTATGCTATAGGGGCTTAGCCTCTTCTAAAACCCTGCAGTGTAAGAGGAAGTACTGTGCTTTGGTTACAGCAGGAACGCAAGCCAACTTTCTCCTGTAAGTATGGGGTCGTAAGGTATGACTTTGTAGAAGGAATGTGAAAGAGTATTGGTTTCTCAGTGCCGCTCAGCCTAGGGCACTGAGGCAGATATACATGACATGTAGATGTGAGACAACAGATTGCCTTGAGCTGTTGGAGTGCTGAGGAAATCTAGCTCTCCCAAGGAGGCGTGCAGTGTGTTGCCCTACACTTAGCATATTGAGAGTGACTGGGAAAGGTTTCCGGGCCTGGATGTTTCTGAGCTTCCCAGTCGAGCATGCCGGTCCTCGGTGTTCTTGCAGGGAATAGGGTGCCCACGGGAGTTACTAGGTGTCTTCATAAGCGTACTAACGTTCAAAGAAAGCAGAACTGCAACTCATGTCTCCAGGAAACTGCTCCACGCTTCGGCTTCAGCAGGGCTCTTCAAGGCTTTACCTTGAGGAAACGACTCACGTCAAGTTTAATTTGAGCTCTAGAGCGTCTCAGTTGGAGCTCCCACCCAGGCTACTAAAGCACCCTGTTGATTTAGAGAAAACTCGTTCCCTTCCCAGAGCCCTGCCTACAGTGACTAGAGACCCGTCCAAAACACTGGTATTTAGGTAGCTTCAAGGCAGCATGAATGGAGCTTTCAAAATGGGAAAGCAAGCCTTGTGGCATCAGGTCTCCGTTTCCAGTGAGCACGCAGCCTACCCCCTTGTGATGTCTACCAAGTAAATATTCCCTCAAACTACAAAATGGTCCCTTCCCTGAAGAATGTTTTCTTGGCACGGAGTTCTGCATGTAGCGAACTGCCTCTCCAAAGGAACGCTTTGGTAACGCTATCGGGGCTTAGGCTCTTCTAAAACCCTGCAGTGTAAGAGGAAGAACTGTGCTTTGTTTACAGCAGGAACGCAAGGCAACTTTCTCCTGTAAGTATGGGGTCTTAAGGTATGACTTTGTAGAAGGAATGTGAAAGAGTATTGGTTTCTCAGTGCCGCTCAGCCTAGGGCACTGAGGCAGATATGCATGACATGTAGACGTGAGACAACAGATTGCCTGGAGCTGTTGGAGTGCTGAGGAAATCTAGCTCTTCCAAGGAGGCGTGCAGTGTGTTGCCTTACACTTAGCATATTGAGAGTGACTGGGAAAGGTTTCCGGGCCTGGATGTTTCTGAGCTTCCCAGTCGAGCATGCCGGTCCTCGTTGTTCGTGCAGGGAATAGGGTGCCCACGAGAGTTACTAGGTGTCTTCATAAGCGTACTAACGTTCAAAGAAAGCAGAACTGCAACTCATGTCTCCAGGAAGCTGTTCCACGCTTCGGCTTCAGCAGGGCTCTTCAAGGCTTTACCTTGAGGAAACGACTCACGTCAAGTTACCTTTGAGCTCTAGAGCGTCTCAGGTGGAGCTCCCACCCAGGCTACGAAAGCACCCTGTTGATTTAGAGAAAATTCGTTCCCTTCCCAGAGCCCTGCCTACAGTGACTAGAGACCCGTCCAAAACACTGGTATTTAGGTAGCTTCAAGGCAGCATGAATGGAGCTTTCAAAATGGGAAAGCAAGCCTTGTGCCATCATGTCTCCGTTTCCAGTGAGCACGCAGCCTACCCCCTTGTGATGTCTACCAAGTAAATATTCCCTCAAACTACACAATGGTCCCTTCCCTGAAGAATGTTTTCTTGGCACGGAGTTCTGCATGTAGCGAACTGCCTCTCCCAAGGAACGCTTTGGTAACGCTATCGGGGCTTAGGCTCTTCTAAAACCCTGCAGTGTAAGAGGAAGAACTGTGCTTTGGTTACAGGAGGAACGCAACCCGAGTTTCTCCTGTAAGTATGGGGTCTTAAGGTATGACTTTGTAGAAGGAATGCGAAGCAGTTTTGATTTCTCAGTGCCGCTCAGCCTAGGGCATTGAGGGAATTTGCATGACATGTAGGACATGAGAGAACAGATTACTTGGAGCTGTTGGAGTGCTGAGGAAATGTAGCTCTCCCAAGGAAGAGTGCAGTGTGTTGCCCTACACTTAGCATACACAGAGTGACTGGGAAAGGTATCCGGGCCTGGATGTTTCTTAGCAACCCAGTGGAGCCTGCCGGTACTCGGTGTTCTTGCACGGAATAGGGTGCCCAGGCGAGATCCTAGGTGTCTTGAAAAGCGTAGTAACGTTAAAAGAAAGGAGAACTGCAACTCATGTCTCAAGGAAACTTCTCCACGTGCCGCTTCAGCAGGGCTCTTCAAGGCTTTACCTTGAGGAAAGGACTCACGTCAAGTTTCCTTGTAGCTCTAGAGCGTCTCAGGAGGAGCTCCCACCCAGGCTATGAAAGCACCCTGTTGATTTAGAGAAAACTCGTTCCCTTCCCAGAGCCCTGCCTACAGTGACTAGAAACTCGTCCAAAACACTGGTATTTAGGTAGGTTCAAGGCGGCATGAATGGAGCTTTCAAAATGGGAAAGCAAGCCTTGTGCCATCAGGTCCCCGTTTCCAGTGAACACGCAGCCTACCTCCCTGTGATTTCTACCAAGTTAATATACATTCTAGCGACACACTGGTCCCTTCCCTGAATAACGTGTTCTTGGCACGGAGTTCTGCATGTAGCGAACTGCCTCTCCCAAGGAATGCTCTAGGTACGCTATAGGGGCTTAGCCTCTTCTACAACCCTGCAGTATAAGAGGAAGAACTGTGCTTTGGTTACAGCAGGAACGCAAGGCAACTTTCTGCTGTAAGTATGGGGTCTTAAGGTATGACTTTGTAGAAGGAATGTGAAAGAGTATTGGTTTCTCAGTGCCACTCAGCCTAGGGCATTGAGGCAATTTGCATGACATGTAGGACGTGAGAGAACAGATTACCTGGAGCTGTTGGAGTGCTGAGGAAATGTAGCTCTCCCAAGGAAGAGTGCAGTGTGTTGCCCTACATTTAGCATACACAGAGTGACTGGGAAAGGTATCCGGGCCTGGATGTTTCTTAGCAACCCAGTGGAGCCTGCCGGTACTCGGTGTTCTTGCACGGAATAGGGTGCCCAGGCGAGATCCTATGTGTCTTGAAAAGCGTACTAATGTTAAAAGAAAGGAGAACTGCAACTCATGTCTCAAGGAAACTTCTCCACGTTCCGCTTCAGCAGGGCTCTTCAAGGTTTTACCTTGAGGAAAGGACTCACGTCAAGTTTCCTTGAGGCTCTAGAGCGTCTCAGGAGGAGCTCCCACCCAGGCTATGAAAGCACCCTGTTGATTTAGAGAAAACTCGTTCCCTTCCCAGAGCCCTGCCTACAGTGACTAGAAACTCGTCCAAAACTCTGGTATTTAGGTAGGTTCAAGGCGGCATGAATGGAGCTTTCAAAATGGGAAAGCAAGCCTTGTGCCATCAGGTCTCCGTTTCCAGTGAGCACGCAGCCTACCCCCTTGTGATGTCTACCAAGTAAATATTCCCTCAAACTACACAATGGTCCCTTCCCTGAAGAATGTTTTCTTGGCACGGAGTTCTGCATGTAGCGAACTGCCTCTCCCAAGGAACGCTTTGGTAACGCTATCGGGGCTTAGGCTCTTCTAAAACCCTGCAGTGTAAGAGGAAGAACTGTGCTTTGGTTACAGGAGGAACGCAAGCCGAGTTTCTCCTGTAAGTATGGGGTCTTAAGGTATGACTTTGTAGAAGGAATGCGAAGCAGTTTTGATTTCTCAGTGCCGCTCAGCCTAGGGCATTGGGGGAATTTGCATGACATGTAGGACATGAGAGAACAGATTACTTGGAGCTGTTGGAGTGCTGAGGAAATGTAGTTCTCCCAAGGAAGAGTGCAGTGTGTTGCCCTACACTTAGCATACACAGAGTGACTGGGAAAGGTATCCGGGCCTGGATGTTTCTTAGCAACCCAGTGGAGCCTGCCGGTACTCGGTGTTCTTGCACGGAATAGGGTGCCCAGGCGAGATCCTAGGTGTCTTTAAAAGCGTAGTAACGTTAAAAGAAAGGAGAACTGCAACTCATGTCTCAAGGAAACTTCTCCACGTGCCGCTTCAGCAGGGCTCTTCAAGGCTTTACCTTGAGGAAAGGACTCACGTCAAGTTTCCTTGTAGCTCTAGAGCGTCTCAGGAGGAGCTCCCACCCAGGCTATGAAAGCACCCTGTTGATTTAGAGAAAACTCGTTCCCTTCCCAGAGCCCTGCCTACAGTGACTAGAGACCTGTCCAAAACACTGGTATTTAGGTAGCTTCAAGGCAGCATGAATGGAGCTTTCAAAATGGGAAAGCAAGCCTTGTGCCATCAGGTCTCCGTTTCCAGGGAACACGCAGCCTACCCCCTTGTGATGTCTACCAAGTAAATATTCCCTCAAACTACACAATGGTCCCTTCCCTGAAGAATGTTTTCTTGGCACGGAGTTCTGCATGTAGCGAACTGCCTCTCCCAAGGAACGCTTTGGTAACGCTATCGGGGCTTAGGCTCTTCTAAAACCCTGCAGTGTAAGAGGAAGAACTGTGCTTTGGTTACAGGAGGAACGCAAGCCGAGTTTCTCCTGTAAGTATGGGGTCTTAAGGTATGACTTTGTAGAAGGAATGCGAAGCAGTTTTGATTTCTCAGTGCCGCTCAGCCTAGGGCATTGAGGCAATTTGCATGACATGTAGGACGTGAGAGAACAGATTACCTGGAGCTGTTGGAGTGCTGAGGAAATGTAGCTCTCCCAAGGAAGAGTGCAGTGTGTTGCCCTACACTTAGCATACACAGAGTGACTGGGAAAGGTATCCGGGCCTGGATGTTTCTTAGCAACCCAGTGGAGCCTGCCGGTACTCGGTGTTCTTGCACGGAATAGGGTGCCCAGGCGAGATCCTAGGTGTCTTGAAAAGCGTAGTAACGTTAAAAGAAAGGAGAACTGCAACTCATGTCTCAAGGAAACTTCTCCACGTGCCGCTTCAGCAGGGCTCTTCAAGGCTTTACCTTGAGGAAAGGACTCACGTCAAGTTTCCTTGTAGCTCTAGAGCGTCTCAGGAGGAGCTCCCACCCAGGCTATGAAAGCACCCTGTTGATTTAGAGAAAACTCGTTCCCTTCCCAGAGCCCTGCCTACAGTGACTAGAAACTCGTCCAAAACACTGGTATTTAGGTAGGTTCAAGGCGGCATGAATGGAGCTTTCAAAATGGGAAAGCAAGCCTTGTGCCATCAGGTCCCCGTTTCCAGTGAACACGCAGCCTACCTCCCTGTGATTTCTACCAAGTTAATATACATTCTAGCGACACACTGGTCCCTTCCCTGAATAACGTGTTCTTGGCACGGAGTTCTGCATGTAGCGAACTGCCTCTCCCAAGGAATGCTCTAGGTACGCTATAGGGGCTTAGCCTCTTCTACAACCCTGCAGTATAAGAGGAAGAACTGTGCTTTGGTTACAGCAGGAACGCAAGGCAACTTTCTGCTGTAAGTATGGGGTCTTAAGGTATGACTTTGTAGAAGGAATGTGAAAGAGTATTGGTTTCTCAGTGCCACTCAGCCTAGGGCATTGAGGCAATTTGCATGACATGTAGGACGTGAGAGAACAGATTACCTGGAGCTGTTGGAGTGCTGAGGAAATGTAGCTCTCCCAAGGAAGAGTGCAGTGTGTTGCCCTACATTTAGCATACACAGAGTGACTGGGAAAGGTATCCGGGCCTGGATGTTTCTTAGCAACCCAGTGGAGCCTGCCGGTACTCGGTGTTCTTGCACGGAATAGGGTGCCCAGGCGAGATCCTATGTGTCTTGAAAAGCGTACTAATGTTAAAAGAAAGGAGAACTGCAACTCCTGTCTCAAGGAAACTTCTCCACGTTCCGCTTCAGCAGGGCTCTTCAAGGTTTTACCTTGAGGAAAGGACTCACGTCAAGTTTCCTTGAGGCTCTAGAGCGTCTCAGGAGGAGCTCCCACCCAGGCTATGAAAGCACCCTGTTGATTTAGAGAAAACTCGTTCCCTTCCCAGAGCCCTGCCTACAGTGACTAGAAACTCGTCCAAAACTCTGGTATTTAGGTAGGTTCAAGGCGGCATGAATGGAGCTTTCAAAATGGGAAAGCAAGCCTTGTGCCATCAGGTCTCCGTTTCCAGTGAGCACGCAGCCTACCCCCTTGTGATGTCTACCAAGTAAATATTCCCTCAAACTACACAATGGTCCCTTCCCTGAAGAATGTTTTCTTGGCACGGAGTTCTGCATGTAGCGAACTGCCTCTCCCAAGGAACGCTTTGGTAACGCTATCGGGGCTTAGGCTCTTCTAAAACCCTGCAGTGTAAGAGGAAGAACTGTGCTTTGGTTACAGGAGGAACGCAAGCCGAGTTTCTCCTGTAAGTATGGGGTCTTAAGGTATGACTTTGTAGAAGGAATGCGAAGCAGTTTTGATTTCTCAGTGCCGCTCAGCCTAGGGCATTGAGGGAATTTGCATGACATGTAGGACATGAGAGAACAGATTACTTGGAGCTGTTGGAGTGCTGAGGAAATGTAGTTCTCCCAAGGAAGAGTGCAGTGTGTTGCCCTACACTTAGCATACACAGAGTGACTGGGAAAGGTATCCGGGCCTGGATGTTTCTTAGCAACCCAGTGGAGCCTGCCGGTACTCGGTGTTCTTGCACGGAATAGGGTGCCCAGGCGAGATCCTAGGTGTCTTTAAAAGCGTAGTAACGTTAAAAGAAAGGAGAACTGCAACTCATGTCTCAAGGAAACTTCTCCACGTGCCGCTTCAGCAGGGCTCTTCAAGGCTTTACCTTGAGGAAAGGACTCACGTCAAGTTTCCTTGTAGCTCTAGAGCGTCTCAGGAGGAGCTCCCACCCAGGCTATGAAAGCACCCTGTTGATTTAGAGAAAACTCGTTCCCTTCCCAGAGCCCTGCCTACAGTGACTAGAGACCTGTCCAAAACACTGGTATTTAGGTAGCTTCAAGGCAGCATGAATGGAGCTTTCAAAATGGGAAAGCAAGCCTTGTGCCATCAGGTCTCCGTTTCCAGGGAACACGCAGCCTACCCCCTTGTGATGTCTACCAAGTAAATATTCCCTCAAACTACACAATGGTCCCTTCCCTGAAGAATGTTTTCTTGGCACGGAGTTCTGCATGTAGCGAACTGCCTCTCCCAAGGAACGCTTTGGTAACGCTATCGGGGCTTAGGCTCTTCTAAAACCCTGCAGTGTAAGAGGAAGAACTGTGCTTTGGTTACAGGAGGAACGCAAGCCGAGTTTCTCCTGTAAGTATGGGGTCTTAAGGTATGACTTTGTAGAAGGAATGCGAAGCAGTTTTGATTTCTCAGTGCCGCTCAGCCTAGGGCATTGAGGCAATTTGCATGACATGTAGGACGTGAGAGAACAGATTACCTGGAGCTGTTGGAGTGCTGAGGAAATGTAGCTCTCCCAAGGAAGAGTGCAGTGTGTTGCCCTACACTTAGCATACACAGAGTGACTGGGAAAGGTATCCGGGCCTGGATGTTTCTTAGCAACCCAGTGGAGCCTGCCGGTACTCGGTGTTCTTGCACGGAATAGGGTGCCCAGGCGAGATCCTAGGTGTCTTGAAAAGCGTACTAATGTTAAAAGAAAGGAGAACTGCAACTCATGTCTCAAGGAAACTTCTCCACGTTCCGCTTCAGCAGGGCTCTTCAAGGCTTTACCTTGAGGAAAGGACTCACGTCAAGTTTCCTTGAGGCTCTAGAGCGTCTCAGGAGGAGCTCCCACGCAGGCTATGAAAGCACCCTGTTGATTTAGAGAAAACTCGTTCCCTTCCCAGAGCCCTGCCTACAGTGACTAGAAACTCGTCCAAAACTCTGGTATTTAGGTAGGTTCAAGGCAGCATGAATGGAGCTTTCAAAATGGGAAAGCAAGCCTTGTGCCATCAGGTCTCCGTTTCCAGTGAGCACGCAGCCTACCCCCTTGTGATGTCTACCAAGTAAATATTCCCTCAAACTACACAATGGTCCCTTCCCTGAAGAATGTTTTCTTGGCACAGATTTCTGCATGTAGCGAACTGCCTCTCCCAAGGAACGCTTTGGTAACGCTTTCGGTGCTTAGGCTCTTCTAAAACCCTGCAGTGTAAGAGGAAGAACTGTGCTTTGGTTACAGGAGGAATGCAAGCCAACTTTCTCCTGTAAGTATGGGGTCTTAAGTTATGACTTTGTAGAAGGAATGTGAAACAGTATTGGTTACTCAGTGCCGCTCAGCCTAGGGCATTGAGGCAGATATGCATGACATGTAGACGTGAGACAACAGATTGCCTGGAGCTGTTGGAGTGCTGAGGAAATCTAGCTCTCCCAAGGAGGCGTGCAGTGTGTTGCCCTACCCTTAGCATATTGAGAGTGACTGGGAAAGGTTTCCGGGCCTGGATGTTTCTGAGCTTCCCAGTCGAGCATGCCGGTCCTCGGTGTTCTTGCAGGGAATAGGGTGCCCACGAGAGTTACTAGGTGTCTTCATAAGCGTACTAACGTTCAAAGAAAGCAGAACTGCAACTCATGTCTCCAGGAAGCTGTTCCACGCTTCGCCTTCAGCAGGGCTCTTCAAGGCTTTACCTTGAGGAAACGACTCACGTCAAGTTTAATTTGAGCTCTAGAGCGTCTCAGTTGGAGCTCCCACCCAGGCTACGAAAGCACCCTGTTGATTTAGAGAACACTCGTTCCCTTCCCAGAGCCCTGCCTACAGTGACTAGAGACCCGTCCAAAACACTGGTATTTAGGTAGCTTCAAGGCAGCATGAATGGAGCTTTCAAAATGGGAAAGCAAGCCTTGTGCCATCAGGTCTCCGTTTCCAGTGAGCACGCAGCCTACCCCCTTGTGATGTCTACCAAGTAAATATTCCCTCAAACTACAAAATGGTCCCTTCCCTGAAGAATGTTTTCTTGGCACGGAGTTCTGCATGTAGCGAACTGCCTCTCCCAAGGAACGCTTTGGTAACGCTATCGGGGCTTAGGCTCTTCTAAAACCCTGCTGTGTAAGAGGAAGAACTGTGCTTTGGTTACAGCAGGAACGCAAGCCAACTTTCTCCTGTAAGTATGGGGTCTTAAGGTATGACTTTGTAGAAGGAATGTGAAAGAGTATTGGTTTCTCAGTGCCGCTCAGCCTAGGGCACTGAGGCAGATATGCATGACATGTAGACGTGAGACAACAGATTGCCTGGAGCTGTTGGAGTGCTGAGGAAATCTAGCTCTTCCAAGGAGGCGTGCAGTGTGTTGCCTTACACTTAGCATATTGAGAGTGACTGGGAAAGGTTTCCGGGCCCGGATGTTTCTGAGCTTCCCAGTCGAGCATGCCGGTCCTCGGTGTTCGTGCAGGAATAGGGTGCCCACGAGAGTTACTAGGTGTCTTCATAAGCGTACTAACGTTCAAAGAAAGCAGAACTGCAACTCATGTCTCCAGGAAACTGCTCCACGCTTCGGCTTCAGCAGGGCTCTTCAAGGCTTTACCTTGAGGAAACGACTCACGTCAAGTTTCCTTTGAGCTCTAGAGCGTCTCAGGTGGAGCTCCCACCCAGGCTACGAAAGCACCCTGTTGATTTAGAGAAAACTCGTTCCCTTCCCAGAGCCCTGCCTACAGTGACTAGAGACCCGTCCAAAACACTGGTATTTAGGTAGCTTCAAGGCAGCATGAATGGAGCTTTCAAAATGGGAAAGCAAGCCTTGTGCCATCATGTCTCCGTTTCCAGTGAGCACGCAGCCTACCCCCTTGTGATGTCTACCAAGTAAATATTCCCTCAAACTACACAATGGTCCCTTCCCTGAAGAATGTTTTCTTGGCACGGAGTTCTGCATGTAGCGAACTGCCTCTCCCAAGGAACGCTTTGGTAACGCTATCGGGGCTTAGGCTCTTCTAAAACCCTGCAGTGTAAGAGGAAGAACTGTGCTTTGGTTACAGGAGGAACGCAAGCCGAGTTTCTCCTGTAAGTATGGGGTCTTAAGGTATGACTTTGTAGAAGGAATGCGAAGCAGTTTTGATTTCTCAGTGCCGCTCACCCTAGGGCATTGAGGGAATTTGCATGACATGTAGGACATGAGAGAACAGATTACTTGGAGCTGTTGGAGTGCTGAGGAAATGTAGCTCTCCCAAGGAAGAGTGCAGTGTGTTGCCCTACACTTAGCATACACAGAGTGACTGGGAAAGGTATCCGGGCCTGGATGTTTCTTAGCAACCCAGTGGAGCCTGCCGGTACTCGGTGTTCTTGCACGGAATAGGGTGCCCAGGCGAGATCCTAGGTGTCTTGAAAAGCGTAGTAACATTAAAAGAAAGGAGAACTGCAACTCATGTCTCAAGGAAACTTCTCCACGTGCCGCTTCAGCAGGGCTCTTCAAGGCTTTACCTTGAGGAAAGGACTCACGTCAAGTTTCCTTGTAGCTCTAGAGCGTCTCAGGAGGAGCTCCCACCCAGGCTATGAAAGCACCCTGTTGATTTAGAGAAAACTCGTTCCCTTCCCAGAGCCCTGCCTACAGTGACTAGAAACTCGTCCAAAACACTGGTATTTAGGTAGGTTCAAGGCGGCATGAATGGAGCTTTCAAAATGGGAAAGCAAGCCTTGTGCCATCAGGTCCCCGTTTCCAGTGAACACGCAGCCTACCTCCTTGTGATTTCTACCAAGTTAATATACACTCTAGTGACACACTGGTCCCTTCCCTGAATAACGTGTTCTTGGCACGGAGTTCTGCATGTAGCGAACTGCCTCTCCCAAGGAATGCTCTAGGTATGCTATAGGGGCTTAGCCTCTTCTAAAACCCTGCAGTGTAAGAGGAAGAACTGTGCTTTGGTTACAGGAGGAACGCAAGCCGAGTTTCTCCTCTAAGTATGGGGTCTTAAGGTATGACTTTGTAGAAGGAATGCGAAGCAGTTTTGATTTCTCAGTGCCGCTCAGCCTAGGGCATTGAGGCAATTTGCATGACATGTAGGACGTGAGAGAACAGATTACCTGGAGCTGTTGGAGTGCTGAGGAAATCTAGCTCTTCCAAGGAGGCGTGCAGTGTGTTGCCTTACACTTAGCATATTGAGAGTGACTGGGAAAGGTATCCGGGCCTGGATGTTTCTGAGCTTCCCAGTCAAGCATGCCGGTCCTCGGTGTTCTTGCAGGGAATAGGGTGCCCACGAGAGTTACTAGGTGTCTTCATAAGCGTACTAACGTTCAAAGAAAGCAGAACTGCAACTCATGTCTCCAGGAAACTGCTCCACGCTTCGGCTTCAGCAGGGCTCTTCAAGGCTTTACCTTGAGGAAAGGACTCACGTCAAGTTTCCTTGAGGCTCTAGAGCGTCTCAGGAGGAGCTCCCACCCAGGCTATGAAAGCACCCTGTTGATTTAGAGAAAACTCGTTCCCTTCCCAGAGCCCTGCCTACAGTGACTAGAAACTCGTCCAAAACTCTGGTATTTAGGTAGGTTCAAGGCGGCATGAATGGAGCTTTCAAAATGGGAAAGCAAGCCTTGTGCCATCAGGTCTCCGTTTCCAGTGAGCACGCAGCCTACCCCCTTGTGATGTCTACCAAGTAAATATTCCCTCAAACTACACAATGGTCCCTTCCCTGAAGAATGTTTTCTTGGCACGGAGTTCTGCATGTAGCGAACTGCCTCTCCCAAGGAACGCTTTGGTAACGCTTTCGGTGCTTAGGCTCTTCTAAAACCCTGCAGTGTAAGAGGAAGAACTGTGCTTTGGTTACAGGAGGAATGCAAGCCAACTTTCTCCTGTAAGTATGGGGTCTTAAGGTATGACTTTGTAGAAGGAATGTGAAACAGTATTGGTTACTCAGTGCCGCTCAGCCTAGGGCATTGAGGCAGATATGCATGACATGTAGACGTGAGACAACAGATTGCCTGGAGCTGTTGGAGTGCTGAGGAAATCTAGCTCTCCCAAGGAGGCGTGCAGTGTGTTGCCCTACCCTTAGCATATTGAGAGTGACTGGGAAAGGTTTCCGGGCCTGGATGTTTCTGAGCTTCCCAGTCGAGCATGCCGGTCCTCGGTGTTCTTGCAGGGAATAGGGTGCCCACGAGAGTTACTAGGTGTCTTCATAAGCGTACTAACGTTCAAAGAAAGCAGAACTGCAACTCATGTCTCCAGGAAACTGCTCCACGCTTCGGCTTCAGCAGGGCTCTTCAAGGCTTTACCTTGAGGAAACGACTCACGTCAAGTTTCCTTTGAGCTCTAGAGCTTCTAGGTGGAGCTCCCACCAGGCTACGAAAGCACCCTGTTGATTTCGAGAAAACTCGTTCCCTTCCCAGAGCCCTGCCTACAGTGACTAGAGAACCGTCCAAACTACTGGTATTTAGGTAGCTTCAAGGCAGCATGAATGGAGCTTTCAAAATGGGAAAGCAAGCCTTGTGCCATCAGGTCTCCGTTTCCAGGTAACACGCAGCCTACCCCCTTGTGATGTCTACCAAGTAAATATTCCCTCAAACTACACAATGGTCCCTTCCCTGAAGAATGTTTTCTTGGCACGGAGTTCTGCATGTAGCGAACTGCCTCTCCCAAGAAACGCTTTGGTAACGCTATCGGGGCTTAGGCTCTTCTAAAACCCTGCAGTGTAAGAGGAAGAACTGTGCTTTGGTTACAGGAGGAACGCAAGCCGAGTTTCTCCTCTAAGTATGGGGTCTTAAGGTATGACTTTGTAGAAGGAATGCAAAGCAGTTTTGATTTCTCAGTGCCGCTCAGCCTAGGGCATTGAGGCAATTTGCATGACATGTAGGACGTGAGAGAACAGATTACCTGGAGCTGCTGGAGTGCTGAGGAAATGTAGCTCTCCCAAGGAAGAGTGCAGTGTGTTGCCCTACACTTAGCATACACAGAGTGACTGGGAAAGGTATCCGGGCCTGGATGTTTCTTAGCAACCCAGTGGAGCCTGCCGGTACTCGGTGTTCTTGCACGGAATAGGGTGCCCAGGCGAGATCCTAGGTGTCTTGAAAAGCGTAGTAACGTTAAAAGAAAGGAGAACTGCAACTCCTGTCTCAAGGAAACTTCTCCACATGCCGCTTCAGCAGGGCTCTTCAAGGCTTTACCTTGAGGAAAGGACTCACGCCAAGTTTCCTTGTAGCACTAGAGCGTCTCAGGAGGAGCTCCCACCCAGGCTATGAAAGCACCCTGTTGATTTCGAGAAAACTCGTTCCCTTCCCAGAGCCCTGCCTACAGTGACTAGAAACTCGTCCAAAACACTGGTATTTAGGTAGGTTCAAGGCGGCATGAATGGAGCTTTCAAAATGGGAAAGCAAGCCTTGTGCCATCAGGTCCCCGTTTCCAGTGAACACGCAGCCTACCTCCTTGTGATTTCTACCAAGTTAATATAGACTCTAGAGACACACTGGTCCCTTCCCTGAATAACGTGTTCTTGGCACGGAGTTCTGCATGTAGCGAACTGCCTCTCCCAAGGAATGCTCTAGGTACGCTATAGGGGCTTAGCCTCTTCTAAAACCCTGCAGTGTAAGAGGAAGAACTGTGCTTTGGTTACAGCAGGAACGCAAGGCAACTTTCTCCTGGAAGTATGGGGTCTTAAGGTATGACTTTGTAGAAGGAATGTGAAAGAGTATTGGTTACTCAGTGCCACTCAGCCTAGGGCATTGAGGCAGATATGCATGACATGTAGACGTGAGACAACAGATTGCCTGGAGCTGTTGGAGTGCTGAGGAAATCTAGCTCTCCCAAGGAGGCGTGCAGTGTGTTGCCCTACCCTTAGCATATTGAGAGTGACTGGGAAAGGTTTCCGGGCCTGGATGTTTCTGAGCTTACCAGTCGAGCATGCCGGTCCTCGGTCTTCGTGCAGGGAATAGGGTGCCCACGAGAGTTACTAGGTGTCTTCATAAGCGTACTAACGTTCAAAGAAAGCAGAACTGCAACTCATGTCTCCAGGAAACTGCTCCACGCTTCGGCTTCAGCAGGGCTCTTCAAGGCTTTACCTTGAGGAAACGACTCACGTCAAGGTTCCTTTGAGCTCTAGAGCTTCTAGGTGGAGCTCCCACCCAGGCTACGAAAGCACCCTGTTGATTTAGAGAAAACTCGTTCCCTTCCCAGAGCCCTGCCTACAGTGACTAGAGACCCGTCCAAAACACTGGTATTTAGGTAGTTTCAAGGCAGCATGAATGGAGCTTTCAAAATGGGAAAGCAAGCCTTGTGCCATCAGGTCTCCGTTTCCAGGGAACACGCAGCCTACCCCCTTGTGATGTCTACCAAGTAAATATTCCCTCAAACTACACAATGGTCCCTTCCCTGAAGAATGTTTTCTTGGCACGGAGTTCTGCATGTAGCG
Source organism: Eubalaena glacialis (assembly GCF_028564815.1). Taxonomy (NCBI): domain Eukaryota; kingdom Metazoa; phylum Chordata; class Mammalia; order Artiodactyla; family Balaenidae; genus Eubalaena; species Eubalaena glacialis. The sequence goes on along the minus strand of NC_083719.1, from coordinate 160,338,067 downwards.
AACTGCCTCTCCCAAGGAACGCTTTGGTAACGCTATCGGGGCTTAGGCTCTTCTAAAACCCTGCAGTGTAAGAGGAAGAACTGTGCTTTGGTTACAGGAGGAACGCAAGCCGAGTTTCTCCTCTAAGTATGGGGTCTTAAGGTATGACTTTGTAGAAGGACTGTGAAACAGTATTGGTTACTCAGTGCCGCTCAGCCTAGGGCATTGAGGCAGATATGCATGACATGTAGACGTGAGACAACAGATTGCCTGGAGCTGTTGGAGTGCTGAGGAAATCTAGCTCTCCCAAGGAGGCGTGCAGTGTGTTGCCCTACACTTAGCATACACAGAGTGACTGGGAAAGGTTTCCGGGCCTTGATGTTTCTGAGCTTCCCAGTCGAGCATGCCGGTCCTCGGTGTTCTTGCAGGGAATAGGGTGCCCACGGGAGTTACTAGGTGTCTTCATAAGCGTACTAACGTTCAAAGAAAGCAGAACTGCAACTCGTGTCTCCAGGAAACTGCTCCACGCTTTGGCTTCAGCAGGGCTCTTCAAGGCTTTACCTTGAGGAAACGACTCACGTCAAGTTTCCTTTGAGCTCTAGAGCTTCTAGGTGGAGCTCCCACCAGGCTACGAAAGCACCCTGTTGATTTCGAGAAAACTCGTTCCCTTCCCAGAGCCCTGCCTACAGTGACTAGAAACTCGTCCAAAACACTGGTATTTAGGTAGGTTCAAGGCGGCATGAATGGAGCTTTCAAAATGGGAAAGCAAGCCTTGTGCCATCAGGTCCCCGTTTCCAGTGAACACGCAGCCTACCTCCTTGTGATTTCTACCAAGTTAATATAGACTCTAGAGACACACTGGTCCCTTCCCTGAATAACGTGTTCTTGGCACGGAGTTCTGCATGTAGCGAACTGCCTCTCCCAAGGAATGCTCTAGGTACGCTATAGGGGCTTAGCCTCTTCTAAAACCCTGCAGTGTAAGAGGAAGAACTGTGCTTTGGTTACAGCAGGAACGCAAGGCAACTTTCTCCTGGAAGTATGGGGTCTTAAGGTATGACTTTGTAGAAGGAATGTGAAAGAGTATTGGTTACTCAGTGCCACTCAGCCTAGGGCATTGAGGCAGATATGCATGACATGTAGACGTGAGACAACAGATTGCCTGGAGCTGTTGGAGTGCTGAGGAAATCTAGCTCTCCCAAGGAGGCGTGCAGTGTGTTGCCCTACCCTTAGCATATTGAGAGTGACTGGGAAAGGTTTCCGGGCCTGGATGTTTCTGAGCTTCCCAGTCGAGCATGCCGGTCCTCGGTCTTCGTGCAGGGAATAGGGTGCCCACGAGAGTTACTAGGTGTCTTCATAAGCGTACTAACGTTCAAAGAAAGCAGAACTGCAACTCATGTCTCCAGGAAACTGCTCCACGCTTCGGCTTCAGCAGGGCTCTTCAAGGCTTTACCTTGAGGAAACGACTCACGTCAAGGTTCCTTTGAGCTCTAGAGCTTCTAGGTGGAGCTCCCACCCAGGCTACGAAAGCACCCTGTTGATTTAGAGAAAACTCGTTCCCTTCCCAGAGCCCTGCCTACAGTGACTAGAGACCCGTCCAAAACACTGGTATTTAGGTAGTTTCAAGGCAGCATGAATGGAGCTTTCAAAATGGGAAAGCAAGCCTTGTGCCATCAGGTCTCCGTTTCCAGGGAACACGCAGCCTACCCCCTTGTGATGTCTACCAAGTAAATATTCCCTCAAACTACACAATGGTCCCTTCCCTGAAGAATGTTTTCTTGGCACGGAGTTCTGCATGTAGCGAACTGCCTCTCCCAAGGAACGCTTTGGTAACGCTATCGGGGCTTAGGCTCTTCTAAAACCCTGCAGTGTAAGAGGAAGAACTGTGCTTTGGTTACAGGAGGAACGCAAGCCGAGTTTCTCCTCTAAGTATGGGGTCTTAAGGTATGACTTTGTAGAAGGAATGCAAAGCAGTTTTGATTTCTCAGTGCCGCTCAGCCTAGGGCATTGAGGCAATTTGCATGACATGTAGGACGTGAGAGAACAGATTACCTGGAGCTGTTGGAGTGCTGAGGAAATGTAGCTCTCCCAAGGAAGAGTGCAGTGTGTTGCCCTACACTTAGCATACACAGAGTGACTGGGAAAGGTATCCGGGCCTGGATGTTTCTTAGCAACCCAGTGGAGCCTGCCGGTACTCGGTGTTCTTGCACGGAATAGGGTGCCCAGGCGAGATCCTAGGTGTCTTGAAAAGCGTAGTAACGTTAAAAGAAAGGAGAACTGCAACTCATGTCTCAAGGAAACTTCTCCACGTGCCGCTTCAGCAGGGCTCTTCAAGGCTTTACCTTGAGGAAAGGACTCACGTCAAGTTTCCTTGTAGCTCTAGAGCGTCTCGTGAGGAGCTCCCACCCAGGCTACGAAAGCACCCTGTTGATTTAAAGAAAACTCGTTCCCTTCCCAGAGCCCTGCCTACAGTGACTAGAAACTCGTCCAAAACACTGGTATTTAGGTAGGTTCAAGGCGGCATGAATGGAGCTTTCAAAATGGGAAAGCAAGCCTTGTGCCATCAGGTCCCCGTTTCCAGTGAGCACGCAGCCTACCTCCTTGTGATTTCTACCAAGTTAATATACACTCTAGTGACACACTGGTCCCTTCCCTGAATAACGTGTTCTTGGCACGGAGTTCTGCATGTAGCGAACTGCCTCTCCCAAGGAACGCTTTGGTAACGCTATCGGGGCTTAGGCTCTTCTAAAACCCTGCAGTGTAAGAGGAAGAACTGTGCTTTGGTTACAGCAGGAACGCAAGGCAACTTTCTCCTGTAAGTATGGGGTCTTAAGGTATGACTTTGTAGAAGGAATGTGAAAGAGTATTGGTTTCTCAGTGCCGCTCAGCCTAGGGCACTGAGGCAGATATGCATGACATGTAGATGTGAGACAACAGATTGCCTTGAGCTGTTGGAGTGCTGAGGAAATCTAGCTCTCCCAAGGAGGCGTGCAGTGTGTTGCCCTACACTTAGCATATTGAGAGTGACTGGAAAAGGTTTCCGGGCCTGGATGTTTCTGAGCTTCCCAGTCGAGCATGCCGGTCCTCGGTGTTCTTGCAGGGAATAGGGTGCCCACGGGATTTACTAGGTGTCTTCATAAGCGTACTAACGTTCAAAGAAAGCAGAACTGCAACTCATGTCTCCAGGAAACTGCTCCACGCTTCGGCTTCAGCAGGGCTCTTCAAGGCTTTACCTTGAGGAAACGACTCACGTCAAGTTTCCTTTGAGCTCTAGAGGGTCTCAGGTGGAGCTCCCACCCAGGCTACGAAAGCACCCTGTTGATTTAGAGAAAACTCGTTCCCTTCCCAGAGCCCTGCCTACAGTGACTAGAGACCCGTCCAAAACACTGGTATTTAGGTAGCTTCAAGGCAGCATGAATGGAGCTTTCAAAATGGGAAAGCAAGCCTTGTGCCATCAGGTCTCAGTTTCCAGTGAGCACGCAGCCTACCCCCTTGTGATGTCTACCAAGTAAATATTCCCTCAACTACACAATGGTCCCTTCCCTGAAGAATGTTTTCTTGGCACGGAGTTCTGCATGTAGCGAACTGCCTCTCCCAAGGAACGCTTTGGTAACGCTATCGGGGCTTAGGCTCTTCTAAAACCCTGCAGTGTAAGAGGAAGAACTGTGCTTTGGTTACAGCAGGAACGCAAGGCAACTTTCTCCTGTAAGTATGGGGTCTTAAGTTATGACTTTGTAGAAGGAATGTGAAAGAGTATTGGTTTCTCAGTGCCGCTCAGCCTAGGGCACTGAGGCAGATATGCATGACATGTAGACGTGAGACAACAGATTGCCTGGAGCTGTTGGAGTGCTGAGGAAATCTAGCTCTTCCAAGGAGGCGTGCAGTGTGTTGCCTTACACTTAGCATATTGAGAGTGACTGGGAAAGGTTTCCGGGCCTAGATGTTTCTGAGCTTCCCAGTCGAGCATGCCGGTCCTCAGTGTTCTTGCAGGGAATAGGGTGCCCACGAGAGTTACTAGGTGTCTTCATAAGCGTACTAACAATCAAAGAAAGCAGAACTGCAACTCATGTCTCCAGGAAACTGCTCCACGCTTCGGGTTCAGCAGGGCTCTTCAAGGCTTTACCTTGAGGAAACGACTCACGTCAAGTTTCCTTTGAGCTCTAGAGCTTCCAGGTGGAGCTCCCACCAGGCTACGAAAGCACCCTGTTGATTTAGAGAAAACTCGTTCCCTTCCCACAGCCCTGCCTACAGTGACTAGAGACCCGTCCAAAACACTGGTATTTCGGTAGCTTCATGGCAGCATGAATGGAGCTTTCAAAATGGGAAAGCAAGCCTTGTGCCATCAGGTCTCCGTTTCCAGGGAACACGCAGCCTACCCCCTTGTGATGTCTACCAAGTAAATATTCCCTCAAACTACACAATGGTCCCTTCCCTGAAGAATGTTTTCTTGGCACGGAGTTCTGCATGTAGCGAACTGCCTCTCCCAAGGAACGCTTTGGTAACGCTATCGGGGCTTAGGCTCTTCTAAAACCCTGCAGTGTAAGAGGAAGAACTGTGCTTTGGTTACAGGAGGAACGCAAGCCGAGTTTCTCCTCTAAGTATGGGGTCTTAAGGTATGACTTTGTAGAAGGAATGCAAAGCAGTTTTGATTTCTCAGTGCCGCTCAGCCTAGGGCATTGAGGCAATTTGCATGACATGTAGGACGTGAGAGAACAGATTACCTGGAGCTGTTGGAGTGCTGAGGAAATGTAGCTCTCCCAAGGAAGAGTGCAGTGTGTTGCCCTACACTTAGCATACACAGAGTGACTGGGAAAGGTATCCGGGCCTGGATGTTTCTTAGCAACCCAGTGGAGCCTGCCGGTACTCGGTGTTCTTGCACGGAATAGGGTGCCCAGGCGAGATCCTAGGTGTCTTGAAAAGCGTAGTAACGTTAAAAGAAAGGAGAACTGCAACTCCTGTCTCAAGGAAACTTCTCCACATGCCGCTTCAGCAGGGCTCTTCAAGGCTTTACCTTGAGGAAAGGACTCACGCCAAGTTTCCTTGTAGCACTAGAGCGTCTCAGGAGGAGCTCCCACCCAGGCTATGAAAGCACCCTGTTGATTTCGAGAAAACTCGTTCCCTTCCCAGAGCCCTGCCTACAGTGACTAGAAACTCGTCCAAAACACTGGTATTTAGGTAGGTTCAAGGCGGCATGAATGGAGCTTTCAAAATGGGAAAGCAAGACTTGTGCCATCAGGTCTCCGTTTCCAGTGAGCACGCAGCCTACCCCCTTGTGATGTCTACCAAGTAAATATTCCCTCAAACTACACAATGGTCCCTTCCCTGAAGAATGTTTTCTTGGCACGGAGTTCTGCATGTAGCGAACTGCCTCTCCCAAGGAACGCTTTGGTAACGCTTTCGGTGCTTAGGCTCTTCTAAAACCCTGCAGTGTAAGAGGAAGAACTGTGCTTTGGTTACAGGAGGAATGCAAGCCAACTTTCTGTTCTAAGTATGGGGTCTTAAGGTATGACTTTGTAGAAGGACTGTGAAACAGTATTGGTTACTCAGTGCCACTCAGCCTAGGGCATTGAGGCAGATATGCATGACATGTAGACGTGAGACAACAGATTGCCTGGAGCTGTTGGAGTGCTGAGGAAATCTAGCTCTCCCAAGGAGGCGTGCAGTGTGTTGCCCTACACTTAGCATACACAGAGTGACTGGGAAGGGTTTCCGGGCCTTGATGTTTCTGAGCTTCCCAGTCGAGCATGCCGGTCCTCGGTGTTCTTGCAGGGAATAGGGTGCCCACGGGAGTTACTAGGTGTCTTCATAAGCGAACTAACGTTCAAAGAAAGCAGAACTGCAACTCGTGTCTCCAGGAAACTGCTCTACGCTTTGGCTTCAGCAGGGCTCTTCAAGGCTTTACCTTGAGGAAACGACTCACGTCAAGTTTCCTTTGAGCTCTAGAGCTTCTAGGTGGAGCTCCCACCAGGCTACGAATGCACCCTGTTGATTTAGAGAAAACTCGTTCCCTTCCCACAGCCCTGCCTACAGTGACTAGAGAACCGTCCAAACTACTGGTATTTAGGTAGCTTCAAGGCAGCATGAATGGAGCTTTCAAAATGGGAAAGCAAGCCTTGTGCCATCAGGTCTCCGTTTCCAGGTAACACGCAGCCTACCCCCTTGTGATGTCTACCAAGTAAATATTCCCTCAAACTACACAATGGTCCCTTCCCTGAAGAATGTTTTCTTGGCACGGAGTTCTGCATGTAGCGAACTGCCTCTCCCAAGAAACGCTTTGGTAACGCTATCGGGGCTTAGGCTCTTCTAAAACCCTGCAGTGTAAGAGGAAGAACTGTGCTTTGGTTACAGGAGGAACGCAAGCCGAGTTTCTCCTCTAAGTATGGGGTCTTAAGGTATGACTTTGTAGAAGGAATGCAAAGCAGTTTTGATTTCTCAGTGCCGCTCAGCCTAGGGCATTGAGGCAATTTGCATGACATGTAGGACGTGAGAGAACAGATTACCTGGAGCTGTTGGAGTGCTGAGGAAATGTAGCTCTCCCAAGGAAGAGTGCAGTGTGTTGCCCTACACTTAGCATACACAGAGTGACTGGGAAAGGTATCCGGGCCTGGATGTTTCTTAGCAACCCAGTGGAGCCTGCCGGTACTCGGTGTTCTTGCACGGAATAGGGTGCCCAGGCGAGATCCTAGGTGTCTTGAAAAGCGTAGTAACGTTAAAAGAAAGGAGAACTGCAACTCCTGTCTCAAGGAAACTTCTCCACATGCCGCTTCAGCAGGGCTCTTCAAGGCTTTACCTTGAGGAAAGGACTCACGCCAAGTTTCCTTGTAGCACTAGAGCGTCTCAGGAGGAGCTCCCACCCAGGCTATGAAAGCACCCTGTTGATTTCGAGAAAACTCGTTCCCTTCCCAGAGCCCTGCCTACAGTGACTAGAAACTCGTCCAAAACACTGGTATTTAGGTAGGTTCAAGGCGGCATGAATGGAGCTTTCAAAATGGGAAAGCAAGCCTTGTGCCATCAGGTCCCCGTTTCCAGTGAACACGCAGCCTACCTCCTTGTGATTTCTACCAAGTTAATATAGACTCTAGAGACACACTGGTCCCTTCCCTGAATAACGTGTTCTTGGCACGGAGTTCTGCATGTAGCGAACTGCCTCTCCCAAGGAATGCTCTAGGTACGCTATAGGGGCTTAGCCTCTTCTAAAACCCTGCAGTGTAAGAGGAAGAACTGTGCTTTGGTTACAGCAGGAACGCAAGGCAACTTTCTCCTGGAAGTATGGGGTCTTAAGGTATGACTTTGTAGAAGGAATGTGAAAGAGTATTGGTTACTCAGTGCCACTCAGCCTAGGGCATTGAGGCAGATATGCATGACATGTAGACGTGAGACAACAGATTGCCTGGAGCTGTTGGAGTGCTGAGGAAATCTAGCTCTCCCAAGGAGGCGTGCAGTGTGTTGCCCTACCCTTAGCATATTGAGAGTGACTGGGAAAGGTTTCCGGGCCTGGATGTTTCTGAGCTTACCAGTCGAGCATGCCGGTCCTCGGTCTTCGTGCAGGGAATAGGGTGCCCACGAGAGTTACTAGGTGTCTTCATAAGCGTACTAACGTTCAAAGAAAGCAGAACTGCAACTCATGTCTCCAGGAAACTGCTCCACGCTTCGGCTTCAGCAGGGCTCTTCAAGGCTTTACCTTGAGGAAACGACTCACGTCAAGGTTCCTTTGAGCTCTAGAGCTTCTAGGTGGAGCTCCCACCCAGGCTACGAAAGCACCCTGTTGATTTAGAGAAAACTCGTTCCCTTCCCAGAGCCCTGCCTACAGTGACTAGAGACCCGTCCAAAACACTGGTATTTAGGTAGTTTCAAGGCAGCATGAATGGAGCTTTCAAAATGGGAAAGCAAGCCTTGTGCCATCAGGTCTCCGTTTCCAGGGAACACGCAGCCTACCCCCTTGTGATGTCTACCAAGTAAATATTCCCTCAAACTACACAATGGTCCCTTCCCTGAAGAATGTTTTCTTGGCACGGAGTTCTGCATGTAGCGAACTGCCTCTCCCAAGGAACGCTTTGGTAACGCTATCGGGGCTTAGGCTCTTCTAAAACCCTGCAGTGTAAGAGGAAGAACTGTGCTTTGGTTACAGGAGGAACGCAAGCCGAGTTTCTCCTCTAAGTATGGGGTCTTAAGGTATGACTTTGTAGAAGGAATGCAAAGCAGTTTTGATTTCTCAGTGCCGCTCAGCCTAGGGCATTGAGGCAATTTGCATGACATGTAGGACGTGAGAGAACAGATTACCTGGAGCTGTTGGAGTGCTGAGGAAATGTAGCTCTCCCAAGGAAGAGTGCAGTGTGTTGCCCTACACTTAGCATACACAGAGTGACTGGGAAAGGTATCCGGGCCTGGATGTTTCTTAGCAACCCAGTGGAGCCTGCCGGTACTCGGTGTTCTTGCACGGAATAGGGTGCCCAGGCGAGATCCTAGGTGTCTTGAAAAGCGTAGTAACGTTAAAAGAAAGGAGAACTGCAACTCATGTCTCAAGGAAACTTCTCCACGTGCCGCTTCAGCAGGGCTCTTCAAGGCTTTACCTTGAGGAAAGGACTCACGTCAAGTTTCCTTGTAGCTCTAGAGCGTCTCAGGAGGAGCTCCCACCCAGGCTACGAAAGCACCCTGTTGATTTAAAGAAAACTCGTTCCCTTCCCAGAGCCCTGCCTACAGTGACTAGAAACTCGTCCAAAACACTGGTATTTAGGTAGGTTCAAGGCGGCATGAATGGAGCTTTCAAAATGGGAAAGCAAGCCTTGTGCCATCAGGTCCCCGTTTCCAGTGAGCACGCAGCCTACCTCCTTGTGATTTCTACCAAGTTAATATACACTCTAGTGACACACTGGTCCCTTCCCTGAATAACGTGTTCTTGGCACGGAGTTCTGCATGTAGCGAACTGCCTCTCCCAAGGAACGCTTTGGTAACGCTATCGGGGCTTAGGCTCTTCTAAAACCCTGCAGTGTAAGAGGAAGAACTGTGCTTTGGTTACAGCAGGAACGCAAGGCAACTTTCTCCTGTAAGTATGGGGTCTTAAGGTATGACTTTGTAGAAGGAATGTGAAAGAGTATTGGTTTCTCAGTGCCGCTCACCCTAGGGCACTGAGGCAGATATGCATGACATGTAGATGTGAGACAACAGATTGCCTTGAGCTGTTGGAGTGCTGAGGAAATCTAGCTCTCCCAAGGAGGCGTGCAGTGTGTTGCCCTACACTTAGCATATTGAGAGTGACTGGAAAAGGTTTCCGGGCCTGGATGTTTCTGAGCTTCCCAGTCGAGCATGCCGGTCCTCGGTGTTCTTGCAGGGAATAGGGTGCCCACGGGATTTACTAGGTGTCTTCATAAGCGTACTAACGTTCAAAGAAAGCAGAACTGCAACTCATGTCTCCAGGAAACTGCTCCACGCTTCGGCTTCAGCAGGGCTCTTCAAGGCTTTACCTTGAGGAAACGACTCACGTCAAGTTTCCTTTGAGCTCTAGAGGGTCTCAGATGGAGCTCCCACCCAGGCTACGAAAGCACCCTGTTGATTTAGAGAAAACTCGTTCCCTTCCCAGAGCCCTGCCTACAGTGACTAGAGACCCGTCCAAAACACTGGTATTTAGGTAGCTTCAAGGCAGCATGAATGGAGCTTTCAAAATGGGAAAGCAAGCCTTGTGCCATCAGGTCTCAGTTTCCAGTGAGCACGCAGCCTACCCCCTTGTGATGTCTACCAAGTAAATATTCCCTCAACTACACAATGGTCCCTTCCCTGAAGAATGTTTTCTTGGCACGGAGTTCTGCATGTAGCGAACTGCCTCTCCCAGGAACGCTTTGGTAACGCTATCGGGGCTTAGGCTCTTCTAAAACCCTGCAGTGTAAGAGGAAGAACTGTGCTTTGGTTACAGCAGGAACGCAAGGCAACTTTCTCCTGTAAGTATGGGGTCTTAAGTTATGACTTTGTAGAAGGAATGTGAAAGAGTATTGGTTTCTCAGTGCCGCTCAGCCTAGGGCACTGAGGCAGATATGCATGACATGTAGACGTGAGACAACAGATTGCCTGGAGCTGTTGGAGTGCTGAGGAAATCTAGCTCTTCCAAGGAGGCGTGCAGTGTGTTGCCTTACACTTAGCATATTGAGAGTGACTGGGAAAGGTTTCCGGGCCTAGATGTTTCTGAGCTTCCCAGTCGAGCATGCCGGTCCTCGGTGTTCTTGCAGGGAATAGGGTGCCCACGAGAGTTACTAGGTGTCTTCATAAGCGTACTAACAATCAAAGAAAGCAGAACTGCAACTCATGTCTCCAGGAAACTGCTCCACGCTTCGGGTTCAGCAGGGCTCTTCAAGGCTTTACCTTGAGGAAACGACTCACGTCAAGTTTCCTTTGAGCTCTAGAGCTTCCAGGTGGAGCTCCCACCAGGCTACGAAAGCACCCTGTTGATTTAGAGAAAACTCGTTCCCTTCCCACAGCCCTGCCTACAGTGACTAGAGAACCGTCCAAACTACTGGTATTTAGGTAGCTTCAAGGCAGCATGAATGGAGCTTTCAAAATGGGAAAGCAAGCCTTGTGCCATCAGGTCTCCGTTTCCAGGGAACACGCAGCCTACCCCCTTGTGATGTCTACCAAGTAAATATTCCCTCAAACTACACAATGGTCCCTTCCCTGAAGAATGTTTTCTTGGCACGGAGTTCTGCATGTAGCGAACTGCCTCTCCCAAGGAACGCTTTGGTAACGCTATCGGGGCTTAGGCTCTTCTAAAACCCTGCAGTGTAAGAGGAAGAACTGTGCTTTGGTTACAGGAGGAATGCAAGCCAACTTTCTGTTCTAAGTATGGGGTCTTAAGGTATGACTTTGTAGAAGGACTGTGAAACAGTATTGGTTACTCAGTGCCGCTCAGCCTAGGGCATTGAGGCAGATATGCATGACATGTAGACGTGAGACAACAGATTGCCTGGAGCTGTTGGAGTGCTGAGGAAATCTAGCTCTCCCAAGGAGGCGTGCAGTGTGTTGCCCTACACTTAGCATACACAGAGTGACTGGGAAAGGTTTCCGGGCCTTGATGTTTCTGAGCTTCCCAGTCGAGCATGCCGGTCCTCGGTGTTCTTGCAGGGAATAGGGTGCCCACGGGAGTTACTAGGTGTCTTCATAAGCGAACTAACGTTCAAAGAAAGCAGAACTGCAACTCGTGTCTCCAGGAAACTGCTCTACGCTTTGGCTTCAGCAGGGCTCTTCAAGGCTTTACCTTGAGGAAACGACTCACGTCAAGTTTCCTTTGAGCTCTAGAGCTTCTAGGTGGAGCTCCCACCAGGCTACGAATGCACCCTGTTGATTTAGAGAAAACTCGTTCCCTTCCCACAGCCCTGCCTACAGTGACTAGAGAACCGTCCAAACTAATGGTATTTAGGTAGCTTCAAGGCAGCATGAATGGAGCTTTCAAAATGGGAAAGCAAGCCTTGTGCCATCAGGTCTCCGTTTCCAGGGAACAAGCAGCCTACCCCCTTGTGATGTCTACCAAGTAAATATTCCCTCAAACTACACAATGGTCCCTTCCCTGAAGAATGTTTTCTTGGCACGGAGTTCTGCATGTAGCGAACTGCCTCTCCCAAGAAACGCTTTGGTAACGCTATCGGGGCTTAGGCTCTTCTAAAACCCTGCAGTGTAAGAGGAAGAACTGTGCTTTGGTTACAGGAGGAACGCAAGCAGAGTTTCTCCTCTAAGTATGGGGTCTTAAGGTATGACTTTGTAGAAGGAATGCAAAGCAGTTTTGATTTCTCAGTGCCGCTCAGCCTAGGGCATTGAGGCAATTTGCATGACATGTAGGACGTGAGAGAACAGATTACCTGGAGCTGTTGGAGTGCTGAGGAAATGTAGCTCTCCCAAGGAAGAGTGCAGTGTGTTGCCCTACACTTAGCATACACAGAGTGACTGGGAAAGGTATCCGGGCCTGGATGTTTCTTAGCAACCCAGTGGAGCCTGCCGGTACTCGGTGTTCTTGCACGGAATAGGGTGCCCAGGCGAGATCCTAGGTGTCTTGAAAAGCGTAGTAACGTTAAAAGAAAGGAGAACTGCAACTCCTGTCTCAAGGAAACTTCTCCACATGCCGCTTCAGCAGGGCTCTTCAAGGCTTTACCTTGAGGAAAGGACTCACGCCAAGTTTCCTTGTAGCACTAGAGCGTCTCAGGAGGAGCTCCCACCCAGGCTATGAAAGCACCCTGTTGATTTCGAGAAAACTCGTTCCCTTCCCAGAGCCCTGCCTACAGTGACTAGAAACTCGTCCAAAACACTGGTATTTAGGTAGGTTCAAGGCGGCATGAATGGAGCTTTCAAAATGGGAAAGCAAGCCTTGTGCCATCAGGTCCCCGTTTCCAGTGAACACGCAGCCTACCTCCTTGTGATTTCTACCAAGTTAATATACACTCTAGTGACACACTGGTCCCTTCCCTGAATAACGTGTTCTTGGCACGGAGTTCTGCATGTAGCGAACTGCCTCTCCCAAGGAATGCTCTAGGTACGCTATAGGGTCTTAGCCTCTTCTAAAACCCTGCAGTGTAAGAGGAAGAACTGTGCTTTGGTTACAGCAGGAACGCAAGGCAACTTTCTCCTGTAAGTATGGGGTCTTAAGGTATGACTTTGTAGAAGGAATGTGAAAGAGTATTGGTTACTCAGTGCCACTCAGCCTAGGGCATTGAGGCAGATATGCATGACATGTAGACGTGAGACAACAGATTGCCTGGAGCTGTTGGAGTGTTGAGGAAATCTAGCTCTCCCAAGGAGGCGTGCAGTGTGTTGCCCTACCCTTAGCATATTGAGAGTGACTGGGAAAGGTTTCCGGGCCTGGATGTTTCTGAGCTTCCCAGTCGAGCATGCCGGTCCTCGGTGTTCTTGCAGGGAATAGGGTGCCCACGAGAGTTACTAGGTGTCTTCATAAGCGTACTAACGTTCAAAGAAAGCAGAACTACAACTCATGTCTCCAGGAAGCTGCTCCACGCTTCGGCTTCAGCAGGGCTCTTCAAGGCTTTACCTTGAGGAAACGACTCACGTCAAGTTTCCTTTGAGCTCTAGAGCGTCTCAGGTGGAGCTCCCACCCAGGCTACGAAAGCACCCTGTTGATTTAGAGAAAACTCGTTCCCTTCCCACAGCCCTGCCTACAGTGACTAGAGACCCGTCCAAAACACTGGTATTTAGGTAGCTTCAAGGCAGCATGAATGGAGCTTTCAAAATGGGAAAGCAAGCCTTGTGCCATCAGGTCTCCATTTCCAGGGAACACGCAGCCTACCCCCTTGTGATGTCTACCAAGTAAATATTCCCTCAAACTACACAATGGTCCCTTCCCTGAAGAATGTTTTCTTGGCACGGAGTTCTGCATGTAGCGAACTGCCTCTCCCAAGGAACGCTTTGGTAACGCTATCGGGGCTTAAGCTCTTCTAAAACCCTGCAGTGTAAGAGGAAGAACTGTGCTTTGGTTACAGGAGGAACGCAAGCCGAGTTTCTCCTGTAAGTATGGGGTCTTAAGGTATGACTTTGTAGAAGGAATGCGAAGAAGTTTTGATTTCTCAGTGCCGCTCAGCCTAGGGCATTGAGGCAATTTGCATGACATGTAGGACGTGAGAGAACAGATTACCTGGAGCTGTTGGAGTGCTGAGGAAATGTAGCTCTCCCAAGGAAAAGTGCAGTGTGTTGCCCTACACTTAGCATACACAGAGTGACTGGGAAAGGTATCCGGGCCTGGATGTTTCTTAGCAACCCAGTGGAGCCTGCCGGTACTCGGTGTTCTTGCACGGAATAGGGTGCCCAGGCGAGATCCTAGGTGTCTTGAAAAGCGTAGTAACGTTAAAAGAAAGGAGAACTGCAACTCATGTCTCAAGGAAACTTCTCCACGTGCCACTTCAGCAGGGCTCTTCAAGGCTTTACCTTGAGGAAAGGACTCACGTCAAGTTTCCTTGTAGCTCTAGAGCGTCTCAGGAGGAGCTCCCACCCAGGCTACGAAAGCACCCTGTTGATTTAGAGAAAACTCGTTCCCTTCCCAGAGCCCTGCCTACAGTGACTAGAAACTCGTCCAAAACACTGGTATTTAGGTAGGTTCAAGGCGGCATGAATGGAGCTTTCAAAATGGGAAAGCAAGCCTTGTGCCATCAGGTCCCCGTTTCCAGTGAACACGCAGCCTACCTCCTTGTGATTTCTACCAAGTTAATATACACTCTAGTGACACACTGGTCCCTTCCCTGAATAATGTGTTCTTGGCACGGAGTTCTGCATGTAGCGAACTGCCTCTCCCAAGGAATGTTCTAGGTATGCTATAGGGGCTTAGCCTCTTCTAAAACCCTGCAGTGTAAGAGGAAGTACTGTGCTTTGGTTACAGCAGGAACGCAAGCCAACTTTCTCCTGTAAGTATGGGGTCGTAAGGTATGACTTTGTAGAAGGAATGTGAAAGAGTATTGGTTTCTCAGTGCCGCTCAGCCTAGGGCACTGAGGCAGATATACATGACATGTAGATGTGAGACAACAGATTGCCTTGAGCTGTTGGAGTGCTGAGGAAATCTAGCTCTCCCAAGGAGGCGTGCAGTGTGTTGCCCTACACTTAGCATATTGAGAGTGACTGGGAAAGGTTTCCGGGCCTGGATGTTTCTGAGCTTCCCAGTCGAGCATGCCGGTCCTCGGTGTTCTTGCAGGGAATAGGGTGCCCACGGGAGTTACTAGGTGTCTTCATAAGCGTACTAACGTTCAAAGAAAGCAGAACTGCAACTCATGTCTCCAGGAAACTGCTCCACGCTTCGGCTTCAGCAGGGCTCTTCAAGGCTTTACCTTGAGGAAACGACTCACGTCAAGTTTAATTTGAGCTCTAGAGCGTCTCAGTTGGAGCTCCCACCCAGGCTACTAAAGCACCCTGTTGATTTAGAGAAAACTCGTTCCCTTCCCAGAGCCCTGCCTACAGTGACTAGAGACCCGTCCAAAACACTGGTATTTAGGTAGCTTCAAGGCAGCATGAATGGAGCTTTCAAAATGGGAAAGCAAGCCTTGTGGCATCAGGTCTCCGTTTCCAGTGAGCACGCAGCCTACCCCCTTGTGATGTCTACCAAGTAAATATTCCCTCAAACTACAAAATGGTCCCTTCCCTGAAGAATGTTTTCTTGGCACGGAGTTCTGCATGTAGCGAACTGCCTCTCCAAAGGAACGCTTTGGTAACGCTATCGGGGCTTAGGCTCTTCTAAAACCCTGCAGTGTAAGAGGAAGAACTGTGCTTTGTTTACAGCAGGAACGCAAGGCAACTTTCTCCTGTAAGTATGGGGTCTTAAGGTATGACTTTGTAGAAGGAATGTGAAAGAGTATTGGTTTCTCAGTGCCGCTCAGCCTAGGGCACTGAGGCAGATATGCATGACATGTAGACGTGAGACAACAGATTGCCTGGAGCTGTTGGAGTGCTGAGGAAATCTAGCTCTTCCAAGGAGGCGTGCAGTGTGTTGCCTTACACTTAGCATATTGAGAGTGACTGGGAAAGGTTTCCGGGCCTGGATGTTTCTGAGCTTCCCAGTCGAGCATGCCGGTCCTCGTTGTTCGTGCAGGGAATAGGGTGCCCACGAGAGTTACTAGGTGTCTTCATAAGCGTACTAACGTTCAAAGAAAGCAGAACTGCAACTCATGTCTCCAGGAAGCTGTTCCACGCTTCGGCTTCAGCAGGGCTCTTCAAGGCTTTACCTTGAGGAAACGACTCACGTCAAGTTACCTTTGAGCTCTAGAGCGTCTCAGGTGGAGCTCCCACCCAGGCTACGAAAGCACCCTGTTGATTTAGAGAAAATTCGTTCCCTTCCCAGAGCCCTGCCTACAGTGACTAGAGACCCGTCCAAAACACTGGTATTTAGGTAGCTTCAAGGCAGCATGAATGGAGCTTTCAAAATGGGAAAGCAAGCCTTGTGCCATCATGTCTCCGTTTCCAGTGAGCACGCAGCCTACCCCCTTGTGATGTCTACCAAGTAAATATTCCCTCAAACTACACAATGGTCCCTTCCCTGAAGAATGTTTTCTTGGCACGGAGTTCTGCATGTAGCGAACTGCCTCTCCCAAGGAACGCTTT
Source organism: Eubalaena glacialis (assembly GCF_028564815.1). Classification (NCBI taxonomy): domain Eukaryota; kingdom Metazoa; phylum Chordata; class Mammalia; order Artiodactyla; family Balaenidae; genus Eubalaena; species Eubalaena glacialis. The sequence continues at coordinate 160,322,025 of NC_083719.1, read as the reverse complement.
GGTAACGCTATCGGGGCTTAGGCTCTTCTAAAACCCTGCAGTGTAAGAGGAAGAACTGTGCTTTGGTTACAGGAGGAACGCAACCCGAGTTTCTCCTGTAAGTATGGGGTCTTAAGGTATGACTTTGTAGAAGGAATGCGAAGCAGTTTTGATTTCTCAGTGCCGCTCAGCCTAGGGCATTGAGGGAATTTGCATGACATGTAGGACATGAGAGAACAGATTACTTGGAGCTGTTGGAGTGCTGAGGAAATGTAGCTCTCCCAAGGAAGAGTGCAGTGTGTTGCCCTACACTTAGCATACACAGAGTGACTGGGAAAGGTATCCGGGCCTGGATGTTTCTTAGCAACCCAGTGGAGCCTGCCGGTACTCGGTGTTCTTGCACGGAATAGGGTGCCCAGGCGAGATCCTAGGTGTCTTGAAAAGCGTAGTAACGTTAAAAGAAAGGAGAACTGCAACTCATGTCTCAAGGAAACTTCTCCACGTGCCGCTTCAGCAGGGCTCTTCAAGGCTTTACCTTGAGGAAAGGACTCACGTCAAGTTTCCTTGTAGCTCTAGAGCGTCTCAGGAGGAGCTCCCACCCAGGCTATGAAAGCACCCTGTTGATTTAGAGAAAACTCGTTCCCTTCCCAGAGCCCTGCCTACAGTGACTAGAAACTCGTCCAAAACACTGGTATTTAGGTAGGTTCAAGGCGGCATGAATGGAGCTTTCAAAATGGGAAAGCAAGCCTTGTGCCATCAGGTCCCCGTTTCCAGTGAACACGCAGCCTACCTCCCTGTGATTTCTACCAAGTTAATATACATTCTAGCGACACACTGGTCCCTTCCCTGAATAACGTGTTCTTGGCACGGAGTTCTGCATGTAGCGAACTGCCTCTCCCAAGGAATGCTCTAGGTACGCTATAGGGGCTTAGCCTCTTCTACAACCCTGCAGTATAAGAGGAAGAACTGTGCTTTGGTTACAGCAGGAACGCAAGGCAACTTTCTGCTGTAAGTATGGGGTCTTAAGGTATGACTTTGTAGAAGGAATGTGAAAGAGTATTGGTTTCTCAGTGCCACTCAGCCTAGGGCATTGAGGCAATTTGCATGACATGTAGGACGTGAGAGAACAGATTACCTGGAGCTGTTGGAGTGCTGAGGAAATGTAGCTCTCCCAAGGAAGAGTGCAGTGTGTTGCCCTACATTTAGCATACACAGAGTGACTGGGAAAGGTATCCGGGCCTGGATGTTTCTTAGCAACCCAGTGGAGCCTGCCGGTACTCGGTGTTCTTGCACGGAATAGGGTGCCCAGGCGAGATCCTATGTGTCTTGAAAAGCGTACTAATGTTAAAAGAAAGGAGAACTGCAACTCATGTCTCAAGGAAACTTCTCCACGTTCCGCTTCAGCAGGGCTCTTCAAGGTTTTACCTTGAGGAAAGGACTCACGTCAAGTTTCCTTGAGGCTCTAGAGCGTCTCAGGAGGAGCTCCCACCCAGGCTATGAAAGCACCCTGTTGATTTAGAGAAAACTCGTTCCCTTCCCAGAGCCCTGCCTACAGTGACTAGAAACTCGTCCAAAACTCTGGTATTTAGGTAGGTTCAAGGCGGCATGAATGGAGCTTTCAAAATGGGAAAGCAAGCCTTGTGCCATCAGGTCTCCGTTTCCAGTGAGCACGCAGCCTACCCCCTTGTGATGTCTACCAAGTAAATATTCCCTCAAACTACACAATGGTCCCTTCCCTGAAGAATGTTTTCTTGGCACGGAGTTCTGCATGTAGCGAACTGCCTCTCCCAAGGAACGCTTTGGTAACGCTATCGGGGCTTAGGCTCTTCTAAAACCCTGCAGTGTAAGAGGAAGAACTGTGCTTTGGTTACAGGAGGAACGCAAGCCGAGTTTCTCCTGTAAGTATGGGGTCTTAAGGTATGACTTTGTAGAAGGAATGCGAAGCAGTTTTGATTTCTCAGTGCCGCTCAGCCTAGGGCATTGGGGGAATTTGCATGACATGTAGGACATGAGAGAACAGATTACTTGGAGCTGTTGGAGTGCTGAGGAAATGTAGTTCTCCCAAGGAAGAGTGCAGTGTGTTGCCCTACACTTAGCATACACAGAGTGACTGGGAAAGGTATCCGGGCCTGGATGTTTCTTAGCAACCCAGTGGAGCCTGCCGGTACTCGGTGTTCTTGCACGGAATAGGGTGCCCAGGCGAGATCCTAGGTGTCTTTAAAAGCGTAGTAACGTTAAAAGAAAGGAGAACTGCAACTCATGTCTCAAGGAAACTTCTCCACGTGCCGCTTCAGCAGGGCTCTTCAAGGCTTTACCTTGAGGAAAGGACTCACGTCAAGTTTCCTTGTAGCTCTAGAGCGTCTCAGGAGGAGCTCCCACCCAGGCTATGAAAGCACCCTGTTGATTTAGAGAAAACTCGTTCCCTTCCCAGAGCCCTGCCTACAGTGACTAGAGACCTGTCCAAAACACTGGTATTTAGGTAGCTTCAAGGCAGCATGAATGGAGCTTTCAAAATGGGAAAGCAAGCCTTGTGCCATCAGGTCTCCGTTTCCAGGGAACACGCAGCCTACCCCCTTGTGATGTCTACCAAGTAAATATTCCCTCAAACTACACAATGGTCCCTTCCCTGAAGAATGTTTTCTTGGCACGGAGTTCTGCATGTAGCGAACTGCCTCTCCCAAGGAACGCTTTGGTAACGCTATCGGGGCTTAGGCTCTTCTAAAACCCTGCAGTGTAAGAGGAAGAACTGTGCTTTGGTTACAGGAGGAACGCAAGCCGAGTTTCTCCTGTAAGTATGGGGTCTTAAGGTATGACTTTGTAGAAGGAATGCGAAGCAGTTTTGATTTCTCAGTGCCGCTCAGCCTAGGGCATTGAGGCAATTTGCATGACATGTAGGACGTGAGAGAACAGATTACCTGGAGCTGTTGGAGTGCTGAGGAAATGTAGCTCTCCCAAGGAAGAGTGCAGTGTGTTGCCCTACACTTAGCATACACAGAGTGACTGGGAAAGGTATCCGGGCCTGGATGTTTCTTAGCAACCCAGTGGAGCCTGCCGGTACTCGGTGTTCTTGCACGGAATAGGGTGCCCAGGCGAGATCCTAGGTGTCTTGAAAAGCGTAGTAACGTTAAAAGAAAGGAGAACTGCAACTCATGTCTCAAGGAAACTTCTCCACGTGCCGCTTCAGCAGGGCTCTTCAAGGCTTTACCTTGAGGAAAGGACTCACGTCAAGTTTCCTTGTAGCTCTAGAGCGTCTCAGGAGGAGCTCCCACCCAGGCTATGAAAGCACCCTGTTGATTTAGAGAAAACTCGTTCCCTTCCCAGAGCCCTGCCTACAGTGACTAGAAACTCGTCCAAAACACTGGTATTTAGGTAGGTTCAAGGCGGCATGAATGGAGCTTTCAAAATGGGAAAGCAAGCCTTGTGCCATCAGGTCCCCGTTTCCAGTGAACACGCAGCCTACCTCCCTGTGATTTCTACCAAGTTAATATACATTCTAGCGACACACTGGTCCCTTCCCTGAATAACGTGTTCTTGGCACGGAGTTCTGCATGTAGCGAACTGCCTCTCCCAAGGAATGCTCTAGGTACGCTATAGGGGCTTAGCCTCTTCTACAACCCTGCAGTATAAGAGGAAGAACTGTGCTTTGGTTACAGCAGGAACGCAAGGCAACTTTCTGCTGTAAGTATGGGGTCTTAAGGTATGACTTTGTAGAAGGAATGTGAAAGAGTATTGGTTTCTCAGTGCCACTCAGCCTAGGGCATTGAGGCAATTTGCATGACATGTAGGACGTGAGAGAACAGATTACCTGGAGCTGTTGGAGTGCTGAGGAAATGTAGCTCTCCCAAGGAAGAGTGCAGTGTGTTGCCCTACATTTAGCATACACAGAGTGACTGGGAAAGGTATCCGGGCCTGGATGTTTCTTAGCAACCCAGTGGAGCCTGCCGGTACTCGGTGTTCTTGCACGGAATAGGGTGCCCAGGCGAGATCCTATGTGTCTTGAAAAGCGTACTAATGTTAAAAGAAAGGAGAACTGCAACTCCTGTCTCAAGGAAACTTCTCCACGTTCCGCTTCAGCAGGGCTCTTCAAGGTTTTACCTTGAGGAAAGGACTCACGTCAAGTTTCCTTGAGGCTCTAGAGCGTCTCAGGAGGAGCTCCCACCCAGGCTATGAAAGCACCCTGTTGATTTAGAGAAAACTCGTTCCCTTCCCAGAGCCCTGCCTACAGTGACTAGAAACTCGTCCAAAACTCTGGTATTTAGGTAGGTTCAAGGCGGCATGAATGGAGCTTTCAAAATGGGAAAGCAAGCCTTGTGCCATCAGGTCTCCGTTTCCAGTGAGCACGCAGCCTACCCCCTTGTGATGTCTACCAAGTAAATATTCCCTCAAACTACACAATGGTCCCTTCCCTGAAGAATGTTTTCTTGGCACGGAGTTCTGCATGTAGCGAACTGCCTCTCCCAAGGAACGCTTTGGTAACGCTATCGGGGCTTAGGCTCTTCTAAAACCCTGCAGTGTAAGAGGAAGAACTGTGCTTTGGTTACAGGAGGAACGCAAGCCGAGTTTCTCCTGTAAGTATGGGGTCTTAAGGTATGACTTTGTAGAAGGAATGCGAAGCAGTTTTGATTTCTCAGTGCCGCTCAGCCTAGGGCATTGAGGGAATTTGCATGACATGTAGGACATGAGAGAACAGATTACTTGGAGCTGTTGGAGTGCTGAGGAAATGTAGTTCTCCCAAGGAAGAGTGCAGTGTGTTGCCCTACACTTAGCATACACAGAGTGACTGGGAAAGGTATCCGGGCCTGGATGTTTCTTAGCAACCCAGTGGAGCCTGCCGGTACTCGGTGTTCTTGCACGGAATAGGGTGCCCAGGCGAGATCCTAGGTGTCTTTAAAAGCGTAGTAACGTTAAAAGAAAGGAGAACTGCAACTCATGTCTCAAGGAAACTTCTCCACGTGCCGCTTCAGCAGGGCTCTTCAAGGCTTTACCTTGAGGAAAGGACTCACGTCAAGTTTCCTTGTAGCTCTAGAGCGTCTCAGGAGGAGCTCCCACCCAGGCTATGAAAGCACCCTGTTGATTTAGAGAAAACTCGTTCCCTTCCCAGAGCCCTGCCTACAGTGACTAGAGACCTGTCCAAAACACTGGTATTTAGGTAGCTTCAAGGCAGCATGAATGGAGCTTTCAAAATGGGAAAGCAAGCCTTGTGCCATCAGGTCTCCGTTTCCAGGGAACACGCAGCCTACCCCCTTGTGATGTCTACCAAGTAAATATTCCCTCAAACTACACAATGGTCCCTTCCCTGAAGAATGTTTTCTTGGCACGGAGTTCTGCATGTAGCGAACTGCCTCTCCCAAGGAACGCTTTGGTAACGCTATCGGGGCTTAGGCTCTTCTAAAACCCTGCAGTGTAAGAGGAAGAACTGTGCTTTGGTTACAGGAGGAACGCAAGCCGAGTTTCTCCTGTAAGTATGGGGTCTTAAGGTATGACTTTGTAGAAGGAATGCGAAGCAGTTTTGATTTCTCAGTGCCGCTCAGCCTAGGGCATTGAGGCAATTTGCATGACATGTAGGACGTGAGAGAACAGATTACCTGGAGCTGTTGGAGTGCTGAGGAAATGTAGCTCTCCCAAGGAAGAGTGCAGTGTGTTGCCCTACACTTAGCATACACAGAGTGACTGGGAAAGGTATCCGGGCCTGGATGTTTCTTAGCAACCCAGTGGAGCCTGCCGGTACTCGGTGTTCTTGCACGGAATAGGGTGCCCAGGCGAGATCCTAGGTGTCTTGAAAAGCGTACTAATGTTAAAAGAAAGGAGAACTGCAACTCATGTCTCAAGGAAACTTCTCCACGTTCCGCTTCAGCAGGGCTCTTCAAGGCTTTACCTTGAGGAAAGGACTCACGTCAAGTTTCCTTGAGGCTCTAGAGCGTCTCAGGAGGAGCTCCCACGCAGGCTATGAAAGCACCCTGTTGATTTAGAGAAAACTCGTTCCCTTCCCAGAGCCCTGCCTACAGTGACTAGAAACTCGTCCAAAACTCTGGTATTTAGGTAGGTTCAAGGCAGCATGAATGGAGCTTTCAAAATGGGAAAGCAAGCCTTGTGCCATCAGGTCTCCGTTTCCAGTGAGCACGCAGCCTACCCCCTTGTGATGTCTACCAAGTAAATATTCCCTCAAACTACACAATGGTCCCTTCCCTGAAGAATGTTTTCTTGGCACAGATTTCTGCATGTAGCGAACTGCCTCTCCCAAGGAACGCTTTGGTAACGCTTTCGGTGCTTAGGCTCTTCTAAAACCCTGCAGTGTAAGAGGAAGAACTGTGCTTTGGTTACAGGAGGAATGCAAGCCAACTTTCTCCTGTAAGTATGGGGTCTTAAGTTATGACTTTGTAGAAGGAATGTGAAACAGTATTGGTTACTCAGTGCCGCTCAGCCTAGGGCATTGAGGCAGATATGCATGACATGTAGACGTGAGACAACAGATTGCCTGGAGCTGTTGGAGTGCTGAGGAAATCTAGCTCTCCCAAGGAGGCGTGCAGTGTGTTGCCCTACCCTTAGCATATTGAGAGTGACTGGGAAAGGTTTCCGGGCCTGGATGTTTCTGAGCTTCCCAGTCGAGCATGCCGGTCCTCGGTGTTCTTGCAGGGAATAGGGTGCCCACGAGAGTTACTAGGTGTCTTCATAAGCGTACTAACGTTCAAAGAAAGCAGAACTGCAACTCATGTCTCCAGGAAGCTGTTCCACGCTTCGCCTTCAGCAGGGCTCTTCAAGGCTTTACCTTGAGGAAACGACTCACGTCAAGTTTAATTTGAGCTCTAGAGCGTCTCAGTTGGAGCTCCCACCCAGGCTACGAAAGCACCCTGTTGATTTAGAGAACACTCGTTCCCTTCCCAGAGCCCTGCCTACAGTGACTAGAGACCCGTCCAAAACACTGGTATTTAGGTAGCTTCAAGGCAGCATGAATGGAGCTTTCAAAATGGGAAAGCAAGCCTTGTGCCATCAGGTCTCCGTTTCCAGTGAGCACGCAGCCTACCCCCTTGTGATGTCTACCAAGTAAATATTCCCTCAAACTACAAAATGGTCCCTTCCCTGAAGAATGTTTTCTTGGCACGGAGTTCTGCATGTAGCGAACTGCCTCTCCCAAGGAACGCTTTGGTAACGCTATCGGGGCTTAGGCTCTTCTAAAACCCTGCTGTGTAAGAGGAAGAACTGTGCTTTGGTTACAGCAGGAACGCAAGCCAACTTTCTCCTGTAAGTATGGGGTCTTAAGGTATGACTTTGTAGAAGGAATGTGAAAGAGTATTGGTTTCTCAGTGCCGCTCAGCCTAGGGCACTGAGGCAGATATGCATGACATGTAGACGTGAGACAACAGATTGCCTGGAGCTGTTGGAGTGCTGAGGAAATCTAGCTCTTCCAAGGAGGCGTGCAGTGTGTTGCCTTACACTTAGCATATTGAGAGTGACTGGGAAAGGTTTCCGGGCCCGGATGTTTCTGAGCTTCCCAGTCGAGCATGCCGGTCCTCGGTGTTCGTGCAGGAATAGGGTGCCCACGAGAGTTACTAGGTGTCTTCATAAGCGTACTAACGTTCAAAGAAAGCAGAACTGCAACTCATGTCTCCAGGAAACTGCTCCACGCTTCGGCTTCAGCAGGGCTCTTCAAGGCTTTACCTTGAGGAAACGACTCACGTCAAGTTTCCTTTGAGCTCTAGAGCGTCTCAGGTGGAGCTCCCACCCAGGCTACGAAAGCACCCTGTTGATTTAGAGAAAACTCGTTCCCTTCCCAGAGCCCTGCCTACAGTGACTAGAGACCCGTCCAAAACACTGGTATTTAGGTAGCTTCAAGGCAGCATGAATGGAGCTTTCAAAATGGGAAAGCAAGCCTTGTGCCATCATGTCTCCGTTTCCAGTGAGCACGCAGCCTACCCCCTTGTGATGTCTACCAAGTAAATATTCCCTCAAACTACACAATGGTCCCTTCCCTGAAGAATGTTTTCTTGGCACGGAGTTCTGCATGTAGCGAACTGCCTCTCCCAAGGAACGCTTTGGTAACGCTATCGGGGCTTAGGCTCTTCTAAAACCCTGCAGTGTAAGAGGAAGAACTGTGCTTTGGTTACAGGAGGAACGCAAGCCGAGTTTCTCCTGTAAGTATGGGGTCTTAAGGTATGACTTTGTAGAAGGAATGCGAAGCAGTTTTGATTTCTCAGTGCCGCTCACCCTAGGGCATTGAGGGAATTTGCATGACATGTAGGACATGAGAGAACAGATTACTTGGAGCTGTTGGAGTGCTGAGGAAATGTAGCTCTCCCAAGGAAGAGTGCAGTGTGTTGCCCTACACTTAGCATACACAGAGTGACTGGGAAAGGTATCCGGGCCTGGATGTTTCTTAGCAACCCAGTGGAGCCTGCCGGTACTCGGTGTTCTTGCACGGAATAGGGTGCCCAGGCGAGATCCTAGGTGTCTTGAAAAGCGTAGTAACATTAAAAGAAAGGAGAACTGCAACTCATGTCTCAAGGAAACTTCTCCACGTGCCGCTTCAGCAGGGCTCTTCAAGGCTTTACCTTGAGGAAAGGACTCACGTCAAGTTTCCTTGTAGCTCTAGAGCGTCTCAGGAGGAGCTCCCACCCAGGCTATGAAAGCACCCTGTTGATTTAGAGAAAACTCGTTCCCTTCCCAGAGCCCTGCCTACAGTGACTAGAAACTCGTCCAAAACACTGGTATTTAGGTAGGTTCAAGGCGGCATGAATGGAGCTTTCAAAATGGGAAAGCAAGCCTTGTGCCATCAGGTCCCCGTTTCCAGTGAACACGCAGCCTACCTCCTTGTGATTTCTACCAAGTTAATATACACTCTAGTGACACACTGGTCCCTTCCCTGAATAACGTGTTCTTGGCACGGAGTTCTGCATGTAGCGAACTGCCTCTCCCAAGGAATGCTCTAGGTATGCTATAGGGGCTTAGCCTCTTCTAAAACCCTGCAGTGTAAGAGGAAGAACTGTGCTTTGGTTACAGGAGGAACGCAAGCCGAGTTTCTCCTCTAAGTATGGGGTCTTAAGGTATGACTTTGTAGAAGGAATGCGAAGCAGTTTTGATTTCTCAGTGCCGCTCAGCCTAGGGCATTGAGGCAATTTGCATGACATGTAGGACGTGAGAGAACAGATTACCTGGAGCTGTTGGAGTGCTGAGGAAATCTAGCTCTTCCAAGGAGGCGTGCAGTGTGTTGCCTTACACTTAGCATATTGAGAGTGACTGGGAAAGGTATCCGGGCCTGGATGTTTCTGAGCTTCCCAGTCAAGCATGCCGGTCCTCGGTGTTCTTGCAGGGAATAGGGTGCCCACGAGAGTTACTAGGTGTCTTCATAAGCGTACTAACGTTCAAAGAAAGCAGAACTGCAACTCATGTCTCCAGGAAACTGCTCCACGCTTCGGCTTCAGCAGGGCTCTTCAAGGCTTTACCTTGAGGAAAGGACTCACGTCAAGTTTCCTTGAGGCTCTAGAGCGTCTCAGGAGGAGCTCCCACCCAGGCTATGAAAGCACCCTGTTGATTTAGAGAAAACTCGTTCCCTTCCCAGAGCCCTGCCTACAGTGACTAGAAACTCGTCCAAAACTCTGGTATTTAGGTAGGTTCAAGGCGGCATGAATGGAGCTTTCAAAATGGGAAAGCAAGCCTTGTGCCATCAGGTCTCCGTTTCCAGTGAGCACGCAGCCTACCCCCTTGTGATGTCTACCAAGTAAATATTCCCTCAAACTACACAATGGTCCCTTCCCTGAAGAATGTTTTCTTGGCACGGAGTTCTGCATGTAGCGAACTGCCTCTCCCAAGGAACGCTTTGGTAACGCTTTCGGTGCTTAGGCTCTTCTAAAACCCTGCAGTGTAAGAGGAAGAACTGTGCTTTGGTTACAGGAGGAATGCAAGCCAACTTTCTCCTGTAAGTATGGGGTCTTAAGGTATGACTTTGTAGAAGGAATGTGAAACAGTATTGGTTACTCAGTGCCGCTCAGCCTAGGGCATTGAGGCAGATATGCATGACATGTAGACGTGAGACAACAGATTGCCTGGAGCTGTTGGAGTGCTGAGGAAATCTAGCTCTCCCAAGGAGGCGTGCAGTGTGTTGCCCTACCCTTAGCATATTGAGAGTGACTGGGAAAGGTTTCCGGGCCTGGATGTTTCTGAGCTTCCCAGTCGAGCATGCCGGTCCTCGGTGTTCTTGCAGGGAATAGGGTGCCCACGAGAGTTACTAGGTGTCTTCATAAGCGTACTAACGTTCAAAGAAAGCAGAACTGCAACTCATGTCTCCAGGAAACTGCTCCACGCTTCGGCTTCAGCAGGGCTCTTCAAGGCTTTACCTTGAGGAAACGACTCACGTCAAGTTTCCTTTGAGCTCTAGAGCTTCTAGGTGGAGCTCCCACCAGGCTACGAAAGCACCCTGTTGATTTCGAGAAAACTCGTTCCCTTCCCAGAGCCCTGCCTACAGTGACTAGAAACTCGTCCAAAACACTGGTATTTAGGTAGCTTCAAGGCAGCATGAATGGAGCTTTCAAAATGGGAAAGCAAGCCTTGTGCCATCAGGTCTCCGTTTCCAGTGAGCACGCAGCCTACCCCCTTGTGATGTCTACCAAGTAAATATTCCCTCAAACTACACAATGGTCCCTTCCCTGAAGAATGTTTTCTTGGCACGGAGTTCTGCATGTAGCGAACTGCCTCTCCCAAGGAATGCTCTAGGTACGCTATAGGGGCTTAGCCTCTTCTAAAACCCTGCAGTGTAAGAGGAAGAACTGTGCTTTGGTTACAGCAGGAACGCAAGCCGAGTTTCTCCTGTAAGTATGGGGTCTTAAGGTATGACTTTGTAGAAGGAATGTGAAAGAGTATTGGTTTCTCAGTGCCACTCAGCCTAGGGCATTGAGGCAATTTGCATGACATGTAGGACGTGAGAGAACAGATTACCTGGAGCTGTTGGAGTGCTGAGGAAATGTAGCTCTCCCAAGGAAGAGTGCAGTGTGTTGCCCTACACTTAGCATACACAGAGTGACTGGGAAAGGTATCCGGGCCTGGATGTTTCTTAGCAACCCAGTGGAGCCTGCCGGTACTCGGTGTTCTTGCACGGAATAGGGTGCCCAGGCGAGATCCTAGGTGTCTTGAAAAGCGTACTAATGTTAAAAGAAAGGAGAACTGCAACTCATGTCTCAAGGAAACTTCTCCACGTGCCACTTCAGCAGGGCTCTTCAAGGCTTTACCTTGAAGAAAGGACTTACGTCAAGTTTCCTTGAGGCTCTAGAGCGTCTCAGGAGGAGCTCCCACCCAGGCTATGAAAGCACCCTGTTGATTTAGAGAAAACTCGTTCCCTTCCCAGAGCCCTGCCTACAGTGACTAGAAACTCGTCCAAAACTCTGGTATTTAGGTAGGTTCAAGGCGGCATGAATGGAGCTTTCAAAATGGGAAAGCAAGCCTTGTGCCATCAGGTCTCCGTTTCCAGTGAGCACGCAGCCTACCCCCTTGTGATGTCTACCAAGTAAATATTCCCTCAAACTACACAATGGTCCCTTCCCTGAAGAATGTTTTCTTGGCACGGAGTTCTGCATGTAGCGAACTGCCTCTCTCAAGGAACGCTTTGGTAACGCTATCGGGGCTTAGGCTCTTCTAAAACCCTGCAGTGTAAGAGGAAGAACTGTGCTTTGGTTACAGCAGGAACGCAAGGCAACTTTCTCCTGTAAGTATGGGGTCTTAAGGTATGACTTTTTAGAAGGAATGTGAAAGAGTATTGGTTTCTCAGTGCCGTTCAGCCTAGGGCACTGAGGCAGATATGCATGACATGTAGACGTGAGACAACAGATTGCCTGGAGCTGTTGGAGTGCTGAGGAAATCTATCTCTTCCAAGGAGGCGTGCAGTGTGTTGCCCTACACTTAGCATATTGAGAGTGACTGGGAAATGTTTCCGGGCCTGGATGTTTCTGAGCTTCCCAGTCGAGCATGCCGGTCCTCGGTGTTCGTGCAGGGAATAGGGTGCCCACGAGAGTTACTAGGTGTCTTCATAAGCGTACTAACGTTCAAAGAAAGCAGAACTGCAACTCATGTCTCCAGGAAACTGCTCCACGCTTCGGCTTCAGCAGGGCCCTTCAAGGCTTTACCTTGAGGAAACGACTCACGTCAAGTTTCCTTTGAGCTCTAGAGCGTCTCAGGTGGAGCTCCCACCCAGGCTACGAAAGCACCCTGTTGATTTAGAGAAAACTCGTTCCCTTCCCAGAGCCCTGCCTACAGTGACTAGAGACCCGTCCAAAACACTGGTATTTAGGTAGCTTCAAGGCAGCATGAATGGAGCTTTCAAAATGGGAAAGCAAGCCTTGTGCCATCAGGTCTCCGTTTCCAGTGAGCACGCAGCCTACCCCCTTGTGATTTCTACCAAGTAAATATTCCCTCAAACTACACAATGGTCCCTTCCCTGAAGAATGTTTTCTTGGCACGGAGTTCTGCATGTAGCGAACTGCCTCTCCCAAGGAACGCTTTGGTAACGCTATCGGGGCTTAGGCTCTTCTAAAACCCTGCAGTGTAAGAGGAAGAACTGTGCTTTGGTTACAGGAGGAACGCAAGCCGAGTTTCTCCTGTAAGTATGGGGTCTTAAGGTATGACTTTGTAGAAGGAATGCGAAGCAGTTTTGATTTCTCAGTGCCGCTCAGCCTAGGGCATTGAGGGAATTTGCATGACATGTAGGACATGAGAGAACAGATTACTTGGAGCTGTTGGAGTGCTGAGGAAATGTAGCTCTCCAAGGAAGAGTGCAGTGTGTTGCCCTACACTTAGCATACACAGAGTGACTGGGAAAGGTATCCGGGCCTGGATGTTTCTTAGCAACCCAGTGGAGCCTGCCGGTACTCGGTGTTCTTGCACGGAATAGGGTGCCCAGGCGAGATCCTAGGTGTCTTGAAAAGCGTAGTAACGTTAAAAGAAAGGAGAACTGCAACTCATGTCTCAAGGAAACTTCTCCACGTGCCGCTTCAGCAGGGCTCTTCAAGGCTTTACCTTGAGGAAAGGACTCACGTCAAGTTTCCTTGAGGCTCTAGAGCGTCTCAGGAGGAGCTCCCAACCAGGCTATGAAAGCACCCTGTTGATTTAGAGAAAACTCGTTCCCTTCCCAGAGCCCTGCCTACAGTGACTAGAAACTCGTCCAAAACTCTGGTATTTAGGTAGGTTCAAGGCGGCATGAATGGAGCTTTCAAAATGGGAAAGCAAGCCTTGTGCCATCAGGTCTCCGTTTCCAGTGAGCACGCAGCCTACCCCCTTGTGATGTCTACCAAGTATATATTCCCTCAAACTACACAATGGTCCCTTCCCTGAAGAATGTTTTCTTGGCACGGAGTTCTGCATGTAGCGAACTGCCTCTCCCAAGGAACGCTTTGGTAACGCTTTCGGTGCTTAGGCTCTTCTAAAACCCTGCAGTGTAAGAGGAAGAACTGTGCTTTGGTTACAGGAGGAATGCAAGCCAACTTTCTCCTGTAAGTATGGGGTCTTAAGGTATGACTTTGTAGAAGGAATGTGAAACAGTATTGGTTACTCAGTGCCGCTCAGCCTAGGGCATTGAGGCAGATATGCATGACATGTAGACGTGAGACAACAGATTGCCTGGAGCTGTTGGAGTGCTGAGGAAATCTAGCTCTCCCAAGGAGGCGTGCAGTGTGTTGCCCTACCCTTAGCATATTGAGAGTGAGTGGGAAAGGTTTCCGGTCCTGGATGTTTCTGAGCTTCCCAGTCGAGCATGCCGGTCCTCGGTGTTCGTGCAGGGAATAGGGTGCCCACGAGAGTTACTAGGTGTCTTCATAAGCGTACTAACGTTCAAAGAAAGCAGAACTGCAACTCGTGTCTCCAGGAAACTGTTCCACGTGCCGCTTCAGCAGGGCTCTTCAAGGCTTTACCTTGAGGAAAGGACTCACGTCAAGTTTCCTTGTAGCTCTAGAGCGTCTCAGGAGGAGCTCCCACCCAGGCTATGAAAGCACCCTGTTGATTTCGAGAAAACTCGTTCCCTTCCCAGAGCCCTGCCTACAGTGACTAGAAACTCGTCCAAAACACTGGTATTTAGGTAGGTTCAAGGCGGCATGAATGGAGCTTTCAAAATGGGAAAGCAAGCCTTGTGCCATCAGGTCCCCGTTTCCAGTGAACACGCAGCCTACCTCCTTGTGATTTCTACCAAGTTAATATACACTCTAGAGACACACTGGTCCCTTCCCTGAATAACGTGTTCTTGGCACGGAGTTCTGCATGTAGCGAACTGCCTCTCCCAAGGAATACTCTAGGTACGCTATAGGGGCTTAGCCTCTTCTAAAACCCTGCAGTGTAAGAGGAAGAACTGTGCTTTGGTTACAGCAGGAACGCAAGGCAACTTTCTCCTGTAAGTATGGGGTCTTAAGGTATGACTTTGTAGAAGGAATGTGAAACAGTATTGGTTACTCAGTGCCACTCAGCCTAGGGCATTGAGGCAGATATGCATGACATGTAGACGTGAGACAACAGATTGCCTGGAGCTGTTGGAGTGCTGAGGAAATCTAGCTCTTCCAAGGAGGCGTGCAGTGTGTTGCCTTACACTTAGCATATTGAGAGTGACTGGGAAAGGTTTCCGGGCCTGGATGTTTCTGAGCTTCCCAGTCGAGCATGCGGTCCTCGGTGTTCTTGCAAGGAATAGGGTGCCCACGAGAGTTACTAGGTGTCTTCATAAGCGTACTAACGTTCAAAGAAAGGAGAACTACAACTCATGTCTCCAGGAAGCTACTCCACGCTTCGGCTTCAGCAGGGCTCTTCAAGGCTTTACCTTGAGGAAACGACTCACGTCAAGTTTCCTTTGAGCTCTAGAGCGTCTCAGTTGCAGCTCTCACCCAGGCTACGAAAGCACCCTGTTGATTTAGAGAAAACTCGTTCCCTTCCCACAGCCCTGCCTACAGTGACTAGAGACCCGTCCAAAACACTGGTATTTAGGTAGCTTCAAGGCAGCATGAATGGAGCTTTCAAAATGGGAAAGCAAGCCTTGTGCCATCAGGTCTCCGTTTCCAGGGAACACGCAGCCTACCCCCTTGTGATGTCTACCAAGTAAATATTCCCTCAAACTACACAATGGTCCCTTCCCTGAAGAATGTTTTCTTGTCACGGAGTTCTGCATGTAGCGAACTGCCTCTCCCAAGGAACGCTTTGGTAACGCTATCGGGGCTTAGGCTCTTCTAAAACCCTGCAGTGTAAGAGGAAGAACTGTGCTTTGGTTACAGGAGGAACGCAAGCCGAGTTTCTCCTGTAAGTATTGGGTCTTAAGGTATGACTTTGTAGAAGGAATGCGAAGCAGTTTTGATTTCTCAGTGCCGCTCAGCCTAGGGCATTGAGGCAATTTGCATGACATGTAGGACGTGAGAGAACAGATTACCTGGAGCTGTTGGAGTGCTGAGGAAATGTAGCTCTCCCAAGGAAGAGTGCAGTGTGTTGCCCTACACTTAGCATACACAGAGTGACTGGGAAAGGTATCCGGGCCTGGATGTTTCTTAGCAACCCAGTGGAGCCTGCCGGTACTCGGTGTTCTTGCACGGAATAGGGTGCCCAGGCGAGATCCTAGGTGTCTTGAAAAGCGTAGTAACGTTAAAAGAAAGGAGAACTGCAACTCATGTCTCAAGGAAACTTCTCCACGTGCCGCTTCAGCAGGGCTCTTCAAGGCTTTACCTTGAGGAAAGGACTCACGTCAAGTTTCCTTGTAGCTCTAGAGCGTCTCAGGAGGAGCTCCCACCCAGGCTACGAAAGCACCCTGTTGATTTAGAGAAAACTCGTTCCCTTCCCAGAGCCCTGCCTACAGTGACTAGAAACTCGTCCAAAACACTGGTATTTAGGTAGGTTCAAGGCGGCATGAATGGAGCTTTCAAAATGGGAAAGCAAGCCTTGTGCCATCAGGTCCCCGTTTCCAGTGAACACGCAGCCTACCTCCTTGTGATTTCTACCAAGTTAATATACACTCTAGTGACACACTGGTCCCTTCCCTGAATAACGTGTTCTTGGCACGCAGTTCTGCATGTAGCGAACTGCCTCTCCCAAGGAATGCTCTAGGTATGCTATAGGGGCTTAGCCTCTTCTAAAACCCTGCAGTGTAAGAGGAAGAACTGTGCTTTGGTTACAGCAGGAACGCAAGCCAACTTTCTCCTGTAAGTATGGGGTCTTAAGGTATGACTTTGTAGAAGGAATGTGAAAGAGTATTGGTTTCTCAGTGCCCCTCAGCCTAGGGCACTGAGGCAGATATGCATGACATGTAGACGTGAGACAACAGATTGCCTGGAGCTGTTGGAGTGCTGAGGAAATCTAGCTCTTCCAAGGAGGCGTGCAGTGTGTTGCCTTACACTTAGCATATTGAGAGTGACTGGGAAAGGTTTCCGGGCCTGGATGTTTCTGAGCTTCCCAGTCGAGCATGCCGGTCCTCGGTGTTCGTGCAGGGAATAGGGTGCCGACGAGAGTTACTAGGTGTCTTCATAAGCGTACTAACGTTCAAAGAAAGCAGAACTGCAACTCATGTCTCCAGGAAGCTGTTCCACGCTTCGCCTTCAGCAGGGCTCTTCAAGGCTTTACCTTGAGGAAACGACTCACGTCAAGTTTCCTTTGAGCTCTAGAGCGTCTCAGGTGGAGCTCCCACCCAGGCTACGAAAGCACCCTGTTGATTTAGAGAAAACTTGTTCCCTTCTCAGAGCCCTGCCTACAGTGACTAGAGACCCGTCCAAAACACTGGTATTTAGGTAGCTTCAAGGCAGCATGAATGGAGCTTTCAAAATGGGAAAGCAAGCCTTGTGCCATCATGTCTCCGTTTCCAGTGAGCACGCAGCCTACCCCCTTGTGATGTCTACCAAGTAAATATTCCCTCAAACTACACAATGGTCCCTTCCCTGAAGAATGTTTTCTTGGCACGGAGTTCTGCATGTAGCGAACTGCCTCTCCCAAGGAACGCTTTGGTAACGCTATCGGGGCTTAGGCTCTTCTAAAACCCTGCAGTGTAAGAGGAAGAACTGTGCTTTGGTTACAGGAGGAACGCAAGCCGAGTTTCTCCTGTAAGTATGGGGTCTTAAGGTATGACTTTGTAGAAGGAATGCGAAGCAGTTTTGATTTCTCAGTGCCGCTCAGCCTAGGGCATTGAGGCAATTTGCATGACATGTAGGACATGAGAGAACAGATTACTTGGAGCTGTTGGAGTGCTGAGGAAATGTAGCTCTCCCAAGGAAGAGTGCAGTGTGTTGCCCTACACTTAGCATACACAGAGTGACTGGGAAAGGTATCCGGGCCTGGATGTTTCTTAGCAACCCAGTGGAGCCTGCCAGTACTCGGTGTTCTTGCACGGAATAGGGTGCCCAGGCGAGATCCTAGGTGTCTTGAAAAGCGTAGTAACGTTAAAAGAAAGGAGAACTGCAACTCATGTCTCAAGGAAACTTCTCCACGTGCCGCTTCAGCAGGGCTCTTCAAGGCTTTACCTTGAGGAAAGGACTCACGTCAAGTTTCCTTGAGGCTCTAGAGCGTCTCAGGAGGAGCTCCCACCCAGGCTATGAAAGCACCCTGTTGATTTCGAGAAAACTCGTTCCCTTCCCAGAGCCCTGCCTACAGTGACTAGAAACTCGTCCAAAACACTGGTATTTAGGTAGGTTCAAGGCGGCATGAATGGAGCTTTCAAAATGGGAAAGCAAGCCTTGTGCCATCAGGTCCCCGTTTCCAGTGAACACGCAGCCTACCTCCCTGTGATTTCTACCAAGTTAATATACATTCTAGCGACACACTGGTCCCTTCCCTGAATAACGTGTTCTTGGCATGGAGTTCTGCATGTAGCGAACTGCCTCTCCCAAGGAACGCTTTGGTAACGCTATCGGGGCTTAGCCTCTTCTAAAACCCTGCAGTGTAAGAGGAAGAACTGTGCTTTGGTTACAGCAGGAACACAAGGCAACTTTCTCCTGTAAGTATGGGGTCTTAAGGTATGACTTTGTAGAAGGAATGTGAAAGAGTATTGGTTTCTCAGTGCCACTCAGCCTAGGGCATTGAGGCAATTTGCATGACATGTAGGACGTGAGAGAACAGATTACCTGGAACTGTTGGAGTGCTGAGGAAATGTAGCTCTCCCAAGGAAGAGTGCAGTGTGTTGCCCTACATTTAGCATACACAGAGTGACTGGGAAAGGTTTCCGGGCCTGGATGTTTCTTAGCAACCCAGTGGAGCCTGCCGGTACTCGGTGTTCTTGCACGGAATAGGGTGCCCAGGCGAGATCCTAAGTGTTTTGAAAAGCGTAGTAACGTTAAAAGAAAGGAGAACTGCAACTCCTGTCTCAAGGAAACTTCTCCACGTTCCGCTTCAGCAGGGCTCTTCAAGGCTTAACCTTGAGGAAAGGACTCACGTCAAGTTTCCTTGAGGCTCTAGAGCGTCTCAGGAGGAGCTCCCACCCAGGCTATGAAAGCACCCTGTTGATTTAGAGAAAACTCGTTCCCTTCCCACAGCCCTGCCTACAGTGACTAGAAACTCGTCCAAAACTCTGGTATTTAGGTAGGTTCAAGGCGGCATGAATGGAGCTTTCAAAATGGGAAAGCAAGCCTTGTGCCATCAGGTCTCCGTTTCCAGTGAGCACGCAGCCTACCCCCTTGTGATGTCTACCAAGTAAATATTCCCTCAAACTACACAATGGTCCCTTCCCTGAAGAATGTTTTCTTGGCACGGAGTTCTGCATGTAGCGAACTGCCTCTCCCAAGGAACGCTTTGGTAACGCTATCGGGGCTTAGGCTCTTCTAAAACCCTGCAGTGTAAGAGGAAGAACTGTGCTTTGGTTACAGGAGGAACGCAAGCCGAGTTTCTCCTGTAAGTACGGGGTCTTAAGGTATGACTTTGTAGAAGGAATGTGAAGCAGTTTTGATTTCTCAGTGCCGCTCAGCCTAGGGCATTGAGGCAATGTGCATGACATGTAGGATGTGAGAGAACAGATTACCTGGAGCTGTTGGAGTGCTGAGGAAATGTAGCTCTCCCAAGGAAGAGTGCAGTGTGTTGCCCTACACTTAGCATACACAGAGTGACTGGGAAAGGTATCCGGGCCTGGATGTTTCTTAGCAACCCAGTGGAGCCTGCCGGTACTCGGTGTTCTTGCACGGAATAGGGTGCCCAGGCGAGATCCTAGGTGTCTTGAAAAGCGTAGTAACGTTAAAAGAAAGGAGAACTGCAACTCATGTCTCAAGGAAACTTCTCCACGTGCCGCTTCAGCAGGGCTCTTCAAGGCTTTACCTTGAGGAAAGGACTCACGTCAAGTTTCCTTGTAGCTCTAGAGCGTCTCAGGAGGAGCTCCCACCCAGGCTACGAAAGCACCCTGTTGATTTAGAGAAAACTCGTTCCCTTCCCAGAGCCCTGCCTACAGTGACTAGAAACTCGTCCAAAACACTGGTATTTAGGTAGGTTCAAGGCGGCATGAATGGAGCTTTCAAAATGGGAAAGCAAGCCTTGTGCCATCAGGTCCCCGTTTCCAGTGAACACGCAGCCTACCTCCTTGTGATTTCTACCAAGTTAATATACACTCTAGTGACACACTGGTCCCTTCCCTGAATAACGTGTTCTTGGCACGGAGTTCTGCATGTAGCGAACTGCCTCTCCCAAGGAATGCTCTAGGTACGCTATAGGGGCTTAGCCTCTTCTAAACCCTGCAGTGTAAGAGGAAGAACTGTGCTTTGGTTACAGCAGGAACGCAAGCCAACTTTCTCCTGTAAGTATGGGGTCGTAAGGTATGACTTTGTAGAAGGAATGTGAAAGAGTATTGGTTTCTCAGTGCCGCTCAGCCTAGGGCACTGAGGCAGATATGCATGACATGTAGATGTGAGACAACAGATTGCCTGGAGCTGTTGGAGTGCTGAGGAAATCTAGCTCTCCCAAGGAGGCGTGCAGTGTGTTGCCCTACACTTAGCATATTGAGAGTGACTGGGAATGGTTTCCGGGCCTGGATGTTTCTGAGCTTCCCAGTAGAGCATGCCGGTCCTCGGTGTTCTTGCAGGGAATAGGGTGCCCACGGGAGTTACTAGGTGTCTTCATAAGCGTACTAACGTTCAAAGAAAGCAGAACTGCAACTCATGTCTCCAGGAAACTGCTCCACGCTTCGGCTTCAGCAGGGCTCTTCAAGGCTTTACCTTGAGGAAACAACTCACGTCAAGTTTAATTTGAGCTCTAGAGCGTCTCAGTTGGAGCTCCCACCCAGGCTACGAAAGCACCCTGTTGATTTAGAGAAAACTCGTTCCCTTCCCAGAGCCCTGCCTACAGTGACTAGAGACCCGTCCAAAACACTGGTATTTAGGTAGCTTCAAGGCAGCATGAATGGAGCTTTCAAAATGGGAAAGCAAGCCTTGTGCCATCAGGTCTCCGTTTCCAGTGAGCACGCAGCCTACACCCTTGTGATGTCTACCAAATAAATATTCCCTCAAACTACACAATGGTCCCTTCCCTGAAGAATGTTTTCTTGGCACGGAGTTCTGCATGTAGCGAACTGCCTCTCCCAAGGAACGCTTTGGTAACGCTATCGGGGCTTAGGCTCTTCTAAAACCCTGCAGTGTAAGAGGAAGAACTGTGCTTTGTTTACAGCAGGAATGCAAGGCAACTTTCTCCTGTAAGTATGGGGTCTTAAGGTATGACTTTGTAGAAGGAATGTGAAAGAGTATTGGTTTCTCAGTGCCGCTCAGCCTAGGGCACTGAGGCAGATATGCATGACATGTAGACGTGAGACAACAGATTGCCTGGAGCTGTTGGAGTGCTGAGGAAATCTAGCTCTTCCAAGGAGGCGTGCAGTGTGTTGCCTTACACTTAGCATATTGAGAGTGACTGGGAAAGGTTTCCGGGCCTGGATGTTTCTGAGCTTCCCAGTCGAGCATGCCGGTCCTCGGTGTTCGTGCAGGGAATAGGGTGCCCACGAGAGTTACTAGGTGTCTTCATAAGCGTACTAACGTTCAAAGAAAGCAGAACTGCAACTCATGTCTCCAGGAAGCTGTTCCACGCTTCGGCTTCAGCAGGGCTCTTCAAGGCTTTACCTTGAGGAAACGACTCACGTCAAGTTTCCTTTGAGCTCTAGAGCGTCTCAGGTGGGGCTCCCACCCAGGCTACGAAAGCACCCTGTTGATTTAGAGAAAACTTGTTCCCTTCCAGAGCCCTGCCTACAGTGACTAGAGACCCGTCCAAAACACTGGTATTTAGGTAGCTTCAAGGCAGCATGAATGGAGCTTTCAAAATGGGAAAGCAAGCCTTGTGCCATCATGTCTCCGTTTCCAGTGAGCACGCAGCCTACCCCCTTGTGATGTCTACCAAGTAAATATTCCCTCAAACTACACAATGGTCCCTTCCCTGAAGAATGTTTTCTTGGCACGGAGTTCTGCATGTAGCGAACTGCCTCTCCCAAGGAATGCTCTAGGTACGCTATAGGGGCTTAGCCTCTTCTAAAACCCTGCAGTGTAAGAGGAAGAACTGTGCTTTGGTTACAGCAGGAACGCAAGGCAACTCTCTCCTGGAAGTATGGGGTCTTAAGGTATGACTTTGTAGAAGGAATGTGAAACAGTATTGGTTACTCAGTGCCGCTCAGCCTAGGACATTGAGGCAGATGTGCATGACATGTAGACGTGAGACAACAGATTGCCTGGAGCTGTTGGAGTGTTGAGGAAATCTAGCTCTCCCAAGGAGGCGTGCAGTGTGTTGCCCTACCCGTAGCATATTGAGAGTGACTGGGAAAGGTTTCCGGGCCTGGATGTTTCTGAGCTTCCCAGTCGAGCATGCCGGTCCTCGGTGTTCTTGCAGGGAATAGGGTGCCCACGGGAGTTACTAGGTGTCTTCATAAGCGTACTAACGTTCAAAGAAAGCAGAACTGCAACTCATGTCTCCAGGAAAATGCTCCACGCTTCGGCTTCAGCAGGGCTCTTCAAGGCTTTACCTTGAGGAAAAGACTCACGTCAAGTTTCCTTTGAGCTCTAGAGCGTCTCAGGTGGAGCTCCCACCCAGGCTACGAAAGCACCCTGTTGATTTAGAGAAAACTCGTTCCCTTCCCAGAGCCCTGCCTACAGTGACTAGAGACCCGTCCAAAACACTGGTATTTAGGTAGCTTCAAGGCAGCATGAATGGAGCTTTCAAATGGGAAAGCAAGCCTTGTGCCATCAGGTCTCCGTTTCCAGTGAGCACGCAGCCTACCCCCTTGTGATGTCTACCAAGTAAATATTCCCTCAAACTACACAATGGTCCCTTCCCTGAAGAATGTTTTCTTGGCACGGAGTTCTGCATGTAGCGAACAGCCTCTCCCAAGGAACGCTTTGGTAACGCTATCGGGGCTTAGGCTCTTCTAAAACCCTGCAGTGTAAGAGGAAGAACTGTGCTTTGGTTACAGCAGGAACGCAAGGCAACTTTCTCCTGTAAGTATGGGGTCTTAAGGTATGACTTTGTAGAAGGAATGTGAAACAGTATTGGTTTCTCAGTGCCGCTCAGCCTAGGGCACTGAGGCAGATATGCATGACATGTAGACGTGAGACAACAGATTGCCTTGAGCTGTTGGAGTGCTGAGGAAATCTAGCTCTTCCAAGGAGGCGTGCAGTGTGTTGCCTTACACTTAGCATATTGAGAGTGACTGGGAAAGGTTTCCGGGCCTGGATGTTTCTGAGCTTCCCAGTCGAGCATGCCAGTCCTCGGTCTTCGTGCAGGGAATAGGGTGCCCACGAGAGTTACTAGGTGTCTTCATAAGCGTACTAACGTTCAAAGAAAGCAGAACTGCAACTCATGTCTCCAGGAAACTGCTCCACGCTTCGGCTTCAGCAGGGCTCTTCAAGGCTTTACCTTGAGGAAACGACTCACGTCAAGTTTACTTTGAGCTCTAGAGCGTCTCAGGTGGAGCTCCCACCCAGGCTACGAAAGCACCCTGTTGATTTAGAGAAAACTCGTTCCCTTCCCAGAGCCCTGCCTACAGTGACTAGAGACCCGTCCAAAACACTGGTATTTAGGTAGCTTCAAGGCAGCATGAATGGAGCTTTCAAAATGGGAAAGCAAGCCTTGTGCCATCATGTCTCCGTTTCCAGTGAGCACGCAGCCTACCCCCTTGTGATGTCTACCAAGTAAATATTCCCTCAAACTACACAATGGTCCCTTCCCTGAAGAATGTTTTCTTGGCACGGAGTTCTGCATGTAGCGAACTGCCTCTCCCAAGGAACGCTTTGGTAACGCTATCGGGGCTTAGGCTCTTCTAAAACCCTGCAGTGTAAGAGGAAGAACTGTGCTTTGGTTACAGGAGGAACGCAAGCCGAGTTTCTCCTGTAAGTATGGGGTCTTAAGGTATGACTTTGTAGAAGGAATGCGAAGCACTTTTGATTTCTCAGTGCCGCTCAGCCTAGGGCATTGAGGCAATTTGCATGACATGTAGGACGTGAGAGAACAGATTACCTGGAGCTGTTGGAGTGCTGAGGAATTGTAGCTCTCCCAAGGAAGAGTGCAGTGTGTTGCCCTACACTTAGCATACACAGAGTGACTGGGAAAGGTATCCGGGCCTGGATGTTTCTTAGCAACCCAGTGGAGCCTGCCGGTACTCGGTGTTCTTGCACGGAATAGGGTGCCCAGGCGAGATCCTAGGTGTCTTGAAAAGCGTACTAATGTTAAAAGAAAGGAGAACTGCAACTCATGTCTCAAGGAAACTTCTCCACGTTCCGCTTCATCAGGGCCCTTCAAGGCTTTACCTTGAGGAAAAGACTCACGTCAAGTTTCCTTTGAGCTCTAGAGCGTCTCAGTTGGAGCTCCCACCCAGGCTACGAAAGCACCCTGTTGATTTAGAGAAAACTCGTTCCCTTCCCACAGCCCTGCCTACAGTGACTAGAGACCCGTCCAAAACACTGGTATTTAGGTAGCTTCAAGGCAGCATGAATGGAGCTTTCAAAATGGGAAAGCAAGCCTTGTGCCATCAGGTCTCCGTTTCCAGGGAACACGCAGCCTACCCCCTTGTGATGTCTACCAAGTAAATATTCCCTCAAACTACACAATGGTCCCTTCCCTGAAGAATGTTTTCTTGGCACGGAGTTCTGCATGTAGCGAACTGCCTCTCCCAAGGAACGCTTTGGTAACGCTATCGGGGCTTAGGCTCTTCTAAAACCCTGCAGTGTAAGAGGAAGAACTGTGCTTTGGTTACAGGAGGAACGCAAGCCGAGTTTCTCCTGTAAGTATGGGGTCTTAAGGTATGACTTTGTAGAAGGAATGCGAAGCAGTTTTGATTTCTCAGTGCCGCTCAGCCTAGGGCATAGAGGCAATTTGCATGACATGTAGGACGTGAGAGAACAGATTACCTGGAGCTGTTGGAGTGCTGAGGAAATGTAGCTCTCCCAAGGAAGAGTGCAGTGTGTTGCCCTACACTTAGCATACACAGAGTGACTGGGAAAGGTATCCGGGTCTGGATGTTTCTTAGCAACCCAGTGGAGCCTGCCGGTACTCGGTGTTCTTGCACGGAATAGGGTGCCCAGGCGAGATCCTAGGTGTCTTGAAAAGCGTACTAATGTTAAAAGAAAGGAGAACTGCAACTCATGTCTCAAGGAAACTTCTCCACGTGCCGCTTCAGCAGGGCTCTTCAAGCCTTTACCTTGAGGAAAGGACTCACGTCAAGTTTCCTTGAGGCTCTAGAGCGTCTCAGGAGGAGCTCCCACCCAGGCTATGAAAGCACCCTGTTGATTTAGAGAAAACTCGTTCCCTTCCCAGAGCCCTGCCTACAGTGACTAGAAACTCGTCCAAAACTCTGGTATTTAGGTAGGTTCAAGGCGGCATGAATGGAGCTTTCAAAATGGGAAAGCAAGCCTTGTGCCATCAGGTCTCCGTTTCCAGTGAGCACGCAGCCTACCCCCTTGTGATGTCTACCAAGTAAATATTCCCTCAAACTACACAATGGTCCCTTCCCTGAAGAATGTTTTCTTGGCACGGAGTTCTGCATGTAGCGAACTGCCTCTCCCAAGGAACGCTTTGGTAACGCTTTCGGTGCTTAGGCTCTTCTAAAACCCTGCAGTGTAAGAGGAAGAACTGTGCTTTGGTTACAGGAGGAATGCAAGCCAACTTTCTCCTGTAAGTATGGGGTCTTAAGGTATGACTTTGTAGAAGGAATGTGAAACAGTATTGGTTACTCAGTGCCGCTCAGCCTAGGGCATTGAGGCAGATATGCATGACATGTAGACGTGAGACAACAGATTGCCTGGAGCTGTTGGAGTGCTGAGGAAATCTAGCTCTTCCAAGGAGGCGTGCAGTGTGTTGCCCTACCCTTAGCATATTGAGAGTGACTGGGAAAGGTTTCCGGGCCTGGATGTTTCTGAGCTTCCCAGTCGAGCATGCCGGTCCTCGGTGTTCTTGCAGGGAATAGGGTGCCCACGGGAGTTACTAGGTGTCTTCATAAGCGTACTAACGTTCAAAGAAAGCAGAACTGCAACTCATGTCTTCAGGAAACTGCTCCACGCTTCGGCTTCAGCAGGGCTCTTCAAGGCTTTACCTTGAGGAAACGACTCACGTCAAGTTTCCTTTGAGCTCTAGAGCGTTTCAGGTGGAGCTCCCACCCAGGCTACGAAAGCACCCTGTTGATTTAGAAAAAACTCGTTCCCTTCCCACAGCCCTGCCTACAGTGACTAGAGACCCGTCCAAAACACTGGTATTTAGGTAGCTTCAAGGCAGCATGAATGGAGCTTTCAAAATGGGAAAGCAAGCCTTTTGCCATCAGGTCTCCGTTTCCAGTGAGCACGCAGCCTACCCCCTTGTGATGTCTACCAAGTAAATATTCCCTCAAACTACACAATGGTCCCTTCCCTGAAGAATGTTTTCTTGGCACGGAGTTCTGCATGTAGCGAACTGCCTCTCCCAAGGAACGCTTTGGTAACGCTATCGGGGCTTAGGCTCTTCTAAAACCCTGCAGTGTAAGAGGAAGAACTGTGCTTTGGTTACAGGAGGAACGCAAGCCGAGTTTCTCCTCTAAGTATGGGGTCTTAAGGTATGACTTTGTAGAAGGAATGCGAAGCAGTTTTGATTTCTCAGTGCCGCTCAGCCTAGGGCATTGAGGCAATTTGCATGACATGTAGGACGTGAGAGAACAGATTACCTGGAGCTGTTGGAGTGCTGAGGAAATGTAGCTCTCCCAAGGAAGAGTGCAGTGTGTTGCCCTACACTTAGCATACACAGAGTGACTGGGAAAGGTATCGGGGCCTGGATGTTTCTTAGCAACCCAGTGGAGCCTGCCGGTACTCGGTGTTCTTGCACGGAATAGGGTGCCCAGGCGAGATCCTAGGTGTCTTGAAAAGCGTAGTAACGTTAAAAGAAAGGAGAACTGCAACTCCTGTCTCAAGGAAACTTCTCCACGTGCCGCTTCAGCAGGGCTCTTCAAGGCTTTACCTTGAGGAAAGGACTCACGTCAAGTTTCCTTGTAGCTCTAGAGCGTCTCAGGAGGAGCTCCCACCCAGGCTATGAAAGCACCCTGTTGATTTAGAGAAAACTCGTTCCCTTCCCAGAGCCCTGCCTACAGTGACTAGAAACTCGTCCAAAACTCTGGTATTTAGGTAGGTTCAAGGCGGCATGAATGGAGCTTTCAAAATGGGAAAGCAAGCCTTGTGCCATCAGGTCTCCGTTTCCAGTGAGCACGCAGCCTACCCCCTTGTGATGTCTACCAAGTAAATATTCCCTCAAACTACACAATGGTCCCTTCCCTGAAGAATGTTTTCTTGGCACGGAGTTCTGCATGTAGCGAACTGCCTCTCCCAAGGAACGCTTTGGTAACGCTTTCGGTGCTTAGGCTCTTCTAAAACCCTGCAGTGTAAGAGGAAGAACTGTGCTTTGGTTACAGGAGGAATGCAAGCCAACTTTCTCCTGTAAGTATGGGGTCTTAAGGTATGACTTTGTAGAAGGAATGTGAAACAGTATTGGTTACTCAGTGTCGCTCAGCCTAGGGCATTGAGGCAGATATGCATGACATGTAGACGTGAGACAACAGATTGCCTGGAGCTGTTGGAGTGCCGAGGAAATCTAGCTCTCCCAAGGAGGCGTGCAGTGTGTTGCCCTACACTTAGCATATTGAGAGTGACTGGGAAAGGTTTCCGGGCCTGGATGTTTCTGAGCTTCCCAGTCGAGCATGCCGGTCCTCGGTGTTCTTGCAGGGAATAGGGTGCCCACGGGAGTTACTAGGTGTCTTCATAAGCGTACTAACGTTCAAAGAAAGCAGAACTGCAACTCATGTCTCCAGGAAACTGCTCCACGCTTCGGCTTCAGCAGGGCTCTTCAAGGCTTTACCTTGAGGAAACGACTCACGTCAAGTTTCCTTTGAGCTCTAGAGCGTCTCAGGTGGAGCTCCCACCCAGGCTACGAAAGCACCCTGTTGATTTAGAAAAAACTCGTTCCCTTCCCACAGCCCTGCCTACAGTGACTAGAGACCCGTCCAAAACACTGGTATTTAGGTAGCTTCAAGGCAGCATGAATGGAGCTTTCAAAATGGGAAAGCAAGCCTTTTGCCATCAGGTCTCCGTTTCCAGTGAGCACGCAGCCTACCCCCTTGTGATGTCTACCAAGTAAATATTCCCTCAAACTACACAATGGTCCCTTCCCTGAAGAATGTTTTCTTGGCACGGAGTTCTGCATGTAGCGAACTGCCTCTCCCAAGGAACGCTTTGGTAACGCTATCGGGGCTTAGGCTCTTCTAAAACCCTGCAGTGTAAGAGGAAGAACTGTGCTTTGGTTACAGGAGGAACGCAAGCCGAGTTTCTCCTCTAAGTATGGGTTCTTAAGGTATGACTTTGTAGAAGGAATGCGAAGCAGTTTTGATTTCTCAGTGCCGCTCAGCCTAGGGCATTGAGGCAATTTGCATGACATGTAGGACGTGAGAGAACAGATTACCTGGAGCTGTTGGAGTGCTGAGGAAATGTAGCTCTCCCAAGGAAGAGTGCAGTGTGTTGCCCTACACTTAGCATACACAGAGTGACTGGGAAAGGTATCGGGGCCTGGATGTTTCTTAGCAACCCAGTGGAGCCTGCCGGTACTCGGTGTTCTTGCACGGAATAGGGTGCCCAGGCGAGATCCTAGGTGTCTTGAAAAGCGTAGTAACGTTAAAAGAAAGGAGAACTGCAACTCCTGTCTCAAGGAAACTTCTCCACGTGCCGCTTCAGCAGGGCTCTTCAAGGCTTTACCTTGAGGAAAGGACTCACGTCAAGTTTCCTTGTAGCTCTAGAGCGTCTCAGGAGGAGCTCCCACCCAGGCTATGAAAGCACCCTGTTGATTTAGAGAAAACTCGTTCCCTTCCCAGAGCCCTGCCTACAGTGACTAGAAACTCGTCCAAAACTCTGGTATTTAGGTAGGTTCAAGGCGGCATGAATGGAGCTTTCAAAATGGGAAAGCAAGCCTTGTGCCATCAGGTCTCCGTTTCCAGTGAGCACGCAGCCTACCCCCTTGTGATGTCTACCAAGTAAATATTCCCTCAAACTACACAATGGTCCCTTCCCTGAAGAATGTTTTCTTGGCACGGAGTTCTGCATGTAGCGAACTGCCTCTCCCAAGGAACGCTTTGGTAACGCTTTCGGTGCTTAGGCTCTTCTAAAACCCTGCAGTGTAAGAGGAAGAACTGTGCTTTGGTTACAGGAGGAATGCAAGCCAACTTTCTCCTGTAAGTATGGGGTCTTAAGGTATGACTTTGTAGAAGGACTGTGAAACAGTATTGGTTACTCAGTGCCGCTCAGCCTAGGGCATTGAGGCAGATATGCATGACATGTAGACGTGAGACAACAGATTGCCTGGAGCTGTTGGAGTGCCGAGGAAATCTAGCTCTCCCAAGGAGGCGTGCAGTGTGTTGCCCTACACTTAGCATATTGAGAGTGACTGGGAAAGGTTTCCGGGCCTGGATGTTTCTGAGCTTCCCAGTCGAGCATGCCGGTCCTCGGTGTTCTTGCAGGGAATAGGGTGCCCACGGGAGTTACTAGGTGTCTTCATAAGCGTACTAACGTTCAAAGAAAGCAGAACTGCAACTCATGTCTCCAGGAAACTGCTCCACGCTTCGGCTTCAGCAGGGCTCTTCAAGGCTTTACCTTGAGGAAACGACTCACGTCAAGTTTCCTTTGAGCTCTAGAGCGTCTCAGGTGGAGCTCCCACCCAGGCTACGAAAGCACCCTGTTGATTTAGAGAAAACTCGTTCCCTTCCCACAGCCCTGCCTACAGTGACTAGAGACCCGTCCAAAACACTGGTATTTAGGTAGCTTCAAGGCAGCATGAATGGAGCTTTCAAAATGGGAAAGCAAGCCTTGTGCCATCAGGTCTCCGTTTCCAGTGAGCACGCAGCCTACCCCCTTGTGATTTCTACCAAGTAAATATTCCCTGAAACTACACAATGGTCCCTTCCCTGAAGAATGTTTTCTTGGCACGGAGTTCTGCATGTAGCGAACTGCCTCTCCCAAGGAACGCTTTGGTAACGTTATCGGGGCTTAGGCTCTTCTAAAACCCTGCAGTGTAAGAGGAAGAACTGTGCTTTGGTTACAGGCAGAACGCAAGCCGATTTTCTCCTGTAAGTATGGGGTCTTAAGGTACGACTTTGTAGAAGGAATGCGAAGCAGTTTTGATTTCTCAGTGCCGCTCAGCCTAGGGCATTGAGGGAATTTGCATGACATGTAGGACATGAGAGAACAGATTACTTGGAGCTGTTGGAGTGCTGAGGAAATGTAGCTCTCCCAAGGAAGAGTGCAGTGTGTTGCCCTACACTTAGCATACACAGAGTGACTGGGAAAGGTATCCGGGCCTGGATGTTTCTTAGCAACCCAGTGGAGCCTGCCGGTACTCGGTGTTCTTGCACGGAATAGCGTGCCCAGGCGAGATCCTAGGTGTCTTGAAAAGCGTAGTAACGTTAAAAGAAAGGAGAACTGCAACTCATGTCTCAAGGAAACTTCTCCACGTGCCGCTTCAGCAGGGCTCTTCAAGGCTTTACCTTGAGGAAAGGACTAACGTCAAGTTTCCTTGTAGCTCTAGAGCGTCTCAGGAGGAGCTCCCACCCAGGCTATGAAAGCACCCTGTTGATTTAGAGAAAACTCGTTCCCTTCCCAGAGCCCTGCCTACAGTGACTAGAAACTCGTCCAAAACACTGGTATTTAGGTAGGTTCAAGGCGGCATGAATGGAGCTTTCAAAATGGGAAAGCAAGCCTTGTGCCATCAGGTCCCCGTTTCCAGTGAACACGCAGCCTACCTCCCTGTGATTTCTACCAAGTTAATATACATTCTAGCGACACACTGGTCCCTTCCCTGAATAACGTGTTCTTGGCACGGAGTTCTGCATGTAGCGAACTGCCTCTCCCAAGGAATGCTCTAGGTACGCTATAGGGGCTTAGCCTCTTCTAAAACCCTGCAGTGTAAGAGGAAGAACTGTGCTTTGGTTACAGCAGGAACGCAAGGCAACTTTCTCCTGTAAGTATGGGGTCTTAAGGTATGACTTTGTAGAAGGAATGTGAAAGAGTATTGGTTTCTCAGTGCGGCTCAGCCTAGGGCATTGAGGCAGATATGCATGACATGTAGACGTGAGACAACAGATTGCCTGGAGCTGTTGGAGTGCTGAGGAAATCTAGCTCTCCCAAGGAGGCGTGCAGTGTGTTGCCCTACCCTTAGCATATTGAGAGTGACTGGGAAAGGTTTCCGGGCCTGGATGTTTCTGAGCTTCCCAGTCGAGCATGCCGGTCCTCGGTGTTCTTGCAGGGAATAGGGTGCCCACGAGAGTTACTAGGTGTCTTCATAAGCGTACTAACGTTCAAAGAAAGCAGAACTGCAACTCATGTCTCCAGGAAACTGCTCCACGCTTCGGCTTCAGCAGGGCCCTTCAAGGCTTTACCTTGAGGAAAAGACTCACGTCAAGTTTCCTTTGAGCTCTAGAGCGTCTCAGTTGGAGCTCCCACCCAGGCTACGAAAGCACCCTGTTGATTTAGAGAAAACTCGTTCCCTTCCCACAGCCCTGCCTACAGTGACTAGAGACCCGTCCAAAACACTGGTATTTAGGTAGCTTCAAGGCAGCATGAATGGAGCTTTCAAAATGGGAAAGCAAGCCTTGTGCCATCAGGTCTCCGTTTCCAGGGAACACGCAGCCTACCCGCTTGTGATGTCTACCAAGTAAATATTCCCTCAAAGTACACAAGGGTCCCTTCCCTGAAGAATGTTTTCTTGGCACGGAGTTCTGCATGTAGCGAACTGCCTCTCCCAAGGAACGCTTTGGTAACGCTATCGGGGCTTAGGCTCTTCTAAAACCCTGCAGTGTAAGAGGAAGAACTGTGCTTTGGTTACAGGAGGAACGCAAGCCGAGTTTCTCCTCTAAGTATGGGGTCTTAAGGTATGACTTTGTAGAAGGAATGCGAAGCAGTTTTGATTTCTCAGTGCCGCTCAGCCTAGGGCATTGAGGCAATTTGCATGACATGTAGGACGTGAGAGAACAGATTACCTGGAGCTGTTGGAGTGCTGAGGAAATGTAGCTCTCCCAAGGAAGAGTGCAGTGTGTTGCCCTACACTTAGCATACACAGAGTGACTGGGAAAGGTATCCGGGCCTGGATGTTTCTTAGCAACCCAGTGGAGCCTGCCGGTACTCGGTGTTCTTGCACGGAATAGGGTGCCCAGGCGAGATCCTAGGTGTCTTGAAAAGCGTACTAATGTTAAAAGTAAGGAGAACTGCAACTCATGTCTCAAGGAAACTTCTCCACGTGCCGCTTCAGCAGGGCTCTTCAAGGCTTTACCTTGAGGAAAGGACTCACGTCAAGTTTCCTTGTAGCTCTAGAGCGTCTCAGGAGGAGCTCCCACCCAGGCTATGAAAGCACCCTGTTGATTTCGAGAAAACTCGATCCCTTCCCAGAGCCCTGCCTACAGTGACTAGAAACTCGTCCAAAACACTGGTATTTAGGTAGGTTCAAGGCGGCATGAATGGAGCTTTCAAAATGGGAAAGCAAGCCTTGTGCCATCAGGTCTCCGTTTCCAGTGAGCACGCAGCCTACCCCCTTGTGATGTCTACCAAGTAAATATTCCCTCAAACTACACAATGGTCCCTTCCCTGAAGAATGTTTTCTTGGCACGGAGTTCTGCATGTAGCGAACAGCCTCTCCCAAGGATCGCTTTGGTAACGCTATCGGGGCTTAGGCTCTTCTAAAACCCTGCAGTGTAAGAGGAAGAACTGTGCTTTGGTTACAGCAGGAACGCAAGGCAACTTTCTCCTGTAAGTATGGGGTCTTAAGGTATGACTTTGTAGAAGGAATGTGAAACAGTATTGGTTTCTCAGTGCCGCTCAGCCTAGGGCACTGAGGCAGATATGCATGACATGTAGACGTGAGACAACAGATTGCCTTGAGCTGTTGGAGTGCTGAGGAAATCTAGCTCTTCCAAGGAGGCGTGCAGTGTGTTGCCTTACACTTAGCATATTGAGAGTGACTGGGAAAGGTTTCCGGGCCTGGATGTTTCTGAGCTTCCCAGTCGAGCATGCCAGTCCTCGGTCTTCGTGCAGGGAATAGGGTGCCCACGAGAGTTACTAGGTGTCTTCATAAGCGTACTAACGTTCAAAGAAAGCAGAACTGCAACTCATGTCTCCAGGAAACTGCTCCACGCTTCGGCTTCAGCAGGGCTCTTCAAGGCTTTACCTTGAGGAAACGACTCACGTCAAGTTTACTTTGAGCTCTAGAGCGTCTCAGGTGGAGCTCCCACCCAGGCTACGAAAGCACCCTGTTGATTTAGAGAAAACTCGTTCCCTTCCCAGAGCCCTGCCTACAGTGACTAGAGACCCGTCCAAAACACTGGTATTTAGGTAGCTTCAAGGCAGCATGAATGGAGCTTTCAAAATGGGAAAGCAAGCCTTGTGCCATCATGTCTCCGTTTCCAGTGAGCACGCAGCCTACCCCCTTGTGATGTCTACCAAGTAAATATTCCCTCAAACTACACAATGGTCCCTTCCCTGAAGAATGTTTTCTTGGCACGGAGTTCTGCATGTAGCGAACTGCCTCTCCCAAGGAACGCTTTGGTAACGCTATCGGGGCTTAGGCTCTTCTAAAACCCTGCAGTGTAAGAGGAAGAACTGTGCTTTGGTTACAGGAGGAACGCAAGCCGAGTTTCTCCTGTAAGTATGGGGTCTTAAGGTATGACTTTGTAGAAGGAATGCGAAGCACTTTTGATTTCTCAGTGCCGCTCAGCCTAGGGCATTGAGGCAATTTGCATGACATGTAGGACGTGAGAGAACAGATTACCTGGAGCTGTTGGAGTGCTGAGGAATTGTAGCTCTCCCAAGGAAGAGTGCAGTGTGTTGCCCTACACTTAGCATACACAGAGTGACTGGGAAAGGTATCCGGGCCTGGATGTTTCTTAGCAACCCAGTGGAGCCTGCCGGTACTCGGTGTTCTTGCACGGAATAGGGTGCCCAGGCGAGATCCTAGGTGTCTTGAAAAGCGTACTAATGTTAAAAGAAAGGAGAACTGCAACTCATGTCTCAAGGAAACTTCTCCACGTTCCGCTTCATCAGGGCCCTTCAAGGCTTTACCTTGAGGAAAAGACTCACGTCAAGTTTCCTTTGAGCTCTAGAGCGTCTCAGTTGGAGCTCCCACCCAGGCTACGAAAGCACCCTGTTGATTTAGAGAAAACTCGTTCCCTTCCCACAGCCCTGCCTACAGTGACTAGAGACCCGTCCAAAACACTGGTATTTAGGTAGCTTCAAGGCAGCATGAATGGAGCTTTCAAAATGGGAAAGCAAGCCTTGTGCCATCAGGTCTCCGTTTCCAGGGAACACGCAGCCTACCCCCTTGTGATGTCTACCAAGTAAATATTCCCTCAAACTACACAATGGTCCCTTCCCTGAAGAATGTTTTCTTGGCACGGAGTTCTGCATGTAGCGAACTGCCTCTCCCAAGGAACGCTTTGGTAACGCTATCGGGGCTTAGGCTCTTCTAAAACCCTGCAGTGTAAGAGGAAGAACTGTGCTTTGGTTACAGGAGGAACGCAAGCCGAGTTTCTCCTGTAAGTATGGGGTCTTAAGGTATGACTTTGTAGAAGGAATGCGAAGCAGTTTTGATTTCTCAGTGCCGCTCAGCCTAGGGCATAGAGGCAATTTGCATGACATGTAGGACGTGAGAGAACAGATTACCTGGAGCTGTTGGAGTGCTGAGGAAATGTAGCTCTCCCAAGGAAGAGTGCAGTGTGTTGCCCTACACTTAGCATACACAGAGTGACTGGGAAAGGTATCCGGGTCTGGATGTTTCTTAGCAACCCAGTGGAGCCTGCCGGTACTCGGTGTTCTTGCACGGAATAGGGTGCCCAGGCGAGATCCTAGGTGTCTTGAAAAGCGTACTAATGTTAAAAGAAAGGAGAACTGCAACTCATGTCTCAAGGAAACTTCTCCACGTGCCGCTTCAGCAGGGCTCTTCAAGCCTTTACCTTGAGGAAAGGACTCACGTCAAGTTTCCTTGAGGCTCTAGAGCGTCTCAGGAGGAGCTCCCACCCAGGCTATGAAAGCACCCTGTTGATTTAGAGAAAACTCGTTCCCTTCCCAGAGCCCTGCCTACAGTGACTAGAAACTCGTCCAAAACTCTGGTATTTAGGTAGGTTCAAGGCGGCATGAATGGAGCTTTCAAAATGGGAAAGCAAGCCTTGTGCCATCAGGTCTCCGTTTCCAGTGAGCACGCAGCCTACCCCCTTGTGATGTCTACCAAGTAAATATTCCCTCAAACTACACAATGGTCCCTTCCCTGAAGAATGTTTTCTTGGCACGGAGTTCTGCATGTAGCGAACTGCCTCTCCCAAGGAACGCTTTGGTAACGCTTTCGGTGCTTAGGCTCTTCTAAAACCCTGCAGTGTAAGAGGAAGAACTGTGCTTTGGTTACAGGAGGAATGCAAGCCAACTTTCTCCTGTAAGTATGGGGTCTTAAGGTATGACTTTGTAGAAGGAATGTGAAACAGTATTGGTTACTCAGTGCCGCTCAGCCTAGGGCATTGAGGCAGATATGCATGACATGTAGACGTGAGACAACAGATTGCCTGGAGCTGTTGGAGTGCTGAGGAAATCTAGCTCTTCCAAGGAGGCGTGCAGTGTGTTGCCCTACCCTTAGCATATTGAGAGTGACTGGGAAAGGTTTCCGGGCCTGGATGTTTCTGAGCTTCCCAGTCGAGCATGCCGGTCCTCGGTGTTCTTGCAGGGAATAGGGTGCCCACGGGAGTTACTAGGTGTCTTCATAAGCGTACTAACGTTCAAAGAAAGCAGAACTGCAACTCATGTCTTCAGGAAACTGCTCCACGCTTCGGCTTCAGCAGGGCTCTTCAAGGCTTTACCTTGAGGAAACGACTCACGTCAAGTTTCCTTTGAGCTCTAGAGCGTTTCAGGTGGAGCTCCCACCCAGGCTACGAAAGCACCCTGTTGATTTAGAAAAAACTCGTTCCCTTCCCACAGCCCTGCCTACAGTGACTAGAGACCCGTCCAAAACACTGGTATTTAGGTAGCTTCAAGGCAGCATGAATGGAGCTTTCAAAATGGGAAAGCAAGCCTTTTGCCATCAGGTCTCCGTTTCCAGTGAGCACGCAGCCTACCCCCTTGTGATGTCTACCAAGTAAATATTCCCTCAAACTACACAATGGTCCCTTCCCTGAAGAATGTTTTCTTGGCACGGAGTTCTGCATGTAGCGAACTGCCTCTCCCAAGGAACGCTTTGGTAACGCTATCGGGGCTTAGGCTCTTCTAAAACCCTGCAGTGTAAGAGGAAGAACTGTGCTTTGGTTACAGGAGGAACGCAAGCCGAGTTTCTCCTCTAAGTATGGGGTCTTAAGGTATGACTTTGTAGAAGGAATGCGAAGCAGTTTTGATTTCTCAGTGCCGCTCAGCCTAGGGCATTGAGGCAATTTGCATGACATGTAGGACGTGAGAGAACAGATTACCTGGAGCTGTTGGAGTGCTGAGGAAATGTAGCTCTCCCAAGGAAGAGTGCAGTGTGTTGCCCTACACTTAGCATACACAGAGTGACTGGGAAAGGTATCGGGGCCTGGATGTTTCTTAGCAACCCAGTGGAGCCTGCCGGTACTCGGTGTTCTTGCACGGAATAGGGTGCCCAGGCGAGATCCTAGGTGTCTTGAAAAGCGTAGTAACGTTAAAAGAAAGGAGAACTGCAACTCCTGTCTCAAGGAAACTTCTCCACGTGCCGCTTCAGCAGGGCTCTTCAAGGCTTTACCTTGAGGAAAGGACTCACGTCAAGTTTCCTTGTAGCTCTAGAGCGTCTCAGGAGGAGCTCCCACCCAGGCTATGAAAGCACCCTGTTGATTTAGAGAAAACTCGTTCCCTTCCCAGAGCCCTGCCTACAGTGACTAGAAACTCGTCCAAAACTCTGGTATTTAGGTAGGTTCAAGGCGGCATGAATGGAGCTTTCAAAATGGGAAAGCAAGCCTTGTGCCATCAGGTCTCCGTTTCCAGTGAGCACGCAGCCTACCCCCTTGTGATGTCTACCAAGTAAATATTCCCTCAAACTACACAATGGTCCCTTCCCTGAAGAATGTTTTCTTGGCACGGAGTTCTGCATGTAGCGAACTGCCTCTCCCAAGGAACGCTTTGGTAACGCTTTCGGTGCTTAGGCTCTTCTAAAACCCTGCAGTGTAAGAGGAAGAACTGTGCTTTGGTTACAGGAGGAATGCAAGCCAACTTTCTCCTGTAAGTATGGGGTCTTAAGGTATGACTTTGTAGAAGGAATGTGAAACAGTATTGGTTACTCAGTGTCGCTCAGCCTAGGGCATTGAGGCAGATATGCATGACATGTAGACGTGAGACAACAGATTGCCTGGAGCTGTTGGAGTGCCGAGGAAATCTAGCTCTCCCAAGGAGGCGTGCAGTGTGTTGCCCTACACTTAGCATATTGAGAGTGACTGGGAAAGGTTTCCGGGCCTGGATGTTTCTGAGCTTCCCAGTCGAGCATGCCGGTCCTCGGTGTTCTTGCAGGGAATAGGGTGCCCACGGGAGTTACTAGGTGTCTTCATAAGCGTACTAACGTTCAAAGAAAGCAGAACTGCAACTCATGTCTCCAGGAAACTGCTCCACGCTTCGGCTTCAGCAGGGCTCTTCAAGGCTTTACCTTGAGGAAACGACTCACGTCAAGTTTCCTTTGAGCTCTAGAGCGTCTCAGGTGGAGCTCCCACCCAGGCTACGAAAGCACCCTGTTGATTTAGAAAAAACTCGTTCCCTTCCCACAGCCCTGCCTACAGTGACTAGAGACCCGTCCAAAACACTGGTATTTAGGTAGCTTCAAGGCAGCATGAATGGAGCTTTCAAAATGGGAAAGCAAGCCTTTTGCCATCAGGTCTCCGTTTCCAGTGAGCACGCAGCCTACCCCCTTGTGATGTCTACCAAGTAAATATTCCCTCAAACTACACAATGGTCCCTTCCCTGAAGAATGTTTTCTTGGCACGGAGTTCTGCATGTAGCGAACTGCCTCTCCCAAGGAACGCTTTGGTAACGCTATCGGGGCTTAGGCTCTTCTAAAACCCTGCAGTGTAAGAGGAAGAACTGTGCTTTGGTTACAGGAGGAACGCAAGCCGAGTTTCTCCTCTAAGTATGGGTTCTTAAGGTATGACTTTGTAGAAGGAATGCGAAGCAGTTTTGATTTCTCAGTGCCGCTCAGCCTAGGGCATTGAGGCAATTTGCATGACATGTAGGACGTGAGAGAACAGATTACCTGGAGCTGTTGGAGTGCTGAGGAAATGTAGCTCTCCCAAGGAAGAGTGCAGTGTGTTGCCCTACACTTAGCATACACAGAGTGACTGGGAAAGGTATCGGGGCCTGGATGTTTCTTAGCAACCCAGTGGAGCCTGCCGGTACTCGGTGTTCTTGCACGGAATAGGGTGCCCAGGCGAGATCCTAGGTGTCTTGAAAAGCGTAGTAACGTTAAAAGAAAGGAGAACTGCAACTCCTGTCTCAAGGAAACTTCTCCACGTGCCGCTTCAGCAGGGCTCTTCAAGGCTTTACCTTGAGGAAAGGACTCACGTCAAGTTTCCTTGTAGCTCTAGAGCGTCTCAGGAGGAGCTCCCACCCAGGCTATGAAAGCACCCTGTTGATTTAGAGAAAACTCGTTCCCTTCCCAGAGCCCTGCCTACAGTGACTAGAAACTCGTCCAAAACTCTGGTATTTAGGTAGGTTCAAGGCGGCATGAATGGAGCTTTCAAAATGGGAAAGCAAGCCTTGTGCCATCAGGTCTCCGTTTCCAGTGAGCACGCAGCCTACCCCCTTGTGATGTCTACCAAGTAAATATTCCCTCAAACTACACAATGGTCCCTTCCCTGAAGAATGTTTTCTTGGCACGGAGTTCTGCATGTAGCGAACTGCCTCTCCCAAGGAACGCTTTGGTAACGCTTTCGGTGCTTAGGCTCTTCTAAAACCCTGCAGTGTAAGAGGAAGAACTGTGCTTTGGTTACAG
Organism: Eubalaena glacialis; assembly: GCF_028564815.1. Lineage (NCBI taxonomy): Eukaryota > Metazoa > Chordata > Mammalia > Artiodactyla > Balaenidae > Eubalaena > Eubalaena glacialis. The sequence continues at coordinate 160,283,673 of NC_083719.1, read as the reverse complement.
GAGGAATGCAAGCCAACTTTCTCCTGTAAGTATGGGGTCTTAAGGTATGACTTTGTAGAAGGACTGTGAAACAGTATTGGTTACTCAGTGCCGCTCAGCCTAGGGCATTGAGGCAGATATGCATGACATGTAGACGTGAGACAACAGATTGCCTGGAGCTGTTGGAGTGCCGAGGAAATCTAGCTCTCCCAAGGAGGCGTGCAGTGTGTTGCCCTACACTTAGCATATTGAGAGTGACTGGGAAAGGTTTCCGGGCCTGGATGTTTCTGAGCTTCCCAGTCGAGCATGCCGGTCCTCGGTGTTCTTGCAGGGAATAGGGTGCCCACGGGAGTTACTAGGTGTCTTCATAAGCGTACTAACGTTCAAAGAAAGCAGAACTGCAACTCATGTCTCCAGGAAACTGCTCCACGCTTCGGCTTCAGCAGGGCTCTTCAAGGCTTTACCTTGAGGAAACGACTCACGTCAAGTTTCCTTTGAGCTCTAGAGCGTCTCAGGTGGAGCTCCCACCCAGGCTACGAAAGCACCCTGTTGATTTAGAGAAAACTCGTTCCCTTCCCACAGCCCTGCCTACAGTGACTAGAGACCCGTCCAAAACACTGGTATTTAGGTAGCTTCAAGGCAGCATGAATGGAGCTTTCAAAATGGGAAAGCAAGCCTTGTGCCATCAGGTCTCCGTTTCCAGTGAGCACGCAGCCTACCCCCTTGTGATTTCTACCAAGTAAATATTCCCTGAAACTACACAATGGTCCCTTCCCTGAAGAATGTTTTCTTGGCACGGAGTTCTGCATGTAGCGAACTGCCTCTCCCAAGGAACGCTTTGGTAACGTTATCGGGGCTTAGGCTCTTCTAAAACCCTGCAGTGTAAGAGGAAGAACTGTGCTTTGGTTACAGGCAGAACGCAAGCCGATTTTCTCCTGTAAGTATGGGGTCTTAAGGTACGACTTTGTAGAAGGAATGCGAAGCAGTTTTGATTTCTCAGTGCCGCTCAGCCTAGGGCATTGAGGGAATTTGCATGACATGTAGGACATGAGAGAACAGATTACTTGGAGCTGTTGGAGTGCTGAGGAAATGTAGCTCTCCCAAGGAAGAGTGCAGTGTGTTGCCCTACACTTAGCATACACAGAGTGACTGGGAAAGGTATCCGGGCCTGGATGTTTCTTAGCAACCCAGTGGAGCCTGCCGGTACTCGGTGTTCTTGCACGGAATAGCGTGCCCAGGCGAGATCCTAGGTGTCTTGAAAAGCGTAGTAACGTTAAAAGAAAGGAGAACTGCAACTCATGTCTCAAGGAAACTTCTCCACGTGCCGCTTCAGCAGGGCTCTTCAAGGCTTTACCTTGAGGAAAGGACTAACGTCAAGTTTCCTTGTAGCTCTAGAGCGTCTCAGGAGGAGCTCCCACCCAGGCTATGAAAGCACCCTGTTGATTTAGAGAAAACTCGTTCCCTTCCCAGAGCCCTGCCTACAGTGACTAGAAACTCGTCCAAAACACTGGTATTTAGGTAGGTTCAAGGCGGCATGAATGGAGCTTTCAAAATGGGAAAGCAAGCCTTGTGCCATCAGGTCCCCGTTTCCAGTGAACACGCAGCCTACCTCCCTGTGATTTCTACCAAGTTAATATACATTCTAGCGACACACTGGTCCCTTCCCTGAATAACGTGTTCTTGGCACGGAGTTCTGCATGTAGCGAACTGCCTCTCCCAAGGAATGCTCTAGGTACGCTATAGGGGCTTAGCCTCTTCTAAAACCCTGCAGTGTAAGAGGAAGAACTGTGCTTTGGTTACAGCAGGAACGCAAGGCAACTTTCTCCTGTAAGTATGGGGTCTTAAGCTATGACTTTGTAGAAGGAATGTGAAAGAGTATTGGTTTCTCAGTGCGGCTCAGCCTAGGGCATTGAGGCAGATATGCATGACATGTAGACGTGAGACAACAGATTGCCTGGAGCTGTTGGAGTGCTGAGGAAATCTAGCTCTCCCAAGGAGGCGTGCAGTGTGTTGCCCTACCCTTAGCATATTGAGAGTGACTGGGAAAGGTTTCCGGGCCTGGATGTTTCTGAGCTTCCCAGTCGAGCATGCCGGTCCTCGGTGTTCTTGCAGGGAATAGGGTGCCCACGAGAGTTACTAGGTGTCTTCATAAGCGTACTAACGTTCAAAGAAAGCAGAACTGCAACTCATGTCTCCAGGAAACTGCTCCACGCTTCGGCTTCAGCAGGGCCCTTCAAGGCTTTACCTTGAGGAAAAGACTCACGTCAAGTTTCCTTTGAGCTCTAGAGCGTCTCAGTTGGAGCTCCCACCCAGGCTACGAAAGCACCCTGTTGATTTAGAGAAAACTCGTTCCCTTCCCACAGCCCTGCCTACAGTGACTAGAGACCCGTCCAAAACACTGGTATTTAGGTAGCTTCAAGGCAGCATGAATGGAGCTTTCAAAATGGGAAAGCAAGCCTTGTGCCATCAGGTCTCCGTTTCCAGGGAACACGCAGCCTACCCGCTTGTGATGTCTACCAAGTAAATATTCCCTCAAAGTACACAAGGGTCCCTTCCCTGAAGAATGTTTTCTTGGCACGGAGTTCTGCATGTAGCGAACTGCCTCTCCCAAGGAACGCTTTGGTAACGCTATCGGGGCTTAGGCTCTTCTAAAACCCTGCAGTGTAAGAGGAAGAACTGTGCTTTGGTTACAGGAGGAACGCAAGCCGAGTTTCTCCTCTAAGTATGGGGTCTTAAGGTATGACTTTGTAGAAGGAATGCGAAGCAGTTTTGATTTCTCAGTGCCGCTCAGCCTAGGGCATTGAGGCAATTTGCATGACATGTAGGACGTGAGAGAACAGATTACCTGGAGCTGTTGGAGTGCTGAGGAAATGTAGCTCTCCCAAGGAAGAGTGCAGTGTGTTGCCCTACACTTAGCATACACAGAGTGACTGGGAAAGGTATCCGGGCCTGGATGTTTCTTAGCAACCCAGTGGAGCCTGCCGGTACTCGGTGTTCTTGCACGGAATAGGGTGCCCAGGCGAGATCCTAGGTGTCTTGAAAAGCGTACTAATGTTAAAAGTAAGGAGAACTGCAACTCATGTCTCAAGGAAACTTCTCCACGTGCCGCTTCAGCAGGGCTCTTCAAGGCTTTACCTTGAGGAAAGGACTCACGTCAAGTTTCCTTGTAGCTCTAGAGCGTCTCAGGAGGAGCTCCCACCCAGGCTATGAAAGCACCCTGTTGATTTCGAGAAAACTCGATCCCTTCCCAGAGCCCTGCCTACAGTGACTAGAAACTCGTCCAAAACACTGGTATTTAGGTAGGTTCAAGGCGGCATGAATGGAGCTTTCAAAATGGGAATGCAAGCCTTGTGCCATCAGGTCCCCGTTTCCAGTGAACACGCAGCCTACCTCCTTGTGATTTCTACCAAGTTAATATACACTCTAGAGACACACTGGTCCCTTCCCTGAATAACGTGTTCTTGGCACGGAGTTCTGCATGTAGCGAACTGCCTCTCCCAAGGAATGCTCTAGGTACGCTATAGGGGCTTAGCCTCTTCTAAAACCCTGCAGTGTAAGAGGAAGAACTGTGCTTTGGTTACAGCAGGAACGCAAGCCAACTTTCTCCTGTAAGTATGGGGTCTTAAGGTATGACTTTGTAGAAGGAATGTGAAAGAGTATTGGTTACTCAGTGCCACTCAGCCTAGGACATTGAGGCAGATATGCATGACATGTAGACGTGAGACAACAGATTGCCTGGAGCTGTTGGAGTGTTGAGGAAATCTAGCTCTCCCAAGGAGGCGTGCAGTGTGTTGCCCTGCCCTTAGCATATTGAGAGTGACTGGGAAAGGTTTCCGGGCCTGGATGTTTCTGAGCTTCCCAGTCGAGCATGCCGGTCCTCGGTGTTCTTGCAGGGAATAGGGTGCCCACGGGAGTTACTAGGTGTCTTCATAAGCGTACTAACGTTCAAAGAAAGCAGAACTGCAACTCATGTCTCCAGGAAACTGCTCCACGCTTCGGCTTCAGCAGGGCTCTTCAAGGCTTTACCTTGAGGAAACGACTCACGTCAAGTTTCCTTTGAGCTCTAGAGCGTCTCAGGTGGAGCTCCCACCCAGGCTACGAAAGCACCCTGTTGATTTAGAGAAAACTCGTTCCCTTCCCAGAGCCCTGCCTACAGTGACTAGAGACCCGTCCAAAACACTGGTATTTAGGTAGCTTCAAGGCAGCATGAATGGAGCTTTCAAATGGGAAAGCAAGCCTTGTGCCATCAGGTCTCCGTTTCCAGTGAGCACGCAGCCTACCCCCTTGTGATGTCTACCAAGTAAATATTCCCTCAAACTACACAATGGTCCCTTCCCTGAAGAATGTTTTCTTGGCACGGAGTTCTGCATGTAGCGAACTGCCTCTCCCAAGGAACGCTTTGGTAACGCTATCGGGGCTTAGGCTCTTCTAAAACCCTGCAGTGTAAGAGGAAGAACTGTGCTTTGGTTACAGCAGGAACGCAAGGCAACTTTCTCCTGTAAGTATGGGGTCTTAAGGTATGACTTTGTAGAAGGAATGTGAAACAGTATTGGTTTCTCAGTGCCGCTCAGCCTAGGGCACTGAGGCAGATATGCATGACATGTAGACGTGAGACAACAGATTGCCTTGAGCTGTTGGAGTGCTGAGGAAATCTAGCTCTTCCAAGGAGGCGTGCAGTGTGTTGCCTTACACTTAGCATATTGAGAGTGACTGGGAAAGGTTTCCGGGCCTGGATGTTTCTGAGCTTCCCAGTCGAGCATGCCAGTCCTCGGTCTTCGTGCAGGGAATAGGGTGCCCACGAGAGTTACTAGGTGTCTTCATAAGCGTACTAACGTTCAAAGAAAGCAGAACTGCAACTCATGTCTCCAGGAAACTGCTCCACGCTTCGGCTTCAGCAGGGCTCTTCAAGGCTTTACCTTGAGGAAACGACTCACGTCAAGTTTACTTTGAGCTCTAGAGCGTCTCAGGTGGAGCTCCCACCCAGGCTACGAAAGCACCCTGTTGATTTAGAGAAAACTCGTTCCCTTCCCAGAGCCCTGCCTACAGTGACTAGAGACCCGTCCAAAACACTGGTATTTAGGTAGCTTCAAGGCAGCATGAATGGAGCTTTCAAAATGGGAAAGCAAGCCTTGTGCCATCAGGTCTCCGTTTCCAGTGAGCACGCAGCCTACCCCCTTGTGATTTCTACCAAGTAAATATTCCCTCAAACTACACAATGGTCCCTTCCCTGAAGAATGTTTTCTTGGCACGGAGTTCTGCATGTAGCGAACTGCCTCTCCCAAGGAACGCTTTGGTAACGCTATCGGGGCTTAGGCTCTTCTAAAACCCTGCAGTGTAAGAGGAAGAACTGTGCTTTGGTTACAGGAGGAACGCAAGCCGAGTTTCTCCTGTAAGTATGGGGTCTTAAGGTATGACTTTGTAGAAGGAATGCGAAGCAGTTTTGATTTCTCAGTGCCGCTCAGCCTAGGGCATTGAGGCAATTTGCATGACATGTAGGACGTGAGAGAACAGATTACCTGGAGCTGTTGGAGTGCTGAGGAATTGTAGCTCTCCCAAGGAAGAGTGCAGTGTGTTGCCCTACACTTAGCATACACAGAGTGACTGGGAAAGGTATCCGGGCCTGGATGTTTCTTAGCAACCCAGTGGAGCCTGCCGGTACTCGGTGTTCTTGCACAGAATAGGGTGCCCAGGCGAGATCCTAGGTGTCTTGAAAAGCGTACTAATGTTAAAAGAAAGGAGAACTGCAACTCATGTCTCAAGGAAACTTCTCCACGTTCCGCTTCATCAGGGCCCTTCAAGGCTTTACCTTGAGGAAAAGACTCACGTCAAGTTTCCTTTGAGCTCTAGAGCGTCTCAGTTGGAGCTCCCACACAGGCTACGAAAGCACCCTGTTGATTTAGAGAAAACTCGTTCCCTTCCCACAGCCCTGCCTACAGTGACTAGAGACCCGTCCAAAACACTGGTATTTAGGTAGCTTCAAGGCAGCATGAATGGAGCTTTCAAAATGGGAAAGCAAGCCTTGTGCCATCAGGTCTCCGTTTCCAGGGAACACGCAGCCTACCCGCTTGTGATGTCTACCAAGTAAATATTCCCTCAAAGTACACAAGGGTCCCTTCCCTGAAGAATGTTTTCTTGGCACGGAGTTCTGCATGTAGCGAACTGCCTCTCCCAAGGAACGCTTTGGTAACGCTATCGGGGCTTAGGCTCTTCTAAAACCCTGCAGTGTAAGAGGAAGAACTGTGCTTTGGTTACAGGAGGAACGCAAGCCGAGTTTCTCCTCTAAGTATGGGGTCTTAAGGTATGACTTTGTAGAAGGAATGCGAAGCAGTTTTGATTTCTCAGTGCCGCTCAGCCTAGGGCATTGAGGCAATTTGCATGACATGTAGGACGTGAGAGAACAGATTACCTGGAGCTGTTGGAGTGCTGAGGAAATGTAGCTCTCCCAAGGAAGAGTGCAGTGTGTTGCCCTACACTTAGCATACACAGAGTGACTGGGAAAGGTATCCGGGCCTGGATGTTTCTTAGCAACCCAGTGGAGCCTGCCGGTACTCGGTGTTCTTGCACGGAATAGGGTGCCCAGGCGAGATCCTAGGTGTCTTGAAAAGCGTACTAATGTTAAAAGTAAGGAGAACTGCAACTCATGTCTCAAGGAAACTTCTCCACGTGCCGCTTCAGCAGGGCTCTTCAAGGCTTTACCTTGAGGAAAGGACTCACGTCAAGTTTCCTTGTAGCTCTAGAGCGTCTCAGGAGGAGCTCCCACCCAGGCTATGAAAGCACCCTGTTGATTTCGAGAAAACTCGATCCCTTCCCAGAGCCCTGCCTACAGTGACTAGAAACTCGTCCAAAACACTGGTATTTAGGTAGGTTCAAGGCGGCATGAATGGAGCTTTCAAAATGGGAATGCAAGCCTTGTGCCATCAGGTCCCCGTTTCCAGTGAACACGCAGCCTACCTCCTTGTGATTTCTACCAAGTTAATATACACTCTAGAGACACACTGGTCCCTTCCCTGAATAACGTGTTCTTGGCACGGAGTTCTGCATGTAGCGAACTGCCTCTCCCAAGGAATGCTCTAGGTACGCTATAGGGGCTTAGCCTCTTCTAAAACCCTGCAGTGTAAGAGGAAGAACTGTGCTTTGGTTACAGCAGGAACGCAAGCCAACTTTCTCCTGTAAGTATGGGGTCTTAAGGTATGACTTTGTAGAAGGAATGTGAAAGAGTATTGGTTACTCAGTGCCACTCAGCCTAGGACATTGAGGCAGATATGCATGACATGTAGACGTGAGACAACAGATTGCCTGGAGCTGTTGGAGTGTTGAGGAAATCTAGCTCTCCCAAGGAGGCGTGCAGTGTGTTGCCCTGCCCTTAGCATATTGAGAGTGACTGGGAAAGGTTTCCGGGCCTGGATGTTTCTGAGCTTCCCAGTCGAGCATGCCGGTCCTCGGTGTTCTTGCAGGGAATAGGGTGCCCACGGGAGTTACTAGGTGTCTTCATAAGCGTACTAACGTTCAAAGAAAGCAGAACTGCAACTCATGTCTCCAGGAAACTGCTCCACGCTTCGGCTTCAGCAGGGCTCTTCAAGGCTTTACCTTGAGGAAACGACTCACGTCAAGTTTCCTTTGAGCTCTAGAGCGTCTCAGGTGGAGCTCCCACCCAGGCTACGAAAGCACCCTGTTGATTTAGAGAAAACTCGTTCCCTTCCCAGAGCCCTGCCTACAGTGACTAGAGACCCGTCCAAAACACTGGTATTTAGGTAGCTTCAAGGCAGCATGAATGGAGCTTTCAAATGGGAAAGCAAGCCTTGTGCCATCAGGTCTCCGTTTCCAGTGAGCACGCAGCCTACCCCCTTGTGATGTCTACCAAGTAAATATTCCCTCAAACTACACAATGGTCCCTTCCCTGAAGAATGTTTTCTTGGCACGGAGTTCTGCATGTAGCGAACTGCCTCTCCCAAGGAACGCTTTGGTAACGCTATCGGGGCTTAGGCTCTTCTAAAACCCTGCAGTGTAAGAGGAAGAACTGTGCTTTGGTTACAGCAGGAACGCAAGGCAACTTTCTCCTGTAAGTATGGGGTCTTAAGGTATGACTTTGTAGAAGGAATGTGAAACAGTATTGGTTTCTCAGTGCCGCTCAGCCTAGGGCACTGAGGCAGATATGCATGACATGTAGACGTGAGACAACAGATTGCCTTGAGCTGTTGGAGTGCTGAGGAAATCTAGCTCTTCCAAGGAGGCGTGCAGTGTGTTGCCTTACACTTAGCATATTGAGAGTGACTGGGAAAGGTTTCCGGGCCTGGATGTTTCTGAGCTTCCCAGTCGAGCATGCCAGTCCTCGGTCTTCGTGCAGGGAATAGGGTGCCCACGAGAGTTACTAGGTGTCTTCATAAGCGTACTAACGTTCAAAGAAAGCAGAACTGCAACTCATGTCTCCAGGAAACTGCTCCACGCTTCGGCTTCAGCAGGGCTCTTCAAGGCTTTACCTTGAGGAAACGACTCACGTCAAGTTTACTTTGAGCTCTAGAGCGTCTCAGGTGGAGCTCCCACCCAGGCTACGAAAGCACCCTGTTGATTTAGAGAAAACTCGTTCCCTTCCCAGAGCCCTGCCTACAGTGACTAGAGACCCGTCCAAAACACTGGTATTTAGGTAGCTTCAAGGCAGCATGAATGGAGCTTTCAAAATGGGAAAGCAAGCCTTGTGCCATCAGGTCTCCGTTTCCAGTGAGCACGCAGCCTACCCCCTTGTGATTTCTACCAAGTAAATATTCCCTCAAACTACACAATGGTCCCTTCCCTGAAGAATGTTTTCTTGGCACGGAGTTCTGCATGTAGCGAACTGCCTCTCCCAAGGAACGCTTTGGTAACGCTATCGGGGCTTAGGCTCTTCTAAAACCCTGCAGTGTAAGAGGAAGAACTGTGCTTTGGTTACAGGAGGAACGCAAGCCGAGTTTCTCCTGTAAGTATGGGGTCTTAAGGTATGACTTTGTAGAAGGAATGCGAAGCAGTTTTGATTTCTCAGTGCCGCTCAGCCTAGGGCATTGAGGCAATTTGCATGACATGTAGGACGTGAGAGAACAGATTACCTGGAGCTGTTGGAGTGCTGAGGAATTGTAGCTCTCCCAAGGAAGAGTGCAGTGTGTTGCCCTACACTTAGCATACACAGAGTGACTGGGAAAGGTATCCGGGCCTGGATGTTTCTTAGCAACCCAGTGGAGCCTGCCGGTACTCGGTGTTCTTGCACAGAATAGGGTGCCCAGGCGAGATCCTAGGTGTCTTGAAAAGCGTACTAATGTTAAAAGAAAGGAGAACTGCAACTCATGTCTCAAGGAAACTTCTCCACGTTCCGCTTCATCAGGGCCCTTCAAGGCTTTACCTTGAGGAAAAGACTCACGTCAAGTTTCCTTTGAGCTCTAGAGCGTCTCAGTTGGAGCTCCCACCCAGGCTACGAAAGCACCCTGTTGATTTAGAGAAAACTCGTTCCCTTCCCACAGCCCTGCCTACAGTGACTAGAGACCCGTCCAAAACACTGGTATTTAGGTAGCTTCAAGGCAGCATGAATGGAGCTTTCAAAATGGGAAAGCAAGCCTTGTGCCATCAGGTCTCCGTTTCCAGGGAACACGCAGCCTACCCCCTTGTGATGTCTACCAAGTAAATATTCCCTCAAACTACACAATGGTCCCTTCCCTGAAGAATGTTTTCTTGGCACGGAGTTCTGCATGTAGCGAACTGCCTCTCCCAAGGAACGCTTTGGTAACGCTATCGGGGCTTAGGCTCTTCTAAAACCCTGCAGTGTAAGAGGAAGAACTGTGCTTTGGTTACAGGAGGAACGCAAGCCGAGTTTCTCCTGTAAGTATGGGGTCTTAAGGTATGACTTTGTAGAAGGAATGCGAAGCAGTTTTGATTTCTCAGTGCCGCTCAGCCTAGGGCATAGAGGCAATTTGCATGACATGTAGGACGTGAGAGAACAGATTACCTGGAGCTGTTGGAGTGCTGAGGAAATGTAGCTCTCCCAAGGAAGAGTGCAGTGTGTTGCCCTACACTTAGCATACACAGAGTGACTGGGAAAGGTATCCGGGCCTGGATGTTTCTTAGCAACCCAGTGGAGCCTGCCGGTACTCGGTGTTCTTGCACGGAATAGGGTGCCCAGGCGAGATCCTAGGTGTCTTGAAAAGCGTACTAATGTTAAAAGAAAGGAGAACTGCAACTCATGTCTCAAGGAAACTTCTCCACGTGCCGCTTCAGCAGGGCTCTTCAAGCCTTTACCTTGAGGAAAGGACTCACGTCAAGTTTCCCTGAGGCTCTAGAGCGTCTCAGGAGGAGCTCCCACCCAGGCTATGAAAGCACCCTGTTGATTTAGAGAAAACTCGTTCCCTTCCCAGAGCCCTGCCTACAGTGACTAGAAACTCGTCCAAAACTCTGGTATTTAGGTAGGTTCAAGGCGGCATGAATGGAGCTTTCAAAATGGGAAAGCAAGCCTTGTGCCATCAGGTCTCCGTTTCCAGTGAGCACGCAGCCTACCCCCTTGTGATGTCTACCAAGTAAATATTCCCTCAAACTACACAATGGTCCCTTCCCTGAAGAATGTTTTCTTGGCACGGAGTTCTGCATGTAGCGAACTGCCTCTCCCAAGGAACGCTTTGGTAACGCTTTCGGTGCTTAGGCTCTTCTAAAACCCTGCAGTGTAAGAGGAAGAACTGTGCTTTGGTTACAGGAGGAATGCAAGCCAACTTTCTCCTGTAAGTATGGGGTCTTAAGGTATGACTTTGTAGAAGGAATGTGAAACAGTATTGGTTACTCAGTGCCGCTCAGCCTAGGGCATTGAGGCAGATATGCATGACATGTAGACGTGAGACAACAGATTGCCTGGAGCTGTTGGAGTGCTGAGGAAATCTAGCTCTTCCAAGGAGGCGTGCAGTGTGTTGCCCTACCCTTAGCATATTGAGAGTGACTGGGAAAGGTTTCCGGGCCTGGATGTTTCTGAGCTTCCCAGTCGAGCATGCCGGTCCTCGGTGTTCTTGCAGGGAATAGGGTGCCCACGGGAGTTACTAGGTGTCTTCATAAGCGTACTAACGTTCAAAGAAAGCAGAACTGCAACTCATGTCTTCAGGAAACTGCTCCACGCTTCGGCTTCAGCAGGGCTCTTCAAGGCTTTACCTTGAGGAAACGACTCACGTCAAGTTTCCTTTGAGCTCTAGAGCGTTTCAGGTGGAGCTCCCACCCAGGCTACGAAAGCACCCTGTTGATTTAGAAAAAACTCGTTCCCTTCCCACAGCCCTGCCTACAGTGACTAGAGACCCGTCCAAAACACTGGTATTTAGGTAGCTTCAAGGCAGCATGAATGGAGCTTTCAAAATGGGAAAGCAAGCCTTGTGCCATCAGGTCTCCGTTTCCAGTGAGCACGCAGCCTACCCCCTTGTGATGTCTACCAAGTAAATATTCCCTCAAACTACACAATGGTCCCTTCCCTGAAGAATGTTTTCTTGGCACGGAGTTCTGCATGTAGCGAACTGCCTCTCCCAAGGAACGCTTTGGTAACGCTATCGGGGCTTAGGCTCTTCTAAAACCCTGCAGTGTAAGAGGAAGAACTGTGCTTTGGTTACAGGAGGAACGCAAGCCGAGTTTCTCCTGTAAGTATGGGGTCTTAAGGTATGACTTTGTAGAAGGAATGCGAAGCAGTTTTGATTTCTCAGTGCCGCTCAGCCTAGGGCATTGAGGCAATTTGCATGACATGTAGGACGTGAGAGAACAGATTACCTGGAGCTGTTGGAGTGCTGAGGAAATGTAGCTCTCCCAAGGAAGAGTGCAGTGTGTTGCCCTACACTTAGCATACACAGAGTGACTGGGAAAGGTATCGGGGCCTGGATGTTTCTTAGCAACCCAGGGGAGCCTGCCGGTACTCGGTGTTCTTGCACGGAATAGGGTGCCCAGGCGAGATCCTAGGTGTCTTGAAAAGCGTAGTAACGTTAAAAGAAAGGAGAACTGCAACTCCTGTCTCAAGGAAACTTCTCCACGTGCCGCTTCAGCAGGGCTCTTCAAGGCTTTACCTTGAGGAAAGGACTCACGTCAAGTTTCCTTGTAGCTCTAGAGCGTCTCAGGAGGAGCTCCCACCCAGGCTATGAAAGCACCCTGTTGATTTAGAGAAAACTCGTTCCCTTCCCAGAGCCCTGCCTACAGTGACTAGAAACTCGTCCAAAACTCTGGTATTTAGGTAGGTTCAAGGCGGCATGAATGGAGCTTTCAAAATGGGAAAGCAAGCCTTGTGCCATCAGGTCTCCGTTTCCAGTGAGCACGCAGCCTACCCCCTTGTGATGTCTACCAAGTAAATATTCCCTCAAACTACACAATGGTCCCTTCCCTGAATAACGTGTTCTTGGCACGGAGTTCTGCATGTAGCGAACTGCCTCTCCCAAGGAATGCTCTAGGTACGCTATAGGGGCTTAGCCTCTTCTAAAACCCTGCAGTGTAAGAGGAAGAACTGTGCTTTGGTTACAGCAGGAACGCAAGCCAACTTTCTCCTGTAAGTATGGGGTCTTAAGGTATGACTTTGTAGAAGGAATGTGAAAGAGTATTGGTTACTCAGTGCCACTCAGCCTAGGACATTGAGGCAGATATGCATGACATGTAGACGTGAGACAACAGATTGCCTGGAGCTGTTGGAGTGTTGAGGAAATCTAGCTCTCCCAAGGAGGCGTGCAGTGTGTTGCCCTGCCCTTAGCATATTGAGAGTGACTGGGAAAGGTTTCCGGGCCTGGATGTTTCTGAGCTTCCCAGTCGAGCATGCCGGTCCTCGGTGTTCTTGCAGGGAATAGGGTGCCCACGGGAGTTACTAGGTGTCTTCATAAGCGTACTAACGTTCAAAGAAAGCAGAACTGCAACTCATGTCTCCAGGAAACTGCTCCACGCTTCGGCTTCAGCAGGGCTCTTCAAGGCTTTACCTTGAGGAAACGACTCACGTCAAGTTTCCTTTGAGCTCTAGAGCGTCTCAGGTGGAGCTCCCACCCAGGCTACGAAAGCACCCTGTTGATTTAGAGAAAACTCGTTCCCTTCCCAGAGCCCTGCCTACAGTGACTAGAGACCCGTCCAAAACACTGGTATTTAGGTAGCTTCAAGGCAGCATGAATGGAGCTTTCAAATGGGAAAGCAAGCCTTGTGCCATCAGGTCTCCGTTTCCAGTGAGCACGCAGCCTACCCCCTTGTGATGTCTACCAAGTAAATATTCCCTCAAACTACACAATGGTCCCTTCCCTGAAGAATGTTTTCTTGGCACGGAGTTCTGCATGTAGCGAACTGCCTCTCCCAAGGAACGCTTTGGTAACGCTATCGGGGCTTAGGCTCTTCTAAAACCCTGCAGTGTAAGAGGAAGAACTGTGCTTTGGTTACAGCAGGAACGCAAGGCAACTTTCTCCTGTAAGTATGGGGTCTTAAGGTATGACTTTGTAGAAGGAATGTGAAACAGTATTGGTTTCTCAGTGCCGCTCAGCCTAGGGCACTGAGGCAGATATGCATGACATGTAGACGTGAGACAACAGATTGCCTTGAGCTGTTGGAGTGCTGAGGAAATCTAGCTCTTCCAAGGAGGCGTGCAGTGTGTTGCCTTACACTTAGCATATTGAGAGTGACTGGGAAAGGTTTCCGGGCCTGGATGTTTCTGAGCTTCCCAGTCGAGCATGCCAGTCCTCGGTCTTCGTGCAGGGAATAGGGTGCCCACGAGAGTTACTAGGTGTCTTCATAAGCGTACTAACGTTCAAAGAAAGCAGAACTGCAACTCATGTCTCCAGGAAACTGCTCCACGCTTCGGCTTCAGCAGGGCTCTTCAAGGCTTTACCTTGAGGAAACGACTCACGTCAAGTTTACTTTGAGCTCTAGAGCGTCTCAGGTGGAGCTCCCACCCAGGCTACGAAAGCACCCTGTTGATTTAGAGAAAACTCGTTCCCTTCCCAGAGCCCTGCCTACAGTGACTAGAGACCCGTCCAAAACACTGGTATTTAGGTAGCTTCAAGGCAGCATGAATGGAGCTTTCAAAATGGGAAAGCAAGCCTTGTGCCATCAGGTCTCCGTTTCCAGTGAGCACGCAGCCTACCCCCTTGTGATTTCTACCAAGTAAATATTCCCTCAAACTACACAATGGTCCCTTCCCTGAAGAATGTTTTCTTGGCACGGAGTTCTGCATGTAGCGAACTGCCTCTCCCAAGGAACGCTTTGGTAACGCTATCGGGGCTTAGGCTCTTCTAAAACCCTGCAGTGTAAGAGGAAGAACTGTGCTTTGGTTACAGGAGGAACGCAAGCCGAGTTTCTCCTGTAAGTATGGGGTCTTAAGGTATGACTTTGTAGAAGGAATGCGAAGCAGTTTTGATTTCTCAGTGCCGCTCAGCCTAGGGCATTGAGGCAATTTGCATGACATGTAGGACGTGAGAGAACAGATTACCTGGAGCTGTTGGAGTGCTGAGGAATTGTAGCTCTCCCAAGGAAGAGTGCAGTGTGTTGCCCTACACTTAGCATACACAGAGTGACTGGGAAAGGTATCCGGGCCTGGATGTTTCTTAGCAACCCAGTGGAGCCTGCCGGTACTCGGTGTTCTTGCACAGAATAGGGTGCCCAGGCGAGATCCTAGGTGTCTTGAAAAGCGTACTAATGTTAAAAGAAAGGAGAACTGCAACTCATGTCTCAAGGAAACTTCTCCACGTTCCGCTTCATCAGGGCCCTTCAAGGCTTTACCTTGAGGAAAAGACTCACGTCAAGTTTCCTTTGAGCTCTAGAGCGTCTCAGTTGGAGCTCCCACCCAGGCTACGAAAGCACCCTGTTGATTTCGAGAAAACTCGTTCCCTTCCCACAGCCCTGCCTACAGTGACTAGAGACCCGTCCAAAACTCTGGTATTTAGGTAGGTTCAAGGCGGCATGAATGGAGCTTTCAAAATGGGAAAGCAAGCCTTGTGCCATCAGGTCTCCGTTTCCAGTGAGCACGCAGCCTACCCCCTTGTGATGTCTACCAAGTAAATATTCCCTCAAACTACACAATGGTCCCTTCCCTGAAGAATGTTTTCTTGGCACGGAGTTCTGCATGTAGCGAACTGCCTCTCCCAAGGAACGCTTTGGTAACGCTTTCGGTGCTTAGGCTCTTCTAAAACCCTGCAGTGTAAGAGGAAGAACTGTGCTTTGGTTACAGGAGGAATGCAAGCCAACTTTCTCCTGTAAGTATGGGGTCTTAAGGTATGACTTTGTAGAAGGAATGTGAAACAGTATTGGTTACTCAGTGCCGCTCAGCCTAGGGCATTGAGGCAGATATGCATGACATGTAGACGTGAGACAACAGATTGCCTGGAGCTGTTGGAGTGCTGAGGAAATCTAGCTCTTCCAAGGAGGCGTGCAGTGTGTTGCCCTACCCTTAGCATATTGAGAGTGACTGGGAAAGGTTTCCGGGCCTGGATGTTTCTGAGCTTCCCAGTCGAGCATGCCGGTCCTCGGTGTTCTTGCAGGGAATAGGGTGCCCACGGGAGTTACTAGGTGTCTTCATAAGCGTACTAACGTTCAAAGAAAGCAGAACTGCAACTCATGTCTTCAGGAAACTGCTCCACGCTTCGGCTTCAGCAGGGCTCTTCAAGGCTTTACCTTGAGGAAACGACTCACGTCAAGTTTCCTTTGAGCTCTAGAGCGTTTCAGGTGGAGCTCCCACCCAGGCTACGAAAGCACCCTGTTGATTTAGAAAAAACTCGTTCCCTTCCCACAGCCCTGCCTACAGTGACTAGAGACCCGTCCAAAACACTGGTATTTAGGTAGCTTCAAGGCAGCATGAATGGAGCTTTCAAAATGGGAAAGCAAGCCTTGTGCCATCAGGTCTCCATTTCCAGTGAGCACGCAGCCTACCCCCTTGTGATGTCTACCAAGTAAATATTCCCTCAAACTACACAATGGTCCCTTCCCTGAAGAATGTTTTCTTGGCACGGAGTTCTGCATGTAGCGAACTGCCTCTCCCAAGGAACGCTTTGGTAACGCTATCGGGGCTTAGGCTCTTCTAAAACCCTGCAGTGTAAGAGGAAGAACTGTGCTTTGGTTACAGGAGGAACGCAAGCCGAGTTTCTCCTCTAAGTATGGGGTCTTAAGGTATGACTTTGTAGAAGGAATGCGAAGCAGTTTTGATTTCTCAGTGCCGCTCAGCCTAGGGCATTGAGGCAATTTGCATGACATGTAGGACGTGAGAGAACAGATTACCTGGAGCTGTTGGAGTGCTGAGGAAATGTAGCTCTCCCAAGGAAGAGTGCAGTGTGTTGCCCTACACTTAGCATACACAGAGTGACTGGGAAAGGTATCGGGGCCTGGATGTTTCTTAGCAACCCAGGGGAGCCTGCCGGTACTCGGTGTTCTTGCACGGAATAGGGTGCCCAGGCGAGATCCTAGGTGTCTTGAAAAGCGTAGTAACGTTAAAAGAAAGGAGAACTGCAACTCCTGTCTCAAGGAAACTTCTCCACGTGCCGCTTCAGCAGGGCTCTTCAAGGCTTTACCTTGAGGAAAGGACTCACGTCAAGTTTCCTTGTAGCTCTAGAGCGTCTCAGGAGGAGCTCCCACCCAGGCTATGAAAGCACCCTGTTGATTTAGAGAAAACTCGTTCCCTTCCCAGAGCCCTGCCTACAGTGACTAGAAACTCGTCCAAAACTCTGGTATTTAGGTAGGTTCAAGGCGGCATGAATGGAGCTTTCAAAATGGGAAAGCAAGCCTTGTGACATCAGGTCTCCGTTTCCAGTGAGCACGCAGCCTACCCCCTTGTGATGTCTACCAAGTAAATATTCCCTCAAACTACACAATGGTCCCTTCCCTGAATAACGTGTTCTTGGCACGGAGTTCTGCATGTAGCGAACTGCCTCTCCCAAGGAATGCTCTAGGTACGCTATAGGGGCTTAGCCTCTTCTAAAACCCTGCAGTGTAAGAGGAAGAACTGTGCTTTGGTTACAGCAGGAACGCAAGCCAACTTTCTCCTGTAAGTATGGGGTCTTAAGGTATGACTTTGTAGAAGGAATGTGAAACAGTATTGGTTACTCAGTGCCGCTCAGCCTAGGGCATTGAGGCAGATATGCATGACATGTAGACGTGAGACAACAGATTGCCTGGAGCTGTTGGAGTGCTGAGGAAATCTAGCTCTCCCAATGAGGCGTGCAGTGTGTTGCCCTACCCTTAGCATATTGAGAGTGACGGGGAAAGGTTTCCGGGCCTGGATGTTTCTGAGCTTCCCAGTCGAGCATGCCGGTCCTCGGTGTTCTTGCAGGGAATAGGGTGCCCACGAGAGTTACTAGGTGTCTTCATAAGCGTACTAACGTTCAAAGAAAGCAGAACTGCAACTCATGTCTCCAGGAAACTGCTCCACGCTTCGGCTTCAGCAGGGCCCTTCAAGGCTTTACCTTGAGGAAACGACTCTCGTCAAGTTTCCTTTGAGCTCTAGAGCGTCTCAGTTGGAGCTCCCACCCAGGCTACGAAAGCACCCTGTTGATTTAGAGAAAACTCGTTCCCTTCCCACAGCCCTGCCTACAGTGACTAGAGACCCGTCCAAAACACTGGTATTTAGGTAGCTTCAAGGCAGGATGAATGGAGCTTTCAAAATGGGAAAGCAAGCCTTGTGCCATCAGGTCTCCGTTTCCAGTGAGCACGCAGCCTACCCCCTTGTGATGTCTACCAAGTAAATATTCCCTCAAACTACACAATGGTCCCTTCCCTGAAGAATGTTTTCTTGGCACGGAGTTCTGCATGTAGCGAACTGCCTCTCCCAAGGAACGCTTTGGTAACGCTATCGGGGCTTAGGCTCTTCTAAAACCCTGCAGTGTAAGAGGAAGAACTGTGCTTTGGTTACAGGAGGAACGCAAGCCGAGTTTCTCCTGTAAGTATGGGGTCTTAAGGTATGACTTTGTAGAAGGAATGCGAAGCAGTTTTGATTTCTCAGTGCCGCTCAGCCTAGGGCATTGAGGGAATTTGCATGACATGTAGGACATGAGAGAACAGATTACTTGGAGCTGTTGGAGTGCTGAGGAAATGTAGCTCTCCCAAGGAAGAGTGCAGTGTGTTGCCCTACACTTAGCATACACAGAGTGACTGGGAAAGGTATCCGGGCCTGGATGTTTCTTAGCAACCCAGTGGAGCCTGCCGGTACTCGGTGTTCTTGCACGGAATAGGGTGCCCAGGCGAGATCCTAGGTGTCTTGAAAAGCGTAGTAACGTTAAAAGAAAGGAGAACTGCAACTCCTGTCTCAAGGAAACTTCTCCACGTGCCGCTTCAGCAGGGCTCTTCAAGGCTTTACCTTGAGGAAAGGACTCACGTCAAGTTTCCTTGTAGATCTAGAGCGTCTCAGGAGGAGCTCCCAACCAGGCTATGAAAGCACCCTGTTGATTTAGAGAAAACTCGTTCCCTTCCCAGAGCCCTGCCTACAGTGACTAGAAACTCGTCCAAAACACTGGTATTTAGGTAGGTTCAAGGCGGCATGAATGGACTTTCAAAATGGGAAAGCAAGCCTTGTGCCATCAGGTCCCCGTTTCCAGTGAACACGCAGCCTACCTCCCTGTGATTTCTACCAAGTTAATATACATTCTAGCGACACACTGGTCCCTTCCCTGAATAACGTGTTCTTGGCACGGAGTTCTGCATGTAGCGAACTGCCTCTCCCAAGGAATGCACTAGGTACGCTATAGGGGCTTAGCCTCTTCTAAAACCCTGCAGTGTAAGAGGAAGAACTGTGCTTTGGTTACAGCAGGAACGCAAGCCGAGTTTCTCCTGTAAGTATGGGGTCTTAAGGTATGACTTTGTAGAAGGAATGTGAAAGAGGATTGGTTTCTCAGTGCCACTCAGCCTAGGGCATTGAGGCAGATATGCATGACATGTAGACGTGAGACAACAGATTGCCTGGAGCTGTTGGAGTGCTGAGGAAATCTAGCTCTCCCAAGGAGGCGTGCAGTGTGTTGCCCTACCCTTAGCATATTGAGAGTGACTGGGAAAGGTTTCCGGGCCTAGATGTTTCTGAGCTTCCCGGTCGAGCATGCCGGTCCTCGGTGTTCTTGCAGGGAATAGGGTGCCCACGAGAGTTACTAGGTGTCTTCATAAGCGTACTAACGTTCAAAGAAAGCAGAACTGCAACTCATGTCTCCAGGAAACTGCTCCACGCTTCGGCTTCAGCAGGGCCCTTCAAGGCTTTACCTTGAGGAAAAGACTCACGTCAAATTTCCTTTGAGCTCTAGAGCGTCTCAGGTGGAGCTCCCACCCAGGCTACGAAAGCACCCTGTTGATTTAGAGAAAACTCGTTCCCTTCCCACAGCCCTGCCTACAGTGACTAGCGACCCGTCCAAAACACTGGTATTTAGGTAGCTTCAAGGCAGCATGAATGGAGCTTTCAAAATGGGAAAGCAAGCCTTGTGCCATCAGTTCTCCGTTTCCAGGGAACACGCAGCCTACCCCCTTGTGATGTCTACCAAGTAAATATTCCCTCAAACTACACAATGGTCCCTTCCCTGAAGAATGTTTTCTTGGCACGGAGTTCTGCATGTAGCGAACTGCCTCTCCCAAGGAACGCTTTGGTAACGCTATCGGGACTTAGGCTCTTCTAAAACCCTGCAGTGTAAGAGGAAGAACTGTGCTTTGGTTACAGGAGGAACGCAAGCCGAGTTTCTCCTCTAAGTATGGGGTCTTAAGGTATGACTTTGTAGAAGGAATGCGAAGCAGTTTTGATTTCTCAGTGCCGCTCAGCCTAGGGCATTGAGGCAATTTGCATGACATGTAGGACGTGAGAGAACAGATTACCTGGAGCTGTTGGAGTGCTGAGGAAATGTAGCTCTCCCAAGGAAGAGTGCAGTGTGTTGCCCTACACTTAGAATACACAGAGTGACTGGGAAAGGTATCCGGGCCTGGATGTTTCTTAGCAACCCAGTGGAGCCTGCCGGTACTCGGTGTTCTTGCACGGAATAGGGTGCCCAGGCGAGATCCTAGGTGTCTTGAAAAGCGTACTAATGTTAAAAGAAAGGAGAACTGCAACTCATGTCTCAAGGAAACTTCTCCACGTTCCGCTTCAGCAGGGCTCTTCAAGGCTTTACCTTGAGGAAAGGACTCACGTCAAGTTTCCTTGAGGCTTTAGAGCGTCTCAGGAGGAGCTCCCACCCAGGCTATGAAAGCACCCTGTTGATTTAGAGAAAACTCGTTCCCTTTCCAGAGCCGTGCCTACAGTGACTAGAAACTCGTCCAAAACTCTGGTATTTAGGTAGGTTCAAGGCGGCATGAATGGAGCTTTCAAAATGGGAAAGCAAGCCTTGTGCCATCAGGTCTCCGTTTCCAGTGAGCACGCAGCCTACCCCCTTGTGATGTCTACCAAGTAAATATTCCTTCAAACTACACAATGGTCCCTTCCCTGAAGAATGTTTTCTTGGCATCGAGTTCTGCATGTAGCGAACTGCCTCTCCCAAGGAACGCTTTGGTAACGCTTTCGGTGCTTAGGCTCTTCTAAAACCCTGCAGTGTAAGAGGAAGAACTGTGCTTTGGTTACAGGAGGAATGCAAGCCAACTTTCTCCTGTAAGTATGGGGTCTTAAGATATGACTTTGTAAAAGGAATGTGAAAGAGTATTGGTTTCTCAGTGCGGATCAGCCTAGGGCATTGAGGCAGATATGCATGACATGTAGACGTGAGACAACAGATTGCCTGGAGCTGTTGGAGTGCTGAGGAAATCTAGCTCTCCCAAGGAGGCGTGCAGTGTGTTGCCCTACACTTAGCATATTGAGAGTGACTGGGAAAGGTTTCCGGGCCTGGATGTTTCTGAGCTTCCCAGTCGAGCATGCCGGTCCTCGGTGTTCTTGCAGGGAATAGGGTGCCCACGGGAGTTACTAGGTGTCTTCATAAGCGTACTAACGTTCAAAGAAAGCAGAACTGCAACTCATGTCTTCAGGAAACTGCTCCACGCTTCGGCTTCAGCAGGGCTCTTCAAGGCTTTACCTTGAGGAAACGACTCACGTCAAGTTTCCTTTGAGCTCTAGAGCGTCTCAGGTGGAGCTCCCACCCAGGCTACGAAAGCACCCTGTTGATTTAGAGAAAACTCGTTCCCTTCCCAGAGCCCTGCCTACAGTGACTAGAGACCCGTCCAAAACACTGGTATTTAGGTAGCTTCAAGGCAGCATGAATGGAGCTTTCAAAATGGGAAAGCAAGCCTTGTGCCATCAGGTCTCCGTTTCCAGTGAGCACGCAGCCTACCCCCTTGTGATGTCTACCAAGTAAATATTCCCTGAAACTACACAATGGTCCCTTCCCTGAAGAATGTTTTCTTGGCACGGAGTTCTGCATGTAGTGAACTGCCTCTCCCAAGGAACGCTTTGGTAACGCTATCGGGGCTTAGGCTCTTCTAAAACCCTGCAGTGTAAGAGGAAGAACTGTGCTTTGGTTACAGGAGGAACGCAAGCCGAGTTTCTCCTGTAAGTATGGGGTCTTCAGGTATGACTTTGTAGAAGGAATGCGAAGCAGTTTTGATTTCTCAGTGCCGCTCAGCCTAGGGCATTGAGGCAATTTGCATGACATGTAGGACGTGAGAGAACAGATTACCTGGAGCTGTTGGAGTGCTGAGGAAATGTAGCTCTCCCAAGGAAGAGTGCAGTGTGTTGCCCTACACTTAGCATACACAGAGTGACTGGGAAAGGTATCCGGGCCTGGATGTTTCTTAGCAACCCAGTGGAGCCTGCCGGTACTCGGTGTTCTTGCACGGAATAGGGTGCCCAGGCGAGATCCTAGGTGTCTTGAAAAGCGTAGTAACGTTAAAAGAAAGGAGAACTGCAACTCCTGTCTCAAGGAAACTTCTCCACGTTCCGCTTCAGCAGGGCTCTTCAAGGCTTTACCTTGAGGAAAGGACTCACGTCAAGTTTCCTTGTAGCTCTAGAGCGTCTCAGGAGGAGCTCCCACCCAGGCTATGAAAGCACCCTGTTGATTTAGAGAAAACTCGTTCCCTTCCCAGAGCCCTGCCTACAGTGACTAGAAACTCGTCCAAAACACTGGTATTTAGGTAGTTTCAAGGCGGCATGAATGGAATTTCAAAATGGGAAAGCAAGCCTTGTGCCATCAGGTCCCCGTTTCCAGTGAACACGCAGCCTACTTCCCTGTGATTTCTACCAAGTTAATATACATTCTAGCGACACACTGGTCCCTTCCCTGAATAACGTGTTCTTGGCACGGAGTTCTGCATGTAGCGAACTGCCTCCCCCAAGGAATGCTCTAGGTACGCTATAGGGGCTTAGCCTCTTCTAAAACCCTGCAGTGTAAGAGGAAGAACTGTGCTTTGGTTACAGCAGGAACGCAAGCCAACTTTCTCCTGTAAGTATGGGGTCTTAAGGTATGACTTTGTAGAAGGAATGTGAAAGAGTATTGGTTTCTCAGTGCCGCTCAGCCTAGGGCACTGAGGCAGATATGCATGACATGTAGACGTGAGACAACAGATTGCCTGGAGCTGTTGGAGTGCTGAGGAAATCTAGCTCTCCCAAGGAGGCGTGCAGTGTGTTGCCCTACCCTTAGCATATTGAGAGTGACTGGGAAAGGTTTCCGGGCCTGGATGTTTCTGAGCTTCCCAGTCGAGCATGCCGGTCCTCGGTGTTCTTGCAGGGAATAGGGTGCCCACGAGAGTTACTAGGTGTCTTCATAAGCGTACTAACGTTCAAAGAAAGCAGAACTGCAACTCATGTCTCCAGGAAACTGCTCCACGCTTCGGCTTCAGCAGGGCCCTTCAAGGCTTTACCTTGAGGAAACGACTCACGTCAAGTTTCCTTTGAGCTCTAGAGCGTCTCAGTTGGAGCTCCCACCCAGGCTACGAAAGCACCCTGTTGATTTAGAGAAAACTCGTTCCCTTCCCGCAGCCCTGCCTACAGTGACTAGAGACCCGTCCAAAACACTGGTATTTAGGTAGCTTCAAGGCAGCATGAATGGAGCTTTCAAAATGGGAAAGCAAGCCTTGTGCCATCAGGTCTCCGTTTCCAGTGAGCACGCAGCCTACCCCCTTGTGATTTCTACCAAGTAAATATTCCCTCAAACTACACAATGGTCCCTTCCCTGAAGAATGTTTTCTTGGCACGGAGTTCTGCATGTAGCAAACTGCCTCTCCCTAGGAACGCTTTGGTAACGCTATCGGGGCTTAGGCTCTTCTAAAACCCTGCAGTGTAAGAGGAAGAACTGTGCTTTGGTTACAGGAGGAACGCAAGCCGAGTTTCTCCTGTAAGTATGGGGTCTTAAGGTATGACTTTGTAGAAGGAATGCAAAGCAGTTTTGATTTCTCAGTGCCGCTCAGCCTAGGGCATTGAGGCAATTTGCATGACATGTAGGACGTGAGAGAACAGATTACCTGGAGCTGTTGGAGTGCTGAGGAAATATAGCTCTCCCAAGGAAGAGTGCAGTGTGTTGCCCTACACTTAGCATACACAGAGTGACTGGGAAAGGTATCCGGGCCTGGATGTTTCTTAGCAACCCAGTGGAGCCTGCCGGTACTCGGTGTTCTTGCACGGAATAGGGTGCCCAGGCGAGATCCTAGGTGTCTTGAAAAGCGTAGTAATGTTAAAAGAAAGGAGAACTGCAACTCCTGTCTCAAGGAAACTTCTCCACGTGCCGCTTCAGCAGGGCTCTTCAAGGCTTTACCTTGAGGAAAGGACTCACGTCAAGTTTCCTTGAGGCTCTAGAGCGTCTCAGGAGGAGCTCCCACCCAGGCTATGAAAGCACCCTGTTGATTTAGAGAAAACTCGTTCCCTTCCCAGAGCCCTGCCTACAGTGACTAGAAACTCGTCCAAAACTCTGGTATTTAGGTAGGTTCAAGGCGGCATGAATGGAGCTTTCAAAATGGGAAAGCAAGACTTGTGCCATCAGGTCTCCGTTTCCAGTGAGCACGCAGCCTACCCCCTTGTGATGTCTACCAAGTAAATATTCCCTCAAACTACACAATGGTCCCTTCCCTGAAGAATGTTTTCTTGGCACGGAGTTCTGCATGTAGCGAACTGCCTCTCCCAAGGAACGCTTTGGTAACACTTTCGTTGCTTAGGCTCTTCTAAAACCCTGCAGTGTAAGAGGAAGAACTGTGCTTTGGTTACAGGAGGAATGCAAGCCAACTTTCTCCTGTAAGTATGGGGTCTTAAGGTATGACTTTGTAGAAGGAATGTGAAACAGTATTGGTTACTCAGTGCCGCTCAGCCTAGGGCATTGAGGCAGATATGCATGACATGTAGACGTGAGACAACAGATTGCCTGGAGCTGTTGGAGTGCTGAGGAAATCTAGCTCTTCCAAGGAGGCGTGCAGTGTGTTGCCTTACACTTAGCATATTGAGAGTGACTGGGAAAGGTTTCCGGGCCTGGATGTTTCTGAGCTTCCCAGTCGAGCATGCCAGTCCTCGGTGTTCGTGCAGGGAATATGGTGCCCACGAGAGTTACTAGGTGTCTTCATAAGCGTACTAACGTTCAAAGAAAGCAGAACTGCAACTCATGTCTCCAGGAAACTGCTCCACGCTTCGGCTTCAGCAGGGCTCTTCAAGGCTTTACCTTGAGGAAACGACTCACGTCAAGTTTCCTTTGAGCTCTAGAGCGTCTCAGGTGGAGCTCCCACCTAGGCTACGAAAGCACCCTGTTGATTTAGAGAAAACTCGTTCCCTTCCCAGAGCCCTGCCTACAGTGACTAGAGACCCGTCCAAAACACTGGTATTTAGGTAGCTTCAAGGCAGCATGAATGGAGCTTTCAAAATGGGAAAGCAAGCCTTGTGCCATCAGGTCTCCGTTTCCAGTGAGTGCGCAGCCTACCCCCTTGTGATGTCTACCAAGTAAATATTCCCTCAAACTACACAATGGTCCCTTCCCTGAAGAATGCTTTCTTGGCACGGAGTTCTGCATGTAGCGAACTGCCTCTCCCAAGGAACGCTTTGGTAACGCTATCGGGGCTTAGGCTCTTCTAAAACCCTGCAGTGTAAGAGGAAGAACTGTGCTTTGGTTACAGGAGGAACGCAAGCCGAGTTTCTCCTGTAAGTATGGGGTCTTAAGGTATGACTTTGTAGAAGGAATGCGAAGCAGTTTTGATTTCTCAGTGCCGCTCAGCCTAGGGCATTGAGGCAATTTGCATGACATGTAGGACGTGAGAGAACAGATTACCTGGAGCTGTTGGAGTGCTGAGGAAATGTAGCTCTCCCAAGGAAGAGTGCAGTGTGTTGCCCTACACTTAGCATACACAGAGTGACTGGGAAAGGTATCGGGGCCTGGATGTTTCTTAGCAACCCAGTGGAGCCTGCCGGTACTCGGTGTTCTTGCACGGAATAGGGTGCCCAGGCGAGATCCTAGGTGTCTTGAAAAGCGTAGTAACGTTAAAAGAAAGGAGAACTGCAACTCCTGTCTCAAGGAAACTTCTCCACGTTCCGCTTCAGCAGGGCTCTTCAAGGCTTTACCTTGAGGAAAGGACTCACGTCAAGTTTCCTTGAGGCTCTAGAGCGTCTCAGGAGGAGCTCCCACCCAGGCTATGAAAGCACCCTGTTGATTTAGAGAAAACTCGTTCCCTTCCCAGAGCCCTGCCTACAGTGACTAGAAACTCGTCCAAAACACTGGTATTTAGGTAGGTTCAAGGCGGCATGAATGGAGCTTTCAAAATGGGAAAGCAAGCCTTGTGCCATATGGTCCCCGTTTCCAGGGAAGACGCAGCCTACCTCCTTGTGATTTCTACCAAGTTAATATACACTCTAGAGACACACTGGTCCCTTCCCTGAATAACGTGTTCTTGGCACGGAGTTCTGCATGTAGCGAACTGCCTCTCCCAAGGAATGCTCTAGGTACGCTATAGGGGCTTAGCCTCTTCTAAAACCCTGCAGTGTAAGAGGAAGAACTGTGCTTTGGTTACAGCAGGAACGCAAGCCAACTTTCTCCTGTAAGTATGGGGTCTTAAGGTATGACTTTGTAGAAGGAATGTGAAAGAGTATTGGTTTCTCAGTGCCGCTCAGCCTAGGGCACTGAGGCAGATATGCATGACATGTAGACGTGAGACAACAGATTGCCTGGAGCTGTTGGAGTGCTGAGGAAATCTAGCTCTCCCAAGGAGGCGTGCAGTGTGTTGCCCTACACTTAGCATATTGAGAGTGACTGGGAAAGGATTCCGGGCCTGGATGTTTCTGAGCTTCCCAGTCGAGCATGCCGGTCCTCGGTGTTCGTGCAGGGAATAGGGTGCCGACGGGAGTTACTAGGTGTCTTCATAAGCGTACTAACGTTCAAAGAAAGCAGAACTGCAACTCATGTCTCCAGGAAACTGCTCCACGCTTCGGCTTCAGCAGGGCTCTTCAAGGCTTTACCTTGAGGAAACGACTCACGTCAAGTTTCCTTTGAGCTCTAGAGCTTCTAGGTGGAGCTCCCACCCAGGCTACGAAAGCACCCTGTTGATTTAGAGAAAACTCGTTCCCTTCCCAGAGCCCTGCATACAGTGACTAGAAACTCGTCCAAAACTCTGGTATTTAGGTAGGTTCAAGGCGGCATGAATGGAGCTTTCAAAATGGGAAAGCAAGCCTTGTGCCATCAGGTCTCCGTTTCCAGGGAACACGCAGCCTACCCCCTTGTGATGTCTACCAAGTAAATATTCCCTCAAACTACACAATGGTCCCTTCCCTGAAGAATGTTTTCTTGGCACGGAGTTCTGCATGTAGCGAACTGCCTCTCCCAAGGAACGCTTTGGTAACGCTTTCGGTGCTTAGGCTCTTCTAAAACCCTGCAGTGTAAGAGGAAGAACTGTGCTTTGGTTACAGGAGGAATGCAAGCCAACTTTCTCCTGTAAGTATGGGGTCTTAAGGTATGACTTTGTAGAAGGACTGTGAAACAGTATTGGTTACTCAGTGCCGCTCAGCCTAGGGCATTGAGGCAGATATGCATGACATGTAGACGTGAGACAACAGATTGCCTGGAGCTGTTGGAGTGCTGAGGAAATCTAGCTCTCCCAATGAGGCGTGCAGTGTGTTGCCCTACCCTTAGCATATTGAGAGTGACTGGGAAAGGTTTCCGGGCCTGGATGTTTCTGAGCTTCCCAGTCGAGCATGCCGGTCCTCGGTGTTCTTGCAGGGAATAGGGTGCCCACGGGAGTTACTAGGTGTCTTCATAAGCGTACTAACGTTCAAAGAAAGCAGAACTGCAACTCATGTCTCCAGGAAACTGCTCCACGCTTCGGCTTCAGCAGGGCCCTTCAAGGCTTTACCTTGAGGAAACGACTCTCGTCAAGTTTCCTTTGAGCTCTAGAGCGTCTCAGTTGGAGCTCCCACCCAGGCTACGAAAGCACCCTGTTGATTTAGAGAAAACTCGTTCCCTTCCCACAGCCCTGCCTACAGTGACTAGAGACCCGTCCAAAACACTGGTATTTAGGTAGCTTCAAGGCAGGATGAATGGAGCTTTCAAAATGGGAAAGCAAGCCTTGTGCCATCAGGTCTCCGTTTCCAGTGAGCACGCAGCCTACCCCCTTGTGATTTCTACCAAGTAAATATTCCCTCAAACTACACAATGGTCCCTTCCCTGAAGAATGTTTTCTTGGCACGGAGTTCTGCATGTAGCGAACTGCCTCTCCCAAGGAACGCTTTGGTAACGCTATCGGGGCTTAGGCTCTTCTAAAACCCTGCAGTGTAAGAGGAAGAACTGTGCTTTGGTTACAGGAGGAACGCAAGCCGAGTTTCTCCTGTAAGTATGGGGTCTTAAGGTATGACTTTGTAGAAGGAATGCGAAGCAGTTTTGATTTCTCAGTGCCGCTCAGCCTAGGGCATTGAGGGAATTTGCATGACATGTAGGACATGAGAGAACAGATTACTTGGAGCTGTTGGAGTGCTGAGGAAATGTAGCTCTCCCAAGGAAGAGTGCAGTGTGTTGCCCTACACTTAGCATACACAGAGTGACTGGGAAAGGTATCCGGGCCTGGATGTTTCTTAGCAACCCAGTGGAGCCTGCCGGTACTCGGTGTTCTTGCACGGAATAGGGTGCCCAGGCGAGATCCTAGGTGTCTTGAAAAGCGTAGTAACGTTAAAAGAAAGGAGAACTGCAACTCCTGTCTCAAGGAAACTTCTCCACGTGCCGCTTCAGCAGGGCTCTTCAAGGCTTTACCTTGAGGAAAGGACTCACGTCAAGTTTCCTTGTAGATCTAGAGCGTCTCAGGAGGAGCTCCCACCCAGGCTATGAAAGCACCCTGTTGATTTAGAGAAAACTCGTTCCCTTCCCAGAGCCCTGCCTACAGTGACTAGAAACTCGTCCAAAACACTGGTATTTAGGTAGGTTCAAGGCGGCATGAATGGACTTTCAAAATGGGAAAGCAAGCCTTGTGCCATCAGGTCCCCGTTTCCAGTGAACACGCAGCCTACCTCCCTGTGATTTCTACCAAGTTAATATACATTCTAGCGACACACTGGTCCCTTCCCTGAATAACGTGTTCTTGGCACGGAGTTCTGCATGTAGCGAACTGCCTCTCCCAAGGAATGCACTAGGTACGCTATAGGGGCTTAGCCTCTTCTAAAACCCTGCAGTGTAAGAGGAAGAACTGTGCTTTGGTTACAGCAGGAACGCAAGGCAACTTTCTCCTGTAAGTATGGGGTCTTAAGGTATGACTTTGTAGAAGGAATGTGAAAGAGTATTGGTTTCTCAGTGCCACTCAGCCTAGGGCATTGAGGCAGATATGCATGACATGTAGACGTGAGACAACAGATTGCCTGGAGCTGTTGGAGTGCTGAGGAAATCTAGCTCTCCCAAGGAGGCGTGCAGTGTGTTGCCCTACCCTTAGCATATTGAGAGTGACTGGGAAAGGTTTCCGGGCCTAGATGTTTCTGAGCTTCCCAGTCGAGCATGCCGGTCCTCGGTGTTCTTGCAGGGAATAGGGTGCCCACGAGAGTTACTAGGTGTCTTCATAAGCGTACTAACGTTCAAAGAAAGCAGAACTGCAACTCATGTCTCCAGGAAACTGCTCCACGCTTCGGCTTCAGCAGGGCCCTTCAAGGCTTTACCTTGAGGAAAAGACTCACGTCAAGTTTCCTTTGAGCTCTAGAGCGTCTCAGTTGGAGCTCCCACCCAGGCTACGAAAGCACCCTGTTGATTTAGAGAAAACTCGTTCCCTTCCCACAGCCCTGCCTACAGTGACTAGCGACCCGTCCAAAACACTGGTATTTAGGTAGCTTCAAGGCAGCATGAATGGAGCTTTCAAAATGGGAAAGCAAGCCTTGTGCCATCAGGTCTCCGTTTCCAGGGAACACGCAGCCTACCCCCTTGTGATGTCTACCAAGTAAATATTCCCTCAAACTACACAATGGTCCCTTCCCTGAAGAATGTTTTCTTGGCACGGAGTTCTGCATGTAGCGAACTGCCTCTCCCAAGGAACGCTTTGGTAACGCTATCGGGACTTAGGCTCTTCTAAAACCCTGCAGTGTAAGAGGAAGAACTGTGCTTTGGTTACAGGAGGAACGCAAGCCGAGTTTCTCCTCTAAGTATGGGGTCTTAAGGTATGACTTTGTAGAAGGAATGCGAAGCAGTTTTGATTTCTCAGTGCCGCTCAGCCTAGGGCATTGAGGCAATTTGCATGACATGTAGGACGTGAGAGAACAGATTACCTGGAGCTGTTGGAGTGCTGAGGAAATGTAGCTCTCCCAAGGAAGAGTGCAGTGTGTTGCCCTACACTTAGAATACACAGAGTGACTGGGAAAGGTATCCGGGCCTGGATGTTTCTTAGCAACCCAGTGGAGCCTGCCGGTACTCGGTGTTCTTGCACGGAATAGGGTGCCCAGGCGAGATCCTAGGTGTCTTGAAAAGCGTAGTAACGTTAAAAGAAAGGAGAACTGCAACTCCTGTCTCAAGGAAACTTCTCCACGTGCCGCTTCAGCAGGGCTCTTCAAGGCTTTACCTTGAGGAAAGGACTAACGTCAAGTTTCCTTGAGGCTTTAGAGCGTCTCAGGAGGAGCTCCCACCCAGGCTATGAAAGCACCCTGTTGATTTAGAGAAAACTCGTTCCCTTTCCAGAGCCGTGCCTACAGTGACTAGAAACTCGTCCAAAACTCTGGTATTTAGGTAGGTTCAAGGCGGCATGAATGGAGCTTTCAAAATGGGAAAGCAAGCCTTGTGCCATCAGGTCTCCGTTTCCAGTGAGCACGCAGCCTACCCCCTTGTGATGTCTACCAAGTAAATATTCCCTCAAACTACACAATGGTCCCTTCCCTGAAGAATGTTTTCTTGGCACGGAGTTCTGCATGTAGTGAACTGCCTCTCCCAAGGAACGCTTTGGTAACGCTATCGGGGCTTAGGCTCTTCTAAAACCCTGCAGTGTAAGAGGAAGAACTGTGCTTTGGTTACAGGAGGAATGCAAGCCAACATTCTCCTGTAAGTATGGGGTCTTAAGGTATGACTTGTAGAAGGAATGTGAAACAGTATTGGTTACTCAGTGCTGCTCATCCTAGGGCATTGAGGCAGATATGCATGACATGTAGACGTGAGACAACAGATTGCCTGGAGCTGTTGGAGTGCTGAGGAAATCTAGCTCTCCCAAGGAGGCGTGCAGTGTGTTGCCCTACACTTAGCATATTGAGAGTGACTGGGAAAGGTTTCCGGGCCTGGATGTTTCTGAGCTTCCCAGTCGAGCATGCCGGTCCTCGGTGTTCTTGCAGGGAATAGGGTGCCCACGGGAGTTACTAGGTGTCTTCATAAGCGTACTAACGTTCAAAGAAAGCAGAACTGCAACTCATGTCTTCAGGAAACTGCTCCACGCTTCGGCTTCAGCAGGGCTCTTCAAGGCTTTACCTTGAAGAAACGACTCACGTCAAGTTTCCTTTGAGCTCTAGAGCGTCTCAGGTGGAGCTCCCACCCAGGCTACGAAAGCACCCTGTTGATTTAGAGAAAACTCGTTCCCTTCCCAGAGCCCTGCCTACAGTGACTAGAGACCCGTCCAAAACACTGGTATTTAGGTAGCTTCAAGGCAGCATGAATGGAGCTTTCAAAATGGGAAAGCAAGCCTTGTGCCATCAGGTCTCCGTTTCCAGTGAGCACGCAGCCTACCCCCTTGTGATGTCTACCAAGTAAATATTCCCTCAAACTACACAATGGTCCCTTCCCTGAAGAATGTTTTCTTGGCACGGAGTTCTGCATGTAGCGAACTGCCTCTCCCAAGGAACGCTTTGGTAACGCTATCGGGGCTTAGGCTCTTCTAAAACCCTGCAGTGTAAGAGGAAGAACTGTGCTTTGGTTACAGGAGGAACGCAAGCCGAGTTTCTCCTGTAAGTATGGGGTCTTAAGGTATGACTTTGTAGAAGGAATGCGAAGCAGTTTTGATTTCTCAGTGCCGCTCAGCCTAGGGCATTGAGGCAATTTGCATGACATGTAGGACGTGAGAGAACAGATTACCTGGAGCTGTTGGAGTGCTGAGGAAATGTAGCTCTCCCAAGGAAGAGTGCAGTGTGTTGCCCTACACTTAGAATACACAGAGTGACTGGGAAAGGTATCCGGGCCTGGATGTTTCTTAGCAACCCAGTGGAGCCTGCCGGTACTCGGTGTTCTTGCACGGAATAGGGTGCCCAGGCGAGATCCTAGGTGTCTTGAAAAGCGTACTAATGTTAAAAGAAAGGAGAACTGCAACTCATGTCTCAAGGAAACTTCTCCACGTTCCGCTTCAGCAGGGCTCTTCAAGGCTTTACCTTGAGGAAAGGACTCACGTCAAGTTTCCTTGAGGCTCTAGAGCGTC
Organism: Eubalaena glacialis; assembly: GCF_028564815.1. NCBI lineage: Eukaryota > Metazoa > Chordata > Mammalia > Artiodactyla > Balaenidae > Eubalaena > Eubalaena glacialis. Next base: position 160,252,023 of record NC_083719.1, on the reverse strand, counting down.
TCAGGAGGAGCTCCCACCCAGGCTATGAAAGCACCCTGTTGATTTAGAGAAAACTCGTTCCCTTCCCAGAGCCGTGCCTACAGTGACTAGAAACTCGTCCAAAACTCTGGTATTTAGGTAGGTTCAAGGCGGCATGAATGGAGCTTTCAAAATGGGAAAGCAAGCCTTGTGCCATCAGGTCTCCGTTTCCAGTGAGCACGCAGCCTACCCCCTTGTGATGTCTACCAAGTAAATATTCCCTCAAACTACACAATGGTCCCTTCCCTGAAGAATGTTTTCTTGGCACGGAGTTCTGCATGTAGCGAACTGCCTCTCCCAAGGAACGCTTTGGTAACGCTATCGGGGCTTAGGCTCTTCTAAAACCCTGCAGTGTAAGAGGAAGAACTGTGCTTTGGTTACAGGAGGAATGCAAGCCAACTTTCTCCTGTAAGTATGGGGTCTTAAGGTATGACTTTGTAGAAGGAATGTGAAACAGTATTGGTTACTCAGTGCTGCTCAGCCTAGGGCATTGAGGCAGATATGCATGACATGTAGACGTGAGACAACAGATTGCCTGGAGCTTTTGGAGTGCTGAGGAAATCTAGCTCTCCCAAGGAGGCGTGCAGTGTGTTGCCCTACACTTAGCATATTGAGAGTGACTGGGAAAGGTTTCCGGGCCTGGATGTTTCTGAGGTTCCCAGTCGAGCATGCCGGTCCTCGGTGTTCTTGCAGGGAATAGGGTGCCCACGGGAGTTACTAGGTGTCTTCATAAGTGTACTAACGTTCAAAGAAAGCAGAACTGCAACTCATGTCTTCAGGAAACTGCTCCACGCTTCGGCTTCAGCAGGGCTCTTCAAGGCTTTACCTTGAGGAAACGACTCACGTCAAGTTTCCTTTGAGCTCTAGAGCGTCTCAGGTGGAGCTCCCACCCAGGCTACGAAAGCACCCTGTTGATTTAGAGAAAACTCGTTCCCTTCCCAGAGCCCTGCCTACAGTGACTAGAGACCCGTCCAAAACACTGGTATTTAGGTAGCTTCAAGGCAGCATGAATGGAGCTTTCAAAATGGGAAAGCAAGCCTTGTGCCATCAGGTCTCCGTTTCCAGTGAGCACGCAGCCTACCCCCTTGTGATGTCTACCAAGTAAATATTCCCTCAAACTACACAATGGTCCCTTCCCTGAAGAATGTTTTCTTGGCACGGAGTTCTGCATGTAGCGAACTGCCTCTCCCAAGGAACGCTTTGGTAACGCTATCGGGGCTTAGGCTCTTCTAAAACCCTGCAGTGTAAGAGGAAGAACTGTGCTTTGGTTACAGGAGGAACGCAAGCCGAGTTTCTCCTCTAAGTATGGGGTCTTAAGGTATGACTTTGTAGAAGGAATGCGAAGCAGTTTTGATTTCTCAGTGCCGCTCAGCCTAGGGCATTGAGGCAATTTGCATGACATGTAGGACGTGAGAGAACAGATTACCTGGAGCTGTTGGAGTGCTGAGGAAATGTAGCTCTCCCAAGGAAGAGTGCAGTGTGTTGCCCTACACTTAGAATACACAGAGTGACTGGGAAAGGTATCCGGGCCTGGATGTTTCTTAGCAACCCAGTGGAGCCTGCCGGTACTCGGTGTTCTTGCACGGAATAGGGTGCCCAGGCGAGATCCTAGGTGTCTTGAAAAGCGTACTAATGTTAAAAGAAAGGAGAACTGCAACTCATGTCTCAAGGAAACTTCTCCACGTTCCGCTTCAGCAGGGCTCTTCAAGGCTTTACCTTGAGGAAAGGACTCACGTCAAGTTTCCTTGAGGCTCTAGAGCGTCTCAGGAGGAGCTCCCACCCAGGCTATGAAAGCACCCTGTTGATTTAGAGAAAACTCGTTCCCTTCCCAGAGCCGTGCCTACAGTGACTAGAAACTCGTCCAAAACTCTGGTATTTAGGTAGGTTCAAGGCGGCATGAATGGAGCTTTCAAAATGGGAAAGCAAGCCTTGTGCCATCAGGTCTCCGTTTCCAGTGAGCACGCAGCCTACCCCCTTGTGATGTCTACCAAGTAAATATTCCCTCAAACTACACAATGGTCCCTTCCCTGAAGAATGTTTTCTTGGCACGGAGTTCTGCATGTAGCGAACTGCCTCTCCCAAGGAACGCTTTGGTAATGCTATCGGGGCTTAGGCTCTTCTAAAACCCTGCAGTGTAAGAGGAAGAACTGTGCTTTGGTTACAGGAGGAACGCAAGCCGAGTTTCTCCTGTAAGTATGGGGTCTTAAGGTATGACTTTGTAGAAGGAATGCGAAGCAGTTTTGATTTCTCAGTGCCGCTCAGCCTAGGGCATTGAGGCAATTTGCATGACATGTAGGACGTGAGAGAACAGATTACCTGGAGCTGTTGGAGTGCTGAGGAAATGTAGCTCTCCCAAGGAAGAGTGCAGTGTGTTGCCCTACACTTAGAATACACAGAGTGACTGGGAAAGGTATCCGGGCCTGGATGTTTCTTAGCAACCCAGTGGAGCCTGCCGGTACTCGGTGTTCTTGCACGGAATAGGGTGCCCAGGCGAGATCCTAGGTGTCTTGAAAAGCGTACTAATGTTAAAAGAAAGGAGAACTGCAACTCATGTCTCAAGGAAACTTCTCCACGTTCCGCTTCAGCAGGGCTCTTCAAGGCTTTACCTTGAGGAAAGGACTCACGTCAAGTTTCCTTGAGGCTCTAGAGCGTCTCAGGAGGAGCTCCCACCCAGGCTATGAAAGCACCCTGTTGATTTAGAGAAAACTCGTTCCCTTCCCAGAGCCGTGCCTACAGTGACTAGAAACTCGTCCAAAACTCTGGTATTTAGGTAGGTTCAAGGCGGCATGAATGGAGCTTTCAAAATGGGAAAGCAAGCCTTGTGCCATCAGGTCTCCGTTTCCAGTGAGCACGCAGCCTACCCCCTTGTGATGTCTACCAAGTAAATATTCCCTCAAACTACACAATGGTCCCTTCCCTGAAGAATGTTTTCTTGGCACGGAGTTCTGCATGTAGCGAACTGCCTCTCCCAAGGAACACTTTGGTAACGCTATCGGGGCTTAGGCTCTTCTAAAACCCTGCAGTGTAAGAGGAAGAACTGTGCTTTGGTTACAGGAGGAACGCAAGCCGAGTTTCTCCTCTAAGTATGGGGTCTTAAGGTATGACTTTGTAGAAGGAATGCGAAGCAGTTTTGATTTCTCAGTGCCGCTCAGCCTAGGGCATTGAGGCAATTTGCATGACATGTAGGACGTGAGAGAACAGATTACCTGGAGCTGTTGGAGTGCTGAGGAAATGTAGCTCTCCCAAGGAAGAGTGCAGTGTGTTGCCCTACACTTAGAATACACAGAGTGACTGGGAAAGGTATCCGGGCCTGGATGTTTCTTAGCAACCCAGTGGAGCCTGCTGGTACTCGGTGTTCTTGCACGGAATAGGGTGCCCAGGCGAGATCCTAGGTGTCTTGAAAAGCGTACTAATGTTAAAAGAAAGGAGAACTGCAACTCATGTCTCAAGGAAACTTCTCCACGTTCCGCTTCAGCAGGGCTCTTCAAGGCTTTACCTTGAGGAAAGGACTCACGTCAAGTTTCCTTGAGGCTCTAGAGCGTCTCAGGAGGAGCTCCCACCCAGGCTATGAAAGCACCCTGTTGATTTAGAGAAAACTCGTTCCCTTCCCAGAGCCGTGCCTACAGTGACTAGAAACTCGTCCAAAACTCTGGTATTTAGGTAGGTTCAAGGCGGCATGAATGGAGCTTTCAAAATGGGAAAGCAAGCCTTGTGCCATCAGGTCTCCGTTTCCAGTGAGCACGCAGCCTACCCCCTTGTGATGTCTACCAAGTAAATATTCCCTCAAACTACACAATGGTCCCTTCCCTGAAGAATGTTTTCTTGGCACGGAGTTCTGCATGTAGCGAACTGCCTCTCCCAAGGAACGCTTTGGTAACGCTATCGGGGCTTAGGCTCTTCTAAAACCCTGCAGTGTAAGAGGAAGAACTGTGCTTTGGTTACAGGAGGAATGCAAGCCAACTTTCTCCTGTAAGTATGGGGTCTTAAGGTATGACTTTGTAGAAGGAATGTGAAACAGTATTGGTTACTCAGTGCTGCTCAGCCTAGGGCATTGAGGCAGATATGCATGACATGTAGACGTGAGACAACAGATTGCCTGGAGCTGTTGGAGTGCTGAGGAAATCTAGCTCTCCCAAGGAGGCGTGCAGTGTGTTGCCCTACACTTAGCATATTGAGAGTGACTGGGAAAGGTTTCCGGGCCTGGATGTTTCTGAGCTTCCCAGTCGAGCATGCCGGTCCTCGGTGTTCTTGCAGGGAATAGGGTGCCCACGGGAGTTCCTAGGTGTCTTCATAAGCGTACTAACGTTCAAAGAAAGCAGAACTGCAACTCATGTCTTCAGGAAACTGCTCCACGCTTCGGCTTCAGCAGGGCTCTTCAAGGCTTTACCTTGAGGAAACGACTCACGTCAAGTTTCCTTTGAGCTCTAGAGCGTCTCAGGTGGAGCTCCCACCCAGGCTACGAAAGCACCCTGTTGATTTAGAGAAAACTCGTTCCCTTCCCACAGCCCTGCCTACAGTGACTAGAGACCCGTCCAAAACACTGGTATTTAGGTAGCTTCAAGGCAGCATGAATGGAGCTTTCAAAATGGGAAAGCAAGCCTTGTGCCATCAGGTCTCCGTTTCCAGTGAGCACGCAGCCTACCCTCTTGTGATGTCTACCAAGTAAATATTCCCTCAAACTACACAATGGTCCCTTCCCTGAAGAATGTTTTCTTGGCACGGAGTTCTGCATGTAGCGAACTGCCTCTCCCAAGGAACGCTTTGGTAACGCTATCGGGGCTTAGGCTCTTCTAAAACCCTGCAGTGTAAGAGGAAGAACTGTGCTTTGGTTACAGGAGGAACGCAAGCCGAGTTTCTCCTGTAAGTATGGGGTCTTAAGGTATGACTTTGTAGAAGGAATGCGAAGCAGTTTTGATTTCTCAGTGCCGCTCAGCCTAGGGCATTGAGGCAATTTGCATGACATGTAGGACGTGAGAGAACAGATTACCTGGAGCTGTTGGAGTGCTGAGGAAATGTAGCTCTCCCAAGGAAGAGTGCAGTGTGTTGCCCTACACTTAGCATACACAGAGTGACTGGGAAAGGTATCGGGGCCTGGATGTTTCTTAGCAACCCAGTGGAGCCTGCCGGTACTCGGTGTTCTTGCACGGAATAGGGTGCCCAGGCGAGATCCTAGGTGTCTTGAAAAGCGTACTAATGTTAAAAGAAAGGAGAACTGCAACTCATGTCTCAAGGAAACTTCTCCACGTTCCGCTTCAGCAGGGCTCTTCAAGGCTTTACCTTGAGGAAAGGACTCACGTCAAGTTTCCTTGAGGCTCTAGAGCGTCTCAGGAGGAGCTCCCACCCAGGCTATGAAAGCACCCTGTTGATTTAGAGAAAACTCGTTCCCTTCCCAGAGCCGTGCCTACAGTGACTAGAAACTCGTCCAAAACTCTGGTATTTAGGTAGGTTCAAGGCGGCATGAATGGAGCTTTCAAAATGGGAAAGCAAGCCTTGTGCCATCAGGTCTCCGTTTCCAGTGAGCACGCAGCCTACCCCCTTGTGATGTCTACCAAGTAAATATTCCCTCAAACTACACAATGGTCCCTTCCCTGAAGAATGTTTTCTTGGCACGGAGTTCTGCATGTAGCGAACTGCCTCTCCCAAGGAACACTTTGGTAACGCTATCGGGGCTTAGGCTCTTCTAAAACCCTGCAGTGTAAGAGGAAGAACTGTGCTTTGGTTACAGGAGGAACGCAAGCCGAGTTTCTCCTCTAAGTATGGGGTCTTAAGGTATGACTTTGTAGAAGGAATGCTAAGCAGTTTTGATTTCTCAGTGCCGCTCAGCCTAGGGCATTGAGGCAATTTGCATGACATGTAGGACGTGAGAGAACAGATTACCTGGAGCTGTTGGAGTGCTGAGGAAATGTAGCTCTCCCAAGGAAGAGTGCAGTGTGTTGCCCTACACTTAGAATACACAGAGTGACTGGGAAAGGTATCCGGGCCTGGATGTTTCTTAGCAACCCAGTGGAGTCTGCTGGTACTCGGTGTTCTTGCACGGAATAGGGTGCCCAGGCGAGATCCTAGGTGTCTTGAAAAGCGTACTAATGTTAAAAGAAAGGAGAACTGCAACTCATGTCTCAAGGAAACTTCTCCACGTTCCGCTTCAGCAGGGCTCTTCAAGGCTTTACCTTGAGGAAAGGACTCACGTCAAGTTTCCTTGAGGCTCTAGAGCGTCTCAGGAGGAGCTCCCACCCAGGCTATGAAAGCACCCTGTTGATTTAGAGAAAACTCGTTCCCTTCCCAGAGCCGTGCCTACAGTGACTAGAAACTCGTCCAAAACTCTGGTATTTAGGTAGGTTCAAGGCGGCATGAATGGAGCTTTCAAAATGGGAAAGCAAGCCTTGTGCCATCAGGTCTCCGTTTCCAGTGAGCACGCAGCCTACCCCCTTGTGATGTCTACCAAGTAAATATTCCCTCAAACTACACAATGGTCCCTTCCCTGAAGAATGTTTTCTTGGCACGGAGTTCTGCATGTAGCGAACTGCCTCTCCCAAGGAACGCTTTGGTAACGCTATCGGGGCTTAGGCTCTTCTAAAACCCTGCAGTGTAAGAGGAAGAACTGTGCTTTGGTTACAGGAGGAATGCAAGCCAACTTTCTCCTGTAAGTATGGGGTCTTAAGGTATGACTTTGTAGAAGGAATGTGAAACAGTATTGGTTACTCAGTGCTGCTCATCCTAGGGCATTGAGGCAGATATGCATGACATGTAGACGTGAGACAACAGATTGCCTGGAGCTGTTGGAGTGCTGAGGAAATCTAGCTCTCCCAAGGAGGCGTGCAGTGTGTTGCCCTACACTTAGCATATTGAGAGTGACTGGGAAAGGTTTCCGGGCCTGGATGTTTCTGAGCTTCCCAGTCGAGCATGCCGGTCCTCGGTGTTCTTGCAGGGAATAGGGTGCCCACGGGAGTTACTAGGTGTCTTCATAAGCGTACTAACGTTCAAAGAAAGCAGAACTGCAACTCATGTCTTCAGGAAACTGCTCCACGCTTCGGCTTCAGCAGGGCTCTTCAAGGCTTTACCTTGAGGAAACGACTCACGTCAAGTTTCCTTTGAGCTCTAGAGCGTCTCAGGTGGAGCTCCCACCCAGGCTACGAAAGCACCCTGTTGATTTAGAGAAAACTCGTTCCCTTCCCAGAGCCCTGCCTACAGTGACTAGAGACCCGTCCAAAACACTGGTATTTAGGTAGCTTCAAGGCAGCATGAATGGAGCTTTCAAAATGGGAAAGCAAGCCTTGTGCCATCAGGTCTCCGTTTCCAGTGAGCACGCAGCCTACCCCCTTGTGATGTCTACCAAGTAAATATTCCCTCAAACTACACAATGGTCCCTTCCCTGAAGAATGTTTTCTTGGCACGGAGTTCTGCATGTAGCGAACTGCCTCTCCCAAGGAACGCTTTGGTAACGCTATCGGGGCTTAGGCTCTTCTAAAACCCTGCAGTGTAAGAGGAAGAACTGTGCTTTGGTTACAGGAGGAACGCAAGCCGAGTTTCTCCTGTAAGTATGGGGTCTTAAGGTATGACTTTGTAGAAGGAATGCGAAGCAGTTTTGATTTCTCAGTGCCGCTCAGCCTAGGGCATTGAGGCAATTTGCATGACATGTAGGACGTGAGAGAACAGATTACCTGGAGCTGTTGGAGTGCTGAGGAAATGTAGCTCTCCCAAGGAAGAGTGCAGTGTGTTGCCCTACACTTAGCATACACAGAGTGACTGGGAAAGGTATCGGGGCCTGGATGTTTCTTAGCAACCCAGTGGAGCCTGCCGGTACTCGGTGTTCTTGCACGGAATAGGGTGCCCAGGCGAGATCCTAGGTGTCTTGAAAAGCGTAGTAACGTTAAAAGAAAGGAGAACTGCAACTCCTGTCTCAAGGAAACTTCTCCACGTTCCGCTTCAGCAGGGCTCTTCAAGGCTTTACCTTGAGGAAAGGACTCACGTCAAGTTTCCTTGAGGCTCTAGAGCGTCTCAGGAGGAGCTCCCACCCAGGCTATGAAAGCACCCTGTTGATTTAGAGAAAACTCGTTCCCTTCCCAGAGCCGTGCCTACAGTGACTAGAAACTCGTCCAAAACTCTGGTATTTAGGTAGGTTCAAGGCGGCATGAATGGAGCTTTCAAAATGGGAAAGCAAGCCTTGTGCCATATGGTCCCCGTTTCCAGTGAACACGCAGCCTACCTCCTTGTGATTTCTACCAAGTTAATATACACTCTAGAGACACACTGGTCCCTTCCCTGAATAACGTGTTCTTGGCACGGAGTTCTGCATGTAGCGAACTGCCTCTCCCAAGGAATGCTCTAGGTACGCTATAGGGGCTTAGGCTCTTCTAAAACCCTGCAGTGTAAGAGGAAGAACTGTGCTTTGGTTACAGCAGGAACGCAAGCCAACTTTCTCCTGTAAATATGGGGTCTTAAGGTATGACTTTGTAGAAGGAATGTGAAAGAGTATTCGTTTCTCAGTGCCGCTCAGCCTAGGGCACTGAGGCAGATATGCATAACATGTAGACGTGAGACAACAGATTGCCTGGAGCTGTTGGAGTGCTGAGGAAATCTAGCTCTCCCAAGGAGGCGTGCAGTGTGTTGCCCTACACTTAGCATATTGAGAGTGACTGGGAAAGGATTCCGGGCCTGGATGTTTCTGAGCTTCCCAGTCGAGCATGCCGGTCCTCGGTGTTCGTGCAGGGAATAGGGTGCCCACGGGAGTTACTAGGTGTCTTCATAAGCGTACTAACGTTCAAAGAAAGCAGAACTGCAACTCATGTCTCCAGGAAACTGCTCCACGCTTCGGCTTCAGCAGGGCTCTTCAAGGCTTTACCTTGAGGAAACGACTCACGTCAAGTTTCCTTTGAGCTCTAGAGCTTCTAGGTGGAGCTCCCACCCAGGCTACGAAAGCACCCTGTTGATTTAGAGAAAACTCGTTCCCTTCCCAGAGCCCTGCCTACAGTGACTAGAGACCCGTCCAAAACACTGGTATTTAGGTAGCTTCAAGGCAGCATGAATGGAGCTTTCAAAATGGGAAAGCAAGCCTTGTGCCATCAGGTCTCCGTTTCCAGGGAACACGCAGCCTACCCCCTTGTGATGTCTACCAAGTAAATATTCCCTCAAACTACACAATGGTCCCTTCCCTGAAGAATGTTTTCTTGGCACGGAGTTCTGCATGTAGCGAACTGCCTCTCCCAAGGAACGCTTTGGTAACGCTATCGGGGCTTAGGCTCTTCTAAAACCCTGCAGTGTAAGAGGAAGAACTGTGCTTTGGTTACAGGAGGAACGCAAGCCGAGTTTCTCCTGTAAGTATGGGGTCTTAAGGTATGACTTTGTAGAAGGAATGCGAAGCAGTTTTGATTTCTCAGTGCCGCTCAGCCTAGGGCATTGAGGGAATTTGCATGACATGTAGGACATGAGAGAACAGATTACTTGGAGCTGTTGGAGTGCTGAGGAAATGTAGCTCTCCCAAGGAAGAGTGCAGTGTGTTGCCCTACACTTAGCATACACAGAGTGACTGGGAAAGGTATCGGGGCCTGGATGTTTCTTAGCAACCCAGTGGAGCCTCCCGGTACTCGGTATTCTTGCACGGAATAGGGTGCCCAGGCGAGATCCTAGGTGTCTTGAAAAGCGTAGTAACGTTAAAAGAAAGGAGAACTTCAACTCATGTCTCAAGGAAACTTCTCCACGTGCTGCTTCAGCAGGGCTCTTCAAGGCTTTACCTTGAGGAAAGGACTCACGTCAAGTTTCCTTGTAGCTCTAGAGCGTCTCAGGAGGAGCTCCCACCCAGGCTATGAAAGCACCCTGTTGATTTCGAGAAAACTCGTTCCCTTCCCAGAGCCCTGCCTACAGTGACTAGAAACTCGTCCAAAACACTGGTATTTAGGTAGGTTCAAGGCGGCATGAATGGACTTTCAAAATGGGAAAGCAAGCCTTGTGCCATCAGGTCCCCGTTTCCAGTGAACACGCAGCCTACCTCCCTGTGATTTCTACCAAGTTAATATACATTCTAGCGACACACTGGTCCCTTCCCTGAATAACGTGTTCTTGGCACGGAGTTCTGCATGTAGCGAACTGCCTCTCCCAAGGAATGCTCTAGGTACGCTATAGGGGCTTAGCCTCTTCTAAAACCCTGCAGTGTAAGAGGAAGAACTGTGCTTTGGTTACAGCAGGAACGCAAGGCAACTTTCTCCTGTAAGTATGGGGTCTTAAGGTATGACTTTGTAGAAGGAATGTGAAAGAGTATTGGTTTCTCAGTGCGGCTCAGCCTAGGGCATTGAGGCAGATATGCATGACATGTAGACGTGAGACAACAGATTGCCTGGAGCTGTTGGAGTGCTGAGGAAATCTAGCTCTCCCAAGGAGGCGTGCAGTGTGTTGCCCTACCCTTAGCATATTGAGAGTGACTGGGAAAGGTTTCCGAGTCTAGATGTTTCTTAGATTCCCAGTCGAGCATGCCGGTCCTCGGTGTTCTTGCAGGGAATAGGGTGCCCACGAGAGTTACTAGGTGTCTTCATAAGCGTACTAACGTTCAAAGAAAGCAGAACTGCAACTCATGTCTCCAGGAAACTGCTCCACGCTTCGGCTTCAGCAGGGCCCTTCAAGGCTTTACCTTGAGGAAAGGACTCACGTCAAGTTTCCTTGAGGCTCTAGAGCGTCTCAGGAGGAGCTCCCACCCAGGCTATGAAAGCACCCTGTTGATTTAGAGAAAACTCGTTCCCTTCCCAGAGCCCTGCCTACAGTGACTAGAAACTCGTCCAAAACTCTGGTATTTAGGTAGGTTCAAGGCGGCATGAATGGAGCTTTCAAAATGGGAAAGCAAGCCTTGTGCCATCAGGTCTCCGTTTCCAGTGAGCACGCAGCCTACCCCCTTGTGATGTCTACCAAGTAAATATTCCCTCAAACTACACAATGGTCCCTTCCCTGAAGAATGTTTTCTTGGCACGGAGTTCTGCATGTAGCGAACTGCCTCTCCCAAGGAACGCTTTGGTAACGCTTTCGGTGCTTAGGCTCTTCTAAAACCCTGCAGTGTAAGAGGAAGAACTGTGCTTTGGTTACAGGAGGAATGCAAGCCAACTTTCTCCTGTAAGTATGGGGTCTTAAGGTATGACTTTGTAGAAGGAATGTGAAACAGTATTGGTTACTCAGTGCCGCTCAGCCTAGGGCATTGAGGCAGATATGCATGACATGTAGACGTGAGACAACAGATTGCCTGGAGCTGTTGGAGTGCTGAGGAAATCTAGCTCTCCCAAGGAGGCGTGCAGTGTGTTGCCCTACACTTAGCATATTGAGAGTGACTGGGAAAGGTTTCCGGGCCTGGATGTTTCTGAGCTTCCCAGTCGAGCATGCCGGTCCTCGGTGTTCTTGCAGGGAATAGGGTGCCCACGGGAGTTACTAGGTGTCTTCATAAGCGTACTAACGTTCAAAGAAAGCAGAACTGCAACTCATGTCTTCAGGAAACTGCTCCACGCTTCGGGTTCAGCAGGGCTCTTCAAGGCTTTACCTTGAGGAAACGACTCACGTCAAGTTTCCTTTGAGCTCTAGAGCGTCTCAGGTGGAGCTCCCACCCAGGCTACGAAAGCACCCTGTTGATTTAGAGAAAACTCGTTCCCTTCCCAGAGCCCTGCCTACAGTGACTAGAGACCCGTCCAAAACACTGGTATTTAGGTAGCTTCAAGGCAGCATGAATGGAGCTTTCAAAATGGGAAAGCAAGCCTTGTGCCATCAGGTCTCCGTTTCCAGTGAACACGCAGCCTACCCCCTTGTGATTTCTACCAAGTAAATATTCCCTCAAACTACACAATGGTCCCTTCCCTGAAGAATGTTTTCTTGGCACGGAGTTCTGCATGTAGCGAACTGCCTCTCCCAAGGAACGCTTTGGTAACGCTATCGGGGCTTAGGCTCTTCTAAAACCCTGCAGTGTAAGAGGAAGAACTGTGCTTTGGTTACAGGAGGAACGCAAGCCGAGTTTCTCCTGTAAGTATGGGGTCTTAAGGTATGACTTTGTAGAAGGAATGCGAAGCAGTTTTGATTTCTCAGTGCCGCTCAGCCTAGGGCATTGAGGGAATTTGCATGACATGTAGGACATGAGAGAACAGATTACTTGGAGCTGTTGGAGTGCTGAGGAAATGTAGCTCTCCCAAGGAAGAGTGCAGTGTGTTGCCCTACACTTAGCATACACAGAGTGACTGGGAAAGGTATCGGGGCCTGGATGTTTCTTAGCAACCCAGTGGAGCCTGCCGGTACTCGGTGTTCTTGCACGGAATAGGGTGCCCAGGCGAGATCCTAGGTGTCTTGAAAAGCGTAGTAACGTTAAAAGAAAGGAGAACTTCAACTCATGTCTCAAGGAAACTTCTCCACGTCCTGCTTCAGCAGGGCTCTTCAAGGCTTTACCTTGAGGAAAGGACTCACGTCAAGTTTCCTTGTAGCTCTAGAGCGTCTCAGGAGGAGCTCCCACCCAGGCTATGAAAGCACCCTGTTGATTTCGAGAAAACTCGTTCCCTTCCCAGAGCCCTGCCTACAGTGACTAGAAACTCGTCCAAAACACTGGTATTTAGGTAGGTTCAAGGCGGCATGAATGGACTTTCAAAATGGGAAAGCAAGCCTTGTGCCATCAGGTCCCCGTTTCCAGTGAACACGCAGCCTACCTCCCTGTGATTTCTACCAAGTTAATATACATTCTAGCGACACACTGGTCCCTTCCCTGAATAACGTGTTCTTGGCACGGAGTTCTGCATGTAGCGAACTGCCTCTCCCAAGGAATGCTCTAGGTACGCTATAGGGGCTTAGCCTCTTCTAAAACCCTGCAGTGTAAGAGGAAGAACTGTGCTTTGGTTACAGCAGGAACGCAAGGCAACTTTCTCCTGTAAGTATGGGGTCTTAAGGTATGACTTTGTAGAAGGAATGTGAAAGAGTATTGGTTTCTCAGTGTGGCTCAGCCTAGGGCATTGAGGCAGATATGCATGACATGTAGACGTGAGACAACAGATTGCCTTTAGCTGTTGGAGTGCTGAGGAAATCTAGCTCTCCCAAGGAGGCGTGCAGTGTGTTGCCCTACCCTTAGCATATTGAGAGTGACTGGGAAAGGTTTCCGGGTCTAGATGTTTCTGAGATTCCCAGTCGAGCATGCCGGTCCTCGGTGTTCTTGCAGGGAATAGGGTGCCCACGAGAGTTACTAGGTGTCTTCATAAGTGTACTAACGTTCAAAGAAAGCAGAACTGCAACTCATGTCTCCAGGAAACTGCTCCACGCTTCGGCTTCAGCAGGGCCCTTCAAGGCTTTACCTTGAGGAAAAGACTCACGTCAAGTTTCCTTTGAGCTCTAGAGCGTCTCAGTTGGAGCTCCCACCCAGGCTACAAAAGCACCCTGTTGATTTAGAGAAAACTCGTTCCCTTCCCACAGCCCTGCCTACAGTGACTAGAGACCCGTCCAAAACACTGGTATTTAGGTAGCTTCAAGGCAGCATGAATGGAGCTTTCAAAATGGGAAAGCAAGCCTTGTGCCATCAGGTCTCCGTTTCCAGGGAACACGCAGTCTACCCCCTTGTGATGTCTACCAAGTAAATATTCCCTCAAACTACACAATGGTCCCTTCCCTGAAGAATGTTTTCTTGGCACGGAGTTCTGCATGTAGCGAACTGCCTCTCCCAAGGAACGCTTTGGTAACGCTATCGGGGCTTAGGCTCTTCTAAAACCCTGCAGTGTAAGAGGAAGAACTGTGCTTTGGTTACAGGAGGAACGCAAGCCGAGTTTCTCCTGTAAGTATGGGGTCTTAAGGTATGACTTTGTAGAAGGAATGCGAAGCAGTTTTGATTTCTCAGTGCCGCTCAGCCTAGGGCATTGAGGCAATTTGCATGACATGTAGGACGTGAGAGAACAGATTACCTGGAGCTGTTGGAGTGCTGAGGAAATGTAGCTCTCCCAAGGAAGAGTGCAGTGTGTTGCCCTACACTTAGCATACACAGAGTGACTGGGAAAGGTATCGGGGCCTGGATGTTTCTTAGCAACCCAGTGGAGCCTGCCGGTACTCGGTGTTCTTGCACGGAATAGGGTGCCCAGGCGAGATCCTAGGTGTCTTGAAAAGCGTAGTAACGTTAAAAGAAAGGAGAACTGCAACTCCTGTCTCAAGGAAACTTCTCCACGTTCCGCTTCAGCAGGGCTCTTCAAGGCTTTACCTTGAGGAAAGGACTCACGTCAAGTTTCCTTGAGGCTCTAGAGCGTCTCAGGAGGAGCTCCCACCCAGGCTATGAAAGCACCCTGTTGATTTAGAGAAAACTCGTTCCCTTCCCAGAGCCCTGCCTACAGTGACTAGAAACTCGTCCAAAACTCTGGTATTTAGGTAGGTTCAAGGCGGCATGAATGGAGCTTTCAAAATGGGAAAGCAAGCCTTGTGCCATCAGGTCTCCGTTTCCAGTGAGCACGCAGCCTACCCCCTTGTGATGTCTACCAAGTAAATATTCCCTCAAACTACACAATGGTCCCTTCCCTGAAGAATGTTTTCTTGGCACGGAGTTCTGCATGTAGCGAACTGCCTCTCCCAAGGAACGCTTTGGTAACGCTTTCGGTGCTTAGGCTCTTCTAAAACCCTGCAGTGTAAGAGGAAGAACTGTGCTTTGGTTACAGGAGGAATGCAAGCCAACTTTCTCCTGTAAGTATGGGGTCTTAAGGTATGACTTTGTAGAAGGAATGTGAAACAGTATTGGTTACTCAGTGCCGCTCAGCCTAGGGCATTGAGGCAGATATGCATGACATGTAGACGTGAGACAACAGATTGCCTGGAGCTGTTGGAGTGCTGAGGAAATCTAGCTCTCCCAAGGAGGCGTGCAGTGTGTTGCCCTACACTTAGCATACACAGAGTGACTGGGAAAGGTATCGGGGCCTGGATGTTTCTTAGCAACCCAGTGGAGCCTGCCGGTACTCGGTGTTCTTGCACGGAATAGGGTGCCGAGGCGAGATCCTAGGTGTCTTGAAAAGCGTAGTAACGTTAAAAGAAAGGAGAACTTCAACTCATGTCTCAAGGAAACTTCTCCACGTGCTGCTTCAGCAGGGCTCTTCAAGGCTTTACCTTGAGGAAAGGACTCACGTCAAGTTTCCTTGTAGCTCTAGAGCGTCTCAGGAGGAGCTCCCACCCAGGCTATGAAAGCACCCTGTTGATTTCGAGAAAACTCGTTCCCTTCCCAGAGCCCTGCCTACAGTGACTAGAAACTCGTCCAAAACACTGGTATTTAGGTAGGTTCAAGGCGGCATGAATGGACTTTCAAAATGGGAAAGCAAGCCTTGTGCCATCAGGTCCCCGTTTCCAGTGAACACGCAGCCTACCTCCCTGTGATTTCTACCAAGTTAATATACATTCTAGCGACACACTGGTCCCTTCCCTGAATAACGTGTTCTTGGCACGGAGTTCTGCATGTAGCGAACTGCCTCTCCCAAGGAATGCTCTAGGTACGCTATAGGGGCTTAGCCTCTTCTAAAACCCTGCAGTGTAAGAGGAAGAACTGTGCTTTGGTTACAGCAGGAACGCAAGGCAACTTTCTCCTGTAAGTATGGGGTCTTAAGGTATGACTTTGTAGAAGGAATGTGAAAGAGTATTGGTTTCTCAGTGCCGCTCAGCCTAGGGCATTGAGGCAGATATGCATGACATGTAGACGTGAGACAACAGATTGCCTTTAGCTGTTGGAGTGCTGAGGAAATCTAGCTCTCCCAAGGAGGCGTGCAGTGTGTTGCCCTACCCTTAGCATATTGAGAGTGACTGGGAAAGGTTTCCGGGTCTAGATGTTTCTGAGATTCCCAGTCGAGCATGCCGGTCCTCGGTGTTCTTGCAGGGAATAGGGTGCCCACGAGAGTTACTAGGTGTCTTCATAAGTGTACTAACGTTCAAAGAAAGCAGAATTGCAACTCATGTCTCCAGGAAACTGCTCCACGCTTCGGCTTCAGCAGGGCCCTTCAAGGCTTTACCTTGAGGAAAAGACTCACGTCAAGTTTCCTTTGAGCTCTAGAGCGTCTCAGGTGGAGCTCCCACCCAGGCTACGAAAGCACCCTGTTGATTTAGAGAAAACTCGTTCCCTTCCCACAGCCCTGCCTACAGTGACTAGAGACCCGTCCAAAACACTGGTATTTAGGTAGCTTCAAGGCAGCATGAATGGAGCTTTCAAAATGGGAAAGCAAGCCTTGTGCCATCAGGTCTCCGTTTCCAGGGAACACGCAGCCTACCCCCTTGTGATGTCTACCAAGTAAATATTCCCTCAAACTACACAATGGTCCCTTCCCTGAAGAATGTTTTCTTGGCACGGAGTTCTGCATGTAGCGAACTGCCTCTCCCAAGGAACGCTTTGGTAACGCTATCGGGGCTTAGGCTCTTCTAAAACCCTGCAGTGTAAGAGGAAGAACTGTGCTTTGGTTACAGGAGGAACGCAAGCCGAGTTTCTCCTGTAAGTATGGGGTCTTAAGGTATGACTTTGTAGAAGGAATGCGAAGCAGTTTTGATTTCTCAGTGCCGCTCAGCCTAGGGCATTGAGGCAATTTGCATGACATGTAGGACGTGAGAGAACAGATTACCTGGAGCTGTTGGAGTGCTGAGGAAATGTAGCTCTCCCAAGGAAGAGTGCAGTGTGTTGCCCTACACTTAGCATACACAGAGTGACTGGGAAAGGTATCCGGGCCTGGATGTTTCTTAGCAACCCAGTGGAGCCTGCCGGTACTCGGTGTTCTTGCACGGAATAGGGTGCCCAGGCGAGATCCTAGGTGTCTTGAAAAGCGTACTAATGTTAAAAGAAAGGAGAACTGCAACTCATGTCTCAAGGAAACTTCTCCTCGTTCCGCTTCAGCAGGGCTCTTCAAGGCTTTACCTTGAGGAAAGGACTCACGTCAAGTTTCCTTGAGGCTCTAGAGCGTCTCAGGAGGAGCTCCCACCCAGGCTATGAAAGCACCCTGTTGATTTAGAGAAAACTCGTTCCCTTCCCAGAGCCCTGCCTACAGTGACTAGAAACTCGTCCAAAACTCTGGTATTTAGGTAGGTTCAAGGCGGCATGAATGGAGCTTTCAAAATGGGAAAGCCAAGCCTTGTGCCATCAGGTCTCCGTTTCCAGTGAGCACGCAGCCTACCCCCTTGTGATGTCTACCAAGTAAATATTCCCTCAAACTACACAATGGTCCCTTCCCTGAAGAATGTTTTCTTGGCACGGAGTTCTGCATGTAGCGAACTGCCTCTCCCAAGGAACGCTTTGGTAACGCTTTCGGTGCTTAGGCTCTTCTAAAACCCTGCAGTGTAAGAGGAAGAACTGTGCTTTGGTTACAGGGGGAATGCAAGCCAACTTTCTCCTGTAAGTATGGGGTCTTAAGGTATGACTTTGTAGAAGGAATGTGAAACAGTATTGGTTACTCAGTGCCGCTCAGCCTAGGGCATTGAGGCAGATATGCATGACATGTAGACGTGAGACAACAGATTGCCTGGAGCTGTTGGAGTGCTGAGGAAATCTAGCTCTCCCAAGGAGGCGTGCAGTGTGTTGCCCTACACTTAGCATATTGAGAGTGACTGGGAAAGGTTTCCGGGCCTGGATGTTTCTGAGCTTCCCAGTCGAGCATGCCGGTCCTCGGTGTTCTTGCAGGGAATAGGGTGCCCACGAGAGTTACTAGGTGTCTTCATAAGCGTACTAACGTTCAAAGAAAGCAGAACTGCAACTCATGTCTCCAGGAAACTGCTCCACGCTTCGGCTTCAGCAGGGCCCTTCAAGGCTTTACCTTGAGGAAACGACTCACGTCAAGTTTCCTTTGAGCTCTAGAGCGTCTCAGGTGGAGCTCCCACCCAGGCTACGAAAGCACCCTGTTGATTTAGAGAAAACTCGTTCCCTTCCCACAGCCCTGCCTACAGTGACTAGAGACCCGTCCAAAACACTGGTATTTAGGTAGCTTCAAGGCAGCATGAATGGAGCTTTCAAAATGGGAAAGCAAGCCTTGTGCCATCAGGTCTCCGTTTCCAGGGAACACGCAGCCTACCCCCTTGTGATTTCTACCAAGTAAATATTCCCTCAAACTACACAATGGTCCCTTCCCTGAAGAATGTTTTCTTGGCACGGAGTTCTGCATGTAGCGAACTGCCTCTCCCAAGGAACGCTTTGGTAACGCTATCGGGGCTTAGGCTCTTCTAAAACCCTGCAGTGTAAGAGGAAGAACTGTGCTTTGGTTACAGGAGGAACGCAAGCCGAGTTTCCCCTCTAAGTATGGGGTCTTAAGGTATGACTTTGTAGAAGGAATGCGAAGCAGTTTTGATTTCTCAGTGCCGCTCAGCCTAGGGCATTGAGGCAATTTGCATGACATGTAGGACGTGAGAGAACAGATTACCTGGAGCTGTTGGAGTGCTGAGGAAATGTAGCTCTCCCAAGGAAGAGTGCAGTGTGTTGCCCTACACTTAGCATACACAGAGTGACTGGGAAAGGTATCCGGGCCTGGATGTTTCTTAGCAACCCAGTGGAGCCTGCCGGTACTCGGTGTTCTTGCACGGAATAGGGTGCCCAGGCGAGATCCTAGGTGTCTTGAAAAGCGTAGTAACGTTAAAAGAAAGGAGAACTGCAACTCATGTCTCAAGGAAACTTCTCCACGTGCCGCTTCAGCAGGGCTCTTCAAGGCTTTACCTTGAGGAAAGGACTCACGTCAAGTTTCCTTGTAGCTCTAGAGCGTCTCAGGAGGAGCTCCCACCCAGGCTATGAAAGCACCCTGTTGATTTCGAGAAAACTCGTTCCCTTCCCAGAGCCCTGCCTACAGTGACTAGAAACTCGTCCAAAACACTGGTATTTAGGTAGGTTCAAGGCGGCATGAATGGAGCTTTCAAAATGGGAAAGCAAGCCTTGTGCCATCAGGTCCCTGTTTCCAGTGAACACGCAGCCTACCTCCCTGTGATTTCTACCAAGTTAATATACATTCTAGCGACACACTGGTCCCTTCCCTGAATAACGTGTTCTTGGCACGGAGTTCTGCATGTAGCGAACTGCCTCCCCCAAGGAATGCTCTAGGTACGCTATAGGGGCATAGCCTCTTCTAAAACCCTGCAGTGTAAGAGGAAGAACTGTGCTTTGGTTACAGCAGGAACGCAAGGCAACTTTCTCCTGTAAGTATGGGGTCTTAAGGTATGACTTTGTAGAAGGAATGTGAAAGAGTATTGGTTTCTCAGTGCGGCTCAGCCTAGGGCATTGAGGCAGATATGCATGACATGTAGACATGAGACAACAGATTGCCTGGAGCTGTTGGAGTGCTGAGGAAATCTAGCTCTCCCAAGGAGGCGTGCAGTGTGTTGCCCTACCCTTAGCATATTGAGAGTGACTGGGAAAGGTTTCCGGGCCTAGATGTTTCTGAGCTTCCCAGTCGAGCATGCCGGTCCTCGGTGTTCTTGCAGGGAATAGGGTGCCCACGAGAGTTACTAGGTGTCTTCATAAGCGTACTAACGTTCAAAGAAAGCAGAACTGCAACTCATGTCTCCAGGAAACTGCTCCACGCTTCGGCTTCAGCAGGGCCCTTCAAGGCTTTACCTTGAGGAAACGACTCACGTCAAGTTTCCTTTGAGCTCTAGAGCGTCTCAGTTGGAGCTCCCACCCAGGCTACGAAAGCACCCTGTTGATTTAGAGAAAACTCATTCCCTTCCCACAGCCCTGCCTACAGTGACTAGAGACCCGTCCAAAACACTGGTATTTAGGTAGCTTCAAGGCAGCATGAATGGAGCTTTCAAAATGGGAAAGCAAGCCTTGTGCCATCAGGTCTCCGTTTCCAGGGAACACGCAGCCTACCCCCTTGTGATGTCTACCAAGTAAATATTCCCTCACACTACACAATGGTCCCTTCCCTGAAGAATGTTTTCTTGGCACGGAGTTCTGCATGTAGCGAACTGCCTCTCCCAAGGAACGCTTTGGTAACGCTTTCGGTGCTTAGGCTCTTCTAAAACCCTGCAGTGTAAGAGGAAGAACTGTGATTTGGTTACAGCAGGAATGCAAGCCAACTTTCTCCTGTAAGTATGGGGTCTTAAGGTATGACTTTGTAGAAGGACTGTGAAACAGTATTGGTTACTCAGTGCCGCTCAGCCTAGGGCATTGAGGCAGATATGCATGACATGTAGACGTGAGACAACAGATTGCCTGGAGCTGTTGGAGTGCTGAGGAAATCTAGCTCTCCCAGGGAGGCGTGCAGTGTGTTGCCCTACACTTAGCATATTGAGAGTGACTGGGAAAGGTTTCCGGGCCTGGATGTTTCTGAGCTTCCCAGTCGAGCATGCCGGTCCTCGGTGTTCTTGCAGGGAATAGGGTGCCCACGAGAGTTACTAGGTGTCTTCATAAGCGTACTAACGTTAAAAGAAAGGAGAACTGCAACTCATGTCTCCAGGAAACTGCTCCACGCTTCGGCTTCAGCAGGGCCCTTCAAGGCTTTACCTTGAGGAAACGACTCACGTCAAGTTTCCTTTGAGCTCTAGAGCGTCTCAGTTGGAGCTCCCACCCAGGCTACGAAAGCACCCTGTTGATTTAGAGAAAACTCGTTCCCTTCCCACAGCCCTGCCTACAGTGACTAGAGACCCGTCCAAAACACTGGTATTTAGGTAGCTTCAAGGCAGCATGAATGGAGCTTTCAAAATGGGAAAGCAAGCCTTGTGCCATCAGGTCTCCGTTTCCAGGGAACACGCAGCCTACCCCCTTGTGATGTCTACCAAGTAAATATTCCCTCAAACTACACAATGGTCCCTTCCCTGAAGAATGTTTTCTTGGCACGGAGTTCTGCATGTAGCGAACTGCCTCTCCCAAGGAACGCTTTGGTAACGCTATCGGGGCTTAGGCTCTTCTAAAACCCTGCAGTGTAAGAGGAAGAACTGTGCTTTGGTTACAGGAGGAACGCCAGCCGAGTTTCTCCTCTAAGTATGGGGTCTTAAGGTATGACTTTGTAGAAGGAATGCGAAGCAGTTTTGATTTCTCAGTGCCGCTCAGCCTAGGGCATTGAGGCAATTTGCATGACATGTAGGACGTGAGAGAACAGATTACCTGGAGCTGTTGGAGTGCTGAGGAAATGTAGCTCTCCCAAGGAAGAGTGCAGTGTGTTGCCCTACACTTAGCATACACAGAGTGACTGGGAAAGGTATCCGGGCCTGGATGTTTCTTAGCAACCCAGTGGAGCCTGCCGGTACTCGGTGTTCTTGCACGGAATAGGGTGCCCAGGCGAGATCCTAGGTGTCTTGAAAAGCGTACTAATGTTAAAAGAAAGGAGAACTGCAACTCATGTCTCAAGGAAACTTCTCCACGTTCCGCTTCAGCAGGGCTCTTCAAGGCTTTACCTTGAGGAAAGGACTCACGTCAAGTTTCCTTGAGGCTCTAGAGCGTCTCAGGAGGAGCTCCCACCCAGGCTATGAAAGCACCCTGTTGATTTAGAGAAAACTCGTTCCCTTCCCAGAGCCCTGCCTACAGTGACTAGAAACTCGTCCAAAACTCTGGTATTTAGGTAGGTTCAAGGCGGCATGAATGGAGCTTTCAAAATGGGAAAGCAAGCCTTGTGCCATCAGGTCTCCGTTTCCAGTGAGCACGCAGCCTACCTCCTTGTGATGTCTACCAAGTAAATATTCCCTCAAACTACACAATGGTCCCTTCCCTGAATAACGTGTTCTTGGCACGGAGTTCTGCATGTAGCGAACTGCCTCTCCCAAGGAACGCTTTGGTAACGCTTTCGGTGCTTAGGCTCTTCTAAAACCCTGCAGTGTAAGAGGAAAAACTGTGCTTTGGTTACAGGAGGAATGCAAGCCAACTTTCTCCTGTAAGTATGGGGTCTTAAGGTATGACTTTGTAGAAGGAATGTGAAACAGTATTGGTTACTCAGTGCCGCTCAGCCTAGGGCATTGAGGCAGATATGCATGACATGTAGACGTGAGACAACAGATTGCCTGGAGCTGTTGGAGTGCTGAGGAAATCTAGCTCTCCCAAGGAGGCGTGCAGTGTGTTGCCCTACACTTAGCATATTGAGAGTGACTGGGAAAGGTTTCCGGGCCTGGATGTTTCTGAGCTTCCCAGTCGAGCATGCCGGTCCTCGGTGTTCTTGCAGGGAATAGGGTGCCCACGGGAGTTACTAGGTGTCGTCATAAGCGTACTAACGTTCAAAGAAAGCAGAACTGCAACTCATGTCTTCAGGAAACTGCTCCACGCTTCGGCTTCAGCAGGGCTCTTCAAGGCTTTACCTTGAGGAAACGACTCACGTCAAGTTTCCTTTGAGCTCTAGAGCATCTCAGGTGGAGCTCCCACCCAGGCTACGAAAGCACCCTGTTGATTTAGAGAAAACTCGTTCCCTTCCCAGAGCCCTGCCTACAGTGACTAGAGACCCGTCCAAAACACTGGTATTTAGGTAGCTTCAAGGCAGCATGAATGGAGCTTTCAAATTGGGAAAGCAAGCCTTGTGCCATCAGGTCTCCGTTTCCAGTGAGCACGCAGCCTACACCCTTGTGATGTCTACCAAGTAAATATTCCCTCAAACTACACAATGGTCCCTTCCCTGAAGAATGTTTTCTTGGCACGGAGTTCTGCATGTAGCGAACTGCCTCTCCCAAGGAACGCTTTGGTAACGCTATCGGGGCTTAGGCTCTTCTAAAACCCTGCAGTGTAAGAGGAAGAACTGTGCTTTGGTTACAGGAGGAACGCAAGCCGAGTTTCTCCTGTAAGTATGGGGTCTTAAGGTATGACTTTGTAGAAGGAATGCGAAGCAGTTTTGATTTCTCAGTGCCGCTCAGCCTAGGGCATTGAAGGAATTTGCATGACATGTAGGACATAAGAGAACAGATTACTTGGAGCTGTTGGAGTGCTGAGGTAATGTAGCTCTCCCAAGGAAGAGTGCAGTGTGTTGCCCTACACTTAGCATACACAGAGTGACTGGGAAAGATATCGGGGCCTGGATGTTTCTTAGCAACCCAGTGGAGCCTGCCGGTACTCGGTGTTCTTGCACGGAATAGGGTGCCCAGGCGAGATCCTAGGTGTCTTGAAAAGCGTACTAATGTTAAAAGAAAGGAGAACTGCAACTCATGTCTCAAGGAAACTTCTCCACGTTCCGCTTCAGCAGGGCTCTTCAAGGCTTTACCTTGAGGAAAGGACTCACGTCAAGTTTCCTTGAGGCTCTAGAGCGTCTCAGGAGGAGCTCCCACCCAGGCTATGAAAGCACCCTGTTGATTTCGAGAAAACTCGTTCCCTTCCCAGAGCCCTGCCTACAGTGACTAGAAACTCGTCCAAAACACTGGTATTTAGGTAGGTTCAAGGCGGCATGAATGGAGATTTCAAAATGGGAAAGCAAGCCTTGTGCCATCAGGTCTCCGTTTCCAGGGAACACGCAGCCTACCCCCTTGTGATTTCTACCAAGTAAATATTCCCTCAAACTACACAATGGTCCCTTCCCTGAAGAATGTTTTCTTGGCACGGAGTTCTGCATGTAGCGAACTGCCTCTCCCAAGGAACGCTTTGGTAACGCTATCGGGGCTTAGGCTCTTCTAAAACCCTGCAGTGTAAGAGGAAGAACTGTGCTTTGGTTACAGGAGGAACGCAAGCCGAGTTTCCCCTCTAAGTATGGGGTCTTAAGGTATGACTTTGTAGAAGGAATGCGAAGCAGTTTTGATTTCTCAGTGCCGCTCAGCCTAGGGCATTGAGGCAATTTGCATGACATGTAGGACGTGAGAGAACAGATTACCTGGAGCTGTTGGAGTGCTGAGGAAATGTAGCTCTCCCAAGGAAGAGTGCAGTGTGTTGCCCTACACTTAGCATACACAGAGTGACTGGGAAAGGTATCCGGGCCTGGATGTTTCTTAGCAACCCAGTGGAGCCTGCCGGTACTCGGTGTTCTTGCACGGAATAGGGTGCCCAGGCGAGATCCTAGGTGTCTTGAAAAGCGTAGTAACTTTAAAAGAAAGGAGAACTGCAACTCATGTCTCAAGGAAACTTCTCCACGTGCCGCTTCAGCAGGGCTCTTCAAGGCTTTACCTTGAGGAAAGGACTCACGTCAAGTTTCCTTGTAGCTCTAGAGCGTCTCAGGAGGAGCTCCCACCCAGGCTATGAAAGCACCCTGTTGATTTCGAGAAAACTCGTTCCCTTCCCAGAGCCCTGCCTACAGTGACTAGAAACTCGTCCAAAACACTGGTATTTAGGTAGGTTCAAGGCGGCATGAATGGAGCTTTCAAAATGGGAAAGCAAGCCTTGTGCCATCAGGTCCCTGTTTCCAGTGAACACGCAGCCTACCTCCCTGTGATTTCTACCAAGTTAATATACATTCTAGCGACACACTGGTCCCTTCCCTGAATAACGTGTTCTTGGCACGGAGTTCTGCATGTAGCGAACTGCCTCCCCCAAGGAATGCTCTAGGTACGCTATAGGGGCATAGCCTCTTCTAAAACCCTGCAGTGTAAGAGGAAGAACTGTGCTTTGGTTACAGCAGGAACGCAAGGCAACTTTCTCCTGTAAGTATGGGGTCTTAAGGTATGACTTTGTAGAAGGAATGTGAAAGAGTATTGGTTTCTCAGTGCGGCTCAGCCTAGGGCATTGAGGCAGATATGCATGACATGTAGACATGAGACAACAGATTGCCTGGAGCTGTTGGAGTGCTGAGGAAATCTAGCTCTCCCAAGGAGGCGTGCAGTGTGTTGCCCTACCCTTAGCATATTGAGAGTGACTGGGAAAGGTTTCCGGGCCTAGATGTTTCTGAGCTTCCCAGTCGAGCATGCCGGTCCTCGGTGTTCTTGCAGGGAATAGGGTGCCCACGAGAGTTACTAGGTGTCTTCATAAGCGTACTAACGTTCAAAGAAAGCAGAACTGCAACTCATGTCTCCAGGAAACTGCTCCACGCTTCGGCTTCAGCAGGGCCCTTCAAGGCTTTACCTTGAGGAAACGACTCACGTCAAGTTTCCTTTGAGCTCTAGAGCGTCTCAGTTGGAGCTCCCACCCAGGCTACGAAAGCACCCTGTTGATTTAGAGAAAACTCATTCCCTTCCCACAGCCCTGCCTACAGTGACTAGAGACCCGTCCAAAACACTGGTATTTAGGTAGCTTCAAGGCAGCATGAATGGAGCTTTCAAAATGGGAAAGCAAGCCTTGTGCCATCAGGTCTCCGTTTCCAGGGAACACGCAGCCTACCCCCTTGTGATGTCTACCAAGTAAATATTCCCTCACACTACACAATGGTCCCTTCCCTGAAGAATGTTTTCTTGGCACGGAGTTCTGCATGTAGCGAACTGCCTCTCCCAAGGAACGCTTTGGTAACGCTTTCGGTGCTTAGGCTCTTCTAAAACCCTGCAGTGTAAGAGGAAGAACTGTGATTTGGTTACAGCAGGAATGCAAGCCAACTTTCTCCTGTAAGTATGGGGTCTTAAGGTATGACTTTGTAGAAGGACTGTGAAACAGTATTGGTTACTCAGTGCCGCTCAGCCTAGGGCATTGAGGCAGATATGCATGACATGTAGACGTGAGACAACAGATTGCCTGGAGCTGTTGGAGTGCTGAGGAAATCTAGCTCTCCCAGGGAGGCGTGCAGTGTGTTGCCCTACACTTAGCATATTGAGAGTGACTGGGAAAGGTTTCCGGGCCTGGATGTTTCTGAGCTTCCCAGTCGAGCATGCCGGTCCTCGGTGTTCTTGCAGGGAATAGGGTGCCCACGAGAGTTACTAGGTGTCTTCATAAGCGTACTAACGTTCAAAGAAAGCAGAACTGCAACTCATGTCTCCAGGAAACTGCTCCACGCTTCGGCTTCAGCAGGGCCCTTCAAGGCTTTACCTTGAGGAAACGACTCACGTCAAGTTTCCTTTGAGCTCTAGAGCGTCTCAGTTGGAGCTCCCACCCAGGCTACGAAAGCACCCTGTTGATTTAGAGAAAACTCGTTCCCTTCCCACAGCCCTGCCTACAGTGACTAGAGACCCGTCCAAAACACTGGTATTTAGGTAGCTTCAAGGCAGCATGAATGGAGCTTTCAAAATGGGAAAGCAAGCCTTGTGCCATCAGGTCTCCGTTTCCAGGGAACACGCAGCCTACCCCCTTGTGATGTCTACCAAGTAAATATTCCCTCAAACTACACAATGGTCCCTTCCCTGAAGAATGTTTTCTTGGCACGGAGTTCTGCATGTAGCGAACTGCCTCTCCCAAGGAACGCTTTGGTAACGCTATCGGGGCTTAGGCTCTTCTAAAACCCTGCAGTGTAAGAGGAAGAACTGTGCTTTGGTTACAGGAGGAACGCAAGCCGAGTTTCTCCTCTAAGTATGGGGTCTTAAGGTATGACTTTGTAGAAGGAATGCGAAGCAGTTTTGATTTCTCAGTGCCGCTCAGCCTAGGGCATTGAGGCAATTTGCATGACATGTAGGACGTGAGAGAACAGATTACCTGGAGCTGTTGGAGTGCTGAGGAAATGTAGCTCTCCCAAGGAAGAGTGCAGTGTGTTGCCCTACACTTAGCATACACAGAGTGACTGGGAAAGGTATCCGGGCCTGGATGTTTCTTAGCAACCCAGTGGAGCCTGCCGGTACTCGGTGTTCTTGCACGGAATAGGGTGCCCAGGCGAGATCCTAGGTGTCTTGAAAAGCGTACTAATGTTAAAAGAAAGGAGAACTGCAACTCATGTCTCAAGGAAACTTCTCCACGTTCCGCTTCAGCAGGGCTCTTCAAGGCTTTACCTTGAGGAAAGGACTCACGTCAAGTTTCCTTGAGGCTCTAGAGCGTCTCAGGAGGAGCTCCCACCCAGGCTATGAAAGCACCCTGTTGATTTAGAGAAAACTCGTTCCCTTCCCAGAGCCCTGCCTACAGTGACTAGAAACTCGTCCAAAACTCTGGTATTTAGGTAGGTTCAAGGCGGCATGAATGGAGCTTTCAAAATGGGAAAGCAAGCCTTGTGCCATCAGGTCTCCGTTTCCAGTGAGCACGCAGCCTACCTCCTTGTGATGTCTACCAAGTAAATATTCCCTCAAACTACACAATGGTCCCTTCCCTGAATAACGTGTTCTTGGCACGGAGTTCTGCATGTAGCGAACTGCCTCTCCCAAGGAACGCTTTGGTAACGCTTTCGGTGCTTAGGCTCTTCTAAAACCCTGCAGTGTAAGAGGAAAAACTGTGCTTTGGTTACAGGAGGAATGCAAGCCAACTTTCTCCTGTAAGTATGGGGTCTTAAGGTATGACTTTGTAGAAGGAATGTGAAACAGTATTGGTTACTCAGTGCCGCTCAGCCTAGGGCATTGAGGCAGATATGCATGACATGTAGACGTGAGACAACAGATTGCCTGGAGCTGTTGGAGTGCTGAGGAAATCTAGCTCTCCCAAGGAGGCGTGCAGTGTGTTGCCCTACACTTAGCATATTGAGAGTGACTGGGAAAGGTTTCCGGGCCTGGATGTTTCTGAGCTTCCCAGTCGAGCATGCCGGTCCTCGGTGTTCTTGCAGGGAATAGGGTGCCCACGGGAGTTACTAGGTGTCTTCATAAGCGTACTAACGTTCAAAGAAAGCAGAACTGCAACTCATGTCTTCAGGAAACTGCTCCACGCTTCGGCTTCAGCAGGGCTCTTCAAGGCTTTACCTTGAGGAAACGACTCACGTCAAGTTTCCTTTGAGCTCTAGAGCATCTCAGGTGGAGCTCCCACCCAGGCTACGAAAGCACCCTGTTGATTTAGAGAAAACTCGTTCCCTTCCCAGAGCCCTGCCTACAGTGACTAGAGACCCGTCCAAAACACTGGTATTTAGGTAGCTTCAAGGCAGCATGAATGGAGCTTTCAAATTGGGAAAGCAAGCCTTGTGCCATCAGGTCTCCGTTTCCAGTGAGCACGCAGCCTACACCCTTGTGATGTCTACCAAGTAAATATTCCCTCAAACTACACAATGGTCCCTTCCCTGAAGAATGTTTTCTTGGCACGGAGTTCTGCATGTAGCGAACTGCCTCTCCCAAGGAACACTTTGGTAATGCTATCGGGGCTTAGGCTCTTCTAAAACCCTGCAGTGTAAGAGGAAGAACTGTGCTTTGGTTACAGGAGGAACGCAAGCCGAGTTTCTCCTGTAAGTATGGGGTCTTAAGGTATGACTTTGTAGAAGGAATGCGAAGCAGTTTTGATTTCTCAGTGCCGCTCAGCCTAGGGCATTGAGGCAATTTGCATGACATGTAGGACGTGAGAGAACAGATTACCTGGAGCTGTTGGAGTGCTGAGGAAATGTAGCTATCCCAAGGAAGAGTGCAGTGTGTTGCCCTACACTTAGCATACACAGAGTGACTGGGAAAGGTATCGGGGCCTGGATGTTTCTTAGCAACCCAGTGGAGCCTGCCGGTACTCGGTGTTCTTGCACGGAATAGGTTGCCCAGGCGACATCCTAGGTGTCTTGAAAAGCGTAGTAACGTTAAAAGAAAGGAGAACTGCAACTCCTGTCTCAAGGAAACTTCTCCACGTTCCACTTCAGCAGGGCTCTTCAAGGCTTTACCTTGAGGAAAGGACTCACGTCAAGTTTCCTTGAGGCTCTAGAGCGTCTCAGGAGGAGCTCCTACCCAGGCTATGAAAGCACCCTGTTGATTTAGAGAAAAC
Organism: Eubalaena glacialis; assembly: GCF_028564815.1. Classification (NCBI taxonomy): domain Eukaryota; kingdom Metazoa; phylum Chordata; class Mammalia; order Artiodactyla; family Balaenidae; genus Eubalaena; species Eubalaena glacialis. The sequence goes on along the minus strand of NC_083719.1, from coordinate 160,223,477 downwards.
TCGTTCCCTTCCCAGAGCCCTGCCTACAGTGACTAGAAACTCGTCCAAAACACTGGTATTTAGGTAGGTTCAAGGCGGCATGAATGGAGCTTTCAAAATGGGAACGCAAGCCTTGTGCCATATGGTCCCCGTTTCCAGTGAACACGCAGCCTACCTCCTTGTGATTTCTACGAAGTTAATATACACTCTAGAGACACACTGGTCCCTTCCCTGAATAACGTGTTCTTGGCACGGAGTTCTGCATGTAGCGAACTGCCTCTCCCAAGGAATGCTCTAGGTACGCTATAGGGGCTTAGCCTCTTCTAAAACCCTGCAGTGTAAGAGGAAGAACTGTGCTTTGGTTACAGCAGGAACGCAAGCCAACTTTCTCCTGTAAGTATGGGGTCTTAAGGTATGACTTTGTAGAAGGAATGTGAAAGAGTATTGGTTTCTCAGTGCCGCTCAGCCTAGGGCACTGAGGCAGATATGCATGACATGTAGACGTGAGACCACAGATTGCCTGGAGCTGTTGGAGTGCTGAGGAAATCTAGCTCTCCCAAGGAGGCGTGCAGTGTGTTGCCCTACACTTAGCATATTGAGAGTGACTGGGAAAGGATTCCGGGCCTGGATGTTTCTGAGCTTCCCAGTCGAGCATGCCGGTCCTCGGTGTTCGTGCAGGGAATAGGGTGCCCACGGGAGTTACTAGGTGTCTTCATAAGCGTACTAACGTTCAAAGAAAGCAGAACTGCAACTCATGTCTCCAGGAAACTGCTCCACGCTTCGGCTTCAGCAGGGCTCTTCAAGGCTTTACCTTGAGGAAACGACTCACGTCAAGTTTCCTTTGAGCTCTAGAGCTTCTAGGTGGAGCTCCCACCCAGGCTACGAAAGCACCCTGTTGATTTAGAGAAAACTCGTTCCCTTCCCAGAGCCCTGCCTACAGTGACTAGAGACCCGTCCAAAACACTGGTATTTAGGTAGCTTCAAGGCAGCATGAATGGAGCTTTCAAAATGGGAAAGCAAGCCTTGTGCCATCAGGTCTCCGTTTTCAGTGAGCACGCAGCCTACCCCCTTGTGATGTCTACCAAGTAAATATTCCCTCAAACTACACAATGGTCCCTTCCCTGAAGAATGTTTTCTTGGCACGGAGTTCTGCATGTAGCGAACTGCCTCTCCCAAGGAACGCTTTGGTAACGCTATCGGGGCTTAGGCTCTTCTAAAACCCTGCAGTGTAAGAGGAAGAACTGTGCTTTGGTTACAGGAGGAACGCAAGCCGAGTTTCTCCTGTAAGTATGGGGTCTTAAGGTATGACTTTGTAGAAGGAATGCGAAGCAGTTTTGATTTCTCAGTGCCGCTCAGCCTAGGGCATTGAAGGAATTTGCATGACATGTAGGACATGAGAGAACAGATTACTTGGAGCTGTTGGAGTGCTGAGGTAATGTAGCTCTCCCAAGGAAGAGTGCAGTGTGTTGCCCTACACTTAGCATACACAGAGTGACTGGGAAAGATATCGGGGCCTGGATGTTTCTTAGCAACCCAGTGGAGCCTGCCGGTACTCGGTGTTCTTGCACGGAATAGGGTGCCCAGGCGAGATCCTAGGTGTCTTGAAAAGCGTACTAATGTTAAAAGAAAGGAGAACTGCAACTCATGTCTCAAGGAAACTTCTCCACGTTCCGCTTCAGCAGGGCTCTTCAAGGCTTTACCTTGAGGAAAGGACTCACGTCAAGTTTCCTTGAGGCTCTAGAGCGTCTCAGGAGGAGCTCCCACCCAGGCTATGAAAGCACCCTGTTGATTTCGAGAAAACTCGTTCCCTTCCCAGAGCCCTGCCTACAGTGACTAGAAACTCGTCCAAAACACTGGTATTTAGGTAGGTTCAAGGCGGCATGAATGGAGATTTCAAAATGGGAAAGCAAGCCTTGTGCCATCAGGTCCCCGTTTCCAGTGAACACGCAGCCTAACTCCCTGTGATTTCTACCAAGTTAATATACATTCTAGCGACACACTGGTCCCTTCCCTGAATAACGTGTTCTTGGCACGGAGTTCTGCATGTAGCGAACTGCCTCTCCCAAGGAATGCTCTAGGTACGCTATAGGGGCTTAGCCTCTTCTAAAACCCTGCAGTGTAAGAGGAAGAACTGTGCTTTGGTTACAGCAGGAACGCAAGCCAACTTTCTCCTGTAAGTATGGGGTCTTAAGGTATGACTTTGTAGAAGGAATGTGAAAGAGTATTGGTTTCTCAGTGCGGCTCAGCCTAGGGCATTGAGGCAGATATGCATGACATGTAGACGTGAGACAACAGATTGCCTGGAGCTGTTGGAGTGCTGAGGAAATCTAGCTCTCCCAAGGAGGCGTGCAGTGTGTTGCCCTACCCTTAGCATATTGAGAGTGACTGGGAAAGGTTTCCGGGCCTGGATGTTTCTGAGCTTCCCAGTCAAGCATGCCGGTCCTCGGTGTTCTTGCAGGGAATAGGGTGCCCACGAGAGTTACTAGGTGTCTTCATAAGCGTACTAACGTTCAAAGAAAGCAGAACTGCAACTCATGTCTCCAGGAAACTGCTCCACGCTTCGGCTTCAGCAGGGCCCTTCAAGGCTTTACCTTGAGGAAAAGACTCACGTCAAGTTTCCTTTGAGCTCTAGAGCGTCTCAGTTGGAGCTCCCACCCAGGCTACGAAAGCACCCTGTTGATTTAGAGAAAACTCGTTCCCTTCCAACAGCCCTGCCTACAGTGACTAGAGACCCGTCCAAAACACTGGTATTTAGGTAGCTTCAAGGCAGCATGACTGGAGCTTTCAAAATGGGAAAGCAAGCCTTGTGCCATCAGGTCTCCGTTTCCAGGGAACACGCAGCCTACCCCCTTGTGATTTCTACCAAGTAAATATTCCCTCAAACTACACAATGGTCCCTTCCCTGAAGAATGTTTTCTTGGCACGGAGTTCTGCATGTAGCGAACTGCCTCTCCCAAGGAACGCTTTGGTAACGCTATCGGGGCTTAGGCTCTTCTAAAACCCTGCAGTGTAAGAGGAAGAACTGTGCTTTGGTTACAGGAGGAACGCAAGCCGAGTTTCCCCTCTAAGTATGGGGTCTTAAGGTATGACTTTGTAGAAGGAATGCGAAGCAGTTTTGATTTCTCAGTGCCGCTCAGCCTAGGGCATTGAGGCAATTTGCATGACATGTAGGACGTGAGAGAACAGATTACCTGGAGCTGTTGGAGTGCTGAGGAAATGTAGCTCTCCCAAGGAAGAGTGCAGTGTGTTGCCCTACACTTAGCATACACAGAGTGACTGGGAAAGGTATCCGGGCCTGGATGTTTCTTAGCAACCCAGTGGAGCCTGCCGGTACTCGGTGTTCTTGCACGGAATAGGGTGCCCAGGCGAGATCCTAGGTGTCTTGAAAAGCGTAGTAACGTTAAAAGAAAGGAGAACTGCAACTCATGTCTCAAGGAAACTTCTCCACGTGCCGCTTCAGCAGGGCTCTTCAAGGCTTTACCTTGAGGAAAGGACTCACGTCAAGTTTCCTTGTAGCTCTAGAGCGTCTCAGGAGGAGCTCCCACCCAGGCTATGAAAGCACCCTGTTGATTTCGAGAAAACTCGTTCCCTTCCCAGAGCCCTGCCTACAGTGACTAGAAACTCGTCCAAAACACTGGTATTTAGGTAGGTTCAAGGCGGCATGAATGGAGCTTTCAAAATGGGAAAGCAAGCCTTGTGCCATCAGGTCCCTGTTTCCAGTGAACACGCAGCCTACCTCCCTGTGATTTCTACCAAGTTAATATACATTCTAGCGACACACTGGTCCCTTCCCTGAATAACGTGTTCTTGGCACGGAGTTCTGCATGTAGCGAACTGCCTCCCCCAAGGAATGCTCTAGGTACGCTATAGGGGCATAGCCTCTTCTAAAACCCTGCAGTGTAAGAGGAAGAACTGTGCTTTGGTTACAGCAGGAACGCAAGGCAACTTTCTCCTGTAAGTATGGGGTCTTAAGGTATGACTTTGTAGAAGGAATGTGAAAGAGTATTGGTTTCTCAGTGCGGCTCAGCCTACGGCATTGAGGCAGATATGCATGACATGTAGACATGAGACAACAGATTGCCTGGAGCTGTTGGAGTGCTGAGGAAATCTAGCTCTCCCAAGGAGGCGTGCAGTGTGTTGCCCTACCCTTAGCATATTGAGAGTGACTGGGAAAGGTTTCCGGGCCTAGATGTTTCTGAGCTTCCCAGTCGAGCATGCCGGTCCTCGGTGTTCTTGCAGGGAATAGGGTGCCCACGAGAGTTACTAGGTGTCTTCATAAGCGTACTAACGTTCAAAGAAAGCAGAACTGCAACTCATGTCTCCAGGAAACTGCTCCACGCTTCGGCTTCAGCAGGGCCCTTCAAGGCTTTACCTTGAGGAAACGACTCACGTCAAGTTTCCTTTGAGCTCTAGAGCGTCTCAGTTGGAGCTCCCACCCAGGCTACGAAAGCACCCTGTTGATTTAGAGAAAACTCATTCCCTTCCCACAGCCCTGCCTACAGTGACTAGAGACCCGTCCAAAACACTGGTATTTAGGTAGCTTCAAGGCAGCATGAATGGAGCTTTCAAAATGGGAAAGCAAGCCTTGTGCCATCAGGTCTCCGTTTCCAGGGAACACGCAGCCTACCCCCTTGTGATGTCTACCAAGTAAATATTCCCTCAAACTACACAATGGTCCCTTCCCTGAAGAATGTTTTCTTGGCACGGAGTTCTGCATGTAGCGAACTGCCTCTCCCAAGGAACGCTTTGGTAACGCTTTCGGTGCTTAGGCTCTTCTAAAACCCTGCAGTGTAAGAGGAAGAACTGTGATTTGGTTACAGCAGGAATGCAAGCCAACTTTCTCCTGTAAGTATGGGGTCTTAAGGTATGACTTTGTAGAAGGACTGTGAAACAGTATTGGTTACTCAGTGCCGCTCAGCCTAGGGCATTGAGGCAGATATGCATGACATGTAGACGTGAGACAACAGATTGCCTGGAGCTGTTGGAGTGCTGAGGAAATCTAGCTCTCCCAGGGAGGCGTGCAGTGTGTTGCCCTACACTTAGCATATTGAGAGTGACTGGGAAAGGTTTCCGGGCCTGGATGTTTCTGAGCTTCCCAGTCGAGCATGCCGGTCCTCGGTGTTCTTGCAGGGAATAGGGTGCCCACGAGAGTTACTAGGTGTCTTCATAAGCGTACTAACGTTCAAAGAAAGCAGAACTGCAACTCATGTCTCCAGGAAACTGCTCCACGCTTCGGCTTCAGCAGGGCCCTTCAAGGCTTTACCTTGAGGAAACGACTCACGTCAAGTTTCCTTTGAGCTCTAGAGCGTCTCAGTTGGAGCTCCCACCCAGGCTACGAAAGCACCCTGTTGATTTAGAGAAAACTCGTTCCCTTCCCACAGCCCTGCCTACAGTGACTAGAGACCCGTCCAAAACACTGGTATTTAGGTAGCTTCAAGGCAGCATGAATGGAGCTTTCAAAATGGGAAAGCAAGCCTTGTGCCATCAGGTCTCCGTTTCCAGGGAACACGCAGCCTACCCCCTTGTGATGTCTACCAAGTAAATATTCCCTCAAACTACACAATGGTCCCTTCCCTGAAGAATGTTTTCTTGGCACGGAGTTCTGCATGTAGCGAACTGCCTCTCCCAAGGAACGCTTTGGTAACGCTATCGGGGCTTAGGCTCTTCTAAAACCCTGCAGTGTAAGAGGAAGAACTGTGCTTTGGTTACAGGAGGAACGCAAGCCGAGTTTCTCCTCTAAGTATGGGGTCTTAAGGTATGACTTTGTAGAAGGAATGCGAAGCAGTTTTGATTTCTCAGTGCCGCTCAGCCTAGGGCATTGAGGCAATTTGCATGACATGTAGGACGTGAGAGAACAGATTACCTGGAGCTGTTGGAGTGCTGAGGAAATGTAGCTCTCCCAAGGAAGAGTGCAGTGTGTTGCCCTACACTTAGCATACACAGAGTGACTGGGAAAGGTATCCGGGCCTGGATGTTTCTTAGCAACCCAGTGGAGCCTGCCGGTACTCGGTGTTCTTGCACGGAATAGGGTGCCCAGGCGAGATCCTAGGTGTCTTGAAAAGCGTACTAATGTTAAAAGAAAGGAGAACTGCAACTCATGTCTCAAGGAAACTTCTCCACGTTCCGCTTCAGCAGGGCTCTTCAAGGCTTTACCTTGAGGAAAGGACTCACGTCAAGTTTCCTTGAGGCTCTAGAGCGTCTCAGGAGGAGCTCCCACCCAGGCTATGAAAGCACCCTGTTGATTTAGAGAAAACTCGTTCCCTTCCCAGAGCCCTGCCTACAGTGACTAGAAACTCGTCCAAAACTCTGGTATTTAGGTAGGTTCAAGGCGGCATGAATGGAGCTTTCAAAATGGGAAAGCAAGCCTTGTGCCATCAGGTCTCCGTTTCCAGTGAGCACGCAGCCTACCTCCTTGTGATGTCTACCAAGTAAATATTCCCTCAAACTACACAATGGTCCCTTCCCTGAATAACGTGTTCTTGGCACGGAGTTCTGCATGTAGCGAACTGCCTCTCCCAAGGAACGCTTTGGTAACGCTTTCGGTGCTTAGGCTCTTCTAAAACCCTGCAGTGTAAGAGGAAAAACTGTGCTTTGGTTACAGGAGGAATGCAAGCCAACTTTCTCCTGTAAGTATGGGGTCTTAAGGTATGACTTTGTAGAAGGAATGTGAAACAGTATTGGTTACTCAGTGCCGCTCAGCCTAGGGCATTGAGGCAGATATGCATGACATGTAGACGTGAGACAACAGATTGCCTGGAGCTGTTGGAGTGCTGAGGAAATCTAGCTCTCCCAAGGAGGCGTGCAGTGTGTTGCCCTACACTTAGCATATTGAGAGTGACTGGGAAAGGTTTCCGGGCCTGGATGTTTCTGAGCTTCCCAGTCGAGCATGCCGGTCCTCGGTGTTCTTGCAGGGAATAGCGTGCCCACGGGAGTTACTAGGTGTCTTCATAAGCGTACTAACGTTCAAAGAAAGCAGAACTGCAACTCATGTCTTCAGGAAACTGCTCCACGCTTCGGCTTCAGCAGGGCTCTTCAAGGCTTTACCTTGAGGAAACGACTCACGTCAAGTTTCCTTTGAGCTCTAGAGCATCTCAGGTGGAGCTCCCACCCAGGCTACGAAAGCACCCTGTTGATTTAGAGAAAACTCGTTCCCTTCCCAGAGCCCTGCCTACAGTGACTAGAGACCCGTCCAAAACACTGGTATTTAGGTAGCTTCAAGGCAGCATGAATGGAGCTTTCAAATTGGGAAAGCAAGCCTTGTGCCATCAGGTCTCCGTTTCCAGTGAGCACGCAGCCTACACCCTTGTGTTGTCTACCAAGTAAATATTCCCTCAAACTACACAATGGTCCCTTCCCTGAAGAATGTTTTCTTGGCACGGAGTTCTGCATGTAGCGAACTGCCTCTCCCAAGGAACGCTTTGGTAACGCTATCGGGGCTTAGGCTCTTCTAAAATCCTGCAGTGTAAGAGGAAGAACTGTGCTTTGGTTACAGCAGGAACGCAAGGCAACTTTCTCCTGTAAGTATGGGGTCTTAAGGTATGACTTTGTAGAAGGAATGTGAAAGACTATTGGTTTCTCAGTGCCGCTCAGCCTAGGGCACTGAGAGAGATATGCATGACATGTAGACGTGAGACAACAGATTGCCTGGAGCTGTTGGAGTGCTGAGGAAATCTAGCTCTTCCAAGGAGGCGTGTAGTGTGTTGCCTTACACTTAGCATATTGAGAGTGACTGGGAAAGGTTTCCGGGCCTGGATGTTTCTTAGCAACCCAGTGGAGCCTGCCGGTACTCGGTGTTCTTGCACGGAATAGGGTGCCCAGGCGAGATCCTAGGTGTCTTGAAAAGCGTAGTAACGTTAAAAGAAAGGAGAACTGCAACTCATGTCTCAAGGAAACTTCTCCACGTGCCGCTTCAGCAGGGCTCTTCAAGGCTTTACCTTGAGGAAAGGACTCACGTCAAGTTTCCTTGTAGCTCTAGAGCGTCTCAGGAGGAGCTCCCACCCAGGCTATGAAAGCACCCTGTTGATTTCGAGAAAACTCGTTCCCTTCCCAGAGCCCTGCCTACAGTGACTAGAAACTCGTCCAAAACACTGGTATTTAGGTAGGTTCAAGGCGGCATGAATGGAGCTTTCAAAATGGGAAAGCAAGCCTTGTGCCATCAGGTCCCCGTTTCCAGTGAACACGCAGCCTACCTCCTTGTGATTTCTACCAAGTTAATATACACTCTAGAGACACACTGGTCCCTTCCCTGAATAACGTGTTCTTGGCCCGGAGTTCTGCATGTAGCGAACTGCCTCTCCCAAGGAATGCTCTAGGTACGCTATAGGGGCTTAGCCTCTTCTAAAACCCTGCAGTGTAAGAGGAAGAACTGTGCTTTGGTTACAGCAGGAACACAAGCCAACTTTCTCCTGTAAGTATGGGGTCTTAAGGTATGACTTTGTAGAAGGAATGTGAAAGAGTATTGGTTTCTCAGTGCGGCTCAGCCTAGGGCATTGAGGCAGATATGCATGACATGTAGACGTAAGACAACAGATTGCCTGGAGCTGTTGGAGTGCTGAGGAAATCTAGCTCTCCCAAGGAGGCGTGCAGTGTGTTGCCTTACACTTAGCATATTGAGAGTGACTGGGAAATGTTTCCGGGCCTGGATGTTTCTTAGCAACCCAGTGGAGCCTACCGGTACTCGGTGTTCTTGCACGGAATAGGGTGCCCAGGCGAGATCCTAGGTGTCTTGAAAAGCGTAGTAACGTTAAAAGAAAGGAGAACTGCAACTCCTGTCTCAAGGAAACTTCTCCACGTGCCGCTTCAGCAGGGCTCTTCAAGGCTTTACCTTGAGGAAAGGACTCACGTCAAGTTTCCTTGTAGCTCTAGAGCGTCTCAGGAGGAGCTCCCACCCAGGCTATGAAAGCACCCTGTTGATTTCGAGAAAACTCGTTCCCTTCCCAGAGCCCTGCCTACAGTGACTAGAAACTCGTCCAAAACACTGGTATTTAGGTAGGTTCAAGGCGGCATGAATGGAGCTTTCAAAATGGGAAAGCAAGCCTTGTGCCATCAGGTCCCCGTTTCCAGTGAACACGCAGCCTACCTCCTTGTGATTTCTACCAAGTTAATATACACTCTAGCGACACACTTGTCCCTTCCCTGAATAACGTGTTCTTGGCACGGAGTTCTGCATGTAGCGAACTGCCTCTCCCAAGGAATGCTATAGGTACGCTATAGGGGCTTAGGCTCTTCTAAAACCCTGCAGTGTAAGAGGAAGAACTGTGCTTTGGTTACAGCAGGAACGCAAGCCAACTTTCTCCTGTAAGTATGGGGTCTTAAGGTATGACTTTGTAGAAGGAATGTGAAAGAGTATTGGTTCCTCAGTGCCGCTCAGCCTAGGGCACTGAGGCAGATATGCATGACATGTAGATGTGAGACAACAGATTGCCTGGAGCTGTTGGAGTGCTGAGGAAATCTAGCTCTCCCAAGGAGGCGTGCAGTGTGTTGCCCTACACTTAGCATATTGAGAGACACTGGGAAAGGTTTCCGGGCCTGGATGTTTCTGAGCTTCCCAGTCGAGCATGCCGGTCCTCGGTGTTCGTGCAGGGAATAGGGTGCCCACGAGAGTTACTAGGTGTCTTCATAAGCGTACTAACGTTCAAAGAAAGCAGAACTGCAACTCGTGTCTCCAGGAAACTGCTCCACGCTTTGGCTTCAGCAGGGCTCTTCAAGGCTTTACCTTGAGGAAAGGACTCACGTCAAGTTTCCTTGTAGCTCTAGAGCGTCTCAGGAGGAGCTCCCACCCAGGCTATGAAAGCACCCTGTTGATTTCGAGAAAACTCGTTCCCTTCCCAGAGCCCTGCCTACAGTGACTAGAAACTCGTCCAAAACACTGGTATTTAGGTAGGTTCAAGGCGGCATGAATGGAGCTTTCAAAATGGGAAAGCAAGCCTTGTGCCATCAGGTCCCCGTTTCCAGTGAACACGCAGCCTACCTCCTTGTGATTTCTACCAAGTTAATATACACTCTAGAGACACACTGGTCCCTTCCCTGAATAACGTGTTCTTGGCACGGAGTTCTGCATGTAGCGAACTGCCTCTCCCAAGGAATGCTCTAGGTACGCTATAGGGGCTTAGCCTCTTCTAAAACCCTGCAGTGTAAGAGGAAGAACTGTGCTTTGGTTACAGCAGGAACGCAAGCCAACTTTCTCCTGTAAGTATGGGGTCGTAAGGTATGACTTTGTAGAAGGAATGTGAAAGAGTATTGGTTTCTCAGTGCCGCTCAGCCTAGGGCACTGAGGCAGATATGCATGACATGTAGATGTGAGACAACAGATTGCCTAGAGCTGTTGGAGTGCTGAGGAAATCTAGCTCTCCCAAGGAGGCGTGCAGTGTGTTGCCCTACCCTTAGCATATTGAGAGTGACTGGGAAAGGTTTCTGGGCCTGGATGTTTCTGAGCTTCCCAGTCGAGCATGCCGGTCCTCGGTGTTCGTGCAGGGAATAGGGTGCCCACGAGAGTTACTAGGTGTCTTCATAAGCGTACTAACGTTCAAAGAAAGCAGAACTGCAACTCATGTCTCCAGGAAACTGCTCCATGCTTCGGCTTCAGCAGGACCCTTCAAGGCTTTACCTTGAGGAAACGACTCACGTCAAGTTTCCTTTGAGCTCTAGAGCGTCTCAGGTGGAGCTCCCACCCAGGCTACGAAAGCACCCTGTTGATTTAGAGAAAACTCGTTCCCTTCCCAGAGCCCTGCCTACAGTGACTAGAGACCCGTCCAAAACACTGGTATTTAGGTAGCTTCAAGGCAGCATGAATGGAGCTTTCAAAATGGGAAAGCAAGCCTTGTGCCATCAGGTCTCCGTTTCCAGGGAACACGCAGCCTACCCCCTTGTGATGTCTACCAAGTAAATATTCCCTCAAACTACACAATGGTCCCTTCCCTGAAGAATGTTTTCTTGGCACGGAGTTCTGCATGTAGCGAACTGCCTCTCCCAAGGAACGCTTTGTTAACGCTATCGGGGCTTAGGCTCTTCTAAAACCCTGCAGTGTAAGAGGAAGAACTGTGCTTTGGTACAGGAGGAACGCCAGCCGAGTTTCTCCTCTAAGTATGGGGTCTTAAGGTATGACTTTGTAGAAGGAATGCGAAGCAGTTTTGATTTCTCAGTGCCGTTCAGCCTAGGGCATTGAGGCAATTTGCATGACATGTAGGACGTGAGAGAACAGATTACCTGGAGCTGTTGGAGTGCTGAGGAAATGTAGCTCTCCCAAGGAAGAGTGCAGTGTGTTGCCCTACACTTAGCATACACAGAGTGACTGGGAAAGGTATCCGGGCCTGGATGTTTCTTAGCAACCCAGTGGAGCCTGCCGGTACTCGGTGTTCTTGCACGGAATAGGGTGCCCAGGCGAGATCCTAGGTGTCTTGAAAAGCGTACTAATGTTAAAAGAAAGGAGAACTGCAACTCATGTCTCAAGGAAACTTCTCCACGTTCCGCTTCAGCAGGGCTTTTCAAGGCTTTACCTGAGGAAAGGACTCACGTCAAGTTTCCTTGAGGCTCTAGAGCATCTCAGGAGGAGCTCCCACCCAGGCTATGAAAGCACCCTGTTGATTTAGAGAAAACTCGTTCCCTTCCCAGAGCCCTGCCTACAGTGACTAGAAACTCGTCCAAAACTCTGGTATTTAGGTAGGTTCAAGGCGGCATGAATGGAGCTTTCAAAATGGGAAAGCAAGCCTTGTGCCATCCGGTCTCCGTTTCCAGGGAACACGCAGCCTACCCCCTTGTGATGTCTACCAAGTAAATATTCCCTCAAACTACACAATGGTCCCTTCCCTGAAGAATGTTTTCTTGGCACGGAGTTCTGCATGTAGCGAACTGCCTCTCCCAAGGAACGCTTTGGTAACGCTTTCGGTGCTTAGGCTCATCTAAAACCCTGCAGTGTAAGAGGAAGAACTGTGCTTTGGTTACAGGAGGAATGCAAGCCAACTTTCTCCTGTAAGTATGGGGTCTTAAGGTATGACTTTGTAGAAGGAATGTGAAACAGTATTGGTTACTCAGTGCCGCTCAGCCTAGGGCATTGAGGCAGATATGCATGACATGTAGACGTGAGACAACAGATTGCCTGGAGCTGTTGGAGTGCTGAGGAAATCTAGCTCTCCCAAGGAGGCGTGCAGTGTGTTGCCCTACCCTTAGCATATTGAGAGTGACTGGGAAAGGTTTCCGGGCCTGGATGTTTCTGAGCTTCCCAGTCGAGCATGCCGGTCCTCGGTGTTCTTGCAGGGAATAGGGTGCCCACGAGAGTTACTAGGTGTCTTCATAAGCGTACTAACGTTCAAAGAAAGCAGAACTGCAACTCATGTCTCCAGGAAACTGCTCCACGCTTCGGCTTCAGCAGGGCTCTTCAAGGCTTTACCTTGAGGAAACGACTCACGTCAAGTTTCCTTTGAGCTCTAGAGCTTCTAGGTGGAGCTCCCACCCAGGCTACGAAAGCACCCTGTTAATTTAGAGAAAACTCGTTCCCTTCCCAGAGCCCTGCCTACAGTGACTAGAGACTCGTCCAAAACACTGGTATTTAGGTAGCTTCAAGGCAGCATGAATGGAGCTTTCAAAATGGGAAAGCAAGCCTTGTGCCATCAGGTCTCCGTTTCCAGGGAACAAGCAGCCTACCCCCTTGTGATGTCTACCAAGTAAATATTCCCTCTAACTACACAATGGTCCCTTCCCTGAAGAATGTTTTCTTGGCACGGAGTTCTGCATGTAGCGCTGGTAACGCTTTCGGGGTTTAGGCTCTTCTAAAACCCTGCAGTGTAAGAGGAAGAACTGTGCTTTGGTTACAGGAGGAACGCCAGCCGAGTTTCTCCTCTAAGTATGGGGTCTTAAGGTATGACTTTGTAGAAGGAATGCGAAGCAGTTTTGATTTCTCAGTGCCGCTCAGCCTAGGGCATTGAGGCAATTTGCATGACATGTAGGACATGAGAGAACAGATTACCTGGAGCTGTTGGAGTGCTGAGGAAATGTAGCTCTCCCAAGGAAGAGTGCAGTGTGTTGCCCTACACTTAGCATACACAGAGTGACTGGGAAAGGTATCCGGGCCTGGATGTTTCTTAGCAACCCAGTGGAGCCTGCTGGTACTCGGTGTTCTTGCACGGAATAGGGTGCCCAGGCGAGATCCTAGGTGTCTTGAAAAGCGTAGTAACGTTAAAAGAAAGGAGAACTGCAACTCCTGTTTGAAGGAAACTTCTCCACGTGCCGCTTCAGCAGGGCTTTTCAAGGCTTTACCTTGAGGAAAGGACTCACGTCAAGTTTCCTTGTAGCTCTAGAGCGTCTCAGGAGGAGCTCCCACCCAGGCTATGAAAGCACCCTGTTGATTTCGAGAAAACTCGTTCCCTTCCCACAGCCCTGCCTACAGTGACTAGAGACCCGTCCAAAACACTTGTATTTAGGTAGCTTCAAGGCAGCATGAATGGAGCTTTCAAAATGGGAAAGCAAGCCTTGTGCCATCAGGTCTCCGTTTCTAGTGAGCACGCAGCCTACCCCCTTGTGATGTCTACCAAGTAAATATTCCCTCAAACTACACAATGGTCCCTTCCCTGAAGAATGTTTTCTTAGCACGGAGTTCTGCATGTAGCGAACTGCCTCTCCCAAGGAACGCTTTGTTAACGCTATCGGGGCTTAGGCTCTTCTAAAAGCCTGCAGTGTAAGAGGAAGAACTGTGCTTTGGTTACAGGAGGAACGCCAGCCGAGTTTCTCCTCTAAGTATGGGGTCTTAAGGTATGACTTTGTAGAAGGAATGCGAAGCAGTTTTGATTTCTCAGTGCCGCTCAGCCTAGGGCATTGAGGCAATTTGCATGACATGTAGACGTGAGAGAACAGATTACCTGGAGCTGTTGGAGTGCTGAGGAAATGTAGCTCTCCCAAGGAAGAGTGCAGTGTGTTGCCCTACACTTAGCATACACAGAGTGACTGGGAAAGGTATCCGGGCCTGGATGTTTCTTAGCAACCCAGTGGAGCCTGCCGGTACTCGGTGTTCTTGCACGGAATAGGGTGCCCAGGCGAGATCCTAGGTGTCTTGAAAAGCGTACTAATGTTAAAAGAAAGGAGAACTGCAACTCATGTCTCAAGGAAACTTCTCCACGTTCCGCTTCAGCAGGGTTTTTCAAGGCTTTACCTGAGGAAAGGACTCACGTCAAGTTTCCTTGAGGCTCTAGAGCGTCTCAGGAGGAGCTCCCACCCAGGCTATGAAAGCACCCTGTTGATTTAGAGAAAACTCGTTCCCTTCCCACAGCCCTGCCTACAGTGACTAGAAACTCGTCCAAAACTCTGGTATTTAGGTAGGTTCAAGGCGGCATGAATGGAGCTTTCAAAATGGGAAAGCAAGCCTTGTGCCATCCGGTCTCCATTTCCAGTGAGCACGCAGCCTATCCCCTTGTGATGTCTACCAAGTAAATATTCCCTCAAACTACACAATGGTCCCTTCCCTGAAGAATGTTTTCTTGGCACGGAGTTCTGCATGTAGCGAACTGCCTCTCCCAAGGAACGCTTTGGTAACGCTATCGGGGCTTAGGCTCTTCTAAAACCCTGCAGTGTAAGAGGAAGAACTGTGCTTTGTTTACAGGAGGAATGCAAGCCAACTTTCTCCTGTAAGTATGGGGTCTTAAGGTATGACTTTGTAGAAGGAATGTGAAACAGTATTGGTTACTCAGTGCCGCTCAGCCTAGGGCATTGAGGCAGATATGCATGACATGTAGACGTGAGACAACAGATTGCCTGGAGCTGTTGGAGTGCTGAGGAAATCTAGCTCTCCCAAGGAGGCGTGCAGTGTGTTGCCCTACCCTTAGCATATTGAGAGTGACTTGGAAAGGTTTCTGGGCCTGGATGTTTCTGAGCTTCCCAGTCGAGCATGCCGGTCCTCGGTGTTCTTGCAGGGAATAGGGTGCCCACGAGAGTTACTAGGTGTCTTCATAAGCGTACTAACGTTCAAAGAAAGCAGAACTGCAACTCATGTCTCCAGGAAACTGCTCCACGCTTCGGCTTCAGCAGGGCTCTTCAAGGCTTTACCTTGAGGAAACGACTCACGTCAAGTTTCCTTTGAGCTCTAGAGCTTCTAGGTGGAGCTCCCTCCCAGGCTACGAAAGCACCCTGTTGATTTAGAGAAAACTCGTTCCCTTCCCACAGCCCTGCCTACAGTGACTAGAGACCCGTCCAAAACACTGGTATTTAGGTAGCTTCAAGGCAGCATGAATGGAGCTTTCAAAATGGGAAAGCAAGCCTTGTGCCATCAGGTCTCCGTTTCCAGGGAACACGCAGCCTACCCCCTTGTGATGTCTACCAAGTAAATATTCCCTCAAACTACACAATGGTCCCTTCCCTGAAGAATGTTTTCTTGGCACGGAGTTCTGCATGTAGCGAACTGCCTCTCCCAAGGAACGCTTTGGTAACGCTATCGGGGCTTAGGCTCTTCTAAAACCCTGCAGTGTAAGAGGAAGAACTGAGCTTTGGTTACAGCAGGAACGCAAGCCAACTTTCTCCTGTAAGTATGGGGTCTTAAGGTATGACTTTGTAGAAGGAATGTGAAAGAGTATTGGTTTCTCAGTGCCGCTCAGCCTAGGGCACTGAGAGAGATATGCATGACATGTAGACGTGAGACAACAGATTGCCTGGAGCTGTTGGAGTGCTGAGGAAATCTAGCTCTTCCAAGGAGGCGTGTAGTGTGTTGCCTTACACTTAGCATATTGAGAGTGACTGGGAAAGGTTTCCGAGCCTGGATGTTTCTTAGCAACCCAGTGGAGCCTGCCGGTACTCGGTGTTCTTGCACGGAATAGGGTGCCCAGGCGAGATCCTAGGTGTCTTGAAAAGCGTAGTAACGTTAAAAGAAAGGAGAACTGCAACTCATGTCTCAAGGAAACTTCTCCACGTGCCGCTTCAGCAGGGCTCTTCAAGGCTTTACCTTGAGGAAAGGACTCACGTCAAGTTTCCTTGTAGCTCTAGAGCATCTCAGGAGGAGCTCCCACCCAGGCTATGAAAGCACCCTGTTGATTTCGAGAAAACTCGTTCCCTTCCCAGAGCCCTGCCTACAGTGACTAGAAACTCGTCCAAAACACTGGTATTTAGGTAGGTTCAAGGCGGCATGAATGGAGCTTTCAAAATGGGAAAGCAAGCCTTGTGCCATCAGGTCCCCGTTTCCAGTGAGCACGCAGCCTACCTCCTTGTGATTTCTACCAAGTTAATATACACTCTAGAGACACACTGGTCCCTTCCCTGAATAACGTGTTCTTGGCACGGAGTTCTGCATGTAGCGAACTGCCTCTCCCAAGGAATGCTCTAGGTACGCTATAGGGGCTTAGCCTCTTCTAAAACCCTGCAGTGTAAGAGGAAGAACTGTGCTTTGGTTACAGCAGGAACGCAAGCCAACTTTCTCCTGTAAGTATGGGGTCTTAAGGTATGACTTTATAGAAGGAATGTGAAAGAGTATTGGTTTCTCAGTGCGGCTCAGCCTAGGGCATTGAGGCAGATATGCATGACATGTAGACGTAAGACAACAGATTGCCTGGAGCTGTTGGAGTGCTGAGGAAATCTAGCTCTCCCAAGGAGGCGTGCAGTGTGTTGCCCTACCCTTAGCATATTGAGAGTGACTGGGAAAGGTTTCCGGGCCTGGATGTTTCTGAGCTTCCCAGTCGAGCATGCCGGTCCTCGGTCTTCGTGCAGGGAATAGGGTGCCCACGAGAGTTACTAGGTGTCTTCATAAGCGTACTAACGTTCAAAGAAAGCAGAACTGCAACTCATGTCTCCAGGAAACTGCTCCACGCTTCGGCTTCAGCAGGGCTCTTCAAGGCTTTACCTTGAGGAAACGACTCACGTCAAGTTTCCTTTGAGCTCTAGAGCGTCTCAGTTGGAGCTCCCACCCAGGCTACGAAAGCACCCTGTTGATTTAGAGAAAACTCGTTCCCTTCCCAGAGCCCTGCCTACAGTGACTAGAGACCCGTCCAAAACACTGGTATTTAGGTAGCTTCAAGGCAGCATGAATGGAGCTTTCAAAATGGGAAAGCAAGCCTTGTGCCATCAGGTCTCCGTTTCCAGGGAACAAGCAGCCTACCCCCTTGTGATGTCTACCAAGTAAATATTCCCTCAAACTACACAATGGTCCCTTCCCTGAAGAATGTTTTCTTAGCACGGAGTTCTGCATGTAGCGAACTGCCTCTCCCAAGGAACGCTTTGGTCTCGCTATCGGGGCTTAGGCTCTTCTAAAACCCTGCAGTGTAAGAGGAAGAACTGTGCTTTGGTTACAGGAGGAACGCAAGCCGAGTTTCTCCTCTAAGTATGGGGTCTTAAGGTATGACTTTGTAGAAGGAATGCGAAGCAGTTTTGATTTCTCAGTGCCGTTCAGCCTAGGGCATTGAGGCAATTTGCATGACATGTAGGACGTGAGAGAACAGATTACCTGGAGCTGTTGGAGTGCTGAGGAAATGTAGCTCTCCCAAGGAAGAGTGCAGTGTGTTGCCCTACACTTAGCATACACAGAGTGACTGGGAAAGGTATCCGGGCCTGGATGTTTCTTAGCAACCCAGTGGAGCCTGCCGGTACTCGGTGTTCTTGCACGGAATAGGGTGCCCAGGCGAGATCCTAGGTGTCTTGAAAAGCGTACTAATGTTAAATGAAAGGAGAACTGCAACTCATGTCTCAAGGAAACTTCTCCACGTTCCGCTTCAGCAGGGCTTTTCAAGGCTTTACCTTGAGGAAAGGACTCACGTCAAGTTTCCTTGAGGCTCTAGAGCGTCTCAGGAGGAGCTCCCACCCAGGCTATGAAAGCACCCTGTTGATTTAGAGAAAACTCGTTCCCTTCCCAGAGCCCTGCCTACAGTGACTAGAAACTCGTCCAAAACTCTGGTATTTAGGTAGGTTCAAGGCGGCATGAATGGAGCTTTCAAAATGGGAAAGCAAGCCTTGTGCCATCCGGTCTCCGTTTCCAGGGAACACGCAGCCTACCCCCTTGTGATGTCTACCAAGTAAATATTCCCTCAAACTACACAATGGTCCCTTCCCTGAAGAATGTTTTCTTGGCACGGAGTTCTGCATGTAGCGAACTGCCTCTCCCAAGGAACGCTTTGGTAACGCTTTCGGTGCTTAGGCTCATCTAAAACCCTGCAGTGTAAGAGGAAGAACTGTGCTTTGGTTACAGGAGGAATGCAAGCCAACTTTCTCCTGTAAGCATGGGGTCTTAAGGTATGACTTTGAAGAAGGAATGTGAAACAGTATTGGTTACTCAGTGCCACTCAGCCTAGGGCATTGAGGCAGATATGCATGACATGTAGACGTGAGACAACAGATTGCCTGGAGCTGTTGGAGTGCTGAGGAAATCTAGCTCTCCCAAGGAGGCGTGCAGTGTGTTGCCCTACACTTAGCATATTGAGAGTGACTGGGAAAGGTTTCCGGGCCTGGATGTTTCTGAGCTTCCCAGTCGAGCATGCCGGTCCTCGGTGTTCTTGCAGGGAATAGGGTGCCCACGAGAGTTACTAGGTGTCTTCATAAGCGTACTAACGTTCAAAGAAAGCAGAACTGCAACTCATGTCTCCAGGAAACTGCTCCACGCTTCGGCTTCAGCAGGGCTCTTCAAGGCTTTACCTTGAGGAAAGGACTCACGTCAAGTTTCCTTTGAGCTCTAGAGCTTCTAGGTGGAGCTCCCACCCAGGCTACGAAAGCACCCTGTTGATTTAGAGAAAACTCGTTCCCTTCCCAGAGCCCTGCCTACAGTGACTAGAGACTCGTCCAAAACACTGGTATTTAGGTAGCTTCAAGGCAGCATGAATGGAGCTTTCAAAATGGGAAAGCAAGCCTTGTGCCATCAGGTCTCCGTTTCCAGGGAACACGCAGCCTACCCCCTTGTGATGTCTACCAAGTAAATATTCCCTCAAACTACACAATGGTCCCTTCCCTGAAGAATGTTTTCTTGGCACGGAGTTCTGCATGTAGCGCTGGTAACGCTTTCGGGGTTTAGGCTCTTCTAAAACCCTGCAGTTAAGAGGAAGAACTGTGCTTTGGTTACAGGAGGAACGCAAGCCGAGTTTCTCCTGTAAGTATGGGGTCTTAAGGTATGACTTTGTAGAAGGAATGCAAAGCAGTTTGATTTCTCAGTGCCGCTCAGCCTAGGGTATTGAGGCAATTTGCATGACATGTAGGACGTGAGAGAACAGATTACCTGGAGCTGTTGGAGTGCTGAGGAAATGTAGCTCTCCCAAGGAAGAGTGCAGTGTGTTGCCCTACACTTAGCATACACAGAGTGACTGGGAAAGGTATCGGGGCCTGGATGTTTCTTAGCAACCCAGTGGAGCCTGCCGGTACTCGGTGTTCTTGCACGGAATAGGGTGCCCAGGCGAGATCCTAGGTGTCTTGAAAAGCGTAGTAACGTTAAAAGAAAGGAGAACTGCAACTCCTGTCTCAAGGAAACTTCTCCACGTGCCGCATCAGCAGGGCTTTTCAAGGCTTTACCTTGAGGAAAGGACTCACGTCAAGTTTCCTTGTAGCTCTAGAGCGTCTCAGGAGGAGCTCCCACCCGGCTATGAAAGCACCCTGTTGATTTCGAGAAAACTGGTTCCCTTCCCAGAGCCCTGCCTACAGTGACTAGAAACTCGTCCAAAACACTGGTATTTAGGTAGGTTCAAGGCGGCATGAATGGAGCTTTCAAAATGGGAAAGCAAGCCTTGTGCCATCAGGTCCCCGTTTCCAGTGAACACGCAGCCTACCTCCTTGTGATTTCTACCAAGATAATATACACTCTAGAGACACACTGTTCCCTTCCCTGAATAACGTGTTCTTGGCACGGAGTTCTGCATGTAGCGAACTGCCTCTCCCAAGGAATGCTCTAGGTACGCTATAGGGGCTTAGCCTCTTCTAAAACCCTGCAGTGTAAGAGGAAGAACTGTGCTTTGCTTACAGCAGGAACGCAAGCCAACTTTCTCCTGTAAGTATGGGGTCTTAAGGTATGACTTTGTAGAAGGAATGTGAAACAGTATTGGTTACTCAGTGCCACTCAGCCTAGGGCATTGAGGCAGATATGCATGACATGTAGACGTGAGACAACAGATTGCCTGGAGCTGTTGGAGTGCTGAGGAAATGTAGCTCTCCCAAGGAGGCGTGCAGTGTGTTGCCCTACCCTTAGCATATTGAGAGTGACTGGGAAAGGTTTCCGGGCCTGGATGTTTCTGAGCTTCCCAGTCGAGCATGCCAGTCCTCGGTCTTCGTGCAGGGAATAGGGTGCCCACGAGAGTTACTAGGTGTCTTCATAAGCGTACTAACGTTCAAAGAAAGCAGAACTGCAACTCATGTCTCCAGGAAACTGCTCCACGCTTCGGCTTCAGCAGGGCTCTTCAAGGCTTTACCTTGAGGAAAGGACTCACGTCAAGTTTCCTTTGAGCTCTAGAGCTTCTAGGTGGAGCTCCCACCCAGGCTACGAAAGCACCCTGTTGATTTAGAGAAAACTCGTTCCCTTCCCACAGCCCTGCCTACAGTGACTAGAGACCCGTCCAAAACACTGGTATTTAGGTAGCTTCAAGGCAGCATGAATGGAGCTTTCAAAATGGGAAAGCAAGCCTTGTGCCATCAGGTCTCCGTTTCCAGGGAACACGCAGCCTACCCCCTTGTGATGTCTACCAAGTAAATATTCCCTCAAACTACACAATGGTCCCTTCCCTGAAGAATGTTTTCTTGGCACGGAGTTCTGCATGTAGCGCTGGTAACGCTTTCGGGGCTTAGGCTCTTCTAAAACCCTGCAGTGTAAGAGGAAGAACTGTGCTTTGGTTACAGCAGGAACGCAAGGCAACTTTCTCCTGTAAGTATGGGGTCTTAAGGTATGACTTTGTAGAAGGAATGTGAAAGAGTATTGGTTTCTCAGTGCCGCTCAGCCTAGGGCACTGAGAGAGATATGCATGACATGTAGACGTGAGACAACAGATTGCCTGGAGCTGTTGGAGTGCTGAGGAAATCTAGCTCTCCCAAGGAGGCCTGTAGTGTTTTGCCTTACACTTAGCATATTGAGAGTGACTGGGAAAGGTTTCCGGGCCTGGATGTTTCTTAGCAACCCAGTGGAGCCTGCCGGTACTCGGTGTTCTTGCACGGAATAGGGTGCCCAGGCGAGATCCTAGGTGTCTTGAAAAGCGTAGTAACGTTAAAAGAAAGGAGAACTGCAACTCATGTCTCAAGGAAACATCTCCACGTGCCGCTTCAGCAGGGCTCTTCAAGGCTTTACCTTGAGGAAAGGACTCACGTCAAGTTTCCTTGTAGCTCTAGAGCGTCTCAGGAGGAGCTCCCACCCAGGCTATGAAAGCACCCTGTTGATTTCGAGAAAACTCGTTCCCTTCCCACAGCCCTGCCTACAGTGAGTAGAGACCCGTCCAAAACACTGGTATTTAGGTAGCTTCAAGGCAGCATGAATGGAGCTTTCAAAATGGGAAAGCAAGCCTTGTGCCATCCGGTCTCCGTTTCCAGTGAGCACGCAGCCTACCCCCTTGTGATGTCTACCAAGTAAATATTCCCTCAAACTACGCAATGGTCCCTTCCCTGAAGAATGTTTTCTTGGCACGGAGTTCTGCATGTAGCGAACTGCCTCTCCCAAGGAACGCTTTGGTAACACTTTCGGTGCTTAGGCTCTTCTAAAACCCTGCAGTGTAAGAGGAAGAACTGTGCTTTGGTTACAGGAGGAATGCAAGCCAACTTTCTCCTGTAAGTATGGGGTCTTAAGGTATGACTTTGTAGAAGGAATGTGAAACAGTATTGGTTAATCAGTGCCGCTCAGCCTAGGGTATTGAGGCAGATATGCATGACATGTAGACGTGAGACAACAGATTGCCTGGAGCTGTTGGAGTGCTGAGGAAATCTAGCTCTCCCAAGGAGGCGTGCAGTGTGTTGCCCTACCCTTAGCATATTGAGAGTGACTGGGAAAGGTTTCCGGGCCTGGATGTTTCTGAGCTTCCCAGTCGAGCATGCCGGTCCTCGGTGTTCTTGCAGGGAATAGGGTGCCCACGGGAGTTACTAGGTGTCTTCATAAGCGTACTAACGTTCAAAGAAAGCCGAACTGCAACTCGTGTCTCCAGGAAACTGCTCCACGCTTCGGCTTCAGCAGGGCTCTTCAAGGCTTTACCTTGAGGAAACGACTCACGTCAAGTTTCCTTTGAGCTCTAGAGCTTCTAGGTGGAGCTCCCACCCAGGCTACGAAAGCACCCTGTTGATTTAGAGAAAACTCGTTCCCTTCCCAGAGCCCTGCCTACAGTGACTAGAGACCCGTCCAAAACACTGGTATTTAGGTAGCTTCAAGGCAGCATGAATGGAGCTTTCAAAATGGGAAAGCAAGCCTTGTGCCATCAGGTCTCCGTTTCCAGGGAACACGCAGCCTACCCCCTTGTGATGTCTACCAAGTAAATATTCCCTCAAACTACACAATGGTCCCTTCCCTGAAGAATGTTTTCTTGGCACGGAGTTCTGCATGTAGCGCTGGTAACGCTTTCGGGGTTTAGGCTCTTCTAAAACCCTGCAGTGTAAGAGGAAGAACTGTGCTTTGGTTACAGGAGGAACGCAAGCCGAGTTTCTCCTGTAAGTATGGGGTCTTAAGGTATGACTTTGTAGAAGGAATGCAAAGCAGTTTTGATTTCTCAGTGCCGCTCAGCCTAGGGCATTGAGGCAATTTGCATGACATGTAGGACGTGAGAGAACAGATTACCTGGAGCTGTTGGAGTGCTGAGGAAATGTAGCTCTCCCAAGGAAGAGTGCAGTGTGTTGCCCTACACTTAGCATACACAGAGTGACTGGGAAAGGTATCCGGGCCTGGATGTTTCTTAGCAACCCAGTGGAGCCTGCCGGTATTCGGTGTTCTTGCACGGAATAGGGTGCCCAGGCGAGATCCTAGGTGTCTTGAAAAGTGTAGTAACGTTAAAAGAAAGGAGAACTGCAACTCCTGTTTCAAGGAAACTTCTCCACGTTCCGCTTCAGCAGGGCTTTTCAAGGCTTTACCTTGAGGAAAGGACTCACGTCAAGTTTCCTTGTAGCTCTAGAGCGTCTCAGGAGGAGCTCCCACCCAGGCTATGAAAGCACCCTGTTGATTTCGAGAAAACTCGTTCCCTTCCCACAGCCCTGCCTACAGTGAGTAGAGACCCGTCCAAAACACTGGTATTTAGGTAGCTTCAAGGCAGCATGAATGGAGCTTTCAAAATGGGAAAGCAAGCCTTGTGCCATCAGGTCTCCGTTTCCAGGGAACACGCAGCCTACCCCCTTGTGATGTCTACCAAGTAAATATTCCCTCAAACTACACAATGGTCCCTTCCCTGAAGAATGTTTTCTTGGCACGGAGTTCTGCATGTAGCGAACTGCCTCTCCCAAGGAACACTTTGGTAACGCTATCGGGGCTTAGGCTCTTCTAAAACCCTGCAGTGTAAGAGGAAGAACTGTGCTTTGGTTACAGCAGGAACGCAAGGCAACTTTCTCCTGTAAGTATGGGGTCTTAAGGTATGACTTTGTAGAAGGAATGTGAAAGAGTATTGGTTTCTCAGTGCGGCTCAGCCTAGGGCATTGAGGCAGATATGCATGACATGTAGACGTGAGACAACAGATTGCCTGGAGCTGTTGGAGTGCTGAGGAAATCTAGCTCTCCCAAGGAGGCGTGCAGTGTGTTGCCCTACCCTTAGCATATTGAGAGTGACTGGGAAAGGTTTCCGGGCCTGGATGTTTCTGAGCTTCCCAGTCGAGCATGCCGGTCCTCGTTGTTCTTGCAGGGAATAGGGTGCCCACGAGAGTTACTAGGTGTCTTCATAAGCGTACTAACGTTCAAAGAAAGCAGAACTGCAACTCATGTCTCCAGGAAACTGCTCCACGCTTCGGCTTCAGCAGGGCTCTTCAAGGCTTTACCTTGAGGAAACGACTCACGTCAAGTTTCCTTTGAGCTCTAGAGATTCTAGGTGGAGCTCCCACACAGGCTACGAAAGCACCCTGTTGATTTAGAGAAAACTCGTTCCCTTCCCACAGCCCTGCCTACAGTGACTAGAGACCCGTCCAAAACACTGGTATTTAGGTAGCTTCAAGGCAGCATGAATGGAGCTTTCAAAATGGGAAAGCAAGCCTTGTGCCATCAGGTCTCCGTTTCCAGGGAACACGCAGCCTACCCCCTTGTGATGTCTACCAAGTAAATATTCCCTCAAACTACACAATGGTCCCTTCCCTGAAGAATGTTTTCTTGGCACGGAGTTCTGCATGTAGCGAACTGCCTCTCCCAAGGAACGCTTTGGTAACGCTTTCGGTGCTTAGGCTCATCTAAAACCCTGCAGTGTTAGAGGAAGAACTGTGCTTTGGTTACAGCAGGAATGCAAGCCAACTTTCTCCTGTAAGTATGGGGTCTTAAGGTATGACTTTGTAGAAGGAATGTGAAAGAGTATTGGTTTCTCAGTGCGGCTCAGCCTAGGGCATTGAGGCAGATATGCATGACATGTAGACGTGAGACAACAGATTGCCTGGAGCTGTTGGAGTGCTGAGGAAATCTAGCTCTCCCAAGGAGGCGTGCAGTGTGTTGCCCTACCCTTAGCATATTGAGAGTGACTGGGAAAGGTTTCCGGGCCTGGATGTTTCTGAGCTTCCCAGTCGAGCATGCCAGTCCTCGGTCTTCGTGCAGGGAATAGGGTGCCCACGAGAGTTACTAGGTGTCTTCATAAGCGTACTAACGTTCAAAGAAAGCAGAACTGCAACTCATGTCTCCAGGAAACTGCTCCACGCTTCGGCTTCAGCAGGGCTCTTCAAGGCTTTACCTTGAGGAAACGACTCACGTCAAGTTTCCTTTGAGCTCTAGAGCGTCTCAGTTGGAGCTCCCACCCAGCATACGAAAGCACCCTGTTGATTTAGAGAAAACTCGTTCCCTTCCCAGAGCCCTGCCTACAGTGACTAGAGACCCGTCCAAAACACTGGTATTTAGGTAGCTTCAAGGCAGCATGAATGGAGCTTTCAAAATGGGAAAGCAAGCCTTGTGCCATCAGGTCTCCGTTTCCAGGGAACAAGCAGCCTACCCCCTTGTGATGTCTACCAAGTAAATATTCCCTCAAACTACACAATGGTCCCTTCCCTGAAGAATGTTTTCTTGGCACGGAGTTCTGCATGTAGCGAACTGCCTCTCCCAAGGAACGCTTTGGTAACGCTATCGGGGCTTAGGCTCTTCTAAAACCCTGCAGTGTAAGAGGAAGAACTGTGCTTTGGTTACAGCAGGAACGCAAGCCAACTTTCTCCTGTAAGTATGGGGTCTTAAGGTATGACTTTGTAGAAGGAATGTGAAAGAGTATTGGTTTCTCAGTGCCGCTCAGTCTAGGGCACTGAGAGAGATATGCATGACATGTAGACGTGAGACAACAGATTGCCTGGAGCTGTTGGAGTGCTGAGGAAATCTAGCTCTTCCAAGGAGGCGTGTAGTGTGTTGCCTTACACTTCGCATATTGAGAGTGACTGGGAAAGGTTTCCGGGCCTGGATGTTTCTTAGCAACCCAGTGGAGCCTGCCGGTACTCGGTGTTCTTGCACGGAATAGGGTGCCCAGGCGAGATCCTAGGTGTCTTGAAAAGCGTAGTAACGTTAAAAGAAAGGAGAACTGCAACTCATGTCTCAAGGAAACTTCTCCACGTGCCGCTTCAGCAGGGCTCTTCAAGGCTTTACCTTGAGGAAAGGACTCACGTCAAGTTTCCTTGTAGCTCTAGAGCGTCTCAGGAGGAGCTCCCACCCAGGCTATGAAAGCACCCTGTTGATTTCGAGAAAACTCGTTCCCTTCCCAGAGCCCTGCCTACAGTGACTAGAAACTCGTCCAAAACACTGGTATTTAGGTAGGTTCAAGGCGGCATGAATGGAGCTTTCAAAATGGGAAAGCAAGCCTTGTGCCATCAGGTCCCCGTTTCCAGTGAACACGCAGCCTACCTCCTTGTGATTTCTACCAAGTTAATATACACTCTAGAGACACACTGGTCCCTTCCCTGAATAACGTGTTCTTGGCACGGAGTTCTGCATGTAGCGAACTGCCTCTCCCAAGGAATGCTCTAGGTACGCTATAGGGGCTTAGCCTCTTCTAAAACCCTGCAGTGTAAGAGGAAGAACTGTGCTTTGGTTACAGCAGGAACGCAAACCAACTTTCTCCTGTAAGTATGGGGTCTTAAGGTATGACTTTGTAGAAGGAATGTGAAAGAGTATTGGTTTCACAGTGCGGCTCAGCCTAGGGCATTGAGGCAGATATGCATGACATGTAGACGTGAGACAACAGATTGCCTGGAGCTGTTGGAGTGCTGAGGAAATGTAGCTCTCCCAAGGAAGAGTGCAGTGTGTTGCCCTACACTTAGCATACACAGAGTGACTGGGAAAGGTATCCGGGCCTGGATGTTTCTTAGCAACCCAGTGGAGCCTGCCGGTACTCGGTGTTCTTGCACGGAATAGGGTGCCCAGGCGAGATCCTAGGTGTCTTGAAAAGCGTAGTAACGTTAAAAGAAAGGAGAACTGCAACTCATGTCTCAAGGAAACTTCTCCACGTTCCGCTTCAGCAGGGCTTTTCAAGGCTTTACCTTGAGAAAAGGACTCACGTCAAGTTTCCTTGAGGCTCTAGAGCGTCTCAGGAGGAGCTCCCACCCAGGCTATGAAAGCACCCTGTTGATTTAGAGAAAACTCGTTCCCTTCCCAGAGCCCTGCCTACAGTGACTAGAAACTCGTCCAAAACACTGGTATTTAGGTAGGTTCAAGGCGGCATGAATGGAGCTTTCAAAATGGGAAAGCAAGCCTTGTGCCATCCGGTCTCCGTTTCCAGTGAGCACGCAGCCTACCCCCTTGTGATGTCTACCAAGTAAATATTCCC
Source organism: Eubalaena glacialis (assembly GCF_028564815.1). NCBI lineage: Eukaryota > Metazoa > Chordata > Mammalia > Artiodactyla > Balaenidae > Eubalaena > Eubalaena glacialis. The sequence goes on along the minus strand of NC_083719.1, from coordinate 160,196,682 downwards.
TCAAACTACACAATGGTCCCTTCCCTGAAGAATGTTTTCTTGGCACGGAGTTCTGCATGTAGCGAACTGCCTCTCCCAAGGAACGCTTTGGTAACGCTTTCGGTGCTTAGGCTCATCTAAAACCCTGCAGTGTTAGAGGAAGAACTGTGCTTTGGTTACAGCAGGAATGCAAGCCAACTTTCTCCTGTAAGTATGGGGTCTTAAGGTATGACTTTGTAGAAGGAATGTGAAAGAGTATTGGTTTCTCAGTGCGGCTCAGCCTAGGGCATTGAGGCAGATATGCATGACATGTAGACGTGAGACTACTGATTGCCTGGAGCTGTTGGAGTGCTGAGGAAATCTAGCTCTCCCAAGGAGGCGTGCAGTGTGTTGCCCTACCCTTAGCATATTGAGAGTGACTGGGAAAGGTTTCCGGGCCTGGATGTTTCTGAGCTTCCCAGTCGAGCATGCCGGTCCTCGGTCTTCGTGCAGGGAATAGGGTGCCCACGGAAGTTTCTAGGTGTCTTCATAAGCGTACTAACGTTCAAAGAAAGCAGAACTGCAACTCATGTCTCCAGGAAACTGCTCCACGCTTCGGCTTCAGCAGGGCTCTTCAAGGCTTTACCTTGAGGAAACGACTCACGTCAAGTTTCCTTTGAGCTCTAGAGCGTCTCATTTGGAGCTCCCACCCAGGCTACGAAAGCACCCTGTTGATTTAGAGAAAACTCGTTCCCTTCCCACAGCCCTGCCTACAGTGACTAGAGACCCGTCCAAAACACTGGTATTTAGGTAGCTTCAAGGCAGCATGAATGGAGCTTTCAAAATGGGAAAGCAAGCCTTGTGCCATCAGGTCTCCGTTTCCAGGGAACAAGCAGCCTACCCCCTTGTGATGTCTACCAAGTAAATATTCCCTCAAACTACACAATGGTCCCTTCCCTGAAGAATGTTTTCTTGGCACGGAGTTCTGCATGTAGCGAACTGCCTCTCCCAAGGAACGCTTTGGTAACGCTATCGGGGCTTAGGCTCTTCTAAAACCCTGCAGTGTAAGAGGAAGAACTGCGCTTTGGTTACAGGAGGAACGCCAGCCGAGTTTCTCCTCTAAGTATGGGGTCTTAAGGTATGACTTTGTAGAAGGAATGTGAAAGAGTATTGGTTTCTCAGTGCCGCTCAGCCTAGGGTACTGAGAGAGATATGCATGACATGTAGACGTGAGACAACAGATTGCCTGGAGCTGTTGGAGTGCTGAGGAAATCTAGCTCTTCCAAGGAGGCGTGTAGTGTGTTGCCTTACACTTAGCATATTGAGAGTGACTGGGAAAGGTTTCCGGGCCTGGATGTTTCTTAGCAACCCAGTGGAGCCTGCCGGTACTCGGTGTTCTTGCACGGAATAGGGTGCCCAGGCGAGATCCTAGGTGTCTTGAAAAGCGTAGTAACGTTAAAATAAAGGAGAACTGCAACTCATGTCTCAAGGAAACTTCTCCACGTGCCGCTTCAGCAGGGCTCTTCAAGGCTTTACCTTGAGGAAAGGACTCACGTCAAGTTTCCTTGTAGCTCTAGAGCGTCTCAGGAGGAGCTCCCACCCAGGCTATGAAAGCACCCTGTTGATTTCGAGAAAACTCGTTCCCTTCCCAGAGCCCTGCCTACAGTGACTAGAAACTCGTCCAAAACTCTGGTATTTAGGTAGGTTCAAGGCGGCATGAATGGAGCTTTCAAAATGGGAAAGCAAGCCTTGTGCCATCCGGTCTCCGTTTCCAGTGAGCACGCAGCCTACCCCCTTGTGATGTCTACCAAGTAAATATTCCCTCGAACTACACAATGGTCCCTTCCCTGAAGAATGTTTTCTTGGCACGGAGTTCTGCATGTAGCGAACTGCCTCTCCTAAGGAACGCTTTGGTAACGCTTTCGGTGCTTAGGCTCATCTAAAACCCTGCAGTGTAAGAGGAAGAACTGTGCTTTGGTTACAGGAGGAATGCAAGCCAACTTTCTCCTGTAAGTATGGGGTCTTAAGGTATGACTTTGTAGAAAGAATGTGAAACAGTATTGGTTACTCAGTGCCGCTCAGCCTAGGGCATTGAGGCAGATATGCATGACATGTAGACGTGAGACAACAGATTGCCTGGAGCTGTTGGAGTGCTGAGGAAATCTAGCTCTCCCAAGGAGGCGTGCAGTGTGTTGCCCTACCCTTAGCATATTGAGAGTGACTGGGAAAGGTTTCCGGGCCTGGATGTTTCTGAGCTTCCCAGTCGAGCATGCCGGTCCTCGGTGTTCTTGCAGGGAATAGGGTGCCCACGAGAGTTACTAGGTGTCTTCATAAGCGTACTAACGTTCAAAGAAAGCAGAACTGCAACTCATGTCTCCAGGAAACTGCTCCACGCTTCGGCTTCAGCAGGGCTCTTCAAGGCTTTACCTTGAGGAAACGACTCACGTCAAGTTTCCTTTGAGCTCTAGAGCTTCTAGGTGGAGCTCCCACCCAGGCTACGAAAGCACCCTGTTGATTTAGAGAAAACTCGTTCCCTTCCCACAGCCCTGCCTACAGTGACTAGAGACCCGTCCAAAACACTGGTATTTAGGTAGCTTCAAGGCAGCATGAATGGAGCTTTCAAAATGGGAAAGCAAGCCTTGTGCCATCAGGTCTCCGTTTCCAGGGAACAAGCAGCCTACCCCCTTGTGATGTCTACCAAGTAAATATTCCCTCAAACTACACAATGGTCCCTTCCCTGAAGAATGTTTTCTTGGCACGGAGTTCTGCATGTAGCGAACTGCCTCTCCCAAGGAACGCTTTGGTAACGCTATCGGGGCTTAGGCTCTTCTAAAACCCTGCAGTGTAAGAGGAAGAACTGTGCTTTGGTTACAGGAGAAACGCCAGCCGAGTTTCTCCTCTAAGTATGGGGTCTTAAGGTATGACTTTGTAGAAGGAATGCGAAGCAGTTTTGATTTCTCAGTGCCGTTCAGCCTAGGGCATTGAGGCAATTTGCATGACATGTAGGACGTGAGAGAACAGATTACCTGGAGCTGTTGGAGTGCTGAGGAAATGTAGCTCTCCCAAGGAAGAGTGCAGTGTGTTGCCCTACACTTAGCATACACAGAGTGACTGGGAAAGGTATCCGGGCCTGGATGTTTCTTAGCAACCCAGTGGAGCCTGCCGGTACTCGGTGTTCTTGCACGGAATAGGGTGCCCAGGCGAGATCCTAGGTGTCTTGAAAAGCGTACTAATGTTAAAAGAAAGGAGAACTGCAACTCATGTCTCAAGGAAACTTCTCCACGTTCCGCTTCAGCAGGGCTTTTCAAGGCTTTACCTTGAGGAAAGGACTCACGTCAAGTTTCCTTGAGGCTCTAGAGCGTCTCAGGAGGAGCTCCCACCCAGGCTATGAAAGCACCCTGTTGATTTAGAGAAAACTCGTTCCCTTCCCAGAGCCCTGCCTACAGTGACTAGAAACTCGTCCAAAACTCTGGTATTTAGGTAGGTTCAAGGCGGCATGAATGGAGCTTTCAAAATGGGAAAGCAAGCCTTGTGCCATCCGGTCTCCGTTTCCAGTGAGCACGCAGCCTACCCCCTTGTGATGTCTACCAAGTAAATATTCCCTCAAACTACACAATGGTCCCTTCCCTGAAGAATGTTTTCTTGGCACGGAGTTCTGCATGTAGCGAACTGCCTCTCCCAAGGAACGCTTTGGTAACGCTTTCGGTGCTTAGGCTCATCTAAAACCCTGCAGTGTAAGAGGAAGAACTGTGCTTTGGTTACAGCAGGAACGCAAGCCAACTTTCTCCTGTAAGTATGGGGTCTTAAGGTATGACTTTGTAGAAGGAATGTGAAAGAGTATTGGTTTCTCAGTGCGGCTCAGCCTAGGGCATTGAGGCAGATATGCATGACATGTAGACGTAAGACAACAGATTGCCTGGAGCTGTTGGAGTGCTGAGGAAATCTAGCTCTCCCAAGGAGGCGTGCAGTGTGTTGCCCTACCCTTAGCATATTGAGAGTGACTGGGAAAGGTTTCCGGGCCTGGATGTTTCTGAGCTTCCCAGTCGAGCATGCCGGTCCTCGGTCTTCGTGCAGGGAATAGGGTGCCCACGAGAGTTACTAGGTGTCTTCATAAGCGTACTAACGTTCAAAGAAAGCAGAACTGCAACTCATGTCTCCAGGAAACTGCTCCACGCTTCCGCTTCAGCAGGGCTCTTCAAGGATTTACCTTGAGGAAACGACTCACCTCAAGTTTCCTTTGAGCTCTAGAGCGTCTCAGTTGGAGCTCCCACCCAGGCTACGGAAGCACCCTGTTGATTTAGAGAAAACTCGTTCCCTTCCCAGAGCCCTGCCTACAGTGACTAGAGACCCGTCCAAAACACTGGTATTTAGGTAGCTTCAAGGCAGCATGAATGGAGCTTTCAAAATGGGAAAGCAAGCCTTGTGCCATCAGGTCTCCGTTTCCAGGGAACACGCAGCCTACCCCCTTGTGATGTCTACTAAGTAAATATTCCCTCAAACTACACAATGGTCCCTTCCCTGAAGAATGTTTTCTTGGCACGGAGTTCTGCATGTAGCGAACTGCCTCTCCCAAGGAACGCTTTGGTAACGCTATCGGGGCTTAGGCTCTTCTAAAACCCTGCAGTGTAAGAGGAAGAACTGTGCTTTGGTTACAGCAGGAACGCAAGCCAACTTTCTCCTGTAAGTATGGGGTCTTAAGGTATGACTTTGTAGAAGGAATGTGAAAGAGTATTGGTTTCTCAGTGCCGCTCAGCCTAGGGCACTGAGAGAGATATGCATGACATGTAGACGTGAGACAACAGATTGCCTGGAGCTGTTGGAGTGCTGAGGAAATCTAGCTCTTCCAAGGAGGCGTGTAGTGTGTTGCCTTACACTTAGCATATTGAGAGTGACTGGGAAAGGTTTCCGGGCCTGGATGTTTCTTAGCAACCCAGTGGAGCCTGCCGGTACTCGGTGTTCTTGCACGGAATAGGGTGCCCAGGCGAGATCCTAGGTGTCTTGAAAAGCGTAGTAACTTTAAAAGAAAGGAGAACTGCAACTCATGTCTCAAGGAAACTTCTCCACGTGCCGCTTCAGCAGGGCTCTTCAAGGCTTTACCTTGAGGAAAGGACTCACGTCAAGTTTCCTTGTAGCTCTAGAGCGTCTCAGGAGGAGCTCCCACCCAGGCTATGAAAGCACCCTGTTGATTTCGAGAAAACTCGTTCCCTTCCCAGAGCCCTGCCTACAGTGACTAGAAACTCGTCCAAAACACTGGTATTTAGGTAGGTTCAAGGCGGCATGAATGGAGCTTTCAAAATGGGAAAGCAAGCCTTGTGCCATCAGGTCCCCGTTTCCAGTGAACACGCAGCCTACCTCCTTGTGATTTCTACCAAGTTAATATACACTCTAGAGACACACTGGTCCCTTCCCTGAATAACGTGTTCTTGGCACGGAGTTCTGCATGTAGCGAACTGCCTCTCCCAAGGAATGCTCTAGGTACGCTATAGGGGCTTAGCCTCTTCTAAAACCCTGCAGTGTAAGAGGAAGAACTGTGCTTTGGTTACAGCAGGAACGCAAGCCAACTTTCTCCTGTAAGTATGGGGTCTTAAGGTATGACTTTGTAGAAGGAATGTGAAAGAGTATTGGTTTCTCAGTGCGGCTCAGCCTAGGGCATTGAGGCAGATATGCATGACATGTAGACGTGAGACAACTGATTGCCTGGAGCTGTTGGAGTGCTGAGGAAATCTAGCTCTCCCAAGGAGGCGTGCAGTGTGTTGCCCTACCCTTAGCATATTGAGAGTGACTGGGAAAGGTTTCCGGGCCTGGATGTTTCTGAGCTTCCCAGTCGAGCATGCCGGTCCTCGGTCTTCGTGCAGGGAATAGGGTGCCCACGGGAGTTACTAGGTGTCTTCATAAGCGTACTAACGTTCAAAGAAAGCAGAACTGCAACTCATGTCTCCAGGAAACTGCTCCACGCTTCGGCTTCAGCAGGGCTCTTCAAGGCTTTACCTTGAGGAAACGACTCACGTCAAGTTTCCTTTGAGCTCTAGAGCGTCTCAGTTGGAGCTCCCACCCAGGCTACGAAAGCACCCTGTTGATTTAGAGAAACCTCGTTCCCTTCCCACAGCCCTGCCTACAGTGACTAGAGACCCGTCCAAAACACTGGTATTTAGGTAGCTTCAAGGCAGCATGAATGGAGCTTTCAAAATGGGAAAGCAAGCCTTGTGCCATCAGGTCTCCGTTTCCAGGAAACAAGCAGCCTACCCCCTTGTGATGTCTACCAAGTAAATATTCCCTCAAACTACACAATGGTCCCTTCCCTGAAGAATGTTTTCTTGGCACGGAGTTCTGCATGTAGCGAACTGCCTCTCCCAAGGAACGCTTTGGTAACGCTATCGGGGCTTAGGCTCTTCTAAAACCCTGCAGTGTAAGAGGAAGAACTGCGCTTTGGTTACAGGAGGAACGCCAGCCGAGTTTCTCCTCTAAGTATGGGGTCTTAAGGTATGACTTTGTAGAAGGAATGTGAAAGAGTATTGGTTTCTCAGTGCCGCTCAGCCTAGGGTACTGAGAGAGATATGCATGACATGTAGACGTGAGACAACAGATTGCCTGGAGCTGTTGGAGTGCTGAGGAAATCTAGCTCTTCCAAGGAGGCGTGTAGTGTGTTGCCTTACACTTAGCATATTGAGAGTGACTGGGAAAGGTTTCCGGGCCTGGATGTTTCTTAGCAACCCAGTGGAGCCTGCCGGTACTCGGTGTTCTTGCACGGAATAGGGTGCCCAGGCGAGATCCTAGGTGTCTTGAAAAGCGTAGTAACGTTAAAATAAAGGAGAACTGCAACTCATGTCTCAAGGAAACTTCTCCACGTGCCGCTTCAGCAGGGCTCTTCAAGGCTTTACCTTGAGGAAAGGACTCACGTCAAGTTTCCTTGTAGCTCTAGAGCGTCTCAGGAGGAGCTCCCACCCAGGCTATGAAAGCACCCTGTTGATTTCGAGAAAACTCGTTCCCTTCCCAGAGCCCTGCCTACAGTGACTAGAAACTCGTCCAAAACTCTGGTATTTAGGTAGGTTCAAGGCGGCATGAATGGAGCTTTCAAAATGGGAAAGCAAGCCTTGTGCCATCCGGTCTCCGTTTCCAGTGAGCACGCAGCCTACCCCCTTGTGATGTCTACCAAGTAAATATTCCCTCGAACTACACAATGGTCCCTTCCCTGAAGAATGTTTTCTTGGCACGGAGTTCTGCATGTAGCGAACTGCCTCTCCTAAGGAACGCTTTGGTAACGCTTTCGGTGCTTAGGCTCATCTAAAACCCTGCAGTGTAAGAGGAAGAACTGTGCTTTGGTTACAGGAGGAATGCAAGCCAACTTTCTCCTGTAAGTATGGGGTCTTAAGGTATGACTTTGTAGAAGGAATGTGAAACAGTATTGGTTACTCAGTGCCGCTCAGCCTAGGGCATTGAGGCAGATATGCATGACATGTAGACGTGAGACAACAGATTGCCTGGAGCTGTTGGAGTGCTGAGGAAATCTAGCTCTCCCAAGGAGGCGTGCAGTGTGTTGCCCTACCCTTAGCATATTGAGAGTGACTGGGAAAGGTTTCCGGGCCTGGATGTTTCTGAGCTTCCCAGTCGAGCATGCCGGTCCTCGGTGTTCTTGCAGGGAATAGGGTGCCCACGAGAGTTACTAGGTGTCTTCATAAGCGTACTAACGTTCAAAGAAAGCAGAACTGCAACTCATGTCTCCAGGAAACTGCTCCACGCTTCGGCTTCAGCAGGGCTCTTCAAGGCTTTACCTTGAGGAAACGACTCACGTCAAGTTTCCTTTGAGCTCTAGAGCTTCTAGGTGGAGCTCCCACCCAGGCTACGAAAGCACCCTGTTGATTTAGAGAAAACTCGTTCCCTTCCCACAGCCCTGCGTACAGTGACTAGAGACCCGTCCAAAACACTGGTATTTAGGTAGCTTCAAGGCAGCATGAATGGAGCTTTCAAAATGGGAAAGCAAGCCTTGTGCCATCAGGTCTCCATTTCCAGGGAACAAGCAGCCTACCCCCTTGTGATGTCTACCAAGTAAATATTCCCTCAAACTACACAATGGTCCCTTCCCTGAAGAATGTTTTCTTGGCACGGAGTTCTGCATGTAGCGAACTGCCTCTCCCAAGGAACGCTTTGGTAACGCTATCGGGGCTTAGGCTCTTCTAAAACCCTGCAGTGTAAGAGGAAGAACTGTGCTTTGGTTACAGGAGGAACGCCAGCCGAGTTTCTCCTCTAAGTATGGGGTCTTAAGGTATGACTTTGTAGAAGGAATGCGAAGCAGTTTTGATTTCTCAGTGCCGTTCAACCTAGGGCATTGAGGCAATTTGCATGACATGTAGGACGTGAGAGAACAGATTACCTGGAGCTGTTGGAGTGCTGAGGAAATGTAGCTCTCCCAAGGAAGAGTGCAGTGTGTTGCCCTACACTTAGCATACACAGAGTGACTGGGAAAGGTATCCGGGCCTGGATGTTTCTTAGCAACCCAGTGGAGCCTGCCGGTACTCGGTGTTCTTGCACGGAATAGGGTGCCCAGGCGAGATCCTAGGTGTCTTGAAAAGCGTACTAATGTTAAAAGAAAGGAGAACTGCAACTCATGTCTCAAGGAAACTTCTCCACGTTCCGCTTCAGCAGGGCTTTTCAAGGCTTTACCTTGAGGAAAGGACTCACGTCAAGTTTCCTTGAGGCTCTAGAGCGTCTCAGGAGGAGCTCCCACCCAGGCTATGAAAGCACCCTGTTGATTTAGAGAAAACTCGTTCCCTTCCCAGAGCCCTGCCTACAGTGACTAGAAACTCGTCCAAAACTCTGGTATTTAGGTAGGTTCAAGGCGGCATGAATGGAGCTTTCAAAATGGGAAAGCAAGCCTTGTGCCATCCGGTCTCCGTTTCAGGTGAGCACGCAGCCTACCCCCTTGTGATGTCTACCAAGTAAATATTCCCTCAAACTACACAATGGTCCCTTCCCTGAAGAATGTTTTCTTGGCACGGAGTTCTGCATGTAGCGAACTGCCTCTCCCAAGGAACGCTTTGGTAACGCTTTCGGTGCTTAGGCATATCTAAAACCCTGCACTGTAAGAGGAAGAACTGTGCTTTGGTTACAGCAGGAATGCAAGCCAACTTTCTCCTGTAAGTATGGGGTCTTAAGGTATGACTTTGTAGAAGGAATGTGAAAGAGTATTGGTTTCTCAGTGCGGCTCAGCCTAGGGCATTGAGGCAGATATGCATGACATGTAGACGTGAGACAACAGATTGCCTGGAGCTGTTGGAGTGCTGAGGAAATCTAGCTCTCCCAAGGAGGCGTGCAGTGTGTTGCCCTACCCTTAGCATATTGAGAGTGACTGGGAAAGGTTTCCGGGCCTGGATGTTTCTGAGCTTCCCAGTCGAGCATGCCGGTCCTCGGTCTTCGTGCAGGGAATAGGGTGCCCACGAGAGTTACTAGGTGTCTTCATAAGCGTACTAACGTTCAAAGAAAGCAGAACTGCAACTCATGTCTCCAGGAAACTGCTCCACGCTTCGGCTTCAGCAGGGCTCTTCAAGGCTTTACCTTGAGGAAACGACTCACGTCAAGTTTCCTTTGAGCTCTAGAGCTTCTAGGTGGAGCTCCCACCCAGGCTACGAAAGCACCCTGTTGATTTCGAGAAAACTCGTTCCCTTCCCACAGCCCTGCCTACAGTGACTAGAGACCCGTCCAAAACACTGGTATTTAGGTAGCTTCAAGGCAGCATGAATGGAGCTTTCAAAATGGGAAAGCAAGCCTTGTGCCATCAGGTCTCCGTTTCCAGGGAACAAGCAGCCTACCCCCTTGTGATGTCTACCAAGTAAATATTCCCTCAAACTACACAATGGTCCCTTCCCTGAAGAATGTTTTCTTGGCACGGAGTTCTGCATGTAGCGAACTGCCTCTCCCAAGGAACGCTTTGGTAACGCTATCGGGGCTTAGGCTCTTCTAAAACCCTGCAGTGTAAGAGGAAGAACTGTGCTTTGGTTACAGGAGGAACGCCAGCCGAGTTTCTCCTCTAAGTATGGGGTCTTAAGGTATGACTTTGTAGAAGGAATGCGAAGCAGTTTTGATTTCTCAGTGCCGTTCAGCCTAGGGCATTGAGGCAATTTGCATGACATGTAGGACGTGAGAGAACAGATTACCTGGAGCTGTTGGAGTGCTGAGGAAATGTAGCTCTCCCAAGGAAGAGTGCAGTGTGTTGCCCTACACTTAGCATACACAGAGTGACTGGGAAAGGTATCCGGGCCTGGATGTTTCTTAGCAACCCAGTGGAGCCTGCCGGTACTCGGTGTTCTTGCACGGAATAGGGTGCCCAGGCGAGATCCTAGGTGTCTTGAAAAGCGTACTAATGTTAAAAGAAAGGAGAACTGCAACTCATGTCTCAAGGAAACTTCTCCACGTTCCGCTTCAGCAGGGCTTTTCAAGGCTTTACCTTGAGGAAAGGACTCACGTCAAGTTTCCTTGAGGCTCTAGAGCGTCTCAGGAGGAGCTCCCACCCAGGCTATGAAAGCACCCTGTTGATTTAGAGAAAACTCGTTCCCTTCCCAGAGCCCTGCCTACAGTGACTAGAAACTCGTCCAAAACTCTGGTATTTAGGTAGGTTCAAGGCGGCATGAATGGAGCTTTCAAAATGGGAAAGCAAGCCTTGTGCCATCCGGTCTCCGTTTCCAGTGAGCACGCAGCCTACCCCCTTGTGATGTCTACCAAGTAAATATTCCCTCAAACTACACAATGGTCCCTTCCCTGAAGAATGTTTTCTTGGCACGGAGTTCTGCATGTAGCGAACTGCCTCTCCCAAGGAACGCTTTGGTAACGCTTTCGGTGCTTAGGCTCATCTAAAACCCTGCAGTGTAAGAGGAAGAACTGTGCTTTGGTTACAGGAGGAATGCAAGCCAACTTTCTCCTGTAAGTATGGGGTCTTAAGGTATGACTTTGTAGAAGGAATGTGAAACAGTATTGGTTACTCAGTGCCGCTCAGCCTAGGGCATTGAGGCAGATATGCATGACATGTAGACGTGAGACAACAGATTGCCTGGAGCTGTTGGAGTGCTGAGGAAATCTAGCTCTTCCAAGGAGGCGTGCAGTGTGTTGCCCTACCCTTAGCATATTGAGAGTGACTGGGAAAGGTTTCCGGGCCTGGATGTTTCTGAGCTTCCCAGTCGAGCATGCCGGTCCTCGGTGTTCTTGCAGGGAATAGGGTGCCCACGAGAGTTACTAGGTGTCTTCATAAGCGTACTAACGTTCAAAGAAAGCAGAACTGCAACTCATGTCTCCAGGAAACTGCTCCACGCTTCGGCTTCAGCAGGGCTCTTCAAGGCTTTACCTTGAGGAAACGACTCACGTCAAGTTTCCTTTGAGCTCTAGAGCTTCTAGGTGGAGCTCCCACCCAGGCTACGAAAGCACCCTGTTGATTTAGAGAAAACTCGTTCCCTTCCCGCAGCCCTGCCTACAGTGACTAGAGACCCGTCCAAAACACTGGTATTTAGGTAGCTTCAAGGCAGCATGAATGGAGCTTTCAAAATGGGAAAGCAAGCCTTGTGCCATCAGGTCTCCGTTTCCAGGGAACACGCAGCCTACCCCCTTGTGATGTCTACCAAGTAAATATTCCCTCAAACTACACAATGGTCCCTTCCCTGAAGAATGTTTTCTTGGCACGGAGTTCTGCATGTAGCGAACTGCCTCTCCCAAGGAACGCTTTGGTAACGCTATCGGGGCTTAGGCTCTTCTAAAACCCTGCAGTGTAAGAGGAAGAACTGTGCTTTGGTTACAGCAGGAACGCAAGCCAACTTTCTCCTGTAAGTATGGGGTCTTAAGGTATGACTTTGTAGAAGGAATGTGAAAGAGTATTGGTTTCTCAGTGCCGCTCAGCCTAGGGCACTGAGAGAGATATGCATGACATGTAGACGTGAGACAACAGATTGCCTGGAGCTGTTGGAGTGCTGAGGAAATCTAGCTCTTCCAAGGAGGCGTGTAGTGTGTTGCCTTACACTTAGCATATTGAGAGTGACTGGGAAAGGTTTCCGGGCCTGGATGTTTCTTAGCAACCCAGTGGAGCCTGCCGGTACTCGGTGTTCTTGCACGGAATAGGGTGCCCAGGCGAGATCCTAGGTGTCTTGAAAAGCGTAGTAACTTTAAAAGAAAGGAGAACTGCAACTCATGTCTCAAGGAAACTTCTCCACGTGCCGCTTCAGCAGGGCTCTTCAAGGCTTTACCTTGAGGAAAGGACTCACGTCAAGTTTCCTTGTAGCTCTAGAGCGTCTCAGGAGGAGCTCCCACCCAGGCTATGAAAGCACCCTGTTGATTTCGAGAAAACTCGTTCCCTTCCCAGAGCCCTGCCTACAGTGACTAGAAACTCGTCCAAAACACTGGTATTTAGGTAGGTTCAAGGCGGCATGAATGGAGCTTTCAAAATGGGAAAGCAAGCCTTGTGCCATCAGGTCCCCGTTTCCAGTGAACACGCAGCCTACCTCCTTGTGATTTCTACCAAGTTAATATACACTCTAGAGACACACTGCTCCCTTCCCTGAATAACGTGTTCTTGGCACGGAGTTCTGCATGTAGCGAACTGCCTCTCCCAAGGAATGCTCTAGGTACGCTATAGGGGCTTAGCCTCTTCTAAAACCCTGCAGTGTAAGAGGAAGAACTGTGCTTTGGTTACAGCAGGAACGCAAGCCAACTTTCTCCTGTAAGTATGGGGTCTTAAGGTATGACTTTGTAGAAGGAATGTGAAAGAGTATTGGTTTCTCAGTGCGGCTCAGCCTAGGGCATTGAGGCAGATATGCATGACATGTAGACGTGAGACAACTGATTGCCTGGAGCTGTTGGAGTGCTGAGGAAATCTAGCTCTCCCAAGGAGGCGTGCAGTGTGTTGCCCTACCCTTAGCATATTGAGAGTGACTGGGAAAGGTTTCCGGGCCTGGATGTTTCTGAGCTTCCCAGTCGAGCATGCCGGTCCTCGGTCTTCGTGCAGGGAATAGGGTGCCCACGGGAGTTACTAGGTGTCTTCATAAGCGTACTAACGTTCAAAGAAAGCAGAACTGCAACTCATGTCTCCAGGAAACTGCTCCACGCTTCGGCTTCAGCAGGGCTCTTCAAGGCTTTACCTTGAGGAAACGACTCACGTCAAGTTTCCTTTGAGCTCTAGAGCGTCTCAGTTGGAGCTCCCACCCAGGCTACGAAAGCACCCTGTTGATTTAGAGAAACCTCGTTCCCTTCCCACAGCCCTGCCTACAGTGACTAGAGACCCGTCCAAAACACTGGTATTTAGGTAGCTTCAAGGCAGCATGAATGGAGCTTTCAAAATGGGAAAGCAAGCCTTGTGCCATCAGGTCTCCGTTTCCAGGAAACAAGCAGCCTACCCCCTTGTGATGTCTACCAAGTAAATATTCCCTCAAACTACACAATGGTCCCTTCCCTGAAGAATGTTTTCTTGGCACGGAGTTCTGCATGTAGCGAACTGCCTCTCCCAAGGAACGCTTTGGTAACGCTATCGGGGCTTAGGCTCTTCTAAAACCCTGCAGTGTAAGAGGAAGAACTGCGCTTTGGTTACAGGAGGAACGCCAGCCGAGTTTCTCCTCTAAGTATGGGGTCTTAAGGTATGACTTTGTAGAAGGAATGTGAAAGAGTATTGGTTTCTCAGTGCCGCTCAGCCTAGGGTACTGAGAGAGATATGCATGACATGTAGACGTGAGACAACAGATTGCCTGGAGCTGTTGGAGTGCTGAGGAAATCTAGCTCTTCCAAGGAGGCGTGTAGTGTGTTGCCTTACACTTAGCATATTGAGAGTGACTGGGAAAGGTTTCCGGGCCTGGATGTTTCTTAGCAACCCAGTGGAGCCTGCCGGTACTCGGTGTTCTTGCACGGAATAGGGTGCCCAGGCGAGATCCTAGGTGTCTTGAAAAGCGTAGTAACGTTAAAATAAAGGAGAACTGCAACTCATGTCTCAAGGAAACTTCTCCACGTGCCGCTTCAGCAGGGCTCTTCAAGGCTTTACCTTGAGGAAAGGACTCACGTCAAGTTTCCTTGTAGCTCTAGAGCGTCTCAGGAGGAGCTCCCACCCAGGCTATGAAAGCACCCTGTTGATTTCGAGAAAACTCGTTCCCTTCCCAGAGCCCTGCCTACAGTGACTAGAAACTCGTCCAAAACTCTGGTATTTAGGTAGGTTCAAGGCGGCATGAATGGAGCTTTCAAAATGGGAAAGCAAGCCTTGTGCCATCCGGTCTCCGTTTCCAGTGAGCACGCAGCCTACCCCCTTGTGATGTCTACCAAGTAAATATTCCCTCGAACTACACAATGGTCCCTTCCCTGAAGAATGTTTTCTTGGCACGGAGTTCTGCATGTAGCGAACTGCCTCTCCTAAGGAACGCTTTGGTAACGCTTTCGGTGCTTAGGCTCATCTAAAACCCTGCAGTGTAAGAGGAAGAACTGTGCTTTGGTTACAGGAGGAATGCAAGCCAACTTTCTCCTGTAAGTATGGGGTCTTAAGGTATGACTTTGTAGAAGGAATGTGAAACAGTATTGGTTACTCAGTGCCGCTCAGCCTAGGGCATTGAGGCAGATATGCATGACATGTAGACGTGAGACAACAGATTGCCTGGAGCTGTTGGAGTGCTGAGGAAATCTAGCTCTCCCAAGGAGGCGTGCAGTGTGTTGCCCTACCCTTAGCATATTGAGAGTGACTGGGAAAGGTTTCCGGGCCTGGATGTTTCTGAGCTTCCCAGTCGAGCATGCCGGTCCTCGGTGTTCTTGCAGGGAATAGGGTGCCCACGAGAGTTACTAGGTGTCTTCATAAGCGTACTAACGTTCAAAGAAAGCAGAACTGCAACTCATGTCTCCAGGAAACTGCTCCACGCTTCGGCTTCAGCAGGGCTCTTCAAGGCTTTACCTTGAGGAAACGACTCACGTCAAGTTTCCTTTGAGCTCTAGAGCTTCTAGGTGGAGCTCCCACCCAGGCTACGAAAGCACCCTGTTGATTTAGAGAAAACTCGTTCCCTTCCCACAGCCCTGCGTACAGTGACTAGAGACCCGTCCAAAACACTGGTATTTAGGTAGCTTCAAGGCAGCATGAATGGAGCTTTCAAAATGGGAAAGCAAGCCTTGTGCCATCAGGTCTCCATTTCCAGGGAACAAGCAGCCTACCCCCTTGTGATGTCTACCAAGTAAATATTCCCTCAAACTACACAATGGTCCCTTCCCTGAAGAATGTTTTCTTGGCACGGAGTTCTGCATGTAGCGAACTGCCTCTCCCAAGGAACGCTTTGGTAACGCTATCGGGGCTTAGGCTCTTCTAAAACCCTGCAGTGTAAGAGGAAGAACTGTGCTTTGGTTACAGGAGGAACGCCAGCCGAGTTTCTCCTCTAAGTATGGGGTCTTAAGGTATGACTTTGTAGAAGGAATGCGAAGCAGTTTTGATTTCTCAGTGCCGTTCAGCCTAGGGCATTGAGGCAATTTGCATGACATGTAGGACGTGAGAGAACAGATTACCTGGAGCTGTTGGAGTGCTGAGGAAATGTAGCTCTCCCAAGGAAGAGTGCAGTGTGTTGCCCTACACTTAGCATACACAGAGTGACTGGGAAAGGTATCCGGGCCTGGATGTTTCTTAGCAACCCAGTGGAGCCTGCCGGTACTCGGTGTTCTTGCACGGAATAGGGTGCCCAGGCGAGATCCTAGGTGTCTTGAAAAGCGTACTAATGTTAAAAGAAAGGAGAACTGCAACTCATGTCTCAAGGAAACTTCTCCACGTTCCGCTTCAGCAGGGCTTTTCAAGGCTTTACCTTGAGGAAAGGACTCACGTCAAGTTTCCTTGAGGCTCTAGAGCGTCTCAGGAGGAGCTCCCACCCAGGCTATGAAAGCACCCTGTTGATTTAGAGAAAACTCGTTCCCTTCCCAGAGCCCTGCCTACAGTGACTAGAAACTCGTCCAAAACTCTGGTATTTAGGTAGGTTCAAGGCGGCATGAATGGAGCTTTCAAAATGGGAAAGCAAGCCTTGTGCCATCCGGTCTCCGTTTCAGGTGAGCACGCAGCCTACCCCCTTGTGATGTCTACCAAGTAAATATTCCCTCAAACTACACAATGGTCCCTTCCCTGAAGAATGTTTTCTTGGCACGGAGTTCTGCATGTAGCGAACTGCCTCTCCCAAGGAACGCTTTGGTAACGCTTTCGGTGCTTAGGCATATCTAAAACCCTGCACTGTAAGAGGAAGAACTGTGCTTTGGTTACAGCAGGAATGCAAGCCAACTTTCTCCTGTAAGTATGGGGTCTTAAGGTATGACTTTGTAGAAGGAATGTGAAAGAGTATTGGTTTCTCAGTGCGGCTCAGCCTAGGGCATTGAGGCAGATATGCATGACATGTAGACGTGAGACAACAGATTGCCTGGAGCTGTTGGAGTGCTGAGGAAATCTAGCTCTCCCAAGGAGGCGTGCAGTGTGTTGCCCTACCCTTAGCATATTGAGAGTGACTGGGAAAGGTTTCCGGGCCTGGATGTTTCTGAGCTTCCCAGTCGAGCATGCCGGTCCTCGGTCTTCGTGCAGGGAATAGGGTGCCCACGAGAGTTACTAGGTGTCTTCATAAGCGTACTAACGTTCAAAGAAAGCAGAACTGCAACTCATGTCTCCAGGAAACTGCTCCACGCTTCGGCTTCAGCAGGGCTCTTCAAGGCTTTACCTTGAGGAAACGACTCACGTCAAGTTTCCTTTGAGCTCTAGAGCTTCTAGGTGGAGCTCCCACCCAGGCTACGAAAGCACCCTGTTGATTTCGAGAAAACTCGTTCCCTTCCCACAGCCCTGCCTACAGTGACTAGAGACCCGTCCAAAACACTGGTATTTAGGTAGCTTCAAGGCAGCATGAATGGAGCTTTCAAAATGGGAAAGCAAGCCTTGTGCCATCAGGTCTCCGTTTCCAGGGAACAAGCAGCCTACCCCCTTGTGATGTCTACCAAGTAAATATTCCCTCAAACTACACAATGGTCCCTTCCCTGAAGAATGTTTTCTTGGCACGGAGTTCTGCATGTAGCGAACTGCCTCTCCCAAGGAACGCTTTGGTAACGCTATCGGGGCTTAGGCTCTTCTAAAACCCTGCAGTGTAAGAGGAAGAACTGTGCTTTGGTTACAGGAGGAACGCCAGCCGAGTTTCTCCTCTAAGTATGGGGTCTTAAGGTATGACTTTGTAGAAGGAATGCGAAGCAGTTTTGATTTCTCAGTGCCGTTCAGCCTAGGGCATTGAGGCAATTTGCATGACATGTAGGACGTGAGAGAACAGATTACCTGGAGCTGTTGGAGTGCTGAGGAAATGTAGCTCTCCCAAGGAAGAGTGCAGTGTGTTGCCCTACACTTAGCATACACAGAGTGACTGGGAAAGGTATCCGGGCCTGGATGTTTCTTAGCAACCCAGTGGAGCCTGCCGGTACTCGGTGTTCTTGCACGGAATAGGGTGCCCAGGCGAGATCCTAGGTGTCTTGAAAAGCGTACTAATGTTAAAAGAAAGGAGAACTGCAACTCATGTCTCAAGGAAACTTCTCCACGTTCCGCTTCAGCAGGGCTTTTCAAGGCTTTACCTTGAGGAAAGGACTCACGTCAAGTTTCCTTGAGGCTCTAGAGCGTCTCAGGAGGAGCTCCCACCCAGGCTATGAAAGCACCCTGTTGATTTAGAGAAAACTCGTTCCCTTCCCAGAGCCCTGCCTACAGTGACTAGAAACTCGTCCAAAACTCTGGTATTTAGGTAGGTTCAAGGCGGCATGAATGGAGCTTTCAAAATGGGAAAGCAAGCCTTGTGCCATCCGGTCTCCGTTTCCAGTGAGCACGCAGCCTACCCCCTTGTGATGTCTACCAAGTAAATATTCCCTCAAACTACACAATGGTCCCTTCCCTGAAGAATGTTTTCTTGGCACGGAGTTCTGCATGTAGCGAACTGCCTCTCCCAAGGAACGCTTTGGTAACGCTTTCGGTGCTTAGGCTCATCTAAAACCCTGCAGTGTAAGAGGAAGAACTGTGCTTTGGTTACAGGAGGAATGCAAGCCAACTTTCTCCTGTAAGTATGGGGTCTTAAGGTATGACTTTGTAGAAGGAATGTGAAACAGTATTGGTTACTCAGTGCCGCTCAGCCTAGGGCATTGAGGCAGATATGCATGACATGTAGACGTGAGACAACAGATTGCCTGGAGCTGTTGGAGTGCTGAGGAAATCTAGCTCTTCCAAGGAGGCGTGCAGTGTGTTGCCCTACCCTTAGCATATTGAGAGTGACTGGGAAAGGTTTCCGGGCCTGGATGTTTCTGAGCTTCCCAGTCGAGCATGCCGGTCCTCGGTGTTCTTGCAGGGAATAGGGTGCCCACGAGAGTTACTAGGTGTCTTCATAAGCGTACTAACGTTCAAAGAAAGCAGAACTGCAACTCATGTCTCCAGGAAACTGCTCCACGCTTCGGCTTCAGCAGGGCTCTTCAAGGCTTTACCTTGAGGAAACGACTCACGTCAAGTTTCCTTTGAGCTCTAGAGCTTCTAGGTGGAGCTCCCACCCAGGCTACGAAAGCACCCTGTTGATTTAGAGAAAACTCGTTCCCTTCCCGCAGCCCTGCCTACAGTGACTAGAGACCCGTCCAAAACACTGGTATTTAGGTAGCTTCAAGGCAGCATGAATGGAGCTTTCAAAATGGGAAAGCAAGCCTTGTGCCATCAGGTCTCCGTTTCCAGGGAACACGCAGCCTACCCCCTTGTGATGTCTACCAAGTAAATATTCCCTCAAACTACACAATGGTCCCTTCCCTGAAGAATGTTTTCTTGGCACGGAGTTCTGCATGTAGCGAACTGCCTCTCCCAAGGAACGCTTTGGTAACGCTATCGGGGCTTAGGCTCTTCTAAAACCCTGCAGTGTAAGAGGAAGAACTGTGCTTTGGTTACAGCAGGAACGCAAGCCAACTTTCTCCTGTAAGTATGGGGTCTTAAGGTATGACTTTGTAGAAGGAATGTGAAAGAGTATTGGTTTCTCAGTGCCGCTCAGCCTAGGGCACTGAGAGAGATATGCATGACATGTAGACGTGAGACAACAGATTGCCTGGAGCTGTTGGAGTGCTGAGGAAATCTAGCTCTTCCAAGGAGGCGTGTAGTGTGTTGCCTTACACTTAGCATATTGAGAGTGACTGGGAAAGGTTTCCGGGCCTGGATGTTTCTTAGCAACCCAGTGGAGCCTGCCGGTACTCGGTGTTCTTGCACGGAATAGGGTGCCCAGGCGAGATCCTAGGTGTCTTGAAAAGCGTAGTAACTTTAAAAGAAAGGAGAACTGCAACTCATGTCTCAAGGAAACTTCTCCACGTGCCGCTTCAGCAGGGCTCTTCAAGGCTTTACCTTGAGGAAAGGACTCACGTCAATTTTCCTTGTAGCTCTAGAGCGTCTCAGGAGGAGCTCCCACCCAGGCTATGAAAGCACCCTGTTGATTTCGAGAAAACTCGTTCCCTTCCCAGAGCCCTGCCTACAGTGACTAGAAACTCGTCCAAAACACTGGTATTTAGGTAGGTTCAAGGCGGCATGAATGGAGCTTTCAAAATGGGAAAGCAAGCCTTGTGCCATCAGGTCCCCGTTTCCAGTGAACACGCAGCCTACCTCCTTGTGATTTCTACCAAGTTAATATACACTCTAGAGACACACTGCTCCCTTCCCTGAATAACGTGTTCTTGGCACGGAGTTCTGCATGTAGCGAACTGCCTCTCCCAAGGAATGCTCTAGGTACGCTATAGGGGCTTAGCCTCTTCTAAAACCCTGCAGTGTAAGAGGAAGAACTGTGCTTTGGTTACAGCAGGAACGCAAGCCAACTTTCTCCTGTAAGTATGGGGTCTTAAGGTATGACTTTGTAGAAGGAATGTGAAAGAGTATTGGTTTCTCAGTGCGGCTCAGCCTAGGGCATTGAGGCAGATATGCATGACATGTAGACGTGAGACAACTGATTGCCTAGAGCTGTTGGAGTGCTGAGGAAATCTAGCTCTCCCAAGGAGGCGTGCAGTGTGTTGCCCTACCCTTAGCATATTGAGAGTGACTGGGAAAGGTTTCCGGGCCTGGATGTTTCTGAGCTTCCCAGTCGAGCATGCCGGTCCTCGGTCTTCGTGCAGGGAATAGGGTGCCCACGGGAGTTACTAGGTGTCTTCATAAGCGTACTAACGTTCAAAGAAAGCAGAACTGCAACTCATGTCTCCAGGAAACTGCTCCACGCTTCGGCTTCAGCAGGGCTCTTCAAGGCTTTACCTTGAGGAAACGACTCACGTCAAGTTTCCTTTGAGCTCTAGAGCGTCTCAGTTGGAGCTCCCACCCAGGCTACGAAAGCACCCTGTTGATTTAGAGAAACCTCGTTCCCTTCCCACAGCCCTGCCTACAGTGACTAGAGACCCGTCCAAAACACTGGTATTTAGGTAGCTTCAAGGCAGCATGAATGGAGCTTTCAAAATGGGAAAGCAAGCCTTGTGCCATCAGGTCTCCGTTTCCAGGGAACAAGCAGCCTACCCCCTTGTGATGTCTACCAAGTAAATATTCCCTCAAACTACACAATGGTCCCTTCCCTGAAGAATGTTTTCTTGGCACGGAGTTCTGCATGTAGCGAACTGCCTCTCCCAAGGAACGCTTTGGTAACGCTATCGGGGCTTAGGCTCTTCTAAAACCCTGCAGTGTAAGAGGAAGAACTGCGCTTTGGTTACAGGAGGAACGCCAGCCGAGTTTCTCCTCTAAGTATGGGGTCTTAAGGTATGACTTTGTAGAAGGAATGTGAAAGAGTATTGGTTTCTCAGTGCCGCTCAGCCTAGTGTACTGAGAGAGATATGCATGACATGTAGACGTGAGACAACAGATTGCCTGGAGCTGTTGGAGTGCTGAGGAAATCTAGCTCTTCCAAGGAGGCGTGTAGTGTGTTGCCTTACACTTAGCATATTGAGAGTGACTGGGAAAGGTTTCCGGGCCTGGATGTTTCTTAGCAACCCAGTGGAGCCTGCCGGTACTCGGTGTTCTTGCACGGAATAGGGTGCCCAGGCGAGATCCTAGGTGTCTTGAAAAGCGTAGTAACGTTAAAATAAAGGAGAACTGCAACTCATGTCTCAAGGAAACTTCTCCACGTGCCGCTTCAGCAGGGCTCTTCAAGGCTTTACCTTGAGGAAAGGACTCACGTCAAGTTTCCTTGTAGCTCTAGAGCGTCTCAGGAGGAGCTCCCACCCAGGCTATGAAAGCACCCTGTTGATTTCGAGAAAACTCGTTCCCTTCCCAGAGCCCTGCCTACAGTGACTAGAAACTCGTCCAAAACTCTGGTATTTAGGTAGGTTCAAGGCGGCATGAATGGAGCTTTCAAAATGGGAAAGCAAGCCTTGTGCCATCCGGTCTCCGTTTCCAGTGAGCACGCAGCCTACCCCCTTGTGATGTCTACCAAGTAAATATTCCCTCGAACTACACAATGGTCCCTTCCCTGAAGAATGTTTTCTTGGCACGGAGTTCTGCATGTAGCGAACTGCCTCTCCTAAGGAACGCTTTGGTAACGCTTTCGGTGCTTAGGCTCATCTAAAACCCTGCAGTGTAAGAGGAAGAACTGTGCTTTGGTTACAGGAGGAATGCAAGCCAACTTTCTCCTGTAAGTATGGGGTCTTAAGGTATGACTTTGTAGAAGGAATGTGAAACAGTATTGGTTACTCAGTGCCGCTCAGCCTAGGGCATTGAGGCAGATATGCATGACATGTAGACGTGAGACAACAGATTGCCTGGAGCTGTTGGAGTGCTGAGGAAATCTAGCTCTCCCAAGGAGGCGTGCAGTGTGTTGCCCTACCCTTAGCATATTGAGAGTGACTGGGAAAGGTTTCCGGGCCTGGATGTTTCTGAGCTTCCCAGTCGAGCATGCCAGTCCTCGGTCTTCGTGCAGGGAATAGGGTGCCCACGAGAGTTACTAGGTGTCTTCATAAGCGTACTAACGTTCAAAGAAAGCAGAACTGCAACTCATGTCTCCAGGAAACTGCTCCACGCTTCAGCTTCAGCAGGGCTCTTCAAGGCTTTACCTTGAGGAAACGACTCACGTCAAGTTTCCTTTGAGCTCTAGAGCTTCTAGGTGGAGCTCCCACCCAGGCTACGAAAGCACCCTGTTGATTTAGAGAAAACTCGTTCCCTTCCCACAGCCCTGCCTACAGTGACTAGAGACCCGTCCAAAACACTGGTATTTAGGTAGCTTCAAGGCAGCATGAATGGAGCTTTCAAAATGGGAAAGCAAGCCTTGTGCCATCAGGTCTCCGTTTCCAGGGAACAAGCAGCCTACCCCCTTGTGATGTCTACCAAGTAAATATTCCCTCAAACTACACAATGGTCCCTTCCCTGAAGAATGTTTTCTTGGCACGGAGTTCTGCATGTAGCGAACTGCCTCTCCCAAGGAACGCTTTGGTAACGCTATCGGGGCTTAGGCTCTTCTAAAACCCTGCAGTGTAAGAGGAAGAACTGTGCTTTGGTTACAGGAGGAACGCCAGCCGAGTTTCTCCTCTAAGTATGGGGTCTTAAGGTATGACTTTGTAGAAGGAATGCGAAGCAGTTTTGATTTCTCAGTGCCGTTCAGCCTAGGGCATTGAGGCAATTTGCATGACATGTAGGACGTGAGAGAACAGATTACCTGGAGCTGTTGGAGTGCTGAGGAAATGTAGCTCTCCCAAGGAAGAGTGCAGTGTGTTGCCCTACACTTAGCATACACAGAGTGACTGGGAAAGGTATCCGGGCCTGGATGTTTCTTAGCAACCCAGTGGAGCCTGCCGGTACTCGGTGTTCTTGCACGGAATAGGGTGCCCAGGCGAGATCCTAGGTGTCTTGAAAAGCGTACTAATGTTAAAAGAAAGGAGAACTGCAACTCATGTCTCAAGGAAACTTCTCCACGTTCCGCTTCAGCAGGGCTTTTCAAGGCTTTACCTTGAGGAAAGGACTCACGTCAAGTTTCCTTGAGGCTCTAGAGCGTCTCAGGAGGAGCTCCCACCCAGGCTATGAAAGCACCCTGTTGATTTCGAGAAAACTCGTTCCCTTCCCAGAGCCCTGCCTACAGTGACTAGAAACTCGTCCAAAACTCTGGTATTTAGGTAGGTTCAAGGCGGCATGAATGGAGCTTTCAAAATGGGAAAGCAAGCCTTGTGCCATCCGTTCTCCGTTTCCAGTGAGCACGCAGCCTACCCCCTTGTGATGTCTACCAAGTAAATATTCCCTCAAACTACACAATGGTCCCTTCCCTGAAGAATGTTTTCTTGGCACGGAGTTCTGCATGTAGCGAACTGCCTCTCCCAAGGAACGCTTTGGTAACGCTTTCGGTGCTTAGGCTCATCTAAAACCCTGCAGTGTAAGAGGAAGAACTGTGCTTTGGTTACAGGAGGAATGCAAGCCAACTTTCTCCTGTAAGTATGGGGTCTTAAGGTATGACTTTGTAGAAGGAATGTGAAACAGTATTGGTTACTCAGTGCCGCTCAGCCTAGGGCATTGAGGCAGATATGCATGACATGTAGACGTGAGACAACAGATTGCCTGGAGCTGTTGGAGTGCTGAGGAAATCTAGCTCTCCCAAGGAGGCGTGCAGTGTGTTGCCCTACCCTTAGCATATTGAGAGTGACTGGGAAAGGTTTCCGGGCCTGGATGTTTCTGAGCTTCCCAGTCGAGCATGCCGGTCCTCGGTGTTCTTGCAGGGAATAGGGTGCCCACGAGAGTTACTAGGTGTCTTCATAAGCGTACTAACGTTCAAAGAAAGCAGAACTGCAACTCATGTCTCCAGGAAACTGCTCCACGCTTCGGCTTCAGCAGGGCTCTTCAAGGCTTTACCTTGAGGAAACGACTCACGTCAAGTTTCCTTTGAGCTCTAGAGCTTCTAGGTGGAGCTCCCACCCAGGCTACGAAAGCACCCTGTTGATTTAGAGAAAACTCGTTCCCTTCCCACAGCCCTGCCTACAGTGACTAGAGACCCGTCCAAAACACTGGTATTTAGGTAGCTTCAAGGCAGCATGAATGGAGCTTTCAAAATGGGAAAGCAAGCCTTGTGCCATCCGGTCTCCGTTTCCAGGGAACACGCAGCCTACCCCCTTGTGATGTCTACTAAGTAAATATTCCCTCAAACTACACAATGGTCCCTTCCCTGAAGAATGTTTTCTTGGCACGGAGTTCTGCATGTAGCGAACTGCCTCTCCCAAGGAACGCTTTGGTAACGCTATCGGGGCTTAGGCTCTTCTAAAACCCTGCAGTGTAAGAGGAAGAACTGTGCTTTGGTTACAGCAGGAACGCAAGCCAACTTTCTCCTGTAAGTATGGGGTCTTAAGGTATGACTTTGTAGAAGGAATGTGAAAGAGTATTGGTTTCTCAGTGCCGCTCAGCCTAGGGCACTGAGAGAGATATGCATGACATGTAGACGTGAGACAACAGATTGCCTGGAGCTGTTGGAGTGCTGAGGAAATCTAGCTCTTCCAAGGAGGCGTGTAGTGTGTTGCCTGACAGTTAGCATATTGAGAGTGACTGGGAAAGGTTTCCGGGCCTGGATGTTTCTGAGCTTCCCAGTCGAGCATGCCGGTCCTCGGTGTTCTTGCAGGGAATAGGGTGCCCACGAGAGTTACTAGGTGTCTTCATAAGCGTACTAACGTTCAAAGAAAGCAGAACTGCAACTCATGTCTCCAGGAAACTGCTCCACGCTTCGGCTTCAGCAGGGCTCTTCAAGGCTTTACCTTGAGGAAACGACTCACGTCAAGTTTCCTTTGAGCTCTAGAGCTTCTAGGTGGAGCTCCCACCCAGGCTACGAAAGCACCCTGTTGATTTAGAGAAAACTCGTTCCCTTCCCACAGCCCTGCCTACAGTGACTAGAGACCCGTCCAAAACACTGGTATTTAGGTAGCTTCAAGGCAGCATGAATGGAGCTTTCAAAATGGGAAAGCAAGCCTTGTGCCATCAGGTCTCCGTTTCCAGGGAACAAGCAGCCTACCCCCTTGTGATGTCTACCAAGTAAATATTCCCTCAAACTACACAATGGTCCCTTCCCTGAAGAATGTTTTCTTGGCACGGAGTTCTGCATGTAGCGAACTGCCTCTCCCAAGGAACGCTTTGGTAACGCTATCGGGGCTTAGGCTCTTCTAAAACCCTGCAGTGTAAGAGGAAGAACTGTGCTTTGGTTACAGGAGGAACGCCAGCCGAGTTTCTCCTCTAAGTATGGGGTCTTAAGGTATGACTTTGTAGAAGGAATGCGAAGCAGTTTTGATTTCTCAGTGCCGTTCAGCCTAGGGCATTGAGGCAATTTGCATGACATGTAGGACGTGAGAGAACAGATTACCTGGAGCTGTTGGAGTGCTGAGGAAATGTAGCTCTCCCAAGGAAGAGTGCAGTGTGTTGCCCTACACTTAGCATACACAGAGTGACTGGGAAAGGTATCCGGGCCTGGATGTTTCTTAGCAACCCAGTGGAGCCTGCCGGTACTCGGTGTTCTTGCACGGAATAGGTGCGCAGGCGAGATCCTAGGTGTCTTGAAAAGCGTACTAATGTTAAAAGAAAGGAGAACTGCAACTCATGTCTCAAGGAAACTTCTCCACGTGCCGCTTCAGCAGGGCTTTTCAAGGCTTTACCTTGAGGAAAGGACTCACGTCAAGTTTCCTTGAGGCTCTAGAGCGTCTCAGGAGGAGCTCCCACCCAGGCTATGAAAGCACCCTGTTGATTTAGAGAAAACTCGTTCCCTTCCCAGAGCCCTGCCTACAGTGACTAGAAACTCGTCCAAAACTCTGGTATTTAGGTAGGTTCAAGGCGGCATGAATGGAGCTTTCAAAATGGGAAAGCAAGCCTTGTGCCATCCGGTCTCCGTTTCCAGTGAGCACGCAGCCTACCCCCTTGTGATGTCTACCAAGTAAATATTCCCTCAAACTACACAATGGTCCCTTCCCTGAAGAATGTTTTCTTGGCACGGAGTTCTGCATGTAGCGAACTGCCTCTCCCAAGGAACGCTTTGGTAACGCTTTCGGTGCTTAGGCTCATCTAAAACCCTGCAGTGTAGGAGGAAGAACTGTGCTTTGGTTACAGGAGGAATGCAAGCCAACTTTCTCCTGTAAGTATGGGGTCTTAAGGTATGACTTTGTAGAAGGAATGTGAAACAGTATTGGTTACTCAGTGCCGCTCAGCCTAGGGCATTGAGGCAGATATGCATGACATGTAGACGTGAGACAACAGATTGCCTGGAGCTGTTGGAGTGCTGAGGAAATCTAGCTCTCCCAAGGAGGCGTGCAGTGTGTTGCCCTACCCTTAGCATATTGAGAGTGACTGGGAAAGGTTTCCGGGCCTGGATGTTTCTGAGCTTCCCAGTCGAGCATGCCGGTCCTCGGTGTTCTTGCAGGGAATAGGGTGCCCACGAGAGTTACTAGGTGTCTTCATAAGCGTACTAACGTTCAAAGAAAGCAGAACTGCAACTCATGTCTCCAGGAAACTGCTCCACGCTTCGGCTTCAGCAGGGCTCTTCAAGGCTTTACCTTGAGGAAACGACTCACGTCAAGTTTCCTTTGAGCTCTAGAGCTTCTAGGTGGAGCTCCCACCCAGGCTACGAAAGCACCCTGTTGATTTAGAGAAAACTCGTTCCCTTCCCACAGCCCTGCCTACAGTGACTAGAGACCCGTCCAAAACACTGGTATTTAGGTAGCTTCAAGGCAGCATGAATGGAGCTTTCAAAATGGGAAAGCAAGCCTTGTGCCATCAGGTCTCCGTTTCCAGGGAACACGCAGCCTACCCCCTTGTGATGTCTACCAAGTAAATATTCCCTCAAACTACACAATGGTCCCTTCCCTGAAGAATGTTTTCTTGGCACGGAGTTCTGCATGTAGCGAACTGCCTCTCCCAAGGAACGCTTTGGTAACGCTATCTGGGCTTAGGCTCTTCTAAAACCCTGCAGTGTAAGAGGAAGAACTGTGCTTTGGTTACAGCAGGAACGCAAGCCAACTTTCTCCTGTAAGTATGGGGTCTTAAGGTATGACTTTGTAGAAGGAATGTGAAAGAGTATTGGTTTCTCAGTGCCGCTCAGCCTAGGGCACTGAGAGAGATATGCATGACATGTAGACGTGAGACAACAGATTGCCTGGAGCTGTTGGAGTGCTGAGGAAATCTAGCTCTTCCAAGGAGGCGTGTAGTGTGTTGCCTTACACTTAGCATATTGAGAGTGACTGGGAAAGGTTTCCGGGCCTGGATGTTTCTTAGCAACCCAGTGGAGCCTGCCGGTACTCGGTGTTCTTGCACGGAATAGGGTGCCCAGGCGAGATCCTAGGTGTCTTGAAAAGCGTAGTAACATTAAAAGAAAGGAGAACTGCAACTCATGTCTCAAGGAAACTTCTCCACGTGCCGCTTCAGCAGGGCTCTTCAAGGCTTTACCTTGAGGAAAGGACTCACGTCAAGTTTCCTTGTAGCTCTAGAGCGTCTCAGGAGGAGCTCCCACCCAGGCTATGAAAGCACCCTGTTGATTTCGAGAAAACTCGTTCCCTTCCCAGAGCCCTGCCTACAGTGACTAGAAACTCGTCCAAAACACTGGTATTTAGGTAGGTTCAAGGCGGCATGAATGGAGCTTTCAAAATGGGAAAGCAAGCCTTGTGCCATCAGGTCCCCGTTTCCAGTGAACACGCAGCCTACCTCCTTGTGATTTCTACCAAGTTAATATACACTCTAGAGACACACTGGTCCCTTCCCTGAATAACGTGTTCTTGGCACGGAGTTCTGCATGTAGCGAACTGCCTCTCCCAAGGAATGCTCTAGGTACGCTATAGGGGCTTAGCCTCTTCTAAAACCCTGCAGTGTAAGAGGAAGAACTGTGCTTTGGTTACAGCAGGAACGCAAGCCAACTTTCTCCTGTAAGTATGGGGTCTTAAGGTATGACTTTGTAGAAGGAATGTGAAAGAGTATTGGTTTCTCAGTGCGGCTCAGCCTAGGGCATTGAGGCAGATATGCATGACATGTAGACGTAAGACAACAGATTGCCTGGAGCTGTTGGAGTGCTGAGGAAATCTAGCTCTCCCAAGGAGGCGTGCAGTGTGTTGCCCTACCCTTAGCATATTGAGAGTGACTGGGAAAGGTTTCCGGGCCTGGATGTTTCTGAGCTTCCCAGTCGAGCATGCCGGTCCTCGGTCTTCGTGCAGGGAATAGGGTGCCCACGAGAGTTACTAGGTGTCTTCATAAGCGTACTAACGTTCAAAGAAAGCAGAACTGCAACTCATGTCTCCAGGAAACTGCTCCACGCTTCGGCTTCAGCAGGGCTCTTCAAGGCTTTACCTTGAGGAAACGACTCACCTCAAGTTTCCTTTGAGCTCTAGAGCGTCTCAGTTGGAGCTCCCACCCAGGCTACGAAAGCACCCTGTTGATTTAGAGAAAACTCGTTCCCTTCCCAGAGCCCTGCCTACAGTGACTAGAGACCCGTCCAAAACACTGGTATTTAGGTAGCTTCAAGGCAGCATGAATGGAGCTTTCAAAATGGGAAAGCAAGCCTTGTGCCATCAGGTCTCCGTTTCCAGGGAACACGCAGCCTACCCCCTTGTGATGTCTACTAAGTAAATATTCCCTCAAACTACACAATGGTCCCTTCCCTGAAGAATGTTTTCTTGGCACGGAGTTCTGCATGTAGCGAACTGCCTCTCCCAAGGAACGCTTTGGTAACGCTATCGGGGCTTAGGCTCTTCTAAAACCCTGCAGTGTAAGAGGAAGAACTGTGCTTTGGTTACAGCAGGAACGCAAGCCAACTTTCTCCTGTAAGTATGGGGTCTTAAGGTATGACTTTGTAGAAGGAATGTGAAAGAGTATTGGTTTCTCAGTGCCGCTCAGCCTAGGGCACTGAGAGAGATATGCATGACATGTAGACGTGAGACAACAGATTGCCTGGAGCTGTTGGAGTGCTGAGGAAATCTAGCTCTTCCAAGGAGGCGTGTAGTGTGTTGCCTTACACTTAGCATATTGAGAGTGACTGGGAAAGGTTTCCGGGCCTGGATGTTTCTTAGCAACCCAGTGGAGCCTGCCGGTACTCGGTGTTCTTGCACGGAATAGGGTGCCCAGGCGAGATCCTAGGTGTCTTGAAAAGCGTACTAATGTTAAAAGAAAGGAGAACTGCAACTCATGTCTCAAGGAAACTTCTCCACGTTCCGCTTCAGCAGGGCTTTTCAAGGCTTTACCTTGAGGAAAGGACTCACGTCAAGTTTCCTTGAGGCTCTAGAGCGTCTCAGGAGGAGCTCCCACCCAGGCTATGAAAGCACCCTGTTGATTTAGAGAAAACTCGTTCCCTTCCCAGAGCCCTGCCTACAGTGACTAGAAACTCGTCCAAAACTCTGGTATTTAGGTAGGTTCAAGGCGGCATGAATGGAGCTTTCAAAATGGGAAAGCAAGCCTTGTGCCATCCGGTCTCCGTTTCCAGTGAGCACGCAGCCTACCCCCTTGTGATGTCTACCAAGTAAATATTCCCTCAAACTACACAATGGTCCCTTCCCTGAAGAATGTTTTCTTGGCACGGAGTTCTGCATGTAGCGAACTGCCTCTCCCAAGGAACGCTTTGGTAACGCTTTCGGTGCTTAGGCTCATCTAAAACCCTGCAGTGTAAGAGGAAGAACTGTGCTTTGGTTACAGGAGGAATGCAAGCCAACTTTCTCCTGTAAGTATGGGGTTTTAAGGTATGACTTTGTAGAAGGAATGTGAAACAGTATTGGTTACTCAGTGCCGCTCAGCCTAGGGCATTGAGGCAGATATGCATGACATGTAGACGTGAGACAACAGATTGCCTGGAGCTGTTGGAGTGCTGAGGAAATCTAGCTCTCCCAAGGAGGCGTGCAGTGTGTTGCCCTACCCTTAGCATATTGAGAGTGACTGGGAAAGGTTTCCGGGCCTGGATGTTTCTGAGCTTCCCAGTCGAGCATGCCGGTCCTCGGTCTTCGTGCAGGGAATAGGGTGCCCACGAGAGTTACTAGGTGTCTTCATAAGCGTACTAACGTTCAAAGAAAGCAGAACTGCAACTCATGTCTCCAGGAAACTGCTCCACGCTTCGGCTTCAGCAGGGCTCTTCAAGGCTTTACCTTGAGGAAACGACTCACGTCAAGTTTCCTTTGAGCTCTAGAGCTTCTAGGTGGAGCTCCCACCCAGGCTACGAAAGCACCCTGTTGATTTAGAGAAAACTCGTTCCCTTCCCACAGCCCTGCCTACAGTGACTAGAGACCCGTCCAAAACACTGGTATTTAGGTAGCTTCAAGGCAGCATGAATGGAGCTTTCAAAATGGGAAAGCAAGCCTTGTGCCATCAGGTCTCCGTTTCCAGGGAACACGCAGCCTACCCCCTTGTGATGTCTACCAAGTAAATATTCCCTCAAACTACACAATGGTCCCTTCCCTGAAGAATGTTTTCTTGGCACGGAGTTCTGCATGTAGCGAACTGCCTCTCCCAAGGAACGCTTTGGTAACGCTATCGGGGCTTAGGCTCTTCTAAAACCCTGC
The DNA here is from genome assembly GCF_028564815.1 of Eubalaena glacialis. Taxonomy (NCBI): domain Eukaryota; kingdom Metazoa; phylum Chordata; class Mammalia; order Artiodactyla; family Balaenidae; genus Eubalaena; species Eubalaena glacialis. The sequence continues at coordinate 160,166,289 of NC_083719.1, read as the reverse complement.
AGTGTAAGAGGAAGAACTGTGCTTTGGTTACAGGAGGAACGCCAGCCGAGTTTCTCCTCTAAGTATGGGGTCTTAAGGTATGACTTTGTAGAAGGAATGCGAAGCAGTTTTGATTTCTCAGTGCCGTTCAGCCTAAGGCATTGAGGCAATTTGCATGACATGTAGGACGTGAGAGAACAGATTACCTGGAGCTGTTGGAGTGCTGAGGAAATGTAGCTCTCCCAAGGAAGAGTGCAGTGTGTTGCCCTACACTTAGCATACACAGAGTGACTGGGAAAGGTATCCGGGCCTGGATGTTTCTTAGCAACCCAGTGGAGCCTGCCGGTACTCGGTGTTCTTGCACGGAATAGGGTGCCCAGGCGAGATCCTAGGTGTCTTGAAAAGCGTACTAATGTTAAAAGAAAGGAGAACTGCAACTCATGTCTCAAGGAAACTTCTCCACGTTCCGCTTCAGCAGGGCTTTTCAAGGCTTTACCTTGAGGAAAGGACTCACGTCAAGTTTCCTTGAGGCTCTAGAGCGTCTCAGGAGGAGCTCCCACCCAGGCTATGAAAGCACCCTGTTGATTTAGAGAAAACTCGTTCCCTTCCCAGAGCCCTGCCTACAGTGACTAGAAACTCGTCCAAAACTCTGGTATTTAGGTAGGTTCAAGGCGGCATGAATGGAGCTTTCAAAATGGGAAAGCAAGCCTTGTGCCATCAGGTCTCCGTTTCCAGTGAGCATGCAGCCTACCCCCTTGTGATGTCTACCAAGTAAATATTCCCTCAAACTACACAATGGTCCCTTCCCTGAAGAATGTTTTCTTGGCACGGAGTTCTGCATGTAGCGAACTGCCTCTCCCAAGGAACGCTTTGGTAACGCTTTCGGTGCTTAGGCTCATCTAAAACCCTGCAGTGTAAGAGGAAGAACTGTGCTTTGGTTACAGGAGGAATGCAAGCCAACTTTCTCCTGTAAGTATGGGGTCTTAAGGTATGACTTTGTAGAAGGAATGCGAAGCAGTTTTGATTTCTCAGTGCCGTTCAGCCTAGGGCATTGAGGCAATTTGCATGACATGTAGGACGTGAGAGAACAGATTACCTGGAGCTGTTGGAGTGCTGAGGAAATGTAGCTCTCCCAAGGAAGAGTGCAGTGTGTTGCCCTACACTTAGCATACACAGAGTGACTAGGAAAGGTATCCGGGCCTGGATGTTTCTTAGCAACCCAGTGGAGCCTGCCGGTACTCGGTGTTCTTGCACGGAATAGGGTGCCCAGGCGAGATCCTAGGTGTCTTGAAAAGCGTACTAATGTTAAAAGAAAGGAGAACTGCAACTCATGTCTCAAGGAAACTTCTCCACGTTCCGCTTCAGCAGGGCTTTTCAAGGCTTTACCTTGAGGAAAGGACTCACGTCAAGTTTCCTTGAGGCTCTAGAGCGTCTCAGGAGGAGCTCCCACCCAGGCTATGAAAGCACCCTGTTGATTTAGAGAAAACTCGTTCCCTTCCCAGAGCCCTGCCTACAGTGACTAGAAACTCGTCCAAAACTCTGGTATGTAGGTAGGTTCAAGGCGGCATGAATGGAGCTTTCAAAATGGGAAAGCAAGCCTTGTGCCATCAGGTCTCCGTTTCCAGTGAGCACGCAGCCTACCCCCTTGTGATGTCTACCAAGTAAATATTCCCTCAAACTACACAATGGTCCCTTCCCTGAAGAATGTTTTCTTGGCACGGAGTTCTGCATGTAGCGAACTGCCTCTCCCAAGGAACGCTTTGGTAACGCTTTCGGTGCTTAGGCTCATCTAAAACCCTGCAGTGTAAGAGGAAGAACTGTGCTTTGGTTACAGGAGGAATGCAAGCCAACTTTCTCCTGTAAGTATGGGGTCTTAAGGTATGACTTTGTAGAAGGAATGCGAAGCAGTTTTGATTTCTCAGTGCCGTTCAGCCTAAGGCATTGAGGCAATTTGCATGACATGTAGGACGTGAGAGAACAGATTACCTGGAGCTGTTGGAGTGCTGAGGAAATGTAGCTCTCCCAAGGAAGAGTGCAGTGTGTTGCCCTACACTTAGCATACACAGAGTGACTGGGAAAGGTATCCGGGCCTGGATGTTTCTTAGCAACCCAGTGGAGCCTGCCGGTACTCGGTGTTCTTGCACGGAATAGGGTGCCCAGGCGAGATCCTAGGTGTCTTGAAAAGCGTACTAATGTTAAAAGAAAGGAGAACTGCAACTCATGTCTCAAGGAAACTTCTCCACGTTCCGCTTCAGCAGGGCTTTTCAAGGCTTTACCTTGAGGAAAGGACTCACGTCAAGTTTCCTTGAGGCTCTAGAGCGTCTCAGGAGGAGCTCCCACCCAGGCTATGAAAGCACCCTGTTGATTTAGAGAAAACTCGTTCCCTTCCCAGAGCCCTGCCTACAGTGACTAGAAACTCGTCCAAAACTCTGGTATTTAGGTAGGTTCAAGGCGGCATGAATGGAGCTTTCAAAATGGGAAAGCAAGCCTTGTGCCATCAGGTCTCCGTTTCCAGTGAGCATGCAGCCTACCCCCTTGTGATGTCTACCAAGTAAATATTCCCTCAAACTACACAATGGTCCCTTCCCTGAAGAATGTTTTCTTGGCACGGAGTTCTGCATGTAGCGAACTGCCTCTCCCAAGGAACGCTTTGGTAACGCTTTCGGTGCTTAGGCTCATCTAAAACCCTGCAGTGTAAGAGGAAGAACTGTGCTTTGGTTACAGGAGGAATGCAAGCCAACTTTCTCCTGTAAGTATGGGGTCTTAAGGTATGACTTTGTAGAAGGAATGCGAAGCAGTTTTGATTTCTCAGTGCCGTTCAGCCTAGGGCATTGAGGCAATTTGCATGACATGTAGGACGTGAGAGAACAGATTACCTGGAGCTGTTGGAGTGCTGAGGAAATGTAGCTCTCCCAAGGAAGAGTGCAGTGTGTTGCCCTACACTTAGCATACACAGAGTGACTAGGAAAGGTATCCGGGCCTGGATGTTTCTTAGCAACCCAGTGGAGCCTGCCGGTACTCGGTGTTCTTGCACGGAATAGGGTGCCCAGGCGAGATCCTAGGTGTCTTGAAAAGCGTACTAATGTTAAAAGAAAGGAGAACTGCAACTCATGTCTCAAGGAAACTTCTCCACGTTCCGCTTCAGCAGGGCTTTTCAAGGCTTTACCTTGAGGAAAGGACTCACGTCAAGTTTCCTTGAGGCTCTAGAGCGTCTCAGGAGGAGCTCCCACCCAGGCTATGAAAGCACCCTGTTGATTTAGAGAAAACTCGTTCCCTTCCCAGAGCCCTGCCTACAGTGACTAGAAACTCGTCCAAAACTCTGGTATGTAGGTAGGTTCAAGGCGGCATGAATGGAGCTTTCAAAATGGGAAAGCAAGCCTTGTGCCATCAGGTCTCCGTTTCCAGTGAGCACGCAGCCTACCCCCTTGTGATGTCTACCAAGTAAATATTCCCTCAAACTACACAATGGTCCCTTCCCTGAAGAATGTTTTCTTGGCACGGAGTTCTGCATGTAGCGAACTGCCTCTCCCAAGGAACGCTTTGGTAACGCTTTCGGTGCTTAGGCTCATCTAAAACCCTGCAGTGTAAGAGGAAGAACTGTGCTTTGGTTACAGGAGGAATGCAAGCCAACTTTCTCCTGTAAGTATGGGGTCTTAAGGTATGACTTTGTAGAAGGAATGCGAAGCAGTTTTGATTTCTCAGTGCCGTTCAGCCTAGGGCATTGAGGCAATTTGCATGACATGTAGGACGTGAGAGAACAGATTACCTGGAGCTGTTGGAGTGCTGAGGAAATGTAGCTCTCCCAAGGAAGAGTGCAGTGTGTTGCCCTACACTTAGCATACACAGAGTGACTAGGAAAGGTATCCGGGCCTGGATGTTTCTTAGCAACCCAGTGGAGCCTGCCGGTACTCGGTGTTCTTGCACGGAATAGGGTGCCCAGGCGAGATCCTAGGTGTCTTGAAAAGCGTACTAATGTTAAAAGAAAGGAGAACTGCAACTCATGTCTCAAGGAAACTTCTCCACGTTCCGCTTCAGCAGGGCTTTTCAAGGCTTTACCTTGAGGAAAGGACTCACGTCAAGTTTCCTTGAGGCTCTAGAGCGTCTCAGGAGGAGCTCCCACCCAGGCTATGAAAGCACCCTGTTGATTTAGAGAAAACTCGTTCCCTTCCCAGAGCCCTGCCTACAGTGACTAGAAACTCGTCCAAAACTCTGGTATTTAGGTAGGTTCAAGGCGGCATGAATGGAGCTTTCAAAATGGGAAAGCAAGCCTTGTGCCATCCGGTCTCCGTTTCCAGTGAGCACGCAGCCTACCCCCTTGTGATGTCTACCAAGTAAATATTCCCTCAAACTACACAATGGTCCCTTCCCTGAAGAATGTTTTCTTGGCACGGAGTTCTGCATGTAGCGAACTGCCTCTCCCAAGGAACGCTTTGGTAACGCTTTCGGTGCTTAGGCTCATCTAAAACCCTGCAGTGTAAGAGGAAGAACTGTGCTTTGGTTACAGGAGGAATGCAAGCCAACTTTCTCCTGTAAGTATGGGGTCTTAAGGTATGACTTTGTAGAAGGAATGTGAAACAGTATTGGTTACTCAGTGCCGCTCAGCCTAGGGCATTGAGGCAGATATGCATGACATGTAGACGTGAGACAACAGATTGCCTGGAGCTGTTGGAGTGCTGAGGAAATCTAGCTCTCCCAAGGAGGCGTGCAGTGTGTTGCCCTACCCTTAGCATATTGAGAGTGACTGGGAAAGGTTTCCGGGCCTGGATGTTTCTGAGCTTCCCAGTCGAGCATGCCGGTCCTCGGTGTTCTTGCAGGGAATAGGGTGCCCACGAGAGTTACTAGGTGTCTTCATAAGCGTACTAACGTTCAAAGAAAGCAGAACTGCAACTCATGTCTCCAGGAAACTGCTCCACGCTTCGGCTTCAGCAGGGCTCTTCAAGGCTTTACCTTGAGGAAACGACTCACGTCAAGTTTCCTTTGAGCTCTAGAGCTTCTAGGTGGAGCTCCCACCCAGGCTACGAAAGCACCCTGTTGATTTAGAGAAAACTCGTTCCCTTCCCACAGCCCTGCCTACAGTGACTAGAGACCCGTCCAAAACACTGGTATTTAGGTAGCTTCAAGGCAGCATGAATGGAGCTTTCAAAATGGGAAAGCAAGCCTTGTGCCATCAGGTCTCCGTTTCCAGGGAACACGCAGCCTACCCCCTTGTGATGTCTACCAAGTAAATATTCCCTCAAACTACACAATGGTCCCTTCCCTGAAGAATGTTTTCTTGGCACGGAGTTCTGCATGTAGCGAACTGCCTCTCCCAAGGAACGCTTTGGTAACGCTATCGGGGCTTAGGCTCTTCTAAAACCCTGCAGTGTAAGAGGAAGAACTGTGCTTTGGTTACAGGAGGAACGCCAGCCGAGTTTCTCCTCTAAGTATGGGGTCTTAAGGTATGACTTTGTAGAAGGAATGCGAAGCAGTTTTGATTTCTCAGTGCCGTTCAGCCTAGGGCATTGAGGCAATTTGCATGACATGTAGGACGTGAGAGAACAGATTACCTGGAGCTGTTGGAGTGCTGAGGAAATGTAGCTCTCCCAAGGAAGAGTGCAGTGTGTTGCCCTACACTTAGCATACACAGAGTGACTGGGAAAGGTATCCGGGCCTGGATGTTTCTTAGCAACCCAGTGGAGCCTGCCGGTACTCGGTGTTCTTGCACGGAATAGGGTGCCCAGGCGAGATCCTAGGTGTCTTGAAAAGCGTACTAATGTTAAAAGAAAGGAGAACTGCAACTCATGTCTCAAGGAAACTTCTCCACGTTCCGCTTCAGCAGGGCTTTTCAAGGCTTTACCTTGAGGAAAGGACTCACGTCAAGTTTCCTTGAGGCTCTAGAGCGTCTCAGGAGGAGCTCCCACCCAGGCTATGAAAGCACCCTGTTGATTTAGAGAAAACTCGTTCCCTTCCCAGAGCCCTGCCTACAGTGACTAGAAACTCGTCCAAAACTCTGGTATTTAGGTAGGTTCAAGGCGGCATGAATGGAGCTTTCAAAATGGGAAAGCAAGCCTTGTGCCATCAGGTCTCCGTTTCCAGTGAGCACGCAGCCTACCCCCTTGTGATGTCTACCAAGTAAATATTCCCTCAAACTACACAATGGTCCCTTCCCTGAAGAATGTTTTCTTGGCACGGAGTTCTGCATGTAGCGAACTGCCTCTCCCAAGGAACGCTTTGGTAACGCTTTCGGTGCTTAGGCTCATCTAAAACCCTGCAGTGTAAGAGGAAGAACTGTGCTTTGGTTACAGGAGGAATGCAAGCCAACTTTCTCCTGTAAGTATGGGGTCTTAAGGTATGACTTTGTAGAGGAATGTGAAAGAGTATTGGTTTCTCAGTGCGGCTCAGCCTAGGGCATTGAGGCAGATATGCATGACATGTAGACGTGAGACAACAGATTGCCTGGAGCTGTTGGAGTGCTGAGGAAATCTAGCTCTCCCAAGGAGGCGTGCAGTGTGTTGCCCTACCCTTAGCATATTGAGAGTGACTGGGAAAGGTTTCCGGGCCTGGATGTTTCTGAGCTTCCCAGTCGAGCATGCCGGTCCTCGGTCTTCGTGCAGGGAATAGGGTGCCCACGGGAGTTACTAGGTGTTTTCATAAGCGTACTAACGTTCAAAGAAAGCAGAACTGCAACTCATGTCTCCAGGAAACTGCTCCACGCTTCGGCTTCAGCAGGGCTCTTCAAGGCTTTACCTTGAGGAAACGACTCACGTCAAGTTTCCTTTGAGCTCTAGAGCGTCTCAGTTGGAGCTCCCACCCAGGCTACGAAAGCACCCTGTTGATTTAGAGAAAACTCGTTCCCTTCCCACAGCCCTGCCTACAGTGACTAGAGACCCGTCCAAAACACTGGTATTTAGGTAGCTTCAAGGCAGCATGAATGGAGCTTTCAAAATGGGAAAGCAAGCCTTGTGCCATCAGGTCTCCGTTTCCAGGGAACAAGCAGCCTACCCCCTTGTGATGTCTACCAAGTAAATATTCCCTCAAACTACACAATGGTCCCTTCCCTGAAGAATGTTTTCTTGGCACGGAGTTCTGCATGTAGCGAACTGCCTCTCCCAAGGAACGCTTTGGTAACGCTATCGGGGCTTAGGCTCTTCTAAAACCCTGCAGTGTAAGAGGAAGAACTGCGCTTTGGTTACAGGAGGAACGCCAGCCGAGTTTCTCCTCTAAGTATGGGGACTTAAGGTATGACTTTGTAGAAGGAATGTGAAAGAGTATTGGTTTCTCAGTGCCGCTCAGCCTAGGGTACTGAGAGAGATATGCATGACATGTAGACGTGAGACAACAGATTGCCTGGAGCTGTTGGAGTGCTGAGGAAATCTAGCTCTTCCAAGGAGGCGTGTAGTGTGTTGCCTTACACTTAGCATATTGAGAGTGACTGGGAAAGGTTTCCGGGCCTGGATGTTTCTTAGCACCCCAGTGGAGCCTGCCGGTACTCGGTGTTCTTGCACGGAATAGGGTGCCCAGGCGAGATCCTAGGTGTCTTGAAAAGCGTACTAATGTTAAAATAAAGGAGAACTGCAACTCATGTCTCAAGGAAACTTCTCCACGTGCCGCTTCAGCAGGGCTCTTCAAGGCTTTACCTTGAGGAAAGGACTCACGTCAAGTTTCCTTGTAGCTCTAGAGCGTCTCAGGAGGAGCTCCCACCCAGGCTATGAAAGCACCCTGTTGATTTCGAGAAAACTCGTTCCCTTCCCAGAGCCCTGCCTACAGTGACTAGAAACTCATCCAAATCACTGGTATTTAGGTAGGTTCAAGGCGGCATGAATGGAGCTTTCAAAATGGGAAAGCAAGCCTTGTGCCATCAGGTCCCCGTTTCCAGTGAACACGCAGCCTACCTCCTTGTGATTTCTACCAAGTTAATATACACTCTAGAGACACACTGGTCCCTTCCCTGAATAACGTGTTCTTGGCACGGAGTTCTGCATGTAGCGAACTGCCTCTCCCAAGGAATGCTCTAGGTACGCTATAGGGGCTTAGCCTCTTCTAAAACCCTGCAGTGTAAGAGGAAGAACTGTGCTTTGGTTACAGCAGGAACGCAAGCCAACTTTCTCCTGTAAGTATGGGGTCTTAAGGTATGACTTTGTAGAAGGAATGTGAAAGAGTATTGGTTTCACAGTGCGGCTCAGCCTAGGGCATTGAGGCAGATATGCATGACATGTAGACGTGAGACAACAGATTGCCTGGAGCTGTTGAGTGCTGAGGAAATGTAGCTCTCCCAAGGAAGAGTGCAGTGTGTTGCCCTACACTTAGCATACACAGAGTGACTGGGAAAGGTATCCGGGCCTGGATGTTTCTTAGCAACCCAGTGGAGCCTGCCGGTACTCGGTGTTCTTGCACGGAATAGGGTGCCCAGGCGAGATCCTAGGTGTCTTGAAAAGCGTAGTAACGTTAAAAGAAAGGAGAACTGCAACTCATGTCTCAAGGAAACTTCTCCACGTTCCGCTTCAGCAGGGCTTTTCAAGGCTTTACCTTGAGGAAAGGACTCACGTCAAGTTTCCTTGAGGCTCTAGAGCGTCTCAGGAGGAGCTCCCACCCAGGCTATGAAAGCACCCTGTTGATTTAGAGAAAACTCGTTCCCTTCCCAGAGCCCTGCCTACAGTGACTAGAAACTCGTCCAAAACACTGGTATTTAGGTAGGTTCAAGGCGGCATGAATGGAGCTTTCAAAATGGGAAAGCAAGCCTTGTGCCATCCGGTCTCCGTTTCCAGTGAGCACGCAGCCTACCCCCTTGTGATGTCTACCAAGTAAATATTCCCTCAAACTACACAATGGTCCCTTCCCTGAAGAATGTTTTCTTGGCACGGAGTTCTGCATGTAGCGAACTGCCTCTCCCAAGGAACGCTTTGGTAACGCTTTCGGTGCTTAGGCTCATCTAAAACCCTGCAGTGTAAGAGGAAGAACTGTGCTTTGGTTACAGCAGGAATGCAAGCCAACTTTCTCCTGTAAGTATGGGGTCTTAAGGTATGACTTTGTAGAAGGAATGTGAAAGAGTATTGGTTTCTCAGTGCGGCTCAGCCTAGGGCATTGAGGCAGATATGCATGACATGTAGACGTGAGACAACAGATTGCCTGGAGCTGTTGGAGTGCTGAGGAAATCTAGCTCTCCCAAGGAGGCGTGCAGTGTGTTGCCCTACCCTTAGCATATTGAGAGTGACTGGGAAAGGTTTCCGGGCCTGGATGTTTCTGAGCTTCCCAGTCGAGCATGCCGGTCCTCGGTCTTCGTGCAGGGAATAGGGTGCCCACGAGAGTTACTAGGTGTCTTCATAAGCGTACTAACGTTCAAAGAATGCAGAACTGCAACTCATGTCTCCAGGAAACTGCTCCACGCTTCGGCTTCAGCAGGGCTCTTCAAGGCTTTACCTTGAGGAAACGACTCACGTCAAGATTCCTTTGAGCTCTAGAGCTTCTAGGTGGAGCTCCCACCCAGGCTACGAAAGCACCCTGTTGATTTCGAGAAAACTCGTTCCCTTCCCACAGCCCTGCCTACAGTGACTAGAGACCCGTCCAAAACACTGGTATTTAGGTAGCTTCAAGGCAGCATGAATGGAGCTTTCAAAATGGGAAAGCAAGCCTTGTGCCATCAGGTCTCCGTTTCCAGGGAACACGCAGCCTACCCCCTTGTGATGTCTACCAAGTAAATATTCCCTCAAACTACACAATGGTCCCTTCCCTGAAGAATGTTTTCTAGGCACGGAGTTCTGCATGTAGCGAACTGCCTCTCCCAAGGAATGCTCTAGGTACGCTATAGGGGCTTAGCCTCTTCTAAAACCCTGCAGTGTAAGAGGAAGAACTGTGCTTTGGTTACAGCAGGAACGCAAGCCAACTTTCTCCTGTAAGTATGGGGTCTTAAGGTATGACTTTGTAGAAGGAATGTGAAATAGTATTGGTTTCACAGTGCGGCTCAGCCTAGGGCATTGAGGCAGATATGCATGACATGTAGACGTGAGACAACAGATTGCCTGGAGCTGTTGGAGTGCTGAGGAAATGTAGCTCTCCCAAGGAAGAGTGCAGTGTGTTGCCCTACACTTAGCATACACAGAGTGACTGGGAAAGGTATCCGGGCCTGGATGTTTCTTAGCAACCCAGTGGAGCCTGCCGGTACTCGGTGTTCTTGCACGGAATAGGGTGCCCAGGCGAGATCCTAGGTGTCTTGAAAAGCGTAGTAACGTTAAAAGAAAGGAGAACTGCAACTCATGTCTCAAGGAAACTTCTCCACGTTCCGCTTCAGCAGGGCTTTTCAAGGCTTTACCTTGAGGAAAGGACTCACGTCAAGTTTCCTTGAGGCTCTAGAGCGTCTCAGGAGGAGCTCCCACCCAGGCTATGAAAGCACCCTGTTGATTTAGAGAAAACTCGTTCCCTTCCCAGAGCCCTGCCTACAGTGACTAGAAACTCGTCCAAAACACTGGTATTTAGGTAGGTTCAAGGCGGCATGAATGGAGCTTTCAAAATGGGAAAGCAAGCCTTGTGCCATCCGGTCTCCGTTTCCAGTGAGCACACAGCCTACCCCCTTGTGATGTCTACCAAGTAAATATTCCCTCAAACTACACAATGGTCCCTTCCCTGAAGAATGTTTTCTTGGCACGGAGTTCTGCATGTAGCGAACTGCCTCTCCCAAGGAACGCTTTGGTAACGCTTTCGGTGCTTAGGCATATCTAAAACCCTGCAGTGTAAGAGGAAGAACTGTGCTTTGGTTACAGGAGGAATGCAAGCCAACTTTCTCCTGTAAGTATGGGGTCTTAAGGTATGACTTTGTAGAAGGAATGTGAAAGAGTATTGGTTACTCAGTGCCGCTCAGCCTAGGGCATTGAGGCAGATATGCATGACATGTAGACGTGAGACAACAGATTGCCTGGAGCTGTTGGAGTGCTGAGGAAATCTAGCTCTCCCAAGGAGGCGTGCAGTGTGTTGCCCTACCCTTAGCATATTGAGAGTGACTGGGAAAGGTTTCCGGGCCTGGATGTTTCTGAGCTTCCCAGTCGAGCATGCCGGTCCTCGGTGTTCTTGCAGGGAATAGGGTGCCCACGAGAGTTACTAGGTGTCTTCATAAGCGTACTAACGTTCAAAGAAAGCAGAACTGCAACTCATGTCTCCAGGAAACTGCTCCACGCTTCGGCTTCAGCAGGGCTCTTCAAGGCTTTACCTTGAGGAAACGACTCACGTCAAGTTTCCTTTGAGCTCTAGAGCTTCTAGGTGGAGCTCCCACCCAGGCTACGAAAGCACCCTGTTGATTTCGAGAAAACTCGTTCCCTTCCCACAGCCCTGCCTACAGTGACTAGAGACCCGTCCAAAACACTGGTATTTAGGTAGCTTCAAGGCAGCATGAATGGAGCTTTCAAAATGGGAAAGCAAGCCTTGTGCCATCAGGTCTCCGTTTCCAGGGAACAAGCAGCCTACCCCCTTGTGATGTCTACCAAGTAAATATTCCCTCAAACTACACAATGGTCCCTTCCCTGAAGAATGTTTTCTTGGCACGGAGTTCTGCATGTAGCGAACTGCCTCTCCCAAGGAACGCTTTGGTAACGCTATCGGGGCTTAGGCTCTTCTAAAACCCTGCAGTGTAAGAGGAAGAACTGTGCTTTGGTTACAGGAGGAACGCCAGCCGAGTTTCTCCTCTAAGTATGGGGTCTTAAGGTATGACTTTGTAGAAGGAATGCGAAGCAGTTTTGATTTCTCAGTGCCGTTCAGCCTAGGGCATTGAGGCAATTTGCATGACATGTAGGACGTGAGAGAACAGATTACCTGGAGCTGTTGGAGTGCTGAGGAAATGTAGCTCTCCCAAGGAAGAGTGCAGTGTGTTGCCCTACACTTAGCATACACAGAGTGACTGGGAAAGGTATCCGGGCCTGGATGTTTCTTAGCAACCCAGTGGAGCCTGCCGGTACTCGGTGTTCTTGCACGGAATAGGGTGCCCAGGCGAGATCCTAGGTGTCTTGAAAAGCGTACTAATGTTAAAAGAAAGGAGAACTGCAACTCATGTCTCAAGGAAACTTCTCCACGTTCCGCTTCAGCAGGGCTTTTCAAGGCTTTACCTTGAGGAAAGGACTCACGTCAAGTTTCCTTGAGGCTCTAGAGCGTCTCAGGAGGAGCTCCCACCCAGGCTATGAAAGCACCCTGTTGATTTAGAGAAAACTCGTTCCCTTCCCAGAGCCCTGCCTACAGTGACTAGAAACTCGTCCAAAACTCTGGTATTTAGGTAGGTTCAAGGCGGCATGAATGGAGCTTTCAAAATGGGAAAGCAAGCCTTGTGCCATCAGGTCTCCGTTTCCAGTGAGCATGCAGCCTACCCCCTTGTGATGTCTACCAAGTAAATATTCCCTCAAACTACACAATGGTCCCTTCCCTGAAGAATGTTTTCTTGGCACGGAGTTCTGCATGTAGCGAACTGCCTCTCCCAAGGAACGCTTTGGTAACGCTTTCGGTGCTTAGGCTCATCTAAAACCCTGCAGTGTAAGAGGAAGAACTGTGCTTTGGTTACAGGAGGAATGCAAGCCAACTTTCTCCTGTAAGTATGGGGTCTTAAGGTATGACTTTGTAGAAGGAATGCGAAGCAGTTTTGATTTCTCAGTGCCGTTCAGCCTAGGGCATTGAGGCAATTTGCATGACATGTAGGACGTGAGAGAACAGATTACCTGGAGCTGTTGGAGTGCTGAGGAAATGTAGCTCTCCCAAGGAAGAGTGCAGTGTGTTGCCCTACACTTAGCATACACAGAGTGACTAGGAAAGGTATCCGGGCCTGGATGTTTCTTAGCAACCCAGTGGAGCCTGCCGGTACTCGGTGTTCTTGCACGGAATAGGGTGCCCAGGCGAGATCCTAGGTGTCTTGAAAAGCGTACTAATGTTAAAAGAAAGGAGAACTGCAACTCATGTCTCAAGGAAACTTCTCCACGTTCCGCTTCAGCAGGGCTTTTCAAGGCTTTACCTTGAGGAAAGGACTCACGTCAAGTTTCCTTGAGGCTCTAGAGCGTCTCAGGAGGAGCTCCCACCCAGGCTATGAAAGCACCCTGTTGATTTAGAGAAAACTCGTTCCCTTCCCAGAGCCCTGCCTACAGTGACTAGAAACTCGTCCAAAACTCTGGTATGTAGGTAGGTTCAAGGCGGCATGAATGGAGCTTTCAAAATGGGAAAGCAAGCCTTGTGCCATCAGGTCTCCGTTTCCAGTGAGCACGCAGCCTACCCCCTTGTGATGTCTACCAAGTAAATATTCCCTCAAACTACACAATGGTCCCTTCCCTGAAGAATGTTTTCTTGGCACGGAGTTCTGCATGTAGCGAACTGCCTCTCCCAAGGAACGCTTTGGTAACGCTTTCGGTGCTTAGGCTCATCTAAAACCCTGCAGTGTAAGAGGAAGAACTGTGCTTTGGTTACAGGAGGAATGCAAGCCAACTTTCTCCTGTAAGTATGGGGTCTTAAGGTATGACTTTGTAGAAGGAATGCGAAGCAGTTTTGATTTCTCAGTGCCGTTCAGCCTAGGGCATTGAGGCAATTTGCATGACATGTAGGACGTGAGAGAACAGATTACCTGGAGCTGTTGGAGTGCTGAGGAAATGTAGCTCTCCCAAGGAAGAGTGCAGTGTGTTGCCCTACACTTAGCATACACAGAGTGACTAGGAAAGGTATCCGGGCCTGGATGTTTCTTAGCAACCCAGTGGAGCCTGCCGGTACTCGGTGTTCTTGCACGGAATAGGGTGCCCAGGCGAGATCCTAGGTGTCTTGAAAAGCGTACTAATGTTAAAAGAAAGGAGAACTGCAACTCATGTCTCAAGGAAACTTCTCCACGTTCCGCTTCAGCAGGGCTTTTCAAGGCTTTACCTTGAGGAAAGGACTCACGTCAAGTTTCCTTGAGGCTCTAGAGCGTCTCAGGAGGAGCTCCCACCCAGGCTATGAAAGCACCCTGTTGATTTAGAGAAAACTCGTTCCCTTCCCAGAGCCCTGCCTACAGTGACTAGAAACTCGTCCAAAACTCTGGTATTTAGGTAGGTTCAAGGCGGCATGAATGGAGCTTTCAAAATGGGAAAGCAAGCCTTGTGCCATCCGGTCTCCGTTTCCAGTGAGCACGCAGCCTACCCCCTTGTGATGTCTACCAAGTAAATATTCCCTCAAACTACACAATGGTCCCTTCCCTGAAGAATGTTTTCTTGGCACGGAGTTCTGCATGTAGCGAACTGCCTCTCCCAAGGAACGCTTTGGTAACGCTTTCGGTGCTTAGGCTCATCTAAAACCCTGCAGTGTAAGAGGAAGAACTGTGCTTTGGTTACAGGAGGAATGCAAGCCAACTTTCTCCTGTAAGTATGGGGTCTTAAGGTATGACTTTGTAGAAGGAATGTGAAACAGTATTGGTTACTCAGTGCCGCTCAGCCTAGGGCATTGAGGCAGATATGCATGACATGTAGACGTGAGACAACAGATTGCCTGGAGCTGTTGGAGTGCTGAGGAAATCTAGCTCTCCCAAGGAGGCGTGCAGTGTGTTGCCCTACCCTTAGCATATTGAGAGTGACTGGGAAAGGTTTCCGGGCCTGGATGTTTCTGAGCTTCCCAGTCGAGCATGCCGGTCCTCGGTGTTCTTGCAGGGAATAGGGTGCCCACGAGAGTTACTAGGTGTCTTCATAAGCGTACTAACGTTCAAAGAAAGCAGAACTGCAACTCATGTCTCCAGGAAACTGCTCCACGCTTCGGCTTCAGCAGGGCTCTTCAAGGCTTTACCTTGAGGAAACGACTCACGTCAAGTTTCCTTTGAGCTCTAGAGCTTCTAGGTGGAGCTCCCACCCAGGCTACGAAAGCACCCTGTTGATTTAGAGAAAACTCGTTCCCTTCCCACAGCCCTGCCTACAGTGACTAGAGACCCGTCCAAAACACTGGTATTTAGGTAGCTTCAAGGCAGCATGAATGGAGCTTTCAAAATGGGAAAGCAAGCCTTGTGCCATCAGGTCTCTGTTTCCAGGGAACACGCAGCCTACCCCCTTGTGATGTCTACCAAGTAAATATTCCCTCAAACTACACAATGGTCCCTTCCCTGAAGAATGTTTTCTTGGCACGGAGTTCTGCATGTAGCGAACTGCCTCTCCCAAGGAACGCTTTGGTAACGCTATCGGGGCTTAGGCTCTTCTAAAACCCTGCAGTGTAAGAGGAAGAACTGTGCTTTGGTTACAGGAGGAACGCCAGCCGAGTTTCTCCTCTAAGTATGGGGTCTTAAGGTATGACTTTGTAGAAGGAATGCGAAGCAGTTTTGATTTCTCAGTGCCGTTCAGCCTAGGGCATTGAGGCAATTTGCATGACATGTAGGACGTGAGAGAACAGATTACCTGGAGCTGTTGGAGTGCTGAGGAAATGTAGCTCTCCCAAGGAAGAGTGCAGTGTGTTGCCCTACACTTAGCATACACAGAGTGACTGGGAAAGGTATCCGGGCCTGGATGTTTCTTAGCAACCCAGTGGAGCCTGCCGGTACTCGGTGTTCTTGCACGGAATAGGGTGCCCAGGCGAGATCCTAGGTGTCTTGAAAAGCGTACTAATGTTAAAAGAAAGGAGAACTGCAACTCATGTCTCAAGGAAACTTCTCCACGTTCCGCTTCAGCAGGGCTTTTCAAGGCTTTACCTTGAGGAAAGGACTCACGTCAAGTTTCCTTGAGGCTCTAGAGCGTCTCAGGAGGAGCTCCCACCCAGGCTATGAAAGCACCCTGTTGATTTAGAGAAAACTCGTTCCCTTCCCAGAGCCCTGCCTACAGTGACTAGAAACTCGTCCAAAACTCTGGTATTTAGGTAGGTTCAAGGCGGCATGAATGGAGCTTTCAAAATGGGAAAGCAAGCCTTGTGCCATCAGGTCTCCGTTTCCAGTGAGCACGCAGCCTACCCCCTTGTGATGTCTACCAAGTAAATATTCCCTCAAACTACACAATGGTCCCTTCCCTGAAGAATGTTTTCTTGGCACGGAGTTCTGCATGTAGCGAACTGCCTCTCCCAAGGAACGCTTTGGTAACGCTTTCGGTGCTTAGGCTCATCTAAAACCCTGCAGTGTAAGAGGAAGAACTGTGCTTTGGTTACAGGAGGAATGCAAGCCAACTTTCTCCTGTAAGTATGGGGTCTTAAGGTATGACTTTGTAGAAGGAATGTGAAACAGTATTGGTTACTCAGTGCCGCTCAGCCTAGGGCATTGAGGCAGATATGCATGACATGTAGACGTGAGACAACAGATTGCCTGGAGCTGTTGGAGTGCTGAGGAAATCTAGCTCTCCCAAGGAGGCGTGCAGTGTGTTGCCCTACCCTTAGCATATTGAGAGTGACTGGGAAAGGTTTCCGGGCCTGGATGTTTCTGAGCTTCCCAGTCGAGCATGCCGGTCCTCGGTCTTCGTGCAGGGAATAGGGTGCCCACGGGAGTTACTAGGTGTTTTCATAAGCGTACTAACGTTCAAAGAAAGCAGAACTGCAACTCATGTCTCCAGGAAACTGCTCCACGCTTCGGCTTCAGCAGGGCTCTTCAAGGCTTTACCTTGAGGAAACGACTCACGTCAAGTTTCCTTTGAGCTCTAGAGCGTCTCAGTTGGAGCTCCCACCCAGGCTACGAAAGCACCCTGTTGATTTAGAGAAAACTCGTTCCCTTCCCACAGCCCTGCCTACAGTGACTAGAGACCCGTCCAAAACACTGGTATTTAGGTAGCTTCAAGGCAGCATGAATGGAGCTTTCAAAATGGGAAAGCAAGCCTTGTGCCATCAGGTCTCCGTTTCCAGGGAACAAGCAGCCTACCCCCTTGTGATGTCTACCAAGTAAATATTCCCTCAAACTACACAATGGTCCCTTCCCTGAAGAATGTTTTCTTGGCACGGAGTTCTGCATGTAGCGAACTGCCTCTCCCAAGGAACGCTTTGGTAACGCTATCGGGGCTTAGGCTCTTCTAAAACCCTGCAGTGTAAGAGGAAGAACTGCGCTTTGGTTACAGGAGGAACGCCAGCCGAGTTTCTCCTCTAAGTATGGGGACTTAAGGTATGACTTTGTAGAAGGAATGTGAAAGAGTATTGGTTTCTCAGTGCCGCTCAGCCTAGGGTACTGAGAGAGATATGCATGACATGTAGACGTGAGACAACAGATTGCCTGGAGCTGTTGGAGTGCTGAGGAAATCTAGCTCTTCCAAGGAGGCGTGTAGTGTGTTGCCTTACACTTAGCATATTGAGAGTGACTGGGAAAGGTTTCCGGGCCTGGATGTTTCTTAGCACCCCAGTGGAGCCTGCCGGTACTCGGTGTTCTTGCACGGAATAGGGTGCCCAGGCGAGATCCTAGGTGTCTTGAAAAGCGTACTAATGTTAAAAGAAAGGAGAACTGCAACTCATGTCTCAAGGAAACTTCTCCACGTGCCGCTTCAGCAGGGCTCTTCAAGGCTTTACCTTGAGGAAAGGACTCACGTCAAGTTTCCTTGTAGCTCTAGAGCGTCTCAGGAGGAGCTCCCACCCAGGCTATGAAAGCACCCTGTTGATTTCGAGAAAACTCGTTCCCTTCCCAGAGCCCTGCCTACAGTGACTAGAAACTCATCCAAATCACTGGTATTTAGGTAGGTTCAAGGCGGCATGAATGGAGCTTTCAAAATGGGAAAGCAAGCCTTGTGCCATCAGGTCCCCGTTTCCAGTGAACACGCAGCCTACCTCCTTGTGATTTCTACCAAGTTAATATACACTCTAGAGACACACTGGTCCCTTCCCTGAATAACGTGTTCTTGGCACGGAGTTCTGCATGTAGCGAACTGCCTCTCCCAAGGAATGCTCTAGGTACGCTATAGGGGCTTAGCCTCTTCTAAAACCCTGCAGTGTAAGAGGAAGAACTGTGCTTTGGTTACAGCAGGAACGCAAGCCAACTTTCTCCTGTAAGTATGGGGTCTTAAGGTATGACTTTGTAGAAGGAATGTGAAAGAGTATTGGTTTCACAGTGCGGCTCAGCCTAGGGCATTGAGGCAGATATGCATGACATGTAGACGTGAGACAACAGATTGCCTGGAGCTGTTGAGTGCTGAGGAAATGTAGCTCTCCCAAGGAAGAGTGCAGTGTGTTGCCCTACACTTAGCATACACAGAGTGACTGGGAAAGGTATCCGGGCCTGGATGTTTCTTAGCAACCCAGTGGAGCCTGCCGGTACTCGGTGTTCTTGCACGGAATAGGGTGCCCAGGCGAGATCCTAGGTGTCTTGAAAAGCGTAGTAACGTTAAAAGAAAGGAGAACTGCAACTCATGTCTCAAGGAAACTTCTCCACGTTCCGCTTCAGCAGGGCTTTTCAAGGCTTTACCTTGAGGAAAGGACTCACGTCAAGTTTCCTTGAGGCTCTAGAGCGTCTCAGGAGGAGCTCCCACCCAGGCTATGAAAGCACCCTGTTGATTTAGAGAAAACTCGTTCCCTTCCCAGAGCCCTGCCTACAGTGACTAGAAACTCGTCCAAAACACTGGTATTTAGGTAGGTTCAAGGCGGCATGAATGGAGCTTTCAAAATGGGAAAGCAAGCCTTGTGCCATCCGGTCTCCGTTTCCAGTGAGCACGCAGCCTACCCCCTTGTGATGTCTACCAAGTAAATATTCCCTCAAACTACACAATGGTCCCTTCCCTGAAGAATGTTTTCTTGGCACGGAGTTCTGCATGTAGCGAACTGCCTCTCCCAAGGAACGCTTTGGTAACGCTTTCGGTGCTTAGGCTCATCTAAAACCCTGCAGTGTAAGAGGAAGAACTGTGCTTTGGTTACAGCAGGAATGCAAGCCAACTTTCTCCTGTAAGTATGGGGTCTTAAGGTATGACTTTGTAGAAGGAATGTGAAAGAGTATTGGTTTCTCAGTGCGGCTCAGCCTAGGGCATTGAGGCAGATATGCATGACATGTAGACGTGAGACAACAGATTGCCTGGAGCTGTTGGAGTGCTGAGGAAATCTAGCTCTCCCAAGGAGGCGTGCAGTGTGTTGCCCTACCCTTAGCATATTGAGAGTGACTGGGAAAGGTTTCCGGGCCTGGATGTTTCTGAGCTTCCCAGTCGAGCATGCCGGTCCTCGGTCTTCGTGCAGGGAATAGGGTGCCCACGAGAGTTACTAGGTGTCTTCATAAGCGTACTAACGTTCAAAGAAAGCAGAACTGCAACTCATGTCTCCAGGAAACTGCTCCACGCTTCGGCTTCAGCAGGGCTCTTCAAGGCTTTACCTTGAGGAAACGACTCACGTCAAGTTTCCTTTGAGCTCTAGAGCTTCTAGGTGGAGCTCCCACCCAGGCTACGAAAGCACCCTGTTGATTTCGAGAAAACTCGTTCCCTTCCCACAGCCCTGCCTACAGTGACTAGAAACTCGTCCAAAACACTGGTATTTAGGTAGGTTCAAGGCGGCATGAATGGAGCTTTCAAAATGGGAAAGCAAGCCTTGTGCCATCAGGTCTCCGTTTCCAGGGAACACGCAGCCTACCCCCTTGTGATGTCTACCAAGTAAATATTCCCTCAAACTACACAATGGTCCCTTCCCTGAAGAATGTTTTCTAGGCACGGAGTTCTGCATGTAGCGAACTGCCTCTCCCAAGGAATGCTCTAGGTACGCTATAGGGGCTTAGCCTCTTCTAAAACCCTGCAGTGTAAGAGGAAGAACTGTGCTTTGGTTACAGCAGGAACGCAAGCCAACTTTCTCCTGTAAGTATGGGGTCTTAAGGTATGACTTTGTAGAAGGAATGTGAAATAGTATTGGTTTCACAGTGCGGCTCAGCCTAGGGCATTGAGGCAGATATGCATGACATGTAGACGTGAGACAACAGATTGCCTGGAGCTGTTGGAGTGCTGAGGAAATGTAGCTCTCCCAAGGAAGAGTGCAGTGTGTTGCCCTACACTTAGCATACACAGAGTGACTGGGAAAGGTATCCGGGCCTGGATGTTTCTTAGCAACCCAGTGGAGCCTGCCGGTACTCGGTGTTCTTGCACGGAATAGGGTGCCCAGGCGAGATCCTAGGTGTCTTGAAAAGCGTAGTAACGTTAAAAGAAAGGAGAACTGCAACTCATGTCTCAAGGAAACTTCTCCACGTTCCGCTTCAGCAGGGCTTTTCAAGGCTTTACCTTGAGGAAAGGACTCACGTCAAGTTTCCTTGAGGCTCTAGAGCGTCTCAGGAGGAGCTCCCACCCAGGCTATGAAAGCACCCTGTTGATTTAGAGAAAACTCGTTCCCTTCCCAGAGCCCTGCCTACAGTGACTAGAAACTCGTCCAAAACACTGGTATTTAGGTAGGTTCAAGGCGGCATGAATGGAGCTTTCAAAATGGTAAAGCAAGCCTTGTGCCATCCGGTCTCCGTTTCCAGTGAGCACACAGCCTACCCCCTTGTGATGTCTACCAAGTAAATATTCCCTCAAACTACACAATGGTCCCTTCCCTGAAGAATGTTTTCTTGGCACGGAGTTCTGCATGTAGCGAACTGCCTCTCCCAAGGAACGCTTTGGTAACGCTTTCGGTGCTTAGGCATATCTAAAACCCTGCAGTGTAAGAGGAAGAACTGTGCTTTGGTTACAGCAGGAATGCAAGCCAACTTTCTCCTGTAAGTATGGGGTCTTAAGGTATGACTTTGTAGAAGGAATGTGAAAGAGTATTGGTTTCTCAGTGCGGCTCAGCCTAGGGCATTGAGGCAGATATGCATGACATGTAGACGTGAGACAACAGATTGCCTGGAGCTGTTGGAGTGCTGAGGAAATCTAGCTCTCCCAAGGAGGCGTGCAGTGTGTTGCCCTACCCTTAGCATATTGAGAGTGACTGGGAAAGGTTTCCGGGCCTGGATGTTTCTGAGCTTCCCAGTCGAGCATGCCGGTCCTCGGTGTTCTTGCAGGGAATAGGGTGCCCACGAGAGTTACTAGGTGTCTTCATAAGCGTACTAACGTTCAAAGAAAGCAGAACTGCAACTCATGTCTCCAGGAAACTGCTCCACGCTTCGGCTTCAGCAGGGCTCTTCAAGGCTTTACCTTGAGGAAACGACTCACGTCAAGTTTCCTTTGAGCTCTAGAGCTTCTAGGTGGAGCTCCCACCCAGGCTACGAAAGCACCCTGTTGATTTCGAGAAAACTCGTTCCCTTCCCACAGCCCTGCCTACAGTGACTAGAGACCCGTCCAAAACACTGGTATTTAGGTAGCTTCAAGGCAGCATGAATGGAGCTTTCAAAATGGGAAAGCAAGCCTTGTGCCATCAGGTCTCCGTTTCCAGGGAACAAGCAGCCTACCCCCTTGTGATGTCTACCAAGTAAATATTCCCTCAAACTACACAATGGTCCCTTCCCTGAAGAATGTTTTCTTGGCACGGAGTTCTGCATGTAGCGAACTGCCTCTCCCAAGGAACGCTTTGGTAACGCTATCGGGGCTTAGGCTCTTCTAAAACCCTGCAGTGTAAGAGGAAGAACTGTGCTTTGGTTACAGGAGGAACGCCAGCCGAGTTTCTCCTCTAAGTATGGGGTCTTAAGGTATGACTTTGTAGAAGGAATGCGAAGCAGTTTTGATTTCTCAGTGCCGTTCAGCCTAGGGCATTGAAGCAATTTGCATGACATGTAGGACGTGAGAGAACAGATTACCTGGAGCTGTTGGAGTGCTGAGGAAATGTAGCTCTCCCAAGGAAGAGTGCAGTGTGTTGCCCTACACTTAGCATACACAGAGTGACTGGGAAAGGTATCCGGGCCTGGATGTTTCTTAGCAACCCAGTGGAGCCTGCCGGTACTCGGTGTTCTTGCACGGAATAGGGTGCCCAGGCGAGATCCTAGGTGTC
The DNA here is from genome assembly GCF_028564815.1 of Eubalaena glacialis. Taxonomy (NCBI): domain Eukaryota; kingdom Metazoa; phylum Chordata; class Mammalia; order Artiodactyla; family Balaenidae; genus Eubalaena; species Eubalaena glacialis. The sequence continues at coordinate 160,144,554 of NC_083719.1, read as the reverse complement.
TTGAAAAGCGTACTAATGTTAAAAGAAAGGAGAACTGCAACTCATGTCTCAAGGAAACTTCTCCACGTTCCGCTCCAGCAGGGCTTTTCAAGGCTTTACCTTGAGGAAAGGACTCACGTCAAGTTTCCTTGAGGCTCTAGAGCGTCTCAGGAGGAGCTCCCACCCAGGCTATGAAAGCACCCTGTTGATTTAGAGAAAACTCGTTCCCTTCCCACAGCCCTGCCTACAGTGACTAGAAACTCGTCCAAAACTCTGGTATTTAGGTAGGTTCAAGGCGGCATGAATGGAGCTTTCAAAATGGGAAAGCAAGCCTTGTGCCATCAGGTCTCCGTTTCCAGGGAACACGCAGCCTACCCCCTTGTGATGTCTACCAAGTAAATATTCCCTCAAACTACACAATGGTCCCTTCCCTGAAGAATGTTTTCTAGGCACGGAGTTCTGCATGTAGCGAACTGCCTCTCCCAAGGAACGCTTTGGTAACGCTATCGGGGCTTAGGCTCTTCTAAAACCCTGCAGTGTAAGAGGAAGAACTGTGCTTTGGTTACAGCAGGAACGCAAGCCAACTTTCTCCTGTAAGTATGGGGTCTTAAGGTATGACTTTGTAGAAGGAATGTGAAAGAGTATTGGTTTCTCAGTGCCGCTCAGCCTAGGGCACTGAGAGAGATATGCATGACATGTAGACGTGAGACAACAGATTGCCTGGAGCTGTTGGAGTGCTGAGGAAATCTAGCTCTTCCAAGGAGGCGTGTAGTGTGTTGCCTTACACTTAGCATATTGAGAGTGACTGGGAAAGGTTTCCGGGCCTGGATGTTTCTTAGCAACCCAGTGGAGCCTGCCGGTACTCGGTGTTCTTGCACGGAATAGGGTGCCCAGGCGAGATCCTAGGTGTCTTGAAAAGCGTAGTAACGTTAAACTAAAGGAGAACTGCAACTCATGTCTCAAGGAAACTTCTCCACGTGCCGCTTCAGCAGGGCTCTTCAAGGCTTTACCTTGAGGAAAGGACTCACGTCAAGTTTCCTTGTAGCTCTAGAGCGTCTCAGGAGGAGCTCCCACCCAGGCTATGAAAGCACCCTGTTGATTTCGAGAAAACTCGTTCCCTTCCCAGAGCCCTGCCTACAGTGACTAGAAACTCGTCCAAAACACTGGTATTTAGGTAGGTTCAAGGCGGCATGAATGGAGCTTTCAAAATGGGAAAGCAAGCCTTGTGCCATCAGGTCCCCGTTTCCAGTGAACACGCAGCCTACCTCCTTGTGATTTCTACCAAGTTAATATACACTCTAGAGACACACTGGTCCCTTCCCTGAATAACGTGTTCTTGGCACGGAGTTCTGCATGTAGCGAACTGCCTCTCCCAAGGAATGCTCTAGGTACGCTATAGGGGCTTAGCCTCTTCTAAAACCCTGCAGTGTAAGAGGAAGAACTGTGCTTTGGTTACAGCAGGAATGCAAGCCAACTTTCTCCTGTAAGTATGGGGTCTTAAGGTATGACTTTGTAGAAGGAATGTGAAAGAGTATTGGTTTCTCAGTGCGGCTCAGCCTAGGGCATTGAGGCAGATATGCATGACATGTAGACGTGAGACAACAGATTGCCTGGAGCTGTTGGAGTGCTGAGGAAATCTAGCTCTCCCAAGGAGGCGTGCAGTGTGTTGCCCTACCCTTAGCATATTGAGAGTGACTGGGAAAGGTTTCCGGGCCTGGATGTTTCTGAGCTTCCCAGTCGAGCATGCCGGTCCTCGGTGTTCTTGCAGGGAATAGGGTGCCCACGAGAGTTACTAGGTGTCTTCATAAGCGTACTAACGTTCAAAGAAAGCAGAACTGCAACTCATGTCTCCAGGAAACTGCTCCACGCTTCGGCTTCAGCAGGGCTCTTCAAGGCTTTACCTTGAGGAAACGACTCACGTCAAGTTTCCTTTGAGCTCTAGAGCTTCTAGGTGGAGCTCCCACCCAGGCTACGAAAGCACCCTGTTGATTTCGAGAAAACTCGTTCCCTTCCCACAGCCCTGCCTACAGTGACTAGAGACCCGTCCAAAACACTGGTATTTAGGTAGCTTCAAGGCAGCATGAATGGAGCTTTCAAAATGGGAAAGCAAGCCTTGTGCCATCAGGTCTCCGTTTCCAGGGAACAAGCAGCCTACCCCCTTGTGATGTCTACCAAGTAAATATTCCCTCAAACTACACAATGGTCCCTTCCCTGAAGAATGTTTTCTTGGCACGGAGTTCTGCATGTAGCGAACTGCCTCTCCCAAGGAACGCTTTGGTAACGCTATCGGGGCTTAGGCTCTTCTAAAACCCTGCAGTGTAAGAGGAAGAACTGTGCTTTGGTTACAGGAGGAACGCCAGCCGAGTTTCTCCTCTAAGTATGGGGTCTTAAGGTATGACTTTGTAGAAGGAATGCGAAGCAGTTTTGATTTCTCAGTGCCGTTCAGCCTAGGGCATTGAAGCAATTTGCATGACATGTAGGACGTGAGAGAACAGATTACCTGGAGCTGTTGGAGTGCTGAGGAAATGTAGCTCTCCCAAGGAAGAGTGCAGTGTGTTGCCCTACACTTAGCATACACAGAGTGACTGGGAAAGGTATCCGGGCCTGGATGTTTCTTAGCAACCCAGTGGAGCCTGCCGGTACTCGGTGTTCTTGCACGGAATAGGGTGCCCAGGCGAGATCCTAGGTGTCTTGAAAAGCGTACTAATGTTAAAAGAAAGGAGAACTGCAACTCATGTCTCAAGGAAACTTCTCCACGTTCCGCTCCAGCAGGGCTTTTCAAGGCTTTACCTTGAGGAAAGGACTCACGTCAAGTTTCCTTGAGGCTCTAGAGCGTCTCAGGAGGAGCTCCCACCCAGGCTATGAAAGCACCCTGTTGATTTAGAGAAAACTCGTTCCCTTCCCACAGCCCTGCCTACAGTGACTAGAAACTCGTCCAAAACTCTGGTATTTAGGTAGGTTCAAGGCGGCATGAATGGAGCTTTCAAAATGGGAAAGCAAGCCTTGTGCCATCAGGTCTCCGTTTCCAGTGAGCACGCAGCCTACCCCCTTGTGATGTCTACCAAGTAAATATTCCCTCAAACTACACAATGGTCCCTTCCCTGAAGAATGTTTTCTTGGCACGGAGTTCTGCATGTAGCGAACTGCCTCTCCCAAGGAACGCTTTGGTAACGCTTTCGGTGCTTAGGCTCATCTAAAACCCTGCAGTGTAAGAGGAAGAACTGTGCTTTGGTTACAGGAGGAATGCAAGCCAACTTTCTCCTGTAAGTATGGGGTCTTAAGGTATGACTTTGTAGAAGGAATGTGAAACAGTATTGGTTACTCAGTGCCGCTCAGCCTAGGGCATTGAGGCAGATATGCATGACATGTAGACGTGAGACAACAGATTGCCTGGAGCTGTTGGAGTGCTGAGGAAATCTAGCTCTCCCAAGGAGGCGTGCAGTGTGTTGCCCTACCCTTAGCATATTGAGAGTGACTGGGAAAGGTTTCCGGGCCTGGATGTTTCTGAGCTTCCCAGTCGAGCATGCCGGTCCTCGGTGTTCTTGCAGGGAATAGGGTGCCCACGAGAGTTACTAGGTGTCTTCATAAGCGTACTAACGTTCAAAGAAAGCAGAACTGCAACTCATGTCTCCAGGAAACTGCTCCACGCTTCGGCTTCAGCAGGGCTCTTCAAGGCTTTACCTTGAGGAAACGACTCACGTCAAGTTTCCTTTGAGCTCTAGAGCTTCTAGGTGGAGCTCCCACCCAGGCTACGAAAGCACCCTGTTGATTTAGAGAAAACTCGTTCCCTTCCCGCAGCCCTGCCTACAGTGACTAGAGACCCGTCCAAAACACTGGTATTTAGGTAGCTTCAAGGCAGCATGAATGGAGCTTTCAAAATGGGAAAGCAAGCCTTGTGCCATCAGGTCTCCGTTTCCAGGGAACACGCAGCCTACCCCCTTGTGATGTCTACCAAGTAAATATTCCCTCAAACTACACAATGGTCCCTTCCCTGAAGAATGTTTTCTTGGCACGGAGTTCTGCATGTAGCGAACTGCCTCTCCCAAGGAACGCTTTGGTAACGCTATCGGGGCTTAGGCTCTTCTAAAACCCTGCAGTGTAAGAGGAAGAACTGTGCTTTGGTTAGAGCAGGAACGCAAGCCAACTTTCTCCTGTAAGTATGGGGTCTTAAGGTATGACTTTGTAGAAGGAATGTGAAAGAGTATTGGTTTCTCAGTGCCGCTCAGCCTAGGGCACTGAGAGAGATATGCATGACATGTAGACGTGAGACAACAGATTGCCTGGAGCTGTTGGAGTGCTGAGGAAATCTAGCTCTTCCAAGGAGGCGTGTAGTGTGTTGCCTTACACTTAGCATATTGAGAGTGACTGGGAAAGGTTTCCGGGCCTGGATATTTCTTAGCAACCCAGTGGAGCCTGCCGGTACTCGGTGTTCTTGCACGGAATAGGGTGCCCAGGCGAGATCCTAGGTGTCTTGAAAAGCGTAGTAACGTTAAAATAAAGGAGAACTGCAACTCATGTCTCAAGGAAACTTCTCCACGTGCCGCTTCAGCAGGGCTCTTCAAGGCTTTACCTTGAGGAAAGGACTCACGTCAAGTTTCCTTGTAGCTCTAGAGCGTCTCAGGAGGAGCTCCCACCCAGGCTATGAAAGCACCCTGTTGATTTCGAGAAAACTCGTTCCCTTCCCAGAGCCCTGCCTACAGTGACTAGAAACTCGTCCAAAACACTGGTATTTAGGTAGGTTCAAGGCGGCATGAATGGCGCTTTCAAAATGGGAAAGCAAGCCTTGTGCCATCAGGTCCCCGTTTCCAGTGAACACGCAGCCTACCTCCTTGTGATTTCTACCAAGTTAATATACACTCTAGAGACACACTGGTCCCTTCCCTGAATAACGTGTTCTTGGCACGGAGTTCTGCATGTAGCGAACTGCCTCTCCCAAGGAATGCTCTAGGTACGCTATAGGGGCTTAGCCTCTTCTAAAACCCTGCAGTGTAAGAGGAAGAACTGTGCTTTGGTTACAGCAGGAACGCAAGCCAACTTTCTCCTGTAAGTATGGGGTCTTAAAGTATGACTATGTAGAAGGAATGTGAAAGAGTATTGGTTTCTCAGTGCGGCTCAGCCTAGGGCATTGAGGCAGATATGCATGACATGTAGACGTAAGACAACAGATTGCCTGGAGCTGTTGGAGTGCTGAGGAAATCTAGCTCTCCCAAGGAGGCGTGCAGTGTGTTGCCCTACCCTTAGCAAATTGAGAGTAACTGGGAAAGGTTTCCAGGCCTGGATGTTTCTGAGCTTCCCAGTCGAGCATGCCGGTCCTCGGTCTTCGTGCAGGGAATAGGGTGCCCACGAGAGTTACTAGGTGTCTTCATAAGCGTACTAACGTTCAAAGAAAGCAGAACTGCAACTCATGTCTCCAGGAAACTGCTCCACGCTTCGGCTTCAGCAGGGCTCTTCAAGGCTTTACCTTGAGGAAACGACTCACGTCAAGTTTCCTTTGAGCTCTAGAGCGTCTCAGTTGGAGCTCCCACCCAGGCTACGAAAGCACCCTGTTGATTTAGAGAAAACTCGTTCCCTTCCCACAGCCCTGCCTACAGTGACTAGAGACCCGTCCAAAACACTGGTATTTAGGTAGCTTCAAGGCAGCATGAATGGAGCTTTCAAAATGGGAAAGCAAGCCTTGTGCCATCAGGTCTCCGTTTCCAGGGAACAAGCAGCCTACCCCCTTGTGATGTCTACCAAGTAAATATTCCCTCAAACTACACAATGGTCCCTTCCCTGAAGAATGTTTTCTTAGCACGGAGTTCTGCATGTAGCGAACTGCCTCTCCCAAGGAACGCTTTGGTAACGCTATCGGGGCTTAGGCTCTTCTAAAACCCTGCAGTGTAAGAGGAAGAACTGTGCTTTGGTTACAGGAGGAACGCAAGCCGCGTTTCTCCTGTAAGTATGGGGTCTTAAGGTATGACTTTGTAGAAGGAATGCGAAGCAGTTTTGATTTCTCAGTGCCGTTCAGCCTAGGGCATTGAGGCAATTTGCATGACATGTAGGACGTGAGAGAACAGATTACCTGGAGCTGTTGGAGTGCTGAGGAAATGTAGCTCTCCCAAGGAAGAGTGCAGTGTGTTGCCCTACACTTAGCATACACAGAGTGACTGGGAAAGGTATCCGGGCCTGGATGTTTCTTAGCAACCCAGTGGAGCCTGCCGGTACTCGGTGTTCTTGCACGGAATAGGGTGCCCAGGCGAGATCCTAGGTGTCTTGAAAAGCGTAGTAACGTTAAAAGAAAGGAGAACTGCAACTCATGTCTCAAGGAAACTTCTCCACGTGCCGCTTCAGCAGGGCTCTTCAAGGCTTTACCTTGAGGAAAGGACTCACGTCAAGTTTCCTTGAGGCTCTAGAGCGTCTCAGGAGGAGCTCCCACCCAGGCTATGAAAGCACCCTGTTGATTTAGGGAAAACTCGTTCCCTTCCCAGAGCCCTGCCTACAGTGACTAGAAACTCGTCCAAAACTCTGGTATTTAGGTAGGTTTAAGGCGGCATGAATGGAGCTTTCAAAATGGGAAAGCAAGCCTTGTGCCATCCGGTCTCCGTTTCCAGTGAGCACGCAGCCTACCCCCTTGTGATGTCTACCAAGTAAATATTCCCTCAAACTACACAATGGTCCCTTCCCTGAAGAATGTTTTCTTGGCACGGAGTTCTGCATGTAGCGAACTGCCTCTCCCAAGGAACGCTTTGGTAACGCTTTCGGTGCTTAGGCTCATCTAAAACCCTGCAGTGTAAGAGGAAGAACTGTGCTTTGGTTACAGGAGGAATGCAAGCCAACTTTCTCCTGTAAGTATGGGGTCTTAAGGTATGACTTTGTAGAAGGAATGTGAAAGAGTATTGGTTACTCAGTGCCGCTCAGCCTAGGGCATTGAGGCAGATATGCATGACATGTAGACGTGAGACAACAGATTGCCTGGAGCTGTTGGAGTGCTGAGGAAATCTAGCTCTCCCAAGGAGGCGTGCAGTGTGTTGCCCTACCCTTAGCATATTGAGAGTGACTGGGAAAGGTTTCCGGGCCTGGATGTTTCTGAGCTTCCCAGTCGAGCATGCCGGTCCTCGGTGTTCTTGCAGGGAATAGGGTGCCCACGAGAGTTACTAGGTGTCTTCATAAGCGTACTAACGTTCAAAGAAAGCAGAACTGCAACTCATGTCTCCAGGAAACTGCTCCACGCTTCGGCTTCAGCAGGGCTCTTCAAGGCTTTACCTTGAGGAAACGACTCACGTCAAGTTTCCTTTGAGCTCTAGAGCTTCTAGGTGGAGCTCCCACCCAGGCTACGAAAGCACCCTGTTGATTTAGAGAAAACTCGTTCCCTTCCCAGAGCCCTGCCTACAGTGACTAGAGACCCGTCCAAAACACTGGTATTTAGGTAGCTTCAAGGCAGCATGAATGGAGCTTTCAAAATGGGAAAGCAAGCCTTGTGCCATCAGGTCTCCGTTTCCAGGGAACAAGCAGCCTACCCCCTTGTGATGTCTACCAAGTAAATATTCCCTCAAACTACACAATGGTCCCTTCCCTGAAGAATGTTTTCTTGGCACGGAGTTCTGCATGTAGCGAACTGCCTCTCCCAAGGAACGCTTTGGTAACGCTATCGGGGCTTAGGCTCTTCTAAAACCCTGCAGTGTAAGAGGAAGAACTGTGCTTTGGTTACAGCAGGAACGCAAGCCAACTTTCTCCTGTAAGTATGGGGTCTTAAGGTATGACTTTGTAGAAGGAATGCGAAGCAGTTTTGATTTCTCAGTGCCGCTCAGCCTAGGGCATTGAGGCAATTTGCATGACATGTAGGACGTGAGAGAACAGATTACCTGGAGCTGTTGGAGTGCTGAGGAAATGTAGCTCTCCAAGGAAGAGTGCAGTGTGTTGCCCTACACTTAGCATACACAGAGTGACTGGGAAAGGTATCGGGGCCTGGATGTTTCTTAGCAACCCAGTGGAGCCTGCCGGTACTCGGTGTTCTTGCACGGAATAGGGTGCCCAGGCGAGATCCTAGGTGTCTTGAAAAGCGTAGTAACGTTAAAAGAAAGGAGAACTGCAACTCCTGTCTCAAGGAAACTTCTCCACGTTCCGCTTCAGCAGGGCTCTTCAAGGCTTTACCTTGAGGAAAGGACTCACGTCAAGTTTCCTTGTAGCTCTAGAGCGTCTCAGGAGGAGCTCCCACCCAGGCTATGAAAGCACCCTGTGGATTTCGAGAAAACTCGTTCCCTTCCCAGAGCCCTGCCTACAGTGACTAGAAACTCGTCCAAAACACTGGTATTTAGGTAGGTTCAAGGCGGCATGAATGGAGCTTTCAAAATGGGAAAGCAAGCCTTGTGCCATCAGGTCCCCGTTTCCAGTGAACACGCAGCCTACCTCCTTGTGATTTCTACCAAGTTAATATACACTCTAGAGACACACTGGTCCCTTCCCTGAATAACGTGTTCTTGGCACGGAGTTCTGCATGTAGCGAACTGCCTCTCCCAAGGAATGCTCTAGGTACGCTATAGGGGCTTAGCCTCTTCTAAAACCCTGCAGTGTAAGAGGAAGAACTGTGCTTTGGTTACAGCAGGAACGCAAGCCAACTTTCTCCTGTAAGTATGGGGTCTTAAGGTATGACTTTGTAGAAGGAATGTGAAACAGTATTGGTTACTCAGTGCCGCTCAGCCTAGGGCATTGAGGCAGATATGCATGACATGTAGACGTGAGACAACAGATTGCCTGGAGCTGTTGGAGTGCTGAGGAAATCTAGCTCTCCCAAGGAGGCGTGCAGTGTGTTGCCCTACCCTTAGCATATTGAGAGTGACTGGGAAAGGTTTCCGGGCCTGGATGTTTCTGAGCTTCCCAGTCGAGCATGCCGGTCCTCGGTGTTCTTGCAGGGAATAGGGTGCCCACGAGAGTTACTAGGTGTCTTCATAAGCGTACTAACGTTCAAAGAAAGCAGAACTGCAACTCATGTCTCCAGGAAACTGCTCCACGCTTCGGCTTCAGCAGGGCTCTTCAAGGCTTTACCTTGAGGAAACGACTCACGTCAAGTTTCCTTTGAGCTCTTGAGCTTCTAGGTGGAGCTCCCACCCAGGCTACGAAAGCACCCTGTTGATTTAGAGAAAACTCGTTCCCTTCCCACAGCCCTGCCTACAGTGACTAGAGACCCGTCCAAAACACTGGTATTTAGGTAGCTTCAAGGCAGCATGAATGGAGCTTTCAAAATGGGAAAGCAAGCCTTGTGCCATCAGGTCTCCGTTTCCAGGGAACACGCAGCCTACCCCCTTGTGATGTCTACCAAGTAAATATTCCCTCAAACTACACAATGGTCCCTTCCCTGAAGAATGTTTTCTTGGCACGGAGTTCTGCATGTAGCGAACTGCCTCTCCCAAGGAACGCTTTGGTAACGCTATCGGGGCTTAGGCTCTTCTAAAACCCTGCAGTGTAAGAGGAAGAACTGTGCTTTGGTTACAGCAGGAACGCAAGCCAACTTTCTCCTGTAAGTATGGGGTCTTAAGGTATGACTTTGTAGAAGGAATGTGAAAGAGTATTGGTTTCTCAGTGCGGCTCAGCCTAGGGCATTGAGGCAGATATGCATGACATGTAGACGTAAGACAACAGATTGCCTGGAGCTGTTGGAGTGCTGAGGAAATCTAGCTCTCCCAAGGAGGCGTGCAGTGTGTTGCCCTACCCTTTGCATATTGAGAGTGACTGGGAAAGGTTTCCGGGCCTGGATGTTTCTGAGCTTCCCAGTCGAGCATGCCGGTCCTCGGTCTTCGTGCAGGGAATAGGGTGCCCACGAGAGTTACTAGGTGTCTTCATAAGCGTACTAACGTTCAAAGAAAGCAGAACTGCAACTCATGTCTCCAGGAAACTGCTCCACGCTTCGGCTTCAGCAGGGCTCTTCAAGGCTTTACCTTGAGGAAACGACTCACGTCAAGTTTCCTTTGAGCTCTAGAGCTTCTAGGTGGAGCTCCCACCCAGGCTACGAAAGCACCCTGTTGATTTAGAGAAAACTCGTTCCCTTCCCACAGCCCTGCCTACAGTGACTAGAGACCCGTCCAAAACACTGGTATTTAGGTAGCTTCAAGGCAGCATGAATGGAGCTTTCAAAATGGGAAAGCAAGCCTTGTGCCATCAGGTCTCCGTTTCCAGTGAGCACGCAGCCTACCCCCTTGTGATGTCTACCAAGTAAATATTCCCTCGAACTACACAATGGTCCCTTCCCTGAAGAATGTTTTCTTGGCACGGAGTTCTGCATGTAGCGAACTGCCTCTCCCAAGGAACGCTTTGGTAACGCTTTCGGTGCTTAGGCTCATCTAAAACCCTGCAGTGTAAGAGGAAGAACTGTGCTTTGGTTACAGGAGGAATGCAAGCCAACTTTCTCCTGTAAGTATGGGGTCTTAAGGTATGACTTTGTAGAAGGAATGTGAAACAGTATTGGTTACTCAGTGCCGCTCAGCCTAGGGCATTGAGGCAGATATGCATGACATGTAGACGTGAGACAACAGATTGCCTGGAGCTGTTGGAATGCTGAGGAAATCTAGCTCTTCCAAGGAGGCGTGTAGTGTGTTGCCTTACACTTAGCATATTGAGAGTGACTGGGAAAGGTTTCCGGGCCTGGATGTTTCTTAGCAACCCAGTGGAGCCTGCCGGTACTCGGTGTTCTTGCACGGAATAGGGTGCCCAGGCGAGATCCTAGGTGTCTTGAAAAGCGTAGTAACGTTAAAAGAAAGGAGAACTGCAACTCATGTCTCAAGGAAACTTCTCCACGTGCCGCTTCAGCAGGGCTCTTCAAGGCTTTACCTTGAGGAAAGGACTCACGTCAAGTTTCCTTGTAGCTCTAGAGCGTCTCAGGAGGAGCTCCCACCCAGGCTATGAAAGCACCCTGTTGATTTCGAGAAAACTCGTTCCCTTCCCAGAGCCCTGCCTACAGTGACTAGAAACTCGTCCAAAACACTGGTATTTAGGTAGGTTCAAGGCGGCATGAATGGAGCTTTCAAAATGGGAAAGCAAGCCTTGTGCCATCAGGTCCCCGTTTCCAGTGAACACGCAGCCTACCTCCTTGTGATTTCTACCAAGTTAATATACACTCTAGAGACACACTGGTCCCTTCCCTGAATAACGTGTTCTTGGCACGGAGTTCTGCATGTAGCGAACTGCCTCTCCCAAGGAATGCTCTAGGTACGCTATAGGGGCTTAGCCTCTTCTAAAACCCTGCAGTGTAAGAGGAAGAACTGTGCTTTGGTTACAGGAGGAATGCAAGCCAACTTTCTCCTGTAAGTATGGGGTCTTAAGGTATGACTTTTTAGAAGGAATGCGAAGCAGTTTTGATTTCTCAGTGCCGCTCAGCCTAGGGCATTGAGGGAATTTGCATGACATGTAGGACATGAGAGAACAGATTACTTGGATCTGTTGGAGTGCTGAGGTAATGTAGCTCTCCCAAGGAAGAGTGCAGTGTGTTGCCCTACACTTAGCATACACAGAGTGACTGGGAAAGGTATCGGGGCCTGGATGTTTCTTAGCAACCCAGTGGAGCCTGCCGGTACTCGGTGTTCTTGCACGGAATAGGGTGCCCAGGCGAGATCCTAGGTGTCTTGAAAAGCGTAGTAACGTTAAAAGAAAGGAGAACTGCAACTCATGTCTCAAGGAAACTTCTCCACGTGCTGCTTCAGCAGGGCTCTTCAAGGCTTTACCTTGAGGAAAGGACTCACGTCAAGTTTCCTTGTAGCTCTAGAGCGTCTCAGGAGGAGCTCCCACCCAGGCTATGAAAGCACCCTGTGGATTTCGAGAAAACTCGTTCCCTTCCCAGAGCCCTGCCTACAGTGACTAGAAACTCGTCCAAAACACTGGTATTTAGGTAGGTTCAAGGCGGCATGAATGGCGCTTTCAAAATGGGAAAGCAAGCCTTGTGCCATCAGGTCCCCGTTTCCAGTGAACACGCAGCCTACCTCCTTGTGATTTCTACCAAGTTAATATACACTCTAGAGACACACTGGTCCCTTCCCTGAATAACGTGTTCTTGGCACGGAGTTCTGCATGTAGCGAACTGCCTCTCCCAAGGAATGCTCTAGGTACGCTATAGGGGCTTAGCCTCTTCTAAAACCCTGCAGTGTAAGAGGAAGAACTGTGCTTTGGTTACAGCAGGAACGAAAGCCAACTTTCTCCTGTAAGTATGGGGTCTTAAGGTATGACTTTGTAGAAGGAATGTGAAAGAGTATTGGTTTCTCAGTGCGGCTCAGCCTAGGGCATTGAGGCAGATATGCATGACATGTAGACGTAAGACAACAGATTGCCTGGAGCTGTTGGAGTGCTGAGGAAATCTAGCTCTTCCAAGGAGGCGTGTAGTGTGTTGCCTTACACTTAGCATATTGAGAGTGACTGGGAAAGGTTTCCGGGCCTGGATGTTTCTTAGCAACCCAGTGGAGCCTGCCGGTACTCGGTGTTCTTGCACGGAATAGGGTGCCCAGGCGAGATCCTAGGTGTCTTGAAAAGCGTAGTAACGTTAAAAGAAAGGAGAACTGCAACTCATGTCTCAAGGAAACTTCTCCACGTGCCGCTTCAGCAGGGCTCTTCAAGGCTTTACCTTGAGGAAAGGACTCACGTCAAGTTTCCTTGAGGCTCTAGAGCGTCTCAGGAGGAGCTCCCACCCAGGCTATGAAAGCACCCTGTTGATTTCGAGAAAACTCGTTCCCTTCCCAGAGCCCTGCCTACAGTGACTAGAAACTCGTCCAAAACTCTGGTATTTAGGTAGGTTCAAGGCGGCATGAATGGAGCTTTCAAAATGGGAAAGCAAGCCTTGTGCCATCCGGTCTCCGTTTCCAGTGAGCACGCAGCCTACCCCCTTGTGATGTCTACCAAGTAAATATTCCCTCGAACTACACAATGGTCCCTTCCCTGAAGAATGTTTTCTTGGCACGGAGTTCTGCATGTAGCGAACTGCCTCTCCCAAGGAACGCTTTGGTAACGCTTTCGGTGCTTAGGCTCATCTAAAACCCTGCAGTGTAAGAGGAAGAACTGTGCTTTGGTTACAGGAGGAATGCAAGCCAACTTTCTCCTGTAAGTATGGGGTCTTAAGGTATGACTTTGTAGAAGGAATGTGAAACAGTATTGGTTACTCAGTGCCGCTCAGCCTAGGGCATTGAGGCAGATATGCATGACATGTAGACGTGAGACAACAGATTGCCTGGAGCTGTTGGAGTGCTGAGGAAATCTAGCTCTCCCAAGGAGGCGTGCAGTGTGTTGCCCTACCCTTAGCATATTGAGAGTGACTGGGAAAGGTTTCCGGGCCTGGATGTTTCTGAGCTTCCCAGTCGAGCATGCCGGTCCTCGGTGTTCTTGCAGGGAATAGGGTGCCCACGAGAGTTATTAGGTGTCTTCATAAGCGTACTAACGTTCAAAGAAAGCAGAACTGCAACTCATGTCTCCAGGAAACTGCTCCACGCTTCGGCTTCAGCAGGGCTCTTCAAGGCTTTACCTTGAGGAAACGACTCACGTCAAGTTTCCTTTGAGCTCTAGAGCTTCTAGGTGGAGCTCCCACCCAGGCTACGAAAGCACCCTGTTGATTTAGAGAAAACTCGTTCCCTTCCCACAGCCCTGCCTACAGTGACTAGAGACCCGTCCAAAACACTGGTATTTAGGTAGCTTCAAGGCAGCATGAATGGAGCTTTCAAAATGGGAAAGCAAGCCTTGTGCCATCAGGTCTCCGTTTCCAGGGAACACGCAGCCTACCCCCTTGTGATGTCTACCAAGTAAATATTCCCTCAAACTACACAATGGTCCCTTCCCTGAAGAATGTTTTCTTGGCACGGAGTTCTGCATGTAGCGAACTGCCTCTCCCAAGGAACGCTTTGGTAACGCTATCGGGGCTTAGGCTCTTCTAAAACCCTGCAGTGTAAGAGGAAGAACTGTGCTTTGGTTACAGCAGGAACGCAAGCCAACTTTCTCCTGTAAGTATGGGGTCTTAAGGTATGACTTTGTAGAAGGAATGCGAAGCAGTTTTGATTTCTCAGTGCCGCTCAGCCTAGGGCATTGAGGCAATTTGCATGACATGTAGGACGTGAGAGAACAGATTACCTGGAGCTGTTGGAGTGCTGAGGAAATGTAGCTCTCCAAGGAAGAGTGCAGTGTGTTGCCCTACACTTAGCATACACAGAGTGACTGGGAAAGGTATCGGGGCCTGGATGTTTCTTAGCAACCCAGTGGAGCCTGCCGGTACTCGGTGTTCTTGCACGGAATAGGGTGCCCAGGCGAGATCCTAGGTGTCTTGAAAAGCGTAGTAACGTTAAAAGAAAGGAGAACTGCAACTCCTGTCTCAAGGAAACTTCTCCACGTTCCGCTTCAGCAGGGCTCTTCAAGGCTTTACCTTGAGGAAAGGACTCACGTCAAGTTTCCTTGTAGCTGTAGAGCGTCTCAGGAGGAGCTCCCACCCAGGCTATGAAAGCACCCTGTGGATTTCGAGAAAACTCGTTCCCTTCCCAGAGCCCTGCCTACAGTGACTAGAAACTCGTCCAAAACACTGGTATTTATGTAGGTTCAAGGCGGCATGAATGGAGCTTTCAAAATGGGAAAGCAAGCCTTGTGCCATCAGGTCCCCGTTTCCAGTGAACACGCAGCCTACCTCCTTGTGATTTCTACCAAGTTAATATACACTCTAGAGACACACTGGTCCCTTCCCTGAATAACGTGTTCTTGGCACGGAGTTCTGCATGTAGCGAACTGCCTCTCCCAAGGAATGCTCTAGGTACGCTATAGGGGCTTAGCCTCTTCTAAAACCCTGCAGTGTAAGAGGAAGAACTGTGCTTTGGTTACAGCAGGAACGCAAGCCAACTTTCTCCTGTAAGTATGGGGTCTTAAGGTATGACTTTGTAGAAGGAATGTGAAACAGTATTGGTTACTCAGTGCCGCTCAGCCTAGGGCATTGAGGCAGATATGCATGACATGTAGACGTGAGACAACAGATTGCCTGGAGCTGTTGGAGTGCTGAGGAAATCTAGCTCTCCCAAGGAGGCGTGCAGTGTGTTGCCCTACCCTTAGCATATTGAGAGTGACTGGGAAAGGTTTCCGGGCCTGGATGTTTCTGAGCTTCCCAGTCGAGCATGCCGGTCCTCGGTGTTCTTGCAGGGAATAGGGTGCCCACGAGAGTTACTAGGTGTCTTCATAAGCGTACTAACGTTCAAAGAAAGCAGAACTGCAACTCATGTCTCCAGGAAACTGCTCCACGCTTCGGCTTCAGCAGGGCTCTTCAAGGCTTTACCTTGAGGAAACGACTCACGTCAAGTTTCCTTTGAGCTCTAGAGCTTCTAGGTGGAGCTCCCACCCAGGCTACGAAAGCACCCTGTTGATTTAGAGAAAACTCGTTCCCTTCCCACAGCCCTGCCTACAGTGACTAGAGACCCGTCCAAAACACTGGTATTTAGGTAGCTTCAAGGCAGCATGAATGGAGCTTTCAAAATGGGAAAGCAAGCCTTGTGCCATCAGGTCTCCGTTTCCAGGGAACACGCAGCCTACCCCCTTGTGATGTCTACCAAGTAAATATTCCCTCAAACTACACAATGGTCCCTTCCCTGAAGAATGTTTTCTTGGCACGGAGTTCTGCATGTAGCGAACTGCCTCTCCCAAGGAACGCTTTGGTAACGCTATCGGGGCTTAGGCTCTTCTAAAACCCTGCAGTGTAAGAGGAAGAACTGTGCTTTGGTTACAGCAGGAACGCAAGCCAACTTTCTCCTGTAAGTATGGGGTCTTAAGGTATGACTTTGTAGAAGGAATGCGAAGCAGTTTTGATTTCTCAGTGCCGCTCAGCCTAGGGCATTGAGGCAATTTGCATGACATGTAGGACGTGAGAGAACAGATTACCTGGAGCTGTTGGAGTGCTGAGGAAATGTAGCTCTCCAAGGAAGAGTGCAGTGTGTTGCCCTACACTTAGCATACACAGAGTGACTGGGAAAGGTATCGGGGCCTGGATGTTTCTTAGCAACCCAGTGGAGCCTGCCGGTACTCGGTGTTCTTGCACGGAATAGGGTGCCCAGGCGAGATCCTAGGTGTCTTGAAAAGCGTAGTAACGTTAAAAGAAAGGAGAACTGCAACTCCTGTCTCAAGGAAACTTCTCCACGTGCCGCTTCAGCAGGGCTCTTCAAGGCTTTACCTTGAGGAAAGGACTCACGTCAAGTTTCCTTGTAGCTCTAGAGCGTCTCAGGAGGAGCTCCCACCCAGGCTATGAAAGCACCCTGTGGATTTCGAGAAAACTCGTTCCCTTCCCAGAGCCCTGCCTACAGTGACTAGAAACTCGTCCAAAACACTGGTATTTAGGTAGGTTCAAGGCGGCATGAATGGCGCTTTCAAAATGGGAAAGCAAGCCTTGTGCCATCAGGTCCCCGTTTCCAGTGAACACGCAGCCTACCTCCTTGTGATTTCTACCAAGTTAATATACACTCTAGAGACACACTGGTCCCTTCCCTGAATAACGTGTTCTTGGCACGGAGTTCTGCATGTAGCGAACTGCCTCTCCCAAGGAATGCTCTAGGTACGCTATAGGGGCTTAGCCTCTTCTAAAACCCTGCAGTGTAAGAGGAAGAACTGTGCTTTGGTTACAGCAGGAACGCAAGCCAACTTTCTCCTGTAAGTATGGGGTCTTAAGGTATGACTTTGTAGAAGGAATGTGAAAGAGTATTGGTTTCTCAGTGCGGCTCAGCCTAGGGCATTGAGGCAGATATGCATGACATGTAGACGTAAGACAACAGATTGCCTGGAGCTGTTGGAGTGCTGAGGAAATGTAGCTCTCCCAAGGAAGAGTGCAGTGTGTTGCCCTACCCTTAGCATATTGAGAGTGACTGGGAAAGGTTTCTGGGCCTGGATGTTTCTGAGCTTCCCAGTCGAGCATGCCGGTCCTCGGTCTTCGTGCAGGGAATAGGGTGCCCACGAGAGTTACTAGGTGTCTTCATAAGCGTACTAACGTTCAAAGAAAGCAGAACTGCAACTCATGTCTCCAGGAAACTGCTCCACGCTTCGGCTTCAGCAGGGCTCTTCAAGGCTTTACCTTGAGGAAACGACTCACGTCAAGTTTCCTTTGAGCTCTAGAGCGTCTCAGTTGGAGCTCCCACCCAGGCTACGAAAGCACCCTGTTGATTTAGAGAAAACTCGTTCCCTTCCCACAGCCCTGCCTACAGTGACTAGAGACCCGTCCAAAACACTGGTATTTAGGTAGGTTCAAGGCAGCATGAATGGAGCTTTCAAAATGGGAAAGCAAGCCTTGTGCCATCAGGTCTCCGTTTCCAGGGAACAAGCAGCCTACCCCCTTGTGATGTCTACCAAGTAAATATTCCCTCAAACTACACAATGGTCCCTTCCCTGAAGAATATTTTCTTAGCACGGAGTTCTGCATGTAGCGAACTGCCTCTCCCAAGGAACGCTTTGGTAACGCTATCGGGGCTTAGGCTCTTCTAAAACCCTGCAGTGTAAGAGGAAGAACTGTGCTTTGGTTACAGGAGGAACGCCAGCCGAGTTTCTCCTCTAAGTATGGGGTCTTAAGGTATGACTTTGTAGAAGGAATGCGAAGCAGTTTTGATTTCTCAGTGCCGCTCAGCCTAGGGCATTGAGGCAATTTGCATGACATGTAGGACGTGAGAGAACAGATTACCTGGAGCTGTTGGAGTGCTGAGGAAATGTAGCTCTCCCAAGGAAGAGTGCAGTGTGTTGCCCTACACTTAGCATACACAGAGTGACTGGGAAAGGTATCCGGGCCTGGATGTTTCTTAGCAACCCAGTGGAGCCTGCTGGTACTCGGTGTTCTTTCATGGAATAGGGTGCCCAGGCGAGATCCTAGGTGTCTTGAAAAGCGTACTAATGTTAAAAGAAAGGAGAACTGCAACTCATGTCTCAAGGAAACTTCTCCACGTTCCGCTTCAGCAGGGCTTTTCAAGGCTTTACCTTGAGGAAAGGACTCACGTCAAATTTCCTTGAGGCTCTAGAGCGTCTCAGGAGGAGCTCCCACCCAGGCTATGAAAGCACCCTGTTGATTTAGAGAAAACTCGTTCCCTTCCCAGAGCCCTGCCTACAGTGACTAGAAACTCGTCCAAAACTCTGGTATTTAGGTAGGTTCAAGGCGGCATGAATGGAGCTTTCAAAATGGGAAAGCAAGCCTTGTGCCATCCGGTCTCCGTTTCCAGTGAGCACGCAGCCTACCCCCTTGTGATGTCTACCAAGTAAATATTCCCTCGAACTACACAATGGTCCCTTCCCTGAAGAATGTTTTCTTGGCACGGAGTTCTGCACGTAGCGAACTGCCTCTCCCAAGGAACGCTTTGGTAACGCTTTCGGTGCTTAGGCTCATCTAAAACCCTGCAGTGTAAGAGGAAGAACTGTGCTTTGGTTACAGGAGGAATGCAAGCCAACTTTCTCCTGTAAGTATGGGGTCTTAAGGTATGACTTTGTAGAAGGAATGTGAAAGAGTATTGGTTACTCAGTGCCGCTCAGCCTAGGGCATTGAGGCAGATATGCATGACATGTAGACGTGAGACAACAGATTGCCTGGAGCTGTTGGAGTGCTGAGGAAATCTAGCTCTCCCAAGGAGGCGTGTAGTGTGTTGCCTTACACTTAGCATATTGAGAGTGACTGGGAAAGGTTTCCGGGCCTGGATGTTTCTTAGCAACCCAGTGGAGCCTGCCGGTACTCGGTGTTCTTGCACGGAATAGGGTGCCCAGGCGAGATCCTAGGTGTCTTGAAAAGCGTAGTAACGTTAAAAGAAAGGAGAACTGCAACTCATGTCTCAAGGAAACTTCTCCACGTGCCGCTTCAGCAGGGCTCTTCAAGGCTTTACCTTGAGGAAAGGACTCACGTCAAGTTTCCTTGTAGCTCTAGAGCGTCTCAGGAGGAGCTCCCACCCAGGCTATGAAAGCACCCTGTTGATTTCGAGAAAACTCGTTCCCTTCCCAGAGCCCTGCCTACAGTGACTAGAAACTCGTCCAAAACACTGGTATTTAGGTAGGTTCAAGGCGGCATGAATGGAGCTTTCAAAATGGGAAAGCAAGCCTTGTGCCATCAGGTCCCCGTTTCCAGTGAACACGCAGCCTACCTCCTTGTGATTTCTACCAAGTTAATATACACTCTAGAGACACACTGGTCCCTTCCCTGAATAACGTGTTCTTGGCACGGAGTTCTGCATGTAGCGAACTGCCTCTCCCAAGGAATGCTCTAGGTACGCTATAGGGGCTTAGCCTCTTCTAAAACCCTGCAGTGTAAGAGGAAGAACTGTGCTTTGGTTACAGCAGGAACGCAAGGCAACTTTCTCCTGTAAGTATGGGGTCTTAAGGTATGACTTTGTAGAAGGAATGTGAAAGAGTATTGGTTTCTCAGTGCGGCTCAGCCTAGGGCATTGAGGCAGATATGCATGACATGTAGACGTAAGACAACAGATTGCCTGGAGCTGTTGGAGTGCTGAGGAAATCTAGCTCTCCCAAGGAGGCGTGCAGTGTGTTGCCCTACCCTTAGCATATTGAGAGTGACTGGGAAAGGTTTCCGGGCCTGGATGTTTCTGAGCTTCCCAGTCGAGCATGCCGGTCCTCGGTGTTCTTGCAGGGAATAGGGTGCCCACGAGAGTTACTAGGTGTCTTCATAAGCGTACTAACGTTCAAAGAAAGCAGAACTGCAACTCATGTCTCCAGGAAACTGCTCCACGCTTCGGCTTCAGCAGGGCTCTTCAAGGCTTTACCTTGAGGAAACGACTCACGTCAAGTTTCCTTTGAGCTCTAGAGCTTCTAGGTGGAGCTCCCACCCAGGCTACGAAAGCACCCTGTTGATTTAGAGAAAACTCGTTCCCTTCCCACAGCCCTGCCTACAGTGACTAGAGACCCGTCCAAAACACTGGTATTTAGGTAGCTTCAAGGCAGCATGAATGGAGCTTTCAAAATGGGAAAGCAAGCCTTGTGCCATCAGGTCTCCGTTTCCAGGGAACACGCAGCCTACCCCCTTGTGATGTCTACCAAGTAAATATTCCCTCAAACTACACAATGGTCCCTTCCCTGAAGAATGTTTTCTTGGCACGGAGTTCTGCATGTAGCGAACTGCCTCTCCCAAGGAACGCTTTGGTAACGCTATCGGGGCTTAGGCTCTTCTAAAACCCTGCAGTGTAAGAGGAAGAACTGTGCTTTGGTTACAGGAGGAACGCCAGCCGAGTTTCTCCTCTAAGTATGGGGTCTTAAGGTATGACTTTGTAGAAGGAATGCGAAGCAGTTTTGATTTCTCAGTGCCGCTCAGCCCAGGGCATTGAGGCAATTTGCATGACATGTAGGACGTGAGAGAACAGATTTCCTGGAGCTGTTGGAGTGCTGAGGAAATGTAGCTCTCCCAAGGAAGAGTGCAGTGTGTTGCCCTACACTTAGCATACACAGAGTGACTGGGAAAGGTATCCGGGCCTGGATGTTTCTTAGCAACCCAGTGGAGCCTGCCGGTACTCGGTGTTCTTGCACGGAATAGGGTGCCCAGGCGAGATCCTAGGTGTCTTGAAAAGCGTACTAATGTTAAAAGAAAGGAGAACTGCAACTCATGTCTCAAGGAAACTTCTCCACGTTCCGCTTCAGCAGGGCTTTTCAAGGCTTTACCTTGAGGAAAGGACTCACGTCAAATTTCCTTGAGGCTCTAGAGCGTCTCAGGAGGAGCTCCCACCCAGGCTATGAAAGCACCCTGTTGATTTAGAGAAAACTCGTTCCCTTCCCAGAGCCCTGCCTACAGTGACTAGAAACTCGTCCAAAACTCTGGTATTTAGGTAGGTTCAAGGCGGCATGAATGGAGCTTTCAAAATGGGAAAGCAAGCCTTGTGCCATCCGGTCTCCGTTTCCAGTGAGCACGCAGCCTACCCCCTTGTGATGTCTA
This sequence comes from Eubalaena glacialis, assembly GCF_028564815.1. Lineage (NCBI taxonomy): Eukaryota > Metazoa > Chordata > Mammalia > Artiodactyla > Balaenidae > Eubalaena > Eubalaena glacialis. The sequence continues at coordinate 160,123,715 of NC_083719.1, read as the reverse complement.
CCAAGTAAATATTCCCTCGAACTACACAATGGTCCCTTCCCTGAAGAATGTTTTCTTGGCACGGAGTTCTGCATGTAGCGAACTGCCTCTCCCAAGGAACGCTTTGGTAACGCTTTCGGTGCTTAGGCTCATCTAAAACCCTGCAGTGTAAGAGGAAGAACTGTGCTTTGGTTACAGGAGGAATGCAAGCCAACTTTCTCCTGTAAGTATGGGGTCTTAAGGTATGACTTTGTAGAAGGAATGTGAAACAGTATTGGTTACTCAGTGCCACTCAGCCTAGGGCATTGAGGCAGATATGCATGACATGTAGACGTGAGACAACAGATTGCCTGGAGCTGTTGGAGTGCTGAGGAAATCTAGCTCTCCCAAGGAGGCGTGCAGTGTGTTGCCCTACCCTTAGCATATTGAGAGTGACTGGGAAAGGTTTCCGGGCCTGGATGTTTCTGAGCTTCCCAGTCGAGCATGCCGGTCCTCGGTGTTCTTGCAGGGAATAGGGTGCCCACGAGAGTTACTAGGTGTCTTCATAAGCGTACTAACGTTCAAAGAAAGCAGAACTGCAACTCATGTCTCCAGGAAACTGCTCCACGCTTCGGCTTCAGCAGGGCTCTTCAAGGCTTTACCTTGAGGAAACGACTCACGTCAAGTTTCCTTTGAGCTCTAGAGCTTCTAGGTGGAGCTCCCACCCAGGCTACGAAAGCACCCTGTTGATTTAGAGAAAACTCGTTCCCTTCCCACAGCCCTGCCTACAGTGACTAGAGACCCGTCCAAAACACTGGTATTTAGGTAGCTTCAAGGCAGCATGAATGGAGCTTTCAAAATGGGAAAGCAAGCCTTGTGCCATCAGGTCTCCGTTTCCAGGGAACACGCAGCCTACCTCCTTGTGATGTCTACCAAGTAAATATTCCCTCAAACTACACAATGGTCCCTTCCCTGAAGAATGTTTTCTTGGCACGGAGTTCTGCATGTAGCGAACTGCCTCTCCCAAGGAACGCTTTGGTAACGCTATCGGGGCTTAGGCTCTTCTAAAACCCTGCAGTGTAAGAGGAAGAACTGTGCTTTGGTTACAGGAGGAACGCCAGCCGAGTTTCTCCTCTAAGTATGGGGTCTTAAGGTATGACTTTGTAGAAGGAATGCGAAGCAGTTTTGATTTCTCAGTGCCGTTCAGCCTAGGGCATTGAGGCAATTTGCATGACATGTAGGACGTGAGAGAACAGATTACCTGGAGCTGTTGGAGTGCTGAGGAAATGTAGCTCTCCCAAGGAAGAGTGCAGTGTGTTGCCCTACACTTAGCATACACAGAGTGACTGGGAAAGGTATCCGGGCCTGGATGTTTCTTAGCAACCCAGTGGAGCCTGCCGGTACTCGGTGTTCTTGCACGGAATAGGGTGCCCAGGCGAGATCCTAGGTGTCTTGAAAAGCGTACTAATGTTAAAAGAAAGGAGAACTGCAACTCATGTCTCAAGGAAACTTCTCCACGTTCCGCTTCAGCAGGGCTTTTCAAGGCTTTACCTTGAGGAAAGGACTCACGTCAAATTTCCTTGAGGCTCTAGAGCGTCTCAGGAGGAGCTCCCACCCAGGCTATGAAAGCACCCTGTTGATTTAGAGAAAACTCGTTCCCTTCCCAGAGCCCTGCCTACAGTGACTAGAAACTCGTCCAAAACTCTGGTATTTAGGTAGGTTCAAGGCGGCATGAATGGAGCTTTCAAAATGGGAAAGCAAGCCTTGTGCCATCCGGTCTCCGTTTCCAGTGAGCACGCAGCCTACCCCCTTGTGATGTCTACCAAGTAAATATTCCCTCGAACTACACAATGGTCCCTTCCCTGAAGAATGTTTTCTTGGCACGGAGTTCTGCATGTAGCGAACTGCCTCTCCCAAGGAACGCTTTGGTAACGCTTTCGGTGCTTAGGCTCATCTAAAACCCTGCAGTGTAAGAGGAAGAACTGTGCTTTGGTTACAGGAGGAATGCAAGCCAACTTTCTCCTGTAAGTATGGGGTCTTAAGGTATGACTTTGTAGAAGGAATGTGAAACAGTATTGGTTACTCAGTGCCGCTCAGCCTAGGGCATTGAGGCAGATATGCATGACATGTAGACGTGAGACAACAGATTGCCTGGAGCTGTTGGAGTGCTGAGGAAATCTAGCTCTCCCAAGGAGGCGTGCAGTGTGTTGCCCTACCCTTAGCATATTGAGAGTGACTGGGAAAGGTTTCCGGGCCTGGATGTTTCTGAGCTTCCCAGTCGAGCATGCCGGTCCTCGGTGTTCTTGCAGGGAATAGGGTGCCCACGAGAGTTACTAGGTGTCTTCATAAGCGTACTAACGTTCAAAGAAAGCAGAACTGCAACTCATGTCTCCAGGAAACTGCTCCACGCTTCGGCTTCAGCAGGGCTCTTCAAGGCTTTACCTTGAGGAAACGACTCACGTCAAGTTTCCTTTGAGCTCTAGAGCTTCTAGGTGGAGCTCCCACCCAGGCTACGAAAGCACCCTGTTGATTTAGAGAAAACTCGTTCCCTTCCCACAGCCCTGCCTACAGTGACTAGAGACCCGTCCAAAACACTGGTATTTAGGTAGCTTCAAGGCAGCATGAATGGAGCTTTCAAAATGGGAAAGCAAGCCTTGTGCCATCAGGTCTCCGTTTCCAGGGAACACGCAGCCTACCCCCTTGTGATGTCTACCAAGTAAATATTCCCTCAAACTACACAATGGTCCCTTCCCTGAAGAATGTTTTCTTGGCACGGAGTTCTGCATGTAGCGAACTGCCTCTCCCAAGGAACGCTTTGGTAACGCTATCGGGGCTTAGGCTCTTCTAAAACCCTGCAGTGTAAGAGGAAGAACTGTGCTTTGGTTACAGGAGGAACGCCAGCCGAGTTTCTCCTCTAAGTATGGGGTCTTAAGGTATGACTTTGTAGAAGGAATGCGAAGCAGTTTTGATTTCTCAGTGCCGCTCAGCCTAGGGCATTGAGGCAATTTGCATGACATGTAGGACGTGAGAGAACAGATTTCCTGGAGCTGTTGGAGTGCTGAGGAAATGTAGCTCTCCCAAGGAAGAGTGCAGTGTGTTGCCCTACACTTAGCATACACAGAGTGACTGGGAAAGGTATCCGGGCCTGGATGTTTCTTAGCAACCCAGTGGAGCCTGCCGGTACTCGGTGTTCTTGCACGGAATAGGGTGCCCAGGCGAGATCCTAGGTGTCTTGAAAAGCGTACTAATGTTAAAAGAAAGGAGAACTGCAACTCATGTCTCAAGGAAACTTCTCCACGTTCCGCTTCAGCAGGGCTTTTCAAGGCTTTACCTTGAGGAAAGGACTCACGTCAAATTTCCTTGAGGCTCTAGAGCGTCTCAGGAGGAGCTCCCACCCAGGCTATGAAAGCACCCTGTTTATTTAGAGAAAACTCGTTCCCTTCCCAGAGCCCTGCCTACAGTGACTAGAAACTCGTCCAAAACTCTGGTATTTAGGTAGGTTCAAGGCGGCATGAATGGAGCTTTCAAAATGGGAAAGCAAGCCTTGTGCCATCCGGTCTCCGTTTCCAGTGAGCACGCAGCCTACCCCCTTGTGATGTCTACCAAGTAAATATTCCCTCGAACTACACAATGGTCCCTTCCCTGAAGAATGTTTTCTTGGCACGGAGTTCTGCATGTAGCGAACTGCCTCTCCCAAGGAACGCTTTGGTAACGCTTTCGGTGCTTAGGCTCATCTAAAACCCTGCAGTGTAAGAGGAAGAACTGTGCTTTGGTTACAGGAGGAATGCAAGCCAACTTTCTCCTGTAAGTATGGGGTCTTAAGGTATGACTTTGTAGAAGGAATGTGAAAGAGTATTGGTTTCTCAGTGCCGCTCAGCCTAGGGCACTGAGAGAGATATGCATGACATGTAGACGTGAGACAACAGATTGCCTGGAGCTGTTGGAGTGCTGAGGAAATCTAGCTCTTCCAAGGAGGCGTGTAGTGTGTTGCCTGACACTTAGCATATTGAGAGTGACTGGGAAAGGTTTCCGGGCCTGGATGTTTCTTAGCAACCCAGTGGAGCCTGCCGGTACTCGGTGTTCTTGCACGGAATAGGGTGCCCAGGCGAGATCGTAGGTGTCTTGAAAAGCGTAGTAACGTTAAAAGAAAGGAGAACTGCAACTCCTGTCTCAAGGAAACTTCTCCACGTGCCGCTTCAGCAGGGCTCTTCAAGGCTTTACCTTGAGGAAAGGACTCACGTCAAGTTTCCTTGTAGCTCTAGAGCGTCTCAGGAGGAGCTCCCACCCAGGCTATGAAAGCACCCTGTTGATTTCGAGAAAACTCGTTCCCTTCCCAGAGCCCTGCCTACAGTGACTAGAAACTCGTCCAAAACACTGGTATTTAGGTAGGTTCAAGGCGGCATGAATGGAGCTTTCAAAATGGGAAAGCAAGCCTTGTGCCATCAGGTCCCCGTTTCCAGTGAACACGCAGCCTACCTCCTTGTGATTTCTACCAAGTTAATATACACTCTAGAGACACACTGGTCCCTTCCCTGAATAACGTGTTCTTGGCACGGAGTTCTGCATGTAGCGAACTGCCTCTCCCAAGGAATGCTCTAGGTACGCTATAGGGGCTTAGCCTCTTCTAAAACCCTGCAGTGTAAGAGGAAGAACTGTGCTTTGGTTACAGCAGGAACGCAAGCCAACTTTCTCCTGTAAGTATGGGGTCTTAAGGTATGACTTTGTAGAAGGAATGTGAAAGAGTATTGGTTTCTCAGTGCGGCTCAGCCTAGGGCATTGAGGCAGATATGCATGACATGTAGACGTAAGACAACAGATTGCCTGGAGCTGTTGGAGTGCTGAGGAAATCTAGCTCTCCCAAGGAGGCGTGCAGTGTGTTGCCCTACCCTTAGCATATTGAGAGTGACTGGGAAAGGTTTCCGGGCCTGGATGTTTCTGAGCTTCCCAGTCGAGCATGCCGGTCCTCGGTCTTCGTGCAGGGAATAGGGTGCCCACGAGAGTTACTAGGTGTCTTCATAAGCGTACTAACGTTCAAAGAAAGCAGAACTGCAACTCATGTCTCCAGGAAACTGCTCCACGCTTCGGCTTCAGCAGGGCTCTTCAAGGCTTTACCTTGAGGAAACGACTCACGTCAAGTTTCCTTTGAGCTCTAGAGCTTCTAGGTGGAGCTCCCACCCAGGCTACGAAAGCACCCTGTTGATTTAGAGAAAACTCGTTCCCTTCCCACAGCCCTGCCTACAGTGACTAGAGACCCGTCCAAAACACTGGTATTTAGGTAGCTTCAAGGCAGCATGAATGGAGCTTTCAAAATGGGAAAGCAAGCCTTGTGCCATCAGGTCTCCGTTTCCAGGGAACAAGCAGCCTACCCCCTTGTGATGTCTACCAAGTAAATATTCCCTCAAACTACACAATGGTCCCTTCCCTGAAGAATGTTTTCTTGGCACGGAGTTCTGCATGTAGCGAACTGCCTCTCCCAAGGAACGCTTTGGTAACGCTATCGGGGCTTAGGCTCTTCTAAAACCCTGCAGTGTAAGAGGAAGAACTGTGCTTTGGTTACAGGAGGAACGCCAGCCGAGTTTCTCCTCTAAGTATGTGGTCTTAAGGTATGACTTTGTAGAAGGAATGCGAAGCAGTTTTGATTTCTCAGTGCCGTTCAGCCTAGGGCATTGAGGCAATTTGCATGACATGTAGGACGTGAGAGAACAGATTACCTGGAGCTGTTGGAGTGCTGAGGAAATGTAGCTCTCCCAAGGAAGAGTGCAGTGTGTTGCCCTACACTTAGCATACACAGAGTGACTGGGAAAGGTATCCGGGCCTGGATGTTTCTTAGCAACCCAGTGGAGCCTGCCGGTACTCGGTGTTCTTGCACGGAATAGGGTGCCCAGGCGAGATCCTAGGTGTCTTGAAAAGCGTACTAATGTTAAAAGAAAGGAGAACTGCAACTCATGTCTCAAGGAAACTTCTCCACGTTCCGCTTCAGCAGGGCTTTTCAAGGCTTTACCTTGAGGAAAGGACTCACGTCAAGTTTCCTTGAGGCTCTAGAGCGTCTCAGGAGGAGCTCCCACCCAGGCTATGAAAGCACCCTGTTGATTTAGAGAAAACTCGTTCCCTTCCCAGAGCCCTGCCTACAGTGACTAGAAACTCGTCCAAAACTCTGGTATTTAGGTAGGTTCAAGGCGGCATGAATGGAGCTTTCAAAATGGGAAAGCAAGCCTTGTGCCATCAGGTCTCCGTTTCCAGGGAACACGCAGCCTACCCCCTTGTGATGTCTACCAAGTAAATATTCCCTCAAACTACACAATGGTCCCTTCCCTGAAGAATGTTTTCTTGGCACGGAGTTCTGCATGTAGCGAACTGCCTCTCCCAAGGAACGCTTTGGTAACGCTATCGGGGCTTAGGCTCTTCTAAAACCCTGCAGTGTAAGAGGAAGAACTGTGCTTTGGTTACAGGAGGAACGCCAGCCGAGTTTCTCCTCTAAGTATGGGGTCTTAAGGTATGACTTTGTAGAAGGAATGCGAAGCAGTTTTGATTTCTCAGTGCCGCTCAGCCCAGGGCATTGAGGCAATTTGCATGACATGTAGGACGTGAGAGAACAGATTTCCTGGAGCTGTTGGAGTGCTGAGGAAATGTAGCTCTCCCAAGGAAGAGTGCAGTGTGTTGCCCTACACTTAGCATACACAGAGTGACTGGGAAAGGTATCCGGGCCTGGATGTTTCTTAGCAACCCAGTGGAGCCTGCCGGTACTCGGTGTTCTTGCACGGAATAGGGTGCCCAGGCGAGATCCTAGGTGTCTTGAAAAGCGTACTAATGTTAAAAGAAAGGAGAACTGCAACTCATGTCTCAAGGAAACTTCTCCACGTTCCGCTTCAGCAGGGCTTTTCAAGGCTTTACCTTGAGGAAAGGACTCACGTCAAATTTCCTTGAGGCTCTAGAGCGTCTCAGGAGGAGCTCCCACCCAGGCTATGAAAGCACCCTGTTGATTTAGAGAAAACTCGTTCCCTTCCCAGAGCCCTGCCTACAGTGACTAGAAACTCGTCCAAAACTCTGGTATTTAGGTAGGTTCAAGGCGGCATGAATGGAGCTTTCAAAATGGGAAAGCAAGCCTTGTGCCATCCGGTCTCCGTTTCCAGTGAGCACGCAGCCTACCCCCTTGTGATGTCTACCAAGTAAATATTCCCTCGAACTACACAATGGTCCCTTCCCTGAAGAATGTTTTCTTGGCACGGAGTTCTGCATGTAGCGAACTGCCTCTCCCAAGGAACGCTTTGGTAACGCTTTCGGTGCTTAGGCTCATCTAAAACCCTGCAGTGTAAGAGGAAGAACTGTGCTTTGGTTACAGGAGGAATGCAAGCCAACTTTCTCCTGTAAGTATGGGGTCTTAAGGTATGACTTTGTAGAAGGAATGTGAAACAGTATTGGTTACTCAGTGCCACTCAGCCTAGGGCATTGAGGCAGATATGCATGACATGTAGACGTGAGACAACAGATTGCCTGGAGCTGTTGGAGTGCTGAGGAAATCTAGCTCTCCCAAGGAGGCGTGCAGTGTGTTGCCCTACCCTTAGCATATTGAGAGTGACTGGGAAAGGTTTCCGGGCCTGGATGTTTCTGAGCTTCCCAGTCGAGCATGCCGGTCCTCGGTGTTCTTGCAGGGAATAGGGTGCCCACGAGAGTTACTAGGTGTCTTCATAAGCGTACTAACGTTCAAAGAAAGCAGAACTGCAACTCATGTCTCCAGGAAACTGCTCCACGCTTCGGCTTCAGCAGGGCTCTTCAAGGCTTTACCTTGAGGAAACGACTCACGTCAAGTTTCCTTTGAGCTCTAGAGCTTCTAGGTGGAGCTCCCACCCAGGCTACGAAAGCACCCTGTTGATTTAGAGAAAACTCGTTCCCTTCCCACAGCCCTGCCTACAGTGACTAGAGACCCGTCCAAAACACTGGTATTTAGGTAGCTTCAAGGCAGCATGAATGGAGCTTTCAAAATGGGAAAGCAAGCCTTGTGCCATCAGGTCTCCGTTTCCAGGGAACACGCAGCCTACCTCCTTGTGATGTCTACCAAGTAAATATTCCCTCAAACTACACAATGGTCCCTTCCCTGAAGAATGTTTTCTTGGCACGGAGTTCTGCATGTAGCGAACTGCCTCTCCCAAGGAACGCTTTGGTAACGCTATCGGGGCTTAGGCTCTTCTAAAACCCTGCAGTGTAAGAGGAAGAACTGTGCTTTGGTTACAGGAGGAACGCCAGCCGAGTTTCTCCTCTAAGTATGGGGTCTTAAGGTATGACTTTGTAGAAGGAATGCGAAGCAGTTTTGATTTCTCAGTGCCGTTCAGCCTAGGGCATTGAGGCAATTTGCATGACATGTAGGACGTGAGAGAACAGATTACCTGGAGCTGTTGGAGTGCTGAGGAAATGTAGCTCTCCCAAGGAAGAGTGCAGTGTGTTGCCCTACACTTAGCATACACAGAGTGACTGGGAAAGGTATCCGGGCCTGGATGTTTCTTAGCAACCCAGTGGAGCCTGCCGGTACTCGGTGTTCTTGCACGGAATAGGGTGCCCAGGCGAGATCCTAGGTGTCTTGAAAAGCGTACTAATGTTAAAAGAAAGGAGAACTGCAACTCATGTCTCAAGGAAACTTCTCCACGTTCCGCTTCAGCAGGGCTTTTCAAGGCTTTACCTTGAGGAAAGGACTCACGTCAAATTTCCTTGAGGCTCTAGAGCGTCTCAGGAGGAGCTCCCACCCAGGCTATGAAAGCACCCTGTTGATTTAGAGAAAACTCGTTCCCTTCCCAGAGCCCTGCCTACAGTGACTAGAAACTCGTCCAAAACTCTGGTATTTAGGTAGGTTCAAGGCGGCATGAATGGAGCTTTCAAAATGGGAAAGCAAGCCTTGTGCCATCCGGTCTCCGTTTCCAGTGAGCACGCAGCCTACCCCCTTGTGATGTCTACCAAGTAAATATTCCCTCGAACTACACAATGGTCCCTTCCCTGAAGAATGTTTTCTTGGCACGGAGTTCTGCATGTAGCGAACTGCCTCTCCCAAGGAACGCTTTGGTAACGCTTTCGGTGCTTAGGCTCATCTAAAACCCTGCAGTGTAAGAGGAAGAACTGTGCTTTGGTTACAGGAGGAATGCAAGCCAACTTTCTCCTGTAAGTATGGGGTCTTAAGGTATGACTTTGTAGAAGGAATGTGAAACAGTATTGGTTACTCAGTGCCGCTCAGCCTAGGGCATTGAGGCAGATATGCATGACATGTAGACGTGAGACAACAGATTGCCTGGAGCTGTTGGAGTGCTGAGGAAATCTAGCTCTCCCAAGGAGGCGTGCAGTGTGTTGCCCTACCCTTAGCATATTGAGAGTGACTGGGAAAGGTTTCCGGGCCTGGATGTTTCTGAGCTTCCCAGTCGAGCATGCCGGTCCTCGGTGTTCTTGCAGGGAATAGGGTGCCCACGAGAGTTACTAGGTGTCTTCATAAGCGTACTAACGTTCAAAGAAAGCAGAACTGCAACTCATGTCTCCAGGAAACTGCTCCACGCTTCGGCTTCAGCAGGGCTCTTCAAGGCTTTACCTTGAGGAAACGACTCACGTCAAGTTTCCTTTGAGCTCTAGAGCTTCTAGGTGGAGCTCCCACCCAGGCTACGAAAGCACCCTGTTGATTTAGAGAAAACTCGTTCCCTTCCCACAGCCCTGCCTACAGTGACTAGAGACCCGTCCAAAACACTGGTATTTAGGTAGCTTCAAGGCAGCATGAATGGAGCTTTCAAAATGGGAAAGCAAGCCTTGTGCCATCAGGTCTCCGTTTCCAGGGAACACGCAGCCTACCCCCTTGTGATGTCTACCAAGTAAATATTCCCTCAAACTACACAATGGTCCCTTCCCTGAAGAATGTTTTCTTGGCACGGAGTTCTGCATGTAGCGAACTGCCTCTCCCAAGGAACGCTTTGGTAACGCTATCGGGGCTTAGGCTCTTCTAAAACCCTGCAGTGTAAGAGGAAGAACTGTGCTTTGGTTACAGGAGGAACGCCAGCCGAGTTTCTCCTCTAAGTATGGGGTCTTAAGGTATGACTTTGTAGAAGGAATGCGAAGCAGTTTTGATTTCTCAGTGCCGCTCAGCCTAGGGCATTGAGGCAATTTGCATGACATGTAGGACGTGAGAGAACAGATTTCCTGGAGCTGTTGGAGTGCTGAGGAAATGTAGCTCTCCCAAGGAAGAGTGCAGTGTGTTGCCCTACACTTAGCATACACAGAGTGACTGGGAAAGGTATCCGGGCCTGGATGTTTCTTAGCAACCCAGTGGAGCCTGCCGGTACTCGGTGTTCTTGCACGGAATAGGGTGCCCAGGCGAGATCCTAGGTGTCTTGAAAAGCGTACTAATGTTAAAAGAAAGGAGAACTGCAACTCATGTCTCAAGGAAACTTCTCCACGTTCCGCTTCAGCAGGGCTTTTCAAGGCTTTACCTTGAGGAAAGGACTCACGTCAAATTTCCTTGAGGCTCTAGAGCGTCTCAGGAGGAGCTCCCACCCAGGCTATGAAAGCACCCTGTTTATTTAGAGAAAACTCGTTCCCTTCCCAGAGCCCTGCCTACAGTGACTAGAAACTCGTCCAAAACTCTGGTATTTAGGTAGGTTCAAGGCGGCATGAATGGAGCTTTCAAAATGGGAAAGCAAGCCTTGTGCCATCCGGTCTCCGTTTCCAGTGAGCACGCAGCCTACCCCCTTGTGATGTCTACCAAGTAAATATTCCCTCGAACTACACAATGGTCCCTTCCCTGAAGAATGTTTTCTTGGCACGGAGTTCTGCATGTAGCGAACTGCCTCTCCCAAGGAACGCTTTGGTAACGCTTTCGGTGCTTAGGCTCATCTAAAACCCTGCAGTGTAAGAGGAAGAACTGTGCTTTGGTTACAGGAGGAATGCAAGCCAACTTTCTCCTGTAAGTATGGGGTCTTAAGGTATGACTTTGTAGAAGGAATGTGAAAGAGTATTGGTTTCTCAGTGCCGCTCAGCCTAGGGCACTGAGAGAGATATGCATGACATGTAGACGTGAGACAACAGATTGCCTGGAGCTGTTGGAGTGCTGAGGAAATCTAGCTCTTCCAAGGAGGCGTGTAGTGTGTTGCCTGACACTTAGCATATTGAGAGTGACTGGGAAAGGTTTCCGGGCCTGGATGTTTCTTAGCAACCCAGTGGAGCCTGCCGGTACTCGGTGTTCTTGCACGGAATAGGGTGCCCAGGCGAGATCGTAGGTGTCTTGAAAAGCGTAGTAACGTTAAAAGAAAGGAGAACTGCAACTCCTGTCTCAAGGAAACTTCTCCACGTGCCGCTTCAGCAGGGCTCTTCAAGGCTTTACCTTGAGGAAAGGACTCACGTCAAGTTTCCTTGTAGCTCTAGAGCGTCTCAGGAGGAGCTCCCACCCAGGCTATGAAAGCACCCTGTTGATTTCGAGAAAACTCGTTCCCTTCCCACAACCCTGCCTACAGTGACTAGAAACTCGTCCAAAACACTGCTATTTAGGTAGGTTCAAGGCGGCATGAATGGAGCTTTCAAAATGGGAAAGCAAGCCTTGTGCCATCAGGTCCCCGTTTCCAGTGAAAACGCAGCCTACCTCCTTGTGATTTCTACCAAGTTAATATACACTCTAGAGACACACTGGTCCCTTCCCTGAATAACGTGTTCTTGGCACGGAGTTCTGCATGTAGCGAACTGCCTCTCCCAAGGAATGCTCTAGGTACGCTATAGGGGCTTAGCCTCTTCTAAAACCCTGCAGTGTAAGAGGAAGAACTGTGCTTTGGTTACAGCAGGAACGCAAGCCAACTTTCTCCTGTAAGTATGGGGTCTTAAGGTATGACTTTGTAGAAGGAATGTGAAAGAGTATTGGTTTCTCAGTGCGGCTCAGCCTAGGGCATTGAGGCAGATATGCATGACATGTAGACGTAAGACAACAGATTGCCTGGAGCTGTTGGAGTGCTGAGGAAATCTAGCTCTCCCAAGGAGGCGTGCAGTGTGTTGCCCTACCCTTAGCATATTGAGAGTGACTGGGAAAGGTTTCCGGGCCTGGATGTTTCTGAGCTTCCCAGTCGAGCATGCCGGTCCTCGGTCTTCGTGCAGGGAATAGGGTGCCCACGAGAGTTACTAGGTGTCTTCATAAGCGTACTAACGTTCAAAGAAAGCAGAACTGCAACTCATGTCTCCAGGAAACTGCTCCACGCTTCGGCTTCAGCAGGGCTCTTCAAGGCTTTACCTTGAGGAAACGACTCACGTCAAGTTTCCTTTGAGCTCTAGAGCTTCTAGGTGGAGCTCCCACCCAGGCTACGAAAGCACCCTGTTGATTTAGAGAAAACTCGTTCCCTTCCCACAGCCCTGCCTACAGTGACTAGAGACCCGTCCAAAACACTGGTATTTAGGTAGCTTCAAGGCAGCATGAATGGAGCTTTCAAAATGGGAAAGCAAGCCTTGTGCCATCAGGTCTCCGTTTCCAGGGAACAAGCAGCCTACCCCCTTGTGATGTCTACCAAGTAAATATTCCCTCAAACTACACAATGGTCCCTTCCCTGAAGAATGTTTTCTTGGCACGGAGTTCTGCATGTAGCGAACTGCCTCTCCCAAGGAACGCTTTGGTAACGCTATCGGGGCTTAGGCTCTTCTAAAACCCTGCAGTGTAAGAGGAAGAACTGTGCTTTGGTTACAGGAGGAACGCCAGCCGAGTTTCTCCTCTAAGTATGTGGTCTTAAGGTATGACTTTGTAGAAGGAATGCGAAGCAGTTTTGATTTCTCAGTGCCGTTCAGCCTAGGGCATTGAGGCAATTTGCATGACATGTAGGACGTGAGAGAACAGATTACCTGGAGCTGTTGGAGTGCTGAGGAAATGTAGCTCTCCCAAGGAAGAGTGCAGTGTGTTGCCCTACACTTAGCATACACAGAGTGACTGGGAAAGGTATCCGGGCCTGGATGTTTCTTAGCAACCCAGTGGAGCCTGCCGGTACTCGGTGTTCTTGCACGGAATAGGGTGCCCAGGCGAGATCCTAGGTGTCTTGAAAAGCGTACTAATGTTAAAAGAAAGGAGAACTGCAACTCATGTCTCAAGGAAACTTCTCCACGTTCCGCTTCAGCAGGGCTTTTCAAGGCTTTACCTTGAGGAAAGGACTCACGTCAAGTTTCCTTGAGGCTCTAGAGCGTCTCAGGAGGAGCTCCCACCCAGGCTATGAAAGCACCCTGTTGATTTAGAGAAAACTCGTTCCCTTCCCAGAGCCCTGCCTACAGTGACTAGAAACTCGTCCAAAACTCTGGTATTTAGGTAGGTTCAAGGCGGCATGAATGGAGCTTTCAAAATGGGAAAGCAAGCCTTGTGCCATCCGGTCTCCGTTTCCAGTGAGCACGCAGCCTACCCCCTTGTGATGTCTACCAAGTAAATATTCCCTCGAACTACACAATGGTCCCTTCCCTGAAGAATGTTTTCTTGGCACGGAGTTCTGCATGTAGCGAACTGCCTCTCCCAAGGAACGCTTTGGTAACGCTTTCGGTGCTTAGGCTCATCTAAAACCCTGCAGTGTAAGAGGAAGAACTGTGCTTTGGTTACAGGAGGAATGCAAGCCAACTTTCTCCTGTAAGTATGGGGTCTTAAGGTATGACTTTGTAGAAGGAATGTGAAAGAGTATTGGTTTCTCAGTGCCGCTCAGCCTAGGGCACTGAGAGAGATATGCATGACATGTAGACGTGAGACAACAGATTGCCTGGAGCTGTTGGAGTGCTGAGGAAATCTAGCTCTTCCAAGGAGGCGTGTAGTGTGTTGCCTGACACTTAGCATATTGAGAGTGACTGGGAAAGGTTTCCGGGCCTGGATGTTTCTTAGCAACCCAGTGGAGCCTGCCGGTACTCGGTGTTCTTGCACGGAATAGGGTGCCCAGGCGAGATCGTAGGTGTCTTGAAAAGCGTAGTAACGTTAAAAGAAAGGAGAACTGCAACTCCTGTCTCAAGGAAACTTCTCCACGTGCCGCTTCAGCAGGGCTCTTCAAGGCTTTACCTTGAGGAAAGGACTCACGTCAAGTTTCCTTGTAGCTCTAGAGCGTCTCAGGAGGAGCTCCCACCCAGGCTATGAAAGCACCCTGTTGATTTCGAGAAAACTCGTTCCCTTCCCACAACCCTGCCTACAGTGACTAGAAACTCGTCCAAAACACTGCTATTTAGGTAGGTTCAAGGCGGCATGAATGGAGCTTTCAAAATGGGAAAGCAAGCCTTGTGCCATCAGGTCCCCGTTTCCAGTGAACACGCAGCCTACCTCCTTGTGATTTCTACCAAGTTAATATACACTCTAGAGACACACTGGTCCCTTCCCTGAATAACGTGTTCTTGGCACGGAGTTCTGCATGTAGCGAACTGCCTCTCCCAAGGAATGCTCTAGGTACGCTATAGGGGCTTAGCCTCTTCTAAAACCCTGCAGTGTAAGAGGAAGAACTGTGCTTTGGTTACAGCAGGAACGCAAGCCAACTTTCTCCTGTAAGTATGGGGTCTTAAGGTATGACTTTGTAGAAGGAATGTGAAAGAGTATTGGTTTCTCAGTGCGGCTCAGCCTAGGGCATTGAGGCAGATATGCATGACATGTAGACGTAAGACAACAGATTGCCTGGAGCTGTTGGAGTGCTGAGGAAATCTAGCTCTCCCAAGGAGGCGTGCAGTGTGTTGCCCTACCCTTAGCATATTGAGAGTGACTGGGAAAGGTTTCCGGGCCTGGATGTTTCTGAGCTTCCCAGTCGAGCATGCCGGTCCTCGGTCTTCGTGCAGGGAATAGGGTGCCCACGAGAGTTACTAGGTGTCTTCATAAGCGTACTAACGTTCAAAGAAAGCAGAACTGCAACTCATGTCTCCAGGAAACTGCTCCACGCTTCGGCTTCAGCAGGGCTCTTCAAGGCTTTACCTTGAGGAAACGACTCACGTCAAGTTTCCTTTGAGCTCTAGAGCTTCTAGGTGGAGCTCCCACCCAGGCTACGAAAGCACCCTGTTGATTTAGAGAAAACTCGTTCCCTTCCCACAGCCCTGCCTACAGTGACTAGAGACCCGTCCAAAACACTGGTATTTAGGTAGCTTCAAGGCAGCATGAATGGAGCTTTCAAAATGGGAAAGCAAGCCTTGTGCCATCAGGTCTCCGTTTCCAGGGAACAAGCAGCCTACCCCCTTGTGATGTCTACCAAGTAAATATTCCCTCAAACTACACAATGGTCCCTTCCCTGAAGAATGTTTTCTTGGCACGGAGTTCTGCATGTAGCGAACTGCCTCTCCCAAGGAACGCTTTGGTAACGCTATCGGGGCTTAGGCTCTTCTAAAACCCTGCAGTGTAAGAGGAAGAACTGTGCTTTGGTTACAGGAGGAACGCCAGCCGAGTTTCTCCTCTAAGTATGTGGTCTTAAGGTATGACTTTGTAGAAGGAATGCGAAGCAGTTTTGATTTCTCAGTGCCGTTCAGCCTAGGGCATTGAGGCAATTTGCATGACATGTAGGACGTGAGAGAACAGATTACCTGGAGCTGTTGGAGTGCTGAGGAAATGTAGCTCTCCCAAGGAAGAGTGCAGTGTGTTGCCCTACACTTAGCATACACAGAGTGACTGGGAAAGGTATCCGGGCCTGGATGTTTCTTAGCAACCCAGTGGAGCCTGCCGGTACTCGGTGTTCTTGCACGGAATAGGGTGCCCAGGCGAGATCCTAGGTGTCTTGAAAAGCGTACTAATGTTAAAAGAAAGGAGAACTGCAACTCATGTCTCAAGGAAACTTCTCCACGTTCCGCTTCAGCAGGGCTTTTCAAGGCTTTACCTTGAGGAAAGGACTCACGTCAAGTTTCCTTGAGGCTCTAGAGCGTCTCAGGAGGAGCTCCCACCCAGGCTATGAAAGCACCCTGTTGATTTAGAGAAAACTCGTTCCCTTCCCAGAGCCCTGCCTACAGTGACTAGAAACTCGTCCAAAACTCTGGTATTTAGGTAGGTTCAAGGCGGCATGAATGGAGCTTTCAAAATGGGAAAGCAAGCCTTGTGCCATCCGGTCTCCGTTTCCAGTGAGCACGCAGCCTACCCCCTTGTGATGTCTACCAAGTAAATATTCCCTCAAACTACACAATGGTCCCTTCCCTGAAGAATGTTTTCTTGGCACGGAGTTCTGCATGTAGCGAACTGCCTCTCCCAAGGAACGCTTTGGTAACGCTTTCGGTGCTTAGGCTCATCTAAAACCCTGCAGTGTAAGAGGAAGAACTGTGCTTTGGTTACAGGAGGAACGCCAGCCGAGTTTCTCCTCTAAGTATGGGGTCTTAAGGTATGACTTTGTAGAAGGAATGCGAAGCAGTTTTGATTTCTCAGTGCCGCTCAGCCTAGGGCATTGAGGCAATTTGCATGACATGTAGGACGTGAGAGAACAGATTTCCTGGAGCTGTTGGAGTGCTGAGGAAATGTAGCTCTCCCAAGGAAGAGTGCAGTGTGTTGCCCTACACTTAGCATACACAGAGTGACTGGGAAAGGTATCCGGGCCTGGATGTTTCTTAGCAACCCAGTGGAGCCTGCCGGTACTCGGTGTTCTTGCACGGAATAGGGTGCCCAGGCGAGATCCTAGGTGTCTTGAAAAGCGTACTAATGTTAAAAGAAAGGAGAACTGCAACTCATGTCTCAAGGAAACTTCTCCACGTTCCGCTTCAGCAGGGCTTTTCAAGGCTTTACCTTGAGGAAAGGACTCACGTCAAATTTCCTTGAGGCTCTAGAGCGTCTCAGGAGGAGCTCCCACCCAGGCTATGAAAGCACCCTGTTGATTTAGAGAAAACTCGTTCCCTTCCCAGAGCCCTGCCTACAGTGACTAGAAACTCGTCCAAAACTCTGGTATTTAGGTAGGTTCAAGGCGGCATGAATGGAGCTTTCAAAATGGGAAAGCAAGCCTTGTGCCATCCGGTCTCCGTTTCCAGTGAGCACGCAGCCTACCCCCTTGTGATGTCTACCAAGTAAATATTCCCTCGAACTACACAATGGTCCCTTCCCTGAAGAATGTTTTCTTGGCACGGAGTTCTGCATGTAGCGAACTGCCTCTCCCAAGGAACGCTTTGGTAACGCTTTCGGTGCTTAGGCTCATCTAAAACCCTGCAGTGTAAGAGGAAGAACTGTGCTTTGGTTACAGGAGGAATGCAAGCCAACTTTCTCCTGTAAGTATGGGGTCTTAAGGTATGACTTTGTAGAAGGAATGTGAAAGAGTATTGGTTTCTCAGTGCCGCTCAGCCTAGGGCATTGAGGCAGATATGCATGACATGTAGACGTAAGACAACAGATTGCCTGGAGCTGTTGGAGTGCTGAGGAAATCTAGCTCTCCCAAGGAGGCGTGCAGTGTGTTGCCCTACCCTTAGCATATTGAGAGTGACTGGGAAAGGTTTCCAGGCCTGGATGTTTCTGAGCTTCCCAGTCGAGCATGCCGGTCCTCGGTCTTCGTGCAGGGAATAGGGTGCCCACGAGAGTTACTAGGTGTCTTCATAAGCGTACTAACGTTCAAAGAAAGCAGAACTGCAACTCATGTCTCCAGGAAACTGCTCCACGCTTCGGCTTCAGCAGGGCTCTTCAAGGCTTTACCTTGAGGAAACGACTCACGTCAAGTTTCCTTTGAGCTCTAGAGCGTCTCAGTTGGAGCTCCCACCCAGGCTACGAAAGCACCCTGTTGATTTAGAGAAAACTCGTTCCCTTCCCACAGCCCTGCCTACAGTGACTAGAGACCCGTCCAAAACACTGGTATTTAGGTAGCTTCAAGGCAGCATGAATGGAGCTTTCAAAATGGGAAAGCAAGCCTTGTGCCATCAGGTCTCCGTTTCCAGGGAACAAGCAGCCTACCCCCTTGTGATGTCTACCAAGTAAATATTCCCTCAAACTACACAATGGTCCCTTCCCTGAAGAATGTTTTCTTGGCACGGAGTTCTGCATGTAGCGAACTGCCTCTCCCAAGGAACGCTTTGGTAACGCTATCGGGGCTTAGGCTCTTCTAAAACCCTGCAGTGTAAGAGGAAGAACTGTGCTTTGGTTACAGGAGGAACGCCAGCCGAGTTTCTCCTCTAAGTATGTGGTCTTAAGGTATGACTTTGTAGAAGGAATGCGAAGCAGTTTTGATTTCTCAGTGCCGTTCAGCCTAGGGCATTGAGGCAATTTGCATGACATGTAGGACGTGAGAGAACAGATTACCTGGAGCTGTTGGAGTGCTGAGGAAATGTAGCTCTCCCAAGGAAGAGTGCAGTGTGTTGCCCTACACTTAGCATACACAGAGTGACTGGGAAAGGTATCCGGGCCTGGATGTTTCTTAGCAACCCAGTGGAGCCTGCCGGTACTCGGTGTTCTTGCACGGAATAGGGTGCCCAGGCGAGATCCTAGGTGTCTTGAAAAGCGTACTAATGTTAAAAGAAAGGAGAACTGCAACTCATGTCTCAAGGAAACTTCTCCACGTTCCGCTTCAGCAGGGCTTTTCAAGGCTTTACCTTGAGGAAAGGACTCACGTCAAGTCTCCTTGAGGCTCTAGAGCGTCTCAGGAGGAGCTCCCACCCAGGCTATGAAAGCACCCTGTTGATTTAGAGAAAACTCGTTCCCTTCCCAGAGCCCTGCCTACAGTGACTAGAAACTCGTCCAAAACTCTGGTATTTAGGTAGGTTCAAGGCGGCATGAATGGAGCTTTCAAAATGGGAAAGCAAGCCTTGTGCCATCCGGTCTCCGTTTCCAGTGAGCACGCAGCCTACCCCCTTGTGATGTCTACCAAGTAAATATTCCCTCAAACTACACAATGGTCCCTTCCCTGAAGAATGTTTTCTTGGCACGGAGTTCTGCATGTAGCGAACTGCCTCTCCCAAGGAACGCTTTGGTAACGCTGTCGGTGCTTAGGCTCATCTAAAACCCTGCAGTGTAAGAGGAAGAACTGTGCTTTGGTTACAGGAGGAACGCCAGCCGAGTTTCTCCTCTAAGTATGGGGTCTTAAGGTATGACTTTGTAGAAGGAATGCGAAGCAGTTTTGATTTCTCAGTGCCGCTCAGCCTAGGGCATTGAGGCAATTTGCATGACATGTAGGACGTGAGAGAACAGATTTCCTGGAGCTGTTGGAGTGCTGAGGAAATGTAGCTCTCCCAAGGAAGAGTGCAGTGTGTTGCCCTACACTTAGCATACACAGAGTGACTGGGAAAGGTATCCGGGCCTGGATGTTTCTTAGCAACCCAGTGGAGCCTGCCGGTACTCGGTGTTCTTGCACGGAATAGGGTGCCCAGGCGAGATCCTAGGTGTCTTGAAAAGCGTACTAATGTTAAAAGAAAGGAGAACTGCAACTCATGTCTCAAGGAAACTTCTCCACGTTCCGCTTCAGCAGGGCTTTTCAAGGCTTTACCTTGAGGAAAGGACTCACGTCAAATTTCCTTGAGGCTCTAGAGCGTCTCAGGAGGAGCTCCCACCCAGGCTATGAAAGCACCCTGTTGATTTAGAGAAAACTCGTTCCCTTCCCAGAGCCCTGCCTACAGTGACTAGAAACTCGTCCAAAACTCTGGTATTTAGGTAGGTTCAAGGCGGCATGAATGGAGCTTTCAAAATGGGAAAGCAAGCCTTGTGCCATCCGGTCTCCGTTTCCAGTGAGCACGCAGCCTACCCCCTTGTGATGTCTACCAAGTAAATATTCCCTCGAACTACACAATGGTCCCTTCCCTGAAGAATGTTTTCTTGGCACGGAGTTCTGCATGTAGCGAACTGCCTCTCCCAAGGAACGCTTTGGTAACGCTTTCGGTGCTTAGGCTCATCTAAAACCCTGCAGTGTAAGAGGAAGAACTGTGCTTTGGTTACAGGAGGAATGCAAGCCAACTTTCTCCTGTAAGTATGGGGTCTTAAGGTATGACTTTGTAGAAGGAATGTGAAAGAGTATTGGTTTCTCAGTGCCGCTCAGCCTAGGGCATTGAGGCAGATATGCATGACATGTAGACGTAAGACAACAGATTGCCTGGAGCTGTTGGAGTGCTGAGGAAATCTAGCTCTCCCAAGGAGGCGTGCAGTGTGTTGCCCTACCCTTAGCATATTGAGAGTGACTGGGAAAGGTTTCCAGGCCTGGATGTTTCTGAGCTTCCCAGTCGAGCATGCCGGTCCTCGGTGTTCTTGCAGGGAATAGGGTGCCCACGAGAGTTACTAGGTGTCTTCATAAGCGTACTAACGTTCAAAGAAAGCAGAACTGCAACTCATGTCTCCAGGAAACTGCTCCACGCTTCGGCTTCAGCAGGGCTCTTCAAGGCTTTACCTTGAGGAAACGACTCACGTCAAGTTTCCTTTGAGCTCTAGAGCTTCTAGGTGGAGCTCCCACCCAGGCTACGAAAGCACCCTGTTGATTTAGAGAAAACTCGTTCCCTTCCCACAGCCCTGCCTACAGTGACTAGAGACCCGTCCAAAACACTGGTATTTAGGTAGCTTCAAGGCAGCATGAATGGAGCTTTCAAAATGGGAAAGCAAGCCTTGTGCCATCAGGTCTCCGTTTCCAGGGAACACGCAGCCTACCTCCTTGTGATGTCTACCAAGTAAATATTCCCTCAAACTACACAATGGTCCCTTCCCTGAAGAATGTTTTCTTGGCACGGAGTTCTGCATGTAGCGAACTGCCTCTCCCAAGGAACGCTTTGGTAACGCTATCGGGGCTTAGGCTCTTCTAAAACCCTGCAGTGTAAGAGGAAGAACTGTGCTTTGGTTACAGGAGGAACGCCAGCCGAGTTTCTCCTCTAAGTATGGGGTCTTAAGGTATGACTTTGTAGAAGGAATGTGAAGCAGTTTTGATTTCTCAGTGCCGTTCAGCCTAGGGCATTGAGGCAATTTGCATGACATGTAGGACGTGAGAGAACAGATTACCTGGAGCTGTTGGAGTGCTGAGGAAATGTAGCTCTCCCAAGGAAGAGTGCAGTGTGTTGCCCTACACTTAGCATACACAGAGTGACTGGGAAAGGTATCCGGGCCTGGATGTTTCTTAGCAACCCAGTGGAGCCTGCCGGTACTCGGTGTTCTTGCACGGAATAGGGTGCCCAGGCGAGATCCTAGGTGTCTTGAAAAGCGTACTAATGTTAAAAGAAAGGAGAACTGCAACTCATGTCTCAAGGAAACTTCTCCACGTTCCGCTTCAGCAGGGCTTTTCAAGGCTTTACCTTGAGGAAAGGACTCACGTCAAGTTTCCTTGAGGCTCTAGAGCGTCTCAGGAGGAGCTCCCACCCAGGCTATGAAAGCACCCTGTTGATTTAGAGAAAACTCGTTCCCTTCCCAGAGCCCTGCCTACAGTGACTAGAAACTCGTCCAAAACTCTGGTATTTAGGTAGGTTCAAGGCGGCATGAATGGAGCTTTCAAAATGGGAAAGCAAGCCTTGTGCCATCCGGTCTCCGTTTCCAGTGAGCACGCAGCCTACCCCCTTGTGATGTCTACCAAGTAAATATTCCCTCAAACTACACAATGGTCCCTTCCCTGAAGAATGTTTTCTTGGCACGGAGTTCTGCATGTAGCGAACTGCCTCTCCCAAGGAACGCTTTGGTAACGCTTTCGGTGCTTAGGCTCATCTAAAACCCTGCAGTGTAAGAGGAAGAACTGTGCTTTGGTTACAGGAGGAATGCAAGCCAACTTTCTCCTGTAAGTATGGGGTCTTAAGGTATGACTTTGTAGAAGGAATGTGAAAGAGTATTGGTTACTCAGTGCCGCTCAGCCTAGGGCATTGAGGCAGATATGCATGACATGTAGACGTGAGACAACAGATTGCCTGGAGCTGTTGGAGTGCTGAGGAAATCTAGCTCTCCCAAGGAGGCGTGCAGTGTGTTGCCCTACCCTTAGCATATTGAGAGTGACTGGGAAAGGTTTCCGGGCCTGGATGTTTCTGAGCTTCCCAGTCGAGCATGCCGGTCCTCGGTGTTCTTGCAGGGAATAGGGTGCCCACGAGAGTTACTAGGTGTCTTCATAAGCGTACTAACGTTCAAAGAAAGCAGAACTGCAACTCATGTCTCCAGGAAACTGCTCCACGCTTCGGCTTCAGCAGGGCTCTTCAAGGCTTTACCTTGAGGAAACGACTCACGTCAAGTTTCCTTTGAGCTCTAGAGCTTCTAGGTGGAGCTCCCACCCAGGCTACGAAAGCACCCTGTTGATTTAGAGAAAACTCGTTCCCTTCCCACAGCCCTGCCTACAGTGACTAGAGACCCGTCCAAAACACTGGTATTTAGGTAGCTTCAAGGCAGCATGAATGGAGCTTTCAAAATGGGAAAGCAAGCCTTGTGCCATCAGGTCTCCGTTTCCAGGGAACACGCAGCCTACCCCCTTGTGATGTCTACCAAGTAAATATTCCCTCAAACTACACAATGGTCCCTTCCCTGAAGAATGTTTTCTTGGCACGGAGTTCTGCATGTAGCGAACTGCCTCTCCCAAGGAACGCTTTGGTAACGCTATCGGGGCTTAGGCTCTTCTAAAACCCTGCAGTGTAAGAGGAAGAACTGTGCTTTGGTTACAGGAGGAACGCCAGCCGAGTTTCTCCTCTAAGTATGGGGTCTTAAGGTATGACTTTGTAGAAGGAATGCGAAGCAGTTTTGATTTCTCAGTGCCGCTCAGCCTAGGGCATTGAGGCAATTTGCATGACATGTAGGACGTGAGAGAACAGATTACCTGGAGCTGTTGGAGTGCTGAGGAAATGTAGCTCTCCCAAGGAAGAGTGCAGTGTGTTGCCCTACACTTAGCATACACAGAGTGACTGGGAAAGGTATCCGGGCCTGGATGTTTCTTAGCAACCCAGTGGAGCCTGCCGGTACTCGGTGTTCTTGCACGGAATAGGGTGCCCAGGCGAGATCCTAGGTGTCTTGAAAAGCGTAGTAACGTTAAAAGAAAGGAGAACTGCAACTCCTGTCTCAAGGAAACTTCTCCACGTGCCGCTTCAGCAGGGCTCTTCAAGGCTTTACCTTGAGGAAAGGACTCACGTCAAGTTTCCTTGTAGCTCTAGAGCGTCTCAGGAGGAGCTCCCACCCAGGCTATGAAAGCACCCTGTTGATTTCGAGAAAACTCGTTCCCTTCCCAGAGCCCTGCCTACAGTGACTAGAAACTCGTCCAAAACACTGGTATTTAGGTAGGTTCAAGGCGGCATGAATGGAGCTTTCAAAATGGGAAAGCAAGCCTTGTGCCATCAGGTCCCCGTTTCCAGTGAACACGCAGCCTACCTCCTTGTGATTTCTACCAAGTTAATATACACTCTAGAGACACACTGGTCCCTTCCCTGAATAACGTGTTCTTGGCACGGAGTTCTGCATGTAGCGAACTGCCTCTCCCAAGGAATGCTCTAGGTACGCTATAGGGGCTTAGCCTCTTCTAAAACCCTGCAGTGTAAGAGGAAGAACTGTGCTTTGGTTACAGCAGGAACGCAAGCCAACTTTCTCCTGTAAGTATGGGGTCTTAAGGTATGACTTTGTAGAAGGAATGTGAAAGAGTATTGGTTTCTCAGTGCGGCTCAGCCTAGGGCATTGAGGCAGATATGCATGACATGTAGACGTAAGACAACAGATTGCCTGGAGCTGTTGGAGTGCTGAGGAAATCTAGCTCTCCCAAGGAGGCGTGCAGTGTGTTGCCCTACCCTTAGCATATTGAGAGTGACTGGGAAAGGTTTCCGGGCCTGGATGTTTCTGAGCTTCCCAGTCGAGCATGCCGGTCCTCGGTCTTCGTGCAGGGAATAGGGTGCCCACGAGAGTTACTAGGTGTCTTCATAAGCGTACTAACGTTCAAAGAAAGCAGAACTGCAACTCATGTCTCCAGGAAACTGCTCCACGCTTCGGCTTCAGCAGGGCTCTTCAAGGCTTTACCTTGAGGAAACGACTCACGTCAAGTTTCCTTTGAGCTCTAGAGCGTCTCAGTTGGAGCTCCCACCCAGGCTACGAAAGCACCCTGTTGATTTAGAGAAAACTCGTTCCCTTCCCACAGCCCTGCCTACAGTGACTAGAGACCCGTCCAAAACACTGGTATTTAGGTAGCTTCAAGGCAGCATGAATGGAGCTTTCAAAATGGGAAAGCAAGCCTTGTGCCATCAGGTCTCCGTTTCCAGGGAACAAGCAGCCTACCCCCTTGTGATGTCTACCAAGTAAATATTCCCTCAAACTACACAATGGTCCCTTCCCTGAAGAATATTTTCTTAGCACGGAGTTCTGCATGTAGCGAACTGCCTCTCCCAAGGAACGCTTTGGTAACGCTATCGGGGCTTAGGCTCTTCTAAAACCCTGCAGTGTAAGAGGAAGAACTGTGCTTTGGTTACAGGAGGAACGCCAGCCGAGTTTCTCCTCTAAGTATGGGGTCTTAAGGTATGACTTTGTAGAAGGAATGCGAAGCAGTTTTGATTTCTCAGTGCCGCTCAGCCTAGGGCATTGAGGCAATTTGCATGACATGTAGGACGTGAGAGAACAGATTACCTGGAGCTGTTGGAGTGCTGAGGAAATGTAGCTCTCCCAAGGAAGAGTGCAGTGTGTTGCCCTACACTTAGCATACACAGAGTGACTGGGAAAGGTATCCGGGCCTGGATGTTTCTTAGCAACCCAGTGGAGCCTGCTGGTACTCGGTGTTCTTGCACGGAATAGGGTGCCCAGGCGAGATCCTAGGTGTCTTGAAAAGCGTACTAATGTTAAAAGAAAGGAGAACTGCAACTCATGTCTCAAGGAAACTTCTCCACGTTCCGCTTCAGCAGGGCTTTTCAAGGCTTTACCTTGAGGAAAGGACTCACGTCAAATTTCCTTGAGGCTCTAGAGCGTCTCAGGAGGAGCTCCAACCCAGGCTATGAAAGCACCCTGTTGATTTAGAGAAAACTCGTTCCCTTCCCAGAGCCCTGCCTACAGTGACTAGAAACTCGTCCAAAACTCTGGTATTTAGGTAGGTTCAAGGCGGCATGAATGGAGCTTTCAAAATGGGAAAGCAAGCCTTGTGCCATCCGGTCTCCGTTTCCAGTGAGCACGCAGCCTACCCCCTTGTGATGTCTACCAAGTAAATATTCCCTCGAACTACACAATGGTCCCTTCCCTGAAGAATGTTTTCTTGGCACGGAGTTCTGCACGTAGCGAACTGCCTCTCCCAAGGAACGCTTTGGTAACGCTTTCGGTGCTTAGGCTCATCTAAAACCCTGCAGTGTAAGAGGAAGAACTGTGCTTTGGTTACAGGAGGAATGCAAGCCAACTTTCTCCTGTAAGTATGGGGTCTTAAGGTATGACTTTGTAGAAGGAATGTGAAAGAGTATTGGTTACTCAGTGCCGCTCAGCCTAGGGCATTGAGGCAGATATGCATGACATGTAGACGTGAGACAACAGATTGCCTGGAGCTGTTGGAGTGCTGAGGAAATCTAGCTCTCCCAAGGAGGCGTGCAGTGTGTTGCCCTACCCTTAGCATATTGAGAGTGACTGGGAAAGGTTTCCGGGCCTGGATGTTTCTGAGCTTCCCAGTCGAGCATGCCGGTCCTCGGTGTTCTTGCAGGGAATAGGGTGCCCACGAGAGTTACTAGGTGTCTTCATAAGCGTACTAACGTTCAAAGAAAGCAGAACTGCAACTCATGTCTCCAGGAAACTGCTCCACGCTTCGGCTTCAGCAGGGCTCTTCAAGGCTTTACCTTGAGGAAACGACTCACGTCAAGTTTCCTTTGAGCTCTAGAGCTTCTAGGTGGAGCTCCCACCCAGGCTACGAAAGCACCCTGTTGATTTAGAGAAAACTCGTTCCCTTCCCACAGCCCTGCCTACAGTGACTAGAGACCCGTCCAAAACACTGGTATTTAGGTAGCTTCAAGGCAGCATGAATGGAGCTTTCAAAATGGGAAAGCAAGCCTTGTGCCATCAGGTCTCCGTTTCCAGGGAACACGCAGCCTACCCCCTTGTGATGTCTACCAAGTAAATATTCCCTCAAACTACACAATGGTCCCTTCCCTGAAGAATGTTTTCTTGGCACGGAGTTCTGCATGTAGCGAACTGCCTCTCCCAAGGAACGCTTTGGTAACGCTATCGGGGCTTAGGCTCTTCTAAAACCCTGCAGTGTAAGAGGAAGAACTGTGCTTTGGTTACAGGAGGAACGCCAGCCGAGTTTCTCCTCTAAGTATGGGGTCTTAAGGTATGACTTTGTAGAAGGAATGCGAAGCAGTTTTGATTTCTCAGTGCCGCTCAGCCTAGGGCATTGAGGCAATTTGCATGACATGTAGGACGTGAGAGAACAGATTACCTGGAGCTGTTGGAGTGCTGAGGAAATGTAGCTCTCCCAAGGAAGAGTGCAGTGTGTTGCCCTACACTTAGCATACACAGAGTGACTGGGAAAGGTATCCGGGCCTGGATGTTTCTTAGCAACCCAGTGGAGCCTGCCGGTACTCGGTGTTCTTGCACGGAATAGGGTGCCCAGGCGAGATCCTAGGTGTCTTGAAAAGCGTAGTAACGTTAAAAGAAAGGAGAACTGCAACTCCTGTCTCAAGGAAACTTCTCCACGTGCCGCTTCAGCAGGGCTCTTCAAGGCTTTACCTTGAGGAAAGGACTCACGTCAAGTTTCCTTGTAGCTCTAGAGCGTCTCAGGAGGAGCTCCCACCCAGGCTATGAAAGCACCCTGTTGATTTCGAGAAAACTCGTTCCCTTCCCAGAGCCCTGCCTACAGTGACTAGAAACTCGTCCAAAACACTGGTATTTAGGTAGGTTCAAGGCGGCATGAATGGAGCTTTCAAAATGGGAAAGCAAGCCTTGTGCCATCAGGTCCCCGTTTCCAGTGAACACGCAGCCTACCTCCTTGTGATTTCTACCAAGTTAATATACACTCTAGAGACACACTGGTCCCTTCCCTGAATAACGTGTTCTTGGCACGGAGTTCTGCATGTAGCGAACTGCCTCTCCCAAGGAATGCTCTAGGTACGCTATAGGGGCTTAGCCTCTTCTAAAACCCTGCAGTGTAAGAGGAAGAACTGTGCTTTGGTTACAGCAGGAACGCAAGCCAACTTTCTCCTGTAAGTATGGGGTCTTAAGGTATGACTTTGTAGAAGGAATGTGAAAGAGTATTGGTTTCTCAGTGCGGCTCAGCCTAGGGCATTGAGGCAGATATGCATGACATGTAGACGTAAGACAACAGATTGCCTGGAGCTGTTGGAGTGCTGAGGAAATCTAGCTCTCCCAAGGAGGCGTGCAGTGTGTTGCCCTACCCTTAGCATATTGAGAGTGACTGGGAAAGGTTTCCGGGCCTGGATGTTTCTGAGCTTCCCAGTCGAGCATGCCGGTCCTCGGTCTTCGTGCAGGGAATAGGGTGCCCACGAGAGTTACTAGGTGTCTTCATAAGCGTACTAACGTTCAAAGAAAGCAGAACTGCAACTCATGTCTCCAGGAAACTGCTCCACGCTTCGGCTTCAGCAGGGCTCTTCAAGGCTTTACCTTGAGGAAACGACTCACGTCAAGTTTCCTTTGAGCTCTAGAGCGTCTCAGTTGGAGCTCCCACCCAGGCTACGAAAGCACCCTGTTGATTTAGAGAAAACTCGTTCCCTTCCCACAGCCCTGCCTACAGTGACTAGAGACCCGTCCAAAACACTGGTATTTAGGTAGCTTCAAGGCAGCATGAATGGAGCTTTCAAAATGGGAAAGCAAGCCTTGTGCCATCAGGTCTCCGTTTCCAGGGAACAAGCAGCCTACCCCCTTGTGATGTCTACCAAGTAAATATTCCCTCAAACTACACAATGGTCCCTTCCCTGAAGAATATTTTCTTAGCACGGAGTTCTGCATGTAGCGAACTGCCTCTCCCAAGGAACGCTTTGGTAACGCTATCGGGGCTTAGGCTCTTCTAAAACCCTGCAGTGTAAGAGGAAGAACTGTGCTTTGGTTACAGGAGGAACGCCAGCCGAGTTTCTCCTCTAAGTATGGGGTCTTAAGGTATGACTTTGTAGAAGGAATGCGAAGCAGTTTTGATTTCTCAGTGCCGCTCAGCCTAGGGCATTGAGGCAATTTGCATGACATGTAGGACGTGAGAGAACAGATTACCTGGAGCTGTTGGAGTGCTGAGGAAATGTAGCTCTCCCAAGGAAGAGTGCAGTGTGTTGCCCTACACTTAGCATACACAGAGTGACTGGGAAAGGTATCCGGGCCTGGATGTTTCTTAGCAACCCAGTGGAGCCTGCTGGTACTCGGTGTTCTTGCACGGAATAGGGTGCCCAGGCGAGATCCTAGGTGTCTTGAAAAGCGTACTAATGTTAAAAGAAAGGAGAACTGCAACTCATGTCTTAAGGAAACTTCTCCACGTGCCGCTTCAGCAGGGCTTTTCAAGGCTTTACCTTGAGGAAAGGACTCACGTCAAATTTCCTTGAGGCTCTAGAGCGTCTCAGGAGGAGCTCCCACCCAGGCTATGAAAGCACCCTGTTGATTTAGAGAAAACTCGTTCCCTTCCCAGAGCCCTGCCTACAGTGACTAGAAACTCGTCCAAAACTCTGGTATTTAGGTAGGTTCAAGGCGGCATGAATGGAGCTTTCAAAATGGGAAAGCAAGCCTTGTGCCATCCGGTCTCCGTTTCCAGTGAGCACGCAGCCTACCCCCTTGTGATGTCTACCAAGTAAATATTCCCTCGAACTACACAATGGTCCCTTCCCTGAAGAATGTTTTCTTGGCACGGAGTTCTGCATGTAGCGAACTGCCTCCCCCAAGGAACGCTTTGGTAACGCTTTCGGTGCTTAGGCTCATCTAAAACCCTGCAGTGTAAGAGGAAGAACTGTGCTTTGGTTACAGGAGGAATGCAAGCCAACTTTCTCCTGTAAGTATGGGGTCTTAAGGTATGACTTTGTAGAAGGAATGTGAAACAGTATTGGTTACTCAGTGCCGCTCAGCCTAGGGCATTGAGGCAGATATGCATGACATGTAGACGTGAGACAACAGATTGCCTGGAGCTGTTGGAGTGCTGAGGAAATCTAGCTCTCCCAAGGAGGCGTGCAGTGTGTTGCCCTACCCTTAGAATATTGAGAGTGACTGGGAAAGGTTTCCGGGCCTGGATGTTTCTGAGCTTCCCAGTCGAGCATGCCGGTCCTCGGTGTTCTTGCAGGGAATAGGGTGCCCACGAGAGTTACTAGGTGTCTTCATAAGCGTACTAACGTTCAAAGAAAGCAGAACTGCAACTCATGTCTCCAGGAAACTGCTCCACGCTTCGGCTTCAGCAGGGCTCTTCAAGGCTTTACCTTGAGGAAACGACTCACGTCAAGTTTCCTTTGAGCTCTAGAGCTTCTAGGTGGAGCTCCCACCCAGGCTACGAAAGCACCCTGTTGATTTAGAGAAAACTCGTTCCCTTCCCACAGCCCTGCCTACAGTGACTAGAGACCCGTCCAAAACACTGGTATTTAGGTAGCTTCAAGGCAGCATGAATGGAGCTTTCAAAATGGGAAAGCAAGCCTTGTGCCATCAGGTCTCCGTTTCCAGGGAACACGCAGCCTACCCCCTTGTGATGTCTACCAAGTAAATATTCCCTCAAACTACACAATGGTCCCTTCCCTGAAGAATGTTTTCTTGGCACGGAGTTCTGCATGTAGCGAACTGCCTCTCCCAAGGAACGCTTTGGTAACGCTATCGGGGCTTAGGCTCTTCTAAAACCCTGCAGTGTAAGAGGAAGAACTGTGCTTTGGTTACAGGAGGAACGCCAGCCGAGTTTCTCCTCTAAGTATGGGGTCTTAAGGTATGACTTTGTAGAAGGAATGCGAAGCAGTTTTGATTTCTCAGTGCCGCTCAGCCCAGGGCATTGAGGCAATTTGCATGACATGTAGGACGTGAGAGAACAGATTACCTGGAGCTGTTGGAGTGCTGAGGAAATGTAGCTCTCCCAAGGAAGAGTGCAGTGTGTTGCCCTACACTTAGCATACACAGAGTGACTGGGAAAGGTATCCGGGCCTGGATGTTTCTTAGCAACCCAGTGGAGCCTGCCGGTACTCGGTGTTCTTGCACGGAATAGGGTGCCCAGGCGAGATCCTAGGTGTCTTGAAAAGCGTACTAATGTTAAAAGAAAGGAGAACTGCAACTCATGTCTCAAGGAAACTTCTCCACGTTCCGCTTCAGCAGGGCTTTTCAAGGCTTTACCTTGAGGAAAGGACTCACGTCAAATTTCCTTGAGGCTCTAGAGCGTCTCAGGAGGAGCTCCCACCCAGGCTATGAAAGCACCCTGTTGATTTAGAGAAAACTCGTTCCCTTCCCAGAGCCCTGCCTACAGTGACTAGAAACTCGTCCAAAACTCTGGTATTTAGGTAGGTTCAAGGCGGCATGAATGGAGCTTTCAAAATGGGAAAGCAAGCCTTGTGCCATCCGGTCTCCGTTTCCAGTGAGCACGCAGCCTACCCCCTTGTGATGTCTACCAAGTAAATATTCCCTCGAACTACACAATGGTCCCTTCCCTGAAGAATGTTTTCTTGGCACGGAGTTCTGCATGTAGCGAACTGCCTCTCCCAAGGAACGCTTTGGTAACGCTTTCGGTGCTTAGGCTCATCTAATACCCTGCAGTGTAAGAGGAAGAACTGTGCTTTGGTTACAGGAGGAATGCAAGCCAACTTTCTCCTGTAAGTATGGGGTCTTAAGGTATGACTTTGTAGAAGGAATGTGAAACAGTATTGGTTACTCAGTGCCGCTCAGCCTAGGGCATTGAGGCAGATATGCATGACATGTAGACGTGAGACAACAGATTGCCTGGAGCTGTTGGAGTGCTGAGGAAATCTAGCTCTTCCAAGGAGGCGTGTAGTGTGTTGCCTTACACTTAGCATATTGAGAGTGACTGGGAAAGGTTTCCGGGCCTGGATGTTTCTTAGCAACCCAGTGGAGCCTGCCGGTACTCGGTGTTCTTGCACGGAATAGGGTGCCCAGGCGAGATCCTAGGTGTCTTGAAAAGCGTAGTAACGTTAAAAGAAAGGAGAACTGCAACTCATGTCTCAAGGAAACTTCTCCACGTGCCGCTTCAGCAGGGCTCTTCAAGGCTTTACCTTGAGGAAAGGACTCACGTCAAGTTTCCTTGTAGCTCTAGAGCGTCTCAGGAGGAGCTCCCACCCAGGCTATGAAAGCACCCTGTTGATTTCGAGAAAACTCGTTCCCTTCCCAGAGCCCTGCCTACAGTGACTAGAAACTCGTCCAAAACACTGGTATTTAGGTAGGTTCAAGGCGGCATGAATGGAGCTTTCAAAATGGGAAAGCAAGCCTTGTGCCATCAGGTCCCCGTTTCCAGTGAACACGCAGCCTACCTCCTTGTGATTTCTACCAAGTTAATATACACTCTAGAGACACACTGGTCCCTTCCCTGAATAACGTGTTCTTGCCACGGAGTTCTGCATGTAGCGAACTGCCTCTCCCAAGGAATGCTCTAGGTACGCTATAGGGGCTTAGCCTCTTCTAAAACCCTGCAGTGTAAGAGGAAGAACTGTGCTTTGGTTACAGGAGGAATGCAAGCCAACTTTCTCCTGTAAGTATGGGGTCTTAAGGTATGACTTTTTAGAAGGAATGCGAAGCAGTTTTGATTTCTCAGTGCCGCTCAGCCTAGGGCATTGAGGGAATTTGCATGACATGTAGGACATGAGAGAACAGATTACTTGGATCTGTTGGAGTGCTGAGGTAATGTAGCTCTCCCAAGGAAGAGTGCAGTGTGTTGTCCTACACTTTGCATACACAGAGTGACTGGGAAAGGTATCGGGGCCTGGATGTTTCTTAGCAACCCAGTGGAGCCTGCCGGTACTCGGTGTTCTTGCACGGAATAGGGTGCCCAGGCGAGATCCTAGGTGCCTTGAAAAGCGTAGTAACGTTAAAAGAAAGGAGAACTGCAACTCATGTCTCAAGGAAACTTCTCCACGTTCTGCTTCAGCAGGGCTCTTCAAGGCTTTACCTTGAGGAAAGGACTCACGTCAAGTTTCCTTGTAGCTCTAGAGCGTCTCAGGAGGAGCTCCCACCCAGGCTATGAAAGCACCCTGTGGATTTCGAGAAAACTCGTTCCCTTCCCAGAGCCCTGCCTACAGTGACTAGAAACTCGTCCAAAACACTGGTATTTAGGTAGGTTCAAGGCGGCATGAATGGAGCTTTCAAAATGGGAAAGCAAGCCTTGTGCCATCAGGTCCCCGTTTCCAGTGAACACGCAGCCTACCTCCTTGTGATTTCTACCAAGTTAATATACACTCTAGAGACACACTGGTCCCTTCCCTGAATAACGTGTTCTTGGCACGGAGTTCTGCATGTAGCGAACTGCCTCTCCCAAGGAATGCTCTAGGTACGCTATAGGGGCTTAGCCTCTTCTAAAACCCTGCAGTGTAAGAGGAAGAACTGTGCTTTGGTTACAGCAGGAACGCAAGCCAACTTTCTCCTGTAAGTATGGGGTCTTAAAGTATGACTATGTAGAAGGAATGTGAAAGAGTATTGGTTTC
This sequence comes from Eubalaena glacialis, assembly GCF_028564815.1. NCBI lineage: Eukaryota > Metazoa > Chordata > Mammalia > Artiodactyla > Balaenidae > Eubalaena > Eubalaena glacialis. The sequence goes on along the minus strand of NC_083719.1, from coordinate 160,091,411 downwards.
TCAGTGCGGCTCAGCCTAGGGCATTGAGGCAGATATGCATGACATGTAGACGTAAGACAACAGATTGCCTGGAGCTGTTGGAGTGCTGAGGAAATCTAGCTCTCCCAAGGAGGCGTGCAGTGTGTTGCCCTACCCTTAGCAAATTGAGAGTAAATGGGAAAGGTTTCCAGGCCTGGATGTTTCTGAGCTTCCCAGTCGAGCATGCCGGTCCTCGGTCTTCGTGCAGGGAATAGGGTGCCCACGAGAGTTACTAGGTGTCTTCATAAGCGTACTAACGTTCAAAGAAAGCAGAACTGCAACTCATGTCTCCAGGAAACTGCTCCACGCTTCGGCTTCAGCAGGGCTCTTCAAGGCTTTACCTTGAGGAAACGACTCACGTCAAGTTTCCTTTGAGCTCTAGAGCGTCTCAGTTGGAGCTCCCACCCAGGCTACGAAAGCACCCTGTTGATTTAGAGAAAACTCGTTCCCTTCCCACAGCCCTGCCTACAGTGACTAGAGACCCGTCCAAAACACTGGTATTTAGGTAGCTTCAAGGCAGCATGAATGGAGCTTTCAAAATGGGAAAGCAAGCCTTGTGCCATCAGGTCTCCGTTTCCAGGGAACAAGCAGCCTACCCCCTTGTGATGTCTACCAAGTAAATATTCCCTCAAACTACACAATGGTCCCTTCCCTGAAGAATGTTTTCTTAGCACGGAGTTCTGCATGTAGCGAACTGCCTCTCCCAAGGAACGCTTTGGTAACGCTATCGGGGCTTAGGCTCTTCTAAAACCCTGCAGTGTAAGAGGAAGAACTGTGCTTTGGTTACAGGAGGAACGCAAGCCGCGTTTCTCCTGTAAGTATGGGGTCTTAAGGTATGACTTTGTAGAAGGAATGCGAAGCAGTTTTGATTTCTCAGTGCCGTTCAGCCTAGGGCATTGAGGCAATTTGCATGACATGTAGGACGTGAGAGAACAGATTACCTGGAGCTGTTGGAGTGCTGAGGAAATGTAGCTCTCCCAAGGAAGAGTGCAGTGTGTTGCCCTACACTTAGCATACACAGAGTGACTGGGAAAGGTATCCGGGCCTGGATGTTTCTTAGCAACCCACTGGAGCCTGCCGGTACTCGGTGTTCTTGCACGGAATAGGGTGCCCAGGCGAGATCCTAGGTGTCTTGAAAAGCGTAGTAACGTTAAAAGAAAGGAGAACTGCAACTCATGTCTCAAGGAAACTTCTCCACGTGCCGCTTCAGCAGGGCTCTTCAAGGCTTTACCTTGAGGAAAGGACTCACGTCAAGTTTCCTTGAGGCTCTAGAGCGTCTCAGGAGGAGCTCCCACCCAGGCTATGAAAGCACCCTGTTGATTTAGGGAAAACTCGTTCCCTTCCCAGAGCCCTGCCTACAGTGACTAGAAACTCGTCCAAAACTCTGGTATTTAGGTAGGTTCAAGGCGGCATGAATGGAGCTTTCAAAATGGGAAAGCAAGCCTTGTGCCATCCGGTCTCCGTTTCCAGTGAGCACGCAGCCTACCCCCTTGTGATGTCTACCAAGTAAATATTCCCTCAAACTACACAATGGTCCCTTCCCTGAAGAATGTTTTCTTGGCACGGAGTTCTGCATGTAGCGAACTGCCTCTCCCAAGGAACGCTTTGGTAACGCTTTCGGTGCTTAGGCTCATCTAAAACCCTGCAGTGTAAGAGGAAGAACTGTGCTTTGGTTACAGGAGGAATGCAAGCCAACTTTCTCCTGTAAGTATGGGGTCTTAAGGTATGACTTTGTAGAAGGAATGTGAAAGAGTATTGGTTACTCAGTGCCGCTCAGCCTAGGGCATTGAGGCAGATATGCATGACATGTAGACGTGAGACAACAGATTGCCTGGAGCTGTTGGAGTGCTGAGGAAATCTAGCTCTCCCAAGGAGGCGTGCAGTGTGTTGCCCTACCCTTAGCATATTGAGAGTGACTGGGAAAGGTTTCCGGGCCTGGATGTTTCTGAGCTTCCCAGTCGAGCATGCCGGTCCTCGGTGTTCTTGCAGGGAATAGGGTGCCCACGAGAGTTACTAGGTGTCTTCATAAGCGTACTAACGTTCAAAGAAAGCAGAACTGCAACTCATGTCTCCAGGAAACTGCTCCACGCTTCGGCTTCAGCAGGGCTCTTCAAGGCTTTACCTTGAGGAAACGACTCACGTCAAGTTTCCTTTGAGCTCTAGAGCTTCTAGGTGGAGCTCCCACCCAGGCTACGAAAGCACCCTGTTGATTTAGAGAAAACTCGTTCCCTTCCCAGAGCCCTGCCTACAGTGACTAGAGACCCGTCCAAAACACTGGTATTTAGGTAGCTTCAAGGCAGCATGAATGGAGCTTTCAAAATGGGAAAGCAAGCCTTGTGCCATCAGGTCTCCGTTTCCAGGGAACAAGCAGCCTACCCCCTTGTGATGTCTACCAAGTAAATATTCCCTCAAACTACACAATGGTCCCTTCCCTGAAGAATGTTTTCTTGGCACGGAGTTCTGCATGTAGCGAACTGCCTCTCCCAAGGAACGCTTTGGTAACGCTATCGGGGCTTAGGCTCTTCTAAAACCCTGCAGTGTAAGAGGAAGAACTGTGCTTTGGTTACAGCAGGAACGCAAGCCAACTTTCTCCTGTAAGTATGGGGTCTTAAGGTATGACTTTGTAGAAGGAATGCGAAGCAGTTTTGATTTCTCAGTGCCGCTCAGCCTAGGGCATTGAGGCAATTTGCATGACATGTAGGACGTGAGAGAACAGATTACCTGGAGCTGTTGGAGTGCTGAGGAAATGTAGCTCTCCAAGGAAGAGTGCAGTGTGTTGCCCTACACTTAGCATACACAGAGTGACTGGGAAAGGTATCGGGGCCTGGATGTTTCTTAGCAACCCAGTGGAGCCTGCCGGTACTCGGTGTTCTTGCACGGAATAGGGTGCCCAGGCGAGATCCTAGGTGTCTTGAAAAGCGTAGTAACGTTAAAAGAAAGGAGAACTGCAACTCCTGTCTCAAGGAAACTTCTCCACGTTCCGCTTCAGCAGGGCTCTTCAAGGCTTTACCTTGAGGAAAGGACTCACGTCAAGTTTCCTTGTAGCTCTAGAGCGTCTCAGGAGGAGCTCCCACCCAGGCTATGAAAGCACCCTGTGGATTTCGAGAAAACTCGTTCCCTTCCCAGAGCCCTGCCTACAGTGACTAGAAACTCGTCCAAAACACTGGTATTTAGGTAGGTTCAAGGCGGCATGAATGGAGCTTTCAAAATGGGAAAGCAAGCCTTGTGCCATCAGGTCCCCGTTTCCAGTGAACACGCAGCCTACCTCCTTGTGATTTCTACCAAGTTAATATACACTCTAGAGACACACTGGTCCCTTCCCTGAATAACGTGTTCTTGGCACGGAGTTCTGCATGTAGCGAACTGCCTCTCCCAAGGAATGCTCTAGGTACGCTATAGGGGCTTAGCCTCTTCTAAAACCCTGCAGTGTAAGAGGAAGAACTGTGCTTTGGTTACAGCAGGAACGCAAGCCAACTTTCTCCTGTAAGTATGGGGTCTTAAGGTATGACTTTGTAGAAGGAATGTGAAACAGTATTGGTTACTCAGTGCCGCTCAGCCTAGGGCATTGAGGCAGATATGCATGACATGTAGACGTGAGACAACAGATTGCCTGGAGCTGTTGGAGTGCTGAGGAAATCTAGCTCTCCCAAGGAGGCGTGCAGTGTGTTGCCCTACCCTTAGCATATTGAGAGTGACTGGGAAAGGTTTCCGGGCCTGGATGTTTCTGAGCTTCCCAGTCGAGCATGCCGGTCCTCGGTGTTCTTGCAGGGAATAGGGTGCCCACGAGAGTTACTAGGTGTCTTCATAAGCGTACTAACGTTCAAAGAAAGCAGAACTGCAACTCATGTCTCCAGGAAACTGCTCCACGCTTCGGCTTCAGCAGGGCTCTTCAAGGCTTTACCTTGAGGAAACGACTCACGTCAAGTTTCCTTTGAGCTCTTGAGCTTCTAGGTGGAGCTCCCACCCAGGCTACGAAAGCACCCTGTTGATTTAGAGAAAACTCGTTCCCTTCCCACAGCCCTGCCTACAGTGACTAGAGACCCGTCCAAAACACTGGTATTTAGGTAGCTTCAAGGCAGCATGAATGGAGCTTTCAAAATGGGAAAGCAAGCCTTGTGCCATCAGGTCTCCGTTTCCAGGGAACACGCAGCCTACCCCCTTGTGATGTCTACCAAGTAAATATTCCCTCAAACTACACAATGGTCCCTTCCCTGAAGAATGTTTTCTTGGCACGGAGTTCTGCATGTAGCGAACTGCCTCTCCCAAGGAACGCTTTGGTAACGCTATCGGGGCTTAGGCTCTTCTAAAACCCTGCAGTGTAAGAGGAAGAACTGTGCTTTGGTTACAGCAGGAACGCAAGCCAACTTTCTCCTGTAAGTATGGGGTCTTAAGGTATGACTTTGTAGAAGGAATGTGAAAGAGTATTGGTTTCTCAGTGCGGCTCAGCCTAGGGCATTGAGGCAGATATGCATGACATGTAGACGTAAGACAACAGATTGCCTGGAGCTGTTGGAGTGCTGAGGAAATCTAGCTCTCCCAAGGAGGCGTGCAGTGTGTTGCCCTACCCTTTGCATATTGAGAGTGACTGGGAAAGGTTTCCGGGCCTGGATGTTTCTGAGCTTCCCAGTCGAGCATGCCGGTCCTCGGTGTTCGTGCAGGGAATAGGGTGCCCACGAGAGTTACTAGGTGTCTTCATAAGCGTACTAACGTTCAAAGAAAGCAGAACTGCAACTCATGTCTCCAGGAAACTGCTCCACGCTTCGGCTTCAGCAGGGCTCTTCAAGGCTTTACCTTGAGGAAACGACTCACGTCAAGTTTCCTTTGAGCTCTAGAGCTTCTAGGTGGAGCTCCCACCCAGGCTACGAAAGCACCCTGTTGATTTAGAGAAAACTCGTTCCCTTCCCACAGCCCTGCCTACAGTGACTAGAGACCCGTCCAAAACACTGGTATTTAGGTAGCTTCAAGGCAGCATGAATGGAGCTTTCAAAATGGGAAAGCAAGCCTTGTGCCATCAGGTCTCCGTTTCCAGTGAGCACGCAGCCTACCCCCTTGTGATGTCTACCAAGTAAATATTCCCTCGAACTACACAATGGTCCCTTCCCTGAAGAATGTTTTCTTGGCACGGAGTTCTGCATGTAGCGAACTGCCTCTCCCAAGGAACGCTTTGGTAACGCTTTCGGTGCTTAGGCTCATCTAAAACCCTGCAGTGTAAGAGGAAGAACTGTGCTTTGGTTACAGGAGGAATGCAAGCCAACTTTCTCCTGTAAGTATGGGGTCTTAAGGTATGACTTTGTAGAAGGAATGTGAAAGAGTATTGGTTACTCAGTGCCGCTCAGCCTAGGGCATTGAGGCAGATATGCATGACATGTAGACGTGAGACAACAGATTGCCTGGAGCTGTTGGAGTGCTGAGGAAATCTAGCTCTTCCAAGGAGGCGTGTAGTGTGTTGCCTTACACTTAGCATATTGAGAGTGACTGGGAAAGGTTTCCGGGCCTGGATGTTTCTTAGCAACCCAGTGGAGCCTGCCGGTACTCGGTGTTCTTGCACGGAATAGGGTGCCCAGGCGAGATCCTAGGTGTCTTGAAAAGCGTAGTAACGTTAAAAGAAAGGAGAACTGCAACTCATGTCTCAAGGAAACTTCTCCACGTGCCGCTTCAGCAGGGCTCTTCAAGGCTTTACCTTGAGGAAAGGACTCACGTCAAGTTTCCTTGTAGCTCTAGAGCGTCTCAGGAGGAGCTCCCACCCAGGCTATGAAAGCACCCTGTTGATTTCGAGAAAACTCGTTCCCTTCCCAGAGCCCTGCCTACAGTGACTAGAAACTCGTCCAAAACACTGGTATTTAGGTAGGTTCAAGGCGGCATGAATGGAGCTTTCAAAATGGGAAAGCAAGCCTTGTGCCATCAGGTCCCCGTTTCCAGTGAACACGCAGCCTACCTCCTTGTGATTTCTACCAAGTTAATATACACTCTAGAGACACACTGGTCCCTTCCCTGAATAACGTGTTCTTGGCACGGAGTTCTGCATGTAGCGAACTGCCTCTCCCAAGGAATGCTCTAGGTACGCTATAGGGGCTTAGCCTCTTCTAAAACCCTGCAGTGTAAGAGGAAGAACTGTGCTTTGGTTACAGGAGGAATGCAAGCCAACTTTCTCCTGTAAGTATGGGGTCTTAAGGTATGACTTTTTAGAAGGAATGCGAAGCAGTTTTGATTTCTCAGTGCCGCTCAGCCTAGGGCATTGAGGGAATTTGCATGACATGTAGGACATGAGAGAACAGATTACTTGGATCTGTTGGAGTGCTGAGGTAATGTAGCTCTCCCAAGGAAGAGTGCAGTGTGTTGCCCTACACTTAGCATACACAGAGTGACTGGGAAAGGTATCGGGGCCTGGATGTTTCTTAGCAACCCAGTGGAGCCTGCCGGTACTCGGTGTTCTTGCATGGAATAGGGTGCCCAGGCGAGATCCTAGGTGTCTTGAAAAGCGTAGTAACGTTAAAAGAAAGGAGAACTGCAACTCATGTCTCAAGGAAACTTCTCCACGTGCTGCTTCAGCAGGGCTCTTCAAGGCTTTACCTTGAGGAAAGGACTCACGTCAAGTTTCCTTGTAGCTCTAGAGCGTCTCAGGAGGAGCTCCCACCCAGGCTATGAAAGCACCCTGTGGATTTCGAGAAAACTCGTTCCCTTCCCAGAGCCCTGCCTACAGTGACTAGAAACTCGTCCAAAACACTGGTATTTAGGTAGGTTCAAGGCGGCATGAATGGCGCTTTCAAAATGGGAAAGCAAGCCTTGTGCCATCAGGTCCCCGTTTCCAGTGAACACGCAGCCTACCTCCTTGTGATTTCTACCAAGTTAATATACACTCTAGAGACACACTGGTCCCTTCCCTGAATAACGTGTTCTTGGCACGGAGTTCTGCATGTAGCGAACTGCCTCTCCCAAGGAATGCTCTAGGTACGCTATAGGGGCTTAGCCTCTTCTAAAACCCTGCAGTGTAAGAGGAAGAACTGTGCTTTGGTTACAGCAGGAACGCAAGCCAACTTTCTCCTGTAAGTATGGGGTCTTAAGGTATGACTTTGTAGAAGGAATGTGAAAGAGTATTGGTTTCTCAGTGCGGCTCAGCCTAGGGCATTGAGGCAGATATGCATGACATGTAGACGTAAGACAACAGATTGCCTGGAGCTGTTGGAGTGCTGAGGAAATCTAGCTCTCCCAAGGAGGCGTGCAGTGTGTTGCCTTACACTTAGCATATTGAGAGTGACTGGGAAAGGTTTCCGGGCCTGGATGTTTCTTAGCAACCCAGTGGAGCCTGCCGGTACTCGGTGTTCTTGCACGGAATAGGGTGCCCAGGCGAGATCCTAGGTGTCTTGAAAAGCGTAGTAACGTTAAAAGAAAGGAGAACTGCAACTCATGTCTCAAGGAAACTTCTCCACGTGCCGCTTCAGCAGGGCTCTTCAAGGCTTTACCTTGAGGAAAGGACTCACGTCAAGTTTCCTTGAGGCTCTAGAGCGTCTCAGGAGGAGCTCCCACCCAGGCTATGAAAGCACCCTGTTGATTTCGAGAAAACTCGTTCCCTTCCCAGAGCCCTGCCTACAGTGACTAGAAACTCGTCCAAAACTCTGGTATTTAGGTAGGTTCAAGGCGGCATGAATGGAGCTTTCAAAATGGGAAAGCAAGCCTTGTGCCATCCGGTCTCCGTTTCCAGTGAGCACGCAGCCTACCCCCTTGTGATGTCTACCAAGTAAATATTCCCTCAAACTACACAATGGTCCCTTCCCTGAAGAATGTTTTCTTGGCACGGAGTTCTGCATGTAGCGAACTGCCTCTCCCAAGGAACGCTTTGGTAACGCTTTCGGTGCTTAGGCTCATCTAAAACCCTGCAGTGTAAGAGGAAGAACTGTGCTTTGGTTACAGGAGGAATGCAAGCCAACTTTCTCCTGTAAGTATGGGGTCTTAAGGTATGACTTTGTAGAAGGAATGTGAAAGAGTATTGGTTACTCAGTGCCGCTCAGCCTAGGGCATTGAGGCAGATATGCATGACATGTAGACGTGAGACAACAGATTGCCTGGAGCTGTTGGAGTGCTGAGGAAATCTAGCTCTCCCAAGGAGGCGTGCAGTGTGTTGCCCTACCCTTAGCATATTGAGAGTGACTGGGAAAGGTTTCCGGGCCTGGATGTTTCTGAGCTTCCCAGTCGAGCATGCCGGTCCTCGGTGTTCTTGCAGGGAATAGGGTGCCCACGAGAGTTATTAGGTGTCTTCATAAGCGTACTAACGTTCAAAGAAAGCAGAACTGCAACTCATGTCTCCAGGAAACTGCTCCACGCTTCGGCTTCAGCAGGGCTCTTCAAGGCTTTACCTTGAGGAAACGACTCACGTCAAGTTTCCTTTGAGCTCTAGAGCTTCTAGGTGGAGCTCCCACCCAGGCTACGAAAGCACCCTGTTGATTTAGAGAAAACTCGTTCCCTTCCCACAGCCCTGCCTACAGTGACTAGAGACCCGTCCAAAACACTGGTATTTAGGTAGCTTCAAGGCAGCATGAATGGAGCTTTCAAAATGGGAAAGCAAGCCTTGTGCCATCAGGTCTCCGTTTCCAGGGAACACGCAGCCTACCCCCTTGTGATGTCTACCAAGTAAATATTCCCTCAAACTACACAATGGTCCCTTCCCTGAAGAATGTTTTCTTGGCACGGAGTTCTGCATGTAGCGAACTGCCTCTCCCAAGGAACGCTTTGGTAACGCTATCGGGGCTTAGGCTCTTCTAAAACCCTGCAGTGTAAGAGGAAGAACTGTGCTTTGGTTACAGCAGGAACGCAAGCCAACTTTCTCCTGTAAGTATGGGGTCTTAAGGTATGACTTTGTAGAAGGAATGCGAAGCAGTTTTGATTTCTCAGTGCCGCTCAGCCTAGGGCATTGAGGCAATTTGCATGACATGTAGGACGTGAGAGAACAGATTACCTGGAGCTGTTGGAGTGCTGAGGAAATGTAGCTCTCCAAGGAAGAGTGCAGTGTGTTGCCCTACACTTAGCATACACAGAGTGACTGGGAAAGGTATCGGGGCCTGGATGTTTCTTAGCAACCCAGTGGAGCCTGCCGGTACTCGGTGTTCTTGCACGGAATAGGGTGCCCAGGCGAGATCCTAGGTGTCTTGAAAAGCGTAGTAACGTTAAAAGAAAGGAGAACTGCAACTCCTGTCTCAAGGAAACTTCTCCACGTTCCGCTTCAGCAGGGCTCTTCAAGGCTTTACCTTGAGGAAAGGACTCACGTCAAGTTTCCTTGTAGCTGTAGAGCGTCTCAGGAGGAGCTCCCACCCAGGCTATGAAAGCACCCTGTGGATTTCGAGAAAACTCGTTCCCTTCCCAGAGCCCTGCCTACAGTGACTAGAAACTCGTCCAAAACACTGGTATTTATGTAGGTTCAAGGCGGCATGAATGGAGCTTTCAAAATGGGAAAGCAAGCCTTGTGCCATCAGGTCCCCGTTTCCAGTGAACACGCAGCCTACCTCCTTGTGATTTCTACCAAGTTAATATACACTCTAGAGACACACTGGTCCCTTCCCTGAATAACGTGTTCTTGGCACGGAGTTCTGCATGTAGCGAACTGCCTCTCCCAAGGAATGCTCTAGGTACGCTATAGGGGCTTAGCCTCTTCTAAAACCCTGCAGTGTAAGAGGAAGAACTGTGCTTTGGTTACAGCAGGAACGCAAGCCAACTTTCTCCTGTAAGTATGGGGTCTTAAGGTATGACTTTGTAGAAGGAATGTGAAACAGTATTGGTTACTCAGTGCCGCTCAGCCTAGGGCATTGAGGCAGATATGCATGACATGTAGACGTGAGACAACAGATTGCCTGGAGCTGTTGGAGTGCTGAGGAAATCTAGCTCTCCCAAGGAGGCGTGCAGTGTGTTGCCCTACCCTTAGCATATTGAGAGTGACTGGGAAAGGTTTCCGGGCCTGGATGTTTCTGAGCTTCCCAGTCGAGCATGCCGGTCCTCGGTGTTCTTGCAGGGAATAGGGTGCCCACGAGAGTTACTAGGTGTCTTCATAAGCGTACTAACGTTCAAAGAAAGCAGAACTGCAACTCATGTCTCCAGGAAACTGCTCCACGCTTCGGCTTCAGCAGGGCTCTTCAAGGCTTTACCTTGAGGAAACGACTCACGTCAAGTTTCCTTTGAGCTCTAGAGCTTCTAGGTGGAGCTCCCACCCAGGCTACGAAAGCACCCTGTTGATTTAGAGAAAACTCGTTCCCTTCCCACAGCCCTGCCTACAGTGACTAGAGACCCGTCCAAAACACTGGTATTTAGGTAGCTTCAAGGCAGCATGAATGGAGCTTTCAAAATGGGAAAGCAAGCCTTGTGCCATCAGGTCTCCGTTTCCAGGGAACACGCAGCCTACCCCCTTGTGATGTCTACCAAGTAAATATTCCCTCAAACTACACAATGGTCCCTTCCCTGAAGAATGTTTTCTTGGCACGGAGTTCTGCATGTAGCGAACTGCCTCTCCCAAGGAACGCTTTGGTAACGCTATCGGGGCTTAGGCTCTTCTAAAACCCTGCAGTGTAAGAGGAAGAACTGTGCTTTGGTTACAGCAGGAACGCAAGCCAACTTTCTCCTGTAAGTATGGGGTCTTAAGGTATGACTTTGTAGAAGGAATGCGAAGCAGTTTTGATTTCTCAGTGCCGCTCAGCCTAGGGCATTGAGGCAATTTGCATGACATGTAGGACGTGAGAGAACAGATTACCTGGAGCTGTTGGAGTGCTGAGGAAATGTAGCTCTCCAAGGAAGAGTGCAGTGTGTTGCCCTACACTTAGCATACACAGAGTGACTGGGAAAGGTATCGGGGCCTGGATGTTTCTTAGCAACCCAGTGGAGCCTGCCGGTACTCGGTGTTCTTGCACGGAATAGGGTGCCCAGGCGAGATCCTAGGTGTCTTGAAAAGCGTAGTAACGTTAAAAGAAAGGAGAACTGCAACTCCTGTCTCAAGGAAACTTCTCCACGTGCCGCTTCAGCAGGGCTCTTCAAGGCTTTACCTTGAGGAAAGGACTCACGTCAAGTTTCCTTGTAGCTCTAGAGCGTCTCAGGAGGAGCTCCCACCCAGGCTATGAAAGCACCCTGTGGATTTCGAGAAAACTCGTTCCCTTCCCAGAGCCCTGCCTACAGTGACTAGAAACTCGTCCAAAACACTGGTATTTAGGTAGGTTCAAGGCGGCATGAATGGCGCTTTCAAAATGGGAAAGCAAGCCTTGTGCCATCAGGTCCCCGTTTCCAGTGAACACGCAGCCTACCTCCTTGTGATTTCTACCAAGTTAATATACACTCTAGAGACACACTGGTCCCTTCCCTGAATAACGTGTTCTTGGCACGGAGTTCTGCATGTAGCGAACTGCCTCTCCCAAGGAATGCTCTAGGTACGCTATAGGGGCTTAGCCTCTTCTAAAACCCTGCAGTGTAAGAGGAAGAACTGTGCTTTGGTTACAGCAGGAACGCAAGCCAACTTTCTCCTGTAAGTATGGGGTCTTAAGGTATGACTTTGTAGAAGGAATGTGAAAGAGTATTGGTTTCTCAGTGCGGCTCAGCCTAGGGCATTGAGGCAGATATGCATGACATGTAGACGTAAGACAACAGATTGCCTGGAGCTGTTGGAGTGCTGAGGAAATCTAGCTCTCCCAAGGAGGCGTGCAGTGTGTTACCCTACCCTTTGCATATTGAGAGTGACTGGGAAAGGTTTCCGGGCCTGGATGTTTCTGAGCTTCCCAGTCGAGCATGCCGGTCCTCGGTCTTCGTGCAGGGAATAGGGTGCCCACGAGAGTTACTAGGTGTCTTCATAAGCGTACTAACGTTCAAAGAAAGCAGAACTGCAACTCATGTCTCCAGGAAACTGCTCCACGCTTCGGCTTCAGCAGGGCTCTTCAAGGCTTTACCTTGAGGAAACGACTCACGTCAAGTTTCCTTTGAGCTCTAGAGCTTCTAGGTGGAGCTCCCACCCAGGCTACGAAAGCACCCTGTTGATTTAGAGAAAACTCGTTCCCTTCCCACAGCCCTGCCTACAGTGACTAGAGACCCGTCCAAAACACTGGTATTTAGGTAGCTTCAAGGCAGCATGAATGGAGCTTTCAAAATGGGAAAGCAAGCCTTGTGCCATCAGGTCTCCGTTTCCAGGGAACACGCAGCCTACCCCCTTGTGATGTCTACCAAGTAAATATTCCCTCAAACTACACAATGGTCCCTTCCCTGAAGAATGTTTTCTTGGCACGGAGTTCTGCATGTAGCGAACTGCCTCTCCCAAGGAACGCTTTGGTAACGCTATCGGGGCTTAGGCTCTTCTAAAACCCTGCAGTGTAAGAGGAAGAACTGTGCTTTGGTTACAGGAGGAACGCCAGCCGAGTTTCTCCTCTAAGTATGGGGTCTTAAGGTATGACTTTGTAGAAGGAATGCGAAGCAGTTTTGATTTCTCAGTGCCGTTCAGCCTAGGGCATTGAGGCAATTTGCATGACATGTAGGACGTGAGAGAACAGATTACCTGGAGCTGTTGGAGTGCTGAGGAAATGTAGCTCTCCAAGGAAGAGTGCAGTGTGTTGCCCTACACTTAGCATACACAGAGTGACTGGGAAAGGTATCGGGGCCTGGATGTTTCTTAGCAACCCAGTGGAGCCTGCCGGTACTCGGTGTTCTTGCACGGAATAGGGTGCCCATGCGAGATCCTAGGTGTCTTGAAAAGCGTAGTAACGTTAAAAGAAAGGAGAACTGCAACTCCTGTCTCAAGGAAACTTCTCCACGTGCCGCTTCAGCAGGGCTCTTCAAGGCTTTACCTTGAGGAAAGGACTCACGTCAAGTTTCCTTGTAGCTCTAGAGCGTCTCAGGAGGAGCTCCCACCCAGGCTATGAAAGCACCCTGTTGATTTCGAGAAAACTCGTTCCCTTCCCAGAGCCCTGCCTACAGTGACTAGAAACTCGTCCAAAACACTGGTATTTAGGTAGGTTCAAGGCGGCATGAATGGAGCTTTCAAAATGGGAAAGCAAGCCTTGTGCCATCAGGTCCCCGTTTCCAGTGAACACGCAGCCTACCTCCTTGTGATTTCTACCAAGTTAATATACACTCTAGAGACACACTGGTCCCTTCCCTGAATAACGTGTTCTTGGCACGGAGTTCTGCATGTAGCGAACTGCCTCTCCCAAGGAATGCTCTAGGTACGCTATAGGGGCTTAGCCTCTTCTAAAACCCTGCAGTGTAAGAGGAAGAACTGTGCTTTGGTTACAGGAGGAATGCAAGCCAACTTTCTCCTGTAAGTATGGGGTCTTAAGGTATGACTTTTTAGAAGGAATGCGAAGCAGTTTTGATTTCTCAGTGCCGCTCAGCCTAGGGCATTGAGGGAATTTGCATGACATGTAGGACATGAGAGAACAGATTACTTGGATCTGTTGGAGTGCTGAGGTAATGTAGCTCTCCCAAGGAAGAGTGCAGTGTGTTGCCCTACACTTAGCATACACAGAGTGACTGGGAAAGGTATCGGGGCCTGGATGTTTCTTAGCAACCCAGTGGAGCCTGCCGGTACTCGGTGTTCTTGCACGGAATAGGGTGCCCAGGCGAGATCCTAGGTGTCTTGAAAAGCGTAGTAACGTTAAAAGAAAGGAGAACTGCAACTCATGTCTCAAGGAAACTTCTCCACGTGCTGCTTCAGCAGGGCTCTTCAAGGCTTTACCTTGAGGAAAGGACTCACGTCAAGTTTCCTTGTAGCTCTAGAGCGTCTCAGGAGGAGCTCCCACCCAGGCTATGAAAGCACCCTGTGGATTTCGAGAAAACTCGTTCCCTTCCCAGAGCCCTGCCTACAGTGACTAGAAACTCGTCCAAAACACTGGTATTTAGGTAGGTTCAAGGCGGCATGAATGGCGCTTTCAAAATGGGAAAGCAAGCCTTGTGCCATCAGGTCCCCGTTTCCAGTGAACACGCAGCCTACCTCCTTGTGATTTCTACCAAGTTAATATACACTCTAGAGACACACTGGTCCCTTCCCTGAATAACGTGTTCTTGGCACGGAGTTCTGCATGTAGCGAACTGCCTCTCCCAAGGAATGCTCTAGGTACGCTATAGGGGCTTAGCCTCTTCTAAAACCCTGCAGTGTAAGAGGAAGAACTGTGCTTTGGTTACAGCAGGAACGCAAGCCAACTTTCTCCTGTAAGTATGGGGTCTTAAGGTATGACTTTGTAGAAGGAATGTGAAAGAGTATTGGTTTCTCAGTGCGGCTCAGCCTAGGGCATTGAGGCAGATATGCATGACATGTAGACGTAAGACAACAGATTGCCTGGAGCTGTTGGAGTGCTGAGGAAATCTAGCTCTCCCAAGGAGGCGTGCAGTGTGTTGCCTTACACTTAGCATATTGAGAGTGACTGGGAAAGGTTTCCGGGCCTGGATGTTTCTTAGCAACCCAGTGGAGCCTGCCGGTACTCGGTGTTCTTGCACGGAATAGGGTGCCCAGGCGAGATCCTAGGTGTCTTGAAAAGCGTAGTAACGTTAAAAGAAAGGAGAACTGCAACTCATGTCTCAAGGAAACTTCTCCACGTGCCGCTTCAGCAGGGCTCTTCAAGGCTTTACCTTGAGGAAAGGACTCACGTCAAGATTCCTTGAGGCTCTAGAGCGTCTCAGGAGGAGCTCCCACCCAGGCTATGAAAGCACCCTGTTGATTTCGAGAAAACTCGTTCCCTTCCCAGAGCCCTGCCTACAGTGACTAGAAACTCGTCCAAAACTCTGGTATTTAGGTAGGTTCAAGGCGGCATGAATGGAGCTTTCAAAATGGGAAAGCAAGCCTTGTGCCATCCGGTCTCCGTTTCCAGTGAGCACGCAGCCTACCCCCTTGTGATGTCTACCAAGTAAATATTCCCTCAAACTACACAATGGTCCCTTCCCTGAAGAATGTTTTCTTGGCACGGAGTTCTGCATGTAGCGAACTGCCTCTCCCAAGGAACGCTTTGGTAACGCTTTCGGTGCTTAGGCTCATCTAAAACCCTGCAGTGTAAGAGGAAGAACTGTGCTTTGGTTACAGGAGGAATGCAAGCCAACTTTCTCCTGTAAGTATGGGGTCTTAAGGTATGACTTTGTAGAAGGAATGTGAAAGAGTATTGGTTACTCAGTGCCGCTCAGCCTAGGGCATTGAGGCAGATATGCATGACATGTAGACGTGAGACAACAGATTGCCTGGAGCTGTTGGAGTGCTGAGGAAATCTAGCTCTCCCAAGGAGGCGTGCAGTGTGTTGCCCTACCCTTAGCATATTGAGAGTGACTGGGAAAGGTTTCCGGGCCTGGATGTTTCTGAGCTTCCCAGTCGAGCATGCCGGTCCTCGGTGTTCTTGCAGGGAATAGGGTGCCCACGAGAGTTATTAGGTGTCTTCATAAGCGTACTAACGTTCAAAGAAAGCAGAACTGCAACTCATGTCTCCAGGAAACTGCTCCACGCTTCGGCTTCAGCAGGGCTCTTCAAGGCTTTACCTTGAGGAAACGACTCACGTCAAGTTTCCTTTGAGCTCTAGAGCTTCTAGGTGGAGCTCCCACCCAGGCTACGAAAGCACCCTGTTGATTTAGAGAAAACTCGTTCCCTTCCCACAGCCCTGCCTACAGTGACTAGAGACCCGTCCAAAACACTGGTATTTAGGTAGCTTCAAGGCAGCATGAATGGAGCTTTCAAAATGGGAAAGCAAGCCTTGTGCCATCAGGTCTCCGTTTCCAGGGAACACGCAGCCTACCCCCTTGTGATGTCTACCAAGTAAATATTCCCTCAAACTACACAATGGTCCCTTCCCTGAAGAATGTTTTCTTGGCACGGAGTTCTGCATGTAGCGAACTGCCTCTCCCAAGGAACGCTTTGGTAACGCTATCGGGGCTTAGGCTCTTCTAAAACCCTGCAGTGTAAGAGGAAGAACTGTGCTTTGGTTACAGCAGGAACGCAAGCCAACTTTCTCCTGTAAGTATGGGGTCTTAAGGTATGACTTTGTAGAAGGAATGCGAAGCAGTTTTGATTTCTCAGTGCCGCTCAGCCTAGGGCATTGAGGCAATTTGCATGACATGTAGGACGTGAGAGAACAGATTACCTGGAGCTGTTGGAGTGCTGAGGAAATGTAGCTCTCCAAGGAAGAGTGCAGTGTGTTGCCCTACACTTAGCATACACAGAGTGACTGGGAAAGGTATCGGGGCCTGGATGTTTCTTAGCAACCCAGTGGAGCCTGCCGGTACTCGGTGTTCTTGCACGGAATAGGGTGCCCAGGCGAGATCCTAGGTGTCTTGAAAAGCGTAGTAACGTTAAAAGAAAGGAGAACTGCAACTCCTGTCTCAAGGAAACTTCTCCACGTTCCGCTTCAGCAGGGCTCTTCAAGGCTTTACCTTGAGGAAAGGACTCACGTCAAGTTTCCTTGTAGCTGTAGAGCGTCTCAGGAGGAGCTCCCACCCAGGCTATGAAAGCACCCTGTGGATTTCGAGAAAACTCGTTCCCTTCCCAGAGCCCTGCCTACAGTGACTAGAAACTCGTCCAAAACACTGGTATTTATGTAGGTTCAAGGCGGCATGAATGGAGCTTTCAAAATGGGAAAGCAAGCCTTGTGCCATCAGGTCCCCGTTTCCAGTGAACACGCAGCCTACCTCCTTGTGATTTCTACCAAGTTAATATACACTCTAGAGACACACTGGTCCCTTCCCTGAATAACGTGTTCTTGGCACGGAGTTCTGCATGTAGCGAACTGCCTCTCCCAAGGAATGCTCTAGGTACGCTATAGGGGCTTAGCCTCTTCTAAAACCCTGCAGTGTAAGAGGAAGAACTGTGCTTTGGTTACAGCAGGAACGCAAGCCAACTTTCTCCTGTAAGTATGGGGTCTTAAGGTATGACTTTGTAGAAGGAATGTGAAACAGTATTGGTTACTCAGTGCCGCTCAGCCTAGGGCATTGAGGCAGATATGCATGACATGTAGACGTGAGACAACAGATTGCCTGGAGCTGTTGGAGTGCTGAGGAAATCTAGCTCTCCCAAGGAGGCGTGCAGTGTGTTGCCCTACCCTTAGCATATTGAGAGTGACTGGGAAAGGTTTCCGGGCCTGGATGTTTCTGAGCTTCCCAGTCGAGCATGCCGGTCCTCGGTGTTCTTGCAGGGAATAGGGTGCCCACGAGAGTTACTAGGTGTCTTCATAAGCGTACTAACGTTCAAAGAAAGCAGAACTGCAACTCATGTCTCCAGGAAACTGCTCCACGCTTCGGCTTCAGCAGGGCTCTTCAAGGCTTTACCTTGAGGAAACGACTCACGTCAAGTTTCCTTTGAGCTCTAGAGCTTCTAGGTGGAGCTCCCACCCAGGCTACGAAAGCACCCTGTTGATTTAGAGAAAACTCGTTCCCTTCCCACAGCCCTGCCTACAGTGACTAGAGACCCGTCCAAAACACTGGTATTTAGGTAGCTTCAAGGCAGCATGAATGGAGCTTTCAAAATGGGAAAGCAAGCCTTGTGCCATCAGGTCTCCGTTTCCAGGGAACACGCAGCCTACCCCCTTGTGATGTCTACCAAGTAAATATTCCCTCAAACTACACAATGGTCCCTTCCCTGAAGAATGTTTTCTTGGCACGGAGTTCTGCATGTAGCGAACTGCCTCTCCCAAGGAACGCTTTGGTAACGCTATCGGGGCTTAGGCTCTTCTAAAACCCTGCAGTGTAAGAGGAAGAACTGTGCTTTGGTTACAGCAGGAACGCAAGCCAACTTTCTCCTGTAAGTATGGGGTCTTAAGGTATGACTTTGTAGAAGGAATGCGAAGCAGTTTTGATTTCTCAGTGCCGCTCAGCCTAGGGCATTGAGGCAATTTGCATGACATGTAGGACGTGAGAGAACAGATTACCTGGAGCTGTTGGAGTGCTGAGGAAATGTAGCTCTCCAAGGAAGAGTGCAGTGTGTTGCCCTACACTTAGCATACACAGAGTGACTGGGAAAGGTATCGGGGCCTGGATGTTTCTTAGCAACCCAGTGGAGCCTGCCGGTACTCGGTGTTCTTGCACGGAATAGGGTGCCCAGGCGAGATCCTAGGTGTCTTGAAAAGCGTAGTAACGTTAAAAGAAAGGAGAACTGCAACTCCTGTCTCAAGGAAACTTCTCCACGTGCCGCTTCAGCAGGGCTCTTCAAGGCTTTACCTTGAGGAAAGGACTCACGTCAAGTTTCCTTGTAGCTCTAGAGCGTCTCAGGAGGAGCTCCCACCCAGGCTATGAAAGCACCCTGTGGATTTCGAGAAAACTCGTTCCCTTCCCAGAGCCCTGCCTACAGTGACTAGAAACTCGTCCAAAACACTGGTATTTAGGTAGGTTCAAGGCGGCATGAATGGCGCTTTCAAAATGGGAAAGCAAGCCTTGTGCCATCAGGTCCCCGTTTCCAGTGAACACGCAGCCTACCTCCTTGTGATTTCTACCAAGTTAATATACACTCTAGAGACACACTGGTCCCTTCCCTGAATAACGTGTTCTTGGCACGGAGTTCTGCATGTAGCGAACTGCCTCTCCCAAGGAATGCTCTAGGTACGCTATAGGGGCTTAGCCTCTTCTAAAACCCTGCAGTGTAAGAGGAAGAACTGTGCTTTGGTTACAGCAGGAACGCAAGCCAACTTTCTCCTGTAAGTATGGGGTCTTAAGGTATGACTTTGTAGAAGGAATGTGAAAGAGTATTGGTTTCTCAGTGCGGCTCAGCCTAGGGCATTGAGGCAGATATGCATGACATGTAGACGTAAGACAACAGATTGCCTGGAGCTGTTGGAGTGCTGAGGAAATCTAGCTCTCCCAAGGAGGCGTGCAGTGTGTTACCCTACCCTTTGCATATTGAGAGTGACTGGGAAAGGTTTCCGGGCCTGGATGTTTCTGAGCTTCCCAGTCGAGCATGCCGGTCCTCGGTCTTCGTGCAGGGAATAGGGTGCCCACGAGAGTTACTAGGTGTCTTCATAAGCGTACTAACGTTCAAAGAAAGCAGAACTGCAACTCATGTCTCCAGGAAACTGCTCCACGCTTCGGCTTCAGCAGGGCTCTTCAAGGCTTTACCTTGAGGAAACGACTCACGTCAAGTTTCCTTTGAGCTCTAGAGCTTCTAGGTGGAGCTCCCACCCAGGCTACGAAAGCACCCTGTTGATTTAGAGAAAACTCGTTCCCTTCCCACAGCCCTGCCTACAGTGACTAGAGACCCGTCCAAAACACTGGTATTTAGGTAGCTTCAAGGCAGCATGAATGGAGCTTTCAAAATGGGAAAGCAAGCCTTGTGCCATCAGGTCTCCGTTTCCAGGGAACACGCAGCCTACCCCCTTGTGATGTCTACCAAGTAAATATTCCCTCAAACTACACAATGGTCCCTTCCCTGAAGAATGTTTTCTTGGCACGGAGTTCTGCATGTAGCGAACTGCCTCTCCCAAGGAACGCTTTGGTAACGCTATCGGGGCTTAGGCTCTTCTAAAACCCTGCAGTGTAAGAGGAAGAACTGTGCTTTGGTTACAGGAGGAACGCCAGCCGAGTTTCTCCTCTAAGTATGGGGTCTTAAGGTATGACTTTGTAGAAGGAATGCGAAGCAGTTTTGATTTCTCAGTGCCGTTCAGCCTAGGGCATTGAGGCAATTTGCATGACATGTAGGACGTGAGAGAACAGATTACCTGGAGCTGTTGGAGTGCTGAGGAAATGTAGCTCTCCAAGGAAGAGTGCAGTGTGTTGCCCTACACTTAGCATACACAGAGTGACTGGGAAAGGTATCGGGGCCTGGATGTTTCTTAGCAACCCAGTGGAGCCTGCCGGTACTCGGTGTTCTTGCACGGAATAGGGTGCCCATGCGAGATCCTAGGTGTCTTGAAAAGCGTAGTAACGTTAAAAGAAAGGAGAACTGCAACTCCTGTCTCAAGGAAACTTCTCCACGTGCCGCTTCAGCAGGGCTCTTCAAGGCTTTACCTTGAGGAAAGGACTCACGTCAAGTTTCCTTGTAGCTGTAGAGCGTCTCAGGAGGAGCTCCCACCCAGGCTATGAAAGCACCCTGTGGATTTCGAGAAAACTCGTTCCCTTCCCAGAGCCCTGCCTACAGTGACTAGAAACTCGTCCAAAACACTGGTATTTATGTAGGTTCAAGGCGGCATGAATGGAGCTTTCAAAATGGGAAAGCAAGCCTTGTGCCATCAGGTCCCCGTTTCCAGTGAACACGCAGCCTACCTCCTTGTGATTTCTACCAAGTTAATATACACTCTAGAGACACACTGGTCCCTTCCCTGAATAACGTGTTCTTGGCACGGAGTTCTGCATGTAGCGAACTGCCTCTCCCAAGGAATGCTCTAGGTACGCTATAGGGGCTTAGCCTCTTCTAAAACCCTGCAGTGTAAGAGGAAGAACTGTGCTTTGGTTACAGCAGGAACGCAAGCCAACTTTCTCCTGTAAGTATGGGGTCTTAAGGTATGACTTTGTAGAAGGAATGTGAAACAGTATTGGTTACTCAGTGCGGCTCAGCCTAGGGCATTGAGGCAGATATGCATGACATGTAGACGTGAGACAACAGATTGCCTGGAGCTGTTGGAGTGCTGAGGAAATCTAGCTCTCCCAAGGAGGCGTGCAGTGTGTTGCCCTACCCTTAGCATATTGAGAGTGACTGGGAAAGGTTTCCGGGCCTGGATGTTTCTGAGCTTCCCAGTCGAGCATGCCGGTCCTCGGTGTTCTTGCAGGGAATAGGGTGCCCACGAGAGTTACTAGGTGTCTTCATAAGCGTACTAACGTTCAAAGAAAGCAGAACTGCAACTCATGTCTCCAGGAAACTGCTCCACGCTTCGGCTTCAGCAGGGCTCTTCAAGGCTTTACCTTGAGGAAACGACTCACGTCAAGTTTCCTTTGAGCTCTAGAGCTTCTAGGTGGAGCTCCCACCCAGGCTACGAAAGCACCCTGTTGATTTAGAGAAAACTCGTTCCCTTCCCACAGCCCTGCCTACAGTGACTAGAGACCCGTCCAAAACACTGGTATTTAGGTAGCTTCAAGGCAGCATGAATGGAGCTTTCAAAATGGGAAAGCAAGCCTTGTGCCATCAGGTCTCCGTTTCCAGGGAACACGCAGCCTACCCCCTTGTGATGTCTACCAAGTAAATATTCCCTCAAACTACACAATGGTCCCTTCCCTGAAGAATGTTTTCTTGGCACGGAGTTCTGCATGTAGCGAACTGCCTCTCCCAAGGAACGCTTTGGTAACGCTATCGGGGCTTAGGCTCTTCTAAAACCCTGCAGTGTAAGAGGAAGAACTGTGCTTTGGTTACAGCAGGAACGCAAGCCAACTTTCTCCTGTAAGTATGGGGTCTTAAGGTATGACTTTGTAGAAGGAATGCGAAGCAGTTTTGATTTCTCAGTGCCGCTCAGCCTAGGGCATTGAGGCAATTTGCATGACATGTAGGACGTGAGAGAACAGATTACCTGGAGCTGTTGGAGTGCTGAGGAAATGTAGCTCTCCCAAGGAAGAGTGCAGTGTGTTGCCCTACACTTAGCATACACAGAGTGACTGGGAAAGGTATCGGGGCCTGGATGTTTCTTAGCAACCCAGTGGAGCCTGCCGGTACTCGGTGTTCTTGCACGGAATAGGGTGCCCAGGCGAGATCCTAGGTGTCTTGAAAAGCGTAGTAACGTTAAAAGAAAGGAGAACTGCAACTCCTGTCTCAAGGAAACTTCTCCACGTGCCGCTTCAGCAGGGCTCTTCAAGGCTTTACCTTGAGGAAAGGACTCACGTCAAGTTTCCTTGTAGCTCTAGAGCGTCTCAGGAGGAGCTCCCACCCAGGCTATGAAAGCACCCTGTGGATTTAGAGAAAACTCGTTCCCTTCCCAGAGCCCTGCCTACAGTGACTAGAAACTCGTCCAAAACACTGGTATTTAGGTAGGTTCAAGGCGGCATGAATGGCGCTTTCAAAATGGGAAAGCAAGCCTTGTGCCATCAGGTCCCCGTTTCCAGTGAACACGCAGCCTACCTCCTTGTGATTTCTACCAAGTTAATATACACTCTAGAGACACACTGGTCCCTTCCCTGAATAACGTGTTCTTGGCACGGAGTTCTGCATGTAGCGAACTGCCTCTCCCAAGGAATGCTCTAGGTACGCTATAGGGGCTTAGCCTCTTCTAAAACCCTGCAGTGTAAGAGGAAGAACTGTGCTTTGGTTACAGCAGGAACGCAAGCCAACTTTCTCCTGTAAGTATGGGGTCTTAAGGTATGACTTTGTAGAAGGAATGTGAAAGAGTATTGGTTTCTCAGTGCGGCTCAGCCTAGGGCATTGAGGCAGATATGCATGACATGTAGACGTAAGACAACAGATTGCCTGGAGCTGTTGGAGTGCTGAGGAAATCTAGCTCTCCCAAGGAGGCGTGCAGTGTGTTGCCCTACCCTTAGCATATTGAGAGTGACTGGGAAAGGTTTCCGGGCCTGGATGTTTCTGAGCTTCCCAGTCGAGCATGCCGGTCCTCGGTCTTCGTGCAGGGAATAGGGTGCCCACGAGAGTTACTAGGTGTCTTCATAAGCGTACTAACGTTCAAAGAAAGCAGAACTGCAACTCATGTCTCCAGGAAACTGCTCCACGCTTCGGCTTCAGCAGGGCTCTTCAAGGCTTTACCTTGAGGAAACGACTCACGTCAAGTTTCCTTTGAGCTCTAGAGCTTCTAGGTGGAGCTCCCACCCAGGCTACGAAAGCACCCTGTTGATTTAGAGAAAACTCGTTCCCTTCCCACAGCCCTGCCTACAGTGACTAGAGACCCGTCCAAAACACTGGTATTTAGGTAGCTTCAAGGCAGCATGAATGGAGCTTTCAAAATGGGAAAGCAAGCCTTGTGCCATCAGGTCTCCGTTTCCAGGGAACACGCAGCCTACCCCCTTGTGATGTCTACCAAGTAAATATTCCCTCAAACTACACAATGGTCCCTTCCCTGAAGAATGTTTTCTTGGCACGGAGTTCTGCATGTAGCGAACTGCCTCTCCCAAGGAACGCTTTGGTAACGCTATCGGGGCTTAGGCTCTTCTAAAACCCTGCAGTGTAAGAGGAAGAACTGTGCTTTGGTTACAGGAGGAACGCCAGCCGAGTTTCTCCTCTAAGTATGGGGTCTTAAGGTATGACTTTGTAGAAGGAATGCGAAGCAGTTTTGATTTCTCAGTGCCGTTCAGCCTAGGGCATTGAGGCAATTTGCATGACATGTAGGACGTGAGAGAACAGATTACCTGGAGCTGTTGGAGTGCTGAGGAAATGTAGCTCTCCCAAGGAAGAGTGCAGTGTGTTGCCCTACACTTAGCATACACAGAGTGACTGGGAAAGGTATCCGGGCCTGGATGTTTCTTAGCAACCCAGTGGAGCCTGCCGGTACTCGGTGTTCTTGCACGGAATAGGGTGCCCAGGCGAGATCCTAGGTGTCTTGAAAAGCGTACTAATGTTAAAAGAAAGGAGAACTGCAACTCATGTCTCAAGGAAACTTCTCCACGTTCCGCTTCAGCAGGGCTTTTCAAGGCTTTACCTTGTGGAAAGGACTCACGTCAAGTTTCCTTGAGGCTCTAGAGCGTCTCAGGAGGAGCTCCCACCCAGGCTATGAAAGCACCCTGTGGATTTAGAGAAAACTCGTTCCCTTCCCAGAGCCCTGCCTACAGTGACTAGAAACTCGTCCAAAACTCTGGTATTTAGGTAGGTTCAAGGCGGCATGAATGGAGCTTTCAAAATGGGAAAGCAAGCCTTGTGCCATCAGGTCCCCGTTTCCAGTGAACACGCAGCCTACCTCCTTGTGATTTCTACCAAGTTAATATACACTCTAGAGACACACTGGTCCCTTCCCTGAATAACGTGTTCTTGGCACGGAGTTCTGCATGTGGCGAACTGCCTCTCCCAAGGAATGCTCTAGGTACGCTATAGGGGCTTAGCCTCTTCTAAAACCCTGCAGTGTAAGAGGAAGAACTGTGCTTTGGTTACAGCAGGAACGCAAGCCAACTTTCTCCTGTAAGTATGGGGTCTTAAGGTATGACTTTGTAGAGGAATGTGAAAGAGTATTGGTTTCTCAGTGCGGCTCAGCCTAGGGCATTGAGGCAGATATGCATGACATGTAGACGTAAGACAACAGATTGCCTGGAGCTGTTGGAGTGCTGAGGAAATCTAGCTCTCCCAAGGAGGCGTGCAGTGTGTTGCCCTACCCTTAGCATATTGAGAGTGACTGGGAAAGGTTTCCAGGCCTGGATGTTTCTGAGCTTCCCAGTCGAGCATGCCGGTCCTCGGTCTTCGTGCAGGGAATAGGGTGCCCACGAGAGTTACTAGGTGTCTTCATAAGCGTACTAACGTTCAAAGAAAGCAGAACTGCAACTCATGTCTCCAGGAAACTGCTCCACGCTTCGGCTTCAGCAGGGCTCTTCAAGGCTTTACCTTGAGGAAACGACTCACGTCAAGTTTCCTTTGAGCTCTAGAGCGTCTCAGTTGGAGCTCCCACCCAGGCTACGAAAGCACCCTGTTGATTTAGAGAAAACTCGTTCCCTTCCCAGAGCCCTGCCTACAGTGACTAGAGACCCGTCCAAAACACTGGTATTTAGGTAGCTTCAAGGCAGCATGAATGGAGCTTTCAAAATGGGAAAGCAAGCCTTGTGCCATCAGGTCTCCGTTTCCAGGGAACAAGCAGCCTACCCCCTTGTTATGTCTACCAAGTAAATATTCCCTCAAACTACACAATGGTCCCTTCCCTGAAGAATGTTTTCTTAGCACGGAGTTCTGCATGTAGCGAACTGCCTCTCCCAAGGAACGCTTTGGTAACGCTATCGGGGCTTAGGCTCTTCTAAAACCCTGCAGTGTAAGAGGAAGAACTGTGCTTTGGTTACAGGAGGAACGCAAGCCGCGTTTCTCCTGTAAGTATGGGGTCTTAAGGTATGACTTTGTAGAAGGAATGCGAAGCAGTTTTGATTTCTCAGTGCCGTTCAGCCTAGGGCATTGAGGCAATTTGCATGACATGCAGGACGTGAGAGAACAGATTACCTGGAGCTGTTGGAGTGCTGAGGAAATGTAGCTCTCCCAAGGAAGAGTGCAGTGTGTTGCCCTACACTTAGCATACACAGAGTGACTGGGAAAGGTATCCGGGCCTGGATGTTTCTTAGCAACCCAGTGGAGCCTGCCGGTACTCGGTGTTCTTGCACGGAATAGGGTGCCCAGGCGAGATCCTAGGTGTCTTGAAAAGCGTACTAATGTTAAAAGAAAGGAGAACTGCAACTCATGTCTCAAGGAAACTTCTCCACGTGCCGCTTCAGCAGGGCTTTTCAAGGCTTTACCTTGAGGAAAGGACTCACGTCAAGTTTCCTTGAGGCTCTAGAGCGTCTCAGGAGGAGCTCCCACCCAGGCTATGAAAGCACCCTGTTGATTTCGAGAAAACTCGTTCCCTTCCCAGAGCCCTGCCTACAGTGACTAGAAACTCGTCCAAAACTCTGGTATTTAGGTAGGTTCAAGGCGGCATGAATGGAGCTTTCAAAATGGGAAAGCAAGCCTTGTGCCATCCGGTCTCCGTTTCCAGTGAGCACGCAGCCTACCCCCTTGTGATGTCTACCAAGTAAATATTCCCTCGAACTACACAATGGTCCCTTCCCTGAAGAATGTTTTCTTGGCACGGAGTTCTGCATGTAGCGAACTGCCTCTCCCAAGGAACGCTTTGGTAACGCTTTCGGTGCTTAGGCTCATCTAAAACCCTGCAGTGTAAGAGGAAGAACTGTGCTTTGGTTACAGGAGGAATGCAAGCCAACTTTCTCCTGTAAGTATGGGGTCTTAAGGTATGACTTTGTAGAAGGAATGTGAAACAGTATTGGTTACTCAGTGCCGCTCAGCCTAGGGCATTGAGGCAGATATGCATGACATGTAGACGTGAGACAACAGATTGCCTGGAGCTGTTGGAGTGCTGAGGAAATCTAGCTCTTCCAAGGAGGCGTGTAGTGTGTTGCCTTACACTTAGCATATTGAGAGTGACTGGGAAAGGTTTCCGGGCCTGGATGTTTCTGAGCTTCCCAGTCGAGCATGCCGGTCCTCGGTGTTCTTGCAGGGAATAGGGTGCCCACGAGAGTTACTAGGTGTCTTCATAAGCGTACTAACGTTCAAAGAAAGCAGAACTGCAACTCATGTCTCCAGGAAACTGCTCCACGCTTCGGCTTCAGCAGGGCTCTTCAAGGCTTTACCTTGAGGAAACGACTCACGTCAAGTTTCCTTTGAGCTCTAGAGCTTCTAGGTGGAGCTCCCACCCAGGCTACGAAAGCACCCTGTTGATTTAGAGAAAACTCGTTCCCTTCCCACAGCCCTGCCTACAGTGACTAGAGACCCGTCCAAAACACTGGTATTTAGGTAGCTTCAAGGCAGCATGAATGGAGCTTTCAAAATGGGAAAGCAAGCCTTGTGCCATCAGGTCTCCGTTTCCAGGGAACACGCAGCCTACCCCCTTGTGATGTCTACCAAGTAAATATTCCCTCAAACTACACAATGGTCCCTTCCCTGAAGAATGTTTTCTTGGCACGGAGTTCTGCATGTAGCGAACTGCCTCTCCCAAGGAACGCTTTGGTAACGCTATCGGGGCTTAGGCTCTTCTAAAACCCTGCAGTGTAAGAGGAAGAACTGTGCTTTGGTTACAGCAGGAACGCAAGCCAACTTTCTCCTGTAAGTATGGGGTCTTAAGGTATGACTTTGTAGAAGGAATGCGAAGCAGTTTTGATTTCTCAGTGCCGCTCAGCCTAGGGCATTGAGGCAATTTGCATGACATGTAGGACGTGAGAGAACAGATTACCTGGAGCTGTTGGAGTGCTGAGGAAATGTAGCTCTCCAAGGAAGAGTGCAGTGTGTTGCCCTACACTTAGCATACACAGAGTGACTGGGAAAGGTATCGGGGCCTGGATGTTTCTTAGCAACCCAGTGGAGCCTGCCGGTACTCGGTGTTCTTGCACGGAATAGGGTGCCCATGCGAGATCCTAGGTGTCTTGAAAAGCGTAGTAACGTTAAAAGAAAGGAGAACTGCAACTCCTGTCTCAAGGAAACTTCTCCACGTGCCGCTTCAGCAGGGCTCTTCAAGGCTTTACCTTGAGGAAAGGACTCACGTCAAGTTTCCTTGTAGCTGTAGAGCGTCTCAGGAGGAGCTCCCACCCAGGCTATGAAAGCACCCTGTGGATTTCGAGAAAACTCGTTCCCTTCCCAGAGCCCTGCCTACAGTGACTAGAAACTCGTCCAAAACACTGGTATTTATGTAGGTTCAAGGCGGCATGAATGGAGCTTTCAAAATGGGAAAGCAAGCCTTGTGCCATCAGGTCCCCGTTTCCAGTGAACACGCAGCCTACCTCCTTGTGATTTCTACCAAGTTAATATACACTCTAGAGACACACTGGTCCCTTCCCTGAATAACGTGTTCTTGGCACGGAGTTCTGCATGTAGCGAACTGCCTCTCCCAAGGAATGCTCTAGGTACGCTATAGGGGCTTAGCCTCTTCTAAAACCCTGCAGTGTAAGAGGAAGAACTGTGCTTTGGTTACAGCAGGAACGCAAGCCAACTTTCTCCTGTAAGTATGGGGTCTTAAGGTATGACTTTGTAGAAGGAATGTGAAACAGTATTGGTTACTCAGTGCCGCTCAGCCTAGGGCATTGAGGCAGATATGCATGACATGTAGACGTGAGACAACAGATTGCCTGGAGCTGTTGGAGTGCTGAGGAAATCTAGCTCTCCCAAGGAGGCGTGCAGTGTGTTGCCCTACCCTTAGCATATTGAGAGTGACTGGGAAAGGTTTCCGGGCCTGGATGTTTCTGAGCTTCCCAGTCGAGCATGCCGGTCCTCGGTGTTCTTGCAGGGAATAGGGTGCCCACGAGAGTTACTAGGTGTCTTCATAAGCGTACTAACGTTCAAAGAAAGCAGAACTGCAACTCATGTCTCCAGGAAACTGCTCCACGCTTCGGCTTCAGCAGGGCTCTTCAAGGCTTTACCTTGAGGAAACGACTCACGTCAAGTTTCCTTTGAGCTCTAGAGCTTCTAGGTGGAGCTCCCACCCAGGCTACGAAAGCACCCTGTTGATTTAGAGAAAACTCGTTCCCTTCCCACAGCCCTGCCTACAGTGACTAGAGACCCGTCCAAAACACTGGTATTTAGGTAGCTTCAAGGCAGCATGAATGGAGCTTTCAAAATGGGAAAGCAAGCCTTGTGCCATCAGGTCTCCGTTTCCAGGGAACACGCAGCCTACCCCCTTGTGATGTCTACCAAGTAAATATTCCCTCAAACTACACAATGGTCCCTTCCCTGAAGAATGTTTTCTTGGCACGGAGTTCTGCATGTAGCGAACTGCCTCTCCCAAGGAACGCTTTGGTAACGCTATCGGGGCTTAGGCTCTTCTAAAACCCTGCAGTGTAAGAGGAAGAACTGTGCTTTGGTTACAGCAGGAACGCAAGCCAACTTTCTCCTGTAAGTATGGGGTCTTAAGGTATGACTTTGTAGAAGGAATGCGAAGCAGTTTTGATTTCTCAGTGCCGCTCAGCCTAGGGCATTGAGGCAATTTGCATGACATGTAGGACGTGAGAGAACAGATTACCTGGAGCTGTTGGAGTGCTGAGGAAATGTAGCTCTCCCAAGGAAGAGTGCAGTGTGTTGCCCTACACTTAGCATACACAGAGTGACTGGGAAAGGTATCCGGGCCTGGATGTTTCTTAGCAACCCAGTGGAGCCTGCCGGTACTCGGTGTTCTTGCACGGAATAGGGTGCCCAGGCGAGATCCTAGGTGTCTTGAAAAGCGTAGTAACGTTAAAAGAAAGGAGAACTGCAACTCCTGTCTCAAGGAAACTTCTCCACGTGCCGCTTCAGCAGGGCTCTTCAAGGCTTTACCTTGAGGAAAGGACTCACGTCAAGTTTCCTTGTAGCTCTAGAGCGTCTCAGGAGGAGCTCCCACCCAGGCTATGAAAGCACCCTGTGGATTTCGAGAAAACTCGTTCCCTTCCCAGAGCCCTGCCTACAGTGACTAGAAACTCGTCCAAAACACTGGTATTTAGGTAGGTTCAAGGCGGCATGAATGGCGCTTTCAAAATGGGAAAGCAAGCCTTGTGCCATCAGGTCCCCGTTTCCAGTGAACACGCAGCCTACCTCCTTGTGATTTCTACCAAGTTAATATACACTCTAGAGACACACTGGTCCCTTCCCTGAATAACGTGTTCTTGGCACGGAGTTCTGCATGTAGCGAACTGCCTCTCCCAAGGAATGCTCTAGGTACGCTATAGGGGCTTAGCCTCTTCTAAAACCCTGCAGTGTAAGAGGAAGAACTGTGCTTTGGTTACAGCAGGAACGCAAGCCAACTTTCTCCTGTAAGTATGGGGTCTTAAGGTATGACTTTGTAGAAGGAATGTGAAAGAGTATTGGTTTCTCAGTGCGGCTCAGCCTAGGGCATTGAGGCAGATATGCATGACATGTAGACGTAAGACAACAGATTGCCTGGAGCTGTTGGAGTGCTGAGGAAATCTAGCTCTCCCAAGGAGGCGTGCAGTGTGTTGCCCTACCCTTAGCATATTGAGAGTGACTGGGAAAGGTTTCCGGGCCTGGATGTTTCTGAGCTTCCCAGTCGAGCATGCCGGTCCTCGGTCTTCGTGCAGGGAATAGGGTGCCCACGAGAGTTACTAGGTGTCTTCATAAGCGTACTAACGTTCAAAGAAAGCAGAACTGCAACTCATGTCTCCAGGAAACTGCTCCACGCTTCGGCTTCAGCAGGGCTCTTCAAGGCTTTACCTTGAGGAAACGACTCACGTCAAGTTTCCTTTGAGCTCTAGAGCTTCTAGGTGGAGCTCCCACCCAGGCTACGAAAGCACCCTGTTGATTTAGAGAAAACTCGTTCCCTTCCCACAGCCCTGCCTACAGTGACTAGAGACCCGTCCAAAACACTGGTATTTAGGTAGCTTCAAGGCAGCATGAATGGAGCTTTCAAAATGGGAAAGCAAGCCTTGTGCCATCAGGTCTCCGTTTCCAGGGAACACGCAGCCTACCCCCTTGTGATGTCTACCAAGTAAATATTCCCTCAAACTACACAATGGTCCCTTCCCTGAAGAATGTTTTCTTGGCACGGAGTTCTGCATGTAGCGAACTGCCTCTCCCAAGGAACGCTTTGGTAACGCTATCGGGGCTTAGGCTCTTCTAAAACCCTGCAGTGTAAGAGGAAGAACTGTGCTTTGGTTACAGGAGGAACGCCAGCCGAGTTTCTCCTCTAAGTATGGGGTCTTAAGGTATGACTTTGTAGAAGGAATGCGAAGCAGTTTTGATTTCTCAGTGCCGTTCAGCCTAGGGCATTGAGGCAATTTGCATGACATGTAGGACGTGAGAGAACAGATTACCTGGAGCTGTTGGAGTGCTGAGGAAATGTAGCTCTCCCAAGGAAGAGTGCAGTGTGTTGCCCTACACTTAGCATACACAGAGTGACTGGGAAAGGTATCCGGGCCTGGATGTTTCTTAGCAACCCAGTGGAGCCTGCCGGTACTCGGTGTTCTTGCACGGAATAGGGTGCCCAGGCGAGATCCTAGGTGTCTTGAAAAGCGTACTAATGTTAAAAGAAAGGAGAACTGCAACTCATGTCTCAAGGAAACTTCTCCACGTTCCGCTTCAGCAGGGCTTTTCAAGGCTTTACCTTGAGGAAAGGACTCACGTCAAGTTTCCTTGAGGCTCTAGAGCGTCTCAGGAGGAGCTCCCACCCAGGCTATGAAAGCACCCTGTGGATTTAGAGAAAACTCGTTCCCTTCCCAGAGCCCTGCCTACAGTGACTAGAAACTCGTCCAAAACTCTGGTATTTAGGTAGGTTCAAGGCGGCATGAATGGAGCTTTCAAAATGGGAAAGCAAGCCTTGTGCCATCAGGTCCCCGTTTCCAGTGAACACGCAGCCTACCTCCTTGTGATTTCTACCAAGTTAATATACACTCTAGAGACACACTGGTCCCTTCCCTGAATAACGTGTTCTTGGCACGGAGTTCTGCATGTGGCGAACTGCCTCTCCCAAGGAATGCTCTAGGTACGCTATAGGGGCTTAGCCTCTTCTAAAACCCTGCAGTGTAAGAGGAAGAACTGTGCTTTGGTTACAGCAGGAACGCAAGCCAACTTTCTCCTGTAAGTATGGGGTCTTAAGGTATGACTTTGTAGAGGAATGTGAAAGAGTATTGGTTTCTCAGTGCGGCTCAGCCTAGGGCATTGAGGCAGATATGCATGACATGTAGACGTAAGACAACAGATTGCCTGGAGCTGTTGGAGTGCTGAGGAAATCTAGCTCTCCCAAGGAGGCGTGCAGTGTGTTGCCCTACCCTTAGCATATTGAGAGTGACTGGGAAAGGTTTCCAGGCCTGGATGTTTCTGAGCTTCCCAGTCGAGCATGCCGGTCCTCGGTCTTCGTGCAGGGAATAGGGTGCCCACGAGAGTTACTAGGTGTCTTCATAAGCGTACTAACGTTCAAAGAAAGCAGAACTGCAACTCATGTCTCCAGGAAACTGCTCCACGCTTCGGCTTCAGCAGGGCTCTTCAAGGCTTTACCTTGAGGAAACGACTCACGTCAAGTTTCCTTTGAGCTCTAGAGCGTCTCAGTTGGAGCTCCCACCCAGGCTACGAAAGCACCCTGTTGATTTAGAGAAAACTCGTTCCCTTCCCACAGCCCTGCCTACAGTGACTAGAGACCCGTCCAAAACACTGGTATTTAGGTAGCTTCAAGGCAGCATGAATGGAGCTTTCAAAATGGGAAAGCAAGCCTTGTGCCATCAGGTCTCCGTTTCCAGGGAACAAGCAGCCTACCCCCTTGTGATGTCTACCAAGTAAATATTCCCTCAAACTACACAATGGTCCCTTCCCTGAAGAATGTTTTCTTAGCACGGAGTTCTGCATGTAGCGAACTGCCTCTCCCAAGGAACGCTTTGGTAACGCTATCGGGGCTTAGGCTCTTCTAAAACCCTGCAGTGTAAGAGGAAGAACTGTGCTTTGGTTACAGGAGGAACGCAAGCCGCGTTTCTCCTGTAAGTATGGGGTCTTAAGGTATGACTTTGTAGAAGGAATGCGAAGCAGTTTTGATTTCTCAGTGCCGTTCAGCCTAGGGCATTGAGGCAATTTGCATGACATGCAGGACGTGAGAGAACAGATTACCTGGAGCTGTTGGAGTGCTGAGGAAATGTAGCTCTCCCAAGGAAGAGTGCAGTGTGTTGCCCTACACTTAGCATACACAGAGTGACTGGGAAAGGTATCCGGGCCTGGATGTTTCTTAGCAACCCAGTGGAGCCTGCCGGTACTCGGTGTTCTTGCACGGAATAGGGTGCCCAGGCGAGATCCTAGGTGTCTTGAAAAGCGTACTAATGTTAAAAGAAAGGAGAACTGCAACTCATGTCTCAAGGAAACTTCTCCACGTTCCGCTTCAGCAGGGCTTTTCAAGGCTTTACCTTGAGGAAAGGACTCACGTCAAGTTTCCTTGAGGCTCTAGAGCGTCTCAGGAGGAGCTCCCACCCAGGCTATGAAAGCACCCTGTTGATTTCGAGAAAACTCGTTCCCTTCCCAGAGCCCTGCCTACAGTGACTAGAAACTCGTCCAAAACTCTGGTATTTAGGTAGGTTCAAGGCGGCATGAATGGAGCTTTCAAAATGGGAAAGCAAGCCTTGTGCCATCAGGTCCCCGTTTCCAGTGAACACGCAGCCTACCTCCTTGTGATTTCTACCAAGTTAATATACACTCTAGAGACACACTGGTCCCTTCCCTGAATAACGTGTTCTTGGCACGGAGTTCTGCATGTAGCGAACTGCCTCTCCCAAGGAATGCTCTAGGTACGCTATAGGGGCTTAGCCTCTTCTAAAACCCTGCAGTGTAAGAGGAAGAACTGTGCTTTGGTTACAGCAGGAACGCAAGCCAACTTTCTCCTGTAAGTATGGGGTCTTAAGGTATGACTTTGTAGAAGGAATGTGAAAGAGTATTGGTTTCTCAGTGCGGCTCAGCCTAGGGCATTGAGGCAGATATGCATGACATGTAGACGTAAGACAACAGATTGCCTGGAGCTGTTGGAGTGCTGAGGAAATCTAGCTCTCCCAAGGAGGCGTGCAGTGTGTTGCCCTACCCTTAGCATATTGAGAGTGACTGGGAAAGGTTTCCGGGCCTGGATGTTTCTGAGCTTCCCAGTCGAGCATGCCGGTCCTCGGTCTTCGTGCAGGGAATAGGGTGCCCACGAGAGTTACTAGGTGTCTTCATAAGCGTACTAACGTTCAAAGAAAGCAGAACTGCAACTCATGTCTCCAGGAAACTGCTCCACGCTTCGGCTTCAGCAGGGCTCTTCAAGGCTTTACCTTGAGGAAACGACTCACGTCAAGTTTCCTTTGAGCTCTAGAGCGTCTCAGTTGGAGCTCCCACCCAGGCTACGAAAGCACCCTGTTGATTTAGAGAAAACTCGTTCCCTTCCCACAGCCCTGCCTACAGTGACTAGAGACCCGTCCAAAACACTGGTATTTAGGTAGCTTCAAGGCAGCATGAATGGAGCTTTCAAAATGGGAAAGCAAGCCTTGTGCCATCAGGTCTCCGTTTCCAGGGAACAAGCAGCCTACCCCCTTGTGATGTCTACCAAGTAAATATTCCCTCAAACTACACAATGGTCCCTTCCCTGAAGAATGTTTTCTTAGCACGGAGTTCTGCATGTAGCGAACTGCCTCTCCCAAGGAACGCTTTGGTAACGCTATCGGGGCTTAGGCTCTTCTAAAACCCTGCAGTGTAAGAGGAAGAACTGTGCTTTGGTTACAGGAGGAACGCAAGCCGCGTTTCTCCTGTAAGTATGGGGTCTTAAGGTATGACTTTGTAGAAGGAATGCGAAGCAGTTTTGATTTCTCAGTGCCGTTCAGCCTAGGGCATTGAGGCAATTTGCATGACATGTAGGACGTGAGAGAACAGATTACCTGGAGCTGTTGGAGTGCTGAGGAAATGTAGCTCTCCCAAGGAAGAGTGCAGTGTGTTGCCCTACACTTAGCATACACAGAGTGACTGGGAAAGGTATCCGGGCCTGGATGTTTCTTAGCAACCCAGTGGAGCCTGCCGGTACTCGGTGTTCTTGCACGGAATAGGGTGCCCAGGCGATATCCTAGGTGTCTTGAAAAGCGTAGTAACGTTAAAAGAAAGGAGAACTGCAACTCATGTCTCAAGGAAACTTCTCCACGTTCCGCTTCAGCAGGGCTTTTCAAGGCTTTACCTTGAGGAAAGGACTCACGTCAAGTTTCCTTGAGGCTCTAGAGCGTCTCAGGAGGAGCTCCCACCCAGGCTATGAAAGCACCCTGTTGATTTAGGGAAAACTCGTTCCCTTCCCAGAGCCCTGCCTACAGTGACTAGAAACTCGTCCAAAACTCTGGTATTTAGGTAGGTTCAAGGCGGCATGAATGGAGCTTTCAAAATGGGAAAGCAAGCCTTGTGCCATCCGGTCTCCGTTTCCAGTGAGCACGCAGCCTACCCCCTTGTGATGTCTACCAAGTAAATATTCCCTCAAACTACACAATGGTCCCTTCCCTGAAGAATGTTTTCTTGGCACGGAGTTCTGCATGTAGCGAACTGCCTCTCCCAAGGAACGCTTTGGTAACGCTTTCGGTGCTTAGGCTCATCTAAAACCCTGCAGTGTAAGAGGAAGAACTGTGCTTTGGTTACAGGAGGAATGCAAGCCAACTTTCTCCTGTAAGTATGGGGTCTTAAGGTATGACTTTGTAGAAGGAATGTGAAAGAGTATTGGTTACTCAGTGCCGCTCAGCCTAGGGCATTGAGGCAGATATGCATGACATGTAGACGTGAGACAACAGATTGCCTGGAGCTGTTGGAGTGCTGAGGAAATCTAGCTCTCCCAAGGAGGCGTGCAGTGTGTTGCCCTACCCTTAGCATATTGAGAGTGACTGGGAAAGGTTTCCGGGCCTGGATGTTTCTGAGCTTCCCAGTCGAGCATGCCGGTCCTCGGTGTTCTTGCAGGGAATAGGGTGCCCA
Organism: Eubalaena glacialis; assembly: GCF_028564815.1. Lineage (NCBI taxonomy): Eukaryota > Metazoa > Chordata > Mammalia > Artiodactyla > Balaenidae > Eubalaena > Eubalaena glacialis. The sequence goes on along the minus strand of NC_083719.1, from coordinate 160,056,466 downwards.
CGAGAGTTACTAGGTGTCTTCATAAGCGTACTAACGTTCAAAGAAAGCAGAACTGCAACTCATGTCTCCAGGAAACTGCTCCACACTTCGGCTTCAGCAGGGCTCTTCAAGGCTTTACCTTGAGGAAACGACTCACGTCAAGTTTCCTTTGAGCTCTAGAGCTTCTAGGTGGAGCTCCCACCCAGGCTACGAAAGCACCCTGTTGATTTAGAGAAAACTCGTTCCCTTCCCACAGCCCTGCCTACAGTGACTAGAGACCCGTCCAAAACACTGGTATTTAGGTAGCTTCAAGGCAGCATGAATGGAGCTTTCAAAATGGGAAAGCAAGCCTTGTGCCATCAGGTCTCCGTTTCCAGGGAACACGCAGCCTACCCCCTTGTGATGTCTACCAAGTAAATATTCCCTCAAACTACACAATGGTCCCTTCCCTGAAGAATGTTTTCTTGGCACGGAGTTCTGCATGTAGCGAACTGCCTCTCCCAAGGAACGCTTTGGTAACGCTATCGGGGCTTAGGCTCTTCTAAAACCCTGCAGTGTAAGAGGAAGAACTGTGCTTTGGTTACAGCAGGAACGCAAGCCAACTTTCTCCTGTAAGTATGGGGTCTTAAGGTATGACTTTGTAGAAGGAATGCGAAGCAGTTTTGATTTCTCAGTGCCGCTCAGCCTAGGGCATTGAGGCAATTTGCATGACATGTAGGACGTGAGAGAACAGATTACCTGGAGCTGTTGGAGTGCTGAGGAAATGTAGCTCTCCAAGGAAGAGTGCAGTGTGTTGCCCTACACTTAGCATACACAGAGTGACTGGGAAAGGTATCGGGGCCTGGATGTTTCTTAGCAACCCAGTGGAGCCTGCCGGTACTCGGTGTTCTTGCACGGAATAGGGTGCCCAGGCGAGATCCTAGGTGTCTTGAAAAGCGTAGTAACGTTAAAAGAAAGGAGAACTGCAACTCCTGTCTCAAGGAAACTTCACGTGCCGCTTCAGCAGGGCTCTTCAAGGCTTTACCTTGAGGAAAGGACTCACGTCAAGTTTCCTTGTAGCTCTAGAGCGTCTCAGGAGGAGCTCCCACCCAGGCTATGAAAGCACCCTGTGGATTTCGAGAAAACTCGTTCCCTTCCCAGAGCCCTGCCTACAGTGACTAGAAACTCGTCCAAAACACTGGTATTTATGTAGGTTCAAGGCGGCATGAATGGAGCTTTCAAAATGGGAAAGCAAGCCTTGTGCCATCAGGTCCCCGTTTCCAGTGAACACGCAGCCTACCCCCTTGTGATGTCTACCAAGTAAATATTCCCTCAAACTACACAATGGTCCCTTCCCTGAAGAACGTTTTCTTGGCACGGAGTTCTGCATGTAGCGAACTGCCTCTCCCAAGGAATGCTCTAGGTACGCTATAGGGGCTTAGCCTCTTCTAAAACCCTGCAGTGTAAGAGGAAGAACTGTGCTTTGGTTACAGCAGGAACGCAAGCCAACTTTCTCCTGTAAGTATGGGGTCTTAAGGTATGACTTTGTAGAAGGAATGTGAAACAGTATTGGTTACTCAGTGCCGCTCAGCCTAGGGCATTGAGGCAGATATGCATGACATGTAGACGTGAGACAACAGATTGCCTGGAGCTGTTGGAGTGCTGAGGAAATCTAGCTCTCCCAAGGAGGCGTGCAGTGTGTTGCCCTACCCTTAGCATATTGAGAGTGACTGGGAAAGGTTTCCGGGCCTGGATGTTTCTGAGCTTCCCAGTCGAGCATGCCGGTCCTCGGTGTTCTTGCAGGGAATAGGGTGCCCACGAGAGTTACTAGGTGTCTTCATAAGCGTACTAACGTTCAAAGAAAGCAGAACTGCAACTCATGTCTCCAGGAAACTGCTCCACGCTTCGGCTTCAGCAGGGCTCTTCAAGGCTTTACCTTGAGGAAACGACTCACGTCAAGTTTCCTTTGAGCTCTAGAGCTTCTAGGTGGAGCTCCCACCCAGGCTACGAAAGCACCCTGTTGATTTAGAGAAAACTCGTTCCCTTCCCACAGCCCTGCCTACAGTGACTAGAGACCCGTCCAAAACACTGGTATTTAGGTAGCTTCAAGGCAGCATGAATGGAGCTTTCAAAATGGGAAAGCAAGCCTTGTGCCATCAGGTCTCCGTTTCCAGGGAACACGCAGCCTACCCCCTTGTGATGTCTACCAAGTAAATATTCCCTCAAACTACACAATGGTCCCTTCCCTGAAGAATGTTTTCTTGGCACGGAGTTCTGCATGTAGCGAACTGCCTCTCCCAAGGAACGCTTTGGTAACGCTATCGGGGCTTAGGCTCTTCTAAAACCCTGCAGTGTAAGAGGAAGAACTGTGCTTTGGTTACAGCAGGAACGCAAGCCAACTTTCTCCTGTAAGTATGGGTCTTAAGGTATGACTTTGTAGAAGGAATGCGAAGCAGTTTTGATTTCTCAGTGCCGCTCAGCCTAGGGCATTGAGGCAATTTGCATGACATGTAGGACGTGAGAGAACAGATTACCTGGAGCTGTTGGAGTGCTGAGGAAATGTAGCTCTCCCAAGGAAGAGTGCAGTGTGTTGCCCTACACTTAGCATACACAGAGTGACTGGGAAAGGTATCGGGGCCTGGATGTTTCTTAGCAACCCAGTGGAGCCTGCCGGTACTCGGTGTTCTTGCACGGAATAGGGTGCCCAGGCGAGATCCTAGGTGTCTTGAAAAGCGTAGTAACGTTAAAAGAAAGGAGAACTGCAACTCCTGTCTCAAGGAAACTTCTCCACGTGCCGCTTCAGCAGGGCTCTTCAAGGCTTTACCTTGAGGAAAGGACTCACGTCAAGTTTCCTTGTAGCTCTAGAGCGTCTCAGGAGGAGCTCCCACCCAGGCTATGAAAGCACCCTGTGGATTTAGAGAAAACTCGTTCCCTTCCCAGAGCCCTGCCTACAGTGACTAGAAACTCGTCCAAAACACTGGTGTTTAGGTAGGTTCAAGGCGGCATGAATGGCGCTTTCAAAATGGGAAAGCAAGCCTTGTGCCATCAGGTCCCCGTTTCCAGTGAACACGCAGCCTACCTCCTTGTGATTTCTACCAAGTTAATATACACTCTAGAGACACACTGGTCCCTTCCCTGAATAACGTGTTCTTGGCACTGAGTTCTGCATGTAGCGAACTGCCTCTCCCAAGGAATGCTCTAGGTACGCTATAGGGGCTTAGCCTCTTCTAAAACCCTGCAGTGTAAGAGGAAGAACTGTGCTTTGGTTACAGCAGGAACGCAAGCCAACTTTCTCCTGTAAGTATGGGGTCTTAAGGTATGACTTTGTAGAAGGAATGTGAAACAGTATTGGTTTATCAGTGCGGCTCAGCCTAGGGCATTGAGGCAGATATGCATGACATGTAGACGTAAGACAACAGATTGCCTGGAGCTGTTGGAGTGCTGAGGAAATCTAGCTCTCCCAAGGAGGCGTGCAGTGTGTTGCCCTACCCTTTGCATATTGAGAGTGACTGGGAAAGGTTTCCGGGCCTGGATGTTTCTGAGCTTCCCAGTCGAGCATGCCGGTCCTCGGTCTTCGTGCAGGGAATAGGGTGCCCACGAGAGTTACTAGGTGTCTTCATAAGCGTACTAACGTTCAAAGAAAGCAGAACTGCAACTCATGTCTCCAGGAAACTGCTCCACGCTTCGGCTTCAGCAGGGCTCTTCAAGGCTTTACCTTGAGGAAACGACTCACGTCAAGTTTCCTTTGAGCTCTAGAGCTTCTAGGTGGAGCTCCCACCCAGGCTACGAAAGCACCCTGTTGATTTAGAGAAAACTCGTTCCCTTCCCACAGCCCTGCCTACAGTGACTAGAGACCCGTCCAAAACACTGGTATTTAGGTAGCTTCAAGGCAGCATGAATGGAGCTTTCAAAATGGGAAAGCAAGCCTTGTGCCATCAGGTCTCCGTTTCCAGGGAACACGCAGCCTACCCCCTTGTGATGTCTACCAAGTAAATATTCCCTCAAACTACACAATGGTCCCTTCCCTGAAGAATGTTTTCTTGGCACGGAGTTCTGCATGTAGCGAACTGCCTCTCCCAAGGAACGCTTTGGTAACGCTATCGGGGCTTAGGCTCTTCTAAAACCCTGCAGTGTAAGAGGAAGAACTGTGCTTTGGTTACAGCAGGAACGCAAGCCAACTTTCTCCTGTAAGTATGGGGTCTTAAGGTATGACTTTGTAGAAGGAATGCGAAGCAGTTTTGATTTCTCAGTGCCGCTCAGCCTAGGGCATTGAGGCAATTTGCATGACATGCAGGACGTGAGAGAACAGATTACCTGGAGCTGTTGGAGTGCTGAGGAAATGTAGCTCTCCCAAGGAAGAGTGCAGTGTGTTGCCCTACACTTAGCATACACAGAGTGACTGGGAAAGGTATCCGGGCCTGGATGTTTCTTAGCAACCCAGTGGAGCCTGCCGGTACTCGGTGTTCTTGCACGGAATAGGGTGCCCAGGCGAGATCCTAGGTGTCTTGAAAAGCGTACTAATGTTAAAAGAAAGGAGAACTGCAACTCATGTCTCAAGGAAACTTCTCCACGTTCCGCTTCAGCAGGGCTTTTCAAGGCTTTACCTTGAGGAAAGGACTCACGTCAAGTTTCCTTGAGGCTCTAGAGCGTCTCAGGAGGAGCTCCCACCCAGGCTATGAAAGCACCCTGTTGATTTCGAGAAAACTCGTTCCCTTCCCAGAGCCCTGCCTACAGTGACTAGAAACTCGTCCAAAACTCTGGTATTTAGGTAGGTTCAAGGCGGCATGAATGGAGCTTTCAAAATGGGAAAGCAAGCCTTGTGCCATCAGGTCCCCGTTTCCAGTGAACACGCAGCCTACCTCCTTGTGATTTCTACCAAGTTAATATACACTCTAGAGACACACTGGTCCCTTCCCTGAATAACGTGTTCTTGGCACGGAGTTCTGCATGTAGCGAACTGCCTCTCCCAAGGAATGCTCTAGGTACGCTATAGGGGCTTAGCCTCTTCTAAAACCCTGCAGTGTAAGAGGAAGAACTGTGCTTTGGTTACAGCAGGAACGCAAGCCAACTTTCTCCTGTAAGTATGGGGTCTTAAGGTATGACTTTGTAGAAGGAATGTGAAAGAGTATTGGTTTCTCAGTGCGGCTCAGCCTAGGGCATTGAGGCAGATATGCATGACATGTAGACGTAAGACAACAGATTGCCTGGAGCTGTTGGAGTGCTGAGGAAATCTAGCTCTCCCAAGGAGGCGTGCAGTGTGTTGCCCTACCCTTAGCATATTGAGAGTGACTGGGAAAGGTTTCCGGGCCTGGATGTTTCTGAGCTTCCCAGTCGAGCATGCCGGTCCTCGGTCTTCGTGCAGGGAATAGGGTGCCCACGAGAGTTACTAGGTGTCTTCATAAGCGTACTAACGTTCAAAGAAAGCAGAACTGCAACTCATGTCTCCAGGAAACTGCTCCACGCTTCGGCTTCAGCAGGGCTCTTCAAGGCTTTACCTTGAGGAAACGACTCACGTCAAGTTTCCTTTGAGCTCTAGAGCGTCTCAGTTGGAGCTCCCACCCAGGCTACGAAAGCACCCTGTTGATTTAGAGAAAACTCGTTCCCTTCCCACAGCCCTGCCTACAGTGACTAGAGACCCGTCCAAAACACTGGTATTTAGGTAGCTTCAAGGCAGCATGAATGGAGCTTTCAAAATGGGAAAGCAAGCCTTGTGCCATCAGGTCTCCGTTTCCAGGGAACAAGCAGCCTACCCCCTTGTGATGTCTACCAAGTAAATATTCCCTCAAACTACACAATGGTCCCTTCCCTGAAGAATGTTTTCTTAGCACGGAGTTCTGCATGTAGCGAACTGCCTCTCCCAAGGAACGCTTTGGTAACGCTATCGGGGCTTAGGCTCTTCTAAAACCCTGCAGTGTAAGAGGAAGAACTGTGCTTTGGTTACAGGAGGAACGCAAGCCGCGTTTCTCCTGTAAGTATGGGGTCTTAAGGTATGACTTTGTAGAAGGAATGCGAAGCAGTTTTGATTTCTCAGTGCCGTTCAGCCTAGGGCATTGAGGCAATTTGCATGACATGTAGGACGTGAGAGAACAGATTACCTGGAGCTGTTGGAGTGCTGAGGAAATGTAGCTCTCCCAAGGAAGAGTGCAGTGTGTTGCCCTACACTTAGCATACACAGAGTGACTGGGAAAGGTATCCGGGCCTGGATGTTTCTTAGCAACCCAGTGGAGCCTGCCGGTACTCGGTGTTCTTGCACGGAATAGGGTGCCCAGGCGAGATCCTAGGTGTCTTGAAAAGCGTAGTAACGTTAAAAGAAAGGAGAACTGCAACTCATGTCTCAAGGAAACTTCTCCACGTTCCGCTTCAGCAGGGCTTTTCAAGGCTTTACCTTGAGGAAAGGACTCACGTCAAGTTTCCTTGAGGCTCTAGAGCGTCTCAGGAGGAGCTCCCACCCAGGCTATGAAAGCACCCTGTTGATTTAGGGAAAACTCGTTCCCTTCCCAGAGCCCTGCCTACAGTGACTAGAAACTCGTCCAAAACTCTGGTATTTAGGTAGGTTCAAGGCGGCATGAATGGAGCTTTCAAAATGGGAAAGCAAGCCTTGTGCCATCCGGTCTCCGTTTCCAGTGAGCACGCAGCCTACCCCCTTGTGATGTCTACCAAGTAAATATTCCCTCAAACTACACAATGGTCCCTTCCCTGAAGAATGTTTTCTTGGCACGGAGTTCTGCATGTAGCGAACTGCCTCTCCCAAGGAACGCTTTGGTAACGCTTTCGGTGCTTAGGCTCATCTAAAACCCTGCAGTGTAAGAGGAAGAACTGTGCTTTGGTTACAGGAGGAATGCAAGCCAACTTTCTCCTGTAAGTATGGGGTCTTAAGGTATGACTTTGTAGAAGGAATGTGAAAGAGTATTGGTTACTCAGTGCCGCTCAGCCTAGGGCATTGAGGCAGATATGCATGACATGTAGACGTGAGACAACAGATTGCCTGGAGCTGTTGGAGTGCTGAGGAAATCTAGCTCTCCCAAGGAGGCGTGCAGTGTGTTGCCCTACCCTTAGCATATTGAGAGTGACTGGGAAAGGTTTCCGGGCCTGGATGTTTCTGAGCTTCCCAGTCGAGCATGCCGGTCCTCGGTGTTCTTGCAGGGAATAGGGTGCCCACGAGAGTTACTAGGTGTCTTCATAAGCGTACTAACGTTCAAAGAAAGCAGAACTGCAACTCATGTCTCCAGGAAACTGCTCCACGCTTCGGCTTCAGCAGGGCTCTTCAAGGCTTTACCTTGAGGAAACGACTCACGTCAAGTTTCCTTTGAGCTCTAGAGCTTCTAGGTGGAGCTCCCACCCAGGCTACGAAAGCACCCTGTTGATTTAGAGAAAACTCGTTCCCTTCCCACAGCCCTGCCTACAGTGACTAGAGACCCGTCCAAAACACTGGTATTTAGGTAGCTTCAAGGCAGCATGAATGGAGCTTTCAAAATGGGAAAGCAAGCCTTGTGCCATCAGGTCTCCGTTTCCAGGGAACACGCAGCCTACCCCCTTGTGATGTCTACCAAGTAAATATTCCCTCAAACTACACAATGGTCCCTTCCCTGAAGAATGTTTTCTTGGCACGGAGTTCTGCATGTAGCGAACTGCCTCTCCCAAGGAACGCTTTGGTAACGCTATCGGGGCTTAGGCTCTTCTAAAACCCTGCAGTGTAAGAGGAAGAACTGTGCTTTGGTTACAGCAGGAACGCAAGCCAACTTTCTCCTGTAAGTATGGGGTCTTAAGGTATGACTTTGTAGAAGGAATGCGAAGCAGTTTTGATTTCTCAGTGCCGCTCAGCCTAGGGCATTGAGGCAATTTGCATGACATGTAGGACGTGAGAGAACAGATTACCTGGAGCTGTTGGAGTGCTGAGGAAATGTAGCTCTCCAAGGAAGAGTGCAGTGTGTTGCCCTACACTTAGCATACACAGAGTGACTGGGAAAGGTATCGGGGCCTGGATGTTTCTTAGCAACCCAGTGGAGCCTGCCGGTACTCGGTGTTCTTGCACGGAATAGGGTGCCCAGGCGAGATCCTAGGTGTCTTGAAAAGCGTAGTAACGTTAAAAGAAAGGAGAACTGCAACTCCTGTCTCAAGGAAACTTCTCCACGTTCCGCTTCAGCAGGGCTCTTCAAGGCTTTACCTTGAGGAAAGGACTCACGTCAAGTTTCCTTGTAGCTCTAGAGCGTCTCAGGAGGAGCTCCCACCCAGGCTATGAAAGCACCCTGTGGATTTCGAGAAAACTCGTTCCCTTCCCAGAGCCCTGCCTACAGTGACTAGAAACTCGTCCAAAACACTGGTATTTATGTAGGTTCAAGGCGGCATGAATGGAGCTTTCAAAATGGGAAAGCAAGCCTTGTGCCATCAGGTCCCCGTTTCCAGTGAACACGCAGCCTACCCCCTTGTGATGTCTACCAAGTAAATATTCCCTCAAACTACACAATGGTCCCTTCCCTGAAGAACGTTTTCTTGGCACGGAGTTCTGCATGTAGCGAACTGCCTCTCCCAAGGAATGCTCTAGGTACGCTATAGGGGCTTAGCCTCTTCTAAAACCCTGCAGTGTAAGAGGAAGAACTGTGCTTTGGTTACAGCAGGAACGCAAGCCAACTTTCTCCTGTAAGTATGGGGTCTTAAGGTATGACTTTGTAGAAGGAATGTGAAACAGTATTGGTTACTCAGTGCCGCTCAGCCTAGGGCATTGAGGCAGATATGCATGACATGTAGACGTGAGACAACAGATTGCCTGGAGCTGTTGGAGTGCTGAGGAAATCTAGCTCTCCCAAGGAGGCGTGCAGTGTGTTGCCCTACCCTTAGCATATTGAGAGTGACTGGGAAAGGTTTCCGGGCCTGGATGTTTCTGAGCTTCCCAGTCGAGCATGCCGGTCCTCGGTGTTCTTGCAGGGAATAGGGTGCCCACGAGAGTTACTAGGTGTCTTCATAAGCGTACTAACGTTCAAAGAAAGCAGAACTGCAACTCATGTCTCCAGGAAACTGCTCCACGCTTCGGCTTCAGCAGGGCTCTTCAAGGCTTTACCTTGAGGAAACGACTCACGTCAAGTTTCCTTTGAGCTCTAGAGCTTCTAGGTGGAGCTCCCACCCAGGCTACGAAAGCACCCTGTTGATTTAGAGAAAACTCGTTCCCTTCCCACAGCCCTGCCTACAGTGACTAGAGACCCGTCCAAAACACTGGTATTTAGGTAGCTTCAAGGCAGCATGAATGGAGCTTTCAAAATGGGAAAGCAAGCCTTGTGCCATCAGGTCTCCGTTTCCAGGGAACACGCAGCCTACCCCCTTGTGATGTCTACCAAGTAAATATTCCCTCAAACTACACAATGGTCCCTTCCCTGAAGAATGTTTTCTTGGCACGGAGTTCTGCATGTAGCGAACTGCCTCTCCCAAGGAACGCTTTGGTAACGCTATCGGGGCTTAGGCTCTTCTAAAACCCTGCAGTGTAAGAGGAAGAACTGTGCTTTGGTTACAGCAGGAACGCAAGCCAACTTTCTCCTGTAAGTATGGGTCTTAAGGTATGACTTTGTAGAAGGAATGCGAAGCAGTTTTGATTTCTCAGTGCCGCTCAGCCTAGGGCATTGAGGCAATTTGCATGACATGTAGGACGTGAGAGAACAGATTACCTGGAGCTGTTGGAGTGCTGAGGAAATGTAGCTCTCCCAAGGAAGAGTGCAGTGTGTTGCCCTACACTTAGCATACACAGAGTGACTGGGAAAGGTATCGGGGCCTGGATGTTTCTTAGCAACCCAGTGGAGCCTGCCGGTACTCGGTGTTCTTGCACGGAATAGGGTGCCCAGGCGAGATCCTAGGTGTCTTGAAAAGCGTAGTAACGTTAAAAGAAAGGAGAACTGCAACTCCTGTCTCAAGGAAACTTCTCCACGTGCCGCTTCAGCAGGGCTCTTCAAGGCTTTACCTTGAGGAAAGGACTCACGTCAAGTTTCCTTGTAGCTCTAGAGCGTCTCAGGAGGAGCTCCCACCCAGGCTATGAAAGCACCCTGTGGATTTAGAGAAAACTCGTTCCCTTCCCAGAGCCCTGCCTACAGTGACTAGAAACTCGTCCAAAACACTGGTGTTTAGGTAGGTTCAAGGCGGCATGAATGGCGCTTTCAAAATGGGAAAGCAAGCCTTGTGCCATCAGGTCCCCGTTTCCAGTGAACACGCAGCCTACCTCCTTGTGATTTCTACCAAGTTAATATACACTCTAGAGACACACTGGTCCCTTCCCTGAATAACGTGTTCTTGGCACTGAGTTCTGCATGTAGCGAACTGCCTCTCCCAAGGAATGCTCTAGGTACGCTATAGGGGCTTAGCCTCTTCTAAAACCCTGCAGTGTAAGAGGAAGAACTGTGCTTTGGTTACAGCAGGAACGCAAGCCAACTTTCTCCTGTAAGTATGGGGTCTTAAGGTATGACTTTGTAGAAGGAATGTGAAACAGTATTGGTTTCTCAGTGCGGCTCAGCCTAGGGCATTGAGGCAGATATGCATGACATGTAGACGTAAGACAACAGATTGCCTGGAGCTGTTGGAGTGCTGAGGAAATCTAGCTCTCCCAAGGAGGCGTGCAGTGTGTTGCCCTACCCTTTGCATATTGAGAGTGACTGGGAAAGGTTTCCGGGCCTGGATGTTTCTGAGCTTCCCAGTCGAGCATGCCGGTCCTCGGTCTTCGTGCAGGGAATAGGGTGCCCACGAGAGTTACTAGGTGTCTTCATAAGCGTACTAACGTTCAAAGAAAGCAGAACTGCAACTCATGTCTCCAGGAAACTGCTCCACGCTTCGGCTTCAGCAGGGCTCTTCAAGGCTTTACCTTGAGGAAACGACTCACGTCAAGTTTCCTTTGAGCTCTAGAGCTTCTAGGTGGAGCTCCCACCCAGGCTACGAAAGCACCCTGTTGATTTAGAGAAAACTCGTTCCCTTCCCACAGCCCTGCCTACAGTGACTAGAGACCCGTCCAAAACACTGGTATTTAGGTAGCTTCAAGGCAGCATGAATGGAGCTTTCAAAATGGGAAAGCAAGCCTTGTGCCATCAGGTCTCCGTTTCCAGGGAACACGCAGCCTACCCCCTTGTGATGTCTACCAAGTAAATATTCCCTCAAACTACACAATGGTCCCTTCCCTGAAGAATGTTTTCTTGGCACGGAGTTCTGCATGTAGCGAACTGCCTCTCCCAAGGAACGCTTTGGTAACGCTATCGGGGCTTAGGCTCTTCTAAAACCCTGCAGTGTAAGAGGAAGAACTGTGCTTTGGTTACAGCAGGAACGCAAGCCAACTTTCTCCTGTAAGTATGGGGTCTTAAGGTATGACTTTGTAGAAGGAATGCGAAGCAGTTTTGATTTCTCAGTGCCGCTCAGCCTAGGGCATTGAGGCAATTTGCATGACATGTAGGACGTGAGAGAACAGATTACCTGGAGCTGTTGGAGTGCTGAGGAAATGTAGCTCTCCCAAGGAAGAGTGCAGTGTGTTGCCCTACACTTAGCATACACAGAGTGACTGGGAAAGGTATCCGGGCCTGGATGTTTCTTAGCAACCCAGTGGAGCCTGCCGGTACTCGGTGTTCTTGCACGGAATAGGGTGCCCAGGCGAGATCCTAGGTGTCTTGAAAAGCGTAGTAACGTTAAAAGAAAGGAGAACTGCAACTCCTGTCTCAAGGAAACTTCTCCACGTGCCGCTTCAGCAGGGCTCTTCAAGGCTTTACCTTGAGGAAAGGACTCACGTCAAGTTTCCTTGTAGCTCTAGAGCGTCTCAGGAGGAGCTCCCACCCAGGCTATGAAAGCACCCTGTGGATTTAGAGAAAACTCGTTCCCTTCCCAGAGCCCTGCCTACAGTGACTAGAAACTCGTCCAAAACACTGGTGTTTAGGTAGGTTCAAGGCGGCATGAATGGCGCTTTCAAAATGGGAAAGCAAGCCTTGTGCCATCAAGTCCCCGTTTCCAGTGAACACGCAGCCTACCTCCTTGTGATTTCTACCAAGTTAATATACACTCTAGAGACACACTGGTCCCTTCCCTGAATAACGTGTTCTTGGCACGGAGTTCTGCATGTAGCGAACTGCCTCTCCCAAGGAATGCTCTAGGTACGCTATAGGGGCTTAGCCTCTTCTAAAACCCTGCAGTGTAAGAGGAAGAACTGTGCTTTGGTTACAGCAGGAACGCAAGCCAACTTTCTCCTGTAAGTATGGGGTCTTAAGGTATGACTTTGTAGAAGGAATGTGAAAGAGTATTGGTTTCTCAGTGCGGCTCAGCCTAGGGCATTGAGGCAGATATGCATGACATGTAGACGTAAGACAACAGATTGCCTGGAGCTGTTGGAGTGCTGAGGAAATCTAGCTCTCCCAAGGAGGCGTGCAGTGTGTTGCCCTACCCTTAGCATATTGAGAGTGACTGGGAAAGGTTTCTGGGCCTGGATGTTTCTGAGCTTCCCAGTCGAGCATGCCGGTCCTCGGTCTTCGTGCAGGGAATAGGGTGCCCACGAGAGTTACTAGGTGTCTTCATAAGCGTACTAACGTTCAAAGAAAGCAGAACTGCAACTCATGTCTCCAGGAAACTGCTCCACGCTTCGGCTTCAGCAGGGCTCTTCAAGGCTTTACCTTGAGGAAACGACTCACGTCAAGTTTCCTTTGAGCTCTAGAGCTTCTAGGTGGAGCTCCCACCCAGGCTACGAAAGCACCCTGTTGATTTAGAGAAAACTCGTTCCCTTCCCACAGCCCTGCCTACAGTGACTAGAGACCCGTCCAAAACACTGGTATTTAGGTAGCTTCAAGGCAGCATGAATGGAGCTTTCAAAATGGGAAAGCAAGCCTTGTGCCATCAGGTCTCCGTTTCCAGGGAACACGCAGCCTACCCCCTTGTGATGTCTACCAAGTAAATATTCCCTCAAACTACACAATGGTCCCTTCCCTGAAGAATGTTTTCTTGGCACGGAGTTCTGCATGTAGCGAACTGCCTCTCCCAAGGAACGCTTTGGTAACGCTATCGGGGCTTAGGCTCTTCTAAAACCCTGCAGTGTAAGAGGAAGAACTGTGCTTTGGTTACAGGAGGAACGCCAGCCGAGTTTCTCCTCTAAGTATGGGGTCTTAAGGTATGACTTTGTAGAAGGAATGCGAAGCAGTTTTGATTTCTCAGTGCCGTTCAGCCTAGGGCATTGAGGCAATTTGCATGACATGTAGGACGTGAGAGAACAGATTACCTGGAGCTGTTGGAGTGCTGAGGAAATGTAGCTCTCCCAAGGAAGAGTGCAGTGTGTTGCCCTACACTTAGCATACACAGAGTGACTGGGAAAGGTATCCGGGCCTGGATGTTTCTTAGCAACCCAGTGGAGCCTGCCGGTACTCGGTGTTCTTGCACGGAATAGGGTGCCCAGGCGAGATCCTAGGTGTCTTGAAAAGCGTACTAATGTTAAAAGAAAGGAGAACTGCAACTCATGTCTCAAGGAAACTTCTCCACGTTCCGCTTCAGCAGGGCTTTTCAAGGCTTTACCTTGAGGAAAGGACTCACGTCAAGTTTCCTTGAGGCTCTAGAGCGTCTCAGGAGGAGCTCCCACCCAGGCTATGAAAGCACCCTGTGGATTTAGAGAAAACTCGTTCCCTTCCCAGAGCCCTGCCTACAGTGACTAGAAACTCGTCCAAAACTCTGGTATTTAGGTAGGTTCAAGGCGGCATGAATGGAGCTTTCAAAATGGGAAAGCAAGCCTTGTGCCATCAGGTCCCAGTTTCCAGTGAACACGCAGCCTACCTCCTTGTGATTTCTACCAAGTTAATATACACTCTAGAGACACACTGGTCCCTTCCCTGAATAACGTGTTCTTGGCACGGAGTTCTGCATGTGGCGAACTGCCTCTCCCAAGGAATGCTCTAGGTACGCTATAGGGGCTTAGCCTCTTCTAAAACCCTGCAGTGTAAGAGGAAGAACTGTGCTTTGGTTACAGCAGGAACGCAAGCCAACTTTCTCCTGTAAGTATGGGGTCTTAAGGTATGACTTTGTAGAGGAATGTGAAAGAGTATTGGTTTCTCAGTGCGGCTCAGCCTAGGGCATTGAGGCAGATATGCATGACATGTAGACGTAAGACAACAGATTGCCTGGAGCTGTTGGAGTGCTGAGGAAATCTAGCTCTCCCAAGGAGGCGTGCAGTGTGTTGCCCTACCCTTAGCATATTGAGAGTGACTGGGAAAGGTTTCCAGGCCTGGATGTTTCTGAGCTTCCCAGTCGAGCATGCCGGTCCTCGGTCTTCGTGCAGGGAATAGGGTGCCCACGAGAGTTACTAGGTGTCTTCATAAGCGTACTAACGTTCAAAGAAAGCAGAACCGCAACTCATGTCTCCAGGAAACTGCTCCACGCTTCGGCTTCAGCAGGGCTCTTCAAGGCTTTACCTTGAGGAAACGACTCACGTCAAGTTTCCTTTGAGCTCTAGAGCGTCTCAGTTGGAGCTCCCACCCAGGCTACGAAAGCACCCTGTTGATTTAGAGAAAACTCGTTCCCTTCCCACAGCCCTGCCTACAGTGACTAGAGACCCGTCCAAAACACTGGTATTTAGGTAGCTTCAAGGCAGCATGAATGGAGCTTTCAAAATGGGAAAGCAAGCCTTGTGCCATCAGGTCTCCGTTTCCAGGGAACAAGCAGCCTACCCCCTTGTGATGTCTACCAAGTAAATATTCCCTCAAACTACACAATGGTCCCTTCCCTGAAGAATGTTTTCTTAGCACGGAGTTCTGCATGTAGCGAACTGCCTCTCCCAAGGAACGCTTTGGTAACGCTATCGGGGCTTAGGCTCTTCTAAAACCCTGCAGTGTAAGAGGAAGAACTGTGCTTTGGTTACAGGAGGAACGCAAGCCGCGTTTCTCCTGTAAGTATGGGGTCTTAAGGTATGACTTTGTAGAAGGAATGCGAAGCAGTTTTGATTTCTCAGTGCCGTTCAGCCTAGGGCATTGAGGCAATTTGCATGACATGCAGGACGTGAGAGAACAGATTACCTGGAGCTGTTGGAGTGCTGAGGAACTGTAGCTCTCCCAAGGAAGAGTGCAGTGTGTTGCCCTACACTTAGCATACACAGAGTGACTGGGAAAGGTATCCGGGCCTGGATGTTTCTTAGCAACCCAGTGGAGCCTGCCGGTACTCGGTGTTCTTGCACGGAATAGGGTGCCCAGGCGAGATCCTAGGTGTCTTGAAAAGCGTACTAATGTTAAAAGAAAGGAGAACTGCAACTCATGTCTCAAGGAAACTTCTCCACGTTCCGCTTCAGCAGGGCTTTTCAAGGCTTTACCTTGAGGAAAGGACTCACGTCAAGTTTCCTTGTAGCTCTAGAGCGTCTCAGGAGGAGCTCCCACCCAGGCTATGAAAGCACCCTGTGGATTTAGAGAAAACTCGTTCCCTTCCCAGAGCCCTGCCTACAGTGACTAGAAACTCGTCCAAAACTCTGGTATTTAGGTAGGTTCAAGGCGGCATGAATGGAGCTTTCAAAATGGGAAAGCAAGCCTTGTGCCATCAGGTCTCCGTTTCCAGGGAACAAGCAGCCTACCCCCTTGTGATGTCTACCAAGTAAATATTCCCTCAAACTACACAATGGTCCCTTCCCTGAAGAATGTTTTCTTGGCACGGAGTTCTGCATGTAGCGAACTGCCTCTCCCAAGGAACGCTTTGGTAACGCTATCGGGGCTTAGGCTCTTCTAAAACCCTGCAGTGTAAGAGGAAGAACTGTGCTTTGGTTACAGGAGGAACGCCAGCCGAGTTTCTCCTCTAAGTATGGGGTCTTAAGGTATGACTTTGTAGAAGGAATGCGAAGCAGTTTTGATTTCTCAGTGCCGTTCAGCCTAGGGCATTGAGGCAATTTGCATGACATGCAGGACGTGAGAGAACAGATTACCTGGAGCTGTTGGAGTGCTGAGGAAATGTAGCTCTCCCAAGGAAGAGTGCAGTGTGTTGCCCTACACTTAGCATACACAGAGTGACTGGGAAAGGTATCCGGGCCTGGATGTTTCTTAGCAACCCAGTGGAGCCTGCCGGTACTCGGTGTTCTTGCACGGAATAGGGTGCCCAGGCGAGATCCTAGGTGTCTTGAAAAGCGTAGTAACGTTAAAAGAAAGGAGAACTGCAACTCCTGTCTCAAGGAAACTTCTCCACGTGCCGCTTCAGCAGGGCTCTTCAAGGCTTTACCTTGAGGAAAGGACTCACGTCAAGTTTCCTTGTAGCTCTAGAGCGTCTCAGGAGGAGCTCCCACCCAGGCTATGAAAGCACCCTGTGGATTTAGAGAAAACTCGTTCCCTTCCCAGAGCCCTGCCTACAGTGACTAGAAACTCGTCCAAAACTCTGGTATTTATGTAGGTTCAAGGCGGCATGAATGGAGCTTTCAAAATGGGAAAGCAAGCCTTGTGCCATCAGGTCCCCGTTTCCAGTGAACACGCAGCCTACCTCCTTGTGATTTCTACCAAGTTAATATACACTCTAGAGACACACTGGTCCCTTCCCTGAATAACGTGTTCTTGGCACGGAGTTCTGCATGTAGCGAACTGCCTCTCCCAAGGAATGCTCTAGGTACGCTATAGGGGCTTAGCCTCTTCTAAAACCCTGCAGTGTAAGAGGAAGAACTGTGCTTTGGTTACAGCAGGAACGCAAGGCAACTTTCTCCTGTAAGTATGGGGTCTTAAGGTATGACTTTGTAGAAGGAATGTGAAAGAGTATTGGTTTCTCAGTGCGGCTCAGCCTAGGGCATTGAGGCAGATATGCATGACATGTAGACGTAAGACAACAGATTGCCTGGAGCTGTTGGAGTGCTGAGGAAATCTAGCTCTCCCAAGGAGGCGTGCAGTGTGTTGCCCTACCCTTAGCATATTGAGAGTGACTGGGAAAGGTTTCCGGGCCTGGATGTTTCTGAGCTTCCCAGTCGAGCATGCCGGTCCTCGGTCTTCGTGCAGGGAATAGGGTGCCCACGAGAGTTACTAGGTGTCTTCATAAGCGTACTAACGTTCAAAGAAAGCAGAACTGCAACTCATGTCTCCAGGAAACTGCTCCACGCTTCGGCTTCAGCAGGGCTCTTCAAGGCTTTACCTTGAGGAAACGACTCACGTCAAGTTTCCTTTGAGCTCTAGAGCGTCTCAGTTGGAGCTCCCACCCAGGCTACGAAAGCACCCTGTTGATTTAGAGAAAACTCGTTCCCTTCCCACAGCCCTGCCTACAGTGACTAGAGACCCGTCCAAAACACTGGTATTTAGGTAGCTTCAAGGCAGCATGAATGGAGCTTTCAAAATGGGAAAGCAAGCCTTGTGCCATCAGGTCTCCGTTTCCAGGGAACAAGCAGCCTACCCCCTTGTGATGTCTACCAAGTAAATATTCCCTCAAACTACACAATGGTCCCTTCCCTGAAGAATGTTTTCTTAGCACGGAGTTCTGCATGTAGCGAACTGCCTCTCCCAAGGAACGCTTTGGTAACGCTATCGGGGCTTAGGCTCTTCTAAAACCCTGCAGTGTAAGAGGAAGAACTGTGCTTTGGTTACAGGAGGAACGCAAGCCGCGTTTCTCCTGTAAGTATGGGGTCTTAAGGTATGACTTTGTAGAAGGAATGCGAAGCAGTTTTGATTTCTCAGTGCCGTTCAGCCTAGGGCATTGAGGCAATTTGCATGACATGTAGGACGTGAGAGAACAGATTACCTGGAGCTGTTGGAGTGCTGAGGAAATGTAGCTCTCCCAAGGAAGAGTGCAGTGTGTTGCCCTACACTTAGCATACACAGAGTGACTGGGAAAGGTATCCGGGCCTGGATGTTTCTTAGCAACCCAGTGGAGCCTGCCGGTACTCGGTGTTCTTGCACGGAATAGGGTGCCCAGGCGAGATCCTAGGTGTCTTGAAAAGCGTAGTAACGTTAAAAGAAAGGAGAACTGCAACTCATGTCTCAAGGAAACTTCTCCACGTTCCGCTTCAGCAGGGCTTTTCAAGGCTTTACCTTGAGGAAAGGACTCACGTCAAGTTTCCTTGAGGCTCTAGAGCGTCTCAGGAGGAGCTCCCACCCAGGCTATGAAAGCACCCTGTTGATTTAGGGAAAACTCGTTCCCTTCCCAGAGCCCTGCCTACAGTGACTAGAAACTCGTCCAAAACTCTGGTATTTAGGTAGGTTCAAGGCGGCATGAATGGAGCTTTCAAAATGGGAAAGCAAGCCTTGTGCCATCCGGTCTCCGTTTCCAGTGAGCACGCAGCCTACCCCCTTGTGATGTCTACCAAGTAAATATTCCCTCAAACTACACAATGGTCCCTTCCCTGAAGAATGTTTTCTTGGCACGGAGTTCTGCATGTAGCGAACTGCCTCTCCCAAGGAACGCTTTGGTAACGCTTTCGGTGCTTAGGCTCATCTAAAACCCTGCAGTGTAAGAGGAAGAACTGTGCTTTGGTTACAGGAGGAATGCAAGCCAACTTTCTCCTGTAAGTATGGGGTCTTAAGGTATGACTTTGTAGAAGGAATGTGAAAGAGTATTGGTTACTCAGTGCCGCTCAGCCTAGGGCATTGAGGCAGATATGCATGACATGTAGACGTGAGACAACAGATTGCCTGGAGCTGTTGGAGTGCTGAGGAAATCTAGCTCTCCCAAGGAGGCGTGCAGTGTGTTGCCCTACCCTTAGCATATTGAGAGTGACTGGGAAAGGTTTCCGGGCCTGGATGTTTCTGAGCTTCCCAGTCGAGCATGCCGGTCCTCGGTGTTCTTGCAGGGAATAGGGTGCCCACGAGAGTTACTAGGTGTCTTCATAAGCGTACTAACGTTCAAAGAAAGCAGAACTGCAACTCATGTCTCCAGGAAACTGCTCCACGCTTCGGCTTCAGCAGGGCTCTTCAAGGCTTTACCTTGAGGAAACGACTCACGTCAAGTTTCCTTTGAGCTCTAGAGCTTCTAGGTGGAGCTCCCACCCAGGCTACGAAAGCACCCTGTTGATTTAGAGAAAACTCGTTCCCTTCCCACAGCCCTGCCTACAGTGACTAGAGACCCGTCCAAAACACTGGTATTTAGGTAGCTTCAAGGCAGCATGAATGGAGCTTTCAAAATGGGAAAGCAAGCCTTGTGCCATCAGGTCTCCGTTTCCAGGGAACACGCAGCCTACCCCCTTGTGATGTCTACCAAGTAAATATTCCCTCAAACTACACAATGGTCCCTTCCCTGAAGAATGTTTTCTTGGCACGGAGTTCTGCATGTAGCGAACTGCCTCTCCCAAGGAACGCTTTGGTAACGCTATCGGGGCTTAGGCTCTTCTAAAACCCTGCAGTGTAAGAGGAAGAACTGTGCTTTGGTTACAGCAGGAACGCAAGCCAACTTTCTCCTGTAAGTATGGGGTCTTAAGGTATGACTTTGTAGAAGGAATGCGAAGCAGTTTTGATTTCTCAGTGCCGCTCAGCCTAGGGCATTGAGGCAATTTGCATGACATGTAGGACGTGAGAGAACAGATTACCTGGAGCTGTTGGAGTGCTGAGGAAATGTAGCTCTCCAAGGAAGAGTGCAGTGTGTTGCCCTACACTTAGCATACACAGAGTGACTGGGAAAGGTATCGGGGCCTGGATGTTTCTTAGCAACCCAGTGGAGCCTGCCGGTACTCGGTGTTCTTGCACGGAATAGGGTGCCCAGGCGAGATCCTAGGTGTCTTGAAAAGCGTAGTAACGTTAAAAGAAAGGAGAACTGCAACTCCTGTCTCAAGGAAACTTCTCCACGTTCCGCTTCAGCAGGGCTCTTCAAGGCTTCACCTTGAGGAAAGGACTCACGTCAAGTTTCCTTGTAGCTCTAGAGCGTCTCAGGAGGAGCTCCCACCCAGGCTATGAAAGCACCCTGTGGATTTCGAGAAAACTCGTTCCCTTCCCAGAGCCCTGCCTACAGTGACTAGAAACTCGTCCAAAACACTGGTATTTATGTAGGTTCAAGGCGGCATGAATGGAGCTTTCAAAATGGGAAAGCAAGCCTTGTGCCATCAGGTCCCCGTTTCCAGTGAACACGCAGCCTACCCCCTTGTGATGTCTACCAAGTAAATATTCCCTCAAACTACACAATGGTCCCTTCCCTGAAGAACGTTTTCTTGGCACGGAGTTCTGCATGTAGCGAACTGCCTCTCCCAAGGAATGCTCTAGGTACGCTATAGGGGCTTAGCCTCTTCTAAAACCCTGCAGTGTAAGAGGAAGAACTGTGCTTTGGTTACAGCAGGAACGCAAGCCAACTTTCTCCTGTAAGTATGGGGTCTTAAGGTATGACTTTGTAGAAGGAATGTGAAACAGTATTGGTTACTCAGTGCCGCTCAGCCTAGGGCATTGAGGCAGATATGCATGACATGTAGACGTGAGACAACAGATTGCCTGGAGCTGTTGGAGTGCTGAGGAAATCTAGCTCTCCCAAGGAGGCGTGCAGTGTGTTGCCCTACCCTTAGCATATTGAGAGTGACTGGGAAAGGTTTCCGGGCCTGGATGTTTCTGAGCTTCCCAGTCGAGCATGCCGGTCCTCGGTGTTCTTGCAGGGAATAGGGTGCCCACGAGAGTTACTAGGTGTCTTCATAAGCGTACTAACGTTCAAAGAAAGCAGAACTGCAACTCATGTCTCCAGGAAACTGCTCCACGCTTCGGCTTCAGCAGGGCTCTTCAAGGCTTTACCTTGAGGAAACGACTCACGTCAAGTTTCCTTTGAGCTCTAGAGCTTCTAGGTGGAGCTCCCACCCAGGCTACGAAAGCACCCTGTTGATTTAGAGAAAACTCGTTCCCTTCCCACAGCCTTGCCTACAGTGACTAGAGACCCGTCCAAAACACTGGTATTTAGGTAGCTTCAAGGCAGCATGAATGGAGCTTTCAAAATGGGAAAGCAAGCCTTGTGCCATCAGGTCTCCGTTTCCAGGGAACACGCAGCCTACCCCCTTGTGATGTCTACCAAGTAAATATTCCCTCAAACTACACAATGGTCCCTTCCCTGAAGAATGTTTTCTTGGCACGGAGTTCTGCATGTAGCGAACTGCCTCTCCCAAGGAACGCTTTGGTAACGCTATCGGGGCTTAGGCTCTTCTAAAACCCTGCAGTGTAAGAGGAAGAACTGTGCTTTGGTTACAGCAGGAACGCAAGCCAACTTTCTCCTGTAAGTATGGGTCTTAAGGTATGACTTTGTAGAAGGAATGCGAAGCAGTTTTGATTTCTCAGTGCCGCTCAGCCTAGGGCATTGAGGCAATTTGCATGACATGTAGGACGTGAGAGAACAGATTACCTGGAGCTGTTGGAGTGCTGAGGAAATGTAGCTCTCCCAAGGAAGAGTGCAGTGTGTTGCCCTACACTTAGCATACACAGAGTGACTGGGAAAGGTATCGGGGCCTGGATGTTTCTTAGCAACCCAGTGGAGCCTGCCGGTACTCGGTGTTCTTGCACGGAATAGGGTGCCCAGGCGAGATCCTAGGTGTCTTGAAAAGCGTAGTAACGTTAAAAGAAAGGAGAACTGCAACTCCTGTCTCAAGGAAACTTCTCCACGTGCCGCTTCAGCAGGGCTCTTCAAGGCTTTACCTTGAGGAAAGGACTCACGTCAAGTTTCCTTGTAGCTCTAGAGCGTCTCAGGAGGAGCTCCCACCCAGGCTATGAAAGCACCCTGTGGATTTAGAGAAAACTCGTTCCCTTCCCAGAGCCCTGCCTACAGTGACTAGAAACTCGTCCAAAACACTGGTATTTAGGTAGGTTCAAGGCGGCATGAATGGCGCTTTCAAAATGGGAAAGCAAGCCTTGTGCCATCAGGTCCCCGTTTCCAGTGAACACGCAGCCTACCTCCTTGTGATTTCTACCAAGTTAATATACACTCTAGAGACACACTGGTCCCTTCCCTGAATAACGTGTTCTTGGCACTCAGTTCTGCATGTAGCGAACTGCCTCTCCCAAGGAATGCTCTAGGTACGCTATAGGGGCTTAGCCTCTTCTAAAACCCTGCAGTGTAAGAGGAAGAACTGTGCTTTGGTTACAGCAGGAACGCAAGCCAACTTTCTCCTGTAAGTATGGGGTCTTAAGGTATGACTTTGTAGAAGGAATGTGAAAGAGTATTGGTTTCTCAGTGCGGCTCAGCCTAGGGCATTGAGGCAGATATGCAAGACATGTAGACGTAAGACAACAGATTGCCTGGAGCTGTTGGAGTGCTGAGGAAATCTAGCTCTCCCAAGGAGGCGTGCAGTGTGTTGCCCTACCCTTTGCATATTGAGAGTGACTGGGAAAGGTTTCCGGGCCTGGATGTTTCTGAGCTTCCCAGTCGAGCATGCCGGTCCTCGGTGTTCTTGCAGGGAATAGGGTGCCCACGAGAGTTACTAGGTGTCTTCATAAGCGTACTAACGTTCAAAGAAAGCAGAACTGCAACTCATGTCTCCAGGAAACTGCTCCACGCTTCGGCTTCAGCAGGGCTCTTCAAGGCTTTACCTTGAGGAAACGACTCACGTCAAGTTTCCTTTGAGCTCTAGAGCTTCTAGGTGGAGCTCCCACCCAGGCTACGAAAGCACCCTGTTGATTTAGAGAAAACTCGTTCCCTTCCCACAGCCCTGCCTACAGTGACTAGAGACCCGTCCAAAACACTGGTATTTAGGTAGCTTCAAGGCAGCATGAATGGAGCTTTCAAAATGGGAAAGCAAGCCTTGTGCCATCAGGTCTCCGTTTCCAGGGAACACGCAGCCTACCCCCTTGTGATGTCTACCAAGTAAATATTCCCTCAAACTACACAATGGTCCCTTCCCTGAAGAATGTTTTCTTGGCACGGAGTTCTGCATGTAGCGAACTGCCTCTCCCAAGGAACGCTTTGGTAACGCTATCGGGGCTTAGGCTCTTCTAAAACCCTGCAGTGTAAGAGGAAGAACTGTGCTTTGGTTACAGCAGGAACGCAAGCCAACTTTCTCCTGTAAGTATGGGGTCTTAAGGTATGACTTTGTAGAAGGAATGCGAAGCAGTTTTGATTTCTCAGTGCCGCTCAGCCTAGGGCATTGAGGCAATTTGCATGACATGTAGGACGTGAGAGAACAGATTACCTGGAGCTGTTGGAGTGCTGAGGAAATGTAGCTCTCCCAAGGAAGAGTGCAGTGTGTTGCCCTACACTTAGCATACACAGAGTGACTGGGAAAGGTATCGGGGCCTGGATGTTTCTTAGCAACCCAGTGGAGCCTGCCGGTACTCGGTGTTCTTGCACGGAATAGGGTGCCCAGGCGAGATCCTAGGTGTCTTGAAAAGCGTAGTAACGTTAAAAGAAAGGAGAACTGCAACTCCTGTCTCAAGGAAACTTCTCCACGTGCCGCTTCAGCAGGGCTCTTCAAGGCTTTACCTTGAGGAAAGGACTCACGTCAAGTTTCCTTGTAGCTCTAGAGCGTCTCAGGAGGAGCTCCCACCCAGGCTATGAAAGCACCCTGTGGATTTAGAGAAAACTCGTTCCCTTCCCAGAGCCCTGCCTACAGTGACTAGAAACTCGTCCAAAACTCTGGTATTTAGGTAGGTTCAAGGCGGCATGAATGGAGCTTTCAAAATGGGAAAGCAAGCCTTGTGCCATCAGGTCCCCGTTTCCAGTGAACACGCAGCCTACCTCCTTGTGATTTCTACCAAGTTAATATACACTCTAGAGACACACTGGTCCCTTCCCTGAATAACGTGTTCTTGGCACGGAGTTCTGCATGTGGCGAACTGCCTCTCCCAAGGAATGCTCTAGGTACGCTATAGGGGCTTAGCCTCTTCTAAAACCCTGCAGTGTAAGAGGAAGAACTGTGCTTTGGTTACAGCAGGAACGCAAGCCAACTTTCTCCTGTAAGTATGGGGTCTTAAGGTATGACTTTGTAGAGGAATGTGAAAGAGTATTGGTTTCTCAGTGCGGCTCAGCCTAGGGCATTGAGGCAGATATGCATGACATGTAGACGTAAGACAACAGATTGCCTGGAGCTGTTGGAGTGCTGAGGAAATCTAGCTCTCCCAAGGAGGCGTGCAGTGTGTTGCCCTACCCTTAGCATATTGAGAGTGACTGGGAAAGGTTTCCGGGCCTGGATGTTTCTGAGCTTCCCAGTCGAGCATGCCGGTCCTCGG
The DNA here is from genome assembly GCF_028564815.1 of Eubalaena glacialis. Classification (NCBI taxonomy): domain Eukaryota; kingdom Metazoa; phylum Chordata; class Mammalia; order Artiodactyla; family Balaenidae; genus Eubalaena; species Eubalaena glacialis. The sequence continues at coordinate 160,032,470 of NC_083719.1, read as the reverse complement.
TGTTCTTGCAGGGAATAGGGTGCCCACGAGAGTTACTAGGTGTCTTCATAAGCGTACTAACGTTCAAAGAAAGCAGAACTGCAACTCATGTCTCCAGGAAACTGCTCCACGCTTCGGCTTCAGCAGGGCTCTTCAAGGCTTTACCTTGAGGAAACGACTCACGTCAAGTTTCCTTTGAGCTCTAGAGCGTCTCAGTTGGAGCTCCCACCCAGGCTACGAAAGCACCCTGTTGATTTAGAGAAAACTCGTTCCCTTCCCACAGCCCTGCCTACAGTGACTAGAGACCCGTCCAAAACACTGGTATTTAGGTAGCTTCAAGGCAGCATGAATGGAGCTTTCAAAATGGGAAAGCAAGCCTTGTGCCATCAGGTCTCCGTTTCCAGGGAACAAGCAGCCTACCCCCTTGTGATGTCTACCAAGTAAATATTCCCTCAAACTACACAATGGTCCCTTCCCTGAAGAATGTTTTCTTAGCACGGAGTTCTGCATGTAGCGAACTGCCTCTCCCAAGGAACGCTTTGGTAACGCTATCGGGGCTTAGGCTCTTCTAAAACCCTGCAGTGTAAGAGGAAGAACTGTGCTTTGGTTACAGGAGGAACGCAAGCCGCGTTTCTCCTGTAAGTATGGGGTCTTAAGGTATGACTTTGTAGAAGGAATGCGAAGCAGTTTTGATTTCTCAGTGCCGTTCAGCCTAGGGCATTGAGGCAATTTGCATGACATGCAGGACGTGAGAGAACAGATTACCTGGAGCTGTTGGAGTGCTGAGGAAATGTAGCTCTCCCAAGGAAGAGTGCAGTGTGTTGCCCTACACTTAGCATACACAGAGTGACTGGGAAAGGTATCCGGGCCTGGATGTTTCTTAGCAACCCAGTGGAGCCTGCCGGTACTCGGTGTTCTTGCACGGAATAGGGTGCCCAGGCGAGATCCTAGGTGTCTTGAAAAGCGTACTAATGTTAAAAGAAAGGAGAACTGCAACTCATGTCTCAAGGAAACTTCTCCACGTTCCGCTTCAGCAGGGCTTTTCAAGGCTTTACCTTGAGGAAAGGACTCACGTCAAGTTTCCTTGTAGCTCTAGAGCGTCTCAGGAGGAGCTCCCACCCAGGCTATGAAAGCACCCTGTGGATTTAGAGAAAACTCGTTCCCTTCCCAGAGCCCTGCCTACAGTGACTAGAAACTCGTCCAAAACTCTGGTATTTAGGTAGGTTCAAGGCGGCATGAATGGAGCTTTCAAAATGGGAAAGCAAGCCTTGTGCCATCAGGTCTCCGTTTCCAGGGAACAAGCAGCCTACCCCCTTGTGATGTCTACCAAGTAAATATTCCCTCAAACTACACAATGGTCCCTTCCCTGAAGAATGTTTTCTTGGCACGGAGTTCTGCATGTAGCGAACTGCCTCTCCCAAGGAACGCTTTGGTAACGCTATCGGGGCTTAGGCTCTTCTAAAACCCTGCAGTGTAAGAGGAAGAACTGTGCTTTGGTTACAGGAGGAACGCCAGCCGAGTTTCTCCTCTAAGTATGGGGTCTTAAGGTATGACTTTGTAGAAGGAATGCGAAGCAGTTTTGATTTCTCAGTGCCGTTCAGCCTAGGGCATTGAGGCAATTTGCATGACATGCAGGACGTGAGAGAACAGATTACCTGGAGCTGTTGGAGTGCTGAGGAAATGTAGCTCTCCCAAGGAAGAGTGCAGTGTGTTGCCCTACACTTAGCATACACAGAGTGACTGGGAAAGGTATCCGGGCCTGGATGTTTCTTAGCAACCCAGTGGAGCCTGCCGGTACTCGGTGTTCTTGCACGGAATAGGGTGCCCAGGCGAGATCCTAGGTGTCTTGAAAAGCGTAGTAACGTTAAAAGAAAGGAGAACTGCAACTCCTGTCTCAAGGAAACTTCTCCACGTGCCGCTTCAGCAGGGCTCTTCAAGGCTTTACCTTGAGGAAAGGACTCACGTCAAGTTTCCTTGTAGCTCTAGAGCGTCTCAGGAGGAGCTCCCACCCAGGCTATGAAAGCACCCTGTGGATTTAGAGAAAACTCGTTCCCTTCCCAGAGCCCTGCCTACAGTGACTAGAAACTCGTCCAAAACTCTGGTATTTATGTAGGTTCAAGGCGGCATGAATGGAGCTTTCAAAATGGGAAAGCAAGCCTTGTGCCATCAGGTCCCCGTTTCCAGTGAACACGCAGCCTACCTCCTTGTGATTTCTACCAAGTTAATATACACTCTAGAGACACACTGGTCCCTTCCCTGAATAACGTGTTCTTGGCACGGAGTTCTGCATGTAGCGAACTGCCTCTCCCAAGGAATGCTCTAGGTACGCTATAGGGGCTTAGCCTCTTCTAAAACCCTGCAGTGTAAGAGGAAGAACTGTGCTTTGGTTACAGCAGGAACGCAAGCCAACTTTCTCCTGTAAGTATGGGGTCTTAAGGTATGACTTTGTAGAAGGAATGTGAAAGAGTATTGGTTTCTCAGTGCGGCTCAGCCTAGGGCATTGAGGCAGATATGCATGACATGTAGACGTAAGACAACAGATTGCCTGGAGCTGTTGGAGTGCTGAGGAAATCTAGCTCTCCCAAGGAGGCGTGCAGTGTGTTGCCCTACCCTTAGCATATTGAGAGTGACTGGGAAAGGTTTCCGGGCCTGGATGTTTCTGAGCTTCCCAGTCGAGCATGCCGGTCCTCGGTCTTCGTGCAGGGAATAGGGTGCCCACGAGAGTTACTAGGTGTCTTCATAAGCGTACTAACGTTCAAAGAAAGCAGAACTGCAACTCATGTCTCCAGGAAACTGCTCCACGCTTCGGCTTCAGCAGGGCTCTTCAAGGCTTTACCTTGAGGAAACGACTCACGTCAAGTTTCCTTTGAGCTCTAGAGCGTCTCAGTTGGAGCTCCCACCCAGGCTACGAAAGCACCCTGTTGATTTAGAGAAAACTCGTTCCCTTCCCACAGCCCTGCCTACAGTGACTAGAGACCCGTCCAAAACACTGGTATTTAGGTAGCTTCAAGGCAGCATGAATGGAGCTTTCAAAATGGGAAAGCAAGCCTTGTGCCATCAGGTCTCCGTTTCCAGGGAACAAGCAGCCTACCCCCTTGTGATGTCTACCAAGTAAATATTCCCTCAAACTACACAATGGTCCCTTCCCTGAAGAATGTTTTCTTAGCACGGAGTTCTGCATGTAGCGAACTGCCTCTCCCAAGGAACGCTTTGGTAACGCTATCGGGGCTTAGGCTCTTCTAAAACCCTGCAGTGTAAGAGGAAGAACTGTGCTTTGGTTACAGGAGGAACGCAAGCCGCGTTTCTCCTGTAAGTATGGGGTCTTAAGGTATGACTTTGTAGAAGGAATGCGAAGCAGTTTTGATTTCTCAGTGCCGTTCAGCCTAGGGCATTGAGGCAATTTGCATGACATGTAGGACGTGAGAGAACAGATTACCTGGAGCTGTTGGAGTGCTGAGGAAATGTAGCTCTCCCAAGGAAGAGTGCAGTGTGTTGCCCTACACTTAGCATACACAGAGTGACTGGGAAAGGTATCCGGGCCTGGATGTTTCTTAGCAACCCAGTGGAGCCTGCCGGTACTCGGTGTTCTTGCACGGAATAGGGTGCCCAGGCGAGATCCTAGGTGTCTTGAAAAGCGTAGTAACGTTAAAAGAAAGGAGAACTGCAACTCATGTCTCAAGGAAACTTCTCCACGTTCCGCTTCAGCAGGGCTTTTCAAGGCTTTACCTTGAGGAAAGGACTCACGTCAAGTTTCCTTGAGGCTCTAGAGCGTCTCAGGAGGAGCTCCCACCCAGGCTATGAAAGCACCCTGTTGATTTAGGGAAAACTCGTTCCCTTCCCAGAGCCCTGCCTACAGTGACTAGAAACTCGTCCAAAACTCTGGTATTTAGGTAGGTTCAAGGCGGCATGAATGGAGCTTTCAAAATGGGAAAGCAAGCCTTGTGCCATCCGGTCTCCGTTTCCAGTGAGCACGCAGCCTAACCCCTTGTGATGTCTACCAAGTAAATATTCCCTCAAACTACACAATGGTCCCTTCCCTGAAGAATGTTTTCTTGGCACGGAGTTCTGCATGTAGCGAACTGCCTCTCCCAAGGAACGCTTTGGTAACGCTTTCGGTGCTTAGGCTCATCTAAAACCCTGCAGTGTAAGAGGAAGAACTGTGCTTTGGTTACAGGAGGAATGCAAGCCAACTTTCTCCTGTAAGTATGGGGTCTTAAGGTATGACTTTGTAGAAGGAATGTGAAAGAGTATTGGTTACTCAGTGCCGCTCAGCCTAGGGCATTGAGGCAGATATGCATGACATGTAGACGTGAGACAACAGATTGCCTGGAGCTGTTGGAGTGCTGAGGAAATCTAGCTCTCCCAAGGAGGCGTGCAGTGTGTTGCCCTACCCTTAGCATATTGAGAGTGACTGGGAAAGGTTTCCGGGCCTGGATGTTTCTGAGCTTCCCAGTCGAGCATGCCGGTCCTCGGTGTTCTTGCAGGGAATAGGGTGCCCACGAGAGTTACTAGGTGTCTTCATAAGCGTACTAACGTTCAAAGAAAGCAGAACTGCAACTCATGTCTCCAGGAAACTGCTCCACGCTTCGGCTTCAGCAGGGCTCTTCAAGGCTTTACCTTGAGGAAACGACTCACGTCAAGTTTCCTTTGAGCTCTAGAGCTTCTAGGTGGAGCTCCCACCCAGGCTACGAAAGCACCCTGTTGATTTAGAGAAAACTCGTTCCCTTCCCACAGCCCTGCCTACAGTGACTAGAGACCCGTCCAAAACACTGGTATTTAGGTAGCTTCAAGGCAGCATGAATGGAGCTTTCAAAATGGGAAAGCAAGCCTTGTGCCATCAGGTCTCCGTTTCCAGGGAACACGCAGCCTACCCCCTTGTGATGTCTACCAAGTAAATATTCCCTCAAACTACACAATGGTCCCTTCCCTGAAGAATGTTTTCTTGGCACGGAGTTCTGCATGTAGCGAACTGCCTCTCCCAAGGAACGCTTTGGTAACGCTATCGGGGCTTAGGCTCTTCTAAAACCCTGCAGTGTAAGAGGAAGAACTGTGCTTTGGTTACAGCAGGAACGCAAGCCAACTTTCTCCTGTAAGTATGGGTCTTAAGGTATGACTTTGTAGAAGGAATGCGAAGCAGTTTTGATTTCTCAGTGCCGCTCAGCCTAGGGCATTGAGGCAATTTGCATGACATGCAGGACGTGAGAGAACAGATTACCTGGAGCTGTTGGAGTGCTGAGGAAATGTAGCTCTCCCAAGGAAGAGTGCAGTGTGTTGCCCTACACTTAGCATACACAGAGTGACTGGGAAAGGTATCCGGGCCTGGATGTTTCTTAGCAACCCAGTGGAGCCTGCCGGTACTCGGTGTTCTTGCACGGAATAGGGTGCCCAGGCGAGATCCTAGGTGTCTTGAAAAGCGTAGTAACGTTAAAAGAAAGGAGAACTGCAACTCCTGTCTCAAGGAAACTTCTCCACGTGCCGCTTCAGCAGGGCTCTTCAAGGCTTTACCTTGAGGAAAGGACTCACGTCAAGTTTCCTTGTAGCTCTAGAGCGTCTCAGGAGGAGCTCCCACCCAGGCTATGAAAGCACCCTGTGGATTTAGAGAAAACTCGTTCCCTTCCCAGAGCCCTGCCTACAGTGACTAGAAACTCGTCCAAAACTCTGGTATTTATGTAGGTTCAAGGCGGCATGAATGGAGCTTTCAAAATGGGAAAGCAAGCCTTGTGCCATCAGGTCCCCGTTTCCAGTGAACACGCAGCCTACCTCCTTGTGATTTCTACCAAGTTAATATACACTCTAGAGACACACTGGTCCCTTCCCTGAATAACGTGTTCTTGGCACGGAGTTCTGCATGTAGCGAACTGCCTCTCCCAAGGAATGCTCTAGGTACGCTATAGGGGCTTAGCCTCTTCTAAAACCCTGCAGTGTAAGAGGAAGAACTGTGCTTTGGTTACAGCAGGAACGCAAGCCAACTTTCTCCTGTAAGTATGGGGTCTTAAGGTATGACTTTGTAGAAGGAATGTGAAAGAGTATTGGTTTCTCAGTGCGGCTCAGCCTAGGGCATTGAGGCAGATATGCATGACATGTAGACGTAAGACAACAGATTGCCTGGAGCTGTTGGAGTGCTGAGGAAATCTAGCTCTCCCAAGGAGGCGTGCAGTGTGTTGCCCTACCCTTAGCATATTGAGAGTGACTGGGAAAGGTTTCCGGGCCTGGATGTTTCTGAGCTTCCCAGTCGAGCATGCCGGTCCTCGGTCTTCGTGCAGGGAATAGGGTGCCCACGAGAGTTACTAGGTGTCTTCATAAGCGTACTAACGTTCAAAGAAAGCAGAACTGCAACTCATGTCTCCAGGAAACTGCTCCACGCTTCGGCTTCAGCAGGGCTCTTCAAGGCTTTACCTTGAGGAAACGACTCACGTCAAGTTTCCTTTGAGCTCTAGAGCGTCTCAGTTGGAGCTCCCACCCAGGCTACGAAAGCACCCTGTTGATTTAGAGAAAACTCGTTCCCTTCCCACAGCCCTGCCTACAGTGACTAGAGACCCGTCCAAAACACTGGTATTTAGGTAGCTTCAAGGCAGCATGAATGGAGCTTTCAAAATGGGAAAGCAAGCCTTGTGCCATCAGGTCTCCGTTTCCAGGGAACAAGCAGCCTACCCCCTTGTGATGTCTACCAAGTAAATATTCCCTCAAACTACACAATGGTCCCTTCCCTGAAGAATGTTTTCTTAGCACGGAGTTCTGCATGTAGCGAACTGCCTCTCCCAAGGAACGCTTTGGTAACGCTATCGGGGCTTAGGCTCTTCTAAAACCCTGCAGTGTAAGAGGAAGAACTGTGCTTTGGTTACAGGAGGAACGCAAGCCGCGTTTCTCCTGTAAGTATGGGGTCTTAAGGTATGACTTTGTAGAAGGAATGCGAAGCAGTTTTGATTTCTCAGTGCCGTTCAGCCTAGGGCATTGAGGCAATTTGCATGACATGTAGGACGTGAGAGAACAGATTACCTGGAGCTGTTGGAGTGCTGAGGAAATGTAGCTCTCCCAAGGAAGAGTGCAGTGTGTTGCCCTACACTTAGCATACACAGAGTGACTGGGAAAGGTATCCGGGCCTGGATGTTTCTTAGCAACCCAGTGGAGCCTGCCGGTACTCGGTGTTCTTGCACGGAATAGGGTGCCCAGGCGAGATCCTAGGTGTCTTGAAAAGCGTAGTAACGTTAAAAGAAAGGAGAACTGCAACTCATGTCTCAAGGAAACTTCTCCACGTTCCGCTTCAGCAGGGCTTTTCAAGGCTTTACCTTGAGGAAAGGACTCACGTCAAGTTTCCTTGAGGCTCTAGAGCGTCTCAGGAGGAGCTCCCACCCAGGCTATGAAAGCACCCTGTTGATTTAGGGAAAACTCGTTCCCTTCCCAGAGCCCTGCCTACAGTGACTAGAAACTCGTCCAAAACTCTGGTATTTAGGTAGGTTCAAGGCGGCATGAATGGAGCTTTCAAAATGGGAAAGCAAGCCTTGTGCCATCCGGTCTCCGTTTCCAGTGAGCACGCAGCCTACCCCCTTGTGATGTCTACCAAGTAAATATTCCCTCAAACTACACAATGGTCCCTTCCCTGAAGAATGTTTTCTTGGCACGGAGTTCTGCATGTAGCGAACTGCCTCTCCCAAGGAACGCTTTGGTAACGCTTTCGGTGCTTAGGCTCATCTAAAACCCTGCAGTGTAAGAGGAAGAACTGTGCTTTGGTTACAGGAGGAATGCAAGCCAACTTTCTCCTGTAAGTATGGGGTCTTAAGGTATGACTTTGTAGAAGGAATGTGAAAGAGTATTGGTTACTCAGTGCCGCTCAGCCTAGGGCATTGAGGCAGATATGCATGACATGTAGACGTGAGACAACAGATTGCCTGGAGCTGTTGGAGTGCTGAGGAAATCTAGCTCTCCCAAGGAGGCGTGCAGTGTGTTGCCCTACCCTTAGCATATTGAGAGTGACTGGGAAAGGTTTCCGGGCCTGGATGTTTCTGAGCTTCCCAGTCGAGCATGCCGGTCCTCGGTGTTCTTGCAGGGAATAGGGTGCCCACGAGAGTTACTAGGTGTCTTCATAAGCGTACTAACGTTCAAAGAAAGCAGAACTGCAACTCATGTCTCCAGGAAACTGCTCCACGCTTCGGCTTCAGCAGGGCTCTTCAAGGCTTTACCTTGAGGAAACGACTCACGTCAAGTTTCCTTTGAGCTCTAGAGCTTCTAGGTGGAGCTCCCACCCAGGCTACGAAAGCACCCTGTTGATTTAGAGAAAACTCGTTCCCTTCCCACAGCCCTGCCTACAGTGACTAGAGACCCGTCCAAAACACTGGTATTTAGGTAGCTTCAAGGCAGCATGAATGGAGCTTTCAAAATGGGAAAGCAAGCCTTGTGCCATCAGGTCTCCATTTCCAGGGAACACGCAGCCTACCCCCTTGTGATGTCTACCAAGTAAATATTCCCTCAAACTACACAATGGTCCCTTCCCTGAAGAATGTTTTCTTGGCACGGAGTTCTGCATGTAGCGAACTGCCTCTCCCAAGGAACGCTTTGGTAACGCTATCGGGGCTTAGGCTCTTCTAAAACCCTGCAGTGTAAGAGGAAGAACTGTGCTTTGGTTACAGCAGGAACGCAAGCCAACTTTCTCCTGTAAGTATGGGGTCTTAAGGTATGACTTTGTAGAAGGAATGCGAAGCAGTTTTGATTTCTCAGTGCCGCTCAGCCTAGGGCATTGAGGCAATTTGCATGACATGTAGGACGTGAGAGAACAGATTACCTGGAGCTGTTGGAGTGCTGAGGAAATGTAGCTCTCCAAGGAAGAGTGCAGTGTGTTGCCCTACACTTAGCATACACAGAGTGACTGGGAAAGGTATCGGGGCCTGGATGTTTCTTAGCAACCCAGTGGAGCCTGCCGGTACTCGGTGTTCTTGCACGGAATAGGGTGCCCAGGCGAGATCCTAGGTGTCTTGAAAAGCGTAGTAACGTTAAAAGAAAGGAGAACTGCAACTCCTGTCTCAAGGAAACTTCTCCACGTTCCGCTTCAGCAGGGCTCTTCAAGGCTTTACCTTGAGGAAAGGACTCACGTCAAGTTTCCTTGTAGCTCTAGAGCGTCTCAGGAGGAGCTCCCACCCAGGCTATGAAAGCACCCTGTGGATTTCGAGAAAACTCGTTCCCTTCCCAGAGCCCTGCCTACAGTGACTAGAAACTCGTCCAAAACACTGGTATTTATGTAGGTTCAAGGCGGCATGAATGGAGCTTTCAAAATGGGAAAGCAAGCCTTGTGCCATCAGGTCCCCGTTTCCAGTGAACACGCAGCCTACCCCCTTGTGATGTCTACCAAGTAAATATTCCCTCAAACTACACAATGGTCCCTTCCCTGAAGAACGTTTTCTTGGCACGGAGTTCTGCATGTAGCGAACTGCCTCTCCCAAGGAATGCTCTAGGTACGCTATAGGGGCTTAGCCTCTTCTAAAACCCTGCAGTGTAAGAGGAAGAACTGTGCTTTGGTTACAGCAGGAACGCAAGCCAACTTTCTCCTGTAAGTATGGGGTCTTAAGGTATGACTTTGTAGAAGGAATGTGAAACAGTATTGGTTACTCAGTGCCGCTCAGCCTAGGGCATTGAGGCAGATATGCATGACATGTAGACGTGAGACAACAGATTGCCTGGAGCTGTTGGAGTGCTGAGGAAATCTAGCTCTCCCAAGGAGGCGTGCAGTGTGTTGCCCTACCCTTAGCATATTGAGAGTGACTGGGAAAGGTTTCCGGGCCTGGATGTTTCTGAGCTTCCCAGTCGAGCATGCCGGTCCTCGGTGTTCTTGCAGGGAATAGGGTGCCCACGAGAGTTACTAGGTGTCTTCATAAGCGTACTAACGTTCAAAGAAAGCAGAACTGCAACTCATGTCTCCAGGAAACTGCTCCACGCTTCGGCTTCAGCAGGGCTCTTCAAGGCTTTACCTTGAGGAAACGACTCACGTCAAGTTTCCTTTGAGCTCTAGAGCTTCTAGGTGGAGCTCCCACCCAGGCTACGAAAGCACCCTGTTGATTTAGAGAAAACTCGTTCCCTTCCCACAGCCCTGCCTACAGTGACTAGAGACCCGTCCAAAACACTGGTATTTAGGTAGCTTCAAGGCAGCATGAATGGAGCTTTCAAAATGGGAAAGCAAGCCTTGTGCCATCAGGTCTCCGTTTCCAGGGAACACGCAGCCTACCCCCTTGTGATGTCTACCAAGTAAATATTCCCTCAAACTACACAATGGTCCCTTCCCTGAAGAATGTTTTCTTGGCACGGAGTTCTGCATGTAGCGAACTGCCTCTCCCAAGGAACGCTTTGGTAACGCTATCGGGGCTTAGGCTCTTCTAAAACCCTGCAGTGTAAGAGGAAGAACTGTGCTTTGGTTACAGCAGGAACGCAAGCCAACTTTCTCCTGTAAGTATGGGGTCTTAAGGTATGACTTTGTAGAAGGAATGCGAAGCAGTTTTGATTTCTCAGTGCCGCTCAGCCTAGGGCATTGAGGCAATTTGCATGACATGTAGGACGTGAGAGAACAGATTACCTGGAGCTGTTGGAGTGCTGAGGAAATGTAGCTCTCCCAAGGAAGAGTGCAGTGTGTTGCCCTACACTTAGCATACACAGAGTGACTGGGAAAGGTATCGGGGCCTGGATGTTTCTTAGCAACCCAGTGGAGCCTGCCGGTACTCGGTGTTCTTGCACGGAATAGGGTGCCCAGGCGAGATCCTAGGTGTCTTGAAAAGCGTACTAATGTTAAAAGAAAGGAGAACTGCAACTCATGTCTCAAGGAAACTTCTCCACGTTCCGCTTCAGCAGGGCTTTTCAAGGCTTTACCTTGAGGAAAGGACTCACGTCAAGTTTCCTTGAGGCTCTAGAGCGTCTCAGGAGGAGCTCCCACCCAGGCTATGAAAGCACCCTGTTGATTTAGAGAAAACTCGTTCCCTTCCCAGAGCCCTGCCTACAGTGACTAGAAACTCGTCCAAAACTCTGGTATTTAGGTAGGTTCAAGGCGGCATGAATGGAGCTTTCAAAATGGGAAAGCAAGCCTTGTGCCATCCGGTCTCCGTTTCCAGTGAGCACGCAGCCTACCCCCTTGTGATGTCTACCAAGTAAATATTCCCTCGAACTACACAATGGTCCCTTCCCTGAAGAATGTTTTCTTGGCACGGAGTTCTGCATGTAGCGAACTGCCTCTCCCAAGGAACGCTTTGGTAACGCTTTCGGTGCTTAGGCTCATCTAAAACCCTGCAGTGTAAGAGGAAGAACTGTGCTTTGGTTACAGGAGGAATGCAAGCCAACTTCTCCTGTAAGTATGGGGTCTTAAGGTATGACTTTGTAGAAGGAATGTGAAAGAGTATTGGTTACTCAGTGCCGCTCAGCCTAGGGCACTGAGAGAGATATGCATGACATGTAGACGTGAGACAACAGATTGCCTGGAGCTGTTGGAGTGCTGAGGAAATCTAGCTCTCCCAAGGAGGCGTGCAGTGTGTTGCCCTACCCTTAGCATATTGAGAGTGACTGGGAAAGGTTTCTGGGCCTGGATGTTTCTGAGCTTCCCAGTCGAGCATGCCGGTCCTCGGTGTTCTTGCAGGGAATAGGGTGCCCACGAGAGTTACTAGGTGTCTTCATAAGCGTACTAACGTTCAAAGAAAGCAGAACTGCAACTCATGTCTCCAGGAAACTGCTCCACGCTTCGGCTTCAGCAGGGCTCTTCAAGGCTTTACCTTGAGGAAACGACTCACGTCAAGTTTCCTTTGAGCTCTAGAGCTTCTAGGTGGAGCTCCCACCCAGGCTACGAAAGCACCCTGTTGATTTAGAGAAAACTCGTTCCCTTCCCAGAGCCCTGCCTACAGTGACTAGAGACCCGTCCAAAACACTGGTATTTAGGTAGCTTCAAGGCAGCATGAATGGAGCTTTCAAAATGGGAAAGCAAGCCTTGTGCCATCAGGTCTCCGTTTCCAGGGAACACGCAGCCTACCCCCTTGTGATGTCTACCAAGTAAATATTCCCTCAAACTACACAATGGTCCCTTCCCTGAAGAATGTTTTCTTGGCACGGAGTTCTGCATGTAGCGAACTGCCTCTCCCAAGGAACGCTTTGGTAACGCTATCGGGGCTTAGGCTCTTCTAAAACCCTGCAGTGTAAGAGGAAGAACTGTGCTTTGGTTACAGCAGGAACGCAAGCCAACTTTCTCCTGTAAGTATGGGGTCTTAAGGTATGACTTTGTAGAAGGAATGTGAAAGAGTATTGGTTTCTCAGTGCCGCTCAGCCTAGGGCACTGAGAGAGATATGCATGACATGTAGACGTGAGACAACAGATTGCCTGGAGCTGTTGGAGTGCTGAGGAAATCTAGCTTTTTCAAGGAGGCGTGTAGTGTGTTGCCTTACACTTAGCATATTGAGAGTGACTGGGAAAGGTTTCCGGGCCTGGATGTTTCTTAGCAACCCAGTGGAGCCTGCCGGTACTCGGTGTTCTTGCACGGAATAGGGTGCCCAGGCGAGATCCTAGGTGTCTTGAAAAGCGTAGTAACGTTAAAAGAAAGGAGAACTGCAACTCATGTCTCAAGGAAACTTCTCCACGTGCCGCTTCAGCAGGGCTCTTCAAGGCTTTACCTTGAGGAAAGGACTCACGTCAAGTTTCCTTGTAGCTCTAGAGCGTCTCAGGAGGAGCTCCCACCCAGGCTATGAAAGCACCCTGTTGATTTCGAGAAAACTCGTTCCCTTCCCAGAGCCCTGCCTACAGTGACTAGAAACTCGTCCAAAACACTGGTATTTAGGTAGGTTCAAGGCGGCATGAATGGAGCTTTCAAAATGGGAAAGCAAGCCTTGTGCCATCAGGTCCCCGTTTCCAGTGAACACGCAGCCTACCTCCTTGTGATTTCTACCAAGTTAATATACACTCTAGAGACACACTGGTCCCTTCCCTGAATAACGTGTTCTTGGCACGGAGTTCTGCATGTAGCGAACTGCCTCTCCCAAGGAATGCTCTAGGTACGCTATAGGGGCTTAGCCTCTTCTAAAACCCTGCAGTGTAAGAGGAAGAACTGTGCTTTGGTTACAGCAGGAACGCAAGCCAACTTTCTCCTGTAAGTATGGGGTCTTAAGGTATGACTTTGTAGAAGGAATGTGAAAGAGTATTGGTTTCTCAGTGCGGCTCAGCCTAGGGCATTGAGGCAGATATGCATGACATGTAGACGTAAGACAACAGATTGCCTGGAGCTGTTGGAGTGCTGAGGAAATCTAGCTCTCCCAAGGAGGCGTGCAGTGTGTTGCCCTACCCTTAGCATATTGAGAGTGACTGGGAAAGGTTTCCGGGCCTGGATGTTTCTGAGCTTCCCAGTCGAGCATGCCGGTCCTCGGTCTTCGTGCAGGGAATAGGGTGCCCACGAGAGTTACTAGGTGTCTTCATAAGCGTACTAACGTTCAAAGAAAGCAGAACTGCAACTCATGTCTCCAGGAAACTGCTCCACGCTTCGGCTTCAGCAGGGCTCTTCAAGGCTTTACCTTGAGGAAACGACTCACGTCAAGTTTCCTTTGAGCTCTAGAGCGTCTCAGTTGGAGCTCCCACCCAGGCTACGAAAGCACCCTGTTGATTTAGAGAAAACTCGTTCCCTTCCCACAGCCCTGCCTACAGTGACTAGAGACCCGTCCAAAACACTGGTATTTAGGTAGCTTCAAGGCAGCATGAATGGAGCTTTCAAAATGGGAAAGCAAGCCTTGTGCCATCAGGTCTCCGTTTCCAGGGAACACGCAGCCTACCCCCTTGTGATGTCTACCAAGTAAATATTCCCTCAAACTACACAATGGTCCCTTCCCTGAAGAATGTTTTCTTGGCACGGAGTTCTGCATGTAGCGAACTGCCTCTCCCAAGGAACGCTTTGGTAACGCTATCGGGGCTTAGGCTCTTCTAAAACCCTGCAGTGTAAGAGGAAGAACTGTGCTTTGGTTACAGGAGGAACGCCAGCCGAGTTTCTCCTCTAAGTATGGGGTCTTAAGGTATGACTTTGTAGAAGGAATGCGAAGCAGTTTTGATTTCTCAGTGCCGTTCAGCCTAGGGCATTGAGGCAATTTGCATGACATGCAGGACGTGAGAGAACAGATTACCTGGAGCTGTTGGAGTGCTGAGGAAATGTAGCTCTCCCAAGGAAGAGTGCAGTGTGTTGCCCTACACTTAGCATACACAGAGTGACTGGGAAAGGTATCCGGGCCTGGATGTTTCTTAGCAACCCAGTGGAGCCTGCCGGTACTCGGTGTTCTTGCACGGAATAGGGTGCCCAGGCGAGATCCTAGGTGTCTTGAAAAGCGTACTAATGTTAAAAGAAAGGAGAACTGCAACTCATGTCTCAAGGAAACTTCTCCACGTTCCGCTTCAGCAGGGCTTTTCAAGGCTTTACCTTGAGGAAAGGACTCACGTCAAGTTTCCTTGAGGCTCTAGAGCGTCTCAGGAGGAGCTCCCACCCAGGCTATGAAAGCACCCTGTTGATTTAGAGAAAACTCGTTCCCTTCCCAGAGCCCTGCCTACAGTGACTAGAAACTCGTCCAAAACTCTGGTATTTAGGTAGGTTCAAGGCGGCATGAATGGAGCTTTCAAAATGGGAAAGCAAGCCTTGTGCCATCCGGTCTCCGTTTCCAGTGAGCACGCAGCCTACCCCCTTGTGATGTCTACCAAGTAAATATTCCCTCGAACTACACAATGGTCCCTTCCCTGAAGAATGTTTTCTTGGCACGGAGTTCTGCATGTAGCGAACTGCCTCTCCCAAGGAACGCTTTGGTAACGCTTTCGGTGCTTAGGCTCATCTAAAACCCTGCAGTGTAAGAGGAAGAACTGTGCTTTGGTTACAGGAGGAATGCAAGCCAACTTCTCCTGTAAGTATGGGGTCTTAAGGTATGACTTTGTAGAAGGAATGTGAAAGAGTATTGGTTACTCAGTGCCGCTCAGCCTAGGGCACTGAGAGAGATATGCATGACATGTAGACGTGAGACAACAGATTGCCTGGAGCTGTTGGAGTGCTGAGGAAATCTAGCTCTCCCAAGGAGGCGTGCAGTGTGTTGCCCTACCCTTAGCATATTGAGAGTGACTGGGAAAGGTTTCTGGGCCTGGATGTTTCTGAGCTTCCCAGTCGAGCATGCCGGTCCTCGGTGTTCTTGCAGGGAATAGGGTGCCCACGAGAGTTACTAGGTGTCTTCATAAGCGTACTAACGTTCAAAGAAAGCAGAACTGCAACTCATGTCTCCAGGAAACTGCTCCACGCTTCGGCTTCAGCAGGGCTCTTCAAGGCTTTACCTTGAGGAAACGACTCACGTCAAGTTTCCTTTGAGCTCTAGAGCTTCTAGGTGGAGCTCCCACCCAGGCTACGAAAGCACCCTGTTGATTTAGAGAAAACTCGTTCCCTTCCCAGAGCCCTGCCTACAGTGACTAGAGACCCGTCCAAAACACTGGTATTTAGGTAGCTTCAAGGCAGCATGAATGGAGCTTTCAAAATGGGAAAGCAAGCCTTGTGCCATCAGGTCTCCGTTTCCAGGGAACACGCAGCCTACCCCCTTGTGATGTCTACCAAGTAAATATTCCCTCAAACTACACAATGGTCCCTTCCCTGAAGAATGTTTTCTTGGCACGGAGTTCTGCATGTAGCGAACTGCCTCTCCCAAGGAACGCTTTGGTAACGCTATCGGGGCTTAGGCTCTTCTAAAACCCTGCAGTGTAAGAGGAAGAACTGTGCTTTGGTTACAGCAGGAACGCAAGCCAACTTTCTCCTGTAAGTATGGGGTCTTAAGGTATGACTTTGTAGAAGGAATGTGAAAGAGTATTGGTTTCTCAGTGCCGCTCAGCCTAGGGCACTGAGAGAGATATGCATGACATGTAGACGTGAGACAACAGATTGCCTGGAGCTGTTGGAGTGCTGAGGAAATCTAGCTCTTCCAAGGAGGCGTGTAGTGTGTTGCCTTACACTTAGCATATTGAGAGTGACTGGGAAAGGTTTCCGGGCCTGGATGTTTCTTAGCAACCCAGTGGAGCCTGCCGGTACTCGGTGTTCTTGCACGGAATAGGGTGCCCAGGCGAGATCCTAGGTGTCTTGAAAAGCGTAGTAACGTTAAAAGAAAGGAGAACTGCAACTCATGTCTCAAGGAAACTTCTCCACGTGCCGCTTCAGCAGGGCTCTTCAAGGCTTTACCTTGAGGAAAGGACTCACGTCAAGTTTCCTTGTAGCTCTAGAGCGTCTCAGGAGGAGCTCCCACCCAGGCTATGAAAGCACCCTGTTGATTTCGAGAAAACTCGTTCCCTTCCCAGAGCCCTGCCTACAGTGACTAGAAACTCGTCCAAAACACTGGTATTTAGGTAGGTTCAAGGCGGCATGAATGGAGCTTTCAAAATGGGAAAGCAAGCCTTGTGCCATCAGGTCCCCGTTTCCAGTGAACACGCAGCCTACCTCCTTGTGATTTCTACCAAGTTAATATACACTCTAGAGACACACTGGTCCCTTCCCTGAATAACGTGTTCTTGGCACGGAGTTCTGCATGTAGCGAACTGCCTCTCCCAAGGAATGCTCTAGGTACGCTATAGGGGCTTAGCCTCTTCTAAAACCCTGCAGTGTAAGAGGAAGAACTGTGCTTTGGTTACAGCAGGAACGCAAGCCAACTTTCTCCTGTAAGTATGGGGTCTTAAGGTATGACTTTGTAGAAGGAATGTGAAAGAGTATTGGTTTCTCAGTGCGGCTCAGCCTAGGGCATTGAGGCAGATATGCATGACATGTAGACGTAAGACAACAGATTGCCTGGAGCTGTTGGAGTGCTGAGGAAATCTAGCTCTCCCAAGGAGGCGTGCAGTGTGTTGCCCTACCCTTAGCATATTGAGAGTGACTGGGAAAGGTTTCCGGGCCTGGATGTTTCTGAGCTTCCCAGTCGAGCATGCCGGTCCTCGGTCTTCGTGCAGGGAATAGGGTGCCCACGAGAGTAACTAGATGTCTTCATAAGCGTACTAACGTTCAAAGAAAGCAGAACTGCAACTCATGTCTCCAGGAAACTGCTCCACGCTTCGGCTTCAGCAGGGCTCTTCAAGGCTTTACCTTGAGGAAACGACTCACGTCAAGTTTCCTTTGAGCTCTAGAGCGTCTCAGTTGGAGCTCCACCCAGGCTACGAAAGCACCCTGTTGATTTAGAGAAAACTCGTTCCCTTCCCAGAGCCCTGCCTACAGTGACTAGAGACCCGTCCAAAACACTGGTATTTAGGTAGCTTCAAGGCAGCATGAATGGAGCTTTCAAAATGGGAAAGCAAGCCTTGTGCCATCAGGTCTCCGTTTCCAGGGAACACGCAGCCTACCCCCTTGTGATGTCTACCAAGTAAATATTCCCTCAAACTACACAATGGTCCCTTCCCTGAAGAATGTTTTCTTGGCACGGAGTTCTGCATGTAGCGAACTGCCTCTCCCAAGGAACGCTTTGGTAACGCTATCGGGGCTTAGGCTCTTCTAAAACCCTGCAGTGTAAGAGGAAGAACTGTGCTTTGGTTACAGCAGGAACGCAAGCCAACTTTCTCCTGTAAGTATGGGGTCTTAAGGTATGACTTTGTAGAAGGAATGTGAAAGAGTATTGGTTTCTCAGTGCCGCTCAGCCTAGGGCACTGAGAGAGATATGCATGACATGTAGACGTGAGACAACAGATTGCCTGGAGCTGTTGGAGTGCTGAGGAAATCTAGCTCTTCCAAGGAGGCGTGTAGTGTGTTGCCTTACACTTAGCATATTGAGAGTGACTGGGAAAGGTTTCCGGGCCTGGATGTTTCTTAGCAACCCAGTGGAGCCTGCCGGTACTCGGTGTTCTTGCACGGAATAGGGTGCCCAGGCGAGATCCTAGGTGTCTTGAAAAGCGTAGTAACGTTAAAAGAAAGGAGAACTGCAACTCATGTCTCAAGGAAACTTCTCCACGTGCCGCTTCAGCAGGGCTCTTCAAGGCTTTACCTTGAGGAAAGGACTCACGTCAAGTTTCCTTGTAGCTCTAGAGCGTCTCAGGAGGAGCTCCCACCCAGGCTATGAAAGCACCCTGTTGATTTCGAGAAAACTCGTTCCCTTCCCAGAGCCCTGCCTACAGTGACTAGAAACTCGTCCAAAACACTGGTATTTAGGTAGGTTCAAGGCGGCATGAATGGAGCTTTCAAAATGGGAAAGCAAGCCTTGTGCCATCAGGTCCCCGTTTCCAGTGAACACGCAGCCTACCTCCTTGTGATTTCTACCAAGTTAATATACACTCTAGAGACACACTGGTCCCTTCCCTGAATAACGTGTTCTTGGCACGGAGTTCTGCATGTAGCGAACTGCCTCTCCCAAGGAATGCTCTAGGTACGCTATAGGGGCTTAGCCTCTTCTAAAACCCTGCAGTGTAAGAGGAAGAACTGTGCTTTGGTTACAGCAGGAACGCAAGCCAACTTTCTCCTGTAAGTATGGGGTCTTAAGGTATGACTTTGTAGAAGGAATGTGAAAGAGTATTGGTTTCTCAGTGCGGCTCAGCCTAGGGCATTGAGGCAGATATGCATGACATGTAGACGTAAGACAACAGATTGCCTGGAGCTGTTGGAGTGCTGAGGAAATCTAGCTCTCCCAAGGAGGCGTGCAGTGTGTTGCCCTACCCTTAGCATATTGAGAGTGACTGGGAAAGGTTTCCGGGCCTGGATGTTTCTGAGCTTCCCAGTCGAGCATGCCGGTCCTCGGTGTTCTTGCAGGGAATAGGGTGCCCACGAGAGTTACTAGGTGTCTTCATAAGCGTACTAACGTTCAAAGAAAGCAGAACTGCAACTCATGTCTCCAGGAAACTGCTCCACGCTTCGGCTTCAGCAGGGCTCTTCAAGGCTTTACCTTGAGGAAACGACTCACGTCAAGTTTCCTTTGAGCTCTAGAGCGTCTCAGTTGGAGCTCCCACCCAGGCTACGAAAGCACCCTGTTGATTTAGAGAAAACTCGTTCCCTTCCCACAGCCCTGCCTACAGTGACTAGAGACCCGTCCAAAACACTGGTATTTAGGTAGCTTCAAGGCGGCATGAATGGAGCTTTCAAAATGGGAAAGCAAGCCTTGTGCCATCAGGTCTCCGTTTCTAGGGAACAAGCAGCCTACCCCCTTGTGATGTCTACCAAGTAAATATTCCCTCGAACTACACAATGGTCCCTTCCCTGAAGAATGTTTTCTTGGCACGGAGTTCTGCATGTAGCGAACTGCCTCTCCCAAGGAACGCTTTGGTAACGCTATCGGGGCTTAGGCTCTTCTAAAACCCTGCAGTGTAAGAGGAAGAACTGTGCTTTGGTTACAGGAGGAACGCCAGCCGAGTTTCTCCTCTAAGTATGGGGTCTTAAGGTATGACTTTGTAGAAGGAATGCGAAGCAGTTTTGATTTCTCAGTGCCGTTCAGCCTAGGGCATTGAGGCAATTTGCATGACATGCAGGACGTGAGAGAACAGATTACCTGGAGCTGTTGGAGTGCTGAGGAAATGTAGCTCTCCCAAGGAAGAGTGCAGTGTGTTGCCCTACACTTAGCATACACAGAGTGACTGGGAAAGGTATCCGGGCCTGGATGTTTCTTAGCAACCCAGTGGAGCCTGCCGGTACTCGGTGTTCTTGCACGGAATAGGGTGCCCAGGCGAGATCCTAGGTGTCTTGAAAAGCGTACTAATGTTAAAAGAAAGGAGAACTGCAACTCATGTCTCAAGGAAACTTCTCCACGTTCCGCTTCAGCAGGGCTTTTCAAGGCTTTACCTTGAGGAAAGGACTCACGTCAAGTTTCCTTGAGGCTCTAGAGCGTCTCAGGAGGAGCTCCCACCCAGGCTATGAAAGCACCCTGTTGATTTCGAGAAAACTCGTTCCCTTCCCAGAGCCCTGCCTACAGTGACTAGAAACTCGTCCAAAACTCTGGTATTTAGGTAGGTTCAAGGCGGCATGAATGGAGCTTTCAAAATGGGAAAGCAAGCCTTGTGCCATCAGGTCCCCGTTTCCAGTGAACACGCAGCCTACCTCCTTGTGATTTCTACCAAGTTAATATACACTCTAGAGACACACTGGTCCCTTCCCTGAATAACGTGTTCTTGGCACGGAGTTCTGCATGTAGCGAACTGCCTCTCCTAAGGAATGCTCTAGGTACGCTATAGGGGCTTAGCCTCTTCTAAAACCCTGCAGTGTAAGAGGAAGAACTGTGCTTTGGTTACAGCAGGAACGCAAGCCAACTTTCTCCTGTAAGTATGGGGTCTTAAGGTATGACTTTGTAGAAGGAATGTGAAAGAGTATTGGTTTCTCAGTGCGGCTCAGCCTAGGGCATTGAGGCAGATATGCATGACATGTAGACGTAAGACAACAGATTGCCTGGAGCTGTTGGAGTGCTGAGGAAATCTAGCTCTCCCAAGGAGGCGTGCAGTGTGTTGCCCTACCCTTAGCATATTGAGAGTGACTGGGAAAGGTTTCCGGGCCTGGATGTTTCTGAGCTTCCCAGTCGAGCATGCCGGTCCTCGGTCTTCGTGCAGGGAATAGGGTGCCCACGAGAGTTACTAGGTGTCTTCATAAGCGTACTAACGTTCAAAGAAAGCAGAACTGCAACTCATGTCTCCAGGAAACTGCTCCACGCTTCGGCTTCAGCAGGGCTCTTCAAGGCTTTACCTTGAGGAAACGACTCACGTCAAGTTTCCTTTGAGCTCTAGAGCTTCTAGGTGGAGCTCCCACCCAGGCTACGAAAGCACCCTGTTGATTTAGAGAAAACTCGTTCCCTTCCCACAGCCCTGCCTACAGTGACTAGAGACCCGTCCAAAACACTGGTATTTAGGTAGCTTCAAGGCAGCATGAATGGAGCTTTCAAAATGGGAAAGCAAGCCTTGTGCCATCAGGTCTCCGTTTCCAGGGAACACGCAGCCTACCCCCTTGTGATGTCTACCAAGTAAATATTCCCTCAAACTACACAATGGTCCCTTCCCTGAAGAATGTTTTCTTGGCACGGAGTTCTGCATGTAGCGAACTGCCTCTCCCAAGGAACGCTTTGGTAACGCTATCGGGGCTTAGGCTCTTCTAAAACCCTGCAGTGTAAGAGGAAGAACTGTGCTTTGGTTACAGCAGGAACGCAAGCCAACTTTCTCCTGTAAGTATGGGGTCTTAAGGTATGACTTTGTAGAAGGAATGCGAAGCAGTTTTGATTTCTCAGTGCCGCTCAGCCTAGGGCATTGAGGCAATTTGCATGACATGTAGGACGTGAGAGAACAGATTACCTGGAGCTGTTGGAGTGCTGAGGAAATGTAGCTCTCCCAAGGAAGAGTGCAGTGTGTTGCCCTACACTTAGCATACACAGAGTGACTGGGAAAGGTATCCGGGCCTGGATGTTTCTTAGCAACCCAGTGGAGCCTGCCGGTACTCGGTGTTCTTGCACGGAATAGGGTGCCCAGGCGAGATCCTAGGTGTCTTGAAAAGCGTAGTAACGTTAAAAGAAAGGAGAACTGCAACTCCTGTCTCAAGGAAACTTCTCCACGTGCCGCTTCAGCAGGGCTCTTCAAGGCTTTACCTTGAGGAAAGGACTCACGTCAAGTTTCCTTGTAGCTCTAGAGCGTCTCAGGAGGAGCTCCCACCCAGGCTATGAAAGCACCCTGTGGATTTAGAGAAAACTCGTTCCCTTCCCAGAGCCCTGCCTACAGTGACTAGAAACTCGTCCAAAACACTGGTGTTTAGGTAGGTTCAAGGCGGCATGAATGGCGCTTTCAAAATGGGAAAGCAAGCCTTGTGCCATCAAGTCCCCGTTTCCAGTGAACACGCAGCCTACCTCCTTGTGATTTCTACCAAGTTAATATACACTCTAGAGACACACTGGTCCCTTCCCTGAATAACGTGTTCTTGGCACGGAGTTCTGCATGTAGCGAACTGCCTCTCCCAAGGAATGCTCTAGGTACGCTATAGGGGCTTAGCCTCTTCTAAAACCCTGCAGTGTAAGAGGAAGAACTGTGCTTTGGTTACAGCAGGAACGCAAGCCAACTTTCTCCTGTAAGTATGGGGTCTTAAGGTATGACTTTGTAGAAGGAATGTGAAAGAGTATTGGTTTCTCAGTGCGGCTCAGCCTAGGGCATTGAGGCAGATATGCATGACATGTAGACGTAAGACAACAGATTGCCTGGAGCTGTTGGAGTGCTGAGGAAATCTAGCTCTCCCAAGGAGGCGTGCAGTGTGTTGCCCTACCCTTAGCATATTGAGAGTGACTGGGAAAGGTTTCTGGGCCTGGATGTTTCTGAGCTTCCCAGTCGAGCATGCCGGTCCTCGGTCTTCGTGCAGGGAATAGGGTGCCCACGAGAGTTACTAGGTGTCTTCATAAGCGTACTAACGTTCAAAGAAAGCAGAACTGCAACTCATGTCTCCAGGAAACTGCTCCACGCTTCGGCTTCAGCAGGGCTCTTCAAGGCTTTACCTTGAGGAAACGACTCACGTCAAGTTTCCTTTGAGCTCTAGAGCTTCTAGGTGGAGCTCCCACCCAGGCTACGAAAGCACCCTGTTGATTTAGAGAAAACTCGTTCCCTTCCCACAGCCCTGCCTACAGTGACTAGAGACCCGTCCAAAACACTGGTATTTAGGTAGCTTCAAGGCAGCATGAATGGAGCTTTCAAAATGGGAAAGCAAGCCTTGTGCCATCAGGTCTCCGTTTCCAGGGAACACGCAGCCTACCCCCTTGTGATGTCTACCAAGTAAATATTCCCTCAAACTACACAATGGTCCCTTCCCTGAAGAATGTTTTCTTGGCACGGAGTTCTGCATGTAGCGAACTGCCTCTCCCAAGGAACGCTTTGGTAACGCTATCGGGGCTTAGGCTCTTCTAAAACCCTGCAGTGTAAGAGGAAGAACTGTGCTTTGGTTACAGGAGGAACGCCAGCCGAGTTTCTCCTCTAAGTATGGGGTCTTAAGGTATGACTTTGTAGAAGGAATGCGAAGCAGTTTTGATTTCTCAGTGCCGTTCAGCCTAGGGCATTGAGGCAATTTGCATGACATGTAGGACGTGAGAGAACAGATTACCTGGAGCTGTTGGAGTGCTGAGGAAATGTAGCTCTCCCAAGGAAGAGTGCAGTGTGTTGCCCTACACTTAGCATACACAGAGTGACTGGGAAAGGTATCCGGGCCTGGATGTTTCTTAGCAACCCAGTGGAGCCTGCCGGTACTCGGTGTTCTTGCACGGAATAGGGTGCCCAGGCGAGATCCTAGGTGTCTTGAAAAGCGTACTAATGTTAAAAGAAAGGAGAACTGCAACTCATGTCTCAAGGAAACTTCTCCACGTTCCGCTTCAGCAGGGCTTTTCAAGGCTTTACCTTGAGGAAAGGACTCACGTCAAGTTTCCTTGAGGCTCTAGAGCGTCTCAGGAGGAGCTCCCACCCAGGCTATGAAAGCACCCTGTGGATTTAGAGAAAACTCGTTCCCTTCCCAGAGCCCTGCCTACAGTGACTAGAAACTCGTCCAAAACTCTGGTATTTAGGTAGGTTCAAGGCGGCATGAATGGAGCTTTCAAAATGGGAAAGCAAGCCTTGTGCCATCAGGTCCCAGTTTCCAGTGAACACGCAGCCTACCTCCTTGTGATTTCTACCAAGTTAATATACACTCTAGAGACACACTGGTCCCTTCCCTGAATAACGTGTTCTTGGCACGGAGTTCTGCATGTGGCGAACTGCCTCTCCCAAGGAATGCTCTAGGTACGCTATAGGGGCTTAGCCTCTTCTAAAACCCTGCAGTGTAAGAGGAAGAACTGTGCTTTGGTTACAGCAGGAACGCAAGCCAACTTTCTCCTGTAAGTATGGGGTCTTAAGGTATGACTTTGTAGAGGAATGTGAAAGAGTATTGGTTTCTCAGTGCGGCTCAGCCTAGGGCATTGAGGCAGATATGCATGACATGTAGACGTAAGACAACAGATTGCCTGGAGCTGTTGGAGTGCTGAGGAAATCTAGCTCTCCCAAGGAGGCGTGCAGTGTGTTGCCCTACCCTTAGCATATTGAGAGTGACTGGGAAAGGTTTCCAGGCCTGGATGTTTCTGAGCTTCCCAGTCGAGCATGCCGGTCCTCGGTCTTCGTGCAGGGAATAGGGTGCCCACGAGAGTTACTAGGTGTCTTCATAAGCGTACTAACGTTCAAAGAAAGCAGAACCGCAACTCATGTCTCCAGGAAACTGCTCCACGCTTCGGCTTCAGCAGGGCTCTTCAAGGCTTTACCTTGAGGAAACGACTCACGTCAAGTTTCCTTTGAGCTCTAGAGCGTCTCAGTTGGAGCTCCCACCCAGGCTACGAAAGCACCCTGTTGATTTAGAGAAAACTCGTTCCCTTCCCACAGCCCTGCCTACAGTGACTAGAGACCCGTCCAAAACACTGGTATTTAGGTAGCTTCAAGGCAGCATGAATGGAGCTTTCAAAATGGGAAAGCAAGCCTTGTGCCATCAGGTCTCCGTTTCCAGGGAACAAGCAGCCTACCCCCTTGTGATGTCTACCAAGTAAATATTCCCTCAAACTACACAATGGTCCCTTCCCTGAAGAATGTTTTCTTAGCACGGAGTTCTGCATGTAGCGAACTGCCTCTCCCAAGGAACGCTTTGGTAACGCTATCGGGGCTTAGGCTCTTCTAAAACCCTGCAGTGTAAGAGGAAGAACTGTGCTTTGGTTACAGGAGGAACGCAAGCCGCGTTTCTCCTGTAAGTATGGGGTCTTAAGGTATGACTTTGTAGAAGGAATGCGAAGCAGTTTTGATTTCTCAGTGCCGTTCAGCCTAGGGCATTGAGGCAATTTGCATGACATGCAGGACGTGAGAGAACAGATTACCTGGAGCTGTTGGAGTGCTGAGGAACTGTAGCTCTCCCAAGGAAGAGTGCAGTGTGTTGCCCTACACTTAGCATACACAGAGTGACTGGGAAAGGTATCCGGGCCTGGATGTTTCTTAGCAACCCAGTGGAGCCTGCCGGTACTCGGTGTTCTTGCACGGAATAGGGTGCCCAGGCGAGATCCTAGGTGTCTTGAAAAGCGTACTAATGTTAAAAGAAAGGAGAACTGCAACTCATGTCTCAAGGAAACTTCTCCACGTTCCGCTTCAGCAGGGCTTTTCAAGGCTTTACCTTGAGGAAAGGACTCACGTCAAGTTTCCTTGTAGCTCTAGAGCGTCTCAGGAGGAGCTCCCACCCAGGCTATGAAAGCACCCTGTGGATTTAGAGAAAACTCGTTCCCTTCCCAGAGCCCTGCCTACAGTGACTAGAAACTCGTCCAAAACTCTGGTATTTAGGTAGGTTCAAGGCGGCATGAATGGAGCTTTCAAAATGGGAAAGCAAGCCTTGTGCCATCAGGTCTCCGTTTCCAGGGAACAAGCAGCCTACCCCCTTGTGATGTCTACCAAGTAAATATTCCCTCAAACTACACAATGGTCCCTTCCCTGAAGAATGTTTTCTTGGCACGGAGTTCTGCATGTAGCGAACTGCCTCTCCCAAGGAACGCTTTGGTAACGCTATCGGGGCTTAGGCTCTTCTAAAACCCTGCAGTGTAAGAGGAAGAACTGTGCTTTGGTTACAGGAGGAACGCCAGCCGAGTTTCTCCTCTAAGTATGGGGTCTTAAGGTATGACTTTGTAGAAGGAATGCGAAGCAGTTTTGATTTCTCAGTGCCGTTCAGCCTAGGGCATTGAGGCAATTTGCATGACATGCAGGACGTGAGAGAACAGATTACCTGGAGCTGTTGGAGTGCTGAGGAAATGTAGCTCTCCCAAGGAAGAGTGCAGTGTGTTGCCCTACACTTAGCATACACAGAGTGACTGGGAAAGGTATCCGGGCCTGGATGTTTCTTAGCAACCCAGTGGAGCCTGCCGGTACTCGGTGTTCTTGCACGGAATAGGGTGCCCAGGCGAGATCCTAGGTGTCTTGAAAAGCGTAGTAACGTTAAAAGAAAGGAGAACTGCAACTCCTGTCTCAAGGAAACTTCTCCACGTGCCGCTTCAGCAGGGCTCTTCAAGGCTTTACCTTGAGGAAAGGACTCACGTCAAGTTTCCTTGTAGCTCTAGAGCGTCTCAGGAGGAGCTCCCACCCAGGCTATGAAAGCACCCTGTGGATTTAGAGAAAACTCGTTCCCTTCCCAGAGCCCTGCCTACAGTGACTAGAAACTCGTCCAAAACTCTGGTATTTATGTAGGTTCAAGGCGGCATGAATGGAGCTTTCAAAATGGGAAAGCAAGCCTTGTGCCATCAGGTCCCCGTTTCCAGTGAACACGCAGCCTACCTCCTTGTGATTTCTACCAAGTTAATATACACTCTAGAGACACACTGGTCCCTTCCCTGAATAACGTGTTCTTGGCACGGAGTTCTGCATGTAGCGAACTGCCTCTCCCAAGGAATGCTCTAGGTACGCTATAGGGGCTTAGCCTCTTCTAAAACCCTGCAGTGTAAGAGGAAGAACTGTGCTTTGGTTACAGCAGGAACGCAAGGCAACTTTCTCCTGTAAGTATGGGGTCTTAAGGTATGACTTTGTAGAAGGAATGTGAAAGAGTATTGGTTTCTCAGTGCGGCTCAGCCTAGGGCATTGAGGCAGATATGCATGACATGTAGACGTAAGACAACAGATTGCCTGGAGCTGTTGGAGTGCTGAGGAAATCTAGCTCTCCCAAGGAGGCGTGCAGTGTGTTGCCCTACCCTTAGCATATTGAGAGTGACTGGGAAAGGTTTCCGGGCCTGGATGTTTCTGAGCTTCCCAGTCGAGCATGCCGGTCCTCGGTCTTCGTGCAGGGAATAGGGTGCCCACGAGAGTTACTAGGTGTCTTCATAAGCGTACTAACGTTCAAAGAAAGCAGAACTGCAACTCATGTCTCCAGGAAACTGCTCCACGCTTCGGCTTCAGCAGGGCTCTTCAAGGCTTTACCTTGAGGAAACGACTCACGTCAAGTTTCCTTTGAGCTCTAGAGCGTCTCAGTTGGAGCTCCCACCCAGGCTACGAAAGCACCCTGTTGATTTAGAGAAAACTCGTTCCCTTCCCACAGCCCTGCCTACAGTGACTAGAGACCCGTCCAAAACACTGGTATTTAGGTAGCTTCAAGGCAGCATGAATGGAGCTTTCAAAATGGGAAAGCAAGCCTTGTGCCATCAGGTCTCCGTTTCCAGGGAACAAGCAGCCTACCCCCTTGTGATGTCTACCAAGTAAATATTCCCTCAAACTACACAATGGTCCCTTCCCTGAAGAATGTTTTCTTAGCACGGAGTTCTGCATGTAGCGAACTGCCTCTCCCAAGGAACGCTTTGGTAACGCTATCGGGGCTTAGGCTCTTCTAAAACCCTGCAGTGTAAGAGGAAGAACTGTGCTTTGGTTACAGGAGGAACGCAAGCCGCGTTTCTCCTGTAAGTATGGGGTCTTAAGGTATGACTTTGTAGAAGGAATGCGAAGCAGTTTTGATTTCTCAGTGCCGTTCAGCCTAGGGCATTGAGGCAATTTGCATGACATGTAGGACGTGAGAGAACAGATTACCTGGAGCTGTTGGAGTGCTGAGGAAATGTAGCTCTCCCAAGGAAGAGTGCAGTGTGTTGCCCTACACTTAGCATACACAGAGTGACTGGGAAAGGTATCCGGGCCTGGATGTTTCTTAGCAACCCAGTGGAGCCTGCCGGTACTCGGTGTTCTTGCACGGAATAGGGTGCCCAGGCGAGATCCTAGGTGTCTTGAAAAGCGTAGTAACGTTAAAAGAAAGGAGAACTGCAACTCATGTCTCAAGGAAACTTCTCCACGTTCCGCTTCAGCAGGGCTTTTCAAGGCTTTACCTTGAGGAAAGGACTCACGTCAAGTTTCCTTGAGGCTCTAGAGCGTCTCAGGAGGAGCTCCCACCCAGGCTATGAAAGCACCCTGTTGATTTAGGGAAAACTCGTTCCCTTCCCAGAGCCCTGCCTACAGTGACTAGAAACTCGTCCAAAACTCTGGTATTTAGGTAGGTTCAAGGCGGCATGAATGGAGCTTTCAAAATGGGAAAGCAAGCCTTGTGCCATCCGGTCTCCGTTTCCAGTGAGCACGCAGCCTACCCCCTTGTGATGTCTACCAAGTAAATATTCCCTCAAACTACACAATGGTCCCTTCCCTGAAGAATGTTTTCTTGGCACGGAGTTCTGCATGTAGCGAACTGCCTCTCCCAAGGAACGCTTTGGTAACGCTTTCGGTGCTTAGGCTCATCTAAAACCCTGCAGTGTAAGAGGAAGAACTGTGCTTTGGTTACAGGAGGAATGCAAGCCAACTTTCTCCTGTAAGTATGGGGTCTTAAGGTATGACTTTGTAGAAGGAATGTGAAAGAGTATTGGTTACTCAGTGCCGCTCAGCCTAGGGCATTGAGGCAGATATGCATGACATGTAGACGTGAGACAACAGATTGCCTGGAGCTGTTGGAGTGCTGAGGAAATCTAGCTCTCCCAAGGAGGCGTGCAGTGTGTTGCCCTACCCTTAGCATATTGAGAGTGACTGGGAAAGGTTTCCGGGCCTGGATGTTTCTGAGCTTCCCAGTCGAGCATGCCGGTCCTCGGTGTTCTTGCAGGGAATAGGGTGCCCACGAGAGTTACTAGGTGTCTTCATAAGCGTACTAACGTTCAAAGAAAGCAGAACTGCAACTCATGTCTCCAGGAAACTGCTCCACGCTTCGGCTTCAGCAGGGCTCTTCAAGGCTTTACCTTGAGGAAACGACTCACGTCAAGTTTCCTTTGAGCTCTAGAGCTTCTAGGTGGAGCTCCCACCCAGGCTACGAAAGCACCCTGTTGATTTAGAGAAAACTCGTTCCCTTCCCACAGCCCTGCCTACAGTGACTAGAGACCCGTCCAAAACACTGGTATTTAGGTAGCTTCAAGGCAGCATGAATGGAGCTTTCAAAATGGGAAAGCAAGCCTTGTGCCATCAGGTCTCCGTTTCCAGGGAACACGCAGCCTACCCCCTTGTGATGTCTACCAAGTAAATATTCCCTCAAACTACACAATGGTCCCTTCCCTGAAGAATGTTTTCTTGGCACGGAGTTCTGCATGTAGCGAACTGCCTCTCCCAAGGAACGCTTTGGTAACGCTATCGGGGCTTAGGCTCTTCTAAAACCCTGCAGTGTAAGAGGAAGAACTGTGCTTTGGTTACAGCAGGAACGCAAGCCAACTTTCTCCTGTAAGTATGGGGTCTTAAGGTATGACTTTGTAGAAGGAATGCGAAGCAGTTTTGATTTCTCAGTGCCGCTCAGCCTAGGGCATTGAGGCAATTTGCATGACATGTAGGACGTGAGAGAACAGATTACCTGGAGCTGTTGGAGTGCTGAGGAAATGTAGCTCTCCAAGGAAGAGTGCAGTGTGTTGCCCTACACTTAGCATACACAGAGTGACTGGGAAAGGTATCGGGGCCTGGATGTTTCTTAGCAACCCAGTGGAGCCTGCCGGTACTCGGTGTTCTTGCACGGAATAGGGTGCCCAGGCGAGATCCTAGGTGTCTTGAAAAGCGTAGTAACGTTAAAAGAAAGGAGAACTGCAACTCCTGTCTCAAGGAAACTTCTCCACGTTCCGCTTCAGCAGGGCTCTTCAAGGCTTCACCTTGAGGAAAGGACTCACGTCAAGTTTCCTTGTAGCTCTAGAGCGTCTCAGGAGGAGCTCCCACCCAGGCTATGAAAGCACCCTGTGGATTTCGAGAAAACTCGTTCCCTTCCCAGAGCCCTGCCTACAGTGACTAGAAACTCGTCCAAAACACTGGTATTTATGTAGGTTCAAGGCGGCATGAATGGAGCTTTCAAAATGGGAAAGCAAGCCTTGTGCCATCAGGTCCCCGTTTCCAGTGAACACGCAGCCTACCCCCTTGTGATGTCTACCAAGTAAATATTCCCTCAAACTACACAATGGTCCCTTCCCTGAAGAACGTTTTCTTGGCACGGAGTTCTGCATGTAGCGAACTGCCTCTCCCAAGGAATGCTCTAGGTACGCTATAGGGGCTTAGCCTCTTCTAAAACCCTGCAGTGTAAGAGGAAGAACTGTGCTTTGGTTACAGCAGGAACGCAAGCCAACTTTCTCCTGTAAGTATGGGGTCTTAAGGTATGACTTTGTAGAAGGAATGTGAAACAGTATTGGTTACTCAGTGCCGCTCAGCCTAGGGCATTGAGGCAGATATGCATGACATGTAGACGTGAGACAACAGATTGCCTGGAGCTGTTGGAGTGCTGAGGAAATCTAGCTCTCCCAAGGAGGCGTGCAGTGTGTTGCCCTACCCTTAGCATATTGAGAGTGACTGGGAAAGGTTTCCGGGCCTGGATGTTTCTGAGCTTCCCAGTCGAGCATGCCGGTCCTCGGTGTTCTTGCAGGGAATAGGGTGCCCACGAGAGTTACTAGGTGTCTTCATAAGCGTACTAACGTTCAAAGAAAGCAGAACTGCAACTCATGTCTCCAGGAAACTGCTCCACGCTTCGGCTTCAGCAGGGCTCTTCAAGGCTTTACCTTGAGGAAACGACTCACGTCAAGTTTCCTTTGAGCTCTAGAGCTTCTAGGTGGAGCTCCCACCCAGGCTACGAAAGCACCCTGTTGATTTAGAGAAAACTCGTTCCCTTCCCACAGCCTTGCCTACAGTGACTAGAGACCCGTCCAAAACACTGGTATTTAGGTAGCTTCAAGGCAGCATGAATGGAGCTTTCAAAATGGGAAAGCAAGCCTTGTGCCATCAGGTCTCCGTTTCCAGGGAACACGCAGCCTACCCCCTTGTGATGTCTACCAAGTAAATATTCCCTCAAACTACACAATGGTCCCTTCCCTGAAGAATGTTTTCTTGGCACGGAGTTCTGCATGTAGCGAACTGCCTCTCCCAAGGAACGCTTTGGTAACGCTATCGGGGCTTAGGCTCTTCTAAAACCCTGCAGTGTAAGAGGAAGAACTGTGCTTTGGTTACAGCAGGAACGCAAGCCAACTTTCTCCTGTAAGTATGGGTCTTAAGGTATGACTTTGTAGAAGGAATGCGAAGCAGTTTTGATTTCTCAGTGCCGCTCAGCCTAGGGCATTGAGGCAATTTGCATGACATGTAGGACGTGAGAGAACAGATTACCTGGAGCTGTTGGAGTGCTGAGGAAATGTAGCTCTCCCAAGGAAGAGTGCAGTGTGTTGCCCTACACTTAGCATACACAGAGTGACTGGGAAAGGTATCGGGGCCTGGATGTTTCTTAGCAACCCAGTGGAGCCTGCCGGTACTCGGTGTTCTTGCACGGAATAGGGTGCCCAGGCGAGATCCTAGGTGTCTTGAAAAGCGTAGTAACGTTAAAAGAAAGGAGAACTGCAACTCCTGTCTCAAGGAAACTTCTCCACGTGCCGCTTCAGCAGGGCTCTTCAAGGCTTTACCTTGAGGAAAGGACTCACGTCAAGTTTCCTTGTAGCTCTAGAGCGTCTCAGGAGGAGCTCCCACCCAGGCTATGAAAGCACCCTGTGGATTTAGAGAAAACTCGTTCCCTTCCCAGAGCCCTGCCTACAGTGACTAGAAACTCGTCCAAAACACTGGTATTTAGGTAGGTTCAAGGCGGCATGAATGGCGCTTTCAAAATGGGAAAGCAAGCCTTGTGCCATCAGGTCCCCGTTTCCAGTGAACACGCAGCCTACCTCCTTGTGATTTCTACCAAGTTAATATACACTCTAGAGACACACTGGTCCCTTCCCTGAATAACGTGTTCTTGGCACTGAGTTCTGCATGTAGCGAACTGCCTCTCCCAAGGAATGCTCTAGGTACGCTATAGGGGCTTAGCCTCTTCTAAAACCCTGCAGTGTAAGAGGAAGAACTGTGCTTTGGTTACAGCAGGAACGCAAGCCAACTTTCTCCTGTAAGTATGGGGTCTTAAGGTATGACTTTGTAGAAGGAATGTGAAAGAGTATTGGTTTCTCAGTGCGGCTCAGCCTAGGGCATTGAGGCAGATATGCAAGACATGTAGACGTAAGACAACAGATTGCCTGGAGCTGTTGGAGTGCTGAGGAAATCTAGCTCTCCCAAGGAGGCGTGCAGTGTGTTGCCCTACCCTTTGCATATTGAGAGTGACTGGGAAAGGTTTCCGGGCCTGGATGTTTCTGAGCTTCCCAGTCGAGCATGCCGGTCCTCGGTGTTCTTGCAGGGAATAGGGTGCCCACGAGAGTTACTAGGTGTCTTCATAAGCGTACTAACGTTCAAAGAAAGCAGAACTGCAACTCATGTCTCCAGGAAACTGCTCCACGCTTCGGCTTCAGCAGGGCTCTTCAAGGCTTTACCTTGAGGAAACGACTCACGTCAAGTTTCCTTTGAGCTCTAGAGCTTCTAGGTGGAGCTCCCACCCAGGCTACGAAAGCACCCTGTTGATTTAGAGAAAACTCGTTCCCTTCCCACAGCCCTGCCTACAGTGACTAGAGACCCGTCCAAAACACTGGTATTTAGGTAGCTTCAAGGCAGCATGAATGGAGCTTTCAAAATGGGAAAGCAAGCCTTGTGCCATCAGGTCTCCGTTTCCAGGGAACACGCAGCCTACCCCCTTGTGATGTCTACCAAGTAAATATTCCCTCAAACTACACAATGGTCCCTTCCCTGAAGAATGTTTTCTTGGCACGGAGTTCTGCATGTAGCGAACTGCCTCTCCCAAGGAACGCTTTGGTAACGCTATCGGGGCTTAGGCTCTTCTAAAACCCTGCAGTGTAAGAGGAAGAACTGTGCTTTGGTTACAGCAGGAACGCAAGCCAACTTTCTCCTGTAAGTATGGGGTCTTAAGGTATGACTTTGTAGAAGGAATGCGAAGCAGTTTTGATTTCTCAGTGCCGCTCAGCCTAGGGCATTGAGGCAATTTGCATGACATGTAGGACGTGAGAGAACAGATTACCTGGAGCTGTTGGAGTGCTGAGGAAATGTAGCTCTCCCAAGGAAGAGTGCAGTGTGTTGCCCTACACTTAGCATACACAGAGTGACTGGGAAAGGTATCGGGGCCTGGATGTTTCTTAGCAACCCAGTGGAGCCTGCCGGTACTCGGTGTTCTTGCACGGAATAGGGTGCCCAGGCGAGATCCTAGGTGTCTTGAAAAGCGTAGTAACGTTAAAAGAAAGGAGAACTGCAACTCCTGTCTCAAGGAAACTTCTCCACGTGCCGCTTCAGCAGGGCTCTTCAAGGCTTTACCTTGAGGAAAGGACTCACGTCAAGTTTCCTTGTAGCTCTAGAGCGTCTCAGGAGGAGCTCCCACCCAGGCTATGAAAGCACCCTGTGGATTTAGAGAAAACTCGTTCCCTTCCCAGAGCCCTGCCTACAGTGACTAGAAACTCGTCCAAAACTCTGGTATTTAGGTAGGTTCAAGGCGGCATGAATGGAGCTTTCAAAATGGGAAAGCAAGCCTTGTGCCATCAGGTCCCCGTTTCCAGTGAACACGCAGCCTACCTCCTTGTGATTTCTACCAAGTTAATATACACTCTAGAGACACACTGGTCCCTTCCCTGAATAACGTGTTCTTGGCACGGAGTTCTGCATGTGGCGAACTGCCTCTCCCAAGGAATGCTCTAGGTACGCTATAGGGGCTTAGCCTCTTCTAAAACCCTGCAGTGTAAGAGGAAGAACTGTGCTTTGGTTACAGCAGGAACGCAAGCCAACTTTCTCCTGTAAGTATGGGGTCTTAAGGTATGACTTTGTAGAGGAATGTGAAAGAGTATTGGTTTCTCAGTGCGGCTCAGCCTAGGGCATTGAGGCAGATATGCATGACATGTAGACGTAAGACAACAGATTGCCTGGAGCTGTTGGAGTGCTGAGGAAATCTAGCTCTCCCAAGGAGGCGTGCAGTGTGTTGCCCTACCCTTAGCATATTGAGAGTGACTGGGAAAGGTTTCCGGGCCTGGATGTTTCTGAGCTTCCCAGTCGAGCATGCCGGTCCTCGGTGTTCTTGCAGGGAATAGGGTGCCCACGAGAGTTACTAGGTGTCTTCATAAGCGTACTAACGTTCAAAGAAAGCAGAACTGCAACTCATGTCTCCAGGAAACTGCTCCACGCTTCGGCTTCAGCAGGGCTCTTCAAGGCTTTACCTTGAGGAAACGACTCACGTCAAGTTTCCTTTGAGCTCTAGAGCGTCTCAGTTGGAGCTCCCACCCAGGCTACGAAAGCACCCTGTTGATTTAGAGAAAACTCGTTCCCTTCCCACAGCCCTGCCTACAGTGACTAGAGACCCGTCCAAAACACTGGTATTTAGGTAGCTTCAAGGCAGCATGAATGGAGCTTTCAAAATGGGAAAGCAAGCCTTGTGCCATCAGGTCTCCGTTTCCAGGGAACAAGCAGCCTACCCCCTTGTGATGTCTACCAAGTAAATATTCCCTCAAACTACACAATGGTCCCTTCCCTGAAGAATGTTTTCTTAGCACGGAGTTCTGCATGTAGCGAACTGCCTCTCCCAAGGAACGCTTTGGTAACGCTATCGGGGCTTAGGCTCTTCTAAAACCCTGCAGTGTAAGAGGAAGAACTGTGCTTTGGTTACAGGAGGAACGCAAGCCGCGTTTCTCCTGTAAGTATGGGGTCTTAAGGTATGACTTTGTAGAAGGAATGCGAAGCAGTTTTGATTTCTCAGTGCCGTTCAGCCTAGGGCATTGAGGCAATTTGCATGACATGCAGGACGTGAGAGAACAGATTACCTGGAGCTGTTGGAGTGCTGAGGAAATGTAGCTCTCCCAAGGAAGAGTGCAGTGTGTTGCCCTACACTTAGCATACACAGAGTGACTGGGAAAGGTATCCGGGCCTGGATGTTTCTTAGCAACCCAGTGGAGCCTGCCGGTACTCGGTGTTCTTGCACGGAATAGGGTGCCCAGGCGAGATCCTAGGTGTCTTGAAAAGCGTACTAATGTTAAAAGAAAGGAGAACTGCAACTCATGTCTCAAGGAAACTTCTCCACGTTCCGCTTCAGCAGGGCTTTTCAAGGCTTTACCTTGAGGAAAGGACTCACGTCAAGTTTCCTTGTAGCTCTAGAGCGTCTCAGGAGGAGCTCCCACCCAGGCTATGAAAGCACCCTGTGGATTTAGAGAAAACTCGTTCCCTTCCCAGAGCCCTGCCTACAGTGACTAGAAACTCGTCCAAAACTCTGGTATTTAGGTAGGTTCAAGGCGGCATGAATGGAGCTTTCAAAATGGGAAAGCAAGCCTTGTGCCATCAGGTCTCCGTTTCCAGGGAACAAGCAACCTACCCCCTTGTGATGTCTACCAAGTAAATATTCCCTCAAACTACACAATGGTCCCTTCCCTGAAGAATGTTTTCTTGGCACGGAGTTCTGCATGTAGCGAACTGCCTCTCCCAAGGAACGCTTTGGTAACGCTATCGGGGCTTAGGCTCTTCTAAAACCCTGCAGTGTAAGAGGAAGAACTGTGCTTTGGTTACAGGAGGAACGCCAGCCGAGTTTCTCCTCTAAGTATGGGGTCTTAAGGTATGACTTTGTAGAAGGAATGCGAAGCAGTTTTGATTTCTCAGTGCCGTTCAGCCTAGGGCATTGAGGCAATTTGCATGACATGCAGGACGTGAGAGAACAGATTACCTGGAGCTGTTGGAGTGCTGAGGAAATGTAGCTCTCCCAAGGAAGAGTGCAGTGTGTTGCCCTACACTTAGCATACACAGAGTGACTGGGAAAGGTATCCGGGCCTGGATGTTTCTTAGCAACCCAGTGGAGCCTGCCGGTACTCGGTGTTCTTGCACGGAATAGGGTGCCCAGGCGAGATCCTAGGTGTCTTGAAAAGCGTAGTAACGTTAAAAGAAAGGAGAACTGCAACTCCTGTCTCAAGGAAACTTCTCCACGTGCCGCTTCAGCAGGGCTCTTCAAGGCTTTACCTTGAGGAAAGGACTCACGTCAAGTTTCCTTGTAGCTCTAGAGCGTCTCAGGAGGAGCTCCCACCCAGGCTATGAAAGCACCCTGTGGATTTAGAGAAAACTCGTTCCCTTCCCAGAGCCCTGCCTACAGTGACTAGAAACTCGTCCAAAACTCTGGTATTTATGTAGGTTCAAGGCGGCATGAATGGAGCTTTCAAAATGGGAAAGCAAGCCTTGTGCCATCAGGTCCCCGTTTCCAGTGAACACGCAGCCTACCTCCTTGTGATTTCTACCAAGTTAATATACACTCTAGAGACACACTGGTCCCTTCCCTGAATAACGTGTTCTTGGCACGGAGTTCTGCATGTAGCGAACTGCCTCTCCCAAGGAATGCTCTAGGTACGCTATAGGGGCTTAGCCTCTTCTAAAACCCTGCAGTGTAAGAGGAAGAACTGTGCTTTGGTTACAGCAGGAACGCAAGCCAACTTTCTCCTGTAAGTATGGGGTCTTAAGGTATGACTTTGTAGAAGGAATGTGAAAGAGTATTGGTTTCTCAGTGCGGCTCAGCCTAGGGCATTGAGGCAGATATGCATGACATGTAGACGTAAGACAACAGATTGCCTGGAGCTGTTGGAGTGCTGAGGAAATCTAGCTCTCCCAAGGAGGCGTGCAGTGTGTTGCCCTACCCTTAGCATATTGAGAGTGACTGGGAAAGGTTTCCGGGCCTGGATGTTTCTGAGCTTCCCAGTCGAGCATGCCGGTCCTCGGTCTTCGTGCAGGGAATAGGGTGCCCACGAGAGTTACTAGGTGTCTTCATAAGCGTACTAACGTTCAAAGAAAGCAGAACTGCAACTCATGTCTCCAGGAAACTGCTCCACGCTTCGGCTTCAGCAGGGCTCTTCAAGGCTTTACCTTGAGGAAACGACTCACGTCAAGTTTCCTTTGAGCTCTAGAGCGTCTCAGTTGGAGCTCCCACCCAGGCTACGAAAGCACCCTGTTGATTTAGAGAAAACTCGTTCCCTTCCCACAGCCCTGCCTACAGTGACTAGAGACCCGTCCAAAACACTGGTATTTAGGTAGCTTCAAGGCAGCATGAATGGAGCTTTCAAAATGGGAAAGCAAGCCTTGTGCCATCAGGTCTCCGTTTCCAGGGAACAAGCAGCCTACCCCCTTGTGATGTCTACCAAGTAAATATTCCCTCAAACTACACAATGGTCCCTTCCCTGAAGAATGTTTTCTTAGCACGGAGTTCTGCATGTAGCGAACTGCCTCTCCCAAGGAACGCTTTGGTAACGCTATCGGGGCTTAGGCTCTTCTAAAACCCTGCAGTGTAAGAGGAAGAACTGTGCTTTGGTTACAGGAGGAACGCAAGCCGCGTTTCTCCTGTAAGTATGGGGTCTTAAGGTATGACTTTGTAGAAGGAATGCGAAGCAGTTTTGATTTCTCAGTGCCGTTCAGCCTAGGGCATTGAGGCAATTTGCATGACATGTAGGACGTGAGAGAACAGATTACCTGGAGCTGTTGGAGTGCTGAGGAAATGTAGCTCTCCCAAGGAAGAGTGCAGTGTGTTGCCCTACACTTAGCATACACAGAGTGACTGGGAAAGGTATCCGGGCCTGGATGTTTCTTAGCAACCCAGTGGAGCCTGCCGGTACTCGGTGTTCTTGCACGGAATAGGGTGCCCAGGCGAGATCCTAGGTGTCTTGAAAAGCGTAGTAACGTTAAAAGAAAGGAGAACTGCAACTCATGTCTCAAGGAAACTTCTCCACGTTCCGCTTCAGCAGGGCTTTTCAAGGCTTTACCTTGAGGAAAGGACTCACGTCAAGTTTCCTTGAGGCTCTAGAGCGTCTCAGGAGGAGCTCCCACCCAGGCTATGAAAGCACCCTGTTGATTTAGGGAAAACTCGTTCCCTTCCCAGAGCCCTGCCTACAGTGACTAGAAACTCGTCCAAAACTCTGGTATTTAGGTAGGTTCAAGGCGGCATGAATGGAGCTTTCAAAATGGGAAAGCAAGCCTTGTGCCATCCGGTCTCCGTTTCCAGTGAGCACGCAGCCTAACCCCTTGTGATGTCTACCAAGTAAATATTCCCTCAAACTACACAATGGTCCCTTCCCTGAAGAATGTTTTCTTGGCACGGAGTTCTGCATGTAGCGAACTGCCTCTCCCAAGGAACGCTTTGGTAACGCTTTCGGTGCTTAGGCTCATCTAAAACCCTGCAGTGTAAGAGGAAGAACTGTGCTTTGGTTACAGGAGGAATGCAAGCCAACTTTCTCCTGTAAGTATGGGGTCTTAAGGTATGACTTTGTAGAAGGAATGTGAAAGAGTATTGGTTACTCAGTGCCGCTCAGCCTAGGGCATTGAGGCAGATATGCATGACATGTAGACGTGAGACAACAGATTGCCTGGAGCTGTTGGAGTGCTGAGGAAATCTAGCTCTCCCAAGGAGGCGTGCAGTGTGTTGCCCTACCCTTAGCATATTGAGAGTGACTGGGAAAGGTTTCCGGGCCTGGATGTTTCTGAGCTTCCCAGTCGAGCATGCCGGTCCTCGGTGTTCTTGCAGGGAATAGGGTGCCCACGAGAGTTACTAGGTGTCTTCATAAGCGTACTAACGTTCAAAGAAAGCAGAACTGCAACTCATGTCTCCAGGAAACTGCTCCACGCTTCGGCTTCAGCAGGGCTCTTCAAGGCTTTACCTTGAGGAAACGACTCACGTCAAGTTTCCTTTGAGCTCTAGAGCTTCTAGGTGGAGCTCCCACCCAGGCTACGAAAGCACCCTGTTGATTTAGAGAAAACTCGTTCCCTTCCCACAGCCCTGCCTACAGTGACTAGAGACCCGTCCAAAACACTGGTATTTAGGTAGCTTCAAGGCAGCATGAATGGAGCTTTCAAAATGGGAAAGCAAGCCTTGTGCCATCAGGTCTCCGTTTCCAGGGAACACGCAGCCTACCCCCTTGTGATGTCTACCAAGTAAATATTCCCTCAAACTACACAATGGTCCCTTCCCTGAAGAATGTTTTCTTGGCACGGAGTTCTGCATGTAGCGAACTGCCTCTCCCAAGGAACGCTTTGGTAACGCTATCGGGGCTTAGGCTCTTCTAAAACCCTGCAGTGTAAGAGGAAGAACTGTGCTTTGGTTACAGCAGGAACGCAAGCCAACTTTCTCCTGTAAGTATGGGTCTTAAGGTATGACTTTGTAGAAGGAATGCGAAGCAGTTTTGATTTCTCAGTGCCGCTCAGCCTAGGGCATTGAGGCAATTTGCATGACATGCAGGACGTGAGAGAACAGATTACCTGGAGCTGTTGGAGTGCTGAGGAAATGTAGCTCTCCCAAGGAAGAGTGCAGTGTGTTGCCCTACACTTAGCATACACAGAGTGACTGGGAAAGGTATCCGGGCCTGGATGTTTCTTAGCAACCCAGTGGAGCCTGCCGGTACTCGGTGTTCTTGCACGGAATAGGGTGCCCAGGCGAGATCCTAGGTGTCTTGAAAAGCGTAGTAACGTTAAAAGAAAGGAGAACTGCAACTCCTGTCTCAAGGAAACTTCTCCACGTGCCGCTTCAGCAGGGCTCTTCAAGGCTTTACCTTGAGGAAAGGACTCACGTCAAGTTTCCTTGTAGCTCTAGAGCGTCTCAGGAGGAGCTCCCACCCAGGCTATGAAAGCACCCTGTGGATTTAGAGAAAACTCGTTCCCTTCCCAGAGCCCTGCCTACAGTGACTAGAAACTCGTCCAAAACTCTGGTATTTATGTAGGTTCAAGGCGGCATGAATGGAGCTTTCAAAATGGGAAAGCAAGCCTTGTGCCATCAGGTCCCCGTTTCCAGTGAACACGCAGCCTACCTCCTTGTGATTTCTACCAAGTTAATATACACTCTAGAGACACACTGGTCCCTTCCCTGAATAACGTGTTCTTGGCACGGAGTTCTGCATGTAGCGAACTGCCTCTCCCAAGGAATGCTCTAGGTACGCTATAGGGGCTTAGCCTCTTCTAAAACCCTGCAGTGTAAGAGGAAGAACTGTGCTTTGGTTACAGCAGGAACGCAAGCCAACTTTCTCCTGTAAGTATGGGGTCTTAAGGTATGACTTTGTAGAAGGAATGTGAAAGAGTATTGGTTTCTCAGTGCGGCTCAGCCTAGGGCATTGAGGCAGATATGCATGACATGTAGACGTAAGACAACAGATTGCCTGGAGCTGTTGGAGTGCTGAGGAAATCTAGCTCTCCCAAGGAGGCGTGCAGTGTGTTGCCCTACCCTTAGCATATTGAGAGTGACTGGGAAAGGTTTCCGGGCCTGGATGTTTCTGAGCTTCCCAGTCGAGCATGCCGGTCCTCGGTCTTCGTGCAGGGAATAGGGTGCCCACGAGAGTTACTAGGTGTCTTCATAAGCGTACTAACGTTCAAAGAAAGCAGAACTGCAACTCATGTCTCCAGGAAACTGCTCCACGCTTCGGCTTCAGCAGGGCTCTTCAAGGCTTTACCTTGAGGAAACGACTCACGTCAAGTTTCCTTTGAGCTCTAGAGCGTCTCAGTTGGAGCTCCCACCCAGGCTACGAAAGCACCCTGTTGATTTAGAGAAAACTCGTTCCCTTCCCACAGCCCTGCCTACAGTGACTAGAGACCCGTCCAAAACACTGGTATTTAGGTAGCTTCAAGGCAGCATGAATGGAGCTTTCAAAATGGGAAAGCAAGCCTTGTGCCATCAGGTCTCCGTTTCCAGGGAACAAGCAGCCTACCCCCTTGTGATGTCTACCAAGTAAATATTCCCTCAAACTACACAATGGTCCCTTCCCTGAAGAATGTTTTCTTAGCACGGAGTTCTGCATGTAGCGAACTGCCTCTCCCAAGGAACGCTTTGGTAACGCTATCGGGGCTTAGGCTCTTCTAAAACCCTGCAGTGTAAGAGGAAGAACTGTGCTTTGGTTACAGGAGGAACGCAAGCCGCGTTTCTCCTGTAAGTATGGGGTCTTAAGGTATGACTTTGTAGAAGGAATGCGAAGCAGTTTTGATTTCTCAGTGCCGTTCAGCCTAGGGCATTGAGGCAATTTGCATGACATGTAGGACGTGAGAGAACAGATTACCTGGAGCTGTTGGAGTGCTGAGGAAATGTAGCTCTCCCAAGGAAGAGTGCAGTGTGTTGCCCTACACTTAGCATACACAGAGTGACTGGGAAAGGTATCCGGGCCTGGATGTTTCTTAGCAACCCAGTGGAGCCTGCCGGTACTCGGTGTTCTTGCACGGAATAGGGTGCCCAGGCGAGATCCTAGGTGTCTTGAAAAGCGTAGTAACGTTAAAAGAAAGGAGAACTGCAACTCATGTCTCAAGGAAACTTCTCCACGTTCCGCTTCAGCAGGGCTTTTCAAGGCTTTACCTTGAGGAAAGGACTCACGTCAAGTTTCCTTGAGGCTCTAGAGCGTCTCAGGAGGAGCTCCCACCCAGGCTATGAAAGCACCCTGTTGATTTAGGGAAAACTCGTTCCCTTCCCAGAGCCCTGCCTACAGTGACTAGAAACTCGTCCAAAACTCTGGTATTTAGGTAGGTTCAAGGCGGCATGAATGGAGCTTTCAAAATGGGAAAGCAAGCCTTGTGCCATCCGGTCTCCGTTTCCAGTGAGCACGCAGCCTACCCCCTTGTGATGTCTACCAAGTAAATATTCCCTCAAACTACACAATGGTCCCTTCCCTGAAGAATGTTTTCTTGGCACGGAGTTCTGCATGTAGCGAACTGCCTCTCCCAAGGAACGCTTTGGTAACGCTTTCGGTGCTTAGGCTCATCTAAAACCCTGCAGTGTAAGAGGAAGAACTGTGCTTTGGTTACAGGAGGAATGCAAGCCAACTTTCTCCTGTAAGTATGGGGTCTTAAGGTATGACTTTGTAGAAGGAATGTGAAAGAGTATTGGTTACTCAGTGCCGCTCAGCCTAGGGCATTGAGGCAGATATGCATGACATGTAGACGTGAGACAACAGATTGCCTGGAGCTGTTGGAGTGCTGAGGAAATCTAGCTCTCCCAAGGAGGCGTGCAGTGTGTTGCCCTACCCTTAGCATATTGAGAGTGACTGGGAAAGGTTTCCGGGCCTGGATGTTTCTGAGCTTCCCAGTCGAGCATGCCGGTCCTCGGTGTTCTTGCAGGGAATAGGGTGCCCACGAGAGTTACTAGGTGTCTTCATAAGCGTACTAACGTTCAAAGAAAGCAGAACTGCAACTCATGTCTCCAGGAAACTGCTCCACGCTTCGGCTTCAGCAGGGCTCTTCAAGGCTTTACCTTGAGGAAACGACTCACGTCAAGTTTCCTTTGAGCTCTAGAGCTTCTAGGTGGAGCTCCCACCCAGGCTACGAAAGCACCCTGTTGATTTAGAGAAAACTCGTTCCCTTCCCACAGCCCTGCCTACAGTGACTAGAGACCCGTCCAAAACACTGGTATTTAGGTAGCTTCAAGGCAGCATGAATGGAGCTTTCAAAATGGGAAAGCAAGCCTTGTGCCATCAGGTCTCCATTTCCAGGGAACACGCAGCCTACCCCCTTGTGATGTCTACCAAGTAAATATTCCCTCAAACTACACAATGGTCCCTTCCCTGAAGAATGTTTTCTTGGCACGGAGTTCTGCATGTAGCGAACTGCCTCTCCCAAGGAACGCTTTGGTAACGCTATCGGGGCTTAGGCTCTTCTAAAACCCTGCAGTGTAAGAGGAAGAACTGTGCTTTGGTTACAGCAGGAACGCAAGCCAACTTTCTCCTGTAAGTATGGGGTCTTAAGGTATGACTTTGTAGAAGGAATGCGAAGCAGTTTTGATTTCTCAGTGCCGCTCAGC
Source organism: Eubalaena glacialis (assembly GCF_028564815.1). Classification (NCBI taxonomy): domain Eukaryota; kingdom Metazoa; phylum Chordata; class Mammalia; order Artiodactyla; family Balaenidae; genus Eubalaena; species Eubalaena glacialis. The sequence continues at coordinate 159,989,949 of NC_083719.1, read as the reverse complement.
CTAGGGCATTGAGGCAATTTGCATGACATGTAGGACGTGAGAGAACAGATTACCTGGAGCTGTTGGAGTGCTGAGGAAATGTAGCTCTCCAAGGAAGAGTGCAGTGTGTTGCCCTACACTTAGCATACACAGAGTGACTGGGAAAGGTATCGGGGCCTGGATGTTTCTTAGCAACCCAGTGGAGCCTGCCGGTACTCGGTGTTCTTGCACGGAATAGGGTGCCCAGGCGAGATCCTAGGTGTCTTGAAAAGCGTAGTAACGTTAAAAGAAAGGAGAACTGCAACTCCTGTCTCAAGGAAACTTCTCCACGTTCCGCTTCAGCAGGGCTCTTCAAGGCTTTACCTTGAGGAAAGGACTCACGTCAAGTTTCCTTGTAGCTCTAGAGCGTCTCAGGAGGAGCTCCCACCCAGGCTATGAAAGCACCCTGTGGATTTCGAGAAAACTCGTTCCCTTCCCAGAGCCCTGCCTACAGTGACTAGAAACTCGTCCAAAACACTGGTATTTATGTAGGTTCAAGGCGGCATGAATGGAGCTTTCAAAATGGGAAAGCAAGCCTTGTGCCATCAGGTCCCCGTTTCCAGTGAACACGCAGCCTACCCCCTTGTGATGTCTACCAAGTAAATATTCCCTCAAACTACACAATGGTCCCTTCCCTGAAGAACGTTTTCTTGGCACGGAGTTCTGCATGTAGCGAACTGCCTCTCCCAAGGAATGCTCTAGGTACGCTATAGGGGCTTAGCCTCTTCTAAAACCCTGCAGTGTAAGAGGAAGAACTGTGCTTTGGTTACAGCAGGAACGCAAGCCAACTTTCTCCTGTAAGTATGGGGTCTTAAGGTATGACTTTGTAGAAGGAATGTGAAACAGTATTGGTTACTCAGTGCCGCTCAGCCTAGGGCATTGAGGCAGATATGCATGACATGTAGACGTGAGACAACAGATTGCCTGGAGCTGTTGGAGTGCTGAGGAAATCTAGCTCTCCCAAGGAGGCGTGCAGTGTGTTGCCCTACCCTTAGCATATTGAGAGTGACTGGGAAAGGTTTCCGGGCCTGGATGTTTCTGAGCTTCCCAGTCGAGCATGCCGGTCCTCGGTGTTCTTGCAGGGAATAGGGTGCCCACGAGAGTTACTAGGTGTCTTCATAAGCGTACTAACGTTCAAAGAAAGCAGAACTGCAACTCATGTCTCCAGGAAACTGCTCCACGCTTCGGCTTCAGCAGGGCTCTTCAAGGCTTTACCTTGAGGAAACGACTCACGTCAAGTTTCCTTTGAGCTCTAGAGCTTCTAGGTGGAGCTCCCACCCAGGCTACGAAAGCACCCTGTTGATTTAGAGAAAACTCGTTCCCTTCCCACAGCCCTGCCTACAGTGACTAGAGACCCGTCCAAAACACTGGTATTTAGGTAGCTTCAAGGCAGCATGAATGGAGCTTTCAAAATGGGAAAGCAAGCCTTGTGCCATCAGGTCTCCGTTTCCAGGGAACACGCAGCCTACCCCCTTGTGATGTCTACCAAGTAAATATTCCCTCAAACTACACAATGGTCCCTTCCCTGAAGAATGTTTTCTTGGCACGGAGTTCTGCATGTAGCGAACTGCCTCTCCCAAGGAACGCTTTGGTAACGCTATCGGGGCTTAGGCTCTTCTAAAACCCTGCAGTGTAAGAGGAAGAACTGTGCTTTGGTTACAGCAGGAACGCAAGCCAACTTTCTCCTGTAAGTATGGGGTCTTAAGGTATGACTTTGTAGAAGGAATGCGAAGCAGTTTTGATTTCTCAGTGCCGCTCAGCCTAGGGCATTGAGGCAATTTGCATGACATGTAGGACGTGAGAGAACAGATTACCTGGAGCTGTTGGAGTGCTGAGGAAATGTAGCTCTCCCAAGGAAGAGTGCAGTGTGTTGCCCTACACTTAGCATACACAGAGTGACTGGGAAAGGTATCGGGGCCTGGATGTTTCTTAGCAACCCAGTGGAGCCTGCCGGTACTCGGTGTTCTTGCACGGAATAGGGTGCCCAGGCGAGATCCTAGGTGTCTTGAAAAGCGTACTAATGTTAAAAGAAAGGAGAACTGCAACTCATGTCTCAAGGAAACTTCTCCACGTTCCGCTTCAGCAGGGCTTTTCAAGGCTTTACCTTGAGGAAAGGACTCACGTCAAGTTTCCTTGAGGCTCTAGAGCGTCTCAGGAGGAGCTCCCACCCAGGCTATGAAAGCACCCTGTTGATTTAGAGAAAACTCGTTCCCTTCCCAGAGCCCTGCCTACAGTGACTAGAAACTCGTCCAAAACTCTGGTATTTAGGTAGGTTCAAGGCGGCATGAATGGAGCTTTCAAAATGGGAAAGCAAGCCTTGTGCCATCCGGTCTCCGTTTCCAGTGAGCACGCAGCCTACCCCCTTGTGATGTCTACCAAGTAAATATTCCCTCGAACTACACAATGGTCCCTTCCCTGAAGAATGTTTTCTTGGCACGGAGTTCTGCATGTAGCGAACTGCCTCTCCCAAGGAACGCTTTGGTAACGCTTTCGGTGCTTAGGCTCATCTAAAACCCTGCAGTGTAAGAGGAAGAACTGTGCTTTGGTTACAGGAGGAATGCAAGCCAACTTCTCCTGTAAGTATGGGGTCTTAAGGTATGACTTTGTAGAAGGAATGTGAAAGAGTATTGGTTACTCAGTGCCGCTCAGCCTAGGGCACTGAGAGAGATATGCATGACATGTAGACGTGAGACAACAGATTGCCTGGAGCTGTTGGAGTGCTGAGGAAATCTAGCTCTCCCAAGGAGGCGTGCAGTGTGTTGCCCTACCCTTAGCATATTGAGAGTGACTGGGAAAGGTTTCTGGGCCTGGATGTTTCTGAGCTTCCCAGTCGAGCATGCCGGTCCTCGGTGTTCTTGCAGGGAATAGGGTGCCCACGAGAGTTACTAGGTGTCTTCATAAGCGTACTAACGTTCAAAGAAAGCAGAACTGCAACTCATGTCTCCAGGAAACTGCTCCACGCTTCGGCTTCAGCAGGGCTCTTCAAGGCTTTACCTTGAGGAAACGACTCACGTCAAGTTTCCTTTGAGCTCTAGAGCTTCTAGGTGGAGCTCCCACCCAGGCTACGAAAGCACCCTGTTGATTTAGAGAAAACTCGTTCCCTTCCCAGAGCCCTGCCTACAGTGACTAGAGACCCGTCCAAAACACTGGTATTTAGGTAGCTTCAAGGCAGCATGAATGGAGCTTTCAAAATGGGAAAGCAAGCCTTGTGCCATCAGGTCTCCGTTTCCAGGGAACACGCAGCCTACCCCCTTGTGATGTCTACCAAGTAAATATTCCCTCAAACTACACAATGGTCCCTTCCCTGAAGAATGTTTTCTTGGCACGGAGTTCTGCATGTAGCGAACTGCCTCTCCCAAGGAACGCTTTGGTAACGCTATCGGGGCTTAGGCTCTTCTAAAACCCTGCAGTGTAAGAGGAAGAACTGTGCTTTGGTTACAGCAGGAACGCAAGCCAACTTTCTCCTGTAAGTATGGGGTCTTAAGGTATGACTTTGTAGAAGGAATGTGAAAGAGTATTGGTTTCTCAGTGCCGCTCAGCCTAGGGCACTGAGAGAGATATGCATGACATGTAGACGTGAGACAACAGATTGCCTGGAGCTGTTGGAGTGCTGAGGAAATCTAGCTCTTCCAAGGAGGCGTGTAGTGTGTTGCCTTACACTTAGCATATTGAGAGTGACTGGGAAAGGTTTCCGGGCCTGGATGTTTCTTAGCAACCCAGTGGAGCCTGCCGGTACTCGGTGTTCTTGCACGGAATAGGGTGCCCAGGCGAGATCCTAGGTGTCTTGAAAAGCGTAGTAACGTTAAAAGAAAGGAGAACTGCAACTCATGTCTCAAGGAAACTTCTCCACGTGCCGCTTCAGCAGGGCTCTTCAAGGCTTTACCTTGAGGAAAGGACTCACGTCAAGTTTCCTTGTAGCTCTAGAGCGTCTCAGGAGGAGCTCCCACCCAGGCTATGAAAGCACCCTGTTGATTTCGAGAAAACTCGTTCCCTTCCCAGAGCCCTGCCTACAGTGACTAGAAACTCGTCCAAAACACTGGTATTTAGGTAGGTTCAAGGCGGCATGAATGGAGCTTTCAAAATGGGAAAGCAAGCCTTGTGCCATCAGGTCCCCGTTTCCAGTGAACACGCAGCCTACCTCCTTGTGATTTCTACCAAGTTAATATACACTCTAGAGACACACTGGTCCCTTCCCTGAATAACGTGTTCTTGGCACGGAGTTCTGCATGTAGCGAACTGCCTCTCCCAAGGAATGCTCTAGGTACGCTATAGGGGCTTAGCCTCTTCTAAAACCCTGCAGTGTAAGAGGAAGAACTGTGCTTTGGTTACAGCAGGAACGCAAGCCAACTTTCTCCTGTAAGTATGGGGTCTTAAGGTATGACTTTGTAGAAGGAATGTGAAAGAGTATTGGTTTCTCAGTGCGGCTCAGCCTAGGGCATTGAGGCAGATATGCATGACATGTAGACGTAAGACAACAGATTGCCTGGAGCTGTTGGAGTGCTGAGGAAATCTAGCTCTCCCAAGGAGGCGTGCAGTGTGTTGCCCTACCCTTAGCATATTGAGAGTGACTGGGAAAGGTTTCCGGGCCTGGATGTTTCTGAGCTTCCCAGTCGAGCATGCCGGTCCTCGGTCTTCGTGCAGGGAATAGGGTGCCCACGAGAGTTACTAGGTGTCTTCATAAGCGTACTAACGTTCAAAGAAAGCAGAACTGCAACTCATGTCTCCAGGAAACTGCTCCACGCTTCGGCTTCAGCAGGGCTCTTCAAGGCTTTACCTTGAGGAAACGACTCACGTCAAGTTTCCTTTGAGCTCTAGAGCGTCTCAGTTGGAGCTCCCACCCAGGCTACGAAAGCACCCTGTTGATTTAGAGAAAACTCGTTCCCTTCCCACAGCCCTGCCTACAGTGACTAGAGACCCGTCCAAAACACTGGTATTTAGGTAGCTTCAAGGCAGCATGAATGGAGCTTTCAAAATGGGAAAGCAAGCCTTGTGCCATCAGGTCTCCGTTTCCAGGGAACACGCAGCCTACCCCCTTGTGATGTCTACCAAGTAAATATTCCCTCAAACTACACAATGGTCCCTTCCCTGAAGAATGTTTTCTTGGCACGGAGTTCTGCATGTAGCGAACTGCCTCTCCCAAGGAACGCTTTGGTAACGCTATCGGGGCTTAGGCTCTTCTAAAACCCTGCAGTGTAAGAGGAAGAACTGTGCTTTGGTTACAGGAGGAACGCCAGCCGAGTTTCTCCTCTAAGTATGGGGTCTTAAGGTATGACTTTGTAGAAGGAATGCGAAGCAGTTTTGATTTCTCAGTGCCGTTCAGCCTAGGGCATTGAGGCAATTTGCATGACATGCAGGACGTGAGAGAACAGATTACCTGGAGCTGTTGGAGTGCTGAGGAAATGTAGCTCTCCCAAGGAAGAGTGCAGTGTGTTGCCCTACACTTAGCATACACAGAGTGACTGGGAAAGGTATCCGGGCCTGGATGTTTCTTAGCAACCCAGTGGAGCCTGCCGGTACTCGGTGTTCTTGCACGGAATAGGGTGCCCAGGCGAGATCCTAGGTGTCTTGAAAAGCGTACTAATGTTAAAAGAAAGGAGAACTGCAACTCATGTCTCAAGGAAACTTCTCCACGTTCCGCTTCAGCAGGGCTTTTCAAGGCTTTACCTTGAGGAAAGGACTCACGTCAAGTTTCCTTGAGGCTCTAGAGCGTCTCAGGAGGAGCTCCCACCCAGGCTATGAAAGCACCCTGTTGATTTAGAGAAAACTCGTTCCCTTCCCAGAGCCCTGCCTACAGTGACTAGAAACTCGTCCAAAACTCTGGTATTTAGGTAGGTTCAAGGCGGCATGAATGGAGCTTTCAAAATGGGAAAGCAAGCCTTGTGCCATCCGGTCTCCGTTTCCAGTGAGCACGCAGCCTACCCCCTTGTGATGTCTACCAAGTAAATATTCCCTCGAACTACACAATGGTCCCTTCCCTGAAGAATGTTTTCTTGGCACGGAGTTCTGCATGTAGCGAACTGCCTCTCCCAAGGAACGCTTTGGTAACGCTTTCGGTGCTTAGGCTCATCTAAAACCCTGCAGTGTAAGAGGAAGAACTGTGCTTTGGTTACAGGAGGAATGCAAGCCAACTTCTCCTGTAAGTATGGGGTCTTAAGGTATGACTTTGTAGAAGGAATGTGAAAGAGTATTGGTTACTCAGTGCCGCTCAGCCTAGGGCACTGAGAGAGATATGCATGACATGTAGACGTGAGACAACAGATTGCCTGGAGCTGTTGGAGTGCTGAGGAAATCTAGCTCTCCCAAGGAGGCGTGCAGTGTGTTGCCCTACCCTTAGCATATTGAGAGTGACTGGGAAAGGTTTCTGGGCCTGGATGTTTCTGAGCTTCCCAGTCGAGCATGCCGGTCCTCGGTGTTCTTGCAGGGAATAGGGTGCCCACGAGAGTTACTAGGTGTCTTCATAAGCGTACTAACGTTCAAAGAAAGCAGAACTGCAACTCATGTCTCCAGGAAACTGCTCCACGCTTCGGCTTCAGCAGGGCTCTTCAAGGCTTTACCTTGAGGAAACGACTCACGTCAAGTTTCCTTTGAGCTCTAGAGCTTCTAGGTGGAGCTCCCACCCAGGCTACGAAAGCACCCTGTTGATTTAGAGAAAACTCGTTCCCTTCCCAGAGCCCTGCCTACAGTGACTAGAGACCCGTCCAAAACACTGGTATTTAGGTAGCTTCAAGGCAGCATGAATGGAGCTTTCAAAATGGGAAAGCAAGCCTTGTGCCATCAGGTCTCCGTTTCCAGGGAACACGCAGCCTACCCCCTTGTGATGTCTACCAAGTAAATATTCCCTCAAACTACACAATGGTCCCTTCCCTGAAGAATGTTTTCTTGGCACGGAGTTCTGCATGTAGCGAACTGCCTCTCCCAAGGAACGCTTTGGTAACGCTATCGGGGCTTAGGCTCTTCTAAAACCCTGCAGTGTAAGAGGAAGAACTGTGCTTTGGTTACAGCAGGAACGCAAGCCAACTTTCTCCTGTAAGTATGGGGTCTTAAGGTATGACTTTGTAGAAGGAATGTGAAAGAGTATTGGTTTCTCAGTGCCGCTCAGCCTAGGGCACTGAGAGAGATATGCATGACATGTAGACGTGAGACAACAGATTGCCTGGAGCTGTTGGAGTGCTGAGGAAATCTAGCTCTTCCAAGGAGGCGTGTAGTGTGTTGCCTTACACTTAGCATATTGAGAGTGACTGGGAAAGGTTTCCGGGCCTGGATGTTTCTTAGCAACCCAGTGGAGCCTGCCGGTACTCGGTGTTCTTGCACGGAATAGGGTGCCCAGGCGAGATCCTAGGTGTCTTGAAAAGCGTAGTAACGTTAAAAGAAAGGAGAACTGCAACTCATGTCTCAAGGAAACTTCTCCACGTGCCGCTTCAGCAGGGCTCTTCAAGGCTTTACCTTGAGGAAAGGACTCACGTCAAGTTTCCTTGTAGCTCTAGAGCGTCTCAGGAGGAGCTCCCACCCAGGCTATGAAAGCACCCTGTTGATTTCGAGAAAACTCGTTCCCTTCCCAGAGCCCTGCCTACAGTGACTAGAAACTCGTCCAAAACACTGGTATTTAGGTAGGTTCAAGGCGGCATGAATGGAGCTTTCAAAATGGGAAAGCAAGCCTTGTGCCATCAGGTCCCCGTTTCCAGTGAACACGCAGCCTACCTCCTTGTGATTTCTACCAAGTTAATATACACTCTAGAGACACACTGGTCCCTTCCCTGAATAACGTGTTCTTGGCACGGAGTTCTGCATGTAGCGAACTGCCTCTCCCAAGGAATGCTCTAGGTACGCTATAGGGGCTTAGCCTCTTCTAAAACCCTGCAGTGTAAGAGGAAGAACTGTGCTTTGGTTACAGCAGGAACGCAAGCCAACTTTCTCCTGTAAGTATGGGGTCTTAAGGTATGACTTTGTAGAAGGAATGTGAAAGAGTATTGGTTTCTCAGTGCGGCTCAGCCTAGGGCATTGAGGCAGATATGCATGACATGTAGACGTAAGACAACAGATTGCCTGGAGCTGTTGGAGTGCTGAGGAAATCTAGCTCTCCCAAGGAGGCGTGCAGTGTGTTGCCCTACCCTTAGCATATTGAGAGTGACTGGGAAAGGTTTCCGGGCCTGGATGTTTCTGAGCTTCCCAGTCGAGCATGCCGGTCCTCGGTCTTCGTGCAGGGAATAGGGTGCCCACGAGAGTAACTAGATGTCTTCATAAGCGTACTAACGTTCAAAGAAAGCAGAACTGCAACTCATGTCTCCAGGAAACTGCTCCACGCTTCGGCTTCAGCAGGGCTCTTCAAGGCTTTACCTTGAGGAAACGACTCACGTCAAGTTTCCTTTGAGCTCTAGAGCGTCTCAGTTGGAGCTCCACCCAGGCTACGAAAGCACCCTGTTGATTTAGAGAAAACTCGTTCCCTTCCCAGAGCCCTGCCTACAGTGACTAGAGACCCGTCCAAAACACTGGTATTTAGGTAGCTTCAAGGCAGCATGAATGGAGCTTTCAAAATGGGAAAGCAAGCCTTGTGCCATCAGGTCTCCGTTTCCAGGGAACACGCAGCCTACCCCCTTGTGATGTCTACCAAGTAAATATTCCCTCAAACTACACAATGGTCCCTTCCCTGAAGAATGTTTTCTTGGCACGGAGTTCTGCATGTAGCGAACTGCCTCTCCCAAGGAACGCTTTGGTAACGCTATCGGGGCTTAGGCTCTTCTAAAACCCTGCAGTGTAAGAGGAAGAACTGTGCTTTGGTTACAGCAGGAACGCAAGCCAACTTTCTCCTGTAAGTATGGGGTCTTAAGGTATGACTTTGTAGAAGGAATGTGAAAGAGTATTGGTTTCTCAGTGCCGCTCAGCCTAGGGCACTGAGAGAGATATGCATGACATGTAGACGTGAGACAACAGATTGCCTGGAGCTGTTGGAGTGCTGAGGAAATCTAGCTCTTCCAAGGAGGCGTGTAGTGTGTTGCCTTACACTTAGCATATTGAGAGTGACTGGGAAAGGTTTCCGGGCCTGGATGTTTCTTAGCAACCCAGTGGAGCCTGCCGGTACTCGGTGTTCTTGCACGGAATAGGGTGCCCAGGCGAGATCCTAGGTGTCTTGAAAAGCGTAGTAACGTTAAAAGAAAGGAGAACTGCAACTCATGTCTCAAGGAAACTTCTCCACGTGCCGCTTCAGCAGGGCTCTTCAAGGCTTTACCTTGAGGAAAGGACTCACGTCAAGTTTCCTTGTAGCTCTAGAGCGTCTCAGGAGGAGCTCCCACCCAGGCTATGAAAGCACCCTGTTGATTTCGAGAAAACTCGTTCCCTTCCCAGAGCCCTGCCTACAGTGACTAGAAACTCGTCCAAAACACTGGTATTTAGGTAGGTTCAAGGCGGCATGAATGGAGCTTTCAAAATGGGAAAGCAAGCCTTGTGCCATCAGGTCCCCGTTTCCAGTGAACACGCAGCCTACCTCCTTGTGATTTCTACCAAGTTAATATACACTCTAGAGACACACTGGTCCCTTCCCTGAATAACGTGTTCTTGGCACGGAGTTCTGCATGTAGCGAACTGCCTCTCCCAAGGAATGCTCTAGGTACGCTATAGGGGCTTAGCCTCTTCTAAAACCCTGCAGTGTAAGAGGAAGAACTGTGCTTTGGTTACAGCAGGAACGCAAGCCAACTTTCTCCTGTAAGTATGGGGTCTTAAGGTATGACTTTGTAGAAGGAATGTGAAAGAGTATTGGTTTCTCAGTGCGGCTCAGCCTAGGGCATTGAGGCAGATATGCATGACATGTAGACGTAAGACAACAGATTGCCTGGAGCTGTTGGAGTGCTGAGGAAATCTAGCTCTCCCAAGGAGGCGTGCAGTGTGTTGCCCTACCCTTAGCATATTGAGAGTGACTGGGAAAGGTTTCCGGGCCTGGATGTTTCTGAGCTTCCCAGTCGAGCATGCCGGTCCTCGGTGTTCTTGCAGGGAATAGGGTGCCCACGAGAGTTACTAGGTGTCTTCATAAGCGTACTAACGTTCAAAGAAAGCAGAACTGCAACTCATGTCTCCAGGAAACTGCTCCACGCTTCGGCTTCAGCAGGGCTCTTCAAGGCTTTACCTTGAGGAAACGACTCACGTCAAGTTTCCTTTGAGCTCTAGAGCGTCTCAGTTGGAGCTCCCACCCAGGCTACGAAAGCACCCTGTTGATTTAGAGAAAACTCGTTCCCTTCCCACAGCCCTGCCTACAGTGACTAGAGACCCGTCCAAAACACTGGTATTTAGGTAGCTTCAAGGCGGCATGAATGGAGCTTTCAAAATGGGAAAGCAAGCCTTGTGCCATCAGGTCTCCGTTTCTAGGGAACAAGCAGCCTACCCCCTTGTGATGTCTACCAAGTAAATATTCCCTCGAACTACACAATGGTCCCTTCCCTGAAGAATGTTTTCTTGGCACGGAGTTCTGCATGTAGCGAACTGCCTCTCCCAAGGAACGCTTTGGTAACGCTATCGGGGCTTAGGCTCTTCTAAAACCCTGCAGTGTAAGAGGAAGAACTGTGCTTTGGTTACAGGAGGAACGCCAGCCGAGTTTCTCCTCTAAGTATGGGGTCTTAAGGTATGACTTTGTAGAAGGAATGCGAAGCAGTTTTGATTTCTCAGTGCCGTTCAGCCTAGGGCATTGAGGCAATTTGCATGACATGCAGGACGTGAGAGAACAGATTACCTGGAGCTGTTGGAGTGCTGAGGAAATGTAGCTCTCCCAAGGAAGAGTGCAGTGTGTTGCCCTACACTTAGCATACACAGAGTGACTGGGAAAGGTATCCGGGCCTGGATGTTTCTTAGCAACCCAGTGGAGCCTGCCGGTACTCGGTGTTCTTGCACGGAATAGGGTGCCCAGGCGAGATCCTAGGTGTCTTGAAAAGCGTACTAATGTTAAAAGAAAGGAGAACTGCAACTCATGTCTCAAGGAAACTTCTCCACGTTCCGCTTCAGCAGGGCTTTTCAAGGCTTTACCTTGAGGAAAGGACTCACGTCAAGTTTCCTTGAGGCTCTAGAGCGTCTCAGGAGGAGCTCCCACCCAGGCTATGAAAGCACCCTGTTGATTTCGAGAAAACTCGTTCCCTTCCCAGAGCCCTGCCTACAGTGACTAGAAACTCGTCCAAAACTCTGGTATTTAGGTAGGTTCAAGGCGGCATGAATGGAGCTTTCAAAATGGGAAAGCAAGCCTTGTGCCATCAGGTCCCCGTTTCCAGTGAACACGCAGCCTACCTCCTTGTGATTTCTACCAAGTTAATATACACTCTAGAGACACACTGGTCCCTTCCCTGAATAACGTGTTCTTGGCACGGAGTTCTGCATGTAGCGAACTGCCTCTCCTAAGGAATGCTCTAGGTACGCTATAGGGGCTTAGCCTCTTCTAAAACCCTGCAGTGTAAGAGGAAGAACTGTGCTTTGGTTACAGCAGGAACGCAAGCCAACTTTCTCCTGTAAGTATGGGGTCTTAAGGTATGACTTTGTAGAAGGAATGTGAAAGAGTATTGGTTTCTCAGTGCGGCTCAGCCTAGGGCATTGAGGCAGATATGCATGACATGTAGACGTAAGACAACAGATTGCCTGGAGCTGTTGGAGTGCTGAGGAAATCTAGCTCTCCCAAGGAGGCGTGCAGTGTGTTGCCCTACCCTTAGCATATTGAGAGTGACTGGGAAAGGTTTCCGGGCCTGGATGTTTCTGAGCTTCCCAGTCGAGCATGCCGGTCCTCGGTCTTCGTGCAGGGAATAGGGTGCCCACGAGAGTTACTAGGTGTCTTCATAAGCGTACTAACGTTCAAAGAAAGCAGAACTGCAACTCATGTCTCCAGGAAACTGCTCCACGCTTCGGCTTCAGCAGGGCTCTTCAAGGCTTTACCTTGAGGAAACGACTCACGTCCAGTTTCCTTTGAGCTCTAGAGCGTCTCAGTTGGAGCTCCCACCCAGGCTACGAAAGCACCCTGTTGATTTAGAGAAAACTCGTTCCCTTCCCACAGCCCTGCCTACAGTGACTAGAGACCCGTCCAAAACACTGGTATTTAGGTAGCTTCAAGGCAGCATGAATGGAGCTTTCAAAATGGGAAAGCAAGCCTTGTGCCATCAGGTCTCCATTTCCAGGGAACACGCAGCCTACCCCCTTGTGATGTCTACCAAGTAAATATTCCCTCAAACTACACAATGGTCCCTTCCCTGAAGAATGTTTTCTTGGCACGGAGTTCTGCATGTAGCGAACTGCCTCTCCCAAGGAACGCTTTGGTAACGCTATCGGGGCTTAGGCTCTTCTAAAACCCTGCAGTGTAAGAGGAAGAACTGTGCTTTGGTTACAGCAGGAACGCAAGGCAACTTTCTCCTGTAAGTATGGGGTCTTAAGGTATGACTTTGTAGAAGGAATGTGAAAGAGTATTGGTTTCTCAGTGCCGCTCAGCCTAGGGCACTGAGAGAGATATGCATGACATGTAGACGTGAGACAACAGATTGCCTGGAGCTGTTGGAGTGCTGAGGAAATCTAGCTCTTCCAAGGAGGCGTGTAGTGTGTTGCCTTACACTTAGCATATTGAGAGTGACTGGGAAAGGTTTCCGGGCCTGGATGTTTCTTAGCAACCCAGTGGAGCCTGCCGGTACTCGGTGTTCTTGCACGGAATAGGGTGCCCAGGCGAGATCCTAGGTGTCTTGAAAAGCGTAGTAACGTTAAAAGAAAGGAGAACTGCAACTCATGTCTCAAGGAAACTTCTCCACGTGCCGCTTCAGCAGGGCTCTTCAAGGCTTTACCTTGAGGAAAGGACTCACGTCAAGTTTCCTTGTAGCTCTAGAGCGTCTCAGGAGGAGCTCCCACCCAGGCTATGAAAGCACCCTGTTGATTTCGAGAAAACTCGTTCCCTTCCCAGAGCCCTGCCTACAGTGACTAGAAACTCGTCCAAAACACTGGTATTTAGGTAGGTTCAAGGCGGCATGAATGGAGCTTTCAAAATGGGAAAGCAAGCCTTGTGCCATCAGGTCCCCGTTTCCAGTGAACACGCAGCCTACCTCCTTGTGATTTCTACCAAGTTAATATACACTCTAGAGACACACTGGTCCCTTCCCTGAATAACGTGTTCTTGGCACGGAGTTCTGCATGTAGCGAACTGCCTCTCCCAAGGAATGCTCTAGGTACGCTATAGGGGCTTAGCCTCTTCTAAAACCCTGCAGTGTAAGAGGAAGAACTGTGCTTTGGTTACAGCAGGAACGCAAGCCAACTTTCTCCTGTAAGTATGGGGTCTTAAGGTATGACTTTGTAGAAGGAATGTGAAAGAGTATTGGTTTCTCAGTGCGGCTCAGCCTAGGGCATTGAGGCAGATATGCATGACATGTAGACGTAAGACAACAGATTGCCTGGAGCTGTTGGAGTGCTGAGGAAATCTAGCTCTCCCAAGGAGGCGTGCAGTGTGTTGCCCTACCCTTAGCATATTGAGAGTGACTGGGAAAGGTTTCCGGGCCTGGATGTTTCTGAGCTTCCCAGTCGAGCATGCCGGTCCTCGGTCTTCGTGCAGGGAATAGGGTGCCCACGAGAGTTACTAGGTGTCTTCATAAGCGTACTAACGTTCAAAGAAAGCAGAACTGCAACTCATGTCTCCAGGAAACTGCTCCACGCTTCGGCTTCAGCAGGGCTCTTCAAGGCTTTACCTTGAGGAAACGACTCACGTCAAGTTTCCTTTGAGCTCTAGAGCGTCTCAGTTGGAGCTCCCACCCAGGCTACGAAAGCACCCTGTTGATTTAGAGAAAACTCGTTCCCTTCCCACAGCCCTGCCTACAGTGACTAGAGACCCGTCCAAAACACTGGTATTTAGGTAGCTTCAAGGCAGCATGAATGGAGCTTTCAAAATGGGAAAGCAAGCCTTGTGCCATCAGGTCTCCGTTTCCAGGGAACACGCAGCCTACCCCCTTGTGATGTCTACCAAGTAAATATTCCCTCAAACTACACAATGGTCCCTTCCCTGAAGAATGTTTTCTTGGCACGGAGTTCTGCATGTAGCGAACTGCCTCTCCCAAGGAACGCTTTGGTAACGCTATCGGGGCTTAGGCTCTTCTAAAACCCTGCAGTGTAAGAGGAAGAACTGTGCTTTGGTTACAGCAGGAACGCAAGCCAACTTTCTCCTGTAAGTATGGGGTCTTAAGGTATGACTTTGTAGAAGGAATGTGAAAGAGTATTGGTTTCTCAGTGCGGCTCAGCCTAGGGCATTGAGGCAGATATGCATGACATGTAGACGTAAGACAACAGATTGCCTGGAGCTGTTGGAGTGCTGAGGAAATCTAGCTCTCCCAAGGAGGCGTGCAGTGTGTTGCCCTACCCTTAGCATATTGAGAGTGACTGGGAAAGGTTTCCGGGCCTGGATGTTTCTGAGCTTCCCAGTCGAGCATGCCGGTCCTCGGTCTTCGTGCAGGGAATAGGGTGCCCACGAGAGTTACTAGGTGTCTTCATAAGCGTACTAACGTTCAAAGAAAGCAGAACTGCAACTCATGTCTCCAGGAAACTGCTCCACGCTTCGGCTTCAGCAGGGCTCTTCAAGGCTTTACCTTGAGGAAACGACTCACGTCAAGTTTCCTTTGAGCTCTAGAGCGTCTCAGTTGGAGCTCCCACCCAGGCTACGAAAGCACCCTGTTGATTTAGAGAAAACTCGTTCCCTTCCCACAGCCCTGCCTACAGTGACTAGAGACCCGTCCAAAACACTGGTATTTAGGTAGCTTCAAGGCAGCATGAATGGAGCTTTCAAAATGGGAAAGCAAGCCTTGTGCCATCAGGTCTCCGTTTCCAGGGAACACGCAGCCTACCCCCTTGTGATGTCTACCAAGTAAATATTCCCTCAAACTACACAATGGTCCCTTCCCTGAAGAATGTTTTCTTGGCACGGAGTTCTGCATGTAGCGAACTGCCTCTCCCAAGGAACGCTTTGGTAACGCTATCGGGGCTTAGGCTCTTCTAAAACCCTGCAGTGTAAGAGGAAGAACTGTGCTTTGGTTACAGGAGGAACGCCAGCCGAGTTTCTCCTCTAAGTATGGGGTCTTAAGGTATGACTTTGTAGAAGGAATGCGAAGCAGTTTTGATTTCTCAGTGCCGTTCAGCCTAGGGCATTGAGGCAATTTGCATGACATGCAGGACGTGAGAGAACAGATTACCTGGAGCTGTTGGAGTGCTGAGGAAATGTAGCTCTCCCAAGGAAGAGTGCAGTGTGTTGCCCTACACTTAGCATACACAGAGTGACTGGGAAATGTATCCGGGCCTGGATGTTTCTTAGCAACCCAGTGGAGCCTGCCGGTACTCGGTGTTCTTGCACGGAATAGGGTGCCCAGGCGAGATCCTAGGTGTCTTGAAAAGCGTACTAATGTTAAAAGAAAGGAGAACTGCAACTCATGTCTCAAGGAAACTTCTCCACGTTCCGCTTCAGCAGGGCTTTTCAAGGCTTTACCTTGTGGAAAGGACTCACGTCAAGTTTCCTTGAGGCTCTAGAGCGTCTCAGGAGGAGCTCCCACCCAGGCTATGAAAGCACCCTGTTGATTTCGAGAAAACTCGTTCCCTTCCCAGAGCCCTGCCTACAGTGACTAGAAACTCGTCCAAAACTCTGGTATTTAGGTAGGTTCAAGGCGGCATGAATGGAGCTTTCAAAATGGGAAAGCAAGCCTTGTGCCATCCGGTCTCCGTTTCCAGTGAGCACGCAGCCTACCCCCTTGTGATGTCTACCAAGTAAATATTCCCTCGAACTACACAATGGTCCCTTCCCTGAAGAATGTTTTCTTGGCACGGAGTTCTGCATGTAGCGAACTGCCTCTCCCAAGGAACGCTTTGGTAACGCTTTCGGTGCTTAGGCTCATCTAAAACCCTGCAGTGTAAGAGGAAGAACTGTGCTTTGGTTACAGGAGGAATGCAAGCCAACTTTCTCCTGTAAGTATGGGGTCTTAAGGTATGACTTTGTAGAAGGAATGTGAAAGAGTATTGGTTACTCAGTGCCGCTCAGCCTAGGGCATTGAGGCAGATATGCATGACATGTAGACGTGAGACAACAGATTGCCTGGAGCTGTTGGAGTGCTGAGGAAATCTAGCTCTCCCAAGGAGGCGTGCAGTGTGTTGCCCTACCCTTAGCATATTGAGAGTGACTGGGAAAGGTTTCCGGGCCTGGATGTTTCTGAGCTTCCCAGTCGAGCATGCCGGTCCTCGGTGTTCTTGCAGGGAATAGGGTGCCCACGAGAGTTACTAGGTGTCTTCATAAGCGTACTAACGTTCAAAGAAAGCAGAACTGCAACTCATGTCTCCAGGAAACTGCTCCACGCTTCGGCTTCAGCAGGGCTCTTCAAGGCTTTACCTTGAGGAAACGACTCACGTCAAGTTTCCTTTGAGCTCTAGAGCTTCTAGGTGGAGCTCCCACCCAGGCTACGAAAGCACCCTGTTGATTTAGAGAAAACTCGTTCCCTTCCCACAGCCCTGCCTACAGTGACTAGAGACCCGTCCAAAACACTGGTATTTAGGTAGCTTCAAGGCAGCATGAATGGAGCTTTCAAAATGGGAAAGCAAGCCTTGTGCCATCAGGTCTCCGTTTCCAGGGAACACGCAGCCTACCCCCTTGTGATGTCTACCAAGTAAATATTCCCTCAAACTACACAATGGTCCCTTCCCTGAAGAATGTTTTCTTGGCACGGAGTTCTGCATGTAGCGAACTGCCTCTCCCAAGGAACGCTTTGGTAACGCTATCGGGGCTTAGGCTCTTCTAAAACCCTGCAGTGTAAGAGGAAGAACTGTGCTTTGGTTACAGCAGGAACGCAAGCCAACTTTCTCCTGTAAGTATGGGGTCTTAAGGTATGACTTTGTAGAAGGAATGTGAAAGAGTATTGGTTTCTCAGTGCCGCTCAGCCTAGGGCACTGAGAGAGATATGCATGACATGTAGACGTGAGACAACAGATTGCCTGGAGCTGTTGGAGTGCTGAGGAAATCTAGCTCTTCCAAGGAGGCGTGTAGTGTGTTGCCTTACACTTAGCATATTGAGAGTGACTGGGAAAGGTTTCCGGGCCTGGATGTTTCTTAGCAACCCAGTGGAGCCTGCCGGTACTCGGTGTTCTTGCACGGAATAGGGTGCCCAGGCGAGATCCTAGGTGTCTTGAAAAGCGTAGTAACGTTAAAAGAAAGGAGAACTGCAACTCATGTCTCAAGGAAACTTCTCCACGTGCCGCTTCAGCAGGGCTCTTCAAGGCTTTACCTTGAGGAAAGGACTCACGTCAAGTTTCCTTGTAGCTCTAGAGCGTCTCAGGAGGAGCTCCCACCCAGGCTATGAAAGCACCCTGTTGATTTCGAGAAAACTCGTTCCCTTCCCAGAGCCCTGCCTACAGTGACTAGAAACTCGTCCAAAACACTGGTATTTAGGTAGGTTCAAGGCGGCATGAATGGAGCTTTCAAAATGGGAAAGCAAGCCTTGTGCCATCAGGTCCCCGTTTCCAGTGAACACGCAGCCTACCTCCTTGTGATTTCTACCAAGTTAATATACACTCTAGAGACACACTGGTCCCTTCCCTGAATAACGTGTTCTTGGCACGGAGTTCTGCATGTAGCGAACTGCCTCTCCCAAGGAATGCTCTAGGTACGCTATAGGGGCTTAGCCTCTTCTAAAACCCTGCAGTGTAAGAGGAAGAACTGTGCTTTGGTTACAGCAGGAACGCAAGCCAACTTTCTCCTGTAAGTATGGGGTCTTAAGGTATGACTTTGTAGAAGGAATGTGAAAGAGTATTGGTTTCTCAGTGCGGCTCAGCCTAGGGCATTGAGGCAGATATGCATGACATGTAGACGTAAGACAACAGATTGCCTGGAGCTGTTGGAGTGCTGAGGAAATCTAGCTCTCCCAAGGAGGCGTGCAGTGTGTTGCCCTACCCTTAGCATATTGAGAGTGACTGGGAAAGGTTTCCGGGCCTGGATGTTTCTGAGCTTCCCAGTCGAGCATGCCGGTCCTCGGTCTTCGTGCAGGGAATAGGGTGCCCACGAGAGTTACTAGGTGTCTTCATAAGCGTACTAACGTTCAAAGAAAGCAGAACTGCAACTCATGTCTCCAGGAAACTGCTCCACGCTTCGGCTTCAGCAGGGCTCTTCAAGGCTTTACCTTGAGGAAACGACTCACGTCAAGTTTCCTTTGAGCTCTAGAGCGTCTCAGTTGGAGCTCCCACCCAGGCTACGAAAGCACCCTGTTGATTTAGAGAAAACTCGTTCCCTTCCCACAGCCCTGCCTACAGTGACTAGAGACCCGTCCAAAACACTGGTATTTAGGTAGCTTCAAGGCAGCATGAATGGAGCTTTCAAAATGGGAAAGCAAGCCTTGTGCCATCAGGTCTCCGTTTCCAGGGAACACGCAGCCTACCCCCTTGTGATGTCTACCAAGTAAATATTCCCTCAAACTACACAATGGTCCCTTCCCTGAAGAATGTTTTCTTGGCACGGAGTTCTGCATGTAGCGAACTGCCTCTCCCAAGGAACGCTTTGGTAACGCTATCGGGGCTTAGGCTCTTCTAAAACCCTGCAGTGTAAGAGGAAGAACTGTGCTTTGGTTACAGCAGGAACGCAAGCCAACTTTCTCCTGTAAGTATGGGGTCTTAAGGTATGACTTTGTAGAAGGAATGTGAAAGAGTATTGGTTTCTCAGTGCCGCTCAGCCTAGGGCACTGAGAGAGATATGCATGACATGTAGACGTGAGACAACAGATTGCCTGGAGCTGTTGGAGTGCTGAGGAAATCTAGCTCTTCCAAGGAGGCGTGTAGTGTGTTGCCTTACACTTAGCATATTGAGAGTGACTGGGAAAGGTTTCCGGGCCTGGATGTTTCTTAGCAACCCAGTGGAGCCTGCCGGTACTCGGTGTTCTTGCACGGAATAGGGTGCCCAGGCGAGATCCTAGGTGTCTTGAAAAGCGTAGTAACGTTAAAAGAAAGGAGAACTGCAACTCCTGTCTCAAGGAAACTTCTCCACGTGCCGCTTCAGCAGGGCTCTTCAAGGCTTTACCTTGAGGAAAGGACTCACGTCAAGTTTCCTTGTAGCTCTAGAGCGTCTCAGGAGGAGCTCCCACCCAGGCTATGAAAGCACCCTGTTGATTTCGAGAAAACTCGTTCCCTTCCCAGAGCCCTGCCTACAGTGACTAGAAACTCGTCCAAAACTCTGGTATTTAGGTAGGTTCAAGGCGGCATGAATGGAGCTTTCAAAATGGGAAAGCAAGCCTTGTGCCATCCGGTCTCCGTTTCCAGTGAGCACGCAGCCTACCCCCTTGTGATGTCTACCAAGTAAATATTCCCTCGAACTACACAATGGTCCCTTCCCTGAAGAATGTTTTCTTGGCACGGAGTTCTGCATGTAGCGAACTGCCTCTCCCAAGGAACGCTTTGGTAACGCTTTCGGTGCTTAGGCTCATCTAAAACCCTGCAGTGTAAGAGGAAGAACTGTGCTTTGGTTACAGGAGGAATGCAAGCCAACTTTCTCCTGTAAGTATGGGGTCTTAAGGTATGACTTTGTAGAAGGAATGTGAAAGAGTATTGGTTTCTCAGTGCCGCTCAGCCTAGGGCACTGAGAGAGATATGCATGACATGTAGACGTGAGACAACAGATTGCCTGGAGCTGTTGGAGTGCTGAGGAAATGTAGCTCGCCCAAGGAAGAGTGCAGTGTGTTGCCCTACACTTAGCATACACAGAGTGACTGGGAAAGGTATCCGGGCCTGGATGTTTCTTAGCAACCCAGTGGAGCCTGCCGGTACTCGGTGTTCTTGCACGGAATAGGGTGCCCAGGCGAGATCCTAGGTGTCTTGAAAAGCGTACTAATGTTAAAAGAAAGGAGAACTGCAACTCATGTCTCAAGGAAACTTCTCCACGTTCCGCTTCAGCAGGGCTTTTCAAGGCTTTACCTTGAGGAAAGGACTCACGTCAAGTTTCCTTGAGGCTCTAGAGCGTCTCAGGAGGAGCTCCCACCCAGGCTATGAAAGCACCCTGTTGATTTCGAGAAAACTCGTTCCCTTCCCAGAGCCCTGCCTACAGTGACTAGAAACTCGTCCAAAACTCTGGTATTTAGGTAGGTTCAAGGCGGCATGAATGGAGCTTTCAAAATGGGAAAGCAAGCCTTGTGCCATCCGGTCTCCGTTTCCAGTGAGCACGCAGCCTACCCCCTTGTGATGTCTACCAAGTAAATATTCCCTCGAACTACACAATGGTCCCTTCCCTGAAGAATGTTTTCTTGGCACGGAGTTCTGCATGTAGCGAACTGCCTCTCCCAAGGAACGCTTTGGTAACGCTTTCGGTGCTTAGGCTCATCTAAAACCCTGCAGTGTAAGAGGAAGAACTGTGCTTTGGTTACAGGAGGAATGCAAGCCAACTTTCTCCTGTAAGTATGGGGTCTTAAGGTATGACTTTGTAGAAGGAATGTGAAAGAGTATTGGTTACTCAGTGCCGCTCAGCCTAGGGCATTGAGGCAGATATGCATGACATGTAGACGTGAGACAACAGATTGCCTGGAGCTGTTGGAGTGCTGAGGAAATCTAGCTCTCCCAAGGAGGCGTGCAGTGTGTTGCCCTACCCTTAGCATATTGAGAGTGACTGGGAAAGGTTTCTGGGCCTGGATGTTTCTGAGCTTCCCAGTCGAGCATGCCGGTCCTCGGTGTTCTTGCAGGGAATAGGGTGCCCACGAGAGTTACTAGGTGTCTTCATAAGCGTACTAACGTTCAAAGAAAGCAGAACTGCAACTCATGTCTCCAGGAAACTGCTCCACGCTTCGGCTTCAGCAGGGCTCTTCAAGGCTTTACCTTGAGGAAACGACTCACGTCAAGTTTCCTTTGAGCTCTAGAGCTTCTAGGTGGAGCTCCCACCCAGGCTACGAAAGCACCCTGTTGATTTAGAGAAAACTCGTTCCCTTCCCAGAGCCCTGCCTACAGTGACTAGAGACCCGTCCAAAACACTGGTATTTAGGTAGCTTCAAGGCAGCATGAATGGAGCTTTCAAAATGGGAAAGCAAGCCTTGTGCCATCAGGTCTCCGTTTCCAGGGAACAAGCAGCCTACCCCCTTGTGATGTCTACCAAGTAAATATTCCCTCAAACTACACAATGGTCCCTTCCCTGAAGAATGTTTTCTTGGCACGGAGTTCTGCATGTAGCGAACTGCCTCTCCCAAGGAACGCTTTGGTAACGCTATCGGGGCTTAGGCTCTTCTAAAACCCTGCAGTGTAAGAGGAAGAACTGTGCTTTGGTTACAGCAGGAACGCAAGCCAACTTTCTCCTGTAAGTATGGGGTCTTAAGGTATGACTTTGTAGAAGGAATGTGAAAGAGTATTGGTTTCTCAGTGCCGCTCAGCCTAGGGCACTGAGAGAGATATGCATGACATGTAGACGTGAGACAACAGATTGCCTGGAGCTGTTGGAGTGCTGAGGAAATCTAGCTCTTCCAAGGAGGCGTGTAGTGTGTTGCCTTACACTTAGCATATTGAGAGTGACTGGGAAAGGTTTCCGGGCCTGGATGTTTCTTAGCAACCCAGTGGAGCCTGCCGGTACTCGGTGTTCTTGCACGGAATAGGGTGCCCAGGCGAGATCCTAGGTGTCTTGAAAAGCGTAGTAACGTTAAAAGAAAGGAGAACTGCAACTCATGTCTCAAGGAAACTTCTCCACGTGCCGCTTCAGCAGGGCTCTTCAAGGCTTTACCTTGAGGAAAGGACTCACGTCAAGTTTCCTTGTAGCTCTAGAGCGTCTCAGGAGGAGCTCCCACCCAGGCTATGAAAGCACCCTGTTGATTTCGAGAAAACTCGTTCCCTTCCCAGAGCCCTGCCTACAGTGACTAGAAACTCGTCCAAAACACTGGTATTTAGGTAGGTTCAAGGCGGCATGAATGGAGCTTTCAAAATGGGAAAGCAAGCCTTGTGCCATCAGGTCCCCGTTTCCAGTGAACACGCAGCCTACCTCCTTGTGATTTCTACCAAGTTAATATACACTCTAGAGACACACTGGTCCCTTCCCTGAATAACGTGTTCTTGGCATGGAGTTCTGCATGTAGCGAACTGCCTCTCCCAAGGAATGCTCTAGGTACGCTATAGGGGCTTAGCCTCTTCTAAAACCCTGCAGTGTAAGAGGAAGAACTGTGCTTTGGTTACAGCAGGAACGCAAGCCAACTTTCTCCTGTAAGTATGGGGTCTTAAGGTATGACTTTGTAGAAGGAATGTGAAAGAGTATTGGTTTCTCAGTGCGGCTCAGCCTAGGGCATTGAGGCAGATATGCATGACATGTAGACGTAAGACAACAGATTGCCTGGAGCTGTTGGAGTGCTGAGGAAATCTAGCTCTCCCAAGGAGGCGTGCAGTGTGTTGCCCTACCCTTAGCATATTGAGAGTGACTGGGAAAGGTTTCCGGGCCTGGATGTTTCTGAGCTTCCCAGTCGAGCATGCCGGTCCTCGGTGTTCGTGCAGGGAATAGGGTGCCCACGAGAGTTACTAGGTGTCTTCATAAGCGTACTAACGTTCAAAGAAAGCAGAACTGCAACTCATGTCTCCAGGAAACTGCTCCACGCTTCGGCTTCAGCAGGGCTCTTCAAGGCTTTACCTTGAGGAAACGACTCACGTCAAGTTTCCTTTGAGCTCTAGAGCGTCTCAGTTGGAGCTCCCACCCAGGCTACGAAAGCACCCTGTTGATTTAGAGAAAACTCGTTCCCTTCCCACAGCCCTGCCTACAGTGACTAGAGACCCGTCCAAAACACTGGTATTTAGGTAGCTTCAAGGCAGCATGAATGGAGCTTTCAAAATGGGAAAGCAAGCCTTGTGCCATCAGGTCTCCGTTTCCAGGGAACACGCAGCCTACCCCCTTGTGATGTCTACCAAGTAAATATTCCCTCAAACTACACAATGGTCCCTTCCCTGAAGAATGTTTTCTTGGCACGGAGTTCTGCATGTAGCGAACTGCCTCTCCCAAGGAACGCTTTGGTAACGCTATCGGGGCTTAGGCTCTTCTAAAACCCTGCAGTGTAAGAGGAAGAACTGTGCTTTGGTTACAGCAGGAACGCAAGCCAACTTTCTCCTGTAAGTATGGGGTCTTAAGGTATGACTTTGTAGAAGGAATGTGAAAGAGTATTGGTTTCTCAGTGCCGCTCAGCCTAGGGCACTGAGAGAGATATGCATGACATGTAGACGTGAGACAACAGATTGCCTGGAGCTGTTGGAGTGCTGAGGAAATCTAGCTCTTCCAAGGAGGCGTGTAGTGTGTTGCCTTACACTTAGCATATTGAGAGTGACTGGGAAAGGTTTCCGGGCCTGGATGTTTCTTAGCAACCCAGTGGAGCCTGCCGGTACTCGGTGTTCTTGCACGGAATAGGGTGCCCAGGCGAGATCCTAGGTGTCTTGAAAAGCGTAGTAACGTTAAAAGAAAGGAGAACTGCAACTCCTGTCTCAAGGAAACTTCTCCACGTGCCGCTTCAGCAGGGCTCTTCAAGGCTTTACCTTGAGGAAAGGACTCACGTCAAGTTTCCTTGTAGCTCTAGAGCGTCTCAGGAGGAGCTCCCACCCAGGCTATGAAAGCACCCTGTTGATTTCGAGAAAACTCGTTCCCTTCCCAGAGCCCTGCCTACAGTGACTAGAAACTCGTCCAAAACACTGGTATTTAGGTAGGTTCAAGGCGGCATGAATGGAGCTTTCAAAATGGGAAAGCAAGCCTTGTGCCATCAGGTCCCCGTTTCCAGTGAACACGCAGCCTACCTCCTTGTGATTTCTACCAAGTTAATATACACTCTAGAGACACACTGGTCCCTTCCCTGAATAACGTGTTCTTGGCACGGAGTTCTGCATGTAGCGAACTGCCTCTCCCAAGGAATGCTCTAGGTACGCTATAGGGGCTTAGCCTCTTCTAAAACCCTGCAGTGTAAGAGGAAGAACTGTGCTTTGGTTACAGCAGGA
This sequence comes from Eubalaena glacialis, assembly GCF_028564815.1. Lineage (NCBI taxonomy): Eukaryota > Metazoa > Chordata > Mammalia > Artiodactyla > Balaenidae > Eubalaena > Eubalaena glacialis. The sequence continues at coordinate 159,966,009 of NC_083719.1, read as the reverse complement.
ACGCAAGCCAACTTTCTCCTGTAAGTATGGGGTCTTAAGGTATGACTTTGTAGAAGGAATGTGAAAGAGTATTGGTTTCTCAGTGCGGCTCAGCCTAGGGCATTGAGGCAGATATGCATGACATGTAGACGTAAGACAACAGATTGCCTGGAGCTGTTGGAGTGCTGAGGAAATCTAGCTCTCCCAAGGAGGCGTGCAGTGTGTTGCCCTACCCTTAGCATATTGAGAGTGACTGGGAAAGGTTTCCGGGCCTGGATGTTTCTGAGCTTCCCAGTCGAGCATGCCGGTCCTCGGTCTTCGTGCAGGGAATAGGGTGCCCACGAGAGTTACTAGGTGTCTTCATAAGCGTACTAACGTTCAAAGAAAGCAGAACTGCAACTCATGTCTCCAGGAAACTGCTCCACGCTTCGGCTTCAGCAGGGCTCTTCAAGGCTTTACCTTGAGGAAACGACTCACGTCAAGTTTCCTTTGAGCTCTAGAGCGTCTCAGTTGGAGCTCCCACCCAGGCTACGAAAGCACCCTGTTGATTTAGAGAAAACTCGTTCCCTTCCCACAGCCCTGCCTACAGTGACTAGAGACCCGTCCAAAACACTGGTATTTAGGTAGCTTCAAGGCAGCATGAATGGAGCTTTCAAAATGGGAAAGCAAGCCTTGTGCCATCAGGTCTCCGTTTCCAGGGAACACGCAGCCTACCCCCTTGTGATGTCTACCAAGTAAATATTCCCTCAAACTACACAATGGTCCCTTCCCTGAAGAATGTTTTCTTGGCACGGAGTTCTGCATGTAGCGAACTGCCTCTCCCAAGGAACGCTTTGGTAACGCTATCGGGGCTTAGGCTCTTCTAAAACCCTGCAGTGTAAGAGGAAGAACTGTGCTTTGGTTACAGCAGGAACGCAAGCCAACTTTCTCCTGTAAGTATGGGGTCTTAAGGTATGACTTTGTAGAAGGAATGTGAAAGAGTATTGGTTTCTCAGTGCCGCTCAGCCTAGGGCACTGAGAGAGATATGCATGACATGTAGACGTGAGACAACAGATTGCCTGGAGCTGTTGGAGTGCTGAGGAAATCTAGCTCTTCCAAGGAGGCGTGTAGTGTGTTGCCTTACACTTAGCATATTGAGAGTGACTGGGAAAGGTTTCCGGGCCTGGATGTTTCTTAGCAACCCAGTGGAGCCTGCCGGTACTCGGTGTTCTTGCACGGAATAGGGTGCCCAGGCGAGATCCTAGGTGTCTTGAAAAGCGTAGTAACGTTAAAAGAAAGGAGAACTGCAACTCATGTCTCAAGGAAACTTCTCCACGTGCCGCTTCAGCAGGGCTCTTCAAGGCTTTACCTTGAGGAAAGGACTCACGTCAAGTTTCCTTGTAGCTCTAGAGCGTCTCAGGAGGAGCTCCCACCCAGGCTATGAAAGCACCCTGTTGATTTCGAGAAAACTCGTTCCCTTCCCAGAGCCCTGCCTACAGTGACTAGAAACTCGTCCAAAACACTGGTATTTAGGTAGGTTCAAGGCGGCATGAATGGAGCTTTCAAAATGGGAAAGCAAGCCTTGTGCCATCAGGTCCCCGTTTCCAGTGAACACGCAGCCTACCTCCTTGTGATTTCTACCAAGTTAATATACACTCTAGAGACACACTGGTCCCTTCCCTGAATAACGTGTTCTTGGCATGGAGTTCTGCATGTAGCGAACTGCCTCTCCCAAGGAATGCTCTAGGTACGCTATAGGGGCTTAGCCTCTTCTAAAACCCTGCAGTGTAAGAGGAAGAACTGTGCTTTGGTTACAGCAGGAACGCAAGCCAACTTTCTCCTGTAAGTATGGGGTCTTAAGGTATGACTTTGTAGAAGGAATGTGAAAGAGTATTGGTTTCTCAGTGCGGCTCAGCCTAGGGCATTGAGGCAGATATGCATGACATGTAGACGTAAGACAACAGATTGCCTGGAGCTGTTGGAGTGCTGAGGAAATCTAGCTCTCCCAAGGAGGCGTGCAGTGTGTTGCCCTACCCTTAGCATATTGAGAGTGACTGGGAAAGGTTTCCGGGCCTGGATGTTTCTGAGCTTCCCAGTCGAGCATGCCGGTCCTCGGTGTTCGTGCAGGGAATAGGGTGCCCACGAGAGTTACTAGGTGTCTTCATAAGCGTACTAACGTTCAAAGAAAGCAGAACTGCAACTCATGTCTCCAGGAAACTGCTCCACGCTTCGGCTTCAGCAGGGCTCTTCAAGGCTTTACCTTGAGGAAACGACTCACGTCAAGTTTCCTTTGAGCTCTAGAGCGTCTCAGTTGGAGCTCCCACCCAGGCTACGAAAGCACCCTGTTGATTTAGAGAAAACTCGTTCCCTTCCCACAGCCCTGCCTACAGTGACTAGAGACCCGTCCAAAACACTGGTATTTAGGTAGCTTCAAGGCAGCATGAATGGAGCTTTCAAAATGGGAAAGCAAGCCTTGTGCCATCAGGTCTCCGTTTCCAGGGAACACGCAGCCTACCCCCTTGTGATGTCTACCAAGTAAATATTCCCTCAAACTACACAATGGTCCCTTCCCTGAAGAATGTTTTCTTGGCACGGAGTTCTGCATGTAGCGAACTGCCTCTCCCAAGGAACGCTTTGGTAACGCTATCGGGGCTTAGGCTCTTCTAAAACCCTGCAGTGTAAGAGGAAGAACTGTGCTTTGGTTACAGCAGGAACGCAAGCCAACTTTCTCCTGTAAGTATGGGGTCTTAAGGTATGACTTTGTAGAAGGAATGTGAAAGAGTATTGGTTTCTCAGTGCCGCTCAGCCTAGGGCACTGAGAGAGATATGCATGACATGTAGACGTGAGACAACAGATTGCCTGGAGCTGTTGGAGTGCTGAGGAAATCTAGCTCTTCCAAGGAGGCGTGTAGTGTGTTGCCTTACACTTAGCATATTGAGAGTGACTGGGAAAGGTTTCCGGGCCTGGATGTTTCTTAGCAACCCAGTGGAGCCTGCCGGTACTCGGTGTTCTTGCACGGAATAGGGTGCCCAGGCGAGATCCTAGGTGTCTTGAAAAGCGTAGTAACGTTAAAAGAAAGGAGAACTGCAACTCCTGTCTCAAGGAAACTTCTCCACGTGCCGCTTCAGCAGGGCTCTTCAAGGCTTTACCTTGAGGAAAGGACTCACGTCAAGTTTCCTTGTAGCTCTAGAGCGTCTCAGGAGGAGCTCCCACCCAGGCTATGAAAGCACCCTGTTGATTTCGAGAAAACTCGTTCCCTTCCCAGAGCCCTGCCTACAGTGACTAGAAACTCGTCCAAAACACTGGTATTTAGGTAGGTTCAAGGCGGCATGAATGGAGCTTTCAAAATGGGAAAGCAAGCCTTGTGCCATCAGGTCCCCGTTTCCAGTGAACACGCAGCCTACCTCCTTGTGATTTCTACCAAGTTAATATACACTCTAGAGACACACTGGTCCCTTCCCTGAATAACGTGTTCTTGGCACGGAGTTCTGCATGTAGCGAACTGCCTCTCCCAAGGAATGCTCTAGGTACGCTATAGGGGCTTAGCCTCTTCTAAAACCCTGCAGTGTAAGAGGAAGAACTGTGCTTTGGTTACAGCAGGAACGCAAGCCAACTTTCTCCTGTAAGTATGGGGTCTTAAGGTATGACTTTGTAGAAGGAATGTGAAAGAGTATTGGTTTCTCAGTGCGGCTCAGCCTAGGGCATTGAGGCAGATATGCATGACATGTAGACGTAAGACAACAGATTGCCTGGAGCTGTTGGAGTGCTGAGGAAATCTAGCTCTCCCAAGGAGGCGTGCAGTGTGTTGCCCTACCCTTAGCATATTGAGAGTGACTGGGAAAGGTTTCCGGGCCTGGATGTTTCTGAGCTTCCCAGTCGAGCATGCCGGTCCTCGGTCTTCGTGCAGGGAATAGGGTGCCCACGAGAGTTACTAGGTGTCTTCATAAGCGTACTAACGTTCAAAGAAAGCAGAACTGCAACTCATGTCTCCAGGAAACTGCTCCACGCTTCGGCTTCAGCAGGGCTCTTCAAGGCTTTACCTTGAGGAAACGACTCACGTCAAGTTTCCTTTGAGCTCTAGAGCGTCTCAGTTGGAGCTCCCACCCAGGCTACGAAAGCACCCTGTTGATTTAGAGAAAACTCGTTCCCTTCCCACAGCCCTGCCTACAGTGACTAGAGACCCGTCCAAAACACTGGTATTTAGGTAGCTTCAAGGCAGCATGAATGGAGCTTTCAAAATGGGAAAGCAAGCCTTGTGCCATCAGGTCTCCGTTTCCAGGGAACACGCAGCCTACCCCCTTGTGATGTCTACCAAGTAAATATTCCCTCAAACTACACAATGGTCCCTTCCCTGAAGAATGTTTTCTTGGCACGGAGTTCTGCATGTAGCGAACTGCCTCTCCCAAGGAACGCTTTGGTAACGCTATCGGGGCTTAGGCTCTTCTAAAACCCTGCAGTGTAAGAGGAAGAACTGTGCTTTGGTTACAGCAGGAACGCAAGCCAACTTTCTCCTGTAAGTATGGGGTCTTAAGGTATGACTTTGTAGAAGGAATGTGAAAGAGTATTGGTTTCTCAGTGCCGCTCAGCCTAGGGCACTGAGAGAGATATGCATGACATGTAGACGTGAGACAACAGATTGCCTGGAGCTGTTGGAGTGCTGAGGAAATCTAGCTCTTCCAAGGAGGCGTGTAGTGTGTTGCCTTACACTTAGCATATTGAGAGTGACTGGGAAAGGTTTCCGGGCCTGGATGTTTCTTAGCAACCCAGTGGAGCCTGCCGGTACTCGGTGTTCTTGCACGGAATAGGGTGCCCAGGCGAGATCCTAGGTGTCTTGAAAAGCGTAGTAACGTTAAAAGAAAGGAGAACTGCAACTCCTGTCTCAAGGAAACTTCTCCACGTGCCGCTTCAGCAGGGCTCTTCAAGGCTTTACCTTGAGGAAAGGACTCACGTCAAGTTTCCTTGTAGCTCTAGAGCGTCTCAGGAGGAGCTCCCACCCAGGCTATGAAAGCACCCTGTTGATTTCGAGAAAACTCGTTCCCTTCCCAGAGCCCTGCCTACAGTGACTAGAAACTCGTCCAAAACTCTGGTATTTAGGTAGGTTCAAGGCGGCATGAATGGAGCTTTCAAAATGGGAAAGCAAGCCTTGTGCCATCCGGTCTCCGTTTCCAGTGAGCACGCAGCCTACCCCCTTGTGATGTCTACCAAGTAAATATTCCCTCGAACTACACAATGGTCCCTTCCCTGAAGAATGTTTTCTTGGCACGGAGTTCTGCATGTAGCGAACTGCCTCTCCCAAGGAACGCTTTGGTAACGCTTTCGGTGCTTAGGCTCATCTAAAACCCTGCAGTGTAAGAGGAAGAACTGTGCTTTGGTTACAGGAGGAATGCAAGCCAACTTTCTCCTGTAAGTATGGGGTCTTAAGGTATGACTTTGTAGAAGGAATGTGAAAGAGTATTGGTTTCTCAGTGCCGCTCAGCCTAGGGCACTGAGAGAGATATGCATGACATGTATCGTGAGACAACAGATTGCCTGGAGCTGTTGGAGTGCTGAGGAAATGTAGCTCGCCCAAGGAAGAGTGCAGTGTGTTGCCCTACACTTAGCATACACAGAGTGACTGGGAAAGGTATCCGGGCCTGGATGTTTCTTAGCAACCCAGTGGAGCCTGCCGGTACTCGGTGTTCTTGCACGGAATAGGGTGCCCAGGCGAGATCCTAGGTGTCTTGAAAAGCGTACTAATGTTAAAAGAAAGGAGAACTGCAACTCATGTCTCAAGGAAACTTCTCCACGTTCCGCTTCAGCAGGGCTTTTCAAGGCTTTACCTTGAGGAAAGGACTCACGTCAAGTTTCCTTGAGGCTCTAGAGCGTCTCAGGAGGAGCTCCCACCCAGGCTATGAAAGCACCCTGTTGATTTCGAGAAAACTCGTTCCCTTCCCAGAGCCCTGCCTACAGTGACTAGAAACTCGTCCAAAACTCTGGTATTTAGGTAGGTTCAAGGCGGCATGAATGGAGCTTTCAAAATGGGAAAGCAAGCCTTGTGCCATCCGGTCTCCGTTTCCAGTGAGCACGCAGCCTACCCCCTTGTGATGTCTACCAAGTAAATATTCCCTCGAACTACACAATGGTCCCTTCCCTGAAGAATGTTTTCTTGGCACGGAGTTCTGCATGTAGCGAACTGCCTCTCCCAAGGAACGCTTTGGTAACGCTTTCGGTGCTTAGGCTCATCTAAAACCCTGCAGTGTAAGAGGAAGAACTGTGCTTTGGTTACAGGAGGAATGCAAGCCAACTTTCTCCTGTAAGTATGGGGTCTTAAGGTATGACTTTGTAGAAGGAATGTGAAAGAGTATTGGTTACTCAGTGCCGCTCAGCCTAGGGCATTGAGGCAGATATGCATGACATGTAGACGTGAGACAACAGATTGCCTGGAGCTGTTGGAGTGCTGAGGAAATCTAGCTCTCCCAAGGAGGCGTGCAGTGTGTTGCCCTACCCTTAGCATATTGAGAGTGACTGGGAAAGGTTTCTGGGCCTGGATGTTTCTGAGCTTCCCAGTCGAGCATGCCGGTCCTCGGTGTTCTTGCAGGGAATAGGGTGCCCACGAGAGTTACTAGGTGTCTTCATAAGCGTACTAACGTTCAAAGAAAGCAGAACTGCAACTCATGTCTCCAGGAAACTGCTCCACGCTTCGGCTTCAGCAGGGCTCTTCAAGGCTTTACCTTGAGGAAACGACTCACGTCAAGTTTCCTTTGAGCTCTAGAGCTTCTAGGTGGAGCTCCCACCCAGGCTACGAAAGCACCCTGTTGATTTAGAGAAAACTCGTTCCCTTCCCAGAGCCCTGCCTACAGTGACTAGAGACCCGTCCAAAACACTGGTATTTAGGTAGCTTCAAGGCAGCATGAATGGAGCTTTCAAAATGGGAAAGCAAGCCTTGTGCCATCAGGTCTCCGTTTCCAGGGAACAAGCAGCCTACCCCCTTGTGATGTCTACCAAGTAAATATTCCCTCAAACTACACAATGGTCCCTTCCCTGAAGAATGTTTTCTTGGCACGGAGTTCTGCATGTAGCGAACTGCCTCTCCCAAGGAACGCTTTGGTAACGCTATCGGGGCTTAGGCTCTTCTAAAACCCTGCAGTGTAAGAGGAAGAACTGTGCTTTGGTTACAGCAGGAACGCAAGCCAACTTTCTCCTGTAAGTATGGGGTCTTAAGGTATGACTTTGTAGAAGGAATGTGAAAGAGTATTGGTTTCTCAGTGCCGCTCAGCCTAGGGCACTGAGAGAGATATGCATGACATGTAGACGTGAGACAACAGATTGCCTGGAGCTGTTGGAGTGCTGAGGAAATCTAGCTCTTCCAAGGAGGCGTGTAGTGTGTTGCCTTACACTTAGCATATTGAGAGTGACTGGGAAAGGTTTCCGGGCCTGGATGTTTCTTAGCAACCCAGTGGAGCCTGCCGGTACTCGGTGTTCTTGCACGGAATAGGGTGCCCAGGCGAGATCCTAGGTGTCTTGAAAAGCGTAGTAACGTTAAAAGAAAGGAGAACTGCAACTCATGTCTCAAGGAAACTTCTCCACGTGCCGCTTCAGCAGGGCTCTTCAAGGCTTTACCTTGAGGAAAGGACTCACGTCAAGTTTCCTTGTAGCTCTAGAGCGTCTCAGGAGGAGCTCCCACCCAGGCTATGAAAGCACCCTGTTGATTTCGAGAAAACTCGTTCCCTTCCCAGAGCCCTGCCTACAGTGACTAGAAACTCGTCCAAAACACTGGTATTTAGGTAGGTTCAAGGCGGCATGAATGGAGCTTTCAAAATGGGAAAGCAAGCCTTGTGCCATCAGGTCCCCGTTTCCAGTGAACACGCAGCCTACCTCCTTGTGATTTCTACCAAGTTAATATACACTCTAGAGACACACTGGTCCCTTCCCTGAATAACGTGTTCTTGGCATGGAGTTCTGCATGTAGCGAACTGCCTCTCCCAAGGAATGCTCTAGGTACGCTATAGGGGCTTAGCCTCTTCTAAAACCCTGCAGTGTAAGAGGAAGAACTGTGCTTTGGTTACAGCAGGAACGCAAGCCAACTTTCTCCTGTAAGTATGGGGTCTTAAGGTATGACTTTGTAGAAGGAATGTGAAAGAGTATTGGTTTCTCAGTGCGGCTCAGCCTAGGGCATTGAGGCAGATATGCATGACATGTAGACGTAAGACAACAGATTGCCTGGAGCTGTTGGAGTGCTGAGGAAATCTAGCTCTCCCAAGGAGGCGTGCAGTGTGTTGCCCTACCCTTAGCATATTGAGAGTGACTGGGAAAGGTTTCCGGGCCTGGATGTTTCTGAGCTTCCCAGTCGAGCATGCCGGTCCTCGGTGTTCGTGCAGGGAATAGGGTGCCCACGAGAGTTACTAGGTGTCTTCATAAGCGTACTAACGTTCAAAGAAAGCAGAACTGCAACTCATGTCTCCAGGAAACTGCTCCACGCTTCGGCTTCAGCAGGGCTCTTCAAGGCTTTACCTTGAGGAAACGACTCACGTCAAGTTTCCTTTGAGCTCTAGAGCGTCTCAGTTGGAGCTCCCACCCAGGCTACGAAAGCACCCTGTTGATTTAGAGAAAACTCGTTCCCTTCCCACAGCCCTGCCTACAGTGACTAGAGACCCGTCCAAAACACTGGTATTTAGGTAGCTTCAAGGCAGCATGAATGGAGCTTTCAAAATGGGAAAGCAAGCCTTGTGCCATCAGGTCTCCGTTTCCAGGGAACACGCAGCCTACCCCCTTGTGATGTCTACCAAGTAAATATTCCCTCAAACTACACAATGGTCCCTTCCCTGAAGAATGTTTTCTTGGCACGGAGTTCTGCATGTAGCGAACTGCCTCTCCCAAGGAACGCTTTGGTAACGCTATCGGGGCTTAGGCTCTTCTAAAACCCTGCAGTGTAAGAGGAAGAACTGTGCTTTGGTTACAGCAGGAACGCAAGCCAACTTTCTCCTGTAAGTATGGGGTCTTAAGGTATGACTTTGTAGAAGGAATGTGAAAGAGTATTGGTTTCTCAGTGCCGCTCAGCCTAGGGCACTGAGAGAGATATGCATGACATGTAGACGTGAGACAACAGATTGCCTGGAGCTGTTGGAGTGCTGAGGAAATCTAGCTCTTCCAAGGAGGCGTGTAGTGTGTTGCCTTACACTTAGCATATTGAGAGTGACTGGGAAAGGTTTCCGGGCCTGGATGTTTCTTAGCAACCCAGTGGAGCCTGCCGGTACTCGGTGTTCTTGCACGGAATAGGGTGCCCAGGCGAGATCCTAGGTGTCTTGAAAAGCGTAGTAACGTTAAAAGAAAGGAGAACTGCAACTCCTGTCTCAAGGAAACTTCTCCACGTGCCGCTTCAGCAGGGCTCTTCAAGGCTTTACCTTGAGGAAAGGACTCACGTCAAGTTTCCTTGTAGCTCTAGAGCGTCTCAGGAGGAGCTCCCACCCAGGCTATGAAAGCACCCTGTTGATTTCGAGAAAACTCGTTCCCTTCCCAGAGCCCTGCCTACAGTGACTAGAAACTCGTCCAAAACACTGGTATTTAGGTAGGTTCAAGGCGGCATGAATGGAGCTTTCAAAATGGGAAAGCAAGCCTTGTGCCATCAGGTCCCCGTTTCCAGTGAACACGCAGCCTACCTCCTTGTGATTTCTACCAAGTTAATATACACTCTAGAGACACACTGGTCCCTTCCCTGAATAACGTGTTCTTGGCACGGAGTTCTGCATGTAGCGAACTGCCTCTCCCAAGGAATGCTCTAGGTACGCTATAGGGGCTTAGCCTCTTCTAAAACCCTGCAGTGTAAGAGGAAGAACTGTGCTTTGGTTACAGCAGGAACGCAAGCCAACTTTCTCCTGTAAGTATGGGGTCTTAAGGTATGACTTTGTAGAAGGAATGTGAAAGAGTATTGGTTTCTCAGTGCGGCTCAGCCTAGGGCATTGAGGCAGATATGCATGACATGTAGACGTAAGACAACAGATTGCCTGGAGCTGTTGGAGTGCTGAGGAAATCTAGCTCTCCCAAGGAGGCGTGCAGTGTGTTGCCCTACCCTTAGCATATTGAGAGTGACTGGGAAAGGTTTCCGGGCCTGGATGTTTCTGAGCTTCCCAGTCGAGCATGCCGGTCCTCGGTCTTCGTGCAGGGAATAGGGTGCCCACGAGAGTTACTAGGTGTCTTCATAAGCGTACTAACGTTCAAAGAAAGCAGAACTGCAACTCATGTCTCCAGGAAACTGCTCCACGCTTCGGCTTCAGCAGGGCTCTTCAAGGCTTTACCTTGAGGAAACGACTCACGTCAAGTTTCCTTTGAGCTCTAGAGCGTCTCAGTTGGAGCTCCCACCCAGGCTACGAAAGCACCCTGTTGATTTAGAGAAAACTCGTTCCCTTCCCACAGCCCTGCCTACAGTGACTAGAGACCCGTCCAAAACACTGGTATTTAGGTAGCTTCAAGGCAGCATGAATGGAGCTTTCAAAATGGGAAAGCAAGCCTTGTGCCATCAGGTCTCCGTTTCCAGGGAACACGCAGCCTACCCCCTTGTGATGTCTACCAAGTAAATATTCCCTCAAACTACACAATGGTCCCTTCCCTGAAGAATGTTTTCTTGGCACGGAGTTCTGCATGTAGCGAACTGCCTCTCCCAAGGAACGCTTTGGTAACGCTATCGGGGCTTAGGCTCTTCTAAAACCCTGCAGTGTAAGAGGAAGAACTGTGCTTTGGTTACAGCAGGAACGCAAGCCAACTTTCTCCTGTAAGTATGGGGTCTTAAGGTATGACTTTGTAGAAGGAATGTGAAAGAGTATTGGTTTCTCAGTGCCGCTCAGCCTAGGGCACTGAGAGAGATATGCATGACATGTAGACGTGAGACAACAGATTGCCTGGAGCTGTTGGAGTGCTGAGGAAATCTAGCTCTTCCAAGGAGGCGTGTAGTGTGTTGCCTTACACTTAGCATATTGAGAGTGACTGGGAAAGGTTTCCGGGCCTGGATGTTTCTTAGCAACCCAGTGGAGCCTGCCGGTACTCGGTGTTCTTGCACGGAATAGGGTGCCCAGGCGAGATCCTAGGTGTCTTGAAAAGCGTAGTAACGTTAAAAGAAAGGAGAACTGCAACTCATGTCTCAAGGAAACTTCTCCACGTGCCGCTTCAGCAGGGCTCTTCAAGGCTTTACCTTGAGGAAAGGACTCACGTCAAGTTTCCTTGTAGCTCTAGAGCGTCTCAGGAGGAGCTCCCACCCAGGCTATGAAAGCACCCTGTTGATTTCGAGAAAACTCGTTCCCTTCCCAGAGCCCTGCCTACAGTGACTAGAAACTCGTCCAAAACACTGGTATTTAGGTAGGTTCAAGGCGGCATGAATGGAGCTTTCAAAATGGGAAAGCAAGCCTTGTGCCATCAGGTCCCCGTTTCCAGTGAACACGCAGCCTACCTCCTTGTGATTTCTACCAAGTTAATATACACTCTAGAGACACACTGGTCCCTTCCCTGAATAACGTGTTCTTGGCATGGAGTTCTGCATGTAGCGAACTGCCTCTCCCAAGGAATGCTCTAGGTACGCTATAGGGGCTTAGCCTCTTCTAAAACCCTGCAGTGTAAGAGGAAGAACTGTGCTTTGGTTACAGCAGGAACGCAAGCCAACTTTCTCCTGTAAGTATGGGGTCTTAAGGTATGACTTTGTAGAAGGAATGTGAAAGAGTATTGGTTTCTCAGTGCGGCTCAGCCTAGGGCATTGAGGCAGATATGCATGACATGTAGACGTAAGACAACAGATTGCCTGGAGCTGTTGGAGTGCTGAGGAAATCTAGCTCTCCCAAGGAGGCGTGCAGTGTGTTGCCCTACCCTTAGCATATTGAGAGTGACTGGGAAAGGTTTCCGGGCCTGGATGTTTCTGAGCTTCCCAGTCGAGCATGCCGGTCCTCGGTGTTCGTGCAGGGAATAGGGTGCCCACGAGAGTTACTAGGTGTCTTCATAAGCGTACTAACGTTCAAAGAAAGCAGAACTGCAACTCATGTCTCCAGGAAACTGCTCCACGCTTCGGCTTCAGCAGGGCTCTTCAAGGCTTTACCTTGAGGAAACGACTCACGTCAAGTTTCCTTTGAGCTCTAGAGCGTCTCAGTTGGAGCTCCCACCCAGGCTACGAAAGCACCCTGTTGATTTAGAGAAAACTCGTTCCCTTCCCACAGCCCTGCCTACAGTGACTAGAGACCCGTCCAAAACACTGGTATTTAGGTAGCTTCAAGGCAGCATGAATGGAGCTTTCAAAATGGGAAAGCAAGCCTTGTGCCATCAGGTCTCCGTTTCCAGGGAACACGCAGCCTACCCCCTTGTGATGTCTACCAAGTAAATATTCCCTCAAACTACACAATGGTCCCTTCCCTGAAGAATGTTTTCTTGGCACGGAGTTCTGCATGTAGCGAACTGCCTCTCCCAAGGAACGCTTTGGTAACGCTATCGGGGCTTAGGCTCTTCTAAAACCCTGCAGTGTAAGAGGAAGAACTGTGCTTTGGTTACAGCAGGAACGCAAGCCAACTTTCTCCTGTAAGTATGGGGTCTTAAGGTATGACTTTGTAGAAGGAATGTGAAAGAGTATTGGTTTCTCAGTGCCGCTCAGCCTAGGGCACTGAGAGAGATATGCATGACATGTAGACGTGAGACAACAGATTGCCTGGAGCTGTTGGAGTGCTGAGGAAATCTAGCTCTTCCAAGGAGGCGTGTAGTGTGTTGCCTTACACTTAGCATATTGAGAGTGACTGGGAAAGGTTTCCGGGCCTGGATGTTTCTTAGCAACCCAGTGGAGCCTGCCGGTACTCGGTGTTCTTGCACGGAATAGGGTGCCCAGGCGAGATCCTAGGTGTCTTGAAAAGCGTAGTAACGTTAAAAGAAAGGAGAACTGCAACTCCTGTCTCAAGGAAACTTCTCCACGTGCCGCTTCAGCAGGGCTCTTCAAGGCTTTACCTTGAGGAAAGGACTCACGTCAAGTTTCCTTGTAGCTCTAGAGCGTCTCAGGAGGAGCTCCCACCCAGGCTATGAAAGCACCCTGTTGATTTCGAGAAAACTCGTTCCCTTCCCAGAGCCCTGCCTACAGTGACTAGAAACTCGTCCAAAACACTGGTATTTAGGTAGGTTCAAGGCGGCATGAATGGAGCTTTCAAAATGGGAAAGCAAGCCTTGTGCCATCAGGTCCCCGTTTCCAGTGAACACGCAGCCTACCTCCTTGTGATTTCTACCAAGTTAATATACACTCTAGAGACACACTGGTCCCTTCCCTGAATAACGTGTTCTTGGCACGGAGTTCTGCATGTAGCGAACTGCCTCTCCCAAGGAATGCTCTAGGTACGCTATAGGGGCTTAGCCTCTTCTAAAACCCTGCAGTGTAAGAGGAAGAACTGTGCTTTGGTTACAGCAGGAACGCAAGCCAACTTTCTCCTGTAAGTATGGGGTCTTAAGGTATGACTTTGTAGAAGGAATGTGAAAGAGTATTGGTTTCTCAGTGCGGCTCAGCCTAGGGCATTGAGGCAGATATGCATGACATGTAGACGTAAGACAACAGATTGCCTGGAGCTGTTGGAGTGCTGAGGAAATCTAGCTCTCCCAAGGAGGCGTGCAGTGTGTTGCCCTACCCTTAGCATATTGAGAGTGACTGGGAAAGGTTTCCGGGCCTGGATGTTTCTGAGCTTCCCAGTCGAGCATGCCGGTCCTCGGTCTTCGTGCAGGGAATAGGGTGCCCACGAGAGTTACTAGGTGTCTTCATAAGCGTACTAACGTTCAAAGAAAGCAGAACTGCAACTCATGTCTCCAGGAAACTGCTCCACGCTTCGGCTTCAGCAGGGCTCTTCAAGGCTTTACCTTGAGGAAACGACTCACGTCAAGTTTCCTTTGAGCTCTAGAGCGTCTCAGTTGGAGCTCCCACCCAGGCTACGAAAGCACCCTGTTGATTTAGAGAAAACTCGTTCCCTTCCCACAGCCCTGCCTACAGTGACTAGAGACCCGTCCAAAACACTGGTATTTAGGTAGCTTCAAGGCAGCATGAATGGAGCTTTCAAAATGGGAAAGCAAGCCTTGTGCCATCAGGTCTCCGTTTCCAGGGAACACGCAGCCTACCCCCTTGTGATGTCTACCAAGTAAATATTCCCTCAAACTACACAATGGTCCCTTCCCTGAAGAATGTTTTCTTGGCACGGAGTTCTGCATGTAGCGAACTGCCTCTCCCAAGGAACGCTTTGGTAACGCTATCGGGGCTTAGGCTCTTCTAAAACCCTGCAGTGTAAGAGGAAGAACTGTGCTTTGGTTACAGCAGGAACGCAAGCCAACTTTCTCCTGTAAGTATGGGGTCTTAAGGTATGACTTTGTAGAAGGAATGTGAAAGAGTATTGGTTTCTCAGTGCCGCTCAGCCTAGGGCACTGAGAGAGATATGCATGACATGTAGACGTGAGACAACAGATTGCCTGGAGCTGTTGGAGTGCTGAGGAAATCTAGCTCTTCCAAGGAGGCGTGTAGTGTGTTGCCTTACACTTAGCATATTGAGAGTGACTGGGAAAGGTTTCCGGGCCTGGATGTTTCTTAGCAACCCAGTGGAGCCTGCCGGTACTCGGTGTTCTTGCACGGAATAGGGTGCCCAGGCGAGATCCTAGGTGTCTTGAAAAGCGTAGTAACGTTAAAAGAAAGGAGAACTGCAACTCCTGTCTCAAGGAAACTTCTCCACGTGCCGCTTCAGCAGGGCTCTTCAAGGCTTTACCTTGAGGAAAGGACTCACGTCAAGTTTCCTTGTAGCTCTAGAGCGTCTCAGGAGGAGCTCCCACCCAGGCTATGAAAGCACCCTGTTGATTTCGAGAAAACTCGTTCCCTTCCCAGAGCCCTGCCTACAGTGACTAGAAACTCGTCCAAAACTCTGGTATTTAGGTAGGTTCAAGGCGGCATGAATGGAGCTTTCAAAATGGGAAAGCAAGCCTTGTGCCATCCGGTCTCCGTTTCCAGTGAGCACGCAGCCTACCCCCTTGTGATGTCTACCAAGTAAATATTCCCTCGAACTACACAATGGTCCCTTCCCTGAAGAATGTTTTCTTGGCACGGAGTTCTGCATGTAGCGAACTGCCTCTCCCAAGGAACGCTTTGGTAACGCTTTCGGTGCTTAGGCTCATCTAAAACCCTGCAGTGTAAGAGGAAGAACTGTGCTTTGGTTACAGGAGGAATGCAAGCCAACTTTCTCCTGTAAGTATGGGGTCTTAAGGTATGACTTTGTAGAAGGAATGTGAAAGAGTATTGGTTTCTCAGTGCCGCTCAGCCTAGGGCACTGAGAGAGATATGCATGACATGTAGACGTGAGACAACAGATTGCCTGGAGCTGTTGGAGTGCTGAGGAAATGTAGCTCGCCCAAGGAAGAGTGCAGTGTGTTGCCCTACACTTAGCATACACAGAGTGACTGGGAAAGGTATCCGGGCCTGGATGTTTCTTAGCAACCCAGTGGAGCCTGCCGGTACTCGGTGTTCTTGCACGGAATAGGGTGCCCAGGCGAGATCCTAGGTGTCTTGAAAAGCGTACTAATGTTAAAAGAAAGGAGAACTGCAACTCATGTCTCAAGGAAACTTCTCCACGTTCCGCTTCAGCAGGGCTTTTCAAGGCTTTACCTTGAGGAAAGGACTCACGTCAAGTTTCCTTGAGGCTCTAGAGCGTCTCAGGAGGAGCTCCCACCCAGGCTATGAAAGCACCCTGTTGATTTCGAGAAAACTCGTTCCCTTCCCAGAGCCCTGCCTACAGTGACTAGAAACTCGTCCAAAACTCTGGTATTTAGGTAGGTTCAAGGCGGCATGAATGGAGCTTTCAAAATGGGAAAGCAAGCCTTGTGCCATCCGGTCTCCGTTTCCAGTGAGCACGCAGCCTACCCCCTTGTGATGTCTACCAAGTAAATATTCCCTCGAACTACACAATGGTCCCTTCCCTGAAGAATGTTTTCTTGGCACGGAGTTCTGCATGTAGCGAACTGCCTCTCCCAAGGAACGCTTTGGTAACGCTTTCGGTGCTTAGGCTCATCTAAAACCCTGCAGTGTAAGAGGAAGAACTGTGCTTTGGTTACAGGAGGAATGCAAGCCAACTTTCTCCTGTAAGTATGGGGTCTTAAGGTATGACTTTGTAGAAGGAATGTGAAAGAGTATTGGTTACTCAGTGCCGCTCAGCCTAGGGCATTGAGGCAGATATGCATGACATGTAGACGTGAGACAACAGATTGCCTGGAGCTGTTGGAGTGCTGAGGAAATCTAGCTCTCCCAAGGAGGCGTGCAGTGTGTTGCCCTACCCTTAGCATATTGAGAGTGACTGGGAAAGGTTTCTGGGCCTGGATGTTTCTGAGCTTCCCAGTCGAGCATGCCGGTCCTCGGTGTTCTTGCAGGGAATAGGGTGCCCACGAGAGTTACTAGGTGTCTTCATAAGCGTACTAACGTTCAAAGAAAGCAGAACTGCAACTCATGTCTCCAGGAAACTGCTCCACGCTTCGGCTTCAGCAGGGCTCTTCAAGGCTTTACCTTGAGGAAACGACTCACGTCAAGTTTCCTTTGAGCTCTAGAGCTTCTAGGTGGAGCTCCCACCCAGGCTACGAAAGCACCCTGTTGATTTAGAGAAAACTCGTTCCCTTCCCAGAGCCCTGCCTACAGTGACTAGAGACCCGTCCAAAACACTGGTATTTAGGTAGCTTCAAGGCAGCATGAATGGAGCTTTCAAAATGGGAAAGCAAGCCTTGTGCCATCAGGTCTCCGTTTCCAGGGAACACGCAGCCTACCCCCTTGTGATGTCTACCAAGTAAATATTCCCTCAAACTACACAATGGTCCCTTCCCTGAAGAATGTTTTCTTGGCACGGAGTTCTGCATGTAGCGAACTGCCTCTCCCAAGGAACGCTTTGGTAACGCTATCGGGGCTTAGGCTCTTCTAAAACCCTGCAGTGTAAGAGGAAGAACTGTGCTTTGGTTACAGCAGGAACGCAAGCCAACTTTCTCCTGTAAGTATGGGGTCTTAAGGTATGACTTTGTAGAAGGAATGTGAAAGAGTATTGGTTTCTCAGTGCCGCTCAGCCTAGGGCACTGAGAGAGATATGCATGACATGTAGACGTGAGACAACAGATTGCCTGGAGCTGTTGGAGTGCTGAGGAAATCTAGCTCTTCCAAGGAGGCGTGTAGTGTGTTGCCTTACACTTAGCATATTGAGAGTGACTGGGAAAGGTTTCCGGGCCTGGATGTTTCTTAGCAACCCAGTGGAGCCTGCCGGTACTCGGTGTTCTTGCACGGAATAGGGTGCCCAGGCGAGATCCTAGGTGTCTTGAAAAGCGTAGTAACGTTAAAAGAAAGGAGAACTGCAACTCATGTCTCAAGGAAACTTCTCCACGTGCCGCTTCAGCAGGGCTCTTCAAGGCTTTACCTTGAGGAAAGGACTCACGTCAAGTTTCCTTGTAGCTCTAGAGCGTCTCAGGAGGAGCTCCCACCCAGGCTATGAAAGCACCCTGTTGATTTCGAGAAAACTCGTTCCCTTCCCAGAGCCCTGCCTACAGTGACTAGAAACTCGTCCAAAACACTGGTATTTAGGTAGGTTCAAGGCGGCATGAATGGAGCTTTCAAAATGGGAAAGCAAGCCTTGTGCCATCAGGTCCCCGTTTCCAGTGAACACGCAGCCTACCTCCTTGTGATTTCTACCAAGTTAATATACACTCTAGAGACACACTGGTCCCTTCCCTGAATAACGTGTTCTTGGCACGGAGTTCTGCATGTAGCGAACTGCCTCTCCCAAGGAATGCTCTAGGTACGCTATAGGGGCTTAGCCTCTTCTAAAACCCTGCAGTGTAAGAGGAAGAACTGTGCTTTGGTTACAGCAGGAACGCAAGCCAACTTTCTCCTGTAAGTATGGGGTCTTAAGGTATGACTTTGTAGAAGGAATGTGAAAGAGTATTGGTTTCTCAGTGCGGCTCAGCCTAGGGCATTGAGGCAGATATGCATGACATGTAGACGTAAGACAACAGATTGCCTGGAGCTGTTGGAGTGCTGAGGAAATCTAGCTCTCCCAAGGAGGCGTGCAGTGTGTTGCCCTACCCTTAGCATATTGAGAGTGACTGGGAAAGGTTTCCGGGCCTGGATGTTTCTGAGCTTCCCAGTCGAGCATGCCGGTCCTCGGTGTTCGTGCAGGGAATAGGGTGCCCACGAGAGTTACTAGGTGTCTTCATAAGCGTACTAACGTTCAAAGAAAGCAGAACTGCAACTCATGTCTCCAGGAAACTGCTCCACGCTTCGGCTTCAGCAGGGCTCTTCAAGGCTTTACCTTGAGGAAACGACTCACGTCAAGTTTCCTTTGAGCTCTAGAGCGTCTCAGTTGGAGCTCCCACCCAGGCTACGAAAGCACCCTGTTGATTTCGAGAAAACTCGTTCCCTTCCCAGAGCCCTGCCTACAGTGACTAGAAACTCGTCCAAAACACTGGTATTTAGGTAGGTTCAAGGCGGCATGAATGGAGCTTTCAAAATGGGAAAGCAAGCCTTGTGCCATCAGGTCTCCGTTTCCAGGGAACACGCAGCCTACCTCCTTGTGATTTCTACCAAGTTAATATACACTCTAGAGACACACTGGTCCCTTCCCTGAATAACGTGTTCTTGGCACGGAGTTCTGCATGTAGCGAACTGCCTCTCCCAAGGAATGCTCTAGGTACGCTATAGGGGCTTAGCCTCTTCTAAAACCCTGCAGTGTAAGAGGAAGAACTGTGCTTTGGTTACAGCAGGAACGCAAGCCAACTTTCTCCTGTAAGTATGGGGTCTTAAGGTATGACTTTGTAGAAGGAATGTGAAAGAGTATTGGTTTCTCAGTGCGGCTCAGCCTAGGGCATTGAGGCAGATATGCATGACATGTAGACGTAAGACAACAGATTGCCTGGAGCTGTTGGAGTGCTGAGGAAATCTAGCTCTCCCAAGGAGGCGTGCAGTGTGTTGCCCTACCCTTAGCATATTGAGAGTGACTGGGAAAGGTTTCCGGGCCTGGATGTTTCTGAGCTTCCCAGTCGAGCATGCCGGTCCTCGGTCTTCGTGCAGGGAATAGGGTGCCCACGAGAGTTACTAGGTGTCTTCATAAGCGTACTAACGTTCAAAGAAAGCAGAACTGCAACTCATGTCTCCAGGAAACTGCTCCACGCTTCGGCTTCAGCAGGGCTCTTCAAGGCTTTACCTTGAGGAAACGACTCACGTCAAGTTTCCTTTGAGCTCTAGAGCGTCTCAGTTGGAGCTCCCACCCAGGCTACGAAAGCACCCTGTTGATTTAGAGAAAACTCGTTCCCTTCCCACAGCCCTGCCTACAGTGACTAGAGACCCGTCCAAAACACTGGTATTTAGGTAGCTTCAAGGCAGCATGAATGGAGCTTTCAAAATGGGAAAGCAAGCCTTGTGCCATCAGGTCTCCGTTTCCAGGGAACACGCAGCCTACCCCCTTGTGATGTCTACCAAGTAAATATTCCCTCAAACTACACAATGGTCCCTTCCCTGAAGAATGTTTTCTTGGCACGGAGTTCTGCATGTAGCGAACTGCCTCTCCCAAGGAACGCTTTGGTAACGCTATCGGGGCTTAGGCTCTTCTAAAACCCTGCAGTGTAAGAGGAAGAACTGTGCTTTGGTTACAGCAGGAACGCAAGCCAACTTTCTCCTGTAAGTATGGGGTCTTAAGGTATGACTTTGTAGAAGGAATGTGAAAGAGTATTGGTTTCTCAGTGCCGCTCAGCCTAGGGCACTGAGAGAGATATGCATGACATGTAGACGTGAGACAACAGATTGCCTGGAGCTGTTGGAGTGCTGAGGAAATCTAGCTCTTCCAAGGAGGCGTGTAGTGTGTTGCCTTACACTTAGCATATTGAGAGTGACTGGGAAAGGTTTCCGGGCCTGGATGTTTCTTAGCAACCCAGTGGAGCCTGCCGGTACTCGGTGTTCTTGCACGGAATAGGGTGCCCAGGCGAGATCCTAGGTGTCTTGAAAAGCGTAGTAACGTTAAAAGAAAGGAGAACTGCAACTCATGTCTCAAGGAAACTTCTCCACGTGCCGCTTCAGCAGGGCTCTTCAAGGCTTTACCTTGAGGAAAGGACTCACGTCAAGTTTCCTTGTAGCTCTAGAGCGTCTCAGGAGGAGCTCCCACCCAGGCTATGAAAGCACCCTGTTGATTTCGAGAAAACTCGTTCCCTTCCCAGAGCCCTGCCTACAGTGACTAGAAACTCGTCCAAAACACTGGTATTTAGGTAGGTTCAAGGCGGCATGAATGGAGCTTTCAAAATGGGAAAGCAAGCCTTGTGCCATCAGGTCCCCGTTTCCAGTGAACACGCAGCCTACCTCCTTGTGATTTCTACCAAGTTAATATACACTCTAGAGACACACTGGTCCCTTCCCTGAATAACGTGTTCTTGGCATGGAGTTCTGCATGTAGCGAACTGCCTCTCCCAAGGAATGCTCTAGGTACGCTATAGGGGCTTAGCCTCTTCTAAAACCCTGCAGTGTAAGAGGAAGAACTGTGCTTTGGTTACAGCAGGAACGCAAGCCAACTTTCTCCTGTAAGTATGGGGTCTTAAGGTATGACTTTGTAGAAGGAATGTGAAAGAGTATTGGTTTCTCAGTGCGGCTCAGCCTAGGGCATTGAGGCAGATATGCATGACATGTAGACGTAAGACAACAGATTGCCTGGAGCTGTTGGAGTGCTGAGGAAATCTAGCTCTCCCAAGGAGGCGTGCAGTGTGTTGCCCTACCCTTAGCATATTGAGAGTGACTGGGAAAGGTTTCCGGGCCTGGATGTTTCTGAGCTTCCCAGTCGAGCATGCCGGTCCTCGGTCTTCGTGCAGGGAATAGGGTGCCCACGAGAGTTACTAGGTGTCTTCATAAGCGTACTAACGTTCAAAGAAAGCAGAACTGCAACTCATGTCTCCAGGAAACTGCTCCACGCTTCGGCTTCAGCAGGGCTCTTCAAGGCTTTACCTTGAGGAAACGACTCACGTCAAGTTTCCTTTGAGCTCTAGAGCGTCTCAGTTGGAGCTCCCACCCAGGCTACGAAAGCACCCTGTTGATTTAGAGAAAACTCGTTCCCTTCCCACAGCCCTGCCTACAGTGACTAGAGACCCGTCCAAAACACTGGTATTTAGGTAGCTTCAAGGCAGCATGAATGGAGCTTTCAAAATGGGAAAGCAAGCCTTGTGCCATCAGGTCTCCGTTTCCAGGGAACACGCAGCCTACCCCCTTGTGATGTCTACCAAGTAAATATTCCCTCAAACTACACAATGGTCCCTTCCCTGAAGAATGTTTTCTTGGCACGGAGTTCTGCATGTAGCGAACTGCCTCTCCCAAGGAACGCTTTGGTAACGCTATCGGGGCTTAGGCTCTTCTAAAACCCTGCAGTGTAAGAGGAAGAACTGTGCTTTGGTTACAGCAGGAACGCAAGCCAACTTTCTCCTGTAAGTATGGGGTCTTAAGGTATGACTTTGTAGAAGGAATGTGAAAGAGTATTGGTTTCTCAGTGCCGCTCAGCCTAGGGCACTGAGAGAGATATGCATGACATGTAGACGTGAGACAACAGATTGCCTGGAGCTGTTGGAGTGCTGAGGAAATGTAGCTCGCCCAAGGAAGAGTGCAGTGTGTTGCCCTACACTTAGCATACACAGAGTGACTGGGAAAGGTATCCGGGCCTGGATGTTTCTTAGCAACCCAGTGGAGCCTGCCGGTACTCGGTGTTCTTGCACGGAATAGGGTGCCCAGGCGAGATCCTAGGTGTCTTGAAAAGCGTACTAATGTTAAAAGAAAGGTGAACTGCAACTCATGTCTCAAGGAAACTTCTCCACGTTCCGCTTCAGCAGGGCTTTTCAAGGCTTTACCTTGAGGAAAGGACTCACGTCAAGTTTCCTTGAGGCTCTAGAGCGTCTCAGGAGGAGCTCCCACCCAGGCTATGAAAGCACCCTGTTGATTTCGAGAAAACTCGTTCCCTTCCCAGAGCCCTGCCTACAGTGACTAGAAACTCGTCCAAAACTCTGGTATTTAGGTAGGTTCAAGGCGGCATGAATGGAGCTTTCAAAATGGGAAAGCAAGCCTTGTGCCATCCGGTCTCCGTTTCCAGTGAGCACGCAGCCTACCCCCTTGTGATGTCTACCAAGTAAATATTCCCTCGAACTACACAATGGTCCCTTCCCTGAAGAATGTTTTCTTGGCACGGAGTTCTGCATGTAGCGAACTGCCTCTCCCAAGGAACGCTTTGGTAACGCTTTCGGTGCTTAGGCTCATCTAAAACCCTGCAGTGTAAGAGGAAGAACTGTGCTTTGGTTACAGGAGGAATGCAAGCCAACTTTCTCCTGTAAGTATGGGGTCTTAAGGTATGACTTTGTAGAAGGAATGTGAAAGAGTATTGGTTACTCAGTGCCGCTCAGCCTAGGGCATTGAGGCAGATATGCATGACATGTAGACGTGAGACAACAGATTGCCTGGAGCTGTTGGAGTGCTGAGGAAATCTAGCTCTCCCAAGGAGGCGTGCAGTGTGTTGCCCTACCCTTAGCATATTGAGAGTGACTGGGAAAGGTTTCTGGGCCTGGATGTTTCTGAGCTTCCCAGTCGAGCATGCCGGTCCTCGGTGTTCTTGCAGGGAATAGGGTGCCCACGAGAGTTACTAGGTGTCTTCATAAGCGTACTAACGTTCAAAGAAAGCAGAACTGCAACTCATGTCTCCAGGAAACTGCTCCACGCTTCGGCTTCAGCAGGGCTCTTCAAGGCTTTACCTTGAGGAAACGACTCACGTCAAGTTTCCTTTGAGCTCTAGAGCTTCTAGGTGGAGCTCCCACCCAGGCTACGAAAGCACCCTGTTGATTTAGAGAAAACTCGTTCCCTTCCCAGAGCCCTGCCTACAGTGACTAGAGACCCGTCCAAAACACTGGTATTTAGGTAGCTTCAAGGCAGCATGAATGGAGCTTTCAAAATGGGAAAGCAAGCCTTGTGCCATCAGGTCTCCGTTTCCAGGGAACAAGCAGCCTACCCCCTTGTGATGTCTACCAAGTAAATATTCCCTCAAACTACACAATGGTCCCTTCCCTGAAGAATGTTTTCTTGGCACGGAGTTCTGCATGTAGCGAACTGCCTCTCCCAAGGAACGCTTTGGTAACGCTATCGGGGCTTAGGCTCTTCTAAAACCCTGCAGTGTAAGAGGAAGAACTGTGCTTTGGTTACAGCAGGAACGCAAGCCAACTTTCTCCTGTAAGTATGGGGTCTTAAGGTATGACTTTGTAGAAGGAATGTGAAAGAGTATTGGTTTCTCAGTGCCGCTCAGCCTAGGGCACTGAGAGAGATATGCATGACATGTAGACGTGAGACAACAGATTGCCTGGAGCTGTTGGAGTGCTGAGGAAATCTAGCTCTTCCAAGGAGGCGTGTAGTGTGTTGCCTTACACTTAGCATATTGAGAGTGACTGGGAAAGGTTTCCGGGCCTGGATGTTTCTTAGCAACCCAGTGGAGCCTGCCGGTACTCGGTGTTCTTGCACGGAATAGGGTGCCCAGGCGAGATCCTAGGTGTCTTGAAAAGCGTAGTAACGTTAAAAGAAAGGAGAACTGCAACTCATGTCTCAAGGAAACTTCTCCACGTGCCGCTTCAGCAGGGCTCTTCAAGGCTTTACCTTGAGGAAAGGACTCACGTCAAGTTTCCTTGTAGCTCTAGAGCGTCTCAGGAGGAGCTCCCACCCAGGCTATGAAAGCACCCTGTTGATTTCGAGAAAACTCGTTCCCTTCCCAGAGCCCTGCCTACAGTGACTAGAAACTCGTCCAAAACACTGGTATTTAGGTAGGTTCAAGGCGGCATGAATGGAGCTTTCAAAATGGGAAAGCAAGCCTTGTGCCATCAGGTCCCCGTTTCCAGTGAACACGCAGCCTACCTCCTTGTGATTTCTACCAAGTTAATATACACTCTAGAGACACACTGGTCCCTTCCCTGAATAACGTGTTCTTGGCATGGAGTTCTGCATGTAGCGAACTGCCTCTCCCAAGGAATGCTCTAGGTACGCTATAGGGGCTTAGCCTCTTCTAAAACCCTGCAGTGTAAGAGGAAGAACTGTGCTTTGGTTACAGCAGGAACGCAAGCCAACTTTCTCCTGTAAGTATGGGGTCTTAAGGTATGACTTTGTAGAAGGAATGTGAAAGAGTATTGGTTTCTCAGTGCGGCTCAGCCTAGGGCATTGAGGCAGATATGCATGACATGTAGACGTAAGACAACAGATTGCCTGGAGCTGTTGGAGTGCTGAGGAAATCTAGCTCTCCCAAGGAGGCGTGCAGTGTGTTGCCCTACCCTTAGCATATTGAGAGTGACTGGGAAAGGTTTCCGGGCCTGGATGTTTCTGAGCTTCCCAGTCGAGCATGCCGGTCCTCGGTCTTCGTGCAGGGAATAGGGTGCCCACGAGAGTTACTAGGTGTCTTCATAAGCGTACTAACGTTCAAAGAAAGCAGAACTGCAACTCATGTCTCCAGGAAACTGCTCCACGCTTCGGCTTCAGCAGGGCTCTTCAAGGCTTTACCTTGAGGAAACGACTCACGTCAAGTTTCCTTTGAGCTCTAGAGCGTCTCAGTTGGAGCTCCCACCCAGGCTACGAAAGCACCCTGTTGATTTAGAGAAAACTCGTTCCCTTCCCACAGCCCTGCCTACAGTGACTAGAGACCCGTCCAAAACACTGGTATTTAGGTAGCTTCAAGGCAGCATGAATGGAGCTTTCAAAATGGGAAAGCAAGCCTTGTGCCATCAGGTCTCCGTTTCCAGGGAACACGCAGCCTACCCCCTTGTGATGTCTACCAAGTAAATATTCCCTCAAACTACACAATGGTCCCTTCCCTGAAGAATGTTTTCTTGGCACGGAGTTCTGCATGTAGCGAACTGCCTCTCCCAAGGAACGCTTTGGTAACGCTATCGGGGCTTAGGCTCTTCTAAAACCCTGCAGTGTAAGAGGAAGAACTGTGCTTTGGTTACAGCAGGAACGCAAGCCAACTTTCTCCTGTAAGTATGGGGTCTTAAGGTATGACTTTGTAGAAGGAATGTGAAAGAGTATTGGTTTCTCAGTGCCGCTCAGCCTAGGGCACTGAGAGAGATATGCATGACATGTAGACGTGAGACAACAGATTGCCTGGAGCTGTTGGAGTGCTGAGGAAATCTAGCTCTTCCAAGGAGGCGTGTAGTGTGTTGCCTTACACTTAGCATATTGAGAGTGACTGGGAAAGGTTTCCGGGCCTGGATGTTTCTTAGCAACCCAGTGGAGCCTGCCGGTACTCGGTGTTCTTGCACGGAATAGGGTGCCCAGGCGAGATCCTAGGTGTCTTGAAAAGCGTAGTAACGTTAAAAGAAAGGAGAACTGCAACTCCTGTCTCAAGGAAACTTCTCCACGTGCCGCTTCAGCAGGGCTCTTCAAGGCTTTACCTTGAGGAAAGGACTCACGTCAAGTTTCCTTGTAGCTCTAGAGCGTCTCAGGAGGAGCTCCCACCCAGGCTATGAAAGCACCCTGTTGATTTCGAGAAAACTCGTTCCCTTCCCAGAGCCCTGCCTACAGTGACTAGAAACTCGTCCAAAACACTGGTATTTAGGTAGGTTCAAGGCGGCATGAATGGAGCTTTCAAAATGGGAAAGCAAGCCTTGTGCCATCAGGTCCCCGTTTCCAGTGAACACGCAGCCTACCTCCTTGTGATTTCTACCAAGTTAATATACACTCTAGAGACACACTGGTCCCTTCCCTGAATAACGTGTTCTTGGCATGGAGTTCTGCATGTAGCGAACTGCCTCTCCCAAGGAATGCTCTAGGTACGCTATAGGGGCTTAGCCTCTTCTAAAACCCTGCAGTGTAAGAGGAAGAACTGTGCTTTGGTTACAGCAGGAACGCAAGCCAACTTTCTCCTGTAAGTATGGGGTCTTAAGGTATGACTTTGTAGAAGGAATGTGAAAGAGTATTGGTTTCTCAGTGCGGCTCAGCCTAGGGCATTGAGGCAGATATGCATGACATGTAGACGTAAGACAACAGATTGCCTGGAGCTGTTGGAGTGCTGAGGAAATCTAGCTCTCCCAAGGAGGCGTGCAGTGTGTTGCCCTACCCTTAGCATATTGAGAGTGACTGGGAAAGGTTTCCGGGCCTGGATGTTTCTGAGCTTCCCAGTCGAGCATGCCGGTCCTCGGTCTTCGTGCAGGGAATAGGGTGCCCACGAGAGTTACTAGGTGTCTTCATAAGCGTACTAACGTTCAAAGAAAGCAGAACTGCAACTCATGTCTCCAGGAAACTGCTCCACGCTTCGGCTTCAGCAGGGCTCTTCAAGGCTTTACCTTGAGGAAACGACTCACGTCAAGTTTCCTTTGAGCTCTAGAGCGTCTCAGTTGGAGCTCCCACCCAGGCTACGAAAGCACCCTGTTGATTTAGAGAAAACTCGTTCCCTTCCCACAGCCCTGCCTACAGTGACTAGAGACCCGTCCAAAACACTGGTATTTAGGTAGCTTCAAGGCAGCATGAATGGAGCTTTCAAAATGGGAAAGCAAGCCTTGTGCCATCAGGTCTCCGTTTCCAGGGAACACGCAGCCTACCCCCTTGTGATGTCTACCAAGTAAATATTCCCTCAAACTACACAATGGTCCCTTCCCTGAAGAATGTTTTCTTGGCACGGAGTTCTGCATGTAGCGAACTGCCTCTCCCAAGGAACGCTTTGGTAACGCTATCGGGGCTTAGGCTCTTCTAAAACCCTGCAGTGTAAGAGGAAGAACTGTGCTTTGGTTACAGCAGGAACGCAAGCCAACTTTCTCCTGTAAGTATGGGGTCTTAAGGTATGACTTTGTAGAAGGAATGTGAAAGAGTATTGGTTTCTCAGTGCGGCTCAGCCTAGGGCATTGAGGCAGATATGCATGACATGTAGACGTGAGACAACAGATTGCCTGGAGCTGTTGGAGTGCTGAGGAAATCTAGCTCTCCCAAGGAGGCGTGCAGTGTGTTGCCCTACCCTTAGCATATTGAGAGTGACTGGGAAAGGTTTCCGGGCCTGGATGTTTCTGAGCTTCCCAGTCGAGCATGCCGGTCCTCGGTCTTCGTGCAGGGAATAGGGTGCCCACGAGAGTTACTAGGTGTCTTCATAAGCGTACTAACGTTCAAAGAAAGCAGAACTGCAACTCATGTCTCCAGGAAACTGCTCCACGCTTCGGCTTCAGCAGGGCTCTTCAAGGCTTTACCTTGAGGAAACGACTCACGTCAAGTTTCCTTTGAGCTCTAGAGCGTCTCAGTTGGAGCTCCCACCCAGGCTACGAAAGCACCCTGTTGATTTAGAGAAAACTCGTTCCCTTCCCACAGCCCTGCCTACAGTGACTAGAGACCCGTCCAAAACACTGGTATTTAGGTAGCTTCAAGGCAGCATGAATGGAGCTTTCAAAATGGGAAAGCAAGCCTTGTGCCATCAGGTCTCCGTTTCCAGGGAACACGCAGCCTACCCCCTTGTGATGTCTACCAAGTAAATATTCCCTCAAACTACACAATGGTCCCTTCCCTGAAGAATGTTTTCTTGGCACGGAGTTCTGCATGTAGCGAACTGCCTCTCCCAAGGAACGCTTTGGTAACGCTATCGGGGCTTAGGCTCTTCTAAAACCCTGCAGTGTAAGAGGAAGAACTGTGCTTTGGTTACAGCAGGAACGCAAGCCAAC
This sequence comes from Eubalaena glacialis, assembly GCF_028564815.1. Taxonomy (NCBI): domain Eukaryota; kingdom Metazoa; phylum Chordata; class Mammalia; order Artiodactyla; family Balaenidae; genus Eubalaena; species Eubalaena glacialis. The sequence continues at coordinate 159,938,395 of NC_083719.1, read as the reverse complement.
TTTCTCCTGTAAGTATGGGGTCTTAAGGTATGACTTTGTAGAAGGAATGTGAAAGAGTATTGGTTTCTCAGTGCCGCTCAGCCTAGGGCACTGAGAGAGATATGCATGACATGTAGACGTGAGACAACAGATTGCCTGGAGCTGTTGGAGTGCTGAGGAAATCTAGCTCTTCCAAGGAGGCGTGTAGTGTGTTGCCTTACACTTAGCATATTGAGAGTGACTGGGAAAGGTTTCCGGGCCTGGATGTTTCTTAGCAACCCAGTGGAGCCTGCCGGTACTCGGTGTTCTTGCACGGAATAGGGTGCCCAGGCGAGATCCTAGGTGTCTTGAAAAGCGTAGTAACGTTAAAAGAAAGGAGAACTGCAACTCATGTCTCAAGGAAACTTCTCCACGTGCCGCTTCAGCAGGGCTCTTCAAGGCTTTACCTTGAGGAAAGGACTCACGTCAAGTTTCCTTGTAGCTCTAGAGCGTCTCAGGAGGAGCTCCCACCCAGGCTACGAAAGCACCCTGTTGATTTCGAGAAAACTCGTTCCCTTCCCAGAGCCCTGCCTACAGTGACTAGAAACTCGTCCAAAACACTGGTATTTAGGTAGGTTCAAGGCGGCATGAATGGAGCTTTCAAAATGGGAAAGCAAGCCTTGTGCCATCAGGTCCCCGTTTCCAGTGAACACGCAGCCTACCTCCTTGTGATTTCTACCAAGTTAATATACACTCTAGAGACACACTGGTCCCTTCCCTGAATAACGTGTTCTTGGCATGGAGTTCTGCATGTAGCGAACTGCCTCTCCCAAGGAATGCTCTAGGTACGCTATAGGGGCTTAGCCTCTTCTAAAACCCTGCAGTGTAAGAGGAAGAACTGTGCTTTGGTTACAGCAGGAACGCAAGCCAACTTTCTCCTGTAAGTATGGGGTCTTAAGGTATGACTTTGTAGAAGGAATGTGAAAGAGTATTGGTTTCTCAGTGCGGCTCAGCCTAGGGCATTGAGGCAGATATGCATGACATGTAGACGTGAGACAACAGATTGCCTGGAGCTGTTGGAGTGCTGAGGAAATCTAGCTCTCCCAAGGAGGCGTGCAGTGTGTTGCCCTACCCTTAGCATATTGAGAGTGACTGGGAAAGGTTTCCGGGCCTGGATGTTTCTGAGCTTCCCAGTCGAGCATGCCGGTCCTCGGTCTTCGTGCAGGGAATAGGGTGCCCACGAGAGTTACTAGGTGTCTTCATAAGCGTACTAACGTTCAAAGAAAGCAGAACTGCAACTCATGTCTCCAGGAAACTGCTCCACGCTTCGGCTTCAGCAGGGCTCTTCAAGGCTTTACCTTGAGGAAACGACTCACGTCAAGTTTCCTTTGAGCTCTAGAGCGTCTCAGTTGGAGCTCCCACCCAGGCTACGAAAGCACCCTGTTGATTTAGAGAAAACTCGTTCCCTTCCCACAGCCCTGCCTACAGTGACTAGAGACCCGTCCAAAACACTGGTATTTAGGTAGCTTCAAGGCAGCATGAATGGAGCTTTCAAAATGGGAAAGCAAGCCTTGTGCCATCAGGTCTCCGTTTCCAGGGAACACGCAGCCTACCCCCTTGTGATGTCTACCAAGTAAATATTCCCTCAAACTACACAATGGTCCCTTCCCTGAAGAATGTTTTCTTGGCACGGAGTTCTGCATGTAGCGAACTGCCTCTCCCAAGGAACGCTTTGGTAACGCTATCGGGGCTTAGGCTCTTCTAAAACCCTGCAGTGTAAGAGGAAGAACTGTGCTTTGGTTACAGCAGGAACGCAAGCCAACTTTCTCCTGTAAGTATGGGGTCTTAAGGTATGACTTTGTAGAAGGAATGTGAAAGAGTATTGGTTTCTCAGTGCCGCTCAGCCTAGGGCACTGAGAGAGATATGCATGACATGTAGACGTGAGACAACAGATTGCCTGGAGCTGTTGGAGTGCTGAGGAAATCTAGCTCTTCCAAGGAGGCGTGTAGTGTGTTGCCTTACACTTAGCATATTGAGAGTGACTGGGAAAGGTTTCCGGGCCTGGATGTTTCTTAGCAACCCAGTGGAGCCTGCCGGTACTCGGTGTTCTTGCACGGAATAGGGTGCCCAGGCGAGATCCTAGGTGTCTTGAAAAGCGTAGTAACGTTAAAAGAAAGGAGAACTGCAACTCATGTCTCAAGGAAACTTCTCCACGTGCCGCTTCAGCAGGGCTCTTCAAGGCTTTACCTTGAGGAAAGGACTCACGTCAAGTTTCCTTGTAGCTCTAGAGCGTCTCAGGAGGAGCTCCCACCCAGGCTATGAAAGCACCCTGTTGATTTCGAGAAAACTCGTTCCCTTCCCAGAGCCCTGCCTACAGTGACTAGAAACTCGTCCAAAACACTGGTATTTAGGTAGGTTCAAGGCGGCATGAATGGAGCTTTCAAAATGGGAAAGCAAGCCTTGTGCCATCAGGTCCCCGTTTCCAGTGAACACGCAGCCTACCTCCTTGTGATTTCTACCAAGTTAATATACACTCTAGAGACACACTGGTCCCTTCCCTGAATAACGTGTTCTTGGCACGGAGTTCTGCATGTAGCGAACTGCCTCTCCCAAGGAATGCTCTAGGTACGCTATAGGGGCTTAGCCTCTTCTAAAACCCTGCAGTGTAAGAGGAAGAACTGTGCTTTGGTTACAGCAGGAACGCAAGCCAACTTTCTCCTGTAAGTATGGGGTCTTAAGGTATGACTTTGTAGAAGGAATGTGAAAGAGTATTGGTTTCTCAGTGCGGCTCAGCCTAGGGCATTGAGGCAGATATGCATGACATGTAGACGTAAGACAACAGATTGCCTGGAGCTGTTGGAGTGCTGAGGAAATCTAGCTCTCCCAAGGAGGCGTGCAGTGTGTTGCCCTACCCTTAGCATATTGAGAGTGACTGGGAAAGGTTTCCGGGCCTGGATGTTTCTGAGCTTCCCAGTCGAGCATGCCGGTCCTCGGTCTTCGTGCAGGGAATAGGGTGCCCACGAGAGTTACTAGGTGTCTTCATAAGCGTACTAACGTTCAAAGAAAGCAGAACTGCAACTCATGTCTCCAGGAAACTGCTCCACGCTTCGGCTTCAGCAGGGCTCTTCAAGGCTTTACCTTGAGGAAACGACTCACGTCAAGTTTCCTTTGAGCTCTAGAGCGTCTCAGTTGGAGCTCCCACCCAGGCTACGAAAGCACCCTGTTGATTTAGAGAAAACTCGTTCCCTTCCCACAGCCCTGCCTACAGTGACTAGAGACCCGTCCAAAACACTGGTATTTAGGTAGCTTCAAGGCAGCATGAATGGAGCTTTCAAAATGGGAAAGCAAGCCTTGTGCCATCAGGTCTCCGTTTCCAGGGAACACGCAGCCTACCCCCTTGTGATGTCTACCAAGTAAATATTCCCTCAAACTACACAATGGTCCCTTCCCTGAAGAATGTTTTCTTGGCACGGAGTTCTGCATGTAGCGAACTGCCTCTCCCAAGGAACGCTTTGGTAACGCTATCGGGGCTTAGGCTCTTCTAAAACCCTGCAGTGTAAGAGGAAGAACTGTGCTTTGGTTACAGCAGGAACGCAAGCCAACTTTCTCCTGTAAGTATGGGGTCTTAAGGTATGACTTTGTAGAAGGAATGTGAAAGAGTATTGGTTTCTCAGTGCCGCTCAGCCTAGGGCACTGAGAGAGATATGCATGACATGTAGACGTGAGACAACAGATTGCCTGGAGCTGTTGGAGTGCTGAGGAAATCTAGCTCTTCCAAGGAGGCGTGTAGTGTGTTGCCTTACACTTAGCATATTGAGAGTGACTGGGAAAGGTTTCCGGGCCTGGATGTTTCTTAGCAACCCAGTGGAGCCTGCCGGTACTCGGTGTTCTTGCACGGAATAGGGTGCCCAGGCGAGATCCTAGGTGTCTTGAAAAGCGTAGTAACGTTAAAAGAAAGGAGAACTGCAACTCATGTCTCAAGGAAACTTCTCCACGTGCCGCTTCAGCAGGGCTCTTCAAGGCTTTACCTTGAGGAAAGGACTCACGTCAAGTTTCCTTGTAGCTCTAGAGCGTCTCAGGAGGAGCTCCCACCCAGGCTATGAAAGCACCCTGTTGATTTCGAGAAAACTCGTTCCCTTCCCAGAGCCCTGCCTACAGTGACTAGAAACTCGTCCAAAACACTGGTATTTAGGTAGGTTCAAGGCGGCATGAATGGAGCTTTCAAAATGGGAAAGCAAGCCTTGTGCCATCAGGTCCCCGTTTCCAGTGAACACGCAGCCTACCTCCTTGTGATTTCTACCAAGTTAATATACACTCTAGAGACACACTGGTCCCTTCCCTGAATAACGTGTTCTTGGCACGGAGTTCTGCATGTAGCGAACTGCCTCTCCCAAGGAATGCTCTAGGTACGCTATAGGGGCTTAGCCTCTTCTAAAACCCTGCAGTGTAAGAGGAAGAACTGTGCTTTGGTTACAGCAGGAACGCAAGCCAACTTTCTCCTGTAAGTATGGGGTCTTAAGGTATGACTTTGTAGAAGGAATGTGAAAGAGTATTGGTTTCTCAGTGCGGCTCAGCCTAGGGCATTGAGGCAGATATGCATGACATGTAGACGTAAGACAACAGATTGCCTGGAGCTGTTGGAGTGCTGAGGAAATCTAGCTCTCCCAAGGAGGCGTGCAGTGTGTTGCCCTACCCTTAGCATATTGAGAGTGACTGGGAAAGGTTTCCGGGCCTGGATGTTTCTGAGCTTCCCAGTCGAGCATGCCGGTCCTCGGTCTTCGTGCAGGGAATAGGGTGCCCACGAGAGTTACTAGGTGTCTTCATAAGCGTACTAACGTTCAAAGAAAGCAGAACTGCAACTCATGTCTCCAGGAAACTGCTCCACGCTTCGGCTTCAGCAGGGCTCTTCAAGGCTTTACCTTGAGGAAACGACTCACGTCAAGTTTCCTTTGAGCTCTAGAGCGTCTCAGTTGGAGCTCCCACCCAGGCTACGAAAGCACCCTGTTGATTTAGAGAAAACTCGTTCCCTTCCCACAGCCCTGCCTACAGTGACTAGAGACCCGTCCAAAACACTGGTATTTAGGTAGCTTCAAGGCAGCATGAATGGAGCTTTCAAAATGGGAAAGCAAGCCTTGTGCCATCAGGTCTCCGTTTCCAGGGAACACGCAGCCTACCCCCTTGTGATGTCTACCAAGTAAATATTCCCTCAAACTACACAATGGTCCCTTCCCTGAAGAATGTTTTCTTGGCACGGAGTTCTGCATGTAGCGAACTGCCTCTCCCAAGGAACGCTTTGGTAACGCTATCGGGGCTTAGGCTCTTCTAAAACCCTGCAGTGTAAGAGGAAGAACTGTGCTTTGGTTACAGCAGGAACGCAAGCCAACTTTCTCCTGTAAGTATGGGGTCTTAAGGTATGACTTTGTAGAAGGAATGTGAAAGAGTATTGGTTTCTCAGTGCCGCTCAGCCTAGGGCACTGAGAGAGATATGCATGACATGTAGACGTGAGACAACAGATTGCCTGGAGCTGTTGGAGTGCTGAGGAAATGTAGCTCGCCCAAGGAAGAGTGCAGTGTGTTGCCCTACACTTAGCATACACAGAGTGACTGGGAAAGGTATCCGGGCCTGGATGTTTCTTAGCAACCCAGTGGAGCCTGCCGGTACTCGGTGTTCTTGCACGGAATAGGGTGCCCAGGCGAGATCCTAGGTGTCTTGAAAAGCGTACTAATGTTAAAAGAAAGGAGAACTGCAACTCATGTCTCAAGGAAACTTCTCCACGTTCCGCTTCAGCAGGGCTTTTCAAGGCTTTACCTTGAGGAAAGGACTCACGTCAAGTTTCCTTGAGGCTCTAGAGCGTCTCAGGAGGAGCTCCCACCCAGGCTATGAAAGCACCCTGTTGATTTCGAGAAAACTCGTTCCCTTCCCAGAGCCCTGCCTACAGTGACTAGAAACTCGTCCAAAACTCTGGTATTTAGGTAGGTTCAAGGCGGCATGAATGGAGCTTTCAAAATGGGAAAGCAAGCCTTGTGCCATCCGGTCTCCGTTTCCAGTGAGCACGCAGCCTACCCCCTTGTGATGTCTACCAAGTAAATATTCCCTCGAACTACACAATGGTCCCTTCCCTGAAGAATGTTTTCTTGGCACGGAGTTCTGCATGTAGCGAACTGCCTCTCCCAAGGAACGCTTTGGTAACGCTTTCGGTGCTTAGGCTCATCTAAAACCCTGCAGTGTAAGAGGAAGAACTGTGCTTTGGTTACAGGAGGAATGCAAGCCAACTTTCTCCTGTAAGTATGGGGTCTTAAGGTATGACTTTGTAGAAGGAATGTGAAAGAGTATTGGTTACTCAGTGCCGCTCAGCCTAGGGCATTGAGGCAGATATGCATGACATGTAGACGTGAGACAACAGATTGCCTGGAGCTGTTGGAGTGCTGAGGAAATCTAGCTCTCCCAAGGAGGCGTGCAGTGTGTTGCCCTACCCTTAGCATATTGAGAGTGACTGGGAAAGGTTTCTGGGCCTGGATGTTTCTGAGCTTCCCAGTCGAGCATGCCGGTCCTCGGTGTTCTTGCAGGGAATAGGGTGCCCACGAGAGTTACTAGGTGTCTTCATAAGCGTACTAACGTTCAAAGAAAGCAGAACTGCAACTCATGTCTCCAGGAAACTGCTCCACGCTTCGGCTTCAGCAGGGCTCTTCAAGGCTTTACCTTGAGGAAACGACTCACGTCAAGTTTCCTTTGAGCTCTAGAGCGTCTCAGTTGGAGCTCCCACCCAGGCTACGAAAGCACCCTGTTGATTTAGAGAAAACTCGTTCCCTTCCCACAGCCCTGCCTACAGTGACTAGAGACCCGTCCAAAACACTGGTATTTAGGTAGCTTCAAGGCAGCATGAATGGAGCTTTCAAAATGGGAAAGCAAGCCTTGTGCCATCAGGTCTCCGTTTCCAGGGAACACGCAGCCTACCCCCTTGTGATGTCTACCAAGTAAATATTCCCTCAAACTACACAATGGTCCCTTCCCTGAAGAATGTTTTCTTGGCACGGAGTTCTGCATGTAGCGAACTGCCTCTCCCAAGGAACGCTTTGGTAACGCTATCGGGGCTTAGGCTCTTCTAAAACCCTGCAGTGTAAGAGGAAGAACTGTGCTTTGGTTACAGCAGGAACGCAAGCCAACTTTCTCCTGTAAGTATGGGGTCTTAAGGTATGACTTTGTAGAAGGAATGTGAAAGAGTATTGGTTTCTCAGTGCCGCTCAGCCTAGGGCACTGAGAGAGATATGCATGACATGTAGACGTGAGACAACAGATTGCCTGGAGCTGTTGGAGTGCTGAGGAAATCTAGCTCTCCCAAGGAGGCGTGTAGTGTGTTGCCTTACACTTAGCATATTGAGAGTGACTGGGAAAGGTTTCCGGGCCTGGATGTTTCTTAGCAACCCAGTGGAGCCTGCCGGTACTCGGTGTTCTTGCACGGAATAGGGTGCCCAGGCGAGATCCTAGGTGTCTTGAAAAGCGTAGTAACGTTAAAAGAAAGGAGAACTGCAACTCATGTCTCAAGGAAACTTCTCCACGTGCCGCTTCAGCAGGGCTCTTCAAGGCTTTACCTTGAGGAAAGGACTCACGTCAAGTTTCCTTGTAGCTCTAGAGCGTCTCAGGAGGAGCTCCCACCCAGGCTATGAAAGCACCCTGTTGATTTCGAGAAAACTCGTTCCCTTCCCAGAGCCCTGCCTACAGTGACTAGAAACTCGTCCAAAACACTGGTATTTAGGTAGGTTCAAGGCGGCATGAATGGAGCTTTCAAAATGGGAAAGCAAGCCTTGTGCCATCAGGTCCCCGTTTCCAGTGAACACGCAGCCTACCTCCTTGTGATTTCTACCAAGTTAATATACACTCTAGAGACACACTGGTCCCTTCCCTGAATAACGTGTTCTTGGCACGGAGTTCTGCATGTAGCGAACTGCCTCTCCCAAGGAATGCTCTAGGTACGCTATAGGGGCTTAGCCTCTTCTAAAACCCTGCAGTGTAAGAGGAAGAACTGTGCTTTGGTTACAGCAGGAACGCAAGCCAACTTTCTCCTGTAAGTATGGGGTCTTAAGGTATGACTTTGTAGAAGGAATGTGAAAGAGTATTGGTTTCTCAGTGCGGCTCAGCCTAGGGCATTGAGGCAGATATGCATGACATGTAGACGTAAGACAACAGATTGCCTGGAGCTGTTGGAGTGCTGAGGAAATCTCGCTCTCCCAAGGAGGCGTGCAGTGTGTTGCCCTACCCTTAGCATATTGAGAGTGACTGGGAAAGGTTTCCGGGCCTGGATGTTTCTGAGCTTCCCAGTCGAGCATGCCGGTCCTCGGTCTTCGTGCAGGGAATAGGGTGCCCACGAGAGTTACTAGGTGTCTTCATAAGCGTACTAACGTTCAAAGAAAGCAGAACTGCAACTCATGTCTCCAGGAAACTGCTCCACGCTTCGGCTTCAGCAGGGCTCTTCAAGGCTTTACCTTGAGGAAACGACTCACGTCAAGTTTCCTTTGAGCTCTAGAGCGTCTCAGTTGGAGCTCCCACCCAGGCTACGAAAGCACCCTGTTGATTTAGAGAAAACTCGTTCCCTTCCCACAGCCCTGCCTACAGTGACTAGAGACCCGTCCAAAACACTGGTATTTAGGTAGCTTCAAGGCAGCATGAATGGAGCTTTCAAAATGGGAAAGCAAGCCTTGTGCCATCAGGTCTCCGTTTCCAGGGAACACGCAGCCTACCCCCTTGTGATGTCTACCAAGTAAATATTCCCTCAAACTACACAATGGTCCCTTCCCTGAAGAATGTTTTCTTGGCACGGAGTTCTGCATGTAGCGAACTGCCTCTCCCAAGGAACGCTTTGGTAACGCTATCGGGGCTTAGGCTCTTCTAAAACCCTGCAGTGTAAGAGGAAGAACTGTGCTTTGGTTACAGCAGGAACGCAAGCCAACTTTCTCCTGTAAGTATGGGGTCTTAAGGTATGACTTTGTAGAAGGAATGTGAAAGAGTATTGGTTTCTCAGTGCCGCTCAGCCTAGGGCACTGAGAGAGATATGCATGACATGTAGACGTGAGACAACAGATTGCCTGGAGCTGTTGGAGTGCTGAGGAAATGTAGCTCGCCCAAGGAAGAGTGCAGTGTGTTGCCCTACACTTAGCATACACAGAGTGACTGGGAAAGGTATCCGGGCCTGGATGTTTCTTAGCAACCCAGTGGAGCCTGCCGGTACTCGGTGTTCTTGCACGGAATAGGGTGCCCAGGCGAGATCCTAGGTGTCTTGAAAAGCGTACTAATGTTAAAAGAAAGGAGAACTGCAACTCATGTCTCAAGGAAACTTCTCCACGTTCCGCTTCAGCAGGGCTTTTCAAGGCTTTACCTTGAGGAAAGGACTCACGTCAAGTTTCCTTGAGGCTCTAGAGCGTCTCAGGAGGAGCTCCCACCCAGGCTATGAAAGCACCCTGTTGATTTCGAGAAAACTCGTTCCCTTCCCAGAGCCCTGCCTACAGTGACTAGAAACTCGTCCAAAACTCTGGTATTTAGGTAGGTTCAAGGCGGCATGAATGGAGCTTTCAAAATGGGAAAGCAAGCCTTGTGCCATCCGGTCTCCGTTTCCAGTGAGCACGCAGCCTACCCCCTTGTGATGTCTACCAAGTAAATATTCCCTCGAACTACACAATGGTCCCTTCCCTGAAGAATGTTTTCTTGGCACGGAGTTCTGCATGTAGCGAACTGCCTCTCCCAAGGAACGCTTTGGTAACGCTATCGGGGCTTAGGTTCTTCTAAAACCCTGCAGTGTAAGAGGAAGAACTGTGCTTTGGTTACAGCAGGAACGCAAGCCAACTTTCTCCTGTAAGTATGGGGTCTTAAGGTATGACTTTGTAGAAGGAATGTGAAAGAGTATTGGTTTCTCAGTGCCGCTCAGCCTAGGGCACTGAGAGAGATATGCATGACATGTAGACGTGAGACAACAGATTGCCTGGAGCTGTTGGAGTGCTGAGGAAATCTAGCTCTTCCAAGGAGGCGTGTAGTGTGTTGCCTTACACTTAGCATATTGAGAGTGACTGGGAAAGGTTTCCGGGCCTGGATGTTTCTTAGCAACCCAGTGGAGCCTGCCGGTACTCGGTGTTCTTGCACGGAATAGGGTGCCCAGGCGAGATCCTAGGTGTCTTGAAAAGCGTAGTAACGTTAAAAGAAAGGAGAACTGCAACTCATGTCTCAAGGAAACTTCTCCACGTGCCGCTTCAGCAGGGCTCTTCAAGGCTTTACCTTGAGAAAAGGACTCACGTCAAGTTTCCTTGTAGCTCTAGAGCGTCTCAGGAGGAGCTCCCACCCAGGCTATGAAAGCACCCTGTTGATTTCGAGAAAACTCGTTCCCTTCCCAGAGCCCTGCCTACAGTGACTAGAAACTCGTCCAAAACACTGGTATTTAGGTAGGTTCAAGGCGGCATGAATGGAGCTTTCAAAATGGGAAAGCAAGCCTTGTGCCATCAGGTCCCCGTTTCCAGTGAACACGCAGCCTACCTCCTTGTGATTTCTACCAAGTTAATATACACTCTAGAGACACACTGGTCCCTTCCCTGAATAACGTGTTCTTGGCACGGAGTTCTGCATGTAGCGAACTGCCTCTCCCAAGGAATGCTCTAGGTACGCTATAGGGGCTTAGCCTCTTCTAAAACCCTGCAGTGTAAGAGGAAGAACTGTGCTTTGGTTACAGCAGGAACGCAAGCCAACTTTCTCCTGTAAGTATGGGGTCTTAAGGTATGACTTTGTAGAAGGAATGTGAAAGAGTATTGGTTTCTCAGTGCCGCTCAGCCTAGGGCATTGAGGCAGATATGCATGACATGTAGACGTAAGACAACAGATTGCCTGGAGCTGTTGGAGTGCTGAGGAAATCTAGCTCTCCCAAGGAGGCGTGCAGTGTGTTGCCCTACCCTTAGCATATTGAGAGTGACTGGGAAAGGTTTCCGGGCCTGGATGTTTCTGAGCTTCCCAGTCGAGCATGCCGGTCCTCGGTCTTCGTGCAGGGAATAGGGTGCCCACGAGAGTTACTAGGTGTCTTCATAAGCGTACTAACGTTCAAAGAAAGCAGAACTGCAACTCATGTCTCCAGGAAACTGCTCCACGCTTCGGCTTCAGCAGGGCTCTTCAAGGCTTTACCTTGAGGAAACGACTCACGTCAAGTTTCCTTTGAGCTCTAGAGCGTCTCAGTTGGAGCTCCCACCCAGGCTACGAAAGCACCCTGTTGATTTAGAGAAAACTCGTTCCCTTCCCACAGCCCTGCCTACAGTGACTAGAGACCCGTCCAAAACACTGGTATTTAGGTAGCTTCAAGGCAGCATGAATGGAGCTTTCAAAATGGGAAAGCAAGCCTTGTGCCATCAGGTCTCCGTTTCCAGGGAACACGCAGCCTACCCCCTTGTGATGTCTACCAAGTAAATATTCCCTCAAACTACACAATGGTCCCTTCCCTGAAGAATGTTTTCTTGGCACGGAGTTCTGCATGTAGCGAACTGCCTCTCCCAAGGAACGCTTTGGTAACGCTATCGGGGCTTAGGCTCTTCTAAAACCCTGCAGTGTAAGAGGAAGAACTGTGCTTTGGTTACAGCAGGAACGCAAGCCAACTTTCTCCTGTAAGTATGGGGTCTTAAGGTATGACTTTGTAGAAGGAATGTGAAAGAGTATTGGTTTCTCAGTGCCGCTCAGCCTAGGGCACTGAGAGAGATATGCATGACATGTAGACGTGAGACAACAGATTGCCTGGAGCTGTTGGAGTGCTGAGGAAATCTAGCTCTTCCAAGGAGGCGTGTAGTGTGTTGCCTTACACTTAGCATATTGAGAGTGACTGGGAAAGGTTTCCGGGCCTGGATGTTTCTTAGCAACCCAGTGGAGCCTGCCGGTACTCGGTGTTCTTGCACGGAATAGGGTGCCCAGGCGAGATCCTAGGTGTCTTGAAAAGCGTAGTAACGTTAAAAGAAAGGAGAACTGCAACTCATGTCTCAAGGAAACTTCTCCACGTGCCGCTTCAGCAGGGCTCTTCAAGGCTTTACCTTGAGGAAAGGACTCACGTCAAGTTTCCTTGTAGCTCTAGAGCGTCTCAGGAGGAGCTCCCACCCAGGCTATGAAAGCACCCTGTTGATTTCGAGAAAACTCGTTCCCTTCCCAGAGCCCTGCCTACAGTGACTAGAAACTCGTCCAAAACACTGGTATTTAGGTAGGTTCAAGGCGGCATGAATGGAGCTTTCAAAATGGGAAAGCAAGCCTTGTGCCATCAGGTCCCCGTTTACAGTGAACACGCAGCCTACCTCCTTGTGATTTCTACCAAGTTAATATACACTCTAGAGACACACTGGTCCCTTCCCTGAATAACGTGTTCTTGGCACGGAGTTCTGCATGTAGCGAACTGCCTCTCCCAAGGAATGCTCTAGGTACGCTATAGGGGCTTAGCCTCTTCTAAAACCCTGCAGTGTAAGAGGAAGAACTGTGCTTTGGTTACAGCAGGAACGCAAGCCAACTTTCTCCTGTAAGTATGGGGTCTTAAGGTATGACTTTGTAGAAGGAATGTGAAAGAGTATTGGTTTCTCAGTGCGGCTCAGCCTAGGGCATTGAGGCAGATATGCATGACATGTAGACGTAAGACAACAGATTGCCTGGAGCTGTTGGAGTGCTGAGGAAATCTAGCTCTCCCAAGGAGGCGTGCAGTGTGTTGCCCTACCCTTAGCATATTGAGAGTGACTGGGAAAGGTTTCCGGGCCTGGATGTTTCTGAGCTTCCCAGTCGAGCATGCCGGTCCTCGGTCTTCGTGCAGGGAATAGGGTGCCCACGAGAGTTACTAGGTGTCTTCATAAGCGTACTAACGTTCAAAGAAAGCAGAACTGCAACTCATGTCTCCAGGAAACTGCTCCACGCTTCGGCTTCAGCAGGGCTCTTCAAGGCTTTACCTTGAGGAAACGACTCACGTCAAGTTTCCTTTGAGCTCTAGAGCGTCTCAGTTGGAGCTCCCACCCAGGCTACGAAAGCACCCTGTTGATTTAGAGAAAACTCGTTCCCTTCCCACAGCCCTGCCTACAGTGACTAGAGACCCGTCCAAAACACTGGTATTTAGGTAGCTTCAAGGCAGCATGAATGGAGCTTTCAAAATGGGAAAGCAAGCCTTGTGCCATCAGGTCTCCGTTTCCAGGGAACAAGCAGCCTACCCCCTTGTGATGTCTACCAAGTAAATATTCCCTCAAACTACACAATGGTCCCTTCCCTGAAGAATGTTTTCTTGGCACGGAGTTCTGCATGTAGCGAACTGCCTCTCCCAAGGAACGCTTTGGTAACGCTATCGGGGCTTAGGCTCTTCTAAAACCCTGCAGTGTAAGAGGAAGAACTGTGCTTTGGTTACAGGAGGAACGCCAGCCGAGTTTCTCCTCTAAGTATGGGGTCTTAAGGTATGACTTTGTAGAAGGAATGCGAAGCAGTTTTGATTTCTCAGTGCCGTTCAGCCTAGGGCATTGAGGCAATTTGCATGACATGCAGGACGTGAGAGAACAGATTACCTGGAGCTGTTGGAGTGCTGAGGAAATGTAGCTCTCCCAAGGAAGAGTGCAGTGTGTTGCCCTACACTTAGCATACACAGAGTGACTGGGAAAGGTATCCGGGCCTGGATGTTTCTTAGCAACCCAGTGGAGCCTGCCGGTACTCGGTGTTCTTGCACGGAATAGGGTGCCCAGGCGAGATCCTAGGTGTCTTGAAAAGCGTACTAATGTTAAAAGAAAGGAGAACTGCAACTCATGTCTCAAGGAAACTTCTCCACGTTCCGCTTCAGCAGGGCTTTTCAAGGCTTTACCTTGAGGAAAGGACTCACGTCAAGTTTCCTTGAGGCTCTAGAGCGTCTCAGGAGGAGCTCCCACCCAGGCTATGAAAGCACCCTGTTGATTTAGAGAAAACTCGTTCCCTTCCCAGAGCCCTGCCTACAGTGACTAGAAACTCGTCCAAAACTCTGGTATTTAGGTAGGTTCAAGGCGGCATGAATGGAGCTTTCAAAATGGGAAAGCAAGCCTTGTGCCATCCGGTCTCCGTTTCCAGTGAGCACGCAGCCTACCCCCTTGTGATGTCTACCAAGTAAATATTCCCTCGAACTACACAATGGTCCCTTCCCTGAAGAATGTTTTCTTGGCACGGAGTTCTGCATGTAGCGAACTGCCTCTCCCAAGGAACGCTTTGGTAACGCTTTCGGTGCTTAGGCTCATCTAAAACCCTGCAGTGTAAGAGGAAGAACTGTGCTTTGGTTACAGGAGGAATGCAAGCCAACTTTCTCCTGTAAGTATGGGGTCTTAAGGTATGACTTTGTAGAAGGAATGTGAAAGAGTATTGGTTACTCAGTGCCGCTCAGCCTAGGGCATTGAGGCAGATATGCATGACATGTAGACGTGAGACAACAGATTGCCTGGAGCTGTTGGAGTGCTGAGGAAATCTAGCTCTCCCAAGGAGGCGTGCAGTGTGTTGCCCTACCCTTAGCATATTGAGAGTGACTGGGAAAGGTTTCTGGGCCTGGATGTTTCTGAGCTTCCCAGTCGAGCATGCCGGTCCTCGGTGTTCTTGCAGGGAATAGGGTGCCCACGAGAGTTACTAGGTGTCTTCATAAGCGTACTAACGTTCAAAGAGCGCAGAACTGCAACTCATGTCTCCAGGAAACTGCTCCACGCTTCGGCTTCAGCAGGGCTCTTCAAGGCTTTACCTTGAGGAAACGACTCACGTCAAGTTTCCTTTGAGCTCTAGAGCTTCTAGGTGGAGCTCCCACCCAGGCTACGAAAGCACCCTGTTGATTTAGAGAAAACTCGTTCCCTTCCCAGAGCCCTGCCTACAGTGACTAGAGACCCGTCCAAAACACTGGTATTTAGGTAGCTTCAAGGCAGCATGAATGGAGCTTTCAAAATGGGAAAGCAAGCCTTGTGCCATCAGGTCTCCGTTTCCAGGGAACACGCAGCCTACCCCCTTGTGATGTCTACCAAGTAAATATTCCCTCAAACTACACAATGGTCCCTTCCCTGAAGAATGTTTTCTTGGCACGGAGTTCTGCATGTAGCGAACTGCCTCTCCCAAGGAACGCTTTGGTAACGCTATCGGGGCTTAGGCTCTTCTAAAACCCTGCAGTGTAAGAGGAAGAACTGTGCTTTGGTTACAGCAGGAACGCAAGCCAACTTTCTCCTGTAAGTATGGGGTCTTAAGGTATGACTTTGTAGAAGGAATGTGAAAGAGTATTGGTTTCTCAGTGCCGCTCAGCCTAGGGCACTGAGAGAGATATGCATGACATGTAGACGTGAGACAACAGATTGCCTGGAGCTGTTGGAGTGCTGAGGAAATCTAGCTCTTCCAAGGAGGCGTGTAGTGTGTTGCCTTACACTTAGCATATTGAGAGTGACTGGGAAAGGTTTCCGGGCCTGGATGTTTCTTAGCAACCCAGTGGAGCCTGCCGGTACTCGGTGTTCTTGCACGGAATAGGGTGCCCAGGCGAGATCCTAGGTGTCTTGAAAAGCGTAGTAACGTTAAAAGAAAGGAGAACTGCAACTCATGTCTCAAGGAAACTTCTCCACGTGCCGCTTCAGCAGGGCTCTTCAAGGCTTTACCTTGAGGAAAGGACTCACGTCAAGTTTCCTTGTAGCTCTAGAGCGTCTCAGGAGGAGCTCCCACCCAGGCTATGAAAGCACCCTGTTGATTTCGAGAAAACTCGTTCCCTTCCCAGAGCCCTGCCTACAGTGACTAGAAACTCGTCCAAAACACTGGTATTTAGGTAGGTTCAAGGCGGCATGAATGGAGCTTTCAAAATGGGAAAGCAAGCCTTGTGCCATCAGGTCCCCGTTTCCAGTGAACACGCAGCCTACCTCCTTGTGATTTCTACCAAGTTAATATACACTCTAGAGACACACTGGTCCCTTCCCTGAATAACGTGTTCTTGGCATGGAGTTCTGCATGTAGCGAACTGCCTCTCCCAAGGAATGCTCTAGGTACGCTATAGGGGCTTAGCCTCTTCTAAAACCCTGCAGTGTAAGAGGAAGAACTGTGCTTTGGTTACAGCAGGAACGCAAGCCAACTTTCTCCTGTAAGTATGGGGTCTTAAGGTATGACTTTGTAGAAGGAATGTGAAAGAGTATTGGTTTCTCAGTGCGGCTCAGCCTAGGGCATTGAGGCAGATATGCATGACATGTAGACGTAAGACAACAGATTGCCTGGAGCTGTTGGAGTGCTGAGGAAATCTAGCTCTCCCAAGGAGGCGTGCAGTGTGTTGCCCTACCCTTAGCATATTGAGAGTGACTGGGAAAGGTTTCCGGGCCTGGATGTTTCTGAGCTTCCCAGTCGAGCATGCCGGTCCTCGGTCTTCGTGCAGGGAATAGGGTGCCCACGAGAGTTACTAGGTGTCTTCATAAGCGTACTAACGTTCAAAGAAAGCAGAACTGCAACTCATGTCTCCAGGAAACTGCTCCACGCTTCGGCTTCAGCAGGGCTCTTCAAGGCTTTACCTTGAGGAAACGACTCACGTCAAGTTTCCTTTGAGCTCTAGAGCGTCTCAGTTGGAGCTCCCACCCAGGCTACGAAAGCACCCTGTTGATTTAGAGAAAACTCGTTCCCTTCCCACAGCCCTGCCTACAGTGACTAGAGACCCGTCCAAAACACTGGTATTTAGGTAGCTTCAAGGCAGCATGAATGGAGCTTTCAAAATGGGAAAGCAAGCCTTGTGCCATCAGGTCTCCGTTTCCAGGGAACACGCAGCCTACCCCCTTGTGATGTCTACCAAGTAAATATTCCCTCGAACTACACAATGGTCCCTTCCCTGAAGAATGTTTTCTTGGCACGGAGTTCTGCATGTAGCGAACTGCCTCTCCCAAGGAACGCTTTGGTAACGCTATCGGGGCTTAGGCTCTTCTAAAACCCTGCAGTGTAAGAGGAAGAACTGTGCTTTGGTTACAGCAGGAACGCAAGCCAACTTTCTCCTGTAAGTATGGGGTCTTAAGGTATGACTTTGTAGAAGGAATGTGAAAGAGTATTGGTTTCTCAGTGCCGCTCAGCCTAGGGCACTGAGAGAGATATGCATGACATGTAGACGTGAGACAACAGATTGCCTGGAGCTGTTGGAGTGCTGAGGAAATCTAGCTCTTCCAAGGAGGCGTGTAGTGTGTTGCCTTACACTTAGCATATTGAGAGTGACTGGGAAAGGTTTCCGGGCCTGGATGTTTCTTAGCAACCCAGTGGAGCCTGCCGGTACTCGGTGTTCTTGCACGGAATAGGGTGCCCAGGCGAGATCCTAGGTGTCTTGAAAAGCGTAGTAACGTTAAAAGAAAGGAGAACTGCAACTCATGTCTCAAGGAAACTTCTCCACGTGCCGCTTCAGCAGGGCTCTTCAAGGCTTTACCTTGAGGAAAGGACTCACGTCAAGTTTCCTTGTAGCTCTAGAGCGTCTCAGGAGGAGCTCCCACCCAGGCTATGAAAGCACCCTGTTGATTTCGAGAAAACTCGTTCCCTTCCCAGAGCCCTGCCTACAGTGACTAGAAACTCGTCCAAAACACTGGTATTTAGGTAGGTTCAAGGCGGCATGAATGGAGCTTTCAAAATGGGAAAGCAAGCCTTGTGCCATCAGGTCCCCGTTTACAGTGAACACGCAGCCTACCTCCTTGTGATTTCTACCAAGTTAATATACACTCTAGAGACACACTGGTCCCTTCCCTGAATAACGTGTTCTTGGCACGGAGTTCTGCATGTAGCGAACTGCCTCTCCCAAGGAATGCTCTAGGTACGCTATAGGGGCTTAGCCTCTTCTAAAACCCTGCAGTGTAAGAGGAAGAACTGTGCTTTGGTTACAGCAGGAACGCAAGCCAACTTTCTCCTGTAAGTATGGGGTCTTAAGGTATGACTTTGTAGAAGGAATGTGAAAGAGTATTGGTTTCTCAGTGCGGCTCAGCCTAGGGCATTGAGGCAGATATGCATGACATGTAGACGTAAGACAACAGATTGCCTGGAGCTGTTGGAGTGCTGAGGAAATCTAGCTCTCCCAAGGAGGCGTGCAGTGTGTTGCCCTACCCTTAGCATATTGAGAGTGACTGGGAAAGGTTTCCGGGCCTGGATGTTTCTGAGCTTCCCAGTCGAGCATGCCGGTCCTCGGTCTTCGTGCAGGGAATAGGGTGCCCACGAGAGTTACTAGGTGTCTTCATAAGCGTACTAACGTTCAAAGAAAGCAGAACTGCAACTCATGTCTCCAGGAAACTGCTCCACGCTTCGGCTTCAGCAGGGCTCTTCAAGGCTTTACCTTGAGGAAACGACTCACGTCAAGTTTCCTTTGAGCTCTAGAGCGTCTCAGTTGGAGCTCCCACCCAGGCTACGAAAGCACCCTGTTGATTTAGAGAAAACTCGTTCCCTTCCCACAGCCCTGCCTACAGTGACTAGAGACCCGTCCAAAACACTGGTATTTAGGTAGCTTCAAGGCAGCATGAATGGAGCTTTCAAAATGGGAAAGCAAGCCTTGTGCCATCAGGTCTCCGTTTCCAGGGAACACGCAGCCTACCCCCTTGTGATGTCTACCAAGTAAATATTCCCTCAAACTACACAATGGTCCCTTCCCTGAAGAATGTTTTCTTGGCACGGAGTTCTGCATGTAGCGAACTGCCTCTCCCAAGGAACGCTTTGGTAACGCTATCGGGGCTTAGGCTCTTCTAAAACCCTGCAGTGTAAGAGGAAGAACTGTGCTTTGGTTACAGCAGGAACGCAAGCCAACTTTCTCCTGTAAGTATGGGGTCTTAAGGTATGACTTTGTAGAAGGAATGTGAAAGAGTATTGGTTTCTCAGTGCCGCTCAGCCTAGGGCACTGAGAGAGATATGCATGACATGTAGACGTGAGACAACAGATTGCCTGGAGCTGTTGGAGTGCTGAGGAAATCTAGCTCTTCCAAGGAGGCGTGTAGTGTGTTGCCTTACACTTAGCATATTGAGAGTGACTGGGAAAGGTTTCCGGGCCTGGATGTTTCTTAGCAACCCAGTGGAGCCTGCCGGTACTCGGTGTTCTTGCACGGAATAGGGTGCCCAGGCGAGATCCTAGGTGTCTTGAAAAGCGTAGTAACGTTAAAAGAAAGGAGAACTGCAACTCATGTCTCAAGGAAACTTCTCCACGTGCCGCTTCAGCAGGGCTCTTCAAGGCTTTACCTTGAGGAAAGGACTCACGTCAAGTTTCCTTGTAGCTCTAGAGCGTCTCAGGAGGAGCTCCCACCCAGGCTATGAAAGCACCCTGTTGATTTCGAGAAAACTCGTTCCCTTCCCAGAGCCCTGCCTACAGTGACTAGAAACTCGTCCAAAACACTGGTATTTAGGTAGGTTCAAGGCGGCATGAATGGAGCTTTCAAAATGGGAAAGCAAGCCTTGTGCCATCAGGTCCCCGTTTACAGTGAACACGCAGCCTACCTCCTTGTGATTTCTACCAAGTTAATATACACTCTAGAGACACACTGGTCCCTTCCCTGAATAACGTGTTCTTGGCACGGAGTTCTGCATGTAGCGAACTGCCTCTCCCAAGGAATGCTCTAGGTACGCTATAGGGGCTTAGCCTCTTCTAAAACCCTGCAGTGTAAGAGGAAGAACTGTGCTTTGGTTACAGCAGGAACGCAAGCCAACTTTCTCCTGTAAGTATGGGGTCTTAAGGTATGACTTTGTAGAAGGAATGTGAAAGAGTATTGGTTTCTCAGTGCGGCTCAGCCTAGGGCATTGAGGCAGATATGCATGACATGTAGACGTAAGACAACAGATTGCCTGGAGCTGTTGGAGTGCTGAGGAAATCTAGCTCTCCCAAGGAGGCGTGCAGTGTGTTGCCCTACCCTTAGCATATTGAGAGTGACTGGGAAAGGTTTCCGGGCCTGGATGTTTCTGAGCTTCCCAGTCGAGCATGCCGGTCCTCGGTCTTCGTGCAGGGAATAGGGTGCCCACGAGAGTTACTAGGTGTCTTCATAAGCGTACTAACGTTCAAAGAAAGCAGAACTGCAACTCATGTCTCCAGGAAACTGCTCCACGCTTCGGCTTCAGCAGGGCTCTTCAAGGCTTTACCTTGAGGAAACGACTCACGTCAAGTTTCCTTTGAGCTCTAGAGCGTCTCAGTTGGAGCTCCCACCCAGGCTACGAAAGCACCCTGTTGATTTAGAGAAAACTCGTTCCCTTCCCACAGCCCTGCCTACAGTGACTAGAGACCCGTCCAAAACACTGGTATTTAGGTAGCTTCAAGGCAGCATGAATGGAGCTTTCAAAATGGGAAAGCAAGCCTTGTGCCATCAGGTCTCCGTTTCCAGGGAACAAGCAGCCTACCCCCTTGTGATGTCTACCAAGTAAATATTCCCTCAAACTACACAATGGTCCCTTCCCTGAAGAATGTTTTCTTGGCACGGAGTTCTGCATGTAGCGAACTGCCTCTCCCAAGGAACGCTTTGGTAACGCTATCGGGGCTTAGGCTCTTCTAAAACCCTGCAGTGTAAGAGGAAGAACTGTGCTTTGGTTACAGGAGGAACGCCAGCCGAGTTTCTCCTCTAAGTATGGGGTCTTAAGGTATGACTTTGTAGAAGGAATGCGAAGCAGTTTTGATTTCTCAGTGCCGTTCAGCCTAGGGCATTGAGGCAATTTGCATGACATGCAGGACGTGAGAGAACAGATTACCTGGAGCTGTTGGAGTGCTGAGGAAATGTAGCTCTCCCAAGGAAGAGTGCAGTGTGTTGCCCTACACTTAGCATACACAGAGTGACTGGGAAAGGTATCCGGGCCTGGATGTTTCTTAGCAACCCAGTGGAGCCTGCCGGTACTCGGTGTTCTTGCACGGAATAGGGTGCCCAGGCGAGATCCTAGGTGTCTTGAAAAGCGTACTAATGTTAAAAGAAAGGAGAACTGCAACTCATGTCTCAAGGAAACTTCTCCACGTTCCGCTTCAGCAGGGCTTTTCAAGGCTTTACCTTGAGGAAAGGACTCACGTCAAGTTTCCTTGAGGCTCTAGAGCGTCTCAGGAGGAGCTCCCACCCAGGCTATGAAAGCACCCTGTTGATTTCGAGAAAACTCGTTCCCTTCCCAGAGCCCTGCCTACAGTGACTAGAAACTCGTCCAAAACTCTGGTATTTAGGTAGGTTCAAGGCGGCATGAATGGAGCTTTCAAAATGGGAAAGCAAGCCTTGTGCCATCCGGTCTCCGTTTCCAGTGAGCACGCAGCCTACCCCCTTGTGATGTCTACCAAGTAAATATTCCCTCGAACTACACAATGGTCCCTTCCCTGAAGAATGTTTTCTTGGCACGGAGTTCTGCATGTAGCGAACTGCCTCTCCCAAGGAACGCTTTGGTAACGCTTTCGGTGCTTAGGCTCATCTAAAACCCTGCAGTGTAAGAGGAAGAACTGTGCTTTGGTTACAGGAGGAATGCAAGCCAACTTTCTCCTGTAAGTATGGGGTCTTAAGGTATGACTTTGTAGAAGGAATGTGAAAGAGTATTGGTTTCTCAGTGCGGCTCAGCCTAGGGCATTGAGGCAGATATGCATGACATGTAGACGTGAGACAACAGATTGCCTGGAGCTGTTGGAGTGCTGAGGAAATCTAGCTCTCCCAAGGAGGCGTGCAGTGTGTTGCCCTACCCTTAGCATATTGAGAGTGACTGGGAAAGGTTTCTGGGCCTGGATGTTTCTGAGCTTCCCAGTCGAGCATGCCGGTCCTCGGTGTTCTTGCAGGGAATAGGGTGCCCACGAGAGTTACTAGGTGTCTTCATAAGCGTACTAACGTTCAAAGAGCGCAGAACTGCAACTCATGTCTCCAGGAAACTGCTCCACGCTTCGGCTTCAGCAGGGCTCTTCAAGGCTTTACCTTGAGGAAACGACTCACGTCAAGTTTCCTTTGAGCTCTAGAGCTTCTAGGTGGAGCTCCCACCCAGGCTACGAAAGCACCCTGTTGATTTAGAGAAAACTCGTTCCCTTCCCAGAGCCCTGCCTACAGTGACTAGAGACCCGTCCAAAACACTGGTATTTAGGTAGCTTCAAGGCAGCATGAATGGAGCTTTCAAAATGGGAAAGCAAGCCTTGTGCCATCAGGTCTCCGTTTCCAGGGAACACGCAGCCTACCCCCTTGTGATGTCTACCAAGTAAATATTCCCTCAAACTACACAATGGTCCCTTCCCTGAAGAATGTTTTCTTGGCACGGAGTTCTGCATGTAGCGAACTGCCTCTCCCAAGGAACGCTTTGGTAACGCTATCGGGGCTTAGGCTCTTCTAAAACCCTGCAGTGTAAGAGGAAGAACTGTGCTTTGGTTACAGCAGGAACGCAAGCCAACTTTCTCCTGTAAGTATGGGGTCTTAAGGTATGACTTTGTAGAAGGAATGTGAAAGAGTATTGGTTTCTCAGTGCCGCTCAGCCT
This sequence comes from Eubalaena glacialis, assembly GCF_028564815.1. NCBI lineage: Eukaryota > Metazoa > Chordata > Mammalia > Artiodactyla > Balaenidae > Eubalaena > Eubalaena glacialis. The sequence goes on along the minus strand of NC_083719.1, from coordinate 159,916,051 downwards.
AGGGCACTGAGAGAGATATGCATGACATGTAGACGTGAGACAACAGATTGCCTGGAGCTGTTGGAGTGCTGAGGAAATCTAGCTCTTCCAAGGAGGCGTGTAGTGTGTTGCCTTACACTTAGCATATTGAGAGTGACTGGGAAAGGTTTCCGGGCCTGGATGTTTCTTAGCAACCCAGTGGAGCCTGCCGGTACTCGGTGTTCTTGCACGGAATAGGGTGCCCAGGCGAGATCCTAGGTGTCTTGAAAAGCGTAGTAACGTTAAAAGAAAGGAGAACTGCAACTCATGTCTCAAGGAAACTTCTCCACGTGCCGCTTCAGCAGGGCTCTTCAAGGCTTTACCTTGAGGAAAGGACTCACGTCAAGTTTCCTTGTAGCTCTAGAGCGTCTCAGGAGGAGCTCCCACCCAGGCTATGAAAGCACCCTGTTGATTTCGAGAAAACTCGTTCCCTTCCCAGAGCCCTGCCTACAGTGACTAGAAACTCGTCCAAAACACTGGTATTTAGGTAGGTTCAAGGCGGCATGAATGGAGCTTTCAAAATGGGAAAGCAAGCCTTGTGCCATCAGGTCCCCGTTTCCAGTGAACACGCAGCCTACCTCCTTGTGATTTCTACCAAGTTAATATACACTCTAGAGACACACTGGTCCCTTCCCTGAATAACGTGTTCTTGGCATGGAGTTCTGCATGTAGCGAACTGCCTCTCCCAAGGAATGCTCTAGGTACGCTATAGGGGCTTAGCCTCTTCTAAAACCCTGCAGTGTAAGAGGAAGAACTGTGCTTTGGTTACAGCAGGAACGCAAGCCAACTTTCTCCTGTAAGTATGGGGTCTTAAGGTATGACTTTGTAGAAGGAATGTGAAAGAGTATTGGTTTCTCAGTGCGGCTCAGCCTAGGGCATTGAGGCAGATATGCATGACATGTAGACGTAAGACAACAGATTGCCTGGAGCTGTTGGAGTGCTGAGGAAATCTAGCTCTCCCAAGGAGGCGTGCAGTGTGTTGCCCTACCCTTAGCATATTGAGAGTGACTGGGAAAGGTTTCCGGGCCTGGATGTTTCTGAGCTTCCCAGTCGAGCATGCCGGTCCTCGGTCTTCGTGCAGGGAATAGGGTGCCCACGAGAGTTACTAGGTGTCTTCATAAGCGTACTAACGTTCAAAGAAAGCAGAACTGCAACTCATGTCTCCAGGAAACTGCTCCACGCTTCGGCTTCAGCAGGGCTCTTCAAGGCTTTACCTTGAGGAAACGACTCACGTCAAGTTTCCTTTGAGCTCTAGAGCGTCTCAGTTGGAGCTCCCACCCAGGCTACGAAAGCACCCTGTTGATTTAGAGAAAACTCGTTCCCTTCCCACAGCCCTGCCTACAGTGACTAGAGACCCGTCCAAAACACTGGTATTTAGGTAGCTTCAAGGCAGCATGAATGGAGCTTTCAAAATGGGAAAGCAAGCCTTGTGCCATCAGGTCTCCGTTTCCAGGGAACACGCAGCCTACCCCCTTGTGATGTCTACCAAGTAAATATTCCCTCAAACTACACAATGGTCCCTTCCCTGAAGAATGTTTTCTTGGCACGGAGTTCTGCATGTAGCGAACTGCCTCTCCCAAGGAACGCTTTGGTAACGCTATCGGGGCTTAGGCTCTTCTAAAACCCTGCAGTGTAAGAGGAAGAACTGTGCTTTGGTTACAGCAGGAACGCAAGCCAACTTTCTCCTGTAAGTATGGGGTCTTAAGGTATGACTTTGTAGAAGGAATGTGAAAGAGTATTGGTTTCTCAGTGCGGCTCAGCCTAGGGCATTGAGGCAGATATGCATGACATGTAGACGTAAGACAACAGATTGCCTGGAGCTGTTGGAGTGCTGAGGAAATCTAGCTCTCCCAAGGAGGCGTGCAGTGTGTTGCCCTACCCTTAGCATATTGAGAGTGACTGGGAAAGGTTTCCGGGCCTGGATGTTTCTGAGCTTCCCAGTCGAGCATGCCGGTCCTCGGTCTTCGTGCAGGGAATAGGGTGCCCACGAGAGTTACTAGGTGTCTTCATAAGCGTACTAACGTTCAAAGAAAGCAGAACTGCAACTCATGTCTCCAGGAAACTGCTCCACGCTTCGGCTTCAGCAGGGCTCTTCAAGGCTTTACCTTGAGGAAACGACTCACGTCAAGTTTCCTTTGAGCTCTAGAGCGTCTCAGTTGGAGCTCCCACCCAGGCTACGAAAGCACCCTGTTGATTTAGAGAAAACTCGTTCCCTTCCCACAGCCCTGCCTACAGTGACTAGAGACCCGTCCAAAACACTGGTATTTAGGTAGCTTCAAGGCAGCATGAATGGAGCTTTCAAAATGGGAAAGCAAGCCTTGTGCCATCAGGTCTCCGTTTCCAGGGAACACGCAGCCTACCCCCTTGTGATGTCTACCAAGTAAATATTCCCTCAAACTACACAATGGTCCCTTCCCTGAAGAATGTTTTCTTGGCACGGAGTTCTGCATGTAGCGAACTGCCTCTCCCAAGGAACGCTTTGGTAACGCTATCGGGGCTTAGGCTCTTCTAAAACCCTGCAGTGTAAGAGGAAGAACTGGGCTTTGGTTACAGCAGGAACGCAAGCCAACTTTCTCCTGTAAGTATGGGGTCTTAAGGTATGACTTTGTAGAAGGAATGTGAAAGAGTATTGGTTTCTCAGTGCCGCTCAGCCTAGGGCACTGAGAGAGATATGCATGACATGTAGACGTGAGACAACAGATTGCCTGGAGCTGTTGGAGTGCTGAGGAAATCTAGCTCTTCCAAGGAGGCGTGTAGTGTGTTGCCTTACACTTAGCATATTGAGAGTGACTGGGAAAGGTTTCCGGGCCTGGATGTTTCTTAGCAACCCAGTGGAGCCTGCCGGTACTCGGTGTTCTTGCACGGAATAGGGTGCCCAGGCGAGATCCTAGGTGTCTTGAAAAGCGTAGTAACGTTAAAAGAAAGGAGAACTGCAACTCATGTCTCAAGGAAACTTCTCCACGTGCCGCTTCAGCAGGGCTCTTCAAGGCTTTACCTTGAGGAAAGGACTCACGTCAAGTTTCCTTGTAGCTCTAGAGCGTCTCAGGAGGAGCTCCCACCCAGGCTATGAAAGCACCCTGTTGATTTCGAGAAAACTCGTTCCCTTCCCAGAGCCCTGCCTACAGTGACTAGAAACTCGTCCAAAACACTGGTATTTAGGTAGGTTCAAGGCGGCATGAATGGAGCTTTCAAAATGGGAAAGCAAGCCTTGTGCCATCAGGTCCCCGTTTCCAGTGAACACGCAGCCTACCTCCTTGTGATTTCTACCAAGTTAATATACACTCTAGAGACACACTGGTCCCTTCCCTGAATAACGTGTTCTTGGCATGGAGTTCTGCATGTAGCGAACTGCCTCTCCCAAGGAATGCTCTAGGTACGCTATAGGGGCTTAGCCTCTTCTAAAACCCTGCAGTGTAAGAGGAAGAACTGTGCTTTGGTTACAGCAGGAACGCAAGCCAACTTTCTCCTGTAAGTATGGGGTCTTAAGGTATGACTTTGTAGAAGGAATGTGAAAGAGTATTGGTTTCTCAGTGCGGCTCAGCCTAGGGCATTGAGGCAGATATGCATGACATGTAGACGTAAGACAACAGATTGCCTGGAGCTGTTGGAGTGCTGAGGAAATCTAGCTCTCCCAAGGAGGCGTGCAGTGTGTTGCCCTACCCTTAGCATATTGAGAGTGACTGGGAAAGGTTTCCGGGCCTGGATGTTTCTGAGCTTCCCAGTCGAGCATGCCGGTCCTCGGTCTTCGTGCAGGGAATAGGGTGCCCACGAGAGTTACTAGGTGTCTTCATAAGCGTACTAACGTTCAAAGAAAGCAGAACTGCAACTCATGTCTCCAGGAAACTGCTCCACGCTTCGGCTTCAGCAGGGCTCTTCAAGGCTTTACCTTGAGGAAACGACTCACGTCAAGTTTCCTTTGAGCTCTAGAGCGTCTCAGTTGGAGCTCCCACCCAGGCTACGAAAGCACCCTGTTGATTTAGAGAAAACTCGTTCCCTTCCCACAGCCCTGCCTACAGTGACTAGAGACCCGTCCAAAACACTGGTATTTAGGTAGCTTCAAGGCAGCATGAATGGAGCTTTCAAAATGGGAAAGCAAGCCTTGTGCCATCAGGTCTCCGTTTCCAGGGAACACGCAGCCTACCCCCTTGTGATGTCTACCAAGTAAATATTCCCTCAAACTACACAATGGTCCCTTCCCTGAAGAATGTTTTCTTGGACGGAGTTCTGCATGTAGCGAACTGCCTCTCCCAAGGAACGCTTTGGTAACGCTATCGGGGCTTAGGCTCTTCTAAAACCCTGCAGTGTAAGAGGAAGAACTGTGCTTTGGTTACAGCAGGAACGCAAGCCAACTTTCTCCTGTAAGTATGGGGTCTTAAGGTATGACTTTGTAGAAGGAATGTGAAAGAGTATTGGTTTCTCAGTGCGGCTCAGCCTAGGGCATTGAGGCAGATATGCATGACATGTAGACGTAAGACAACAGATTGCCTGGAGCTGTTGGAGTGCTGAGGAAATCTAGCTCTCCCAAGGAGGCGTGCAGTGTGTTGCCCTACCCTTAGCATATTGAGAGTGACTGGGAAAGGTTTCCGGGCCTGGATGTTTCTGAGCTTCCCAGTCGAGCATGCCGGTCCTCGGTCTTCGTGCAGGGAATAGGGTGCCCACGAGAGTTACTAGGTGTCTTCATAAGCGTACTAACGTTCAAAGAAAGCAGAACTGCAACTCATGTCTCCAGGAAACTGCTCCACGCTTCGGCTTCAGCAGGGCTCTTCAAGGCTTTACCTTGAGGAAACGACTCACGTCAAGTTTCCTTTGAGCTCTAGAGCGTCTCAGTTGGAGCTCCCACCCAGGCTACGAAAGCACCCTGTTGATTTAGAGAAAACTCGTTCCCTTCCCACAGCCCTGCCTACAGTGACTAGAGACCCGTCCAAAACACTGGTATTTAGGTAGCTTCAAGGCAGCATGAATGGAGCTTTCAAAATGGGAAAGCAAGCCTTGTGCCATCAGGTCTCCGTTTCCAGGGAACACGCAGCCTACCCCCTTGTGATGTCTACCAAGTAAATATTCCCTCAAACTACACAATGGTCCCTTCCCTGAAGAATGTTTTCTTGGCACGGAGTTCTGCATGTAGCGAACTGCCTCTCCCAAGGAACGCTTTGGTAACGCTATCGGGGCTTAGGCTCTTCTAAAACCCTGCAGTGTAAGAGGAAGAACTGTGCTTTGGTTACAGCAGGAACGCAAGCCAACTTTCTCCTGTAAGTATGGGGTCTTAAGGTATGACTTTGTAGAAGGAATGTGAAAGAGTATTGGTTTCTCAGTGCCGCTCAGCCTAGGGCACTGAGAGAGATATGCATGACATGTAGACGTGAGACAACAGATTGCCTGGAGCTGTTGGAGTGCTGAGGAAATCTAGCTCTTCCAAGGAGGCGTGTAGTGTGTTGCCTTACACTTAGCATATTGAGAGTGACTGGGAAAGGTTTCCGGGCCTGGATGTTTCTTAGCAACCCAGTGGAGCCTGCCGGTACTCGGTGTTCTTGCACGGAATAGGGTGCCCAGGCGAGATCCTAGGTGTCTTGAAAAGCGTAGTAACGTTAAAAGAAAGGAGAACTGCAACTCATGTCTCAAGGAAACTTCTCCACGTGCCGCTTCAGCAGGGCTCTTCAAGGCTTTACCTTGAGGAAAGGACTCACGTCAAGTTTCCTTGTAGCTCTAGAGCGTCTCAGGAGGAGCTCCCACCCAGGCTATGAAAGCACCCTGTTGATTTCGAGAAAACTCGTTCCCTTCCCAGAGCCCTGCCTACAGTGACTAGAAACTCGTCCAAAACACTGGTATTTAGGTAGGTTCAAGGCGGCATGAATGGAGCTTTCAAAATGGGAAAGCAAGCCTTGTGCCATCAGGTCCCCGTTTCCAGTGAACACGCAGCCTACCTCCTTGTGATTTCTACCAAGTTAATATACACTCTAGAGACACACTGGTCCCTTCCCTGAATAACGTGTTCTTGGCATGGAGTTCTGCATGTAGCGAACTGCCTCTCCCAAGGAATGCTCTAGGTACGCTATAGGGGCTTAGCCTCTTCTAAAACCCTGCAGTGTAAGAGGAAGAACTGTGCTTTGGTTACAGCAGGAACGCAAGCCAACTTTCTCCTGTAAGTATGGGGTCTTAAGGTATGACTTTGTAGAAGGAATGTGAAAGAGTATTGGTTTCTCAGTGCGGCTCAGCCTAGGGCATTGAGGCAGATATGCATGACATGTAGACGTGAGACAACAGATTGCCTGGAGCTGTTGGAGTGCTGAGGAAATCTAGCTCTCCCAAGGAGGCGTGCAGTGTGTTGCCCTACCCTTAGCATATTGAGAGTGACTGGGAAAGGTTTCCGGGCCTGGATGTTTCTGAGCTTCCCAGTCGAGCATGCCGGTCCTCGGTCTTCGTGCAGGGAATAGGGTGCCCACGAGAGTTACTAGGTGTCTTCATAAGCGTACTAACGTTCAAAGAAAGCAGAACTGCAACTCATGTCTCCAGGAAACTGCTCCACGCTTCGGCTTCAGCAGGGCTCTTCAAGGCTTTACCTTGAGGAAACGACTCACGTCAAGTTTCCTTTGAGCTCTAGAGCGTCTCAGTTGGAGCTCCCACCCAGGCTACGAAAGCACCCTGTTGATTTAGAGAAAACTCGTTCCCTTCCCACAGCCCTGCCTACAGTGACTAGAGACCCGTCCAAAACACTGGTATTTAGGTAGCTTCAAGGCAGCATGAATGGAGCTTTCAAAATGGGAAAGCAAGCCTTGTGCCATCAGGTCTCCGTTTCCAGGGAACACGCAGCCTACCCCCTTGTGATGTCTACCAAGTAAATATTCCCTCAAACTACACAATGGTCCCTTCCCTGAAGAATGTTTTCTTGGCACGGAGTTCTGCATGTAGCGAACTGCCTCTCCCAAGGAACGCTTTGGTAACGCTATCGGGGCTTAGGCTCTTCTAAAACCCTGCAGTGTAAGAGGAAGAACTGTGCTTTGGTTACAGCAGGAACGCAAGCCAACTTTCTCCTGTAAGTATGGGGTCTTAAGGTATGACTTTGTAGAAGGAATGTGAAAGAGTATTGGTTTCTCAGTGCCGCTCAGCCTAGGGCACTGAGAGAGATATGCATGACATGTAGACGTGAGACAACAGATTGCCTGGAGCTGTTGGAGTGCTGAGGAAATCTAGCTCTTCCAAGGAGGCGTGTAGTGTGTTGCCTTACACTTAGCATATTGAGAGTGACTGGGAAAGGTTTCCGGGCCTGGATGTTTCTTAGCAACCCAGTGGAGCCTGCCGGTACTCGGTGTTCTTGCACGGAATAGGGTGCCCAGGCGAGATCCTAGGTGTCTTGAAAAGCGTAGTAACGTTAAAAGAAAGGAGAACTGCAACTCATGTCTCAAGGAAACTTCTCCACGTGCCGCTTCAGCAGGGCTCTTCAAGGCTTTACCTTGAGGAAAGGACTCACGTCAAGTTTCCTTGTAGCTCTAGAGCGTCTCAGGAGGAGCTCCCACCCAGGCTATGAAAGCACCCTGTTGATTTCGAGAAAACTCGTTCCCTTCCCAGAGCCCTGCCTACAGTGACTAGAAACTCGTCCAAAACACTGGTATTTAGGTAGGTTCAAGGCGGCATGAATGGAGCTTTCAAAATGGGAAAGCAAGCCTTGTGCCATCAGGTCCCCGTTTCCAGTGAACACGCAGCCTACCTCCTTGTGATTTCTACCAAGTTAATATACACTCTAGAGACACACTGGTCCCTTCCCTGAATAACGTGTTCTTGGCATGGAGTTCTGCATGTAGCGAACTGCCTCTCCCAAGGAATGCTCTAGGTACGCTATAGGGGCTTAGCCTCTTCTAAAACCCTGCAGTGTAAGAGGAAGAACTGTGCTTTGGTTACAGCAGGAACGCAAGCCAACTTTCTCCTGTAAGTATGGGGTCTTAAGGTATGACTTTGTAGAAGGAATGTGAAAGAGTATTGGTTTCTCAGTGCGGCTCAGCCTAGGGCATTGAGGCAGATATGCATGACATGTAGACGTAAGACAACAGATTGCCTGGAGCTGTTGGAGTGCTGAGGAAATCTAGCTCTCCCAAGGAGGCGTGCAGTGTGTTGCCCTACCCTTAGCATATTGAGAGTGACTGGGAAAGGTTTCCGGGCCTGGATGTTTCTGAGCTTCCCAGTCGAGCATGCCGGTCCTCGGTCTTCGTGCAGGGAATAGGGTGCCCACGAGAGTTACTAGGTGTCTTCATAAGCGTACTAACGTTCAAAGAAAGCAGAACTGCAACTCATGTCTCCAGGAAACTGCTCCACGCTTCGGCTTCAGCAGGGCTCTTCAAGGCTTTACCTTGAGGAAACGACTCACGTCAAGTTTCCTTTGAGCTCTAGAGCGTCTCAGTTGGAGCTCCCACCCAGGCTACGAAAGCACCCTGTTGATTTAGAGAAAACTCGTTCCCTTCCCACAGCCCTGCCTACAGTGACTAGAGACCCGTCCAAAACACTGGTATTTAGGTAGCTTCAAGGCAGCATGAATGGAGCTTTCAAAATGGGAAAGCAAGCCTTGTGCCATCAGGTCTCCGTTTCCAGGGAACACGCAGCCTACCCCCTTGTGATGTCTACCAAGTAAATATTCCCTCAAACTACACAATGGTCCCTTCCCTGAAGAATGTTTTCTTGGCACGGAGTTCTGCATGTAGCGAACTGCCTCTCCCAAGGAACGCTTTGGTAACGCTATCGGGGCTTAGGCTCTTCTAAAACCCTGCAGTGTAAGAGGAAGAACTGTGCTTTGGTTACAGCAGGAACGCAAGCCAACTTTCTCCTGTAAGTATGGGGTCTTAAGGTATGACTTTGTAGAAGGAATGTGAAAGAGTATTGGTTTCTCAGTGCCGCTCAGCCTAGGGCACTGAGAGAGATATGCATGACATGTAGACGTGAGACAACAGATTGCCTGGAGCTGTTGGAGTGCTGAGGAAATCTAGCTCTTCCAAGGAGGCGTGTAGTGTGTTGCCTTACACTTAGCATATTGAGAGTGACTGGGAAAGGTTTCCGGGCCTGGATGTTTCTTAGCAACCCAGTGGAGCCTGCCGGTACTCGGTGTTCTTGCACGGAATAGGGTGCCCAGGCGAGATCCTAGGTGTCTTGAAAAGCGTAGTAACGTTAAAAGAAAGGAGAACTGCAACTCATGTCTCAAGGAAACTTCTCCACGTGCCGCTTCAGCAGGGCTCTTCAAGGCTTTACCTTGAGGAAAGGACTCACGTCAAGTTTCCTTGTAGCTCTAGAGCGTCTCAGGAGGAGCTCCCACCCAGGCTATGAAAGCACTCTGTTGATTTCGAGAAAACTCGTTCCCTTCCCAGAGCCCTGCCTACAGTGACTAGAAACTCGTCCAAAACACTGGTATTTAGGTAGGTTCAAGGCGGCATGAATGGAGCTTTCAAAATGGGAAAGCAAGCCTTGTGCCATCAGGTCCCCGTTTCCAGTGAACACGCAGCCTACCTCCTTGTGATTTCTACCAAGTTAATATACACTCTAGAGACACACTGGTCCCTTCCCTGAATAACGTGTTCTTGGCATGGAGTTCTGCATGTAGCGAACTGCCTCTCCCAAGGAATGCTCTAGGTACGCTATAGGGGCTTAGCCTCTTCTAAAACCCTGCAGTGTAAGAGGAAGAACTGTGCTTTGGTTACAGCAGGAACGCAAGCCAACTTTCTCCTGTAAGTATGGGGTCTTAAGGTATGACTTTGTAGAAGGAATGTGAAAGAGTATTGGTTTCTCAGTGCGGCTCAGCCTAGGGCATTGAGGCAGATATGCATGACATGTAGACGTAAGACAACAGATTGCCTGGAGCTGTTGGAGTGCTGAGGAAATCTAGCTCTCCCAAGGAGGCGTGCAGTGTGTTGCCCTACCCTTAGCATATTGAGAGTGACTGGGAAAGGTTTCCGGGCCTGGATGTTTCTGAGCTTCCCAGTCGAGCATGCCGGTCCTCGGTCTTCGTGCAGGGAATAGGGTGCCCACGAGAGTTACTAGGTGTCTTCATAAGCGTACTAACGTTCAAAGAAAGCAGAACTGCAACTCATGTCTCCAGGAAACTGCTCCACGCTTCGGCTTCAGCAGGGCTCTTCAAGGCTTTACCTTGAGGAAACGACTCACGTCAAGTTTCCTTTGAGCTCTAGAGCGTCTCAGTTGGAGCTCCCACCCAGGCTACGAAAGCACCCTGTTGATTTAGAGAAAACTCGTTCCCTTCCCACAGCCCTGCCTACAGTGACTAGAGACCCGTCCAAAACACTGGTATTTAGGTAGCTTCAAGGCAGCATGAATGGAGCTTTCAAAATGGGAAAGCAAGCCTTGTGCCATCAGGTCTCCGTTTCCAGGGAACACGCAGCCTACCCCCTTGTGATGTCTACCAAGTAAATATTCCCTCAAACTACACAATGGTCCCTTCCCTGAAGAATGTTTTCTTGGCACGGAGTTCTGCATGTAGCGAACTGCCTCTCCCAAGGAACGCTTTGGTAACGCTATCGGGGCTTAGGCTCTTCTAAAACCCTGCAGTGTAAGAGGAAGAACTGTGCTTTGGTTACAGCAGGAACGCAAGCCAACTTTCTCCTCTAAGTATGGGGTCTTAAGGTATGACTTTGTAGAAGGAATGTGAAAGAGTATTGGTTTCTCAGTGCCGCTCAGCCTAGGGCACTGAGAGAGATATGCATGACATGTAGACGTGAGACAACAGATTGCCTGGAGCTGTTGGAGTGCTGAGGAAATGTAGCTCGCCCAAGGAAGAGTGCAGTGTGTTGCCCTACACTTAGCATACACAGAGTGACTGGGAAAGGTATCCGGGCCTGGATGTTTCTTAGCAACCCAGTGGAGCCTGCCGGTACTCGGTGTTCTTGCACGGAATAGGGTGCCCAGGCGAGATCCTAGGTGTCTTGAAAAGCGTACTAATGTTAAAAGAAAGGAGAACTGCAACTCATGTCTCAAGGAAACTTCTCCACGTTCCGCTTCAGCAGGGCTTTTCAAGGCTTTACCTTGAGGAAAGGACTCACGTCAAGTTTCCTTGAGGCTCTAGAGCGTCTCAGGAGGAGCTCCCACCCAGGCTATGAAAGCACCCTGTTGATTTCGAGAAAACTCGTTCCCTTCCCAGAGCCCTGCCTACAGTGACTAGAAACTCGTCCAAAACTCTGGTATTTAGGTAGGTTCAAGGCGGCATGAATGGAGCTTTCAAAATGGGAAAGCAAGCCTTGTGCCATCCGGTCTCCGTTTCCAGTGAGCACGCAGCCTACCCCCTTGTGATGTCTACCAAGTAAATATTCCCTCGAACTACACAATGGTCCCTTCCCTGAAGAATGTTTTCTTGGCACGGAGTTCTGCATGTAGCGAACTGCCTCTCCCAAGGAACGCTTTGGTAACGCTTTCGGTGCTTAGGCTCATCTAAAACCCTGCAGTGTAAGAGGAAGAACTGTGCTTTGGTTACAGGAGGAATGCAAGCCAACTTTCTCCTGTAAGTATGGGGTCTTAAGGTATGACTTTGTAGAAGGAATGTGAAAGAGTATTGGTTACTCAGTGCCGCTCAGCCTAGGGCATTGAGGCAGATATGCATGACATGTAGACGTGAGACAACAGATTGCCTGGAGCTGTTGGAGTGCTGAGGAAATCTAGCTCTCCCAAGGAGGCGTGCAGTGTGTTGCCCTACCCTTAGCATATTGAGAGTGACTGGGAAAGGTTTCTGGGCCTGGATGTTTCTGAGCTTCCCAGTCGAGCATGCCGGTCCTCGGTGTTCTTGCAGGGAATAGGGTGCCCACGAGAGTTACTAGGTGTCTTCATAAGCGTACTAACGTTCAAAGAAAGCAGAACTGCAACTCATGTCTCCAGGAAACTGCTCCACGCTTCGGCTTCAGCAGGGCTCTTCAAGGCTTTACCTTGAGGAAACGACTCACGTCAAGTTTCCTTTGAGCTCTAGAGCTTCTAGGTGGAGCTCCCACCCAGGCTACGAAAGCACCCTGTTGATTTAGAGAAAACTCGTTCCCTTCCCAGAGCCCTGCCTACAGTGACTAGAGACCCGTCCAAAACACTGGTATTTAGGTAGCTTCAAGGCAGCATGAATGGAGCTTTCAAAATGGGAAAGCAAGCCTTGTGCCATCAGGTCTCCGTTTCCAGGGAACACGCAGCCTACCCCCTTGTGATGTCTACCAAGTAAATATTCCCTCAAACTACACAATGGTCCCTTCCCTGAAGAATGTTTTCTTGGCACGGAGTTCTGCATGTAGCGAACTGCCTCTCCCAAGGAACGCTTTGGTAACGCTATCGGGGCTTAGGCTCTTCTAAAACCCTGCAGTGTAAGAGGAAGAACTGTGCTTTGGTTACAGCAGGAACGCAAGCCAACTTTCTCCTGTAAGTATGGGGTCTTAAGGTATGACTTTGTAGAAGGAATGTGAAAGAGTATTGGTTTCTCAGTGCCGCTCAGCCTAGGGCACTGAGAGAGATATGCATGACATGTAGACGTGAGACAACAGATTGCCTGGAGCTGTTGGAGTGCTGAGGAAATCTAGCTCTTCCAAGGAGGCGTGTAGTGTGTTGCCTTACACTTAGCATATTGAGAGTGACTGGGAAAGGTTTCCGGGCCTGGATGTTTCTTAGCAACCCAGTGGAGCCTGCCGGTACTCGGTGTTCTTGCACGGAATAGGGTGCCCAGGCGAGATCCTAGGTGTCTTGAAAAGCGTAGTAACGTTAAAAGAAAGGAGAACTGCAACTCATGTCTCAAGGAAACTTCTCCACGTGCCGCTTCAGCAGGGCTCTTCAAGGCTTTACCTTGAGGAAAGGACTCACGTCAAGTTTCCTTGTAGCTCTAGAGCGTCTCAGGAGGAGCTCCCACCCAGGCTATGAAAGCACCCTGTTGATTTCGAGAAAACTCGTTCCCTTCCCAGAGCCCTGCCTACAGTGACTAGAAACTCGTCCAAAACACTGGTATTTAGGTAGGTTCAAGGCGGCATGAATGGAGCTTTCAAAATGGGAAAGCAAGCCTTGTGCCATCAGGTCCCCGTTTACAGTGAACACGCAGCCTACCTCCTTGTGATTTCTACCAAGTTAATATACACTCTAGAGACACACTGGTCCCTTCCCTGAATAACGTGTTCTTGGCACGGAGTTCTGCATGTAGCGAACTGCCTCTCCCAAGGAATGCCCTAGGTACGCTATAGGGGCTTAGCCTCTTCTAAAACCCTGCAGTGTAAGAGGAAGAACTGTGCTTTGGTTACAGCAGGAACGCAAGCCAACTTTCTCCTGTAAGTATGGGGTCTTAAGGTATGACTTTGTAGAAGGAATGTGAAAGAGTATTGGTTTCTCAGTGCGGCTCAGCCTAGGGCATTGAGGCAGATATGCATGACATGTAGACGTAAGACAACAGATTGCCTGGAGCTGTTGGAGTGCTGAGGAAATCTAGCTCTCCCAAGGAGGCGTGCAGTGTGTTGCCCTACCCTTAGCATATTGAGAGTGACTGGGAAAGGTTTCCGGGCCTGGATGTTTCTGAGCTTCCCAGTCGAGCATGCCGGTCCTCGGTCTTCGTGCAGGGAATAGGGTGCCCACGAGAGTTACTAGGTGTCTTCATAAGCGTACTAACGTTCAAAGAAAGCAGAACTGCAACTCATGTCTCCAGGAAACTGCTCCACGCTTCGGCTTCAGCAGGGCTCTTCAAGGCTTTACCTTGAGGAAACGACTCACGTCAAGTTTCCTTTGAGCTCTAGAGCGTCTCAGTTGGAGCTCCCACCCAGGCTACGAAAGCACCCTGTTGATTTAGAGAAAACTCGTTCCCTTCCCACAGCCCTGCCTACAGTGACTAGAGACCCGTCCAAAACACTGGTATTTAGGTAGCTTCAAGGCAGCATGAATGGAGCTTTCAAAATGGGAAAGCAAGCCTTGTGCCATCAGGTCTCCGTTTCCAGGGAACACGCAGCCTACCCCCTTGTGATGTCTACCAAGTAAATATTCCCTCAAACTACACAATGGTCCCTTCCCTGAAGAATGTTTTCTTGGCACGGAGTTCTGCATGTAGCGAACTGCCTCTCCCAAGGAACGCTTTGGTAACGCTATCGGGGCTTAGGCTCTTCTAAAACCCTGCAGTGTAAGAGGAAGAACTGTGCTTTGGTTACAGCAGGAACGCAAGCCAACTTTCTCCTGTAAGTATGGGGTCTTAAGGTATGACTTTGTAGAAGGAATGTGAAAGAGTATTGGTTTCTCAGTGCCGCTCAGCCTAGGGCACTGAGAGAGATATGCATGACATGTAGACGTGAGACAACAGATTGCCTGGAGCTGTTGGAGTGCTGAGGAAATGTAGCTCGCCCAAGGAAGAGTGCAGTGTGTTGCCCTACACTTAGCATACACAGAGTGACTGGGAAAGGTATCCGGGCCTGGATGTTTCTTAGCAACCCAGTGGAGCCTGCCGGTACTCGGTGTTCTTGCACGGAATAGGGTGCCCAGGCGAGATCCTAGGTGTCTTGAAAAGCGTACTAATGTTAAAAGAAAGGAGAACTGCAACTCATGTCTCAAGGAAACTTCTCCACGTTCCGCTTCAGCAGGGCTTTTCAAGGCTTTACCTTGAGGAAAGGACTCACGTCAAGTTTCCTTGAGGCTCTAGAGCGTCTCAGGAGGAGCTCCCACCCAGGCTATGAAAGCACCCTGTTGATTTCGAGAAAACTCGTTCCCTTCCCAGAGCCCTGCCTACATTGACTAGAAACTAGTCCAAAACTCTGGTATTTAGGTAGGTTCAAGGCGGCATGAATGGAGCTTTCAAAATGGGAAAGCAAGCCTTGTGCCATCCGGTCTCCGTTTCCAGTGAGCACGCAGCCTACCCCCTTGTGATGTCTACCAAGTAAATATTCCCTCGAACTACACAATGGTCCCTTCCCTGAAGAATGTTTTCTTGGCACGGAGTTCTGCATGTAGCGAACTGCCTCTCCCAAGGAACGCTTTGGTAACGCTATCGGGGCTTAGGCTCTTCTAAAACCCTGCAGTGTAAGAGGAAGAACTGTGCTTTGGTTACAGCAGGAACGCAAGCCAACTTTCTCCTGTAAGTATGGGGTCTTAAGGTATGACTTTGTAGAAGGAATGTGAAAGAGTATTGGTTTCTCAGTGCCGCTCAGCCTAGGGCACTGAGAGAGATATGCATGACATGTAGACGTGAGACAACAGATTGCCTGGAGCTGTTGGAGTGCTGAGGAAATCTAGCTCTTCCAAGGAGGCGTGTAGTGTGTTGCCTTACACTTAGCATATTGAGAGTGACTGGGAAAGGTTTCCGGGCCTGGATGTTTCTTAGCAACCCAGTGGAGCCTGCCGGTACTCGGTGTTCTTGCACGGAATAGGGTGCCCAGGCGAGATCCTAGGTGTCTTGAAAAGCGTAGTAACGTTAAAAGAAAGGAGAACTGCAACTCATGTCTCAAGGAAACTTCTCCACGTGCCGCTTCAGCAGGGCTCTTCAAGGCTTTACCTTGAGGAAAGGACTCACGTCAAGTTTCCTTGTAGCTCTAGAGCGTCTCAGGAGGAGCTCCCACCCAGGCTATGAAAGCACCCTGTTGATTTCGAGAAAACTCGTTCCCTTCCCAGAGCCCTGCCTACAGTGACTAGAAACTCGTCCAAAACACTGGTATTTAGGTAGGTTCAAGGCGGCATGAATGGAGCTTTCAAAATGGGAAAGCAAGCCTTGTGCCATCAGGTCCCCGTTTACAGTGAACACGCAGCCTACCTCCTTGTGATTTCTACCAAGTTAATATACACTCTAGAGACACACTGGTCCCTTCCCTGAATAACGTGTTCTTGGCACGGAGTTCTGCATGTAGCGAACTGCCTCTCCCAAGGTATGCTCTAGGTACGCTATAGGGGCTTAGCCTCTTCTAAAACCCTGCAGTGTAAGAGGAAGAACTGTGCTTTGGTTACAGCAGGAACGCAAGCCAACTTTCTCCTGTAAGTATGGGGTCTTAAGGTATGACTTTGTAGAAGGAATGTGAAAGAGTATTGGTTTCTCAGTGCCGCTCAGCCTAGGGCATTGAGGCAGATATGCATGACATGTAGACGTAAGACAACAGATTGCCTGGAGCTGTTGGAGTGCTGAGGAAATCTAGCTCTCCCAAGGAGGCGTGCAGTGTGTTGCCCTACCCTTAGCATATTGAGAGTGACTGGGAAAGGTTTCCGGGCCTGGATGTTTCTGAGCTTCCCAGTCGAGCATGCCGGTCCTCGGTCTTCGTGCAGGGAATAGGGTGCCCACGAGAGTTACTAGGTGTCTTCATAAGCGTACTAACGTTCAAAGAAAGCAGAACTGCAACTCATGTCTCCAGGAAACTGCTCCACGCTTCGGCTTCAGCAGGGCTCTTCAAGGCTTTACCTTGAGGAAACGACTCACGTCAAGTTTCCTTTGAGCTCTAGAGCGTCTCAGTTGGAGCTCCCACCCAGGCTACGAAAGCACCCTGTTGATTTAGAGAAAACTCGTTCCCTTCCCACAGCCCTGCCTACAGTGACTAGAGACCCGTCCAAAACACTGGTATTTAGGTAGCTTCAAGGCAGCATGAATGGAGCTTTCAAAATGGGAAAGCAAGCCTTGTGCCATCAGGTCTCCGTTTCCAGGGAACACGCAGCCTACCCCCTTGTGATGTCTACCAAGTAAATATTCCCTCAAACTACACAATGGTCCCTTCCCTGAAGAATGTTTTCTTGGCACGGAGTTCTGCATGTAGCGAACTGCCTCTCCCAAGGAACGCTTTGGTAACGCTATCGGGGCTTAGGCTCTTCTAAAACCCTGCAGTGTAAGAGGAAGAACTGTGCTTTGGTTACAGCAGGAACGCAAGCCAACTTTCTCCTCTAAGTATGGGGTCTTAAGGTATGACTTTGTAGAAGGAATGTGAAAGAGTATTGGTTTCTCAGTGCCGCTCAGCCTAGGGCACTGAGAGAGATATGCATGACATGTAGACGTGAGACAACAGATTGCCTGGAGCTGTTGGAGTGCTGAGGAAATCTAGCTCTTCCAAGGAGGCGTGTAGTGTGTTGCCTTACACTTAGCATATTGAGAGTGACTGGGAAAGGTTTCCGGGCCTGGATGTTTCTTAGCAACCCAGTGGAGCCTGCCGGTACTCGGTGTTCTTGCACGGAATAGGGTGCCCAGGCGAGATCCTAGGTGTCTTGAAAAGCGTAGTAACGTTAAAAGAAAGGAGAACTGCAACTCATGTCTCAAGGAAACTTCTCCACGTGCCGCTTCAGCAGGGCTCTTCAAGGCTTTACCTTGAGGAAAGGACTCACGTCAAGTTTCCTTGTAGCTCTAGAGCGTCTCAGGAGGAGCTCCCACCCAGGCTATGAAAGCACCCTGTTGATTTCGAGAAAACTCGTTCCCTTCCCAGAGCCCTGCCTACAGTGACTAGAAACTCGTCCAAAACACTGGTATTTAGGTAGGTTCAAGGCGGCATGAATGGAGCTTTCAAAATGGGAAAGCAAGCCTTGTGCCATCAGGTCCCCGTTTACAGTGAACACGCAGCCTACCTCCTTGTGATTTCTACCAAGTTAATATACACTCTAGAGACACACTGGTCCCTTCCCTGAATAACGTGTTCTTGGCACGGAGTTCTGCATGTAGCGAACTGCCTCTCCCAAGGAATGCCCTAGGTACGCTATAGGGGCTTAGCCTCTTCTAAAACCCTGCAGTGTAAGAGGAAGAACTGTGCTTTGGTTACAGCAGGAACGCAAGCCAACTTTCTCCTGTAAGTATGGGGTCTTAAGGTATGACTTTGTAGAAGGAATGTGAAAGAGTATTGGTTTCTCAGTGCGGCTCAGCCTAGGGCATTGAGGCAGATATGCATGACATGTAGACGTAAGACAACAGATTGCCTGGAGCTGTTGGAGTGCTGAGGAAATCTAGCTCTCCCAAGGAGGCGTGCAGTGTGTTGCCCTACCCTTAGCATATTGAGAGTGACTGGGAAAGGTTTCCGGGCCTGGATGTTTCTGAGCTTCCCAGTCGAGCATGCCGGTCCTCGGTCTTCGTGCAGGGAATAGGGTGCCCACGAGAGTTACTAGGTGTCTTCATAAGCGTACTAACGTTCAAAGAAAGCAGAACTGCAACTCATGTCTCCAGGAAACTGCTCCACGCTTCGGCTTCAGCAGGGCTCTTCAAGGCTTTACCTTGAGGAAACGACTCACGTCAAGTTTCCTTTGAGCTCTAGAGCGTCTCAGTTGGAGCTCCCACCCAGGCTACGAAAGCACCCTGTTGATTTAGAGAAAACTCGTTCCCTTCCCACAGCCCTGCCTACAGTGACTAGAGACCCGTCCAAAACACTGGTATTTAGGTAGCTTCAAGGCAGCATGAATGGAGCTTTCAAAATGGGAAAGCAAGCCTTGTGCCATCAGGTCTCCGTTTCCAGGGAACACGCAGCCTACCCCCTTGTGATGTCTACCAAGTAAATATTCCCTCAAACTACACAATGGTCCCTTCCCTGAAGAATGTTTTCTTGGCACGGAGTTCTGCATGTAGCGAACTGCCTCTCCCAAGGAACGCTTTGGTAACGCTATCGGGGCTTAGGCTCTTCTAAAACCCTGCAGTGTAAGAGGAAGAACTGTGCTTTGGTTACAGCAGGAACGCAAGCCAACTTTCTCCTGTAAGTATGGGGTCTTAAGGTATGACTTTGTAGAAGGAATGTGAAAGAGTATTGGTTTCTCAGTGCCGCTCAGCCTAGGGCACTGAGAGAGATATGCATGACATGTAGACGTGAGACAACAGATTGCCTGGAGCTGTTGGAGTGCTGAGGAAATCTAGCTCTTCCAAGGAGGCGTGTAGTGTGTTGCCTTACACTTAGCATATTGAGAGTGACTGGGAAAGGTTTCCGGGCCTGGATGTTTCTTAGCAACCCAGTGGAGCCTGCCGGTACTCGGTGTTCTTGCACGGAATAGGGTGCCCAGGCGAGATCCTAGGTGTCTTGAAAAGCGTAGTAACGTTAAAAGAAAGGAGAACTGCAACTCATGTCTCAAGGAAACTTCTCCACGTGCCGCTTCAGCAGGGCTCTTCAAGGCTTTACCTTGAGGAAAGGACTCACGTCAAGTTTCCTTGTAGCTCTAGAGCGTCTCAGGAGGAGCTCCCACCCAGGCTATGAAAGCACCCTGTTGATTTCGAGAAAACTCGTTCCCTTCCCAGAGCCCTGCCTACAGTGACTAGAAACTCGTCCAAAACACTGGTATTTAGGTAGGTTCAAGGCGGCATGAATGGAGCTTTCAAAATGGGAAAGCAAGCCTTGTGCCATCAGGTCCCCGTTTCCAGTGAACACGCAGCCTACCTCCTTGTGATTTCTACCAAGTTAATATACACTCTAGAGACACACTGGTCCCTTCCCTGAATAACGTGTTCTTGGCACGGAGTTCTGCATGTAGCGAACTGCCTCTCCCAAGGAATGCCCTAGGTACGCTATAGGGGCTTAGCCTCTTCTAAAACCCTGCAGTGTAAGAGGAAGAACTGTGCTTTGGTTACAGCAGGAACGCAAGCCAACTTTCTCCTGTAAGTATGGGGTCTTAAGGTATGACTTTGTAGAAGGAATGTGAAAGAGTATTGGTTTCTCAGTGCGGCTCAGCCTAGGGCATTGAGGCAGATATGCATGACATGTAGACGTAAGACAACAGATTGCCTGGAGCTGTTGGAGTGCTGAGGAAATCTAGCTCTCCCAAGGAGGCGTGCAGTGTGTTGCCCTACCCTTAGCATATTGAGAGTGACTGGGAAAGGTTTCCGGGCCTGGATGTTTCTGAGCTTCCCAGTCGAGCATGCCGGTCCTCGGTCTTCGTGCAGGGAATAGGGTGCCCACGAGAGTTACTAGGTGTCTTCATAAGCGTACTAACGTTCAAAGAAAGCAGAACTGCAACTCATGTCTCCAGGAAACTGCTCCACGCTTCGGCTTCAGCAGGGCTCTTCAAGGCTTTACCTTGAGGAAACGACTCACGTCAAGTTTCCTTTGAGCTCTAGAGCGTCTCAGTTGGAGCTCCCACCCAGGCTACGAAAGCACCCTGTTGATTTAGAGAAAACTCGTTCCCTTCCCACAGCCCTGCCTACAGTGACTAGAGACCCGTCCAAAACACTGGTATTTAGGTAGCTTCAAGGCAGCATGAATGGAGCTTTCAAAATGGGAAAGCAAGCCTTGTGCCATCAGGTCTCCGTTTCCAGGGAACACGCAGCCTACCCCCTTGTGATGTCTACCAAGTAAATATTCCCTCAAACTACACAATGGTCCCTTCCCTGAAGAATGTTTTCTTGGCACGGAGTTCTGCATGTAGCGAACTGCCTCTCCCAAGGAACGCTTTGGTAACGCTATCGGGGCTTAGGCTCTTCTAAAACCCTGCAGTGTAAGAGGAAGAACTGTGCTTTGGTTACAGCAGGAACGCAAGCCAACTTTCTCCTGTAAGTATGGGGTCTTAAGGTATGACTTTGTAGAAGGAATGTGAAAGAGTATTGGTTTCTCAGTGCCGCTCAGCCTAGGGCACTGAGAGAGATATGCATGACATGTAGACGTGAGACAACAGATTGCCTGGAGCTGTTGGAGTGCTGAGGAAATGTAGCTCGCCCAAGGAAGAGTGCAGTGTGTTGCCCTACACTTAGCATACACAGAGTGACTGGGAAAGGTATCCGGGCCTGGATGTTTCTTAGCAACCCAGTGGAGCCTGCCGGTACTCGGTGTTCTTGCACGGAATAGGGTGCCCAGGCGAGATCCTAGGTGTCTTGAAAAGCGTACTAATGTTAAAAGAAAGGAGAACTGCAACTCATGTCTCAAGGAAACTTCTCCACGTTCCGCTTCAGCAGGGCTTTTCAAGGCTTTACCTTGAGGAAAGGACTCACGTCAAGTTTCCTTGAGGCTCTAGAGCGTCTCAGGAGGAGCTCCCACCCAGGCTATGAAAGCACCCTGTTGATTTCGAGAAAACTCGTTCCCTTCCCAGAGCCCTGCCTACAGTGACTAGAAACTAGTCCAAAACTCTGGTATTTAGGTAGGTTCAAGGCGGCATGAATGGAGCTTTCAAAATGGGAAAGCAAGCCTTGTGCCATCCGGTCTCCGTTTCCAGTGAGCACGCAGCCTACCCCCTTGTGATGTCTACCAAGTAAATATTCCCTCGAACTACACAATGGTCCCTTCCCTGAAGAATGTTTTCTTGGCACGGAGTTCTGCATGTAGCGAACTGCCTCTCCCAAGGAACGCTTTGGTAACGCTATCGGGGCTTAGGCTCTTCTAAAACCCTGCAGTGTAAGAGGAAGAACTGTGCTTTGGTTACAGCAGGAACGCAAGCCAACTTTCTCCTGTAAGTATGGGGTCTTAAGGTATGACTTTGTAGAAGGAATGTGAAAGAGTATTGGTTTCTCAGTGCCGCTCAGCCTAGGGCACTGAGAGAGATATGCATGACATGTAGACGTGAGACAACAGATTGCCTGGAGCTGTTGGAGTGCTGAGGAAATCTAGCTCTTCCAAGGAGGCGTGTAGTGTGTTGCCTTACACTTAGCATATTGAGAGTGACTGGGAAAGGTTTCCGGGCCTGGATGTTTCTTAGCAACCCAGTGGAGCCTGCCGGTACTCGGTGTTCTTGCACGGAATAGGGTGCCCAGGCGAGATCCTAGGTGTCTTGAAAAGCGTAGTAACGTTAAAAGAAAGGAGAACTGCAACTCATGTCTCAAGGAAACTTCTCCACGTGCCGCTTCAGCAGGGCTCTTCAAGGCTTTACCTTGAGGAAAGGACTCACGTCAAGTTTCCTTGTAGCTCTAGAGCGTCTCAGGAGGAGCTCCCACCCAGGCTATGAAAGCACCCTGTTGATTTCGAGAAAACTCGTTCCCTTCCCAGAGCCCTGCCTACAGTGACTAGAAACTCGTCCAAAACACTGGTATTTAGGTAGGTTCAAGGCGGCATGAATGGAGCTTTCAAAATGGGAAAGCAAGCCTTGTGCCATCAGGTCCCCGTTTACAGTGAACACGCAGCCTACCTCCTTGTGATTTCTACCAAGTTAATATACACTCTAGAGACACACTGGTCCCTTCCCTGAATAACGTGTTCTTGGCACGGAGTTCTGCATGTAGCGAACTGCCTCTCCCAAGGTATGCTCTAGGTACGCTATAGGGGCTTAGCCTCTTCTAAAACCCTGCAGTGTAAGAGGAAGAACTGTGCTTTGGTTACAGCAGGAACGCAAGCCAACTTTCTCCTGTAAGTATGGGGTCTTAAGGTATGACTTTGTAGAAGGAATGTGAAAGAGTATTGGTTTCTCAGTGCCGCTCAGCCTAGGGCATTGAGGCAGATATGCATGACATGTAGACGTAAGACAACAGATTGCCTGGAGCTGTTGGAGTGCTGAGGAAATCTAGCTCTCCCAAGGAGGCGTGCAGTGTGTTGCCCTACCCTTAGCATATTGAGAGTGACTGGGAAAGGTTTCCGGGCCTGGATGTTTCTGAGCTTCCCAGTCGAGCATGCCGGTCCTCGGTCTTCGTGCAGGGAATAGGGTGCCCACGAGAGTTACTAGGTGTCTTCATAAGCGTACTAACATTCAAAGAAAGCAGAACTGCAACTCATGTCTCCAGGAAACTGCTCCACGCTTCGGCTTCAGCAGGGCTCTTCAAGGCTTTACCTTGAGGAAACGACTCACGTCAAGTTTCCTTTGAGCTCTAGAGCGTCTCAGTTGGAGCTCCCACCCAGGCTACGAAAGCACCCTGTTGATTTAGAGAAAACTCGTTCCCTTCCCACAGCCCTGCCTACAGTGACTAGAGACCCGTCCAAAACACTGGTATTTAGGTAGCTTCAAGGCAGCATGAATGGAGCTTTCAAAATGGGAAAGCAAGCCTTGTGCCATCAGGTCTCCGTTTCCAGGGAACACGCAGCCTACCCCCTTGTGATGTCTACCAAGTAAATATTCCCTCAAACTACACAATGGTCCCTTCCCTGAAGAATGTTTTCTTGGCACGGAGTTCTGCATGTAGCGAACTGCCTCTCCCAAGGAACGCTTTGGTAACGCTATCGGGGCTTAGGCTCTTCTAAAACCCTGCAGTGTAAGAGGAAGAACTGTGCTTTGGTTACAGCAGGAACGCAAGCCAACTTTCTCCTCTAAGTATGGGGTCTTAAGGTATGACTTTGTAGAAGGAATGTGAAAGAGTATTGGTTTCTCAGTGCCGCTCAGCCTAGGGCACTGAGAGAGATATGCATGACATGTAGACGTGAGACAACAGATTGCCTGGAGCTGTTGGAGTGCTGAGGAAATCTAGCTCTTCCAAGGAGGCGTGTAGTGTGTTGCCTTACACTTAGCATATTGAGAGTGACTGGGAAAGGTTTCCGGGCCTGGATGTTTCTTAGCAACCCAGTGGAGCCTGCCGGTACTCGGTGTTCTTGCACGGAATAGGGTGCCCAGGCGAGATCCTAGGTGTCTTGAAAAGCGTAGTAACGTTAAAAGAAAGGAGAACTGCAACTCATGTCTCAAGGAAACTTCTCCACGTGCCGCTTCAGCAGGGCTCTTCAAGGCTTTACCTTGAGGAAAGGACTCACGTCAAGTTTCCTTGTAGCTCTAGAGCGTCTCAGGAGGAGCTCCCACCCAGGCTATGAAAGCACCCTGTTGATTTCGAGAAAACTCGTTCCCTTCCCAGAGCCCTGCCTACAGTGACTAGAAACTCGTCCAAAACACTGGTATTTAGGTAGGTTCAAGGCGGCATGAATGGAGCTTTCAAAATGGGAAAGCAAGCCTTGTGCCATCAGGTCCCCGTTTCCAGTGAACACGCAGCCTACCTCCTTGTGATTTCTACCAAGTTAATATACACTCTAGAGACACACTGGTCCCTTCCCTGAATAACGTGTTCTTGGCACGGAGTTCTGCATGTAGCGAACTGCCTCTCCCAAGGAATGCTCTAGGTACGCTATAGGGGCTTAGCCTCTTCTAAAACCCTGCAGTGTAAGAGGAAGAACTGTGCTTTGGTTACAGCAGGAACGCAAGCCAACTTTCTCCTGTAAGTATGGGGTCTTAAGGTATGACTTTGTAGAAGGAATGTGAAAGAGTATTGGTTTCTCAGTGCGGCTCAGCCTAGGGCATTGAGGCAGATATGCATGACATGTAGACGTAAGACAACAGATTGCCTGGAGCTGTTGGAGTGCTGAGGAAATCTAGCTCTCCCAAGGAGGCGTGCAGTGTGTTGCCCTACCCTTAGCATATTGAGAGTGACTGGGAAAGGTTTCCGGGCCTGGATGTTTCTGAGCTTCCCAGTCGAGCATGCCGGTCCTCGGTCTTCGTGCAGGGAATAGGGTGCCCACGAGAGTTACTAGGTGTCTTCATAAGCGTACTAACGTTCAAAGAAAGCAGAACTGCAACTCATGTCTCCAGGAAACTGCTCCACGCTTCGGCTTCAGCAGGGCTCTTCAAGGCTTTACCTTGAGGAAACGACTCACGTCAAGTTTCCTTTGAGCTCTAGAGCGTCTCAGTTGGAGCTCCCACCCAGGCTACGAAAGCACCCTGTTGATTTAGAGAAAACTCGTTCCCTTCCCACAGCCCTGCCTACAGTGACTAGAGACCCGTCCAAAACACTGGTATTTAGGTAGCTTCAAGGCAGCATGAATGGAGCTTTCAAAATGGGAAAGCAAGCCTTGTGCCATCAGGTCTCCGTTTCCAGGGAACAAGCAGCCTACCCCCTTGTGATGTCTACCAAGTAAATATTCCCTCAAACTACACAATGGTCCCTTCCCTGAAGAATGTTTTCTTGGCACGGAGTTCTGCATGTAGCGAACTGCCTCTCCCAAGGAACGCTTTGGTAACGCTATCGGGGCTTAGGCTCTTCTAAAACCCTGCAGTGTAAGAGGAAGAACTGTGCTTTGGTTACAGGAGGAACGCCAGCCGAGTTTCTCCTCTAAGTATGGGGTCTTAAGGTATGACTTTGTAGAAGGAATGCGAAGCAGTTTTGATTTCTCAGTGCCGTTCAGCCTAGGGCATTGAGGCAATTTGCATGACATGCAGGACGTGAGAGAACAGATTACCTGGAGCTGTTGGAGTGCTGAGGAAATGTAGCTCTCCCAAGGAAGAGTGCAGTGTGTTGCCCTACACTTAGCATACACAGAGTGACTGGGAAAGGTATCCGGGCCTGGATGTTTCTTAGCAACCCAGTGGAGCCTGCCGGTACTCGGTGTTCTTGCACGGAATAGGGTGCCCAGGCGAGATCCTAGGTGTCTTGAAAAGCGTACTAATGTTAAAAGAAAGGAGAACTGCAACTCATGTCTCAAGGAAACTTCTCCACGTTCCGCTTCAGCAGGGCTTTTCAAGGCTTTACCTTGAGGAAAGGACTCACGTCAAGTTTCCTTGAGGCTCTAGAGCGTCTCAGGAGGAGCTCCCACCCAGGCTATGAAAGCACCCTGTTGATTTCGAGAAAACTCGTTCCCTTCCCAGAGCCCTGCCTACAGTGACTAGAAACTCGTCCAAAACTCTGGTATTTAGGTAGGTTCAAGGCGGCATGAATGGAGCTTTCAAAATGGGAAAGCAAGCCTTGTGCCATCCGGTCTCCGTTTCCAGTGAGCACGCAGCCTACCCCCTTGTGATGTCTACCAAGTAAATATTCCCTCGAACTACACAATGGTCCCTTCCCTGAAGAATGTTTTCTTGGCACGGAGTTCTGCATGTAGCGAACTGCCTCTCCCAAGGAACGCTTTGGTAACGCTTTCGGTGCTTAGGCTCATCTAAAACCCTGCAGTGTAAGAGGAAGAACTGTGCTTTGGTTACAGGAGGAATGCAAGCCAACTTTCTCCTGTAAGTATGGGGTCTTAAGGTATGACTTTGTAGAAGGAATGTGAAAGAGTATTGGTTACTCAGTGCCGCTCAGCCTAGGGCATTGAGGCAGATATGCATGACATGTAGACGTGAGACAACAGATTGCCTGGAGCTGTTGGAGTGCTGAGGAAATCTAGCTCTCCCAAGGAGGCGTGCAGTGTGTTGCCCTACCCTTAGCATATTGAGAGTGACTGGGAAAGGTTTCTGGGCCTGGATGTTTCTGAGCTTCCCAGTCGAGCATGCCGGTCCTCGGTGTTCTTGCAGGGAATAGGGTGCCCACAAGAGTTACTAGGTGTCTTCATAAGCGTACTAACGTTCAAAGAAAGCAGAACTGCAACTCATGTCTCCAGGAAACTGCTCCACGCTTCGGCTTCAGCAGGGCTCTTCAAGGCTTTACCTTGAGGAAACGACTCACGTCAAGTTTCCTTTGAGCTCTAGAGCTTCTAGGTGGAGCTCCCACCCAGGCTACGAAAGCACCCTGTTGATTTAGAGAAAACTCGTTCCCTTCCCAGAGCCCTGCCTACAGTGACTAGAGACCCGTCCAAAACACTGGTATTTAGGTAGCTTCAAGGCAGCATGAATGGAGCTTTCAAAATGGGAAAGCAAGCCTTGTGCCATCAGGTCTCCGTTTCCAGGGAACACGCAGCCTACCCCCTTGTGATGTCTACCAAGTAAATATTCCCTCAAACTACACAATGGTCCCTTCCCTGAAGAATGTTTTCTTGGCACGGAGTTCTGCATGTAGCGAACTGCCTCTCCCAAGGAACGCTTTGGTAACGCTATCGGGGCTTAGGCTCTTCTAAAACCCTGCAGTGTAAGAGGAAGAACTGTGCTTTGGTTACAGCAGGAACGCAAGCCAACTTTCTCCTGTAAGTATGGGGTCTTAAGGTATGACTTTGTAGAAGGAATGTGAAAGAGTATTGGTTTCTCAGTGCCGCTCAGCCTAGGGCACTGAGAGAGATATGCATGACATGTAGACGTGAGACAACAGATTGCCTGGAGCTGTTGGAGTGCTGAGGAAATCTAGCTCTTCCAAGGAGGCGTGTAGTGTGTTGCCTTACACTTAGCATATTGAGAGTGACTGGGAAAGGTTTCCGGGCCTGGATGTTTCTTAGCAACCCAGTGGAGCCTGCCGGTACTCGGTGTTCTTGCACGGAATAGGGTGCCCAGGCGAGATCCTAGGTGTCTTGAAAAGCGTAGTAACGTTAAAAGAAAGGAGAACTGCAACTCATGTCTCAAGGAAACTTCTCCACGTGCCGCTTCAGCAGGGCTCTTCAAGGCTTTACCTTGAGGAAAGGACTCACGTCAAGTTTCCTTGTAGCTCTAGAGCGTCTCAGGAGGAGCTCCCACCCAGGCTATGAAAGCACCCTGTTGATTTCGAGAAAACTCGTTCCCTTCCCAGAGCCCTGCCTACAGTGACTAGAAACTCGTCCAAAACACTGGTATTTAGGTAGGTTCAAGGCGGCATGAATGGAGCTTTCAAAATGGGAAAGCAAGCCTTGTGCCATCAGGTCCCCGTTTACAGTGAACACGCAGCCTACCTCCTTGTGATTTCTACCAAGTTAATATACACTCTAGAGACACACTGGTCCCTTCCCTGAATAACGTGTTCTTGGCACGGAGTTCTGCATGTAGCGAACTGCCTCTCCCAAGGAATGCTCTAGGTACGCTATAGGGGCTTAGCCTCTTCTAAAACCCTGCAGTGTAAGAGGAAGAACTGTGCTTTGGTTACAGCAGGAACGCAAGCCAACTTTCTCCTGTAAGTATGGGGTCTTAAGGTATGACTTTGTAGAAGGAATGTGAAAGAGTATTGGTTTCTCAGTGCGGCTCAGCCTAGGGCATTGAGGCAGATATGCATGACATGTAGACGTAAGACAACAGATTGCCTGGAGCTGTTGGAGTGCTGAGGAAATCTAGCTCTCCCAAGGAGGCGTGCAGTGTGTTGCCCTACCCTTAGCATATTGAGAGTGACTGGGAAAGGTTTCCGGGCCTGGATGTTTCTGAGCTTCCCAGTCGAGCATGCCGGTCCTCGGTCTTCGTGCAGGGAATAGGGTGCCCACGAGAGTTACTAGGTGTCTTCATAAGCGTACTAACGTTCAAAGAAAGCAGAACTGCAACTCATGTCTCCAGGAAACTGCTCCACGCTTCGGCTTCAGCAGGGCTCTTCAAGGCTTTACCTTGAGGAAACGACTCACGTCAAGTTTCCTTTGAGCTCTAGAGCGTCTCAGTTGGAGCTCCCACCCAGGCTACGAAAGCACCCTGTTGATTTAGAGAAAACTCGTTCCCTTCCCACAGCCCTGCCTACAGTGACTAGAGACCCGTCCAAAACACTGGTATTTAGGTAGCTTCAAGGCAGCATGAATGGAGCTTTCAAAATGGGAAAGCAAGCCTTGTGCCATCAGTCTCCGTTTCCAGGGAACAAGCAGCCTACCCCCTTGTGATGTCTACCAAGTAAATATTCCCTCAAACTACACAATGGTCCCTTCCCTGAAGAATGTTTTCTTGGCACGGAGTTCTGCATGTAGCGAACTGCCTCTCCCAAGGAACGCTTTGGTAACGCTATCGGGGCTTAGGCTCTTCTAAAACCCTGCAGTGTAAGAGGAAGAACTGTGCTTTGGTTACAGGAGGAACGCCAGCCGAGTTTCTCCTCTAAGTATGGGGTCTTAAGGTATGACTTTGTAGAAGGAATGCGAAGCAGTTTTGATTTCTCAGTGCCGTTCAGCCTAGGGCATTGAGGTATTTGCATGACATGCAGGACGTGAGAGAACAGATTACCTGGAGCTGTTGGAGTGCTGAGGAAATGTAGCTCTCCCAAGGAAGAGTGCAGTGTGTTGCCCTACACTTAGCATACACAGAGTGACTGGGAAAGGTATCCGGGCCTGGATGTTTCTTAGCAACCCAGTGGAGCCTGCCGGTACTCGGTGTTCTTGCACGGAATAGGGTGCCCAGGCGAGATCCTAGGTGTCTTGAAAAGCGTACTAATGTTAAAAGAAAGGAGAACTGCAACTCATGTCTCAAGGAAACTTCTCCACGTTCCGCTTCAGCAGGGCTTTTCAAGGCTTTACCTTGAGGAAAGGACTCACGTCAAGTTTCCTTGAGGCTCTAGAGCGTCTCAGGAGGAGCTCCCACCCAGGCTACGAAAGCACCCTGTTGATTTCGAGAAAACTCGTTCCCTTCCCACAGCCCTGCTTACAGTGACTAGAAACTCGTCCAAAACTCTGGTATTTAGGTAGGTTCAAGGCGGCATGAATGGAGCTTTCAAAATGGGAAAGCAAGCCTTGTGCCATCCGGTCTCCGTTTCCAGTGAGCACGCAGCCTACCCCCTTGTGATGTCTACCAAGTAAATATTCCCTCGAACTACACAATGGTCCCTTCCCTGAAGAATGTTTTCTTGGCACGGAGTTCTGCATGTAGCGAACTGCCTCTCCCAAGGAACGCTTTGGTAACGCTTTCGGTGCTTAGGCTCATCTAAAACCCTGCAGTGTAAGAGGAAGAACTGTGCTTTGGTTACAGGAGGAATGCAAGCCAACTTTCTCCTGTAAGTATGGGGTCTTAAGGTATGACTTTGTAGAAGGAATGTGAAAGAGTATTGGTTACTCAGTGCCGCTCAGCCTAGGGCATTGAGGCAGATATGCATGACATGTAGACGTGAGACAACAGATTGCCTGGAGCTGTTGGAGTGCTGAGGAAATCTAGCTCTCCCAAGGAGGCGTGCAGTGTGTTGCCCTACCCTTAGCATATTGAGAGTGACTGGGAAAGGTTTCTGGGCCTGGATGTTTCTGAGCTTCCCAGTCGAGCATGCCGGTCCTCGGTGTTCTTGCAGGGAATAGGGTGCCCACGAGAGTTACTAGGTGTCTTCATAAGCGTACTAACGTTCAAAGAAAGCAGAACTGCAACTCATGTCTCCAGGAAACTGCTCCACGCTTCGGCTTCAGCAGGGCTCTTCAAGGCTTTACCTTGAGGAAACGACTCACGTCAAGTTTCCTTTGAGCTCTAGAGCTTCTAGGTGGAGCTCCCACCCAGGCTACGAAAGCACCCTGTTGATTTAGAGAAAACTCGTTCCCTTCCCAGAGCCCTGCCTACAGTGACTAGAGACCCGTCCAAAACACTGGTATTTAGGTAGCTTCAAGGCAGCATGAATGGAGCTTTCAAAATGGGAAAGCAAGCCTTGTGCCATCAGGTCTCCGTTTCCAGGGAACACGCAGCCTACCCCCTTGTGATGTCTACCAAGTAAATATTCCCTCAAACTACACAATGGTCCCTTCCCTGAAGAATGTTTTCTTGGCACGGAGTTCTGCATGTAGCGAACTGCCTCTCCCAAGGAACGCTTTGGTAACGCTATCGGGGCTTAGGCTCTTCTAAAACCCTGCAGTGTAAGAGGAAGAACTGTGCTTTGGTTACAGCAGGAACGCAAGCCAACTTTCTCCTGTAAGTATGGGGTCTTAAGGTATGACTTTGTAGAAGGAATGTGAAAGAGTATTGGTTTCTCAGTGCCGCTCAGCCTAGGGCACTGAGAGAGATATGCATGACATGTAGACGTGAGACAACAGATTGCCTGGAGCTGTTGGAGTGCTGAGGAAATCTAGCTCTTCCAAGGAGGCGTGTAGTGTGTTGCCTTACACTTAGCATATTGAGAGTGACTGGGAAAGGTTTCCGGGCCTGGATGTTTCTTAGCAACCCAGTGGAGCCTGCCGGTACTCGGTGTTCTTGCACGGAATAGGGTGCCCAGGCGAGATCCTAGGTGTCTTGAAAAGCGTAGTAACGTTAAAAGAAAGGAGAACTGCAACTCATGTCTCAAGGAAACTTCTCCACGTGCCGCTTCAGCAGGGCTCTTCAAGGCTTTACCTTGAGGAAAGGACTCACGTCAAGTTTCCTTGTAGCTCTAGAGCGTCTCAGGAGGAGCTCCCACCCAGGCTATGAAAGCACCCTGTTGATTTCGAGAAAACTCGTTCCCTTCCCAGAGCCCTGCCTACAGTGACTAGAAACTCGTCCAAAACACTGGTATTTAGGTAGGTTCAAGGCGGCATGAATGGAGCTTTCAAAATGGGAAAGCAAGCCTTGTGCCATCAGGTCCCCGTTTCCAGTGAACACGCAGCCTACCTCCTTGTGATTTCTACCAAGTTAATATACACTCTAGAGACACACTGGTCCCTTCCCTGAATAACGTGTTCTTGGCACGGAGTTCTGCATGTAGCGAACTGCCTCTCCCAAGGAATGCTCTAGGTACGCTATAGGGGCTTAGCCTCTTCTAAAACCCTGCAGTGTAAGAGGAAGAACTGTGCTTTGGTTACAGCAGGAACGCAAGCCAACTTTCTCCTGTAAGTATGGGGTCTTAAGGTATGACTTTGTAGAAGGAATGTGAAAGAGTATTGGTTTCTCAGTGCGGCTCAGCCTAGGGCATTGAGGCAGATATGCATGACATGTAGACGTAAGACAACAGATTGCCTGGAGCTGTTGGAGTGCTGAGGAAATCTAGCTCTCCCAAGGAGGCGTGCAGTGTGTTGCCCTACCCTTAGCATATTGAGAGTGACTGGGAAAGGTTTCCGGGCCTGGATGTTTCTGAGCTTCCCAGTCGAGCATGCCGGTCCTCGGTCTTCGTGCAGGGAATAGGGTGCCCACGAGAGTTACTAGGTGTCTTCATAAGCGTACTAACGTTCAAAGAAAGCAGAACTGCAACTCATGTCTCCAGGAAACTGCTCCACGCTTCGGCTTCAGCAGGGCTCTTCAAGGCTTTACCTTGAGGAAACGACTCACGTCAAGTTTCCTTTGAGCTCTAGAGCGTCTCAGTTGGAGCTCCCACCCAGGCTACGAAAGCACCCTGTTGATTTAGAGAAAACTCGTTCCCTTCCCACAGCCCTGCCTACAGTGACTAGAGACCCGTCCAAAACACTGGTATTTAGGTAGCTTCAAGGCAGCATGAATGGAGCTTTCAAAATGGGAAAGCAAGCCTTGTGCCATCAGTCTCCGTTTCCAGGGAACAAGCAGCCTACCCCCTTGTGATGTCTACCAAGTAAATATTCCCTCAAACTACACAATGGTCCCTTCCCTGAAGAATGTTTTCTTGGCACGGAGTTCTGCATGTAGCGAACTGCCTCTCCCAAGGAACGCTTTGGTAACGCTATCGGGGCTTAGGCTCTTCTAAAACCCTGCAGTGTAAGAGGAAGAACTGTGCTTTGGTTACAGGAGGAACGCCAGCCGAGTTTCTCCTCTAAGTATGGGGTCTTAAGGTATGACTTTGTAGAAGGAATGCGAAGCAGTTTTGATTTCTCAGTGCCGTTCAGCCTAGGGCATTGAGGTATTTGCATGACATGCAGGACGTGAGAGAACAGATTACCTGGAGCTGTTGGAGTGCTGAGGAAATGTAGCTCTCCCAAGGAAGAGTGCAGTGTGTTGCCCTACACTTAGCATACACAGAGTGACTGGGAAAGGTATCCGGGCCTGGATGTTTCTTAGCAACCCAGTGGAGCCTGCCGGTACTCGGTGTTCTTGCACGGAATAGGGTGCCCAGGCGAGATCCTAGGTGTCTTGAAAAGCGTACTAATGTTAAAAGAAAGGAGAACTGCAACTCATGTCTCAAGGAAACTTCTCCACGTTCCGCTTCAGCAGGGCTTTTCAAGGCTTTACCTTGAGGAAAGGACTCACGTCACGTTTCCTTGAGGCTCTAGAGCGTCTCAGGAGGAGCTCCCACCCAGGCTATGAAAGCACCCTGTTGATTTCGAGAAAACTCGTTCCCTTCCCAGAGCCCTGCCTACAGTGACTAGAAACTCGTCCAAAACTCTGGTATTTAGGTAGGTTCAAGGCGGCATGAATGGAGCTTTCAAAATGGGAAAGCAAGCCTTGTGCCATCCGGTCTCCGTTTCCAGTGAGCACGCAGCCTACCCCCTTGTGATGTCTACCAAGTAAATATTCCCTCGAACTACACAATGGTCCCTTCCCTGAAGAATGTTTTCTTGGCACGGAGTTCTGCATGTAGCGAACTGCCTCTCCCAAGGAACGCTTTGGTAACGCTTTCGGTGCTTAGGCTCATCTAAAACCCTGCAGTGTAAGAGGAAGAACTGTGCTTTGGTTACAGGAGGAATGCAAGCCAACTTTCTCCTGTAAGTATGGGGTCTTAAGGTATGACTTTGTAGAAGGAATGTGAAAGAGTATTGGTTACTCAGTGCCGCTCAGCCTAGGGCATTGAGGCAGATATGCATGACATGTAGACGTGAGACAACAGATTGCCTGGAGCTGTTGGAGTGCTGAGGAAATCTAGCTCTCCCAAGGAGGCGTGCAGTGTGTTGCCCTACCCTTAGCATATTGAGAGTGACTGGGAAAGGTTTCTGGGCCTGGATGTTTCTGAGCTTCCCAGTCGAGCATGCCGGTCCTCGGTGTTCTTGCAGGGAATAGGGTGCCCACGAGAGTTACTAGGTGTCTTCATAAGCGTACTAACGTTCAAAGAAAGCAGAACTGCAACTCATGTCTCCAGGAAACTGCTCCACGCTTCGGCTTCAGCAGGGCTCTTCAAGGCTTTACCTTGAGGAAACGACTCACGTCAAGTTTCCTTTGAGCTCTAGAGCGTCTCAGTTGGAGCTCCCACCCAGGCTACGAAAGCACCCTGTTGATTTAGAGAAAACTCGTTCCCTTCCCACAGCCCTGCCTACAGTGACTAGAGACCCGTCCAAAACA
The DNA here is from genome assembly GCF_028564815.1 of Eubalaena glacialis. Classification (NCBI taxonomy): domain Eukaryota; kingdom Metazoa; phylum Chordata; class Mammalia; order Artiodactyla; family Balaenidae; genus Eubalaena; species Eubalaena glacialis. The sequence continues at coordinate 159,882,616 of NC_083719.1, read as the reverse complement.
CTGGTATTTAGGTAGCTTCAAGGCAGCATGAATGGAGCTTTCAAAATGGGAAAGCAAGCCTTGTGCCATCAGTCTCCGTTTCCAGGGAACAAGCAGCCTACCCCCTTGTGATGTCTACCAAGTAAATATTCCCTCAAACTACACAATGGTCCCTTCCCTGAAGAATGTTTTCTTGGCACGGAGTTCTGCATGTAGCGAACTGCCTCTCCCAAGGAACGCTTTGGTAACGCTATCGGGGCTTAGGCTCTTCTAAAACCCTGCAGTGTAAGAGGAAGAACTGTGCTTTGGTTACAGCAGGAACGCCAGCCGAGTTTCTCCTCTAAGTATGGGGTCTTAAGGTATGACTTTGTAGAAGGAATGCGAAGCAGTTTTGATTTCTCAGTGCCGTTCAGCCTAGGGCATTGAGGCAATTTGCATGACATGCAGGACGTGAGAGAACAGATTACCTGGAGCTGTTGGAGTGCTGAGGAAATGTAGCTCTCCCAAGGAAGAGTGCAGTGTGTTGCCCTACACTTAGCATACACAGAGTGACTGGGAAAGGTATCCGGGCCTGGATGTTTCTTAGCAACCCAGTGGAGCCTGCCGGTACTCGGTGTTCTTGCACGGAATAGGGTGCCCAGGCGAGATCCTAGGTGTCTTGAAAAGCGTACTAATGTTAAAAGAAAGGAGAACTGCAACTCATGTCTCAAGGAAACTTCTCCACGTTCCGCTTCAGCAGGGCTTTTCAAGGCTTTACCTTGAGGAAAGGACTCACGTCAAGTTTCCTTGAGGCTCTAGAGCGTCTCAGGAGGAGCTCCCACCCAGGCTATGAAAGCACCCTGTTGATTTCGAGAAAACTCGTTCCCTTCCCAGAGCCCTGCCTACAGTGACTAGAAACTCGTCCAAAACTCTGGTATTTAGGTAGGTTCAAGGCGGCATGAATGGAGCTTTCAAAATGGGAAAGCAAGCCTTGTGCCATCCGGTCTCCGTTTCCAGTGAGCACGCAGCCTACCCCCTTGTGATGTCTACCAAGTAAATATTCCCTCGAACTACACAATGGTCCCTTCCCTGAAGAATGTTTTCTTGGCACGGAGTTCTGCATGTAGCGAACTGCCTCTCCCAAGGAACGCTTTGGTAACGCTTTCGGTGCTTAGGCTCATCTAAAACCCTGCAGTGTAAGAGGAAGAACTGTGCTTTGGTTACAGGAGGAATGCAAGCCAACTTTCTCCTGTAAGTATGGGGTCTTAAGGTATGACTTTGTAGAAGGAATGTGAAAGAGTATTGGTTACTCAGTGCCGCTCAGCCTAGGGCATTGAGGCAGATATGCATGACATGTAGACGTGAGACAACAGATTGCCTGGAGCTGTTGGAGTGCTGAGGAAATCTAGCTCTCCCAAGGAGGCGTGCAGTGTGTTGCCCTACCCTTAGCATATTGAGAGTGACTGGGAAAGGTTTCTGGGCCTGGATGTTTCTGAGCTTCCCAGTCGAGCATGCCGGTCCTCGGTGTTCTTGCAGGGAATAGGGTGCCCACGAGAGTTACTAGGTGTCTTCATAAGCGTACTAACGTTCAAAGAAAGCAGAACTGCAACTCATGTCTCCAGGAAACTGCTCCACGCTTCGGCTTCAGCAGGGCTCTTCAAGGCTTTACCTTGAGGAAACGACTCACGTCAAGTTTCCTTTGAGCTCTAGAGCTTCTAGGTGGAGCTCCCACCCAGGCTACGAAAGCACCCTGTTGATTTAGAGAAAACTCGTTCCCTTCCCACAGCCCTGCCTACAGTGACTAGAGACCCGTCCAAAACACTGGTATTTAGGTAGCTTCAAGGCAGCATGAATGGAGCTTTCAAAATGGGAAAGCAAGCCTTGTGCCATCAGGTCTCCGTTTCCAGGGAACACGCAGCCTACCCCCTTGTGATGTCTACCAAGTAAATATTCCCTCAAACTACACAATGGTCCCTTCCCTGAAGAATGTTTTCTTGGCACGGAGTTCTGCATGTAGCGAACTGCCTCTCCCAAGGAACGCTTTGGTAACGCTATCGGGGCTTAGGCTCTTCTAAAACCCTGCAGTGTAAGAGGAAGAACTGTGCTTTGGTTACAGCAGGAACGCAAGCCAACTTTCTCCTGTAAGTATGGGGTCTTAAGGTATGACTTTGTAGAAGGAATGTGAAAGAGTATTGGTTTCTCAGTGCGGCTCAGCCTAGGGCACTGAGAGAGATATGCATGACATGTAGACGTGAGACAACAGATTGCCTGGAGCTGTTGGAGTGCTGAGGAAATCTAGCTCTTCCAAGGAGGCGTGTAGTGTGTTGCCTTACACTTAGCATATTGAGAGTGACTGGGAAAGGTTTCCGGGCCTGGATGTTTCTTAGCAACCCAGTGGAGCCTGCCGGTACTCGGTGTTCTTGCACGGAATAGGGTGCCCAGGCGAGATCCTAGGTGTCTTGAAAAGCGTAGTAACGTTAAAAGAAAGGAGAACTGCAACTCATGTCTCAAGGAAACTTCTCCACGTGCCGCTTCAGCAGGGCTCTTCAAGGCTTTACCTTGAGGAAAGGACTCACGTCAAGTTTCCTTGTAGCTCTAGAGCGTCTCAGGAGGAGCTCCCACCCAGGCTATGAAAGCACCCTGTTGATTTCGAGAAAACTCGTTCCCTTCCCAGAGCCCTGCCTACAGTGACTAGAAACTCGTCCAAAACACTGGTATTTAGGTAGGTTCAAGGCGGCATGAATGGAGCTTTCAAAATGGGAAAGCAAGCCTTGTGCCATCAGGTCCCCGTTTCCAGTGAACACGCAGCCTACCTCCTTGTGATTTCTACCAAGTTAATATACACTCTAGAGACACACTGGTCCCTTCCCTGAATAACGTGTTCTTGGCACGGAGTTCTGCATGTAGCGAACTGCCTCTCCCAAGGAATGCTCTAGGTACGCTATAGGGGCTTAGCCTCTTCTAAAACCCTGCAGTGTAAGAGGAAGAACTGTGCTTTGGTTACAGCAGGAACGCAAGCCAACTTTCTCCTGTAAGTATGGGGTCTTAAGGTATGACTTTGTAGAAGGAATGTGAAAGAGTATTGGTTTCTCAGTGCGGCTCAGCCTAGGGCATTGAGGCAGATATGCATGACATGTAGACGTAAGACAACAGATTGCCTGGAGCTGTTGGAGTGCTGAGGAAATCTAGCTCTCCCAAGGAGGCGTGCAGTGTGTTGCCCTACCCTTAGCATATTGAGAGTGACTGGGAAAGGTTTCCGGGCCTGGATGTTTCTGAGCTTCCCAGTCGAGCATGCCGGTCCTCGGTCTTCGTGCAGGGAATAGGGTGCCCACGAGAGTTACTAGGTGTCTTCATAAGCGTACTAACGTTCAAAGAAAGCAGAACTGCAACTCATGTCTCCAGGAAACTGCTCCACGCTTCGGCTTCAGCAGGGCTCTTCAAGGCTTTACCTTGAGGAAACGACTCACGTCAAGTTTCCTTTGAGCTCTAGAGCGTCTCAGTTGGAGCTCCCACCCAGGCTACGAAAGCACCCTGTTGATTTAGAGAAAACTCGTTCCCTTCCCACAGCCCTGCCTACAGTGACTAGAGACCCGTCCAAAACACTGGTATTTAGGTAGCTTCAAGGCAGCATGAATGGAGCTTTCAAAATGGGAAAGCAAGCCTTGTGCCATCAGTCTCCGTTTCCAGGGAACAAGCAGCCTACCCCCTTGTGATGTCTACCAAGTAAATATTCCCTCAAACTACACAATGGTCCCTTCCCTGAAGAATGTTTTCTTGGCACGGAGTTCTGCATGTAGCGAACTGCCTCTCCCAAGGAACGCTTTGGTAACGCTATCGGGGCTTAGGCTCTTCTAAAACCCTGCAGTGTAAGAGGAAGAACTGTGCTTTGGTTACAGGAGGAACGCCAGCCGAGTTTCTCCTCTAAGTATGGGGTCTTAAGGTATGACTTTGTAGAAGGAATGCGAAGCAGTTTTGATTTCTCAGTGCCGTTCAGCCTAGGGCATTGAGGCAATTTGCATGACATGCAGGACGTGAGAGAACAGATTACCTGGAGCTGTTGGAGTGCTGAGGAAATGTAGCTCTCCCAAGGAAGAGTGCAGTGTGTTGCCCTACACTTAGCATACACAGAGTGACTGGGAAAGGTATCCGGGCCTGGATGTTTCTTAGCAACCCAGTGGAGCCTGCCGGTACTCGGTGTTCTTGCACGGAATAGGGTGCCCAGGCGAGATCCTAGGTGTCTTGAAAAGCGTACTAATGTTAAAAGAAAGGAGAACTGCAACTCATGTCTCAAGGAAACTTCTCCACGTTCCGCTTCAGCAGGGCTTTTCAAGGCTTTACCTTGAGGAAAGGACTCACGTCAAGTTTCCTTGAGGCTCTAGAGCGTCTCAGGAGGAGCTCCCACCCAGGCTATGAAAGCACCCTGTTGATTTAGAGAAAACTCGTTCCCTTCCCAGAGCCCTGCCTACAGTGACTAGAAACTCGTCCAAAACTCTGGTATTTAGGTAGGTTCAAGGCGGCATGAATGGAGCTTTCAAAATGGGAAAGCAAGCCTTGTGCCATCCGGTCTCCGTTTCCAGTGAGCACGCAGCCTACCCCCTTGTGATGTCTACCAAGTAAATATTCCCTCAAACTACACAATGGTCCCTTCCCTGAAGAATGTTTTCTTGGCACGGAGTTCTGCATGTAGCGAACTGCCTCTCCCAAGGAACGCTTTGGTAACGCTTTCGGTGCTTAGGCTCATCTAAAACCCTGCAGTGTAAGAGGAAGAACTGTGCTTTGGTTACAGGAGGAATGCAAGCCAACTTTCTCCTGTAAGTATGGGGTCTTAAGGTATGACTTTGTAGAAGGAATGTGAAAGAGTATTGGTTACTCAGTGCCGCTCAGCCTAGGGCATTGAGGCAGATATGCATGACATGTAGACGTGAGACAACAGATTGCCTGGAGCTGTTGGAGTGCTGAGGAAATCTAGCTCTCCCAAGGAGGCGTGCAGTGTGTTGCCCTACCCTTAGCATATTGAGAGTGACTGGGAAAGGTTTCCAGGCCTGGATGTTTCTGAGCTTCCCAGTCGAGCATGCCGGTCCTCGGTGTTCTTGCAGGGAATAGGGTGCCCACGAGAGTTACTAGGTGTCTTCATAAGCGTACTAACGTTCAAAGAAAGCAGAACTGCAACTCATGTCTCCAGGAAACTGCTCCACGCTTCGGCTTCAGCAGGGCTCTTCAAGGCTTTACCTTGAGGAAACGACTCACGTCAAGTTTCCTTTGAGCTCTAGAGCTTCTAGGTGGAGCTCCCACCCAGGCTACGAAAGCACCCTGTTGATTTAGAGAAAACTCGTTCCCTTCCCACAGCCCTGCCTACAGTGACTAGAGACCCGTCCAAAACACTGGTATTTAGGTAGCTTCAAGGCAGCATGAATGGAGCTTTCAAAATGGGAAAGCAAGCCTTGTGCGATCAGGTCTCCGTTTCCAGGGAAAACGCAGCCTACCCCCTTGTGATGTCTACCAAGTAAATATTCCCTCAAACTACACAATGGTCCCTTCCCTGAAGAATGTTTTCTTGGCACGGAGTTCTGCATGTAGCGAACTGCCTCTCCCAAGGAACGCTTTGGTAACGCTATCGGGGCTTAGGCTCTTCTAAAACCCTGCAGTGTAAGAGGAAGAACTGTGCTTTGGTTACAGCAGGAACGCAAGCCAACTTTCTCCTGTAAGTATGGGGTCTTAAGGTATGACTTTGTAGAAGGAATGTGAAAGAGTATTGGTTTCTCAGTGCCGCTCAGCCTAGGGCACTGAGAGAGATATGCATGACATGTAGACGTGAGACAACAGATTGCCTGGAGCTGTTGGAGTGCTGAGGAAATCTAGCTCTTCCAAGGAGGCGTGTAGTGTGTTGCCTTACACTTAGCATATTGAGAGTGACTGGGAAAGGTTTCCGGGCCTGGATGTTTCTTAGCAACCCAGTGGAGCCTGCCGGTACTCGGTGTTCTTGCACGGAATAGGGTGCCCAGGCGAGATCCTAGGTGTCTTGAAAAGCGTAGTAACGTTAAAAGAAAGGAGAACTGCAACTCATGTCTCAAGGAAACTTCTCCACGTGCCGCTTCAGCAGGGCTCTTCAAGGCTTTACCTTGAGGAAAGGACTCACGTCAAGTTTCCTTGTAGCTCTAGAGCGTCTCAGGAGGAGCTCCCACCCAGGCTATGAAAGCACCCTGTTGATTTCGAGAAAACTCGTTCCCTTCCCAGAGCCCTGCCTACAGTGACTAGAAACTCGTCCAAAACACTGGTATTTAGGTAGGTTCAAGGCGGCATGAATGGAGCTTTCAAAATGGGAAAGCAAGCCTTGTGCCATCAGGTCCCCGTTTCCAGTGAACACGCAGCCTACCTCCTTGTGATTTCTACCAAGTTAATATACACTCTAGAGACACACTGGTCCCTTCCCTGAATAACGTGTTCTTGGCACGGAGTTCTGCATGTAGCGAACTGCCTCTCCCAAGGAATGCTCTAGGTACGCTATAGGGGCTTAGCCTCTTCTAAAACCCTGCAGTGTAAGAGGAAGAACTGTGCTTTGGTTACAGCAGGAACGCAAGCCAACTTTCTCCTGTAAGTATGGGGTCTTAAGGTATGACTTTGTAGAAGGAATGTGAAAGAGTATTGGTTTCTCAGTGCGGCTCAGCCTAGGGCATTGAGGCAGATATGCATGACATGTAGACGTAAGACAACAGATTGCCTGGAGCTGTTGGAGTGCTGAGGAAATCTAGCTCTCCCAAGGAGGCGTGCAGTGTGTTGCCCTACCCTTAGCATATTGAGAGTGACTGGGAAAGGTTTCCGGGCCTGGATGTTTCTGAGCTTCCCAGTCGAGCATGCCGGTCCTCGGTCTTCGTGCAGGGAATAGGGTGCCCACGAGAGTTACTAGGTGTCTTCATAAGCGTACTAACGTTCAAAGAAAGCAGAACTGCAACTCATGTCTCCAGGAAACTGCTCCACGCTTTGGCTTCAGCAGGGCTCTTCAAGGCTTTACCTTGAGGAAACGACTCACGTCAAGTTTCCTTTGAGCTCTAGAGCGTCTCAGTTGGAGCTCCCACCCAGGCTACGAAAGCACCCTGTTGATTTAGAGAAAACTCGTTCCCTTCCCACAGCCCTGCCTACAGTGACTAGAGACCCGTCCAAAACACTGGTATTTAGGTAGCTTCAAGGCAGCATGAATGGAGCTTTCAAAATGGGAAAGCAAGCCTTGTGCCATCAGTCTCCGTTTCCAGGGAACAAGCAGCCTACCCCCTTGTGATGTCTACCAAGTAAATATTCCCTCAAACTACACAATGGTCCCTTCCCTGAAGAATGTTTTCTTGGCACGGAGTTCTGCATGTAGCGAACTGCCTCTCCCAAGGAACGCTTTGGTAACGCTATCGGGGCTTAGGCTCTTCTAAAACCCTGCAGTGTAAGAGGAAGAACTGTGCTTTGGTTACAGGAGGAACGCCAGCCGAGTTTCTCCTCTAAGTATGGGGTCTTAAGGTATGACTTTGTAGAAGGAATGCGAAGCAGTTTTGATTTCTCAGTGCCGTTCAGCCTAGGGCATTGAGGTATTTGCATGACATGCAGGACGTGAGAGAACAGATTACCTGGAGCTGTTGGAGTGCTGAGGAAATGTACCTCTCCCAAGGAAGAGTGCAGTGTGTTGCCCTACACTTAGCATACACAGAGTGACTGGGAAAGGTATCCGGGCCTGGATGTTTCTTAGCAACCCAGTGGAGCCTGCTGGTACTCGGTGTTCTTGCACGGAATAGGGTGCCCAGGCGAGATCCTAGGTGTCTTGAAAAGCGTACTAATGTTAAAAGAAAGGAGAACTGCAACTCATGTCTCAAGGAAACTTCTCCACGTTCCGCTTCAGCAGGGCTTTTCAAGGCTTTACCTTGAGGAAAGGACTCACGTCAAGTTTCCTTGAGGCTCTAGAGCGTCTCAGGAGGAGCTCCCACCCAGGCTACGAAAGCACCCTGTTGATTTCGAGAAAACTCGTTCCCTTCCCAGAGCCCTGCCTACAGTGACTAGAAACTCGTCCAAAACTCTGGTATTTAGGTAGGTTCAAGGCGGCATGAATGGAGCTTTCAAAATGGGAAAGCAAGCCTTGTGCCATCCGGTCTCCGTTTCCAGTGAGCACGCAGCCTACCCCCTTGTGATGTCTACCAAGTAAATATTCCCTCGAACTACACAATGGTCCCTTCCCTGAAGAATGTTTTCTTGGCACGGAGTTCTGCATGTAGCGAACTGCCTCTCCCAAGGAACGCTTTGGTAACGCTTTCGGTGCTTAGGCTCATCTAAAACCCTGCAGTGTAAGAGGAAGAACTGTGCTTTGGTTACAGGAGGAATGCAAGCCAACTTTCTCCTGTAAGTATGGGGTCTTAAGGTATGACTTTGTAGAAGGAATGTGAAAGAGTATTGGTTACTCAGTGCCGCTCAGCCTAGGGCATTGAGGCAGATATGCATGACATGTAGACGTGAGACAACAGATTGCCTGGAGCTGTTGGAGTGCTGAGGAAATCTAGCTCTCCCAAGGAGGCGTGCAGTGTGTTGCCCTACCCTTAGCATATTGAGAGTGACTGGGAAAGGTTTCTGGGCCTGGATGTTTCTGAGCTTCCCAGTCGAGCATGCCGGTCCTCGGTGTTCTTGCAGGGAATAGGGTGCCCACGAGAGTTACTAGGTGTCTTCATAAGCGTACTAACGTTCAAAGAAAGCAGAACTGCAACTCATGTCTCCAGGAAACTGCTCCACGCTTCGGCTTCAGCAGGGCTCTTCAAGGCTTTACCTTGAGGAAACGACTCACGTCAAGTTTCCTTTGAGCTCTAGAGCTTCTAGGTGGAGCTCCCACCCAGGCTACGAAAGCACCCTGTTGATTTAGAGAAAACTCGTTCCCTTCCCAGAGCCCTGCCTACAGTGACTAGAGACCCGTCCAAAACACTGGTATTTAGGTAGCTTCAAGGCAGCATGAATGGAGCTTTCAAAATGGGAAAGCAAGCCTTGTGCCATCAGGTCTCCGTTTCCAGGGAACACGCAGCCTACCCCCTTGTGATGTCTACCAAGTAAATATTCCCTCAAACTACACAATGGTCCCTTCCCTGAAGAATGTTTTCTTGGCACGGAGTTCTGCATGTAGCGAACTGCCTCTCCCAAGGAACGCTTTGGTAACGCTATCGGGGCTTAGGCTCTTCTAAAACCCTGCAGTGTAAGAGGAAGAACTGTGCTTTGGTTACAGCAGGAACGCAAGCCAACTTTCTCCTGTAAGTATGGGGTCTTAAGGTATGACTTTGTAGAAGGAATGTGAAAGAGTATTGGTTTCTCAGTGCCGCTCAGCCTAGGGCACTGAGAGAGATATGCATGACATGTAGACGTGAGACAACAGATTGCCTGGAGCTGTTGGAGTGCTGAGGAAATCTAGCTCTTCCAAGGAGGCGTGTAGTGTGTTGCCTTACACTTAGCATATTGAGAGTGACTGGGAAAGGTTTCCGGGCCTGGATGTTTCTTAGCAACCCAGTGGAGCCTGCCGGTACTCGGTGTTCTTGCACGGAATAGGGTGCCCAGGCGAGATCCTAGGTGTCTTGAAAAGCGTAGTAACGTTAAAAGAAAGGAGAACTGCAACTCATGTCTCAAGGAAACTTCTCCACGTGCCGCTTCAGCAGGGCTCTTCAAGGCTTTACCTTGAGGAAAGGACTCACGTCAAGTTTCCTTGTAGCTCTAGAGCGTCTCAGGAGGAGCTCCCACCCAGGCTATGAAAGCACCCTGTTGATTTCGAGAAAACTCGTTCCCTTCCCAGAGCCCTGCCTACAGTGACTAGAAACTCGTCCAAAACACTGGTATTTAGGTAGGTTCAAGGCGGCATGAATGGAGCTTTCAAAATGGGAAAGCAAGCCTTGTGCCATCAGGTCCCCGTTTCCAGTGAACACGCAGCCTACCTCCTTGTGATTTCTACCAAGTTAATATACACTCTAGAGACACACTGGTCCCTTCCCTGAATAACGTGTTCTTGGCACGGAGTTCTGCATGTAGCGAACTGCCTCTCCCAAGGAATGCTCTAGGTACGCTATAGGGGCTTAGCCTCTTCTAAAACCCTGCAGTGTAAGAGGAAGAACTGTGCTTTGGTTACAGCAGGAACGCAAGCCAACTTTCTCCTGTAAGTATGGGGTCTTAAGGTATGACTTTGTAGAAGGAATGTGAAAGAGTATTGGTTTCTCAGTGCGGCTCAGCCTAGGGCATTGAGGCAGATATGCATGACATGTAGACGTAAGACAACAGATTGCCTGGAGCTGTTGGAGTGCTGAGGAAATCTAGCTCTCCCAAGGAGGCGTGCAGTGTGTTGCCCTACCCTTAGCATATTGAGAGTGACTGGGAAAGGTTTCCGGGCCTGGATGTTTCTGAGCTTCCCAGTCGAGCATGCCGGTCCTCGGTCTTCGTGCAGGGAATAGGGTGCCCACGAGAGTTACTAGGTGTCTTCATAAGCGTACTAACGTTCAAAGAAAGCAGAACTGCAACTCATGTCTCCAGGAAACTGCTCCACGCTTCGGCTTCAGCAGGGCTCTTCAAGGCTTTACCTTGAGGAAACGACTCACGTCAAGTTTCCTTTGAGCTCTAGAGCGTCTCAGTTGGAGCTCCCACCCAGGCTACGAAAGCACCCTGTTGATTTAGAGAAAACTCGTTCCCTTCCCACAGCCCTGCCTACAGTGACTAGAGACCCGTCCAAAACACTGGTATTTAGGTAGCTTCAAGGCAGCATGAATGGAGCTTTCAAAATGGGAAAGCAAGCCTTGTGCCATCAGTCTCCGTTTCCAGGGAACAAGCAGCCTACCCCCTTGTGATGTCTACCAAGTAAATATTCCCTCAAACTACACAATGGTCCCTTCCCTGAAGAATGTTTTCTTGGCACGGAGTTCTGCATGTAGCGAACTGCCTCTCCCAAGGAACGCTTTGGTAACGCTTTCGGTGCTTAGGCTCATCTAAAACCCTGCAGTGTAAGAGGAAGAACTGTGCTTTGGTTACAGGAGGAACGCCAGCCGAGTTTCTCCTCTAAGCATGGGGTCTTAAGGTATGACTTTGTAGAAGGAATGCGAAGCAGTTTTGATTTCTCAGTGCCGTTCAGCCTAGGGCATTGAGGCAATTTGCATGACATGCAGGACGTGAGAGAACAGATTACCTGGAGCTGTTGGAGTGCTGAGGAAATGTAGCTCTCCCAAGGAAGAGTGCAGTGTGTTGCCCTACACTTAGCATACACAGAGTGACTGGGAAAGGTATCCGGGCCTGGATGTTTCTTAGCAACCCAGTGGAGCCTGCCGGTACTCGGTGTTCTTGCACGGAATAGGGTGCCCAGGCGAGATCCTAGGTGTCTTGAAAAGCGTACTAATGTTAAAAGAAAGGAGAACTGCAACTCATGTCTCAAGGAAACTTCTCCACGTTCCGCTTCAGCAGGGCTTTTCAAGGCTTTACCTTGAGGAAAGGACTCACGTCAAGTTTCCTTGAGGCTCTAGAGCGTCTCAGGAGGAGCTCCCACCCAGGCTATGAAAGCACCCTGTTGATTTAGAGAAAACTCGTTCCCTTCCCAGAGCCCTGCCTACAGTGACTAGAAACTCGTCCAAAACTCTGGTATTTAGGTAGGTTCAAGGCGGCATGAATGGAGCTTTCAAAATGGGAAAGCAAGCCTTGTGCCATCCGGTCTCCGTTTCCAGTGAGCACGCAGCCTACCCCCTTGTGATGTCTACCAAGTAAATATTCCCTCAAACTACACAATGGTCCCTTCCCTGAAGAATGTTTTCTTGGCACGGAGTTCTGCATGTAGCGAACTGCCTCTCCCAAGGAACGCTTTGGTAACGCTTTCGGTGCTTAGGCTCATCTAAAACCCTGCAGTGTAAGAGGAAGAACTGTGCTTTGGTTACAGGAGGAATGCAAGCCAACTTTCTCCTGTAAGTATGGGGTCTTAAGGTATGACTTTGTAGAAGGAATGTGAAAGAGTATTGGTTACTCAGTGCCGCTCAGCCTAGGGCATTGAGGCAGATATGCATGACATGTAGACGTGAGACAACAGATTGCCTGGAGCTGTTGGAGTGCTGAGGAAATCTAGCTCTCCCAAGGAGGCGTGCAGTGTGTTGCCCTACCCTTAGCATATTGAGAGTGACTGGGAAAGGTTTCCAGGCCTGGATGTTTCTGAGCTTCCCAGTCGAGCATGCCGGTCCTCGGTGTTCTTGCAGGGAATAGGGTGCCCACGAGAGTTACTAGGTGTCTTCATAAGCGTACTAACGTTCAAAGAAAGCAGAACTGCAACTCATGTCTCCAGGAAACTGCTCCACGCTTCGGCTTCAGCAGGGCTCTTCAAGGCTTTACCTTGAGGAAACGACTCACGTCAAGTTTCCTTTGAGCTCTAGAGCTTCTAGGTGGAGCTCCCACCCAGGCTACGAAAGCACCCTGTTGATTTAGAGAAAACTCGTTCCCTTCCCACAGCCCTGCCTACAGTGACTAGAGACCCGTCCAAAACACTGGTATTTAGGTAGCTTCAAGGCAGCATGAATGGAGCTTTCAAAATGGGAAAGCAAGCCTTGTGCGATCAGGTCTCCGTTTCCAGGGAACACGCAGCCTACCCCCTTGTGATGTCTACCAAGTAAATATTCCCTCAAACTACACAATGGTCCCTTCCCTGAAGAATGTTTTCTTGGCACGGAGTTCTGCATGTAGCGAACTGCCTCTCCCAAGGAACGCTTTGGTAACGCTATCGGGGCTTAGGCTCTTCTAAAACCCTGCAGTGTAAGAGGAAGAACTGTGCTTTGGTTACAGCAGGAACGCAAGCCAACTTTCTCCTGTAAGTATGGGGTCTTAAGGTATGACTTTGTAGAAGGAATGTGAAAGAGTATTGGTTTCTCAGTGCCGCTCAGCCTAGGGCACTGAGAGAGATATGCATGACATGTAGACGTGAGACAACAGATTGCCTGGAGCTGTTGGAGTGCTGAGGAAATCTAGCTCTTCCAAGGAGGCGTGTAGTGTGTTGCCTTACACTTAGCATATTGAGAGTGACTGGGAAAGGTTTCCGGGCCTGGATGTTTCTTAGCAACCCAGTGGAGCCTGCCGGTACTCGGTGTTCTTGCACGGAATAGGGTGCCCAGGCGAGATCCTAGGTGTCTTGAAAAGCGTAGTAACGTTAAAAGAAAGGAGAACTGCAACTCATGTCTCAAGGAAACTTCTCCACGTGCCGCTTCAGCAGGGCTCTTCAAGGCTTTACCTTGAGGAAAGGACTCACGTCAAGTTTCCTTGTAGCTCTAGAGCGTCTCAGGAGGAGCTCCCACCCAGGCTATGAAAGCACCCTGTTGATTTCGAGAAAACTCGTTCCCTTCCCAGAGCCCTGCCTACAGTGACTAGAAACTCGTCCAAAACACTGGTATTTAGGTAGGTTCAAGGCGGCATGAATGGAGCTTTCAAAATGGGAAAGCAAGCCCTGTGCCATCAGGTCCCCGTTTCCAGTGAACACGCAGCCTACCTCCTTGTGATTTCTACCAAGTTAATATACACTCTAGAGACACACTGGTCCCTTCCCTGAATAACGTGTTCTTGGCACGGAGTTCTGCATGTAGCGAACTGCCTCTCCCAAGGAATGCTCTAGGTACGCTATAGGGGCTTAGCCTCTTCTAAAACCCTGCAGTGTAAGAGGAAGAACTGTGCTTTGGTTACAGCAGGAACGCAAGCCAACTTTCTCCTGTAAGTATGGGGTCTTAAGGTATGACTTTGTAGAAGGAATGTGAAAGAGTATTGGTTTCTCAGTGCGGCTCAGCCTAGGGCATTGAGGCAGATATGCATGACATGCAGGACGTGAGAGAACAGATTACCTGGAGCTGTTGGAGTGCTGAGGAAATGTAGCTCTCCCAAGGAAGAGTGCAGTGTGTTGCCCTACACTTAGCATACACAGAGTGACTGGGAAAGGTATCCGGGCCTGGATGTTTCTTAGCAACCCAGTGGAGCCTGCCGGTACTCGGTGTTCTTGCACGGAATAGGGTGCCCAGGCGAGATCCTAGGTGTCTTGAAAAGCGTACTAATGTTAAAAGAAAGGAGAACTGCAACTCATGTCTCAAGGAAACTTCTCCACGTTCCGCTTCAGCAGGGCTTTTCAAGGCTTTACCTTGAGGAAAGGACTCACGTCAAGTTTCCTTGAGGCTCTAGAGCGTCTCAGGAGGAGCTCCCACCCAGGCTATGAAAGCACCCTGTTGATTTAGAGAAAACTCGTTCCCTTCCCAGAGCCCTGCCTACAGTGACTAGAAACTCGTCCAAAACTCTGGTATTTAGGTAGGTTCAAGGCGGCATGAATGGAGCTTTCAAAATGGGAAAGCAAGCCTTGTGCCATCCGGTCTCCGTTTCCAGTGAGCACGCAGCCTACCCCCTTGTGATGTCTACCAAGTAAATATTCCCTCAAACTACACAATGGTCCCTTCCCTGAAGAATGTTTTCTTGGCACGGAGTTCTGCATGTAGCGAACTGCCTCTCCCAAGGAACGCTTTGGTAACGCTTTCGGTGCTTAGGCTCATCTAAAACCCTGCAGTGTAAGAGGAAGAACTGTGCTTTGGTTACAGGAGGAATGCAAGCCAACTTTCTCCTGTAAGTATGGGGTCTTAAGGTATGACTTTGTAGAAGGAATGTGAAAGAGTATTGGTTACTCAGTGCCGCTCAGCCTAGGGCATTGAGGCAGATATGCATGACATGTAGACGTGAGACAACAGATTGCCTGGAGCTGTTGGAGTGCTGAGGAAATCTAGCTCTCCCAAGGAGGCGTGCAGTGTGTTGCCCTACCCTTAGCATATTGAGAGTGACTGGGAAAGGTTTCCGGGCCTGGATGTTTCTGAGCTTCCCAGTCGAGCATGCCGGTCCTCGGTGTTCTTGCAGGGAATAGGGTGCCCACGAGAGTTACTAGGTGTCTTCATAAGCGTACTAACGTTCAAAGAAAGCAGAACTGCAACTCATGTCTCCAGGAAACTGCTCCACGCTTCGGCTTCAGCAGGGCTCTTCAAGGCTTTACCTTGAGGAAACGACTCACGTCAAGTTTCCTTTGAGCTCTAGAGCTTCTAGGTGGAGCTCCCACCCAGGCTACGAAAGCACCCTGTTGATTTAGAGAAAACTCGTTCCCTTCCCACAGCCCTGCCTACAGTGACTAGAGACCCGTCCAAAACACTGGTATTTAGGTAGCTTCAAGGCAGCATGAATGGAGCTTTCAAAATGGGAAAGCAAGCCTTGTGCGATCAGGTCTCCGTTTCCAGGGAAAACGCAGCCTACCCCCTTGTGATGTCTACCAAGTAAATATTCCCTCAAACTACACAATGGTCCCTTCCCTGAAGAATGTTTTCTTGGCACGGAGTTCTGCATGTAGCGAACTGCCTCTCCCAAGGAACGCTTTGGTAACGCTATCGGGGCTTAGGCTCTTCTAAAACCCTGCAGTGTAAGAGGAAGAACTGTGCTTTGGTTACAGCAGGAACGCAAGCCAACTTTCTCCTGTAAGTATGGGGTCTTAAGGTATGACTTTGTAGAAGGAATGTGAAAGAGTATTGGTTTCTCAGTGCCGCTCAGCCTAGGGCACTGAGAGAGATATGCATGACATGTAGACGTGAGACAACAGATTGCCTGGAGCTGTTGGAGTGCTGAGGAAATCTAGCTCTTCCAAGGAGGCGTGTAGTGTGTTGCCTTACACTTAGCATATTGAGAGTGACTGGGAAAGGTTTCCGGGCCTGGATGTTTCTTAGCAACCCAGTGGAGCCTGCCGGTACTCGGTGTTCTTGCACGGAATAGGGTGCCCAGGCGAGATCCTAGGTGTCTTGAAAAGCGTAGTAACGTTAAAAGAAAGGAGAACTGCAACTCATGTCTCAAGGAAACTTCTCCACGTGCCGCTTCAGCAGGGCTCTTCAAGGCTTTACCTTGAGGAAAGGACTCACGTCAAGTTTCCTTGTAGCTCTAGAGCGTCTCAGGAGGAGCTCCCACCCAGGCTATGAAAGCACCCTGTTGATTTCGAGAAAACTCGTTCCCTTCCCAGAGCCCTGCCTACAGTGACTAGAAACTCGTCCAAAACACTGGTATTTAGGTAGGTTCAAGGCGGCATGAATGGAGCTTTCAAAATGGGAAAGCAAGCCTTGTGCCATCAGGTCCCCGTTTCCAGTGAACACGCAGCCTACCTCCTTGTGATTTCTACCAAGTTAATATACACTCTAGAGACACACTGGTCCCTTCCCTGAATAACGTGTTCTTGGCATGGAGTTCTGCATGTAGCGAACTGCCTCTCCCAAGGAATGCTCTAGGTACGCTATAGGGGCTTAGCCTCTTCTAAAACCCTGCAGTGTAAGAGGAAGAACTGTGCTTTGGTTACAGCAGGAACGCAAGCCAACTTTCTCCTGTAAGTATGGGGTCTTAAGGTATGACTTTGTAGAAGGAATGTGAAAGAGTATTGGTTTCTCAGTGCGGCTCAGCCTAGGGCATTGAGGCAGATATGCATGACATGTAGACGTAAGACAACAGATTGCCTGGAGCTGTTGGAGTGCTGAGGAAATCTAGCTCTCCCAAGGAGGCGTGCAGTGTGTTGCCCTACCCTTAGCATATTGAGAGTGACTGGGAAAGGTTTCCGGGCCTGGATGTTTCTGAGCTTCCCAGTCGAGCATGCCGGTCCTCGGTCTTCGTGCAGGGAATAGGGTGCCCACGAGAGTTACTAGGTGTCTTCATAAGCGTACTAACGTTCAAAGAAAGCAGAACTGCAACTCATGTCTCCAGGAAACTGCTCCACGCTTCGGCTTCAGCAGGGCTCTTCAAGGCTTTACCTTGAGGAAACGACTCACGTCAAGTTTCCTTTGAGCTCTAGAGCGTCTCAGTTGGAGCTCCCACCCAGGCTACGAAAGCACCCTGTTGATTTAGAGAAAACTCGTTCCCTTCCCACAGCCCTGCCTACAGTGACTAGAGACCCGTCCAAAACACTGGTATTTAGGTAGCTTCAAGGCAGCATGAATGGAGCTTTCAAAATGGGAAAGCAAGCCTTGTGCCATCAGTCTCCGTTTCCAGGGAACAAGCAGCCTACCCCCTTGTGATGTCTACCAAGTAAATATTCCCTCAAACTACACAATGGTCCCTTCCCTGAAGAATGTTTTCTTGGCACGGAGTTCTGCATGTAGCGAACTGCCTCTCCCAAGGAACGCTTTGGTAACGCTATCGGGGCTTAGGCTCTTCTAAAACCCTGCAGTGTAAGAGGAAGAACTGTGCTTTGGTTACAGCAGGAACGCAAGCCAACTTTCTCCTGTAAGTATGGGGTCTTAAGGTATGACTTTGTAGAAGGAATGTGAAAGAGTATTGGTTTCTCAGTGCCGCTCAGCCTAGGGCACTGAGAGAGATATGCATGATATGTAGACGTGAGACAACAGATTGCCTGGAGCTGTTGGAGTGCTGAGGAAATCTAGCTCTTCCAAGGAGGCGTGTAGTGTGTTGCCTGACACTTAGCATATTGAGAGTGACTGGGAAAGGTTTCCGGGCCTGGATGTTTCTTAGCAACCCAGTGGAGCCTGCCGGTACTCGGTGTTCTTGCACGGAATAGGGTGCCCAGGCGAGATCCTAGGTGTCTTGAAAAGCGTAGTAACGTTAAAAGAAAGGAGAACTGCAACTCATGTCTCAAGGAAACTTCTCCACGTGCCGCTTCAGCAGGGCTCTTCAAGGCTTTACCTTGAGGAAAGGACTCACGTCAAGTTTCCTTGTAGCTCTAGAGCGTCTCAGGAGGAGCTCCCACCCAGGCTATGAAAGCACCCTGTTGATTTCGAGAAAACTCGTTCCCTTCCCAGAGCCCTGCCTACAGTGACTAGAAACTCGTCCAAAACACTGGTATTTAGGTAGGTTCAAGGCGGCATGAATGGAGCTTTCAAAATGGGAAAGCAAGCCTTGTGCCATCAGGTCCCCGTTTCCAGTGAACACGCAGCCTACCTCCTTGTGATTTCTACCAAGTTAATATACACTCTAGAGACACACTGGTCCCTTCCCTGAATAACGTGTTCTTGGCACGGAGTTCTGCATGTAGCGAACTGCCTCTCCCAAGGAATGCTCTAGGTACGCTATAGGGGCTTAGCCTCTTCTAAAACCCTGCAGTGTAAGAGGAAGAACTGTGCTTTGGTTACAGCAGGAACGCAAGCCAACTTTCTCCTGTAAGTATGGGGTCTTAAGGTATGACTTTGTAGAAGGAATGTGAAAGAGTATTGGTTTCTCAGTGCGGCTCAGCCTAGGGCATTGAGGCAGATATGCATGACATGTAGACGTAAGACAACAGATTGCCTGGAGCTGTTGGAGTGCTGAGGAAATCTAGCTCTCCCAAGGAGGCGTGCAGTGTGTTGCCCTACCCTTAGCATATTGAGAGTGACTGGGAAAGGTTTCCGGGCCTGGATGTTTCTGAGCTTCCCAGTCGAGCATGCCGGTCCTCGGTCTTCGTGCAGGGAATAGGGTGCCCACGAGAGTTACTAGGTGTCTTCATAAGCGTACTAACGTTCAAAGAAAGCAGAACTGCAACTCATGTCTCCAGGAAACTGCTCCACGCTTCGGCTTCAGCAGGGCTCTTCAAGGCTTTACCTTGAGGAAACGACTCACGTCAAGTTTCCTTTGAGCTCTAGAGCGTCTCAGTTGGAGCTCCCACCCAGGCTACGAAAGCACCCTGTTGATTTAGAGAAAACTCGTTCCCTTCCCACAGCCCTGCCTACAGTGACTAGAGACCCGTCCAAAACACTGGTATTTAGGTAGCTTCAAGGCAGCATGAATGGAGCTTTCAAAATGGGAAAGCAAGCCTTGTGCCATCAGTCTCCGTTTCCAGGGAACAAGCAGCCTACCCCCTTGTGATGTCTACCAAGTAAATATTCCCTCAAACTACACAATGGTCCCTTCCCTGAAGAATGTTTTCTTGGCACGGAGTTCTGCATGTAGCGAACTGCCTCTCCCAAGGAACGCTTTGGTAACGCTATCGGGGCTTAGGCTCTTCTAAAACCCTGCAGTGTAAGAGGAAGAACTGTGCTTTGGTTACAGCAGGAACGCAAGCCAACTTTCTCCTGTAAGTATGGGGTCTTAAGGTATGACTTTGTAGAAGGAATGTGAAAGAGTATTGGTTTCTCAGTGCCGCTCAGCCTAGGGCACTGAGAGAGATATGCATGATATGTAGACGTGAGACAACAGATTGCCTGGAGCTGTTGGAGTGCTGAGGAAATCTAGCTCTTCCAAGGAGGCGTGTAGTGTGTTGCCTGACACTTAGCATATTGAGAGTGACTGGGAAAGGTTTCCGGGCCTGGATGTTTCTTAGCAACCCAGTGGAGCCTGCCGGTACTCGGTGTTCTTGCACGGAATAGGGTGCCCAGGCGAGATCCTAGGTGTCTTGAAAAGCGTAGTAACGTTAAAAGAAAGGAGAACTGCAACTCCTGTCTCAAGGAAACTTCTCCACGTGCCGCTTCAGCAGGGCTCTTCAAGGCTTTACCTTGAGGAAAGGACTCACGTCAAGTTTCCTTGTAGCTCTAGAGCGTCTCAGGAGGAGCTCCCACCCAGGCTATGAAAGCACCCTGTTGATTTCGAGAAAACTCGTTCCCTTCCCAGAGCCCTGCCTACAGTGACTAGAAACTCGTCCAAAACACTGGTATTTAGGTAGGTTCAAGGCGGCATGAATGGAGCTTTCAAAATGGGAAAGCAAGCCTTGTGCCATCAGGTCCCCGTTTCCAGTGAACACGCAGCCTACCTCCTTGTGATTTCTACCAAGTTAATATACACTCTAGAGACACACTGGTCCCTTCCCTGAATAACGTGTTCTTGGCACGGAGTTCTGCATGTAGCGAACTGCCTCTCCCAAGGAATGCTCTAGGTACGCTATAGGGGCTTAGCCTCTTCTAAAACCCTGCAGTGTAAGAGGAAGAACTGTGCTTTGGTTACAGCAGGAACGCAAGCCAACTTTCTCCTGTAAGTATGGGGTCTTAAGGTATGACTTTGTAGAAGGAATGTGAAAGAGTATTGGTTTCTCAGTGCGGCTCAGCCTAGGGCATTGAGGCAGATATGCATGACATGCAGGACGTGAGAGAACAGATTACCTGGAGCTGTTGGAGTGCTGAGGAAATGTAGCTCTCCCAAGGAAGAGTGCAGTGTGTTGCCCTACACTTAGCATACACAGAGTGACTGGGAAAGGTATCCGGGCCTGGATGTTTCTTAGCAACCCAGTGGAGCCTGCCGGTACTCGGTGTTCTTGCACGGAATAGGGTGCCCAGGCGAGATCCTAGGTGTCTTGAAAAGCGTACTAATGTTAAAAGAAAGGAGAACTGCAACTCATGTCTCAAGGAAACTTCTCCACGTTCCGCTTCAGCAGGGCTTTTCAAGGCTTTACCTTGAGGAAAGGACTCACGTCAAGTTTCCTTGAGGCTCTAGAGCGTCTCAGGAGGAGCTCCCACCCAGGCTATGAAAGCACCCTGTTGATTTAGAGAAAACTCGTTCCCTTCCCAGAGCCCTGCCTACAGTGACTAGAAACTCGTCCAAAACTCTGGTATTTAGGTAGGTTCAAGGCGGCATGAATGGAGCTTTCAAAATGGGAAAGCAAGCCTTGTGCCATCCGGTCTCCGTTTCCAGTGAGCACGCAGCCTACCCCCTTGTGATGTCTACCAAGTAAATATTCCCTCAAACTACACAATGGTCCCTTCCCTGAAGAATGTTTTCTTGGCACGGAGTTCTGCATGTAGCGAACTGCCTCTCCCAAGGAACGCTTTGGTAACGCTTTCGGTGCTTAGGCTCATCTAAAACCCTGCAGTGTAAGAGGAAGAACTGTGCTTTGGTTACAGGAGGAATGCAAGCCAACTTTCTCCTGTAAGTATGGGGTCTTAAGGTATGACTTTGTAGAAGGAATGTGAAAGAGTATTGGTTACTCAGTGCCGCTCAGCCTAGGGCATTGAGGCAGATATGCATGACATGTAGACGTGAGACAACAGATTGCCTGGAGCTGTTGGAGTGCTGAGGAAATCTAGCTCTCCCAAGGAGGCGTGCAGTGTGTTGCCCTACCCTTAGCATATTGAGAGTGACTGGGAAAGGTTTCCGGGCCTGGATGTTTCTGAGCTTCCCAGTCGAGCATGCCGGTCCTCGGTGTTCTTGCAGGGAATAGGGTGCCCACGAGAGTTACTAGGTGTCTTCATAAGCGTACTAACGTTCAAAGAAAGCAGAACTGCAACTCATGTCTCCAGGAAACTGCTCCACGCTTCGGCTTCAGCAGGGCTCTTCAAGGCTTTACCTTGAGGAAACGACTCACGTCAAGTTTCCTTTGAGCTCTAGAGCTTCTAGGTGGAGCTCCCACCCAGGCTACGAAAGCACCCTGTTGATTTAGAGAAAACTCGTTCCCTTCCCACAGCCCTGCCTACAGTGACTAGAGACCCGTCCAAAACACTGGTATTTAGGTAGCTTCAAGGCAGCATGAATGGAGCTTTCAAAATGGGAAAGCAAGCCTTGTGCGATCAGGTCTCCGTTTCCAGGGAAAACGCAGCCTACCCCCTTGTGATGTCTACCAAGTAAATATTCCCTCAAACTACACAATGGTCCCTTCCCTGAAGAATGTTTTCTTGGCACGGAGTTCTGCATGTAGCGAACTGCCTCTCCCAAGGAACGCTTTGGTAACGCTATCGGGGCTTAGGCTCTTCTAAAACCCTGCAGTGTAAGAGGAAGAACTGTGCTTTGGTTACAGCAGGAACGCAAGCCAACTTTCTCCTGTAAGTATGGGGTCTTAAGGTATGACTTTGTAGAAGGAATGTGAAAGAGTATTGGTTTCTCAGTGCCGCTCAGCCTAGGGCACTGAGAGAGATATGCATGACATGTAGACGTGAGACAACAGATTGCCTGGAGCTGTTGGAGTGCTGAGGAAATCTAGCTCTTCCAAGGAGGCGTGTAGTGTGTTGCCTTACACTTAGCATATTGAGAGTGACTGGGAAAGGTTTCCGGGCCTGGATGTTTCTTAGCAACCCAGTGGAGCCTGCCGGTACTCGGTGTTCTTGCACGGAATAGGGTGCCCAGGCGAGATCCTAGGTGTCTTGAAAAGCGTAGTAACGTTAAAAGAAAGGAGAACTGCAACTCATGTCTCAAGGAAACTTCTCCACGTGCCGCTTCAGCAGGGCTCTTCAAGGCTTTACCTTGAGGAAAGGACTCACGTCAAGTTTCCTTGTAGCTCTAGAGCGTCTCAGGAGGAGCTCCCACCCAGGCTATGAAAGCACCCTGTTGATTTCGAGAAAACTCGTTCCCTTCCCAGAGCCCTGCCTACAGTGACTAGAAACTCGTCCAAAACACTGGTATTTAGGTAGGTTCAAGGCGGCATGAATGGAGCTTTCAAAATGGGAAAGCAAGCCTTGTGCCATCAGGTCCCCGTTTCCAGTGAACACGCAGCCTACCTCCTTGTGATTTCTACCAAGTTAATATACACTCTAGAGACACACTGGTCCCTTCCCTGAATAACGTGTTCTTGGCACGGAGTTCTGCATGTAGCGAACTGCCTCTCCCAAGGAATGCTCTAGGTACGCTATAGGGGCTTAGCCTCTTCTAAAACCCTGCAGTGTAAGAGGAAGAACTGTGCTTTGGTTACAGCAGGAACGCAAGCCAACTTTCTCCTGTAAGTATGGGGTCTTAAGGTATGACTTTGTAGAAGGAATGTGAAAGAGTATTGGTTTCTCAGTGCGGCTCAGCCTAGGGCATTGAGGCAGATATGCATGACATGCAGGACGTGAGAGAACAGATTACCTGGAGCTGTTGGAGTGCTGAGGAAATGTAGCTCTCCCAAGGAAGAGTGCAGTGTGTTGCCCTACACTTAGCATACACAGAGTGACTGGGAAAGGTATCCGGGCCTGGATGTTTCTTAGCAACCCAGTGGAGCCTGCCGGTACTCGGTGTTCTTGCACGGAATAGGGTGCCCAGGCGAGATCTTAGGTGTCTTGAAAAGCGTACTAATGTTAAAAGAAAGGAGAACTGCAACTCATGTCTCAAGGAAACTTCTCCACGTTCCGCTTCAGCAGGGCTTTTCAAGGCTTTACCTTGAGGAAAGGACTCACGTCAAGTTTCCTTGAGGCTCTAGAGCGTCTCAGGAGGAGCTCCCACCCAGGCTATGAAAGCACCCTGTTGATTTAGAGAAAACTCGTTCCCTTCCCAGAGCCCTGCCTACAGTGACTAGAAACTCGTCCAAAACTCTGGTATTTAGGTAGGTTCAAGGCGGCATGAATGGAGCTTTCAAAATGGGAAAGCAAGCCTTGTGCCATCCGGTCTCCGTTTCCAGTGAGCACGCAGCCTACCCCCTTGTGATGTCTACCAAGTAAATATTCCCTCAAACTACACAATGGTCCCTTCCCTGAAGAATGTTTTCTTGGCACGGAGTTCTGCATGTAGCGAACTGCCTCTCCCAAGGAACGCTTTGGTAACGCTTTCGGTGCTTAGGCTCATCTAAAACCCTGCAGTGTAAGAGGAAGAACTGTGCTTTGGTTACAGGAGGAATGCAAGCCAACTTTCTCCTGTAAGTATGGGGTCTTAAGGTATGACTTTGTAGAAGGAATGTGAAAGAGTATTGGTTACTCAGTGCCGCTCAGCCTAGGGCATTGAGGCAGATATGCATGACATGTAGACGTGAGACAACAGATTGCCTGGAGCTGTTGGAGTGCTGAGGAAATCTAGCTCTCCCAAGGAGGCGTGCAGTGTGTTGCCCTACCCTTAGCATATTGAGAGTGACTGGGAAAGGTTTCCGGGCCTGGATGTTTCTGAGCTTCCCAGTCGAGCATGCCGGTCCTCGGTGTTCTTGCAGGGAATAGGGTGCCCACGAGAGTTACTAGGTGTCTTCATAAGCGTACTAACGTTCAAAGAAAGCAGAACTGCAACTCATGTCTCCAGGAAACTGCTCCACGCTTCGGCTTCAGCAGGGCTCTTCAAGGCTTTACCTTGAGGAAACGACTCACGTCAAGTTTCCTTTGAGCTCTAGAGCTTCTAGGTGGAGCTCCCACCCAGGCTACGAAAGCACCCTGTTGATTTAGAGAAAACTCGTTCCCTTCCCACAGCCCTGCCTACAGTGACTAGAGACCCGTCCAAAACACTGGTATTTAGGTAGCTTCAAGGCAGCATGAATGGAGCTTTCAAAATGGGAAAGCAAGCCTTGTGCGATCAGGTCTCCGTTTCCAGGGAAAACGCAGCCTACCCCCTTGTGATGTCTACCAAGTAAATATTCCCTCAAACTACACAATGGTCCCTTCCCTGAAGAATGTTTTCTTGGCACGGAGTTCTGCATGTAGCGAACTGCCTCTCCCAAGGAACGCTTTGGTAACGCTATCGGGGCTTAGGCTCTTCTAAAACCCTGCAGTGTAAGAGGAAGAACTGTGCTTTGGTTACAGCAGGAACGCAAGCCAACTTTCTCCTGTAAGTATGGGGTCTTAAGGTATGACTTTGTAGAAGGAATGTGAAAGAGTATTGGTTTCTCAGTGCCGCTCAGCCTAGGGCACTGAGAGAGATATGCATGACATGTAGACGTGAGACAACAGATTGCCTGGAGCTGTTGGAGTGCTGAGGAAATCTAGCTCTTCCAAGGAGGCGTGTAGTGTGTTGCCTTACACTTAGCATATTGAGAGTGACTGGGAAAGGTTTCCGGGCCTGGATGTTTCTTAGCAACCCAGTGGAGCCTGCCGGTACTCGGTGTTCTTGCACGGAATAGGGTGCCCAGGCGAGATCCTAGGTGTCTTGAAAAGCGTAGTAACGTTAAAAGAAAGGAGAACTGCAACTCATGTCTCAAGGAAACTTCTCCACGTGCCGCTTCAGCAGGGCTCTTCAAGGCTTTACCTTGAGGAAAGGACTCACGTCAAGTTTCCTTGTAGCTCTAGAGCGTCTCAGGAGGAGCTCCCACCCAGGCTATGAAAGCACCCTGTTGATTTCGAGAAAACTCGTTCCCTTCCCAGAGCCCTGCCTACAGTGACTAGAAACTCGTCCAAAACACTGGTATTTAGGTAGGTTCAAGGCGGCATGAATGGAGCTTTCAAAATGGGAAAGCAAGCCTTGTGCCATCAGGTCCCCGTTTCCAGTGAACACGCAGCCTACCTCCTTGTGATTTCTACCAAGTTAATATACACTCTAGAGACACACTGGTCCCTTCCCTGAATAACGTGTTCTTGGCACGGAGTTCTGCATGTAGCGAACTGCCTCTCCCAAGGAATGCTCTAGGTACGCTATAGGGGCTTAGCCTCTTCTAAAACCCTGCAGTGTAAGAGGAAGAACTGTGCTTTGGTTACAGCAGGAACGCAAGCCAACTTTCTCCTGTAAGTATGGGGTCTTAAGGTATGACTTTGTAGAAGGAATGTGAAAGAGTATTGGTTTCTCAGTGCGGCTCAGCCTAGGGCATTGAGGCAGATATGCATGACATGCAGGACGTGAGAGAACAGATTACCTGGAGCTGTTGGAGTGCTGAGGAAATGTAGCTCTCCCAAGGAAGAGTGCAGTGTGTTGCCCTACACTTAGCATACACAGAGTGACTGGGAAAGGTATCCGGGCCTGGATGTTTCTTAGCAACCCAGTGGAGCCTGCCGGTACTCGGTGTTCTTGCACGGAATAGGGTGCCCAGGCGAGATCCTAGGTGTCTTGAAAAGCGTACTAATGTTAAAAGAAAGGAGAACTGCAACTCATGTCTCAAGGAAACTTCTCCACGTTCCGCTTCAGCAGGGCTTTTCAAGGCTTTACCTTGAGGAAAGGACTCACGTCAAGTTTCCTTGAGGCTCTAGAGCGTCTCAGGAGGAGCTCCCACCCAGGCTATGAAAGCACCCTGTTGATTTAGAGAAAACTCGTTCCCTTCCCAGAGCCCTGCCTACAGTGACTAGAAACTCGTCCAAAACTCTGGTATTTAGGTAGGTTCAAGGCGGCATGAATGGAGCTTTCAAAATGGGAAAGCAAGCCTTGTGCCATCCGGTCTCCGTTTCCAGTGAGCACGCAGCCTACCCCCTTGTGATGTCTACCAAGTAAATATTCCCTCAAACTACACAATGGTCCCTTCCCTGAAGAATGTTTTCTTGGCACGGAGTTCTGCATGTAGCGAACTGCCTCTCCCAAGGAACGCTTTGGTAACGCTTTCGGTGCTTAGGCTCATCTAAAACCCTGCAGTGTAAGAGGAAGAACTGTGCTTTGGTTACAGGAGGAATGCAAGCCAACTTTCTCCTGTAAGTATGGGGTCTTAAGGTATGACTTTGTAGAAGGAATGTGAAAGAGTATTGGTTACTCAGTGCCGCTCAGCCTAGGGCATTGAGGCAGATATGCATGACATGTAGACGTGAGACAACAGATTGCCTGGAGCTGTTGGAGTGCTGAGGAAATCTAGCTCTCCCAAGGAGGCGTGCAGTGTGTTGCCCTACCCTTAGCATATTGAGAGTGACTGGGAAAGGTTTCCGGGCCTGGATGTTTCTGAGCTTCCCAGTCGAGCATGCCGGTCCTCGGTGTTCTTGCAGGGAATAGGGTGCCCACGAGAGTTACTAGGTGTCTTCATAAGCGTACTAACGTTCAAAGAAAGCAGAACTGCAACTCATGTCTCCAGGAAACTGCTCCACGCTTCGGCTTCAGCAGGGCTCTTCAAGGCTTTACCTTGAGGAAACGACTCACGTCAAGTTTCCTTTGAGCTCTAGAGCTTCTAGGTGGAGCTCCCACCCAGGCTACGAAAGCACCCTGTTGATTTAGAGAAAACTCGTTCCCTTCCCACAGCCCTGCCTACAGTGACTAGAGACCCGTCCAAAACACTGGTATTTAGGTAGCTTCAAGGCAGCATGAATGGAGCTTTCAAAATGGGAAAGCAAGCCTTGTGCGATCAGGTCTCCGTTTCCAGGGAAAACGCAGCCTACCCCCTTGTGATGTCTACCAAGTAAATATTCCCTCAAACTACACAATGGTCCCTTCCCTGAAGAATGTTTTCTTGGCACGGAGTTCTGCATGTAGCGAACTGCCTCTCCCAAGGAACGCTTTGGTAACGCTATCGGGGCTTAGGCTCTTCTAAAACCCTGCAGTGTAAGAGGAAGAACTGTGCTTTGGTTACAGCAGGAACGCAAGCCAACTTTCTCCTGTAAGTATGGGGTCTTAAGGTATGACTTTGTAGAAGGAATGTGAAAGAGTATTGGTTTCTCAGTGCCGCTCAGCCTAGGGCACTGAGAGAGATATGCATGACATGTAGACGTGAGACAACAGATTGCCTGGAGCTGTTGGAGTGCTGAGGAAATCTAGCTCTTCCAAGGAGGCGTGTAGTGTGTTGCCTTACACTTAGCATATTGAGAGTGACTGGGAAAGGTTTCCGGGCCTGGATGTTTCTTAGCAACCCAGTGGAGCCTGCCGGTACTCGGTGTTCTTGCACGGAATAGGGTGCCCAGGCGAGATCCTAGGTGTCTTGAAAAGCGTAGTAACGTTAAAAGAAAGGAGAACTGCAACTCCTGTCTCAAGGAAACTTCTCCACGTGCCGCTTCAGCAGGGCTCTTCAAGGCTTTACCTTGAGGAAAGGACTCACGTCAAGTTTCCTTGTAGCTCTAGAGCGTCTCAGGAGGAGCTCCCACCCAGGCTATGAAAGCACCCTGTTGATTTCGAGAAAACTCGTTCCCTTCCCAGAGCCCTGCCTACAGTGACTAGAAACTCGTCCAAAACACTGGTATTTAGGTAGGTTCAAGGCGGCATGAATGGAGCTTTCAAAATGGGAAAGCAAGCCTTGTGCCATCAGGTCCCCGTTTCCAGTGAACACGCAGCCTACCTCCTTGTGATTTCTACCAAGTTAATATACACTCTAGAGACACACTGGTCCCTTCCCTGAATAACGTGTTCTTGGCACGGAGTTCTGCATGTAGCGAACTGCCTCTCCCAAGGAATGCTCTAGGTACGCTATAGGGGCTTAGCCTCTTCTAAAACCCTGCAGTGTAAGAGGAAGAACTGTGCTTTGGTTACAGCAGGAACGCAAGCCAACTTTCTCCTGTAAGTATGGGGTCTTAAGGTATGACTTTGTAGAAGGAATGTGAAAGAGTATTGGTTTCTCAGTGCGGCTCAGCCTAGGGCATTGAGGCAGATATGCATGACATGCAGGACGTGAGAGAACAGATTACCTGGAGCTGTTGGAGTGCTGAGGAAATGTAGCTCTCCCAAGGAAGAGTGCAGTGTGTTGCCCTACACTTAGCATACACAGAGTGACTGGGAAAGGTATCCGGGCCTGGATGTTTCTTAGCAACCCAGTGGAGCCTGCCGGTACTCGGTGTTCTTGCACGGAATAGGGTGCCCAGGCGAGATCCTAGGTGTCTTGAAAAGCGTACTAATGTTAAAAGAAAGGAGAACTGCAACTCATGTCTCAAGGAAACTTCTCCACGTTCCGCTTCAGCAGGGCTTTTCAAGGCTTTACCTTGAGGAAAGGACTCACGTCAAGTTTCCTTGAGGCTCTAGAGCGTCTCAGGAGGAGCTCCCACCCAGGCTATGAAAGCACCCTGTTGATTTAGAGAAAACTCGTTCCCTTCCCAGAGCCCTGCCTACAGTGACTAGAAACTCGTCCAAAACTCTGGTATTTAGGTAGGTTCAAGGCGGCATGAATGGAGCTTTCAAAATGGGAAAGCAAGCCTTGTGCCATCCGGTCTCCGTTTCCAGTGAGCACGCAGCCTACCCCCTTGTGATGTCTACCAAGTAAATATTCCCTCAAACTACACAATGGTCCCTTCCCTGAAGAATGTTTTCTTGGCACGGAGTTCTGCATGTAGCGAACTGCCTCTCCCAAGGAACGCTTTGGTAACGCTTTCGGTGCTTAGGCTCATCTAAAACCCTGCAGTGTAAGAGGAAGAACTGTGCTTTGGTTACAGGAGGAATGCAAGCCAACTTTCTCCTGTAAGTATGGGGTCTTAAGGTATGACTTTGTAGAAGGAATGTGAAAGAGTATTGGTTACTCAGTGCCGCTCAGCCTAGGGCATTGAGGCAGATATGCATGACATGTAGACGTGAGACAACAGATTGCCTGGAGCTGTTGGAGTGCTGAGGAAATCTAGCTCTCCCAAGGAGGCGTGCAGTGTGTTGCCCTACCCTTAGCATATTGAGAGTGACTGGGAAAGGTTTCCGGGCCTGGATGTTTCTGAGCTTCCCAGTCGAGCATGCCGGTCCTCGGTGTTCTTGCAGGGAATAGGGTGCCCACGAGAGTTACTAGGTGTCTTCATAAGCGTACTAACGTTCAAAGAAAGCAGAACTGCAACTCATGTCTCCAGGAAACTGCTCCACGCTTCGGCTTCAGCAGGGCTCTTCAAGGCTTTACCTTGAGGAAACGACTCACGTCAAGTTTCCTTTGAGCTCTAGAGCTTCTAGGTGGAGCTCCCACCCAGGCTACGAAAGCACCCTGTTGATTTAGAGAAAACTCGTTCCCTTCCCACAGCCCTGCCTACAGTGACTAGAGACCCGTCCAAAACACTGGTATTTAGGTAGCTTCAAGGCAGCATGAATGGAGCTTTCAAAATGGGAAAGCAAGCCTTGTGCGATCAGGTCTCCGTTTCCAGGGAAAACGCAGCCTACCCCCTTGTGATGTCTACCAAGTAAATATTCCCTCAAACTACACAATGGTCCCTTCCCTGAAGAATGTTTTCTTGGCACGGAGTTCTGCATGTAGCGAACTGCCTCTCCCAAGGAACGCTTTGGTAACGCTATCGGGGCTTAGGCTCTTCTAAAACCCTGCAGTGTAAGAGGAAGAACTGTGCTTTGGTTACAGCAGGAACGCAAGCCAACTTTCTCCTGTAAGTATGGGGTCTTAAGGTATGACTTTGTAGAAGGAATGTGAAAGAGTATTGGTTTCTCAGTGCCGCTCAGCCTAGGGCACTGAGAGAGATATGCATGACATGTAGACGTGAGACAACAGATTGCCTGGAGCTGTTGGAGTGCTGAGGAAATCTAGCTCTTCCAAGGAGGCGTGTAGTGTGTTGCCTTACACTTAGCATATTGAGAGTGACTGGGAAAGGTTTCCGGGCCTGGATGTTTCTTAGCAACCCAGTGGAGCCTGCCGGTACTCGGTGTTCTTGCACGGAATAGGGTGCCCAGGCGAGATCCTAGGTGTCTTGAAAAGCGTAGTAACGTTAAAAGAAAGGAGAACTGCAACTCATGTCTCAAGGAAACTTCTCCACGTGCCGCTTCAGCAGGGCTCTTCAAGGCTTTACCTTGAGGAAAGGACTCACGTCAAGTTTCCTTGTAGCTCTAGAGCGTCTCAGGAGGAGCTCCCACCCAGGCTATGAAAGCACCCTGTTGATTTCGAGAAAACTCGTTCCCTTCCCAGAGCCCTGCCTACAGTGACTAGAAACTCGTCCAAAACACTGGTATTTAGGTAGGTTCAAGGCGGCATGAATGGAGCTTTCAAAATGGGAAAGCAAGCCTTGTGCCATCAGGTCCCCGTTTCCAGTGAACACGCAGCCTACCTCCTTGTGATTTCTACCAAGTTAATATACACTCTAGAGACACACTGGTCCCTTCCCTGAATAACGTGTTCTTGGCACGGAGTTCTGCATGTAGCGAACTGCCTCTCCCAAGGAATGCTCTAGGTACGCTATAGGGGCTTAGCCTCTTCTAAAACCCTGCAGTGTAAGAGGAAGAACTGTGCTTTGGTTACAGCAGGAACGCAAGCCAACTTTCTCCTGTAAGTATGGGGTCTTAAGGTATGACTTTGTAGAAGGAATGTGAAAGAGTATTGGTTTCTCAGTGCGGCTCAGCCTAGGGCATTGAGGCAGATATGCATGACATGCAGGACGTGAGAGAACAGATTACCTGGAGCTGTTGGAGTGCTGAGGAAATGTAGCTCTCCCAAGGAAGAGTGCAGTGTGTTGCCCTACACTTAGCATACACAGAGTGACTGGGAAAGGTATCCGGGCCTGGATGTTTCTTAGCAACCCAGTGGAGCCTGCCGGTACTCGGTGTTCTTGCACGGAATAGGGTGCCCAGGCGAGATCCTAGGTGTCTTGAAAAGCGTACTAATGTTAAAAGAAAGGAGAACTGCAACTCATGTCTCAAGGAAACTTCTCCACGTTCCGCTTCAGCAGGGCTTTTCAAGGCTTTACCTTGAGGAAAGGACTCACGTCAAGTTTCCTTGAGGCTCTAGAGCGTCTCAGGAGGAGCTCCCACCCAGGCTATGAAAGCACCCTGTTGATTTAGAGAAAACTCGTTCCCTTCCCAGAGCCCTGCCTACAGTGACTAGAAACTCGTCCAAAACTCTGGTATTTAGGTAGGTTCAAGGCGGCATGAATGGAGCTTTCAAAATGGGAAAGCAAGCCTTGTGCCATCCGGTCTCCGTTTCCAGTGAGCACGCAGCCTACCCCCTTGTGATGTCTACCAAGTAAATATTCCCTCAAACTACACAATGGTCCCTTCCCTGAAGAATGTTTTCTTGGCACGGAGTTCTGCATGTAGCGAACTGCCTCTCCCAAGGAACGCTTTGGTAACGCTTTCGGTGCTTAGGCTCATCTAAAACCCTGCAGTGTAAGAGGAAGAACTGTGCTTTGGTTACAGGAGGAATGCAAGCCAACTTTCTCCTGTAAGTATGGGGTCTTAAGGTATGACTTTGTAGAAGGAATGTGAAAGAGTATTGGTTACTCAGTGCCGCTCAGCCTAGGGCATTGAGGCAGATATGCATGACATGTAGACGTGAGACAACAGATTGCCTGGAGCTGTTGGAGTGCTGAGGAAATCTAGCTCTCCCAAGGAGGCGTGCAGTGTGTTGCCCTACCCTTAGCATATTGAGAGTGACTGGGAAAGGTTTCCGGGCCTGGATGTTTCTGAGCTTCCCAGTCGAGCATGCCGGTCCTCGGTGTTCTTGCAGGGAATAGGGTGCCCACGAGAGTTACTAGGTGTCTTCATAAGCGTACTAACGTTCAAAGAAAGCAGAACTGCAACTCATGTCTCCAGGAAACTGCTCCACGCTTCGGCTTCAGCAGGGCTCTTCAAGGCTTTACCTTGAGGAAACGACTCACGTCAAGTTTCCTTTGAGCTCTAGAGCTTCTAGGTGGAGCTCCCACCCAGGCTACGAAAGCACCCTGTTGATTTAGAGAAAACTCGTTCCCTTCCCACAGCCCTGCCTACAGTGACTAGAGACCCGTCCAAAACACTGGTATTTAGGTAGCTTCAAGGCAGCATGAATGGAGCTTTCAAAATGGGAAAGCAAGCCTTGTGCGATCAGGTCTCCGTTTCCAGGGAAAACGCAGCCTACCCCCTTGTGATGTCTACCAAGTAAATATTCCCTCAAACTACACAATGGTCCCTTCCCTGAAGAATGTTTTCTTGGCACGGAGTTCTGCATGTAGCGAACTGCCTCTCCCAAGGAACGCTTTGGTAACGCTATCGGGGCTTAGGCTCTTCTAAAACCCTGCAGTGTAAGAGGAAGAACTGTGCTTTGGTTACAGCAGGAACGCAAGCCAACTTTCTCCTGTAAGTATGGGGTCTTAAGGTATGACTTTGTAGAAGGAATGTGAAAGAGTATTGGTTTCTCAGTGCCGCTCAGCCTAGGGCACTGAGAGAGATATGCATGACATGTAGACGTGAGACAACAGATTGCCTGGAGCTGTTGGAGTGCTGAGGAAATCTAGCTCTTCCAAGGAGGCGTGTAGTGTGTTGCCTTACACTTAGCATATTGAGAGTGACTGGGAAAGGTTTCCGGGCCTGGATGTTTCTTAGCAACCCAGTGGAGCCTGCCGGTACTCGGTGTTCTTGCACGGAATAGGGTGCCCAGGCGAGATCCTAGGTGTCTTGAAAAGCGTAGTAACGTTAAAAGAAAGGAGAACTGCAACTCATGTCTCAAGGAAACTTCTCCACGTGCCGCTTCAGCAGGGCTCTTCAAGGCTTTACCTTGAGGAAAGGACTCACGTCAAGTTTCCTTGTAGCTCTAGAGCGTCTCAGGAGGAGCTCCCACCCAGGCTATGAAAGCACCCTGTTGATTTCGAGAAAACTCGTTCCCTTCCCAGAGCCCTGCCTACAGTGACTAGAAACTCGTCCAAAACACTGGTATTTAGGTAGGTTCAAGGCGGCATGAATGGAGCTTTCAAAATGGGAAAGCAAGCCTTGTGCCATCAGGTCCCCGTTTCCAGTGAACACGCAGCCTACCTCCTTGTGATTTCTACCAAGTTAATATACACTCTAGAGACACACTGGTCCCTTCCCTGAATAACGTGTTCTTGGCACGGAGTTCTGCATGTAGCGAACTGCCTCTCCCAAGGAATGCTCTAGGTACGCTATAGGGGCTTAGCCTCTTCTAAAACCCTGCAGTGTAAGAGGAAGAACTGTGCTTTGGTTACAGCAGGAACGCAAGCCAACTTTCTCCTGTAAGTATGGGGTCTTAAGGTATGACTTTGTAGAAGGAATGTGAAAGAGTATTGGTTTCTCAGTGCGGCTCAGCCTAGGGCATTGAGGCAGATATGCATGACATGCAGGACGTGAGAGAACAGATTACCTGGAGCTGTTGGAGTGCTGAGGAAATGTAGCTCTCCCAAGGAAGAGTGCAGTGTGTTGCCCTACACTTAGCATACACAGAGTGACTGGGAAAGGTATCCGGGCCTGGATGTTTCTTAGCAACCCAGTGGAGCCTGCCGGTACTCGGTGTTCTTGCACGGAATAGGGTGCCCAGGCGAGATCCTAGGTGTCTTGAAAAGCGTACTAATGTTAAAAGAAAGGAGAACTGCAACTCATGTCTCAAGGAAACTTCTCCACGTTCCGCTTCAGCAGGGCTTTTCAAGGCTTTACCTTGAGGAAAGGACTCACGTCAAGTTTCCTTGAGGCTCTAGAGCGTCTCAGGAGGAGCTCCCACCCAGGCTATGAAAGCACCCTGTTGATTTAGAGAAAACTCGTTCCCTTCCCAGAGCCCTGCCTACAGTGACTAGAAACTCGTCCAAAACTCTGGTATTTAGGTAGGTTCAAGGCGGCATGAATGGAGCTTTCAAAATGGGAAAGCAAGCCTTGTGCCATCCGGTCTCCGTTTCCAGTGAGCACGCAGCCTACCCCCTTGTGATGTCTACCAAGTAAATATTCCCTCAAACTACACAATGGTCCCTTCCCTGAAGAATGTTTTCTTGGCACGGAGTTCTGCATGTAGCGAACTGCCTCTCCCAAGGAACGCTTTGGTAACGCTTTCGGTGCTTAGGCTCATCTAAAACCCTGCAGTGTAAGAGGAAGAACTGTGCTTTGGTTACAGGAGGAATGCAAGCCAACTTTCTCCTGTAAGTATGGGGTCTTAAGGTATGACTTTGTAGAAGGAATGTGAAAGAGTATTGGTTACTCAGTGCCGCTCAGCCTAGGGCATTGAGGCAGATATGCATGACATGTAGACGTGAGACAACAGATTGCCTGGAGCTGTTGGAGTGCTGAGGAAATCTAGCTCTCCCAAGGAGGCGTGCAGTGTGTTGCCCTACCCTTAGCATATTGAGAGTGACTGGGAAAGGTTTCCGGGCCTGGATGTTTCTGAGCTTCCCAGTCGAGCATGCCGGTCCTCGGTGTTCTTGCAGGGAATAGGGTGCCCACGAGAGTTACTAGGTGTCTTCATAAGCGTACTAACGTTCAAAGAAAGCAGAACTGCAACTCATGTCTCCAGGAAACTGCTCCACGCTTCGGCTTCAGCAGGGCTCTTCAAGGCTTTACCTTGAGGAAACGACTCACGTCAAGTTTCCTTTGAGCTCTAGAGCTTCTAGGTGGAGCTCCCACCCAGGCTACGAAAGCACCCTGTTGATTTAGAGAAAACTCGTTCCCTTCCCACAGCCCTGCCTACAGTGACTAGAGACCCGTCCAAAACACTGGTATTTAGGTAGCTTCAAGGCAGCATGAATGGAGCTTTCAAAATGGGAAAGCAAGCCTTGTGCGATCAGGTCTCCGTTTCCAGGGAAAACGCAGCCTACCCCCTTGTGATGTCTACCAAGTAAATATTCCCTCAAACTACACAATGGTCCCTTCCCTGAAGAATGTTTTCTTGGCACGGAGTTCTGCATGTAGCGAACTGCCTCTCCCAAGGAACGCTTTGGTAACGCTATCGGGGCTTAGGCTCTTCTAAAACCCTGCAGTGTAAGAGGAAGAACTGTGCTTTGGTTACAGCAGGAACGCAAGCCAACTTTCTCCTGTAAGTATGGGGTCTTAAGGTATGACTTTGTAGAAGGAATGTGAAAGAGTATTGGTTTCTCAGTGCCGCTCAGCCTAGGGCACTGAGAGAGATATGCATGACATGTAGACGTGAGACAACAGATTGCCTGGAGCTGTTGGAGTGCTGAGGAAATCTAGCTCTTCCAAGGAGGCGTGTAGTGTGTTGCCTTACACTTAGCATATTGAGAGTGACTGGGAAAGGTTTCCGGGCCTGGATGTTTCTTAGCAACCCAGTGGAGCCTGCCGGTACTCGGTGTTCTTGCACGGAATAGGGTGCCCAGGCGAGATCCTAGGTGTCTTGAAAAGCGTAGTAACGTTAAAAGAAAGGAGAACTGCAACTCATGTCTCAAGGAAACTTCTCCACGTGCCGCTTCAGCAGGGCTCTTCAAGGCTTTACCTTGAGGAAAGGACTCACGTCAAGTTTCCTTGTAGCTCTAGAGCGTCTCAGGAGGAGCTCCCACCCAGGCTATGAAAGCACCCTGTTGATTTCGAGAAAACTCGTTCCCTTCCCAGAGCCCTGCCTACAGTGACTAGAAACTCGTCCAAAACACTGGTATTTAGGTAGGTTCAAGGCGGCATGAATGGAGCTTTCAAAATGGGAAAGCAAGCCTTGTGCCATCAGGTCCCCGTTTCCAGTGAACACGCAGCCTACCTCCTTGTGATTTCTACCAAGTTAATATACACTCTAGAGACACACTGGTCCCTTCCCTGAATAACGTGTTCTTGGCACGGAGTTCTGCATGTAGCGAACTGCCTCTCCCAAGGAATGCTCTAGGTACGCTATAGGGGCTTAGCCTCTTCTAAAACCCTGCAGTGTAAGAGGAAGAACTGTGCTTTGGTTACAGCAGGAACGCAAGCCAACTTTCTCCTGTAAGTATGGGGTCTTAAGGTATGACTTTGTAGAAGGAATGTGAAAGAGTATTGGTTTCTCAGTGCGGCTCAGCCTAGGGCATTGAGGCAGATATGCATGACATGCAGGACGTGAGAGAACAGATTACCTGGAGCTGTTGGAGTGCTGAGGAAATGTAGCTCTCCCAAGGAAGAGTGCAGTGTGTTGCCCTACACTTAGCATACACAGAGTGACTGGGAAAGGTATCCGGGCCTGGATGTTTCTTAGCAACCCAGTGGAGCCTGCCGGTACTCGGTGTTCTTGCACGGAATAGGGTGCCCAGGCGAGATCCTAGGTGTCTTGAAAAGCGTACTAATGTTAAAAGAAAGGAGAACTGCAACTCATGTCTCAAGGAAACTTCTCCACGTTCCGCTTCAGCAGGGCTTTTCAAGGCTTTACCTTGAGGAAAGGACTCACGTCAAGTTTCCTTGAGGCTCTAGAGCGTCTCAGGAGGAGCTCCCACCCAGGCTATGAAAGCACCCTGTTGATTTAGAGAAAACTCGTTCCCTTCCCAGAGCCCTGCCTACAGTGACTAGAAACTCGTCCAAAACTCTGGTATTTAGGTAGGTTCAAGGCGGCATGAATGGAGCTTTCAAAATGGGAAAGCAAGCCTTGTGCCATCCGGTCTCCGTTTCCAGTGAGCACGCAGCCTACCCCCTTGTGATGTCTACCAAGTAAATATTCCCTCAAACTACACAATGGTCCCTTCCCTGAAGAATGTTTTCTTGGCACGGAGTTCTGCATGTAGCGAACTGCCTCTCCCAAGGAACGCTTTGGTAACGCTTTCGGTGCTTAGGCTCATCTAAAACCCTGCAGTGTAAGAGGAAGAACTGTGCTTTGGTTACAGGAGGAATGCAAGCCAACTTTCTCCTGTAAGTATGGGGTCTTAAGGTATGACTTTGTAGAAGGAATGTGAAAGAGTATTGGTTACTCAGTGCCGCTCAGCCTAGGGCATTGAGGCAGATATGCATGACATGTAGACGTGAGACAACAGATTGCCTGGAGCTGTTGGAGTGCTGAGGAAATCTAGCTCTCCCAAGGAGGCGTGCAGTGTGTTGCCCTACCCTTAGCATATTGAGAGTGACTGGGAAAGGTTTCCGGGCCTGGATGTTTCTGAGCTTCCCAGTCGAGCATGCCGGTCCTCGGTGTTCTTGCAGGGAATAGGGTGCCCACGAGAGTTACTAGGTGTCTTCATAAGCGTACTAACGTTCAAAGAAAGCAGAACTGCAACTCATGTCTCCAGGAAACTGCTCCACGCTTCGGCTTCAGCAGGGCTCTTCAAGGCTTTACCTTGAGGAAACGACTCACGTCAAGTTTCCTTTGAGCTCTAGAGCTTCTAGGTGGAGCTCCCACCCAGGCTACGAAAGCACCCTGTTGATTTAGAGAAAACTCGTTCCCTTCCCACAGCCCTGCCTACAGTGACTAGAGACCCGTCCAAAACACTGGTATTTAGGTAGCTTCAAGGCAGCATGAATGGAGCTTTCAAAATGGGAAAGCAAGCCTTGTGCGATCAGGTCTCCGTTTCCAGGGAAAACGCAGCCTACCCCCTTGTGATGTCTACCAAGTAAATATTCCCTCAAACTACACAATGGTCCCTTCCCTGAAGAATGTTTTCTTGGCACGGAGTTCTGCATGTAGCGAACTGCCTCTCCCAAGGAACGCTTTGGTAACGCTATCGGGGCTTAGGCTCTTCTAAAAC
Source organism: Eubalaena glacialis (assembly GCF_028564815.1). Taxonomy (NCBI): domain Eukaryota; kingdom Metazoa; phylum Chordata; class Mammalia; order Artiodactyla; family Balaenidae; genus Eubalaena; species Eubalaena glacialis. The sequence goes on along the minus strand of NC_083719.1, from coordinate 159,844,973 downwards.
CCTGCAGTGTAAGAGGAAGAACTGTGCTTTGGTTACAGCAGGAACGCAAGCCAACTTTCTCCTGTAAGTATGGGGTCTTAAGGTATGACTTTGTAGAAGGAATGTGAAAGAGTATTGGTTTCTCAGTGCCGCTCAGCCTAGGGCACTGAGAGAGATATGCATGACATGTAGACGTGAGACAACAGATTGCCTGGAGCTGTTGGAGTGCTGAGGAAATCTAGCTCTTCCAAGGAGGCGTGTAGTGTGTTGCCTTACACTTAGCATATTGAGAGTGACTGGGAAAGGTTTCCGGGCCTGGATGTTTCTTAGCAACCCAGTGGAGCCTGCCGGTACTCGGTGTTCTTGCACGGAATAGGGTGCCCAGGCGAGATCCTAGGTGTCTTGAAAAGCGTAGTAACGTTAAAAGAAAGGAGAACTGCAACTCATGTCTCAAGGAAACTTCTCCACGTGCCGCTTCAGCAGGGCTCTTCAAGGCTTTACCTTGAGGAAAGGACTCACGTCAAGTTTCCTTGTAGCTCTAGAGCGTCTCAGGAGGAGCTCCCACCCAGGCTATGAAAGCACCCTGTTGATTTCGAGAAAACTCGTTCCCTTCCCAGAGCCCTGCCTACAGTGACTAGAAACTCGTCCAAAACACTGGTATTTAGGTAGGTTCAAGGCGGCATGAATGGAGCTTTCAAAATGGGAAAGCAAGCCTTGTGCCATCAGGTCCCCGTTTCCAGTGAACACGCAGCCTACCTCCTTGTGATTTCTACCAAGTTAATATACACTCTAGAGACACACTGGTCCCTTCCCTGAATAACGTGTTCTTGGCATGGAGTTCTGCATGTAGCGAACTGCCTCTCCCAAGGAATGCTCTAGGTACGCTATAGGGGCTTAGCCTCTTCTAAAACCCTGCAGTGTAAGAGGAAGAACTGTGCTTTGGTTACAGCAGGAACGCAAGCCAACTTTCTCCTGTAAGTATGGGGTCTTAAGGTATGACTTTGTAGAAGGAATGTGAAAGAGTATTGGTTTCTCAGTGCGGCTCAGCCTAGGGCATTGAGGCAGATATGCATGACATGTAGACGTAAGACAACAGATTGCCTGGAGCTGTTGGAGTGCTGAGGAAATCTAGCTCTCCCAAGGAGGCGTGCAGTGTGTTGCCCTACCCTTAGCATATTGAGAGTGACTGGGAAAGGTTTCCGGGCCTGGATGTTTCTGAGCTTCCCAGTCGAGCATGCCGGTCCTCGGTCTTCGTGCAGGGAATAGGGTGCCCACGAGAGTTACTAGGTGTCTTCATAAGCGTACTAACGTTCAAAGAAAGCAGAACTGCAACTCATGTCTCCAGGAAACTGCTCCACGCTTCGGCTTCAGCAGGGCTCTTCAAGGCTTTACCTTGAGGAAACGACTCACGTCAAGTTTCCTTTGAGCTCTAGAGCGTCTCAGTTGGAGCTCCCACCCAGGCTACGAAAGCACCCTGTTGATTTAGAGAAAACTCGTTCCCTTCCCACAGCCCTGCCTACAGTGACTAGAGACCCGTCCAAAACACTGGTATTTAGGTAGCTTCAAGGCAGCATGAATGGAGCTTTCAAAATGGGAAAGCAAGCCTTGTGCCATCAGTCTCCGTTTCCAGGGAACAAGCAGCCTACCCCCTTGTGATGTCTACCAAGTAAATATTCCCTCAAACTACACAATGGTCCCTTCCCTGAAGAATGTTTTCTTGGCACGGAGTTCTGCATGTAGCGAACTGCCTCTCCCAAGGAACGCTTTGGTAACGCTATCGGGGCTTAGGCTCTTCTAAAACCCTGCAGTGTAAGAGGAAGAACTGTGCTTTGGTTACAGCAGGAACGCAAGCCAACTTTCTCCTGTAAGTATGGGGTCTTAAGGTATGACTTTGTAGAAGGAATGTGAAAGAGTATTGGTTTCTCAGTGCCGCTCAGCCTAGGGCACTGAGAGAGATATGCATGATATGTAGACGTGAGACAACAGATTGCCTGGAGCTGTTGGAGTGCTGAGGAAATCTAGCTCTTCCAAGGAGGCGTGTAGTGTGTTGCCTGACACTTAGCATATTGAGAGTGACTGGGAAAGGTTTCCGGGCCTGGATGTTTCTTAGCAACCCAGTGGAGCCTGCCGGTACTCGGTGTTCTTGCACGGAATAGGGTGCCCAGGCGAGATCCTAGGTGTCTTGAAAAGCGTAGTAACGTTAAAAGAAAGGAGAACTGCAACTCATGTCTCAAGGAAACTTCTCCACGTGCCGCTTCAGCAGGGCTCTTCAAGGCTTTACCTTGAGGAAAGGACTCACGTCAAGTTTCCTTGTAGCTCTAGAGCGTCTCAGGAGGAGCTCCCACCCAGGCTATGAAAGCACCCTGTTGATTTCGAGAAAACTCGTTCCCTTCCCAGAGCCCTGCCTACAGTGACTAGAAACTCGTCCAAAACACTGGTATTTAGGTAGGTTCAAGGCGGCATGAATGGAGCTTTCAAAATGGGAAAGCAAGCCTTGTGCCATCAGGTCCCCGTTTCCAGTGAACACGCAGCCTACCTCCTTGTGATTTCTACCAAGTTAATATACACTCTAGAGACACACTGGTCCCTTCCCTGAATAACGTGTTCTTGGCACGGAGTTCTGCATGTAGCGAACTGCCTCTCCCAAGGAATGCTCTAGGTACGCTATAGGGGCTTAGCCTCTTCTAAAACCCTGCAGTGTAAGAGGAAGAACTGTGCTTTGGTTACAGCAGGAACGCAAGCCAACTTTCTCCTGTAAGTATGGGGTCTTAAGGTATGACTTTGTAGAAGGAATGTGAAAGAGTATTGGTTTCTCAGTGCGGCTCAGCCTAGGGCATTGAGGCAGATATGCATGACATGTAGACGTAAGACAACAGATTGCCTGGAGCTGTTGGAGTGCTGAGGAAATCTAGCTCTCCCAAGGAGGCGTGCAGTGTGTTGCCCTACCCTTAGCATATTGAGAGTGACTGGGAAAGGTTTCCGGGCCTGGATGTTTCTGAGCTTCCCAGTCGAGCATGCCGGTCCTCGGTCTTCGTGCAGGGAATAGGGTGCCCACGAGAGTTACTAGGTGTCTTCATAAGCGTACTAACGTTCAAAGAAAGCAGAACTGCAACTCATGTCTCCAGGAAACTGCTCCACGCTTCGGCTTCAGCAGGGCTCTTCAAGGCTTTACCTTGAGGAAACGACTCACGTCAAGTTTCCTTTGAGCTCTAGAGCGTCTCAGTTGGAGCTCCCACCCAGGCTACGAAAGCACCCTGTTGATTTAGAGAAAACTCGTTCCCTTCCCACAGCCCTGCCTACAGTGACTAGAGACCCGTCCAAAACACTGGTATTTAGGTAGCTTCAAGGCAGCATGAATGGAGCTTTCAAAATGGGAAAGCAAGCCTTGTGCCATCAGTCTCCGTTTCCAGGGAACAAGCAGCCTACCCCCTTGTGATGTCTACCAAGTAAATATTCCCTCAAACTACACAATGGTCCCTTCCCTGAAGAATGTTTTCTTGGCACGGAGTTCTGCATGTAGCGAACTGCCTCTCCCAAGGAACGCTTTGGTAACGCTTTCGGTGCTTAGGCTCATCTAAAACCCTGCAGTGTAAGAGGAAGAACTGTGCTTTGGTTACAGGAGGAATGCAAGCCAACTTTCTCCTGTAAGTATGGGGTCTTAAGGTATGACTTTGTAGAAGGAATGTGAAAGAGTATTGGTTACTCAGTGCCGCTCAGCCTAGGGCATTGAGGCATATATGCATGACATGTAGACGTGAGACAACAGATTGCCTGGAGCTGTTGGAGTGCTGAGGAAATCTAGCTCTCCCAAGGAGGCGTGCAGTGTGTTGCCCTACCCTTAGCATATTGAGAGTGACTGGGAAAGGTTTCCGGGCCTGGATGTTTCTGAGCTTCCCAGTCGAGCATGCCGGTCCTCGGTGTTCTTGCAGGGAATAGGGTGCCCACGAGAGTTACTAGGTGTCTTCATAAGCGTACTAACGTTCAAAGAAAGCAGAACTGCAACTCATGTCTCCAGGAAACTGCTCCACGCTTCGGCTTCAGCAGGGCTCTTCAAGGCTTTACCTTGAGGAAACGACTCACGTCAAGTTTCCTTTGAGCTCTAGAGCTTCTAGGTGGAGCTCCCACCCAGGCTACGAAAGCACCCTGTTGATTTAGAGAAAACTCGTTCCCTTCCCACAGCCCTGCCTACAGTGACTAGAGACCCGTCCAAAACACTGGTATTTAGGTAGCTTCAAGGCAGCATGAATGGAGCTTTCAAAATGGGAAAGCAAGCCTTGTGCGATCAGGTCTCCGTTTCCAGGGAAAACGCAGCCTACCCCCTTGTGATGTCTACCAAGTAAATATTCCCTCAAACTACACAATGGTCCCTTCCCTGAAGAATGTTTTCTTGGCACGGAGTTCTGCATGTAGCGAACTGCCTCTCCCAAGGAACGCTTTGGTAACGCTATCGGGGCTTAGGCTCTTCTAAAACCCTGCAGTGTAAGAGGAAGAACTGTGCTTTGGTTACAGCAGGAACGCAAGCCAACTTTCTCCTGTAAGTATGGGGTCTTAAGGTATGACTTTGTAGAAGGAATGTGAAAGAGTATTGGTTTCTCAGTGCCGCTCAGCCTAGGGCACTGAGAGAGATATGCATGACATGTAGACGTGAGACAACAGATTGCCTGGAGCTGTTGGAGTGCTGAGGAAATCTAGCTCTTCCAAGGAGGCGTGTAGTGTGTTGCCTTACACTTAGCATATTGAGAGTGACTGGGAAAGGTTTCCGGGCCTGGATGTTTCTTAGCAACCCAGTGGAGCCTGCCGGTACTCGGTGTTCTTGCACGGAATAGGGTGCCCAGGCGAGATCCTAGGTGTCTTGAAAAGCGTAGTAACGTTAAAAGAAAGGAGAACTGCAACTCATGTCTCAAGGAAACTTCTCCACGTGCCGCTTCAGCAGGGCTCTTCAAGGCTTTACCTTGAGGAAAGGACTCACGTCAAGTTTCCTTGTAGCTCTAGAGCGTCTCAGGAGGAGCTCCCACCCAGGCTATGAAAGCACCCTGTTGATTTCGAGAAAACTCGTTCCCTTCCCAGAGCCCTGCCTACAGTGACTAGAAACTCGTCCAAAACACTGGTATTTAGGTAGGTTCAAGGCGGCATGAATGGAGCTTTCAAAATGGGAAAGCAAGCCTTGTGCCATCAGGTCCCCGTTTCCAGTGAACACGCAGCCTACCTCCTTGTGATTTCTACCAAGTTAATATACACTCTAGAGACACACTGGTCCCTTCCCTGAATAACGTGTTCTTGGCACGGAGTTCTGCATGTAGCGAACTGCCTCTCCCAAGGAATGCTCTAGGTACGCTATAGGGGCTTAGCCTCTTCTAAAACCCTGCAGTGTAAGAGGAAGAACTGTGCTTTGGTTACAGCAGGAACGCAAGCCAACTTTCTCCTGTAAGTATGGGGTCTTAAGGTATGACTTTGTAGAAGGAATGTGAAAGAGTATTGGTTTCTCAGTGCGGCTCAGCCTAGGGCATTGAGGCAGATATGCATGACATGCAGGACGTGAGAGAACAGATTACCTGGAGCTGTTGGAGTGCTGAGGAAATGTAGCTCTCCCAAGGAAGAGTGCAGTGTGTTGCCCTACACTTAGCATACACAGAGTGACTGGGAAAGGTATCCGGGCCTGGATGTTTCTTAGCAACCCAGTGGAGCCTGCCGGTACTCGGGGTTCTTGCACGGAATAGGGTACCCAGGCGAGATCCTAGGTGTCTTGAAAAGCGTACTAATGTTAAAAGAAAGGAGAACTGCAACTCATGTCTCAAGGAAACTTCTCCACGTTCCGCTTCAGCAGGGCTCTTCAAGGCTTTACCTTGAGGAAAGGACTCACGTCAAGTTTCCTTGAGGCTCTAGAGCGTCTCAGGAGGAGCTCCCACCCAGGCTATGAAAGCACCCTGTTGATTTCGAGAAAACTCGTTCCCTTCCCAGAGCCCTGCCTACAGTGACTAGAAACTCGTCCAAAACTCTGGTATTTAGGTAGGTTCAAGGCGGCATGAATGGAGCTTTCAAAATGGGAAAGCAAGCCTTGTGCCATCCGGTCTCCGTTTCCAGTGAGCACGCAGCCTACCCCCTTGTGATGTCTACCAAGTAAATATTCCCTCAAACTACACAATGGTCCCTTCCCTGAAGAATGTTTTCTTGGCACGGAGTTCTGCATGTAGCGAACTGCCTCTCCCAAGGAACGCTTTGGTAACGCTTTCGGTGCTTAGGCTCATCTAAAACCCTGCAGTGTAAGAGGAAGAACTGTGCTTTGGTTACAGGAGGAATGCAAGCCAACTTTCTCCTGTAAGTATGGGGTCTTAAGGTATGACTTTGTAGAAGGAATGTGAAAGAGTATTGGTTACTCAGTGCCGCTCAGCCTAGGGCATTGAGGCAGATATGCATGACATGTAGACGTGAGACAACAGATTGCCTGGAGCTGTTGGAGTGCTGAGGAAATCTAGCTCTCCCAAGGAGGCGTGCAGTGTGTTGCCCTACCCTTAGCATATTGAGAGTGACTGGGAAAGGTTTCCGGGCCTGGATGTTTCTGAGCTTCCCAGTCGAGCATGCCGGTCCTCGGTGTTCTTGCAGGGAATAGGGTGCCCACGAGAGTTACTAGGTGTCTTCATAAGCGTACTAACGTTCAAAGAAAGCAGAACTGCAACTCATGTCTCCAGGAAACTGCTCCACGCTTCGGCTTCAGCAGGGCTCTTCAAGGCTTTACCTTGAGGAAACGACTCACGTCAAGTTTCCTTTGAGCTCTAGAGCTTCTAGGTGGAGCTCCCACCCAGGCTACGAAAGCACCCTGTTGATTTAGAGAAAACTCGTTCCCTTCCCACAGCCCTGCCTACAGTGACTAGAGACCCGTCCAAAACACTGGTATTTAGGTAGCTTCAAGGCAGCATGAATGGAGCTTTCAAAATGGGAAAGCAAGCCTTGTGCGATCAGGTCTCCGTTTCCAGGGAAAACGCAGCCTACCCCCTTGTGATGTCTACCAAGTAAATATTCCCTCAAACTACACAATGGTCCCTTCCCTGAAGAATGTTTTCTTGGCACGGAGTTCTGCATGTAGCGAACTGCCTCTCCCAAGGAACGCTTTGGTAACGCTATCGGGGCTTAGGCTCTTCTAAAACCCTGCAGTGTAAGAGGAAGAACTGTGCTTTGGTTACAGCAGGAACGCAAGCCAACTTTCTCCTGTAAGTATGGGGTCTTAAGGTATGACTTTGTAGAAGGAATGTGAAAGAGTATTGGTTTCTCAGTGCCGCTCAGCCTAGGGCACTGAGAGAGATATGCATGACATGTAGACGTGAGACAACAGATTGCCTGGAGCTGTTGGAGTGCTGAGGAAATCTAGCTCTTCCAAGGAGGCGTGTAGTGTGTTGCCTTACACTTAGCATATTGAGAGTGACTGGGAAAGGTTTCCGGGCCTGGATGTTTCTTAGCAACCCAGTGGAGCCTGCCGGTACTCGGTGTTCTTGCACGGAATAGGGTGCCCAGGCGAGATCCTAGGTGTCTTGAAAAGCGTAGTAACGTTAAAAGAAAGGAGAACTGCAACTCATGTCTCAAGGAAACTTCTCCACGTGCCGCTTCAGCAGGGCTCTTCAAGGCTTTACCTTGAGGAAAGGACTCACGTCAAGTTTCCTTGTAGCTCTAGAGCGTCTCAGGAGGAGCTCCCACCCAGGCTATGAAAGCACCCTGTTGATTTCGAGAAAACTCGTTCCCTTCCCAGAGCCCTGCCTACAGTGACTAGAAACTCGTCCAAAACACTGGTATTTAGGTAGGTTCAAGGCGGCATGAATGGAGCTTTCAAAATGGGAAAGCAAGCCTTGTGCCATCAGGTCCCCGTTTCCAGTGAACACGCAGCCTACCTCCTTGTGATTTCTACCAAGTTAATATACACTCTAGAGACACACTGGTCCCTTCCCTGAATAACGTGTTCTTGGCACGGAGTTCTGCATGTAGCGAACTGCCTCTCCCAAGGAATGCTCTAGGTACGCTATAGGGGCTTAGCCTCTTCTAAAACCCTGCAGTGTAAGAGGAAGAACTGTGCTTTGGTTACAGCAGGAACGCAAGCCAACTTTCTCCTGTAAGTATGGGGTCTTAAGGTAACTTTGTAGAAGGAATGTGAAAGAGTATTGGTTTCTCAGTGCGGCTCAGCCTAGGGCATTGAGGCAGATATGCATGACATGTAGACGTAAGACAACAGATTGCCTGGAGCTGTTGGAGTGCTGAGGAAATCTAGCTCTCCCAAGGAGGCGTGCAGTGTGTTGCCCCTACCCTTAGCATATTGAGAGTGACTGGGAAAGGTTTCCGGGCCTGGATGTTTCTGAGCTTCCCAGTCGAGCATGCCGGTCCTCGGTCTTCGTGCAGGGAATAGGGGTGCCCACGAGAGTTACTAGGTGTCTTCATAAGCGTACTAACGTTCAAAGAAAGCAGAACTGCAACTCATGTCTCCAGGAAACTGCTCCACGCTTCGGCTTCAGCAGGGCTCTTCAAGGCTTTACCTTGAGGAAACGACTCACGTCAAGTTTCCTTTGAGCTCTAGAGCGTCTCAGTTGGAGCTCCCACCCAGGCCTACGAAAGCACCCTGTTGATTTAGAGAAAACTCGTTCCCTTCCCACAGCCCTGCCTACAGTGACTAGAGACCCGTCCAAAACACTGGTATTTAGGTAGCTTCAAGGCAGCATGAATGGAGCTTTCAAAATGGGAAAGCAAGCCTTGTGCCATCAGTCTCCGTTTCCAGGGAACAAGCAGCCTACCCCCTTGTGATGTCTACCAGTAAATATTCCCTCAAACTACACAATGGTCCCTTCCCTGAAGAATGTTTTCTTGGCACGGAGTTCTGCATGTAGCGAACTGCCTCTCCCAAGGAACGCTTTGGTAACGCTATCGGGGCTTAGGCTCTTCTAAAACCCTGCAGTGTAAGAGGAAGAACTGTGCTTTGGTTACAGCAGGAACGCAAGCCAACTTTCTCCTGTAAGTATGGGGTCTTAAGGTATGACTTTGTAGAAGGAATGTGAAAGAGTATTGGTTTCTCAGTGCCGCTCAGCCTAGGGCACTGAGAGAGATATGCATGATATGTAGACGTGAGACAACAGATTGCCTGGAGCTGTTGGAGTGCTGAGGAAATCTAGCTCTTCCAAGGAGGCGTGTAGTGTGTTGCCTGACACTTAGCATATTGAGAGTGACTGGGAAAGGTTTCCGGGCCTGGATGTTTCTTAGCAACCCAGTGGAGCCTGCCGGTACTCGGTGTTCTTGCACGGAATAGGGTGCCCAGGCGAGATCCTAGGTGTCTTGAAAAGCGTAGTAACGTTAAAAGAAAGGAGAACTGCAACTCATGTCTCAAGGAAACTTCTCCACGTGCCGCTTCAGCAGGGCTCTTCAAGGCTTTACCTTGAGGAAAGGACTCACGTCAAGTTTCCTTGTAGCTCTAGAGCGTCTCAGGAGGAGCTCCCACCCAGGCTATGAAAGCACCCTGTTGATTTCGAGAAAACTCGTTCCCTTCCCAGAGCCCTGCCTACAGTGACTAGAAACTCGTCCAAAACACTGGTATTTAGGTAGGTTCAAGGCGGCATGAATGGAGCTTTCAAAATGGGAAAGCAAGCCTTGTGCCATCAGGTCCCCGTTTCCAGTGAACACGCAGCCTACCTCCTTGTGATTTCTACCAAGTTAATATACACTCTAGAGACACACTGGTCCCTTCCCTGAATAACGTGTTCTTGGCACGGAGTTCTGCATGTAGCGAACTGCCTCTCCCAAGGAATGCTCTAGGTACGCTATAGGGGCTTAGCCTCTTCTAAAACCCTGCAGTGTAAGAGGAAGAACTGTGCTTTGGTTACAGCAGGAACGCAAGCCAACTTTCTCCTGTAAGTATGGGGTCTTAAGGTATGACTTTGTAGAAGGAATGTGAAAGAGTATTGGTTTCTCAGTGCGGCTCAGCCTAGGGCATTGAGGCAGATATGCATGACATGTAGACGTAAGACAACAGATTGCCTGGAGCTGTTGGAGTGCTGAGGAAATCTAGCTCTCCCAAGGAGGCGTGCAGTGTGTTGCCCTACCCTTAGCATATTGAGAGTGACTGGGAAAGGTTTCCGGGCCTGGATGTTTCTGAGCTTCCCAGTCGAGCATGCCGGTCCTCGGTCTTCGTGCAGGGAATAGGGTGCCCACGAGAGTTACTAGGTGTCTTCATAAGCGTACTAACGTTCAAAGAAAGCAGAACTGCAACTCATGTCTCCAGGAAACTGCTCCACGCTTCGGCTTCAGCAGGGCTCTTCAAGGCTTTACCTTGAGGAAACGACTCACGTCAAGTTTCCTTTGAGCTCTAGAGCGTCTCAGTTGGAGCTCCCACCCAGGCTACGAAAGCACCCTGTTGATTTAGAGAAAACTCGTTCCCTTCCCACAGCCCTGCCTACAGTGACTAGAGACCCGTCCAAAACACTGGTATTTAGGTAGCTTCAAGGCAGCATGAATGGAGCTTTCAAAATGGGAAAGCAAGCCTTGTGCCATCAGTCTCCGTTTCCAGGGAACAAGCAGCCTACCCCCTTGTGATGTCTACCAAGTAAATATTCCCTCAAACTACACAATGGTCCCTTCCCTGAAGAATGTTTTCTTGGCACGGAGTTCTGCATGTAGCGAACTGCCTCTCCCAAGGAACGCTTTGGTAACGCTATCGGGGCTTAGGCTCTTCTAAAACCCTGCAGTGTAAGAGGAAGAACTGTGCTTTGGTTACAGCAGGAACGCAAGCCAACTTTCTCCTGTAAGTATGGGGTCTTAAGGTATGACTTTGTAGAAGGAATGTGAAAGAGTATTGGTTTCTCAGTGCCGCTCAGCCTAGGGCACTGAGAGAGATATGCATGATATGTAGACGTGAGACAACAGATTGCCTGGAGCTGTTGGAGTGCTGAGGAAATCTAGCTCTTCCAAGGAGGCGTGTAGTGTGTTGCCTTACACTTAGCATATTGAGAGTGACTGGGAAAGGTTTCCGGGCCTGGATGTTTCTTAGCAACCCAGTGGAGCCTGCCGGTACTCGGTGTTCTTGCACGGAATAGGGTGCCCAGGCGAGATCCTAGGTGTCTTGAAAAGCGTAGTAACGTTAAAAGAAAGGAGAACTGCAACTCATGTCTCAAGGAAACTTCTCCACGTGCCGCTTCAGCAGGGCTCTTCAAGGCTTTACCTTGAGGAAAGGACTCACGTCAAGTTTCCTTGTAGCTCTAGAGCGTCTCAGGAGGAGCTCCCACCCAGGCTATGAAAGCACCCTGTTGATTTCGAGAAAACTCGTTCCCTTCCCAGAGCCCTGCCTACAGTGACTAGAAACTCGTCCAAAACACTGGTATTTAGGTAGGTTCAAGGCGGCATGAATGGAGCTTTCAAAATGGGAAAGCAAGCCTTGTGCCATCAGGTCCCCGTTTCCAGTGAACACGCAGCCTACCTCCTTGTGATTTCTACCAAGTTAATATACACTCTAGAGACACACTGGTCCCTTCCCTGAATAACGTGTTCTTGGCACGGAGTTCTGCATGTAGCGAACTGCCTCTCCCAAGGAATGCTCTAGGTACGCTATAGGGGCTTAGCCTCTTCTAAAACCCTGCAGTGTAAGAGGAAGAACTGTGCTTTGGTTACAGCAGGAACGCAAGCCAACTTTCTCCTGTAAGTATGGGGTCTTAAGGTATGACTTTGTAGAAGGAATGTGAAAGAGTATTGGTTTCTCAGTGCGGCTCAGCCTAGGGCATTGAGGCAGATATGCATGACATGTAGACGTAAGACAACAGATTGCCTGGAGCTGTTGGAGTGCTGAGGAAATCTAGCTCTCCCAAGGAGGCGTGCAGTGTGTTGCCCTACCCTTAGCATATTGAGAGTGACTGGGAAAGGTTTCCGGGCCTGGATGTTTCTGAGCTTCCCAGTCGAGCATGCCGGTCCTCGGTCTTCGTGCAGGGAATAGGGTGCCCACGAGAGTTACTAGGTGTCTTCATAAGCGTACTAACGTTCAAAGAAAGCAGAACTGCAACTCATGTCTCCAGGAAACTGCTCCACGCTTCGGCTTCAGCAGGGCTCTTCAAGGCTTTACCTTGAGGAAACGACTCACGTCAAGTTTCCTTTGAGCTCTAGAGCGTCTCAGTTGGAGCTCCCACCCAGGCTACGAAAGCACCCTGTTGATTTAGAGAAAACTCGTTCCCTTCCCACAGCCCTGCCTACAGTGACTAGAGACCCGTCCAAAACACTGGTATTTAGGTAGCTTCAAGGCAGCATGAATGGAGCTTTCAAAATGGGAAAGCAAGCCTTGTGCCATCAGTCTCCGTTTCCAGGGAACAAGCAGCCTACCCCCTTGTGATGTCTACCAAGTAAATATTCCCTCAAACTACACAATGGTCCCTTCCCTGAAGAATGTTTTCTTGGCACGGAGTTCTGCATGTAGCGAACTGCCTCTCCCAAGGAACGCTTTGGTAACGCTTTCGGTGCTTAGGCTCATCTAAAACCCTGCAGTGTAAGAGGAAGAACTGTGCTTTGGTTACAGGAGGAATGCAAGCCAACTTTCTCCTGTAAGTATGGGGTCTTAAGGTATGACTTTGTAGAAGGAATGTGAAAGAGTATTGGTTACTCAGTGCCGCTCAGCCTAGGGCATTGAGGCAGATATGCATGACATGTAGACGTAAGACAACAGATTGCCTGGAGCTGTTGGAGTGCTGAGGAAATCTAGCTCTCCCAAGGAGGCGTGCAGTGTGTTGCCCTACCCTTAGCATATTGAGAGTGACTGGGAAAGGTTTCCGGGCCTGGATGTTTCTGAGCTTCCCAGTCGAGCATGCCGGTCCTCGGTGTTCTTGCAGGGAATAGGGTGCCCACGAGAGTTACTAGGTGTCTTCATAAGCGTACTAACGTTCAAAGAAAGCAGAACTGCAACTCATGTCTCCAGGAAACCGCTCCACGCTTCGGCTTCAGCAGGGCTCTTCAAGGCTTTACCTTGAGGAAACGACTCACGTCAAGTTTCCTTTGAGCTCTAGAGCTTCTAGGTGGAGCTCCCACCCAGGCTACGAAAGCACCCTGTTGATTTAGAGAAAACTCGTTCCCTTCCCACAGCCCTGCCTACAGTGACTAGAGACCCGTCCAAAACACTGGTATTTAGGTAGCTTCAAGGCAGCATGAATGGAGCTTTCAAAATGGGAAAGCAAGCCTTGTGCGATCAGGTCTCCGTTTCCAGGGAAAACGCAGCCTACCCCCTTGTGATGTCTACCAAGTAAATATTCCCTCAAACTACACAATGGTCCCTTCCCTGAAGAATGTTTTCTTGGCACGGAGTTCTGCATGTAGCGAACTGCCTCTCCCAAGGAACGCTTTGGTAACGCTATCGGGGCTTAGGCTCTTCTAAAACCCTGCAGTGTAAGAGGAAGAACTGTGCTTTGGTTACAGCAGGAACGCAAGCCAACTTTCTCCTGTAAGTATGGGGTCTTAAGGTATGACTTTGTAGAAGGAATGTGAAAGAGTATTGGTTTCTCAGTGCCGCTCAGCCTAGGGCACTGAGAGAGATATGCATGACATGTAGACGTGAGACAACAGATTGCCTGGAGCTGTTGGAGTGCTGAGGAAATCTAGCTCTTCCAAGGAGGCGTGTAGTGTGTTGCCTTACACTTAGCATATTGAGAGTGACTGGGAAAGGTTTCCGGGCCTGGATGTTTCTTAGCAACCCAGTGGAGCCTGCCGGTACTCGGTGTTCTTGCACGGAATAGGGTGCCCAGGCGAGATCCTAGGTGTCTTGAAAAGCGTAGTAACGTTAAAAGAAAGGAGAACTGCAACTCATGTCTCAAGGAAACTTCTCCACGTGCCGCTTCAGCAGGGCTCTTCAAGGCTTTACCTTGAGGAAAGGACTCACGTCAAGTTTCCTTGTAGCTCTAGAGCGTCTCAGGAGGAGCTCCCACCCAGGCTATGAAAGCACCCTGTTGATTTCGAGAAAACTCGTTCCCTTCCCAGAGCCCTGCCTACAGTGACTAGAAACTCGTCCAAAACACTGGTATTTAGGTAGGTTCAAGGCGGCATGAATGGAGCTTTCAAAATGGGAAAGCAAGCCTTGTGCCATCAGGTCCCCGTTTCCAGTGAACACGCAGCCTACCTCCTTGTGATTTCTACCAAGTTAATATACACTCTAGAGACACACTGGTCCCTTCCCTGAATAACGTGTTCTTGGCATGGAGTTCTGCATGTAGCGAACTGCCTCTCCCAAGGAATGCTCTAGGTACGCTATAGGGGCTTAGCCTCTTCTAAAACCCTGCAGTGTAAGAGGAAGAACTGTGCTTTGGTTACAGCAGGAACGCAAGCCAACTTTCTCCTGTAAGTATGGGGTCTTAAGGTATGACTTTGTAGAAGGAATGTGAAAGAGTATTGGTTTCTCAGTGCGGCTCAGCCTAGGGCATTGAGGCAGATATGCATGACATGTAGACGTAAGACAACAGATTGCCTGGAGCTGTTGGAGTGCTGAGGAAATCTAGCTCTCCCAAGGAGGCGTGCAGTGTGTTGCCCTACCCTTAGCATATTGAGAGTGACTGGGAAAGGTTTCCGGGCCTGGATGTTTCTGAGCTTCCCAGTCGAGCATGCCGGTCCTCGGTCTTCGTGCAGGGAATAGGGTGCCCACGAGAGTTACTAGGTGTCTTCATAAGCGTACTAACGTTCAAAGAAAGCAGAACTGCAACTCATGTCTCCAGGAAACTGCTCCACGCTTCGGCTTCAGCAGGGCTCTTCAAGGCTTTACCTTGAGGAAACGACTCACGTCAAGTTTCCTTTGAGCTCTAGAGCGTCTCAGTTGGAGCTCCCACCCAGGCTACGAAAGCACCCTGTTGATTTAGAGAAAACTCGTTCCCTTCCCACAGCCCTGCCTACAGTGACTAGAGACCCGTCCAAAACACTGGTATTTAGGTAGCTTCAAGGCAGCATGAATGGAGCTTTCAAAATGGGAAAGCAAGCCTTGTGCCATCAGTCTCCGTTTCCAGGGAACAAGCAGCCTACCCCCTTGTGATGTCTACCAAGTAAATATTCCCTCAAACTACACAATGGTCCCTTCCCTGAAGAATGTTTTCTTGGCACGGAGTTCTGCATGTAGCGAACTGCCTCTCCCAAGGAACGCTTTGGTAACGCTATCGGGGCTTAGGCTCTTCTAAAACCCTGCAGTGTAAGAGGAAGAACTGTGCTTTGGTTACAGCAGGAACGCAAGCCAACTTTCTCCTGTAAGTATGGGGTCTTAAGGTATGACTTTGTAGAAGGAATGTGAAAGAGTATTGGTTTCTCAGTGCCGCTCAGCCTAGGGCACTGAGAGAGATATGCATGATATGTAGACGTGAGACAACAGATTGCCTGGAGCTGTTGGAGTGCTGAGGAAATCTAGCTCTTCCAAGGAGGCGTGTAGTGTGTTGCCTGACACTTAGCATATTGAGAGTGACTGGGAAAGGTTTCCGGGCCTGGATGTTTCTTAGCAACCCAGTGGAGCCTGCCGGTACTCGGTGTTCTTGCACGGAATAGGGTGCCCAGGCGAGATCCTAGGTGTCTTGAAAAGCGTAGTAACGTTAAAAGAAAGGAGAACTGCAACTCATGTCTCAAGGAAACTTCTCCACGTGCCGCTTCAGCAGGGCTCTTCAAGGCTTTACCTTGAGGAAAGGACTCACGTCAAGTTTCCTTGTAGCTCTAGAGCGTCTCAGGAGGAGCTCCCACCCAGGCTATGAAAGCACCCTGTTGATTTCGAGAAAACTCGTTCCCTTCCCAGAGCCCTGCCTACAGTGACTAGAAACTCGTCCAAAACACTGGTATTTAGGTAGGTTCAAGGCGGCATGAATGGAGCTTTCAAAATGGGAAAGCAAGCCTTGTGCCATCAGGTCCCCGTTTCCAGTGAACACGCAGCCTACCTCCTTGTGATTTCTACCAAGTTAATATACACTCTAGAGACACACTGGTCCCTTCCCTGAATAACGTGTTCTTGGCACGGAGTTCTGCATGTAGCGAACTGCCTCTCCCAAGGAATGCTCTAGGTACGCTATAGGGGCTTAGCCTCTTCTAAAACCCTGCAGTGTAAGAGGAAGAACTGTGCTTTGGTTACAGCAGGAACGCAAGCCAACTTTCTCCTGTAAGTATGGGGTCTTAAGGTATGACTTTGTAGAAGGAATGTGAAAGAGTATTGGTTTCTCAGTGCGGCTCAGCCTAGGGCATTGAGGCAGATATGCATGACATGTAGACGTAAGACAACAGATTGCCTGGAGCTGTTGGAGTGCTGAGGAAATCTAGCTCTCCCAAGGAGGCGTGCAGTGTGTTGCCCTACCCTTAGCATATTGAGAGTGACTGGGAAAGGTTTCCGGGCCTGGATGTTTCTGAGCTTCCCAGTCGAGCATGCCGGTCCTCGGTCTTCGTGCAGGGAATAGGGTGCCCACGAGAGTTACTAGGTGTCTTCATAAGCGTACTAACGTTCAAAGAAAGCAGAACTGCAACTCATGTCTCCAGGAAACTGCTCCACGCTTCGGCTTCAGCAGGGCTCTTCAAGGCTTTACCTTGAGGAAACGACTCACGTCAAGTTTCCTTTGAGCTCTAGAGCGTCTCAGTTGGAGCTCCCACCCAGGCTACGAAAGCACCCTGTTGATTTAGAGAAAACTCGTTCCCTTCCCACAGCCCTGCCTACAGTGACTAGAGACCCGTCCAAAACACTGGTATTTAGGTAGCTTCAAGGCAGCATGAATGGAGCTTTCAAAATGGGAAAGCAAGCCTTGTGCCATCAGTCTCCGTTTCCAGGGAACAAGCAGCCTACCCCCTTGTGATGTCTACCAAGTAAATATTCCCTCAAACTACACAATGGTCCCTTCCCTGAAGAATGTTTTCTTGGCACGGAGTTCTGCATGTAGCGAACTGCCTCTCCCAAGGAACGCTTTGGTAACGCTATCGGGGCTTAGGCTCTTCTAAAACCCTGCAGTGTAAGAGGAAGAACTGTGCTTTGGTTACAGCAGGAACGCAAGCCAACTTTCTCCTGTAAGTATGGGGTCTTAAGGTATGACTTTGTAGAAGGAATGTGAAAGAGTATTGGTTTCTCAGTGCCGCTCAGCCTAGGGCACTGAGAGAGATATGCATGATATGTAGACGTGAGACAACAGATTGCCTGGAGCTGTTGGAGTGCTGAGGAAATCTAGCTCTTCCAAGGAGGCGTGTAGTGTGTTGCCTTACACTTAGCATATTGAGAGTGACTGGGAAAGGTTTCCGGGCCTGGATGTTTCTTAGCAACCCAGTGGAGCCTGCCGGTACTCGGTGTTCTTGCACGGAATAGGGTGCCCAGGCGAGATCCTAGGTGTCTTGAAAAGCGTAGTAACGTTAAAAGAAAGGAGAACTGCAACTCATGTCTCAAGGAAACTTCTCCACGTGCCGCTTCAGCAGGGCTCTTCAAGGCTTTACCTTGAGGAAAGGACTCACGTCAAGTTTCCTTGTAGCTCTAGAGCGTCTCAGGAGGAGCTCCCACCCAGGCTATGAAAGCACCCTGTTGATTTCGAGAAAACTCGTTCCCTTCCCAGAGCCCTGCCTACAGTGACTAGAAACTCGTCCAAAACACTGGTATTTAGGTAGGTTCAAGGCGGCATGAATGGAGCTTTCAAAATGGGAAAGCAAGCCTTGTGCCATCAGGTCCCCGTTTCCAGTGAACACGCAGCCTACCTCCTTGTGATTTCTACCAAGTTAATATACACTCTAGAGACACACTGGTCCCTTCCCTGAATAACGTGTTCTTGGCACGGAGTTCTGCATGTAGCGAACTGCCTCTCCCAAGGAATGCTCTAGGTACGCTATAGGGGCTTAGCCTCTTCTAAAACCCTGCAGTGTAAGAGGAAGAACTGTGCTTTGGTTACAGCAGGAACGCAAGCCAACTTTCTCCTGTAAGTATGGGGTCTTAAGGTATGACTTTGTAGAAGGAATGTGAAAGAGTATTGGTTTCTCAGTGCGGCTCAGCCTAGGGCATTGAGGCAGATATGCATGACATGTAGACGTAAGACAACAGATTGCCTGGAGCTGTTGGAGTGCTGAGGAAATCTAGCTCTCCCAAGGAGGCGTGCAGTGTGTTGCCCTACCCTTAGCATATTGAGAGTGACTGGGAAAGGTTTCCGGGCCTGGATGTTTCTGAGCTTCCCAGTCGAGCATGCCGGTCCTCGGTCTTCGTGCAGGGAATAGGGTGCCCACGAGAGTTACTAGGTGTCTTCATAAGCGTACTAACGTTCAAAGAAAGCAGAACTGCAACTCATGTCTCCAGGAAACTGCTCCACGCTTCGGCTTCAGCAGGGCTCTTCAAGGCTTTACCTTGAGGAAACGACTCACGTCAAGTTTCCTTTGAGCTCTAGAGCGTCTCAGTTGGAGCTCCCACCCAGGCTACGAAAGCACCCTGTTGATTTAGAGAAAACTCGTTCCCTTCCCACAGCCCTGCCTACAGTGACTAGAGACCCGTCCAAAACACTGGTATTTAGGTAGCTTCAAGGCAGCATGAATGGAGCTTTCAAAATGGGAAAGCAAGCCTTGTGCCATCAGTCTCCGTTTCCAGGGAACAAGCAGCCTACCCCCTTGTGATGTCTACCAAGTAAATATTCCCTCAAACTACACAATGGTCCCTTCCCTGAAGAATGTTTTCTTGGCACGGAGTTCTGCATGTAGCGAACTGCCTCTCCCAAGGAACGCTTTGGTAACGCTTTCGGTGCTTAGGCTCATCTAAAACCCTGCAGTGTAAGAGGAAGAACTGTGCTTTGGTTACAGGAGGAATGCAAGCCAACTTTCTCCTGTAAGTATGGGGTCTTAAGGTATGACTTTGTAGAAGGAATGTGAAAGAGTATTGGTTACTCAGTGCCGCTCAGCCTAGGGCATTGAGGCAGATATGCATGACATGTAGACGTAAGACAACAGATTGCCTGGAGCTGTTGGAGTGCTGAGGAAATCTAGCTCTCCCAAGGAGGCGTGCAGTGTGTTGCCCTACCCTTAGCATATTGAGAGTGACTGGGAAAGGTTTCCGGGCCTGGATGTTTCTGAGCTTCCCAGTCGAGCATGCCGGTCCTCGGTGTTCTTGCAGGGAATAGGGTGCCCACGAGAGTTACTAGGTGTCTTCATAAGCGTACTAACGTTCAAAGAAAGCAGAACTGCAACTCATGTCTCCAGGAAACCGCTCCACGCTTCGGCTTCAGCAGGGCTCTTCAAGGCTTTACCTTGAGGAAACGACTCACGTCAAGTTTCCTTTGAGCTCTAGAGCTTCTAGGTGGAGCTCCCACCCAGGCTACGAAAGCACCCTGTTGATTTAGAGAAAACTCGTTCCCTTCCCACAGCCCTGCCTACAGTGACTAGAGACCCGTCCAAAACACTGGTATTTAGGTAGCTTCAAGGCAGCATGAATGGAGCTTTCAAAATGGGAAAGCAAGCCTTGTGCGATCAGGTCTCCGTTTCCAGGGAAAACGCAGCCTACCCCCTTGTGATGTCTACCAAGTAAATATTCCCTCAAACTACACAATGGTCCCTTCCCTGAAGAATGTTTTCTTGGCACGGAGTTCTGCATGTAGCGAACTGCCTCTCCCAAGGAACGCTTTGGTAACGCTATCGGGGCTTAGGCTCTTCTAAAACCCTGCAGTGTAAGAGGAAGAACTGTGCTTTGGTTACAGCAGGAACGCAAGCCAACTTTCTCCTGTAAGTATGGGGTCTTAAGGTATGACTTTGTAGAAGGAATGTGAAAGAGTATTGGTTTCTCAGTGCCGCTCAGCCTAGGGCACTGAGAGAGATATGCATGACATGTAGACGTGAGACAACAGATTGCCTGGAGCTGTTGGAGTGCTGAGGAAATCTAGCTCTTCCAAGGAGGCGTGTAGTGTGTTGCCTTACACTTAGCATATTGAGAGTGACTGGGAAAGGTTTCCGGGCCTGGATGTTTCTTAGCAACCCAGTGGAGCCTGCCGGTACTCGGTGTTCTTGCACGGAATAGGGTGCCCAGGCGAGATCCTAGGTGTCTTGAAAAGCGTAGTAACGTTAAAAGAAAGGAGAACTGCAACTCATGTCTCAAGGAAACTTCTCCACGTGCCGCTTCAGCAGGGCTCTTCAAGGCTTTACCTTGAGGAAAGGACTCACGTCAAGTTTCCTTGTAGCTCTAGAGCGTCTCAGGAGGAGCTCCCACCCAGGCTATGAAAGCACCCTGTTGATTTCGAGAAAACTCGTTCCCTTCCCAGAGCCCTGCCTACAGTGACTAGAAACTCGTCCAAAACACTGGTATTTAGGTAGGTTCAAGGCGGCATGAATGGAGCTTTCAAAATGGGAAAGCAAGCCTTGTGCCATCAGGTCCCCGTTTCCAGTGAACACGCAGCCTACCTCCTTGTGATTTCTACCAAGTTAATATACACTCTAGAGACACACTGGTCCCTTCCCTGAATAACGTGTTCTTGGCATGGAGTTCTGCATGTAGCGAACTGCCTCTCCCAAGGAATGCTCTAGGTACGCTATAGGGGCTTAGCCTCTTCTAAAACCCTGCAGTGTAAGAGGAAGAACTGTGCTTTGGTTACAGCAGGAACGCAAGCCAACTTTCTCCTGTAAGTATGGGGTCTTAAGGTATGACTTTGTAGAAGGAATGTGAAAGAGTATTGGTTTCTCAGTGCGGCTCAGCCTAGGGCATTGAGGCAGATATGCATGACATGTAGACGTAAGACAACAGATTGCCTGGAGCTGTTGGAGTGCTGAGGAAATCTAGCTCTCCCAAGGAGGCGTGCAGTGTGTTGCCCTACCCTTAGCATATTGAGAGTGACTGGGAAAGGTTTCCGGGCCTGGATGTTTCTGAGCTTCCCAGTCGAGCATGCCGGTCCTCGGTCTTCGTGCAGGGAATAGGGTGCCCACGAGAGTTACTAGGTGTCTTCATAAGCGTACTAACGTTCAAAGAAAGCAGAACTGCAACTCATGTCTCCAGGAAACTGCTCCACGCTTCGGCTTCAGCAGGGCTCTTCAAGGCTTTACCTTGAGGAAACGACTCACGTCAAGTTTCCTTTGAGCTCTAGAGCGTCTCAGTTGGAGCTCCCACCCAGGCTACGAAAGCACCCTGTTGATTTAGAGAAAACTCGTTCCCTTCCCACAGCCCTGCCTACAGTGACTAGAGACCCGTCCAAAACACTGGTATTTAGGTAGCTTCAAGGCAGCATGAATGGAGCTTTCAAAATGGGAAAGCAAGCCTTGTGCCATCAGTCTCCGTTTCCAGGGAACAAGCAGCCTACCCCCTTGTGATGTCTACCAAGTAAATATTCCCTCAAACTACACAATGGTCCCTTCCCTGAAGAATGTTTTCTTGGCACGGAGTTCTGCATGTAGCGAACTGCCTCTCCCAAGGAACGCTTTGGTAACGCTATCGGGGCTTAGGCTCTTCTAAAACCCTGCAGTGTAAGAGGAAGAACTGTGCTTTGGTTACAGCAGGAACGCAAGCCAACTTTCTCCTGTAAGTATGGGGTCTTAAGGTATGACTTTGTAGAAGGAATGTGAAAGAGTATTGGTTTCTCAGTGCCGCTCAGCCTAGGGCACTGAGAGAGATATGCATGATATGTAGACGTGAGACAACAGATTGCCTGGAGCTGTTGGAGTGCTGAGGAAATCTAGCTCTTCCAAGGAGGCGTGTAGTGTGTTGCCTGACACTTAGCATATTGAGAGTGACTGGGAAAGGTTTCCGGGCCTGGATGTTTCTTAGCAACCCAGTGGAGCCTGCCGGTACTCGGTGTTCTTGCACGGAATAGGGTGCCCAGGCGAGATCCTAGGTGTCTTGAAAAGCGTAGTAACGTTAAAAGAAAGGAGAACTGCAACTCATGTCTCAAGGAAACTTCTCCACGTGCCGCTTCAGCAGGGCTCTTCAAGGCTTTACCTTGAGGAAAGGACTCACGTCAAGTTTCCTTGTAGCTCTAGAGCGTCTCAGGAGGAGCTCCCACCCAGGCTATGAAAGCACCCTGTTGATTTCGAGAAAACTCGTTCCCTTCCCAGAGCCCTGCCTACAGTGACTAGAAACTCGTCCAAAACACTGGTATTTAGGTAGGTTCAAGGCGGCATGAATGGAGCTTTCAAAATGGGAAAGCAAGCCTTGTGCCATCAGGTCCCCGTTTCCAGTGAACACGCAGCCTACCTCCTTGTGATTTCTACCAAGTTAATATACACTCTAGAGACACACTGGTCCCTTCCCTGAATAACGTGTTCTTGGCACGGAGTTCTGCATGTAGCGAACTGCCTCTCCCAAGGAATGCTCTAGGTACGCTATAGGGGCTTAGCCTCTTCTAAAACCCTGCAGTGTAAGAGGAAGAACTGTGCTTTGGTTACAGCAGGAACGCAAGCCAACTTTCTCCTGTAAGTATGGGGTCTTAAGGTATGACTTTGTAGAAGGAATGTGAAAGAGTATTGGTTTCTCAGTGCGGCTCAGCCTAGGGCATTGAGGCAGATATGCATGACATGTAGACGTAAGACAACAGATTGCCTGGAGCTGTTGGAGTGCTGAGGAAATCTAGCTCTCCCAAGGAGGCGTGCAGTGTGTTGCCCTACCCTTAGCATATTGAGAGTGACTGGGAAAGGTTTCCGGGCCTGGATGTTTCTGAGCTTCCCAGTCGAGCATGCCGGTCCTCGGTCTTCGTGCAGGGAATAGGGTGCCCACGAGAGTTACTAGGTGTCTTCATAAGCGTACTAACGTTCAAAGAAAGCAGAACTGCAACTCATGTCTCCAGGAAACTGCTCCACGCTTCGGCTTCAGCAGGGCTCTTCAAGGCTTTACCTTGAGGAAACGACTCACGTCAAGTTTCCTTTGAGCTCTAGAGCGTCTCAGTTGGAGCTCCCACCCAGGCTACGAAAGCACCCTGTTGATTTAGAGAAAACTCGTTCCCTTCCCACAGCCCTGCCTACAGTGACTAGAGACCCGTCCAAAACACTGGTATTTAGGTAGCTTCAAGGCAGCATGAATGGAGCTTTCAAAATGGGAAAGCAAGCCTTGTGCCATCAGTCTCCGTTTCCAGGGAACAAGCAGCCTACCCCCTTGTGATGTCTACCAAGTAAATATTCCCTCAAACTACACAATGGTCCCTTCCCTGAAGAATGTTTTCTTGGCACGGAGTTCTGCATGTAGCGAACTGCCTCTCCCAAGGAACGCTTTGGTAACGCTATCGGGGCTTAGGCTCTTCTAAAACCCTGCAGTGTAAGAGGAAGAACTGTGCTTTGGTTACAGCAGGAACGCAAGCCAACTTTCTCCTGTAAGTATGGGGTCTTAAGGTATGACTTTGTAGAAGGAATGTGAAAGAGTATTGGTTTCTCAGTGCCGCTCAGCCTAGGGCACTGAGAGAGATATGCATGACATGTAGACGTGAGACAACAGATTGCCTGGAGCTGTTGGAGTGCTGAGGAAATCTAGCTCTTCCAAGGAGGCGTGTAGTGTGTTGCCTTACACTTAGCATATTGAGAGTGACTGGGAAAGGTTTCCGGGCCTGGATGTTTCTTAGCAACCCAGTGGAGCCTGCCGGTACTCGGTGTTCTTGCACGGAATAGGGTGCCCAGGCGAGATCCTAGGTGTCTTGAAAAGCGTAGTAACGTTAAAAGAAAGGAGAACTGCAACTCATGTCTCAAGGAAACTTCTCCACGTGCCGCTTCAGCAGGGCTCTTCAAGGCTTTACCTTGAGGAAAGGACTCACGTCAAGTTTCCTTGTAGCTCTAGAGCGTCTCAGGAGGAGCTCCCACCCAGGCTATGAAAGCACCCTGTTGATTTCGAGAAAACTCGTTCCCTTCCCAGAGCCCTGCCTACAGTGACTAGAAACTCGTCCAAAACACTGGTATTTAGGTAGGTTCAAGGCGGCATGAATGGAGCTTTCAAAATGGGAAAGCAAGCCTTGTGCCATCAGGTCCCCGTTTCCAGTGAACACGCAGCCTACCTCCTTGTGATTTCTACCAAGTTAATATACACTCTAGAGACACACTGGTCCCTTCCCTGAATAACGTGTTCTTGGCATGGAGTTCTGCATGTAGCGAACTGCCTCTCCCAAGGAATGCTCTAGGTACGCTATAGGGGCTTAGCCTCTTCTAAAACCCTGCAGTGTAAGAGGAAGAACTGTGCTTTGGTTACAGCAGGAACGCAAGCCAACTTTCTCCTGTAAGTATGGGGTCTTAAGGTATGACTTTGTAGAAGGAATGTGAAAGAGTATTGGTTTCTCAGTGCGGCTCAGCCTAGGGCATTGAGGCAGATATGCATGACATGTAGACGTAAGACAACAGATTGCCTGGAGCTGTTGGAGTGCTGAGGAAATCTAGCTCTCCCAAGGAGGCGTGCAGTGTGTTGCCCTACCCTTAGCATATTGAGAGTGACTGGGAAAGGTTTCCGGGCCTGGATGTTTCTGAGCTTCCCAGTCGAGCATGCCGGTCCTCGGTCTTCGTGCAGGGAATAGGGTGCCCACGAGAGTTACTAGGTGTCTTCATAAGCGTACTAACGTTCAAAGAAAGCAGAACTGCAACTCATGTCTCCAGGAAACTGCTCCACGCTTCGGCTTCAGCAGGGCTCTTCAAGGCTTTACCTTGAGGAAACGACTCACGTCAAGTTTCCTTTGAGCTCTAGAGCGTCTCAGTTGGAGCTCCCACCCAGGCTACGAAAGCACCCTGTTGATTTAGAGAAAACTCGTTCCCTTCCCACAGCCCTGCCTACAGTGACTAGAGACCCGTCCAAAACACTGGTATTTAGGTAGCTTCAAGGCAGCATGAATGGAGCTTTCAAAATGGGAAAGCAAGCCTTGTGCCATCAGTCTCCGTTTCCAGGGAACAAGCAGCCTACCCCCTTGTGATGTCTACCAAGTAAATATTCCCTCAAACTACACAATGGTCCCTTCCCTGAAGAATGTTTTCTTGGCACGGAGTTCTGCATGTAGCGAACTGCCTCTCCCAAGGAACGCTTTGGTAACGCTATCGGGGCTTAGGCTCTTCTAAAACCCTGCAGTGTAAGAGGAAGAACTGTGCTTTGGTTACAGCAGGAACGCAAGCCAACTTTCTCCTGTAAGTATGGGGTCTTAAGGTATGACTTTGTAGAAGGAATGTGAAAGAGTATTGGTTTCTCAGTGCCGCTCAGCCTAGGGCACTGAGAGAGATATGCATGATATGTAGACGTGAGACAACAGATTGCCTGGAGCTGTTGGAGTGCTGAGGAAATCTAGCTCTTCCAAGGAGGCGTGTAGTGTGTTGCCTGACACTTAGCATATTGAGAGTGACTGGGAAAGGTTTCCGGGCCTGGATGTTTCTTAGCAACCCAGTGGAGCCTGCCGGTACTCGGTGTTCTTGCACGGAATAGGGTGCCCAGGCGAGATCCTAGGTGTCTTGAAAAGCGTAGTAACGTTAAAAGAAAGGAGAACTGCAACTCATGTCTCAAGGAAACTTCTCCACGTGCCGCTTCAGCAGGGCTCTTCAAGGCTTTACCTTGAGGAAAGGACTCACGTCAAGTTTCCTTGTAGCTCTAGAGCGTCTCAGGAGGAGCTCCCACCCAGGCTATGAAAGCACCCTGTTGATTTCGAGAAAACTCGTTCCCTTCCCAGAGCCCTGCCTACAGTGACTAGAAACTCGTCCAAAACACTGGTATTTAGGTAGGTTCAAGGCGGCATGAATGGAGCTTTCAAAATGGGAAAGCAAGCCTTGTGCCATCAGGTCCCCGTTTCCAGTGAACACGCAGCCTACCTCCTTGTGATTTCTACCAAGTTAATATACACTCTAGAGACACACTGGTCCCTTCCCTGAATAACGTGTTCTTGGCACGGAGTTCTGCATGTAGCGAACTGCCTCTCCCAAGGAATGCTCTAGGTACGCTATAGGGGCTTAGCCTCTTCTAAAACCCTGCAGTGTAAGAGGAAGAACTGTGCTTTGGTTACAGCAGGAACGCAAGCCAACTTTCTCCTGTAAGTATGGGGTCTTAAGGTATGACTTTGTAGAAGGAATGTGAAAGAGTATTGGTTTCTCAGTGCGGCTCAGCCTAGGGCATTGAGGCAGATATGCATGACATGTAGACGTAAGACAACAGATTGCCTGGAGCTGTTGGAGTGCTGAGGAAATCTAGCTCTCCCAAGGAGGCGTGCAGTGTGTTGCCCTACCCTTAGCATATTGAGAGTGACTGGGAAAGGTTTCCGGGCCTGGATGTTTCTGAGCTTCCCAGTCGAGCATGCCGGTCCTCGGTCTTCGTGCAGGGAATAGGGTGCCCACGAGAGTTACTAGGTGTCTTCATAAGCGTACTAACGTTCAAAGAAAGCAGAACTGCAACTCATGTCTCCAGGAAACTGCTCCACGCTTCGGCTTCAGCAGGGCTCTTCAAGGCTTTACCTTGAGGAAACGACTCACGTCAAGTTTCCTTTGAGCTCTAGAGCGTCTCAGTTGGAGCTCCCACCCAGGCTACGAAAGCACCCTGTTGATTTAGAGAAAACTCGTTCCCTTCCCACAGCCCTGCCTACAGTGACTAGAGACCCGTCCAAAACACTGGTATTTAGGTAGCTTCAAGGCAGCATGAATGGAGCTTTCAAAATGGGAAAGCAAGCCTTGTGCCATCAGTCTCCGTTTCCAGGGAACAAGCAGCCTACCCCCTTGTGATGTCTACCAAGTAAATATTCCCTCAAACTACACAATGGTCCCTTCCCTGAAGAATGTTTTCTTGGCACGGAGTTCTGCATGTAGCGAACTGCCTCTCCCAAGGAACGCTTTGGTAACGCTATCGGGGCTTAGGCTCTTCTAAAACCCTGCAGTGTAAGAGGAAGAACTGTGCTTTGGTTACAGCAGGAACGCAAGCCAACTTTCTCCTGTAAGTATGGGGTCTTAAGGTATGACTTTGTAGAAGGAATGTGAAAGAGTATTGGTTTCTCAGTGCCGCTCAGCCTAGGGCACTGAGAGAGATATGCATGATATGTAGACGTGAGACAACAGATTGCCTGGAGCTGTTGGAGTGCTGAGGAAATCTAGCTCTTCCAAGGAGGCGTGTAGTGTGTTGCCTTACACTTAGCATATTGAGAGTGACTGGGAAAGGTTTCCGGGCCTGGATGTTTCTTAGCAACCCAGTGGAGCCTGCCGGTACTCGGTGTTCTTGCACGGAATAGGGTGCCCAGGCGAGATCCTAGGTGTCTTGAAAAGCGTAGTAACGTTAAAAGAAAGGAGAACTGCAACTCATGTCTCAAGGAAACTTCTCCACGTGCCGCTTCAGCAGGGCTCTTCAAGGCTTTACCTTGAGGAAAGGACTCACGTCAAGTTTCCTTGTAGCTCTAGAGCGTCTCAGGAGGAGCTCCCACCCAGGCTATGAAAGCACCCTGTTGATTTCGAGAAAACTCGTTCCCTTCCCAGAGCCCTGCCTACAGTGACTAGAAACTCGTCCAAAACACTGGTATTTAGGTAGGTTCAAGGCGGCATGAATGGAGCTTTCAAAATGGGAAAGCAAGCCTTGTGCCATCAGGTCCCCGTTTCCAGTGAACACGCAGCCTACCTCCTTGTGATTTCTACCAAGTTAATATACACTCTAGAGACACACTGGTCCCTTCCCTGAATAACGTGTTCTTGGCACGGAGTTCTGCATGTAGCGAACTGCCTCTCCCAAGGAATGCTCTAGGTACGCTATAGGGGCTTAGCCTCTTCTAAAACCCTGCAGTGTAAGAGGAAGAACTGTGCTTTGGTTACAGCAGGAACGCAAGCCAACTTTCTCCTGTAAGTATGGGGTCTTAAGGTATGACTTTGTAGAAGGAATGTGAAAGAGTATTGGTTTCTCAGTGCGGCTCAGCCTAGGGCATTGAGGCAGATATGCATGACATGTAGACGTAAGACAACAGATTGCCTGGAGCTGTTGGAGTGCTGAGGAAATCTAGCTCTCCCAAGGAGGCGTGCAGTGTGTTGCCCTACCCTTAGCATATTGAGAGTGACTGGGAAAGGTTTCCGGGCCTGGATGTTTCTGAGCTTCCCAGTCGAGCATGCCGGTCCTCGGTCTTCGTGCAGGGAATAGGGTGCCCACGAGAGTTACTAGGTGTCTTCATAAGCGTACTAACGTTCAAAGAAAGCAGAACTGCAACTCATGTCTCCAGGAAACTGCTCCACGCTTCGGCTTCAGCAGGGCTCTTCAAGGCTTTACCTTGAGGAAACGACTCACGTCAAGTTTCCTTTGAGCTCTAGAGCGTCTCAGTTGGAGCTCCCACCCAGGCTACGAAAGCACCCTGTTGATTTAGAGAAAACTCGTTCCCTTCCCACAGCCCTGCCTACAGTGACTAGAGACCCGTCCAAAACACTGGTATTTAGGTAGCTTCAAGGCAGCATGAATGGAGCTTTCAAAATGGGAAAGCAAGCCTTGTGCCATCAGTCTCCGTTTCCAGGGAACAAGCAGCCTACCCCCTTGTGATGTCTACCAAGTAAATATTCCCTCAAACTACACAATGGTCCCTTCCCTGAAGAATGTTTTCTTGGCACGGAGTTCTGCATGTAGCGAACTGCCTCTCCCAAGGAACGCTTTGGTAACGCTTTCGGTGCTTAGGCTCATCTAAAACCCTGCAGTGTAAGAGGAAGAACTGTGCTTTGGTTACAGGAGGAATGCAAGCCAACTTTCTCCTGTAAGTATGGGGTCTTAAGGTATGACTTTGTAGAAGGAATGTGAAAGAGTATTGGTTACTCAGTGCCGCTCAGCCTAGGGCATTGAGGCAGATATGCATGACATGTAGACGTAAGACAACAGATTGCCTGGAGCTGTTGGAGTGCTGAGGAAATCTAGCTCTCCCAAGGAGGCGTGCAGTGTGTTGCCCTACCCTTAGCATATTGAGAGTGACTGGGAAAGGTTTCCGGGCCTGGATGTTTCTGAGCTTCCCAGTCGAGCATGCCGGTCCTCGGTGTTCTTGCAGGGAATAGGGTGCCCACGAGAGTTACTAGGTGTCTTCATAAGCGTACTAACGTTCAAAGAAAGCAGAACTGCAACTCATGTCTCCAGGAAACCGCTCCACGCTTCGGCTTCAGCAGGGCTCTTCAAGGCTTTACCTTGAGGAAACGACTCACGTCAAGTTTCCTTTGAGCTCTAGAGCTTCTAGGTGGAGCTCCCACCCAGGCTACGAAAGCACCCTGTTGATTTAGAGAAAACTCGTTCCCTTCCCACAGCCCTGCCTACAGTGACTAGAGACCCGTCCAAAACACTGGTATTTAGGTAGCTTCAAGGCAGCATGAATGGAGCTTTCAAAATGGGAAAGCAAGCCTTGTGCGATCAGGTCTCCGTTTCCAGGGAAAACGCAGCCTACCCCCTTGTGATGTCTACCAAGTAAATATTCCCTCAAACTACACAATGGTCCCTTCCCTGAAGAATGTTTTCTTGGCACGGAGTTCTGCATGTAGCGAACTGCCTCTCCCAAGGAACGCTTTGGTAACGCTATCGGGGCTTAGGCTCTTCTAAAACCCTGCAGTGTAAGAGGAAGAACTGTGCTTTGGTTACAGCAGGAACGCAAGCCAACTTTCTCCTGTAAGTATGGGGTCTTAAGGTATGACTTTGTAGAAGGAATGTGAAAGAGTATTGGTTTCTCAGTGCCGCTCAGCCTAGGGCACTGAGAGAGATATGCATGACATGTAGACGTGAGACAACAGATTGCCTGGAGCTGTTGGAGTGCTGAGGAAATCTAGCTCTTCCAAGGAGGCGTGTAGTGTGTTGCCTTACACTTAGCATATTGAGAGTGACTGGGAAAGGTTTCCGGGCCTGGATGTTTCTTAGCAACCCAGTGGAGCCTGCCGGTACTCGGTGTTCTTGCACGGAATAGGGTGCCCAGGCGAGATCCTAGGTGTCTTGAAAAGCGTAGTAACGTTAAAAGAAAGGAGAACTGCAACTCATGTCTCAAGGAAACTTCTCCACGTGCCGCTTCAGCAGGGCTCTTCAAGGCTTTACCTTGAGGAAAGGACTCACGTCAAGTTTCCTTGTAGCTCTAGAGCGTCTCAGGAGGAGCTCCCACCCAGGCTATGAAAGCACCCTGTTGATTTCGAGAAAACTCGTTCCCTTCCCAGAGCCCTGCCTACAGTGACTAGAAACTCGTCCAAAACACTGGTATTTAGGTAGGTTCAAGGCGGCATGAATGGAGCTTTCAAAATGGGAAAGCAAGCCTTGTGCCATCAGGTCCCCGTTTCCAGTGAACACGCAGCCTACCTCCTTGTGATTTCTACCAAGTTAATATACACTCTAGAGACACACTGGTCCCTTCCCTGAATAACGTGTTCTTGGCACGGAGTTCTGCATGTAGCGAACTGCCTCTCCCAAGGAATGCTCTAGGTACGCTATAGGGGCTTAGCCTCTTCTAAAACCCTGCAGTGTAAGAGGAAGAACTGTGCTTTGGTTACAGCAGGAACGCAAGCCAACTTTCTCCTGTAAGTATGGGGTCCTAAGGTATGACTTTGTAGAAGGAATGTGAAAGAGTATTGGTTTCTCAGTGCGGCTCAGCCTAGGGCATTGAGGCAGATATGCATGACATGTAGACGTAAGACAACAGATTGCCTGGAGCTGTTGGAGTGCTGAGGAAATCTAGCTCTCCCAAGGAGGCGTGCAGTGTGTTGCCCTACCCTTAGCATATTGAGAGTGACTGGGAAAGGTTTCCGGGCCTGGATGTTTCTGAGCTTCCCAGTCGAGCATGCCGGTCCTCGGTCTTCGTGCAGGGAATAGGGTGCCCACGAGAGTTACTAGGTGTCTTCATAAGCGTACTAACGTTCAAAGAAAGCAGAACTGCAACTCATGTCTCCAGGAAACTGCTCCACGCTTCGGCTTCAGCAGGGCTCTTCAAGGCTTTACCTTGAGGAAACGACTCACGTCAAGTTTCCTTTGAGCTCTAGAGCGTCTCAGTTGGAGCTCCCACCCAGGCTACGAAAGCACCCTGTTGATTTAGAGAAAACTCGTTCCCTTCCCACAGCCCTGCCTACAGTGACTAGAGACCCGTCCAAAACACTGGTATTTAGGTAGCTTCAAGGCAGCATGAATGGAGCTTTCAAAATGGGAAAGCAAGCCTTGTGCCATCAGTCTCCGTTTCCAGGGAACAAGCAGCCTACCCCCTTGTGATGTCTACCAAGTAAATATTCCCTCAAACTACACAATGGTCCCTTCCCTGAAGAATGTTTTCTTGGCACGGAGTTCTGCATGTAGCGAACTGCCTCTCCCAAGGAACGCTTTGGTAACGCTATCGGGGCTTAGGCTCTTCTAAAACCCTGCAGTGTAAGAGGAAGAACTGTGCTTTGGTTACAGGAGGAACGCCAGCCGAGTTTCTCCTCTAAGTATGGGGTCTTAAGGTATGACTTTGTAGAAGGAATGCGAAGCAGTTTTGATTTCTCAGTGCCGTTCAGCCTAGGGCATTGAGGCAATTTGCATGACATGCAGGACGTGAGAGAACAGATTACCTGGAGCTGTTGGAGTGCTGAGGAAATGTAGCTCTCCCAAGGAAGAGTGCAGTGTGTTGCCCTACACTTAGCATACACAGAGTGACTGGGAAAGGTATCCGGGCCTGGATGTTTCTTAGCAACCCAGTGGAGCCTGCCGGTACTCGGTGTTCTTGCACGGAATAGGGTGCCCAGGCGAGATCCTAGGTGTCTTGAAAAGCGTACTAATGTTAAAAGAAAGGAGAACTGCAACTCATGTCTCAAGGAAACTTCTCCACGTTCCGCTTCAGCAGGGCTTTTCAAGGCTTTACCTTGAGGAAAGGACTCACGTCAAGTTTCCTTGAGGCTCTAGAGCGTCTCAGGAGGAGCTCCCACCCAGGCTATGAAAGCACCCTGTTGATTTCGAGAAAACTCGTTCCCTTCCCAGAGCCCTGCCTACAGTGACTAGAAACTCGTCCAAAACTCTGGTATTTAGGTAGGTTCAAGGCGGCATGAATGGAGCTTTCAAAATGGGAAAGCAAGCCTTGTGCCATCCGGTCTCCGTTTCCAGTGAGCACGCAGCCTACCCCCTTGTGATGTCTACCAAGTAAATATTCCCTCGAACTACACAATGGTCCCTTCCCTGAAGAATGTTTTCTTGGCACGGAGTTCTGCATGTAGCGAACTGCCTCTCCCAAGGAACGCTTTGGTAACGCTTTCGGTGCTTAGGCTCATCTAAAACCCTGCAGTGTAAGAGGAAGAACTGTGCTTTGGTTACAGGAGGAATGCAAGCCAACTTTCTCCTGTAAGTATGGGGTCTTAAGGTATGACTTTGTAGAAGGAATGTGAAAGAGTATTGGTTACTCAGTGCCGCTCAGCCTAGGGCATTGAGGCAGATATGCATGACATGTAGACGTGAGACAACAGATTGCCTGGAGCTGTTGGAGTGCTGAGGAAATCTAGCTCTCCCAAGGAGGCGTGCAGTGTGTTGCCCTACCCTTAGCATATTGAGAGTGACTGGGAAAGGTTTCTGGGCCTGGATGTTTCTGAGCTTCCCAGTCGAGCATGCCGGTCCTCGGTGTTCTTGCAGGGAATAGAGTGCCCACGAGAGTTACTAGGTGTCTTCATAAGCGTACTAACGTTCAAAGAAAGCAGAACTGCAACTCATGTCTCCAGGAAACTGCTCCACGCTTCGGCTTCAGCAGGGCTCTTCAAGGCTTTACCTTGAGGAAACGACTCACGTCAAGTTTCCTTTGAGCTCTAGAGCTTCTAGGTGGAGCTCCCACCCAGGCTACGAAAGCACCCTGTTGATTTAGAGAAAACTCGTTCCCTTCCCAGAGCCCTGCCTACAGTGACTAGAGACCCGTCCAAAACACTGGTATTTAGGTAGCTTCAAGGCAGCATGAATGGAGCTTTCAAAATGGGAAAGCAAGCCTTGTGCCATCAGGTCTCCGTTTCCAGGGAACACGCAGCCTACCCCCTTGTGATGTCTACCAAGTAAATATTCCCTCAAACTACACAATGGTCCCTTCCCTGAAGAATGTTTTCTTGGCACGGAGTTCTGCATGTAGCGAACTGCCTCTCCCAAGGAACGCTTTGGTAACGCTATCGGGGCTTAGGCTCTTCTAAAACCCTGCAGTGTAAGAGGAAGAA
The DNA here is from genome assembly GCF_028564815.1 of Eubalaena glacialis. NCBI lineage: Eukaryota > Metazoa > Chordata > Mammalia > Artiodactyla > Balaenidae > Eubalaena > Eubalaena glacialis. The sequence continues at coordinate 159,812,021 of NC_083719.1, read as the reverse complement.
CTGTGCTTTGGTTACAGCAGGAACGCAAGCCAACTTTCTCCTGTAAGTATGGGGTCTTAAGGTATGACTTTGTAGAAGGAATGTGAAAGAGTATTGGTTTCTCAGTGCCGCTCAGCCTAGGGCACTGAGAGAGATATGCATGATATGTAGACGTGAGACAACAGATTGCCTGGAGCTGTTGGAGTGCTGAGGAAATCTAGCTCTTCCAAGGAGGCGTGTAGTGTGTTGCCTGACACTTAGCATATTGAGAGTGACTGGGAAAGGTTTCCGGGCCTGGATGTTTCTTAGCAACCCAGTGGAGCCTGCCGGTACTCGGTGTTCTTGCACGGAATAGGGTGCCCAGGCGAGATCCTAGGTGTCTTGAAAAGCGTAGTAACGTTAAAAGAAAGGAGAACTGCAACTCATGTCTCAAGGAAACTTCTCCACGTGCCGCTTCAGCAGGGCTCTTCAAGGCTTTACCTTGAGGAAAGGACTCACGTCAAGTTTCCTTGTAGCTCTAGAGCGTCTCAGGAGGAGCTCCCACCCAGGCTATGAAAGCACCCTGTTGATTTCGAGAAAACTCGTTCCCTTCCCAGAGCCCTGCCTACAGTGACTAGAAACTCGTCCAAAACACTGGTATTTAGGTAGGTTCAAGGCGGCATGAATGGAGCTTTCAAAATGGGAAAGCAAGCCTTGTGCCATCAGGTCCCCGTTTCCAGTGAACACGCAGCCTACCTCCTTGTGATTTCTACCAAGTTAATATACACTCTAGAGACACACTGGTCCCTTCCCTGAATAACGTGTTCTTGGCACGGAGTTCTGCATGTAGCGAACTGCCTCTCCCAAGGAATGCTCTAGGTACGCTATAGGGGCTTAGCCTCTTCTAAAACCCTGCAGTGTAAGAGGAAGAACTGTGCTTTGGTTACAGCAGGAACGCAAGCCAACTTTCTCCTGTAAGTATGGGGTCTTAAGGTATGACTTTGTAGAAGGAATGTGAAAGAGTATTGGTTTCTCAGTGCGGCTCAGCCTAGGGCATTGAGGCAGATATGCATGACATGTAGACGTAAGACAACAGATTGCCTGGAGCTGTTGGAGTGCTGAGGAAATCTAGCTCTCCCAAGGAGGCGTGCAGTGTGTTGCCCTACCCTTAGCATATTGAGAGTGACTGGGAAAGGTTTCCGGGCCTGGATGTTTCTGACCTTCCCAGTCGAGCATGCCGGTCCTCGGTCTTCGTGCAGGGAATAGGGTGCCCACGAGAGTTACTAGGTGTCTTCATAAGCGTACTAACGTTCAAAGAAAGCAGAACTGCAACTCATGTCTCCAGGAAACTGCTCCACGCTTCGGCTTCAGCAGGGCTCTTCAAGGCTTTACCTTGAGGAAACGACTCACGTCAAGTTTCCTTTGAGCTCTAGAGCGTCTCAGTTGGAGCTCCCACCCAGGCTACGAAAGCACCCTGTTGATTTAGAGAAAACTCGTTCCCTTCCCACAGCCCTGCCTACAGTGACTAGAGACCCGTCCAAAACACTGGTATTTAGGTAGCTTCAAGGCAGCATGAATGGAGCTTTCAAAATGGGAAAGCAAGCCTTGTGCCATCAGTCTCCGTTTCCAGGGAACAAGCAGCCTACCCCCTTGTGATGTCTACCAAGTAAATATTCCCTCAAACTACACAATGGTCCCTTCCCTGAAGAATGTTTTCTTGGCACGGAGTTCTGCATGTAGCGAACTGCCTCTCCCAAGGAACGCTTTGGTAACGCTATCGGGGCTTAGGCTCTTCTAAAACCCTGCAGTGTAAGAGGAAGAACTGTGCTTTGGTTACAGGAGGAACGCCAGCCGAGTTTCTCCTCTAAGTATGGGGTCTTAAGGTATGACTTTGTAGAAGGAATGCGAAGCAGTTTTGATTTCTCAGTGCCGTTCAGCCTAGGGCATTGAGGCAATTTGCATGACATGCAGGACGTGAGAGAACAGATTACCTGGAGCTGTTGGAGTGCTGAGGAAATGTAGCTCTCCCAAGGAAGAGTGCAGTGTGTTGCCCTACACTTAGCATACACAGAGTGACTGGGAAAGGTATCCGGGCCTGGATGTTTCTTAGCAACCCAGTGGAGCCTGCCGGTACTCGGTGTTCTTGCACGGAATAGGGTGCCCAGGCGAGATCCTAGGTGTCTTGAAAAGCGTACTAATGTTAAAAGAAAGGAGAACTGCAACTCATGTCTCAAGGAAACTTCTCCACGTTCCGCTTCAGCAGGGCTTTTCAAGGCTTTACCTTGAGGAAAGGACTCACGTCAAGTTTCCTTGAGGCTCTAGAGCGTCTCAGGAGGAGCTCCCACCCAGGCTATGAAAGCACCCTGTTGATTTAGAGAAAACTCGTTCCCTTCCCAGAGCCCTGCCTACAGTGACTAGAAACTCGTCCAAAACTCTGGTATTTAGGTAGGTTCAAGGCGGCATGAATGGAGCTTTCAAAATGGGAAAGCAAGCCTTGTGCCATCCGGTCTCCGTTTCCAGTGAGCACGCAGCCTACCCCCTTGTGATGTCTACCAAGTAAATATTCCCTCGAACTACACAATGGTCCCTTCCCTGAAGAATGTTTTCTTGGCACGGAGTTCTGCATGTAGCGAACTGCCTCTCCCAAGGAACGCTTTGGTAACGCTTTCGGTGCTTAGGCTCATCTAAAACCCTGCAGTGTAAGAGGAAGAACTGTGCTTTGGTTACAGGAGGAATGCAAGCCAACTTTCTCCTGTAAGTATGGGGTCTTAAGGTATGACTTTGTAGAAGGAATGTGAAAGAGTATTGGTTACTCAGTGCCGCTCAGCCTAGGGCATTGAGGCAGATATGCATGACATGTAGACGTGAGACAACAGATTGCCTGGAGCTGTTGGAGTGCTGAGGAAATCTAGCTCTCCCAAGGAGGCGTGCAGTGTGTTGCCCTACCCTTAGCATATTGAGAGTGACTGGGAAAGGTTTCCGGGCCTGGATGTTTCTGAGCTTCCCAGTCGAGCATGCCGGTCCTCGGTGTTCTTGCAGGGAATAGGGTGCCCACGAGAGTTACTAGGTGTCTTCATAAGCGTACTAACGTTCAAAGAAAGCAGAACTGCAACTCATGTCTCCAGGAAACTGCTCCACGCTTCGGCTTCAGCAGGGCTCTTCAAGGCTTTACCTTAAGGAAACGACTCACGTCAAGTTTCCTTTGAGCTCTAGAGCTTCTAGGTGGAGCTCCCACCCAGGCTACGAAAGCACCCTGTTGATTTAGAGAAAACTCGTTCCCTTCCCAGAGCGCTGCCTACAGTGACTAGAGACCCGTCCAAAACACTGGTATTTAGGTAGCTTCAAGGCAGCATGAATGGAGCTTTCAAAATGGGAAAGCAAGCCTTGTGCCATCAGGTCTCCGTTTCCAGGGAACACGCAGCCTACCCCCTTGTGATGTCTACCAAGTAAATATTCCCTCAAACTACACAATGGTCCCTTCCCTGAAGAATGTTTTCTTGGCACGGAGTTCTGCATGTAGCGAACTGCCTCTCCCAAGGAACGCTTTGGTAACGCTATCGGGGCTTAGGCTCTTCTAAAACCCTGCAGTGTAAGAGGAAGAACTGTGCTTTGGTTACAGCAGGAACGCAAGCCAACTTTCTCCTGTAAGTATGGGGTCCTAAGGTATGACTTTGTAGAAGGAATGTGAAAGAGTATTGGTTTCTCAGTGCGGCTCAGCCTAGGGCATTGAGGCAGATATGCATGACATGTAGACGTAAGACAACAGATTGCCTGGAGCTGTTGGAGTGCTGAGGAAATCTAGCTCTCCCAAGGAGGCGTGCAGTGTGTTGCCCTACCCTTAGCATATTGAGAGTGACTGGGAAAGGTTTCCGGGCCTGGATGTTTCTGAGCTTCCCAGTCGAGCATGCCGGTCCTCGGTCTTCGTGCAGGGAATAGGGTGCCCACGAGAGTTACTAGGTGTCTTCATAAGCGTACTAACGTTCAAAGAAAGCAGAACTGCAACTCATGTCTCCAGGAAACTGCTCCACGCTTCGGCTTCAGCAGGGCTCTTCAAGGCTTTACCTTGAGGAAACGACTCACGTCAAGTTTCCTTTGAGCTCTAGAGCGTCTCAGTTGGAGCTCCCACCCAGGCTACGAAAGCACCCTGTTGATTTAGAGAAAACTCGTTCCCTTCCCACAGCCCTGCCTACAGTGACTAGAGACCCGTCCAAAACACTGGTATTTAGGTAGCTTCAAGGCAGCATGAATGGAGCTTTCAAAATGGGAAAGCAAGCCTTGTGCCATCAGTCTCCGTTTCCAGGGAACAAGCAGCCTACCCCCTTGTGATGTCTACCAAGTAAATATTCCCTCAAACTACACAATGGTCCCTTCCCTGAAGAATGTTTTCTTGGCACGGAGTTCTGCATGTAGCGAACTGCCTCTCCCAAGGAACGCTTTGGTAACGCTATCGGGGCTTAGGCTCTTCTAAAACCCTGCAGTGTAAGAGGAAGAACTGTGCTTTGGTTACAGGAGGAACGCCAGCCGAGTTTCTCCTCTAAGTATGGGGTCTTAAGGTATGACTTTGTAGAAGGAATGCGAAGCAGTTTTGATTTCTCAGTGCCGTTCAGCCTAGGGCATTGAGGCAATTTGCATGACATGCAGGACGTGAGAGAACAGATTACCTGGAGCTGTTGGAGTGCTGAGGAAATGTAGCTCTCCCAAGGAAGAGTGCAGTGTGTTGCCCTACACTTAGCATACACAGAGTGACTGGGAAAGGTATCCGGGCCTGGATGTTTCTTAGCAACCCAGTGGAGCCTGCCGGTACTCGGTGTTCTTGCACGGAATAGGGTGCCCAGGCGAGATCCTAGGTGTCTTGAAAAGCGTACTAATGTTAAAAGAAAGGAGAACTGCAACTCATGTCTCAAGGAAACTTCTCCACGTTCCGCTTCAGCAGGGCTTTTCAAGGCTTTACCTTGAGGAAAGGACTCACGTCAAGTTTCCTTGAGGCTCTAGAGCGTCTCAGGAGGAGCTCCCACCCAGGCTATGAAAGCACCCTGTTGATTTCGAGAAAACTCGTTCCCTTCCCAGAGCCCTGCCTACAGTGACTAGAAACTCGTCCAAAACTCTGGTATTTAGGTAGGTTCAAGGCGGCATGAATGGAGCTTTCAAAATGGGAAAGCAAGCCTTGTGCCATCCGGTCTCCGTTTCCAGTGAGCACGCAGCCTACCCCCTTGTGATGTCTACCAAGTAAATATTCCCTCGAACTACACAATGGTCCCTTCCCTGAAGAATGTTTTCTTGGCACGGAGTTCTGCATGTAGCGAACTGCCTCTCCCAAGGAATGCTCTAGGTACGCTATAGGGGCTTAGCCTCTTCTAAAACCCTGCAGTGTAAGAGGAAGAACTGTGCTTTGGTTACAGCAGGAACGCAAGCCAACTTTCTCCTGTAAGTATGGGGTCTTAAGGTATGACTTTGTAGAAGGAATGTGAAAGAGTATTGGTTTCTCAGTGCGGCTCAGCCTAGGGCATTGAGGCAGATATGCATGACATGTAGACGTAAGACAACAGATTGCCTGGAGCTGTTGGAGTGCTGAGGAAATCTAGCTCTCCCAAGGAGGCGTGCAGTGTGTTGCCCTACCCTTAGCATATTGAGAGTGACTGGGAAAGGTTTCCGGGCCTGGATGTTTCTGAGCTTCCCAGTCGAGCATGCCGGTCCTCGGTCTTCGTGCAGGGAATAGGGTGCCCACGAGAGTTACTAGGTGTCTTCATAAGCGTACTAACGTTCAAAGAAAGCAGAACTGCAACTCATGTCTCCAGGAAACTGCTCCACGCTTCGGCTTCAGCAGGGCTCTTCAAGGCTTTACCTTGAGGAAACGACTCACGTCAAGTTTCCTTTGAGCTCTAGAGCGTCTCAGTTGGAGCTCCCACCCAGGCTACGAAAGCACCCTGTTGATTTAGAGAAAACTCGTTCCCTTCCCACAGCCCTGCCTACAGTGACTAGAGACCCGTCCAAAACACTGGTATTTAGGTAGCTTCAAGGCAGCATGAATGGAGCTTTCAAAATGGGAAAGCAAGCCTTGTGCCATCAGTCTCCGTTTCCAGGGAACAAGCAGCCTACCCCCTTGTGATGTCTACCAAGTAAATATTCCCTCAAACTACACAATGGTCCCTTCCCTGAAGAATGTTTTCTTGGCACGGAGTTCTGCATGTAGCGAACTGCCTCTCCCAAGGAACGCTTTGGTAACGCTATCGGGGCTTAGGCTCTTCTAAAACCCTGCAGTGTAAGAGGAAGAACTGTGCTTTGGTTACAGCAGGAACGCAAGCCAACTTTCTCCTGTAAGTATGGGGTCTTAAGGTATGACTTTGTAGAAGGAATGTGAAAGAGTATTGGTTTCTCAGTGCCGCTCAGCCTAGGGCACTGAGAGAGATATGCATGATATGTAGACGTGAGACAACAGATTGCCTGGAGCTGTTGGAGTGCTGAGGAAATCTAGCTCTTCCAAGGAGGCGTGTAGTGTGTTGCCTGACACTTAGCATATTGAGAGTGACTGGGAAAGGTTTCCGGGCCTGGATGTTTCTTAGCAACCCAGTGGAGCCTGCCGGTACTCGGTGTTCTTGCACGGAATAGGGTGCCCAGGCGAGATCCTAGGTGTCTTGAAAAGCGTAGTAACGTTAAAAGAAAGGAGAACTGCAACTCATGTCTCAAGGAAACTTCTCCACGTGCCGCTTCAGCAGGGCTCTTCAAGGCTTTACCTTGAGGAAAGGACTCACGTCAAGTTTCCTTGTAGCTCTAGAGCGTCTCAGGAGGAGCTCCCACCCAGGCTATGAAAGCACCCTGTTGATTTCGAGAAAACTCGTTCCCTTCCCAGAGCCCTGCCTACAGTGACTAGAAACTCGTCCAAAACACTGGTATTTAGGTAGGTTCAAGGCGGCATGAATGGAGCTTTCAAAATGGGAAAGCAAGCCTTGTGCCATCAGGTCCCCGTTTCCAGTGAACACGCAGCCTACCTCCTTGTGATTTCTACCAAGTTAATATACACTCTAGAGACACACTGGTCCCTTCCCTGAATAACGTGTTCTTGGCACGGAGTTCTGCATGTAGCGAACTGCCTCTCCCAAGGAATGCTCTAGGTACGCTATAGGGGCTTAGCCTCTTCTAAAACCCTGCAGTGTAAGAGGAAGAACTGTGCTTTGGTTACAGCAGGAACGCAAGCCAACTTTCTCCTGTAAGTATGGGGTCTTAAGGTATGACTTTGTAGAAGGAATGTGAAAGAGTATTGGTTTCTCAGTGCGGCTCAGCCTAGGGCATTGAGGCAGATATGCATGACATGTAGACGTAAGACAACAGATTGCCTGGAGCTGTTGGAGTGCTGAGGAAATCTAGCTCTCCCAAGGAGGCGTGCAGTGTGTTGCCCTACCCTTAGCATATTGAGAGTGACTGGGAAAGGTTTCCGGGCCTGGATGTTTCTGAGCTTCCCAGTCGAGCATGCCGGTCCTCGGTCTTCGTGCAGGGAATAGGGTGCCCACGAGAGTTACTAGGTGTCTTCATAAGCGTACTAACGTTCAAAGAAAGCAGAACTGCAACTCATGTCTCCAGGAAACTGCTCCACGCTTCGGCTTCAGCAGGGCTCTTCAAGGCTTTACCTTGAGGAAACGACTCACGTCAAGTTTCCTTTGAGCTCTAGAGCGTCTCAGTTGGAGCTCCCACCCAGGCTACGAAAGCACCCTGTTGATTTAGAGAAAACTCGTTCCCTTCCCACAGCCCTGCCTACAGTGACTAGAGACCCGTCCAAAACACTGGTATTTAGGTAGCTTCAAGGCAGCATGAATGGAGCTTTCAAAATGGGAAAGCAAGCCTTGTGCCATCAGTCTCCGTTTCCAGGGAACAAGCAGCCTACCCCCTTGTGATGTCTACCAAGTAAATATTCCCTCAAACTACACAATGGTCCCTTCCCTGAAGAATGTTTTCTTGGCACGGAGTTCTGCATGTAGCGAACTGCCTCTCCCAAGGAACGCTTTGGTAACGCTATCGGGGCTTAGGCTCTTCTAAAACCCTGCAGTGTAAGAGGAAGAACTGTGCTTTGGTTACAGCAGGAACGCAAGCCAACTTTCTCCTGTAAGTATGGGGTCTTAAGGTATGACTTTGTAGAAGGAATGTGAAAGAGTATTGGTTTCTCAGTGCCGCTCAGCCTAGGGCACTGAGAGAGATATGCATGATATGTAGACGTGAGACAACAGATTGCCTGGAGCTGTTGGAGTGCTGAGGAAATCTAGCTCTTCCAAGGAGGCGTGTAGTGTGTTGCCTTACACTTAGCATATTGAGAGTGACTGGGAAAGGTTTCCGGGCCTGGATGTTTCTTAGCAACCCAGTGGAGCCTGCCGGTACTCGGTGTTCTTGCACGGAATAGGGTGCCCAGGCGAGATCCTAGGTGTCTTGAAAAGCGTAGTAACGTTAAAAGAAAGGAGAACTGCAACTCATGTCTCAAGGAAACTTCTCCACGTGCCGCTTCAGCAGGGCTCTTCAAGGCTTTACCTTGAGGAAAGGACTCACGTCAAGTTTCCTTGTAGCTCTAGAGCGTCTCAGGAGGAGCTCCCACCCAGGCTATGAAAGCACCCTGTTGATTTCGAGAAAACTCGTTCCCTTCCCAGAGCCCTGCCTACAGTGACTAGAAACTCGTCCAAAACACTGGTATTTAGGTAGGTTCAAGGCGGCATGAATGGAGCTTTCAAAATGGGAAAGCAAGCCTTGTGCCATCAGGTCCCCGTTTCCAGTGAACACGCAGCCTACCTCCTTGTGATTTCTACCAAGTTAATATACACTCTAGAGACACACTGGTCCCTTCCCTGAATAACGTGTTCTTGGCACGGAGTTCTGCATGTAGCGAACTGCCTCTCCCAAGGAATGCTCTAGGTACGCTATAGGGGCTTAGCCTCTTCTAAAACCCTGCAGTGTAAGAGGAAGAACTGTGCTTTGGTTACAGCAGGAACGCAAGCCAACTTTCTCCTGTAAGTATGGGGTCTTAAGGTATGACTTTGTAGAAGGAATGTGAAAGAGTATTGGTTTCTCAGTGCGGCTCAGCCTAGGGCATTGAGGCAGATATGCATGACATGTAGACGTAAGACAACAGATTGCCTGGAGCTGTTGGAGTGCTGAGGAAATCTAGCTCTCCCAAGGAGGCGTGCAGTGTGTTGCCCTACCCTTAGCATATTGAGAGTGACTGGGAAAGGTTTCCGGGCCTGGATGTTTCTGAGCTTCCCAGTCGAGCATGCCGGTCCTCGGTCTTCGTGCAGGGAATAGGGTGCCCACGAGAGTTACTAGGTGTCTTCATAAGCGTACTAACGTTCAAAGAAAGCAGAACTGCAACTCATGTCTCCAGGAAACTGCTCCACGCTTCGGCTTCAGCAGGGCTCTTCAAGGCTTTACCTTGAGGAAACGACTCACGTCAAGTTTCCTTTGAGCTCTAGAGCGTCTCAGTTGGAGCTCCCACCCAGGCTACGAAAGCACCCTGTTGATTTAGAGAAAACTCGTTCCCTTCCCACAGCCCTGCCTACAGTGACTAGAGACCCGTCCAAAACACTGGTATTTAGGTAGCTTCAAGGCAGCATGAATGGAGCTTTCAAAATGGGAAAGCAAGCCTTGTGCCATCAGTCTCCGTTTCCAGGGAACAAGCAGCCTACCCCCTTGTGATGTCTACCAAGTAAATATTCCCTCAAACTACACAATGGTCCCTTCCCTGAAGAATGTTTTCTTGGCACGGAGTTCTGCATGTAGCGAACTGCCTCTCCCAAGGAACGCTTTGGTAACGCTTTCGGTGCTTAGGCTCATCTAAAACCCTGCAGTGTAAGAGGAAGAACTGTGCTTTGGTTACAGGAGGAATGCAAGCCAACTTTCTCCTGTAAGTATGGGGTCTTAAGGTATGACTTTGTAGAAGGAATGTGAAAGAGTATTGGTTACTCAGTGCCGCTCAGCCTAGGGCATTGAGGCAGATATGCATGACATGTAGACGTAAGACAACAGATTGCCTGGAGCTGTTGGAGTGCTGAGGAAATCTAGCTCTCCCAAGGAGGCGTGCAGTGTGTTGCCCTACCCTTAGCATATTGAGAGTGACTGGGAAAGGTTTCCGGGCCTGGATGTTTCTGAGCTTCCCAGTCGAGCATGCCGGTCCTCGGTGTTCTTGCAGGGAATAGGGTGCCCACGAGAGTTACTAGGTGTCTTCATAAGCGTACTAACGTTCAAAGAAAGCAGAACTGCAACTCATGTCTCCAGGAAACCGCTCCACGCTTCGGCTTCAGCAGGGCTCTTCAAGGCTTTACCTTGAGGAAACGACTCACGTCAAGTTTCCTTTGAGCTCTAGAGCTTCTAGGTGGAGCTCCCACCCAGGCTACGAAAGCACCCTGTTGATTTAGAGAAAACTCGTTCCCTTCCCACAGCCCTGCCTACAGTGACTAGAGACCCGTCCAAAACACTGGTATTTAGGTAGCTTCAAGGCAGCATGAATGGAGCTTTCAAAATGGGAAAGCAAGCCTTGTGCGATCAGGTCTCCGTTTCCAGGGAAAACGCAGCCTACCCCCTTGTGATGTCTACCAAGTAAATATTCCCTCAAACTACACAATGGTCCCTTCCCTGAAGAATGTTTTCTTGGCACGGAGTTCTGCATGTAGCGAACTGCCTCTCCCAAGGAACGCTTTGGTAACGCTATCGGGGCTTAGGCTCTTCTAAAACCCTGCAGTGTAAGAGGAAGAACTGTGCTTTGGTTACAGCAGGAACGCAAGCCAACTTTCTCCTGTAAGTATGGGGTCTTAAGGTATGACTTTGTAGAAGGAATGTGAAAGAGTATTGGTTTCTCAGTGCCGCTCAGCCTAGGGCACTGAGAGAGATATGCATGACATGTAGACGTGAGACAACAGATTGCCTGGAGCTGTTGGAGTGCTGAGGAAATCTAGCTCTTCCAAGGAGGCGTGTAGTGTGTTGCCTTACACTTAGCATATTGAGAGTGACTGGGAAAGGTTTCCGGGCCTGGATGTTTCTTAGCAACCCAGTGGAGCCTGCCGGTACTCGGTGTTCTTGCACGGAATAGGGTGCCCAGGCGAGATCCTAGGTGTCTTGAAAAGCGTAGTAACGTTAAAAGAAAGGAGAACTGCAACTCATGTCTCAAGGAAACTTCTCCACGTGCCGCTTCAGCAGGGCTCTTCAAGGCTTTACCTTGAGGAAAGGACTCACGTCAAGTTTCCTTGTAGCTCTAGAGCGTCTCAGGAGGAGCTCCCACCCAGGCTATGAAAGCACCCTGTTGATTTCGAGAAAACTCGTTCCCTTCCCAGAGCCCTGCCTACAGTGACTAGAAACTCGTCCAAAACACTGGTATTTAGGTAGGTTCAAGGCGGCATGAATGGAGCTTTCAAAATGGGAAAGCAAGCCTTGTGCCATCAGGTCCCCGTTTCCAGTGAACACGCAGCCTACCTCCTTGTGATTTCTACCAAGTTAATATACACTCTAGAGACACACTGGTCCCTTCCCTGAATAACGTGTTCTTGGCACGGAGTTCTGCATGTAGCGAACTGCCTCTCCCAAGGAATGCTCTAGGTACGCTATAGGGGCTTAGCCTCTTCTAAAACCCTGCAGTGTAAGAGGAAGAACTGTGCTTTGGTTACAGCAGGAACGCAAGCCAACTTTCTCCTGTAAGTATGGGGTCCTAAGGTATGACTTTGTAGAAGGAATGTGAAAGAGTATTGGTTTCTCAGTGCGGCTCAGCCTAGGGCATTGAGGCAGATATGCATGACATGTAGACGTAAGACAACAGATTGCCTGGAGCTGTTGGAGTGCTGAGGAAATCTAGCTCTCCCAAGGAGGCGTGCAGTGTGTTGCCCTACCCTTAGCATATTGAGAGTGACTGGGAAAGGTTTCCGGGCCTGGATGTTTCTGAGCTTCCCAGTCGAGCATGCCGGTCCTCGGTCTTCGTGCAGGGAATAGGGTGCCCACGAGAGTTACTAGGTGTCTTCATAAGCGTACTAACGTTCAAAGAAAGCAGAACTGCAACTCATGTCTCCAGGAAACTGCTCCACGCTTCGGCTTCAGCAGGGCTCTTCAAGGCTTTACCTTGAGGAAACGACTCACGTCAAGTTTCCTTTGAGCTCTAGAGCGTCTCAGTTGGAGCTCCCACCCAGGCTACGAAAGCACCCTGTTGATTTAGAGAAAACTCGTTCCCTTCCCACAGCCCTGCCTACAGTGACTAGAGACCCGTCCAAAACACTGGTATTTAGGTAGCTTCAAGGCAGCATGAATGGAGCTTTCAAAATGGGAAAGCAAGCCTTGTGCCATCAGTCTCCGTTTCCAGGGAACAAGCAGCCTACCCCCTTGTGATGTCTACCAAGTAAATATTCCCTCAAACTACACAATGGTCCCTTCCCTGAAGAATGTTTTCTTGGCACGGAGTTCTGCATGTAGCGAACTGCCTCTCCCAAGGAACGCTTTGGTAACGCTATCGGGGCTTAGGCTCTTCTAAAACCCTGCAGTGTAAGAGGAAGAACTGTGCTTTGGTTACAGGAGGAACGCCAGCCGAGTTTCTCCTCTAAGTATGGGGTCTTAAGGTATGACTTTGTAGAAGGAATGCGAAGCAGTTTTGATTTCTCAGTGCCGTTCAGCCTAGGGCATTGAGGCAATTTGCATGACATGCAGGACGTGAGAGAACAGATTACCTGGAGCTGTTGGAGTGCTGAGGAAATGTAGCTCTCCCAAGGAAGAGTGCAGTGTGTTGCCCTACACTTAGCATACACAGAGTGACTGGGAAAGGTATCCGGGCCTGGATGTTTCTTAGCAACCCAGTGGAGCCTGCCGGTACTCGGTGTTCTTGCACGGAATAGGGTGCCCAGGCGAGATCCTAGGTGTCTTGAAAAGCGTACTAATGTTAAAAGAAAGGAGAACTGCAACTCATGTCTCAAGGAAACTTCTCCACGTTCCGCTTCAGCAGGGCTTTTCAAGGCTTTACCTTGAGGAAAGGACTCACGTCAAGTTTCCTTGAGGCTCTAGAGCGTCTCAGGAGGAGCTCCCACCCAGGCTATGAAAGCACCCTGTTGATTTCGAGAAAACTCGTTCCCTTCCCAGAGCCCTGCCTACAGTGACTAGAAACTCGTCCAAAACTCTGGTATTTAGGTAGGTTCAAGGCGGCATGAATGGAGCTTTCAAAATGGGAAAGCAAGCCTTGTGCCATCCGGTCTCCGTTTCCAGTGAGCACGCAGCCTACCCCCTTGTGATGTCTACCAAGTAAATATTCCCTCGAACTACACAATGGTCCCTTCCCTGAAGAATGTTTTCTTGGCACGGAGTTCTGCATGTAGCGAACTGCCTCTCCCAAGGAACGCTTTGGTAACGCTTTCGGTGCTTAGGCTCATCTAAAACCCTGCAGTGTAAGAGGAAGAACTGTGCTTTGGTTACAGGAGGAATGCAAGCCAACTTTCTCCTGTAAGTATGGGGTCTTAAGGTATGACTTTGTAGAAGGAATGTGAAAGAGTATTGGTTACTCAGTGCCGCTCAGCCTAGGGCATTGAGGCAGATATGCATGACATGTAGACGTGAGACAACAGATTGCCTGGAGCTGTTGGAGTGCTGAGGAAATCTAGCTCTCCCAAGGAGGCGTGCAGTGTGTTGCCCTACCCTTAGCATATTGAGAGTGACTGGGAAAGGTTTCTGGGCCTGGATGTTTCTGAGCTTCCCAGTCGAGCATGCCGGTCCTCGGTGTTCTTGCAGGGAATAGAGTGCCCACGAGAGTTACTAGGTGTCTTCATAAGCGTACTAACGTTCAAAGAAAGCAGAACTGCAACTCATGTCTCCAGGAAACTGCTCCACGCTTCGGCTTCAGCAGGGCTCTTCAAGGCTTTACCTTGAGGAAACGACTCACGTCAAGTTTCCTTTGAGCTCTAGAGCTTCTAGGTGGAGCTCCCACCCAGGCTACGAAAGCACCCTGTTGATTTAGAGAAAACTCGTTCCCTTCCCAGAGCCCTGCCTACAGTGACTAGAGACCCGTCCAAAACACTGGTATTTAGGTAGCTTCAAGGCAGCATGAATGGAGCTTTCAAAATGGGAAAGCAAGCCTTGTGCCATCAGGTCTCCGTTTCCAGGGAACACGCAGCCTACCCCCTTGTGATGTCTACCAAGTAAATATTCCCTCAAACTACACAATGGTCCCTTCCCTGAAGAATGTTTTCTTGGCACGGAGTTCTGCATGTAGCGAACTGCCTCTCCCAAGGAACGCTTTGGTAACGCTATCGGGGCTTAGGCTCTTCTAAAACCCTGCAGTGTAAGAGGAAGAACTGTGCTTTGGTTACAGCAGGAACGCAAGCCAACTTTCTCCTGTAAGTATGGGGTCTTAAGGTATGACTTTGTAGAAGGAATGTGAAAGAGTATTGGTTTCTCAGTGCCGCTCAGCCTAGGGCACTGAGAGAGATATGCATGATATGTAGACGTGAGACAACAGATTGCCTGGAGCTGTTGGAGTGCTGAGGAAATCTAGCTCTTCCAAGGAGGCGTGTAGTGTGTTGCCTGACACTTAGCATATTGAGAGTGACTGGGAAAGGTTTCCGGGCCTGGATGTTTCTTAGCAACCCAGTGGAGCCTGCCGGTACTCGGTGTTCTTGCACGGAATAGGGTGCCCAGGCGAGATCCTAGGTGTCTTGAAAAGCGTAGTAACGTTAAAAGAAAGGAGAACTGCAACTCATGTCTCAAGGAAACTTCTCCACGTGCCGCTTCAGCAGGGCTCTTCAAGGCTTTACCTTGAGGAAAGGACTCACGTCAAGTTTCCTTGTAGCTCTAGAGCGTCTCAGGAGGAGCTCCCACCCAGGCTATGAAAGCACCCTGTTGATTTCGAGAAAACTCGTTCCCTTCCCAGAGCCCTGCCTACAGTGACTAGAAACTCGTCCAAAACACTGGTATTTAGGTAGGTTCAAGGCGGCATGAATGGAGCTTTCAAAATGGGAAAGCAAGCCTTGTGCCATCAGGTCCCCGTTTCCAGTGAACACGCAGCCTACCTCCTTGTGATTTCTACCAAGTTAATATACACTCTAGAGACACACTGGTCCCTTCCCTGAATAACGTGTTCTTGGCACGGAGTTCTGCATGTAGCGAACTGCCTCTCCCAAGGAATGCTCTAGGTACGCTATAGGGGCTTAGCCTCTTCTAAAACCCTGCAGTGTAAGAGGAAGAACTGTGCTTTGGTTACAGCAGGAACGCAAGCCAACTTTCTCCTGTAAGTATGGGGTCTTAAGGTATGACTTTGTAGAAGGAATGTGAAAGAGTATTGGTTTCTCAGTGCGGCTCAGCCTAGGGCATTGAGGCAGATATGCATGACATGTAGACGTAAGACAACAGATTGCCTGGAGCTGTTGGAGTGCTGAGGAAATCTAGCTCTCCCAAGGAGGCGTGCAGTGTGTTGCCCTACCCTTAGCATATTGAGAGTGACTGGGAAAGGTTTCCGGGCCTGGATGTTTCTGACCTTCCCAGTCGAGCATGCCGGTCCTCGGTCTTCGTGCAGGGAATAGGGTGCCCACGAGAGTTACTAGGTGTCTTCATAAGCGTACTAACGTTCAAAGAAAGCAGAACTGCAACTCATGTCTCCAGGAAACTGCTCCACGCTTCGGCTTCAGCAGGGCTCTTCAAGGCTTTACCTTGAGGAAACGACTCACGTCAAGTTTCCTTTGAGCTCTAGAGCGTCTCAGTTGGAGCTCCCACCCAGGCTACGAAAGCACCCTGTTGATTTAGAGAAAACTCGTTCCCTTCCCACAGCCCTGCCTACAGTGACTAGAGACCCGTCCAAAACACTGGTATTTAGGTAGCTTCAAGGCAGCATGAATGGAGCTTTCAAAATGGGAAAGCAAGCCTTGTGCCATCAGTCTCCGTTTCCAGGGAACAAGCAGCCTACCCCCTTGTGATGTCTACCAAGTAAATATTCCCTCAAACTACACAATGGTCCCTTCCCTGAAGAATGTTTTCTTGGCACGGAGTTCTGCATGTAGCGAACTGCCTCTCCCAAGGAACGCTTTGGTAACGCTATCGGGGCTTAGGCTCTTCTAAAACCCTGCAGTGTAAGAGGAAGAACTGTGCTTTGGTTACAGGAGGAACGCCAGCCGAGTTTCTCCTCTAAGTATGGGGTCTTAAGGTATGACTTTGTAGAAGGAATGCGAAGCAGTTTTGATTTCTCAGTGCCGTTCAGCCTAGGGCATTGAGGCAATTTGCATGACATGCAGGACGTGAGAGAACAGATTACCTGGAGCTGTTGGAGTGCTGAGGAAATGTAGCTCTCCCAAGGAAGAGTGCAGTGTGTTGCCCTACACTTAGCATACACAGAGTGACTGGGAAAGGTATCCGGGCCTGGATGTTTCTTAGCAACCCAGTGGAGCCTGCCGGTACTCGGTGTTCTTGCACGGAATAGGGTGCCCAGGCGAGATCCTAGGTGTCTTGAAAAGCGTACTAATGTTAAAAGAAAGGAGAACTGCAACTCATGTCTCAAGGAAACTTCTCCACGTTCCGCTTCAGCAGGGCTTTTCAAGGCTTTACCTTGAGGAAAGGACTCACGTCAAGTTTCCTTGAGGCTCTAGAGCGTCTCAGGAGGAGCTCCCACCCAGGCTATGAAAGCACCCTGTTGATTTAGAGAAAACTCGTTCCCTTCCCAGAGCCCTGCCTACAGTGACTAGAAACTCGTCCAAAACTCTGGTATTTAGGTAGGTTCAAGGCGGCATGAATGGAGCTTTCAAAATGGGAAAGCAAGCCTTGTGCCATCCGGTCTCCGTTTCCAGTGAGCACGCAGCCTACCCCCTTGTGATGTCTACCAAGTAAATATTCCCTCGAACTACACAATGGTCCCTTCCCTGAAGAATGTTTTCTTGGCACGGAGTTCTGCATGTAGCGAACTGCCTCTCCCAAGGAACGCTTTGGTAACGCTTTCGGTGCTTAGGCTCATCTAAAACCCTGCAGTGTAAGAGGAAGAACTGTGCTTTGGTTACAGGAGGAATGCAAGCCAACTTTCTCCTGTAAGTATGGGGTCTTAAGGTATGACTTTGTAGAAGGAATGTGAAAGAGTATTGGTTACTCAGTGCCGCTCAGCCTAGGGCATTGAGGCAGATATGCATGACATGTAGACGTGAGACAACAGATTGCCTGGAGCTGTTGGAGTGCTGAGGAAATCTAGCTCTCCCAAGGAGGCGTGCAGTGTGTTGCCCTACCCTTAGCATATTGAGAGTGACTGGGAAAGGTTTCCGGGCCTGGATGTTTCTGAGCTTCCCAGTCGAGCATGCCGGTCCTCGGTGTTCTTGCAGGGAATAGGGTGCCCACGAGAGTTACTAGGTGTCTTCATAAGCGTACTAACGTTCAAAGAAAGCAGAACTGCAACTCATGTCTCCAGGAAACTGCTCCACGCTTCGGCTTCAGCAGGGCTCTTCAAGGCTTTACCTTAAGGAAACGACTCACGTCAAGTTTCCTTTGAGCTCTAGAGCTTCTAGGTGGAGCTCCCACCCAGGCTACGAAAGCACCCTGTTGATTTAGAGAAAACTCGTTCCCTTCCCAGAGCGCTGCCTACAGTGACTAGAGACCCGTCCAAAACACTGGTATTTAGGTAGCTTCAAGGCAGCATGAATGGAGCTTTCAAAATGGGAAAGCAAGCCTTGTGCCATCAGGTCTCCGTTTCCAGGGAACACGCAGCCTACCCCCTTGTGATGTCTACCAAGTAAATATTCCCTCAAACTACACAATGGTCCCTTCCCTGAAGAATGTTTTCTTGGCACGGAGTTCTGCATGTAGCGAACTGCCTCTCCCAAGGAACGCTTTGGTAACGCTATCGGGGCTTAGGCTCTTCTAAAACCCTGCAGTGTAAGAGGAAGAACTGTGCTTTGGTTACAGCAGGAACGCAAGCCAACTTTCTCCTGTAAGTATGGGGTCCTAAGGTATGACTTTGTAGAAGGAATGTGAAAGAGTATTGGTTTCTCAGTGCGGCTCAGCCTAGGGCATTGAGGCAGATATGCATGACATGTAGACGTAAGACAACAGATTGCCTGGAGCTGTTGGAGTGCTGAGGAAATCTAGCTCTCCCAAGGAGGCGTGCAGTGTGTTGCCCTACCCTTAGCATATTGAGAGTGACTGGGAAAGGTTTCCGGGCCTGGATGTTTCTGAGCTTCCCAGTCGAGCATGCCGGTCCTCGGTCTTCGTGCAGGGAATAGGGTGCCCACGAGAGTTACTAGGTGTCTTCATAAGCGTACTAACGTTCAAAGAAAGCAGAACTGCAACTCATGTCTCCAGGAAACTGCTCCACGCTTCGGCTTCAGCAGGGCTCTTCAAGGCTTTACCTTGAGGAAACGACTCACGTCAAGTTTCCTTTGAGCTCTAGAGCGTCTCAGTTGGAGCTCCCACCCAGGCTACGAAAGCACCCTGTTGATTTAGAGAAAACTCGTTCCCTTCCCACAGCCCTGCCTACAGTGACTAGAGACCCGTCCAAAACACTGGTATTTAGGTAGCTTCAAGGCAGCATGAATGGAGCTTTCAAAATGGGAAAGCAAGCCTTGTGCCATCAGTCTCCGTTTCCAGGGAACAAGCAGCCTACCCCCTTGTGATGTCTACCAAGTAAATATTCCCTCAAACTACACAATGGTCCCTTCCCTGAAGAATGTTTTCTTGGCACGGAGTTCTGCATGTAGCGAACTGCCTCTCCCAAGGAACGCTTTGGTAACGCTATCGGGGCTTAGGCTCTTCTAAAACCCTGCAGTGTAAGAGGAAGAACTGTGCTTTGGTTACAGGAGGAACGCCAGCCGAGTTTCTCCTCTAAGTATGGGGTCTTAAGGTATGACTTTGTAGAAGGAATGCGAAGCAGTTTTGATTTCTCAGTGCCGTTCAGCCTAGGGCATTGAGGCAATTTGCATGACATGCAGGACGTGAGAGAACAGATTACCTGGAGCTGTTGGAGTGCTGAGGAAATGTAGCTCTCCCAAGGAAGAGTGCAGTGTGTTGCCCTACACTTAGCATACACAGAGTGACTGGGAAAGGTATCCGGGCCTGGATGTTTCTTAGCAACCCAGTGGAGCCTGCCGGTACTCGGTGTTCTTGCACGGAATAGGGTGCCCAGGCGAGATCCTAGGTGTCTTGAAAAGCGTACTAATGTTAAAAGAAAGGAGAACTGCAACTCATGTCTCAAGGAAACTTCTCCACGTTCCGCTTCAGCAGGGCTTTTCAAGGCTTTACCTTGAGGAAAGGACTCACGTCAAGTTTCCTTGAGGCTCTAGAGCGTCTCAGGAGGAGCTCCCACCCAGGCTATGAAAGCACCCTGTTGATTTCGAGAAAACTCGTTCCCTTCCCAGAGCCCTGCCTACAGTGACTAGAAACTCGTCCAAAACTCTGGTATTTAGGTAGGTTCAAGGCGGCATGAATGGAGCTTTCAAAATGGGAAAGCAAGCCTTGTGCCATCCGGTCTCCGTTTCCAGTGAGCACGCAGCCTACCCCCTTGTGATGTCTACCAAGTAAATATTCCCTCGAACTACACAATGGTCCCTTCCCTGAAGAATGTTTTCTTGGCACGGAGTTCTGCATGTAGCGAACTGCCTCTCCCAAGGAACGCTTTGGTAACGCTTTCGGTGCTTAGGCTCATCTAAAACCCTGCAGTGTAAGAGGAAGAACTGTGCTTTGGTTACAGGAGGAATGCAAGCCAACTTTCTCCTGTAAGTATGGGGTCTTAAGGTATGACTTTGTAGAAGGAATGTGAAAGAGTATTGGTTACTCAGTGCCGCTCAGCCTAGGGCATTGAGGCAGATATGCATGACATGTAGACGTGAGACAACAGATTGCCTGGAGCTGTTGGAGTGCTGAGGAAATCTAGCTCTCCCAAGGAGGCGTGCAGTGTGTTGCCCTACCCTTAGCATATTGAGAGTGACTGGGAAAGGTTTCTGGGCCTGGATGTTTCTGAGCTTCCCAGTCGAGCATGCCGGTCCTCGGTGTTCTTGCAGGGAATAGGGTGCCCACGAGAGTTACTAGGTGTCTTCATAAGCGTACTAACGTTCAAAGAAAGCAGAACTGCAACTCATGTCTCCAGGAAACTGCTCCACGCTTCGGCTTCAGCAGGGCTCTTCAAGGCTTTACCTTGAGGAAACGACTCACGTCAAGTTTCCTTTGAGCTCTAGAGCTTCTAGGTGGAGCTCCCACCCAGGCTACGAAAGCACCCTGTTGATTTAGAGAAAACTCGTTCCCTTCCCAGAGCCCTGCCTACAGTGACTAGAGACCCGTCCAAAACACTGGTATTTAGGTAGCTTCAAGGCAGCATGAATGGAGCTTTCAAAATGGGAAAGCAAGCCTTGTGCCATCAGGTCTCCGTTTCCAGGGAACACGCAGCCTACCCCCTTGTGATGTCTACCAAGTAAATATTCCCTCAAACTACACAATGGTCCCTTCCCTGAAGAATGTTTTCTTGGCACGGAGTTCTGCATGTAGCGAACTGCCTCTCCCAAGGAACGCTTTGGTAACGCTATCGGGGCTTAGGCTCTTCTAAAACCCTGCAGTGTAAGAGGAAGAACTGTGCTTTGGTTACAGCAGGAACGCAAGCCAACTTTCTCCTGTAAGTATGGGGTCTTAAGGTATGACTTTGTAGAAGGAATGTGAAAGAGTATTGGTTTCTCAGTGCCGCTCAGCCTAGGGCACTGAGAGAGATATGCATGATATGTAGACGGAGACAACAGATTGCCTGGAGCTGTTGGAGTGCTGAGGAAATCTAGCTCTTCCAAGGAGGCGTGTAGTGTGTTGCCTTACACTTAGCATATTGAGAGTGACTGGGAAAGGTTTCCGGGCCTGGATGTTTCTTAGCAACCCAGTGGAGCCTGCCGGTACTCGGTGTTCTTGCACGGAATAGGGTGCCCAGGCGAGATCCTAGGTGTCTTGAAAAGCGTAGTAACGTTAAAAGAAAGGAGAACTGCAACTCATGTCTCAAGGAAACTTCTCCACGTGCCGCTTCAGCAGGGCTCTTCAAGGCTTTACCTTGAGGAAAGGACTCACGTCAAGTTTCCTTGTAGCTCTAGAGCGTCTCAGGAGGAGCTCCCACCCAGGCTATGAAAGCACCCTGTTGATTTCGAGAAAACTCGTTCCCTTCCCAGAGCCCTGCCTACAGTGACTAGAAACTCGTCCAAAACACTGGTATTTAGGTAGGTTCAAGGCGGCATGAATGGAGCTTTCAAAATGGGAAAGCAAGCCTTGTGCCATCAGGTCCCCGTTTCCAGTGAACACGCAGCCTACCTCCTTGTGATTTCTACCAAGTTAATATACACTCTAGAGACACACTGGTCCCTTCCCTGAATAACGTGTTCTTGGCACGGAGTTCTGCATGTAGCGAACTGCCTCTCCCAAGGAATGCTCTAGGTACGCTATAGGGGCTTAGCCTCTTCTAAAACCCTGCAGTGTAAGAGGAAGAACTGTGCTTTGGTTACAGCAGGAACGCAAGCCAACTTTCTCCTGTAAGTATGGGGTCTTAAGGTATGACTTTGTAGAAGGAATGTGAAAGAGTATTGGTTTCTCAGTGCGGCTCAGCCTAGGGCATTGAGGCAGATATGCATGACATGTAGACGTAAGACAACAGATTGCCTGGAGCTGTTGGAGTGCTGAGGAAATCTAGCTCTCCCAAGGAGGCGTGCAGTGTGTTGCCCTACCCTTAGCATATTGAGAGTGACTGGGAAAGGTTTCCGGGCCTGGATGTTTCTGAGCTTCCCAGTCGAGCATGCCGGTCCTCGGTCTTCGTGCAGGGAATAGGGTGCCCACGAGAGTTACTAGGTGTCTTCATAAGCGTACTAACGTTCAAAGAAAGCAGAACTGCAACTCATGTCTCCAGGAAACTGCTCCACGCTTCGGCTTCAGCAGGGCTCTTCAAGGCTTTACCTTGAGGAAACGACTCAAGTCAAGTTTCCTTTGAGCTCTAGAGCGTCTCAGTTGGAGCTCCCACCCAGGCTACGAAAGCACCCTGTTGATTTAGAGAAAACTCGTTCCCTTCCCACAGCCCTGCCTACAGTGACTAAAGACCCGTCCAAAACACTGGTATTTAGGTAGCTTCAAGGCAGCATGAATGGAGCTTTCAAAATGGGAAAGCAAGCCTTGTGCCATCAGTCTCCGTTTCCAGGGAACAAGCAGCCTACCCCCTTGTGATGTCTACCAAGTAAATATTCCCTCAAACTACACAATGGTCCCTTCCCTGAAGAATGTTTTCTTGGCACGGAGTTCTGCATGTAGCGAACTGCCTCTCCCAAGGAACGCTTTGGTAACGCTATCGGGGCTTAGGCTCTTCTAAAACCCTGCAGTGTAAGAGGAAGAACTGTGCTTTGGTTACAGGAGGAACGCCAGCCGAGTTTCTCCTCTAAGTATGGGGTCTTAAGATATGACTTTGTAGAAGGAATGCGAAGCAGTTTTGATTTCTCAGTGCCGTTCAGCCTAGGGCATTGAGGCAATTTGCATGACATGCAGGACGTGAGAGAACAGATTACCTGGAGCTGTTGGAGTGCTGAGGAAATGTAGCTCTCCCAAGGAAGAGTGCAGTGTGTTGCCCTACACTTAGCATACACAGAGTGACTGGGAAAGGTATCCGGGCCTGGATGTTTCTTAGCAACCCAGTGGAGCCTGCCGGTACTCGGTGTTCTTGCACGGAATAGGGTGCCCAGGCGAGATCCTAGGTGTCTTGAAAAGCGTACTAATGTTAAAAGAAAGGAGAACTGCAACTCATGTCTCAAGGAAACTTCTCCACGTTCCGCTTCAGCAGGGCTTTTCAAGGCTTTACCTTGAGGAAAGGACTCACGTCAAGTTTCCTTGAGGCTCTAGAGCGTCTCAGGAGGAGCTCCCACCCAGGCTATGAAAGCACCCTGTTGATTTCGAGAAAACTCGTTCCCTTCCCAGAGCCCTGCCTACAGTGACTAGAAACTCGTCCAAAACTCTGGTATTTAGGTAGGTTCAAGGCGGCATGAATGGAGCTTTCAAAATGGGAAAGCAAGCCTTGTGCCATCCGGTCTCCGTTTCCAGTGAGCACGCAGCCTACCCCCTTGTGATGTCTACCAAGTAAATATTCCCTCGAACTACACAATGGTCCCTTCCCTGAAGAATGTTTTCTTGGCACGGAGTTCTGCATGTAGCGAACTGCCTCTCCCAAGGAACGCTTTGGTAACGCTTTCGGTGCTTAGGCTCATCTAAAACCCTGC
Source organism: Eubalaena glacialis (assembly GCF_028564815.1). Taxonomy (NCBI): domain Eukaryota; kingdom Metazoa; phylum Chordata; class Mammalia; order Artiodactyla; family Balaenidae; genus Eubalaena; species Eubalaena glacialis. Next base: position 159,788,898 of record NC_083719.1, on the reverse strand, counting down.
AGTGTAAGAGGAAGAACTGTGCTTTGGTTACAGGAGGAATGCAAGCCAACTTTCTCCTGTAAGTATGGGGTCTTAAGGTATGACTTTGTAGAAGGAATGTGAAAGAGTATTGGTTACTCAGTGCCGCTCAGCCTAGGGCATTGAGGCAGATATGCATGACATGTAGACGTGAGACAACAGATTGCCTGGAGCTGTTGGAGTGCTGAGGAAATCTAGCTCTCCCAAGGAGGCGTGCAGTGTGTTGCCCTACCCTTAGCATATTGAGAGTGACTGGGAAAGGTTTCCGGGCCTGGATGTTTCTGAGCTTCCCAGTCGAGCATGCCGGTCCTCGGTGTTCTTGCAGGGAATAGGGTGCCCACGAGAGTTACTAGGTGTCTTCATAAGCGTACTAACGTTCAAAGAAAGCAGAACTGCAACTCATGTCTCCAGGAAACTGCTCCACGCTTCGGCTTCAGCAGGGCTCTTCAAGGCTTTACCTTAAGGAAACGACTCACGTCAAGTTTCCTTTGAGCTCTAGAGCTTCTAGGTGGAGCTCCCACCCAGGCTACGAAAGCACCCTGTTGATTTAGAGAAAACTCGTTCCCTTCCCAGAGCGCTGCCTACAGTGACTAGAGACCCGTCCAAAACACTGGTATTTAGGTAGCTTCAAGGCAGCATGAATGGAGCTTTCAAAATGGGAAAGCAAGCCTTGTGCCATCAGGTCTCCGTTTCCAGGGAACACGCAGCCTACCCCCTTGTGATGTCTACCAAGTAAATATTCCCTCAAACTACACAATGGTCCCTTCCCTGAAGAATGTTTTCTTGGCACGGAGTTCTGCATGTAGCGAACTGCCTCTCCCAAGGAACGCTTTGGTAACGCTATCGGGGCTTAGGCTCTTCTAAAACCCTGCAGTGTAAGAGGAAGAACTGTGCTTTGGTTACAGCAGGAACGCAAGCCAACTTTCTCCTGTAAGTATGGGGTCCTAAGGTATGACTTTGTAGAAGGAATGTGAAAGAGTATTGGTTTCTCAGTGCGGCTCAGCCTAGGGCATTGAGGCAGATATGCATGACATGTAGACGTAAGACAACAGATTGCCTGGAGCTGTTGGAGTGCTGAGGAAATCTAGCTCTCCCAAGGAGGCGTGCAGTGTGTTGCCCTACCCTTAGCATATTGAGAGTGACTGGGAAAGGTTTCCGGGCCTGGATGTTTCTGAGCTTCCCAGTCGAGCATGCCGGTCCTCGGTCTTCGTGCAGGGAATAGGGTGCCCACGAGAGTTACTAGGTGTCTTCATAAGCGTACTAACGTTCAAAGAAAGCAGAACTGCAACTCATGTCTCCAGGAAACTGCTCCACGCTTCGGCTTCAGCAGGGCTCTTCAAGGCTTTACCTTGAGGAAACGACTCACGTCAAGTTTCCTTTGAGCTCTAGAGCGTCTCAGTTGGAGCTCCCACCCAGGCTACGAAAGCACCCTGTTGATTTAGAGAAAACTCGTTCCCTTCCCACAGCCCTGCCTACAGTGACTAGAGACCCGTCCAAAACACTGGTATTTAGGTAGCTTCAAGGCAGCATGAATGGAGCTTTCAAAATGGGAAAGCAAGCCTTGTGCCATCAGTCTCCGTTTCCAGGGAACAAGCAGCCTACCCCCTTGTGATGTCTACCAAGTAAATATTCCCTCAAACTACACAATGGTCCCTTCCCTGAAGAATGTTTTCTTGGCACGGAGTTCTGCATGTAGCGAACTGCCTCTCCCAAGGAACGCTTTGGTAACGCTATCGGGGCTTAGGCTCTTCTAAAACCCTGCAGTGTAAGAGGAAGAACTGTGCTTTGGTTACAGGAGGAACGCCAGCCGAGTTTCTCCTCTAAGTATGGGGTCTTAAGGTATGACTTTGTAGAAGGAATGCGAAGCAGTTTTGATTTCTCAGTGCCGTTCAGCCTAGGGCATTGAGGCAATTTGCATGACATGCAGGACGTGAGAGAACAGATTACCTGGAGCTGTTGGAGTGCTGAGGAAATGTAGCTCTCCCAAGGAAGAGTGCAGTGTGTTGCCCTACACTTAGCATACACAGAGTGACTGGGAAAGGTATCCGGGCCTGGATGTTTCTTAGCAACCCAGTGGAGCCTGCCGGTACTCGGTGTTCTTGCACGGAATAGGGTGCCCAGGCGAGATCCTAGGTGTCTTGAAAAGCGTACTAATGTTAAAAGAAAGGAGAACTGCAACTCATGTCTCAAGGAAACTTCTCCACGTTCCGCTTCAGCAGGGCTTTTCAAGGCTTTACCTTGAGGAAAGGACTCACGTCAAGTTTCCTTGAGGCTCTAGAGCGTCTCAGGAGGAGCTCCCACCCAGGCTATGAAAGCACCCTGTTGATTTCGAGAAAACTCGTTCCCTTCCCAGAGCCCTGCCTACAGTGACTAGAAACTCGTCCAAAACTCTGGTATTTAGGTAGGTTCAAGGCGGCATGAATGGAGCTTTCAAAATGGGAAAGCAAGCCTTGTGCCATCCGGTCTCCGTTTCCAGTGAGCACGCAGCCTACCCCCTTGTGATGTCTACCAAGTAAATATTCCCTCGAACTACACAATGGTCCCTTCCCTGAAGAATGTTTTCTTGGCACGGAGTTCTGCATGTAGCGAACTGCCTCTCCCAAGGAACGCTTTGGTAACGCTTTCGGTGCTTAGGCTCATCTAAAACCCTGCAGTGTAAGAGGAAGAACTGTGCTTTGGTTACAGGAGGAATGCAAGCCAACTTTCTCCTGTAAGTATGGGGTCTTAAGGTATGACTTTGTAGAAGGAATGTGAAAGAGTATTGGTTACTCAGTGCCGCTCAGCCTAGGGCATTGAGGCAGATATGCATGACATGTAGACGTGAGACAACAGATTGCCTGGAGCTGTTGGAGTGCTGAGGAAATCTAGCTCTCCCAAGGAGGCGTGCAGTGTGTTGCCCTACCCTTAGCATATTGAGAGTGACTGGGAAAGGTTTCTGGGCCTGGATGTTTCTGAGCTTCCCAGTCGAGCATGCCGGTCCTCGGTGTTCTTGCAGGGAATAGGGTGCCCACGAGAGTTACTAGGTGTCTTCATAAGCGTACTAACGTTCAAAGAAAGCAGAACTGCAACTCATGTCTCCAGGAAACTGCTCCACGCTTCGGCTTCAGCAGGGCTCTTCAAGGCTTTACCTTGAGGAAACGACTCACGTCAAGTTTCCTTTGAGCTCTAGAGCTTCTAGGTGGAGCTCCCACCCAGGCTACGAAAGCACCCTGTTGATTTAGAGAAAACTCGTTCCCTTCCCACAGCCCTGCCTACAGTGACTAGAGACCCGTCCAAAACACTGGTATTTAGGTAGCTTCAAGGCAGCATGAATGGAGCTTTCAAAATGGGAAAGCAAGCCTTGTGCCATCAGGTCTCCGTTTCCAGGGAACACGCAGCCTACCCCCTTGTGATGTCTACCAAGTAAATATTCCCTCAAACTACACAATGGTCCCTTCCCTGAAGAATGTTTTCTTGGCACGGAGTTCTGCATGTAGCGAACTGCCTCTCCCAAGGAACGCTTTGGTAACGCTATCGGGGCTTAGGCTCTTCTAAAACCCTGCAGTGTAAGAGGAAGAACTGTGCTTTGGTTACAGCAGGAACGCAAGCCAACTTTCTCCTGTAAGTATGGGGTCTTAAGGTATGACTTTGTAGAAGGAATGTGAAAGAGTATTGGTTTCTCAGTGCCGCTCAGCCTAGGGCACTGAGAGAGATATGCATGATATGTAGACGTGAGACAACAGATTGCCTGGAGCTGTTGGAGTGCTGAGGAAATCTAGCTCTTCCAAGGAGGCGTGTAGTGTGTTGCCTTACACTTAGCATATTGAGAGTGACTGGGAAAGGTTTCCGGGCCTGGATGTTTCTTAGCAACCCAGTGGAGCCTGCCGGTACTCGGTGTTCTTGCACGGAATAGGGTGCCCAGGCGAGATCCTAGGTGTCTTGAAAAGCGTAGTAACGTTAAAAGAAAGGAGAACTGCAACTCATGTCTCAAGGAAACTTCTCCACGTGCCGCTTCAGCAGGGCTCTTCAAGGCTTTACCTTGAGGAAAGGACTCACGTCAAGTTTCCTTGTAGCTCTAGAGCGTCTCAGGAGGAGCTCCCACCCAGGCTATGAAAGCACCCTGTTGATTTCGAGAAAACTCGTTCCCTTCCCAGAGCCCTGCCTACAGTGACTAGAAACTCGTCCAAAACACTGGTATTTAGGTAGGTTCAAGGCGGCATGAATGGAGCTTTCAAAATGGGAAAGCAAGCCTTGTGCCATCAGGTCCCCGTTTCCAGTGAACACGCAGCCTACCTCCTTGTGATTTCTACCAAGTTAATATACACTCTAGAGACACACTGGTCCCTTCCCTGAATAACGTGTTCTTGGCACGGAGTTCTGCATGTAGCGAACTGCCTCTCCCAAGGAATGCTCTAGGTACGCTATAGGGGCTTAGCCTCTTCTAAAACCCTGCAGTGTAAGAGGAAGAACTGTGCTTTGGTTACAGCAGGAACGCAAGCCAACTTTCTCCTGTAAGTATGGGGTCTTAAGGTATGACTTTGTAGAAGGAATGTGAAAGAGTATTGGTTTCTCAGTGCGGCTCAGCCTAGGGCATTGAGGCAGATATGCATGACATGTAGACGTAAGACAACAGATTGCCTGGAGCTGTTGGAGTGCTGAGGAAATCTAGCTCTCCCAAGGAGGCGTGCAGTGTGTTGCCCTACCCTTAGCATATTGAGAGTGACTGGGAAAGGTTTCCGGGCCTGGATGTTTCTGAGCTTCCCAGTCGAGCATGCCGGTCCTCGGTCTTCGTGCAGGGAATAGGGTGCCCACGAGAGTTACTAGGTGTCTTCATAAGCGTACTAACGTTCAAAGAAAGCAGAACTGCAACTCATGTCTCCAGGAAACTGCTCCACGCTTCGGCTTCAGCAGGGCTCTTCAAGGCTTTACCTTGAGGAAACGACTCAAGTCAAGTTTCCTTTGAGCTCTAGAGCGTCTCAGTTGGAGCTCCCACCCAGGCTACGAAAGCACCCTGTTGATTTAGAGAAAACTCGTTCCCTTCCCACAGCCCTGCCTACAGTGACTAGAGACCCGTCCAAAACACTGGTATTTAGGTAGCTTCAAGGCAGCATGAATGGAGCTTTCAAAATGGGAAAGCAAGCCTTGTGCCATCAGTCTCCGTTTCCAGGGAACAAGCAGCCTACCCCCTTGTGATGTCTACCAAGTAAATATTCCCTCAAACTACACAATGGTCCCTTCCCTGAAGAATGTTTTCTTGGCACGGAGTTCTGCATGTAGCGAACTGCCTCTCCCAAGGAACGCTTTGGTAACGCTATCGGGGCTTAGGCTCTTCTAAAACCCTGCAGTGTAAGAGGAAGAACTGTGCTTTGGTTACAGGAGGAACGCCAGCCGAGTTTCTCCTCTAAGTATGGGGTCTTAAGGTATGACTTTGTAGAAGGAATGCGAAGCAGTTTTGATTTCTCAGTGCCGTTCAGCCTAGGGCATTGAGGCAATTTGCATGACATGCAGGACGTGAGAGAACAGATTACCTGGAGCTGTTGGAGTGCTGAGGAAATGTAGCTCTCCCAAGGAAGAGTGCAGTGTGTTGCCCTACACTTAGCATACACAGAGTGACTGGGAAAGGTATCGGGGCCTGGATGTTTCTTAGCAACCCAGTGGAGCCTGCCGGTACTCGGTGTTCTTGCACGGAATAGGGTGCCCAGGCGAGATCCTAGGTGTCTTGAAAAGCGTACTAATGTTAAAAGAAAGGAGAACTGCAACTCATGTCTCAAGGAAACTTCTCCACGTTCCGCTTCAGCAGGGCTTTTCAAGGCTTTACCTTGAGGAAAGGACTCACGTCAAGTTTCCTTGAGGCTCTAGAGCGTCTCAGGAGGAGCTCCCACCCAGGCTATGAAAGCACCCTGTTGATTTCGAGAAAACTCGTTCCCTTCCCAGAGCCCTGCCTACAGTGACTAGAAACTCGTCCAAAACTCTGGTATTTAGGTAGGTTCAAGGCGGCATGAATGGAGCTTTCAAAATGGGAAAGCAAGCCTTGTGCCATCCGGTCTCCGTTTCCAGTGAGCACGCAGCCTACCCCCTTGTGATGTCTACCAAGTAAATATTCCCTCGAACTACACAATGGTCCCTTCCCTGAAGAATGTTTTCTTGGCACGGAGTTCTGCATGTAGCGAACTGCCTCTCCCAAGGAACGCTTTGGTAACGCTTTCGGTGCTTAGGCTCATCTAAAACCCTGCAGTGTAAGAGGAAGAACTGTGCTTTGGTTACAGGAGGAATGCAAGCCAACTTTCTCCTGTAAGTATGGGGTCTTAAGGTATGACTTTGTAGAAGGAATGTGAAAGAGTATTGGTTACTCAGTGCCGCTCAGCCTAGGGCATTGAGGCAGATATGCATGACATGTAGACGTGAGACAACAGATTGCCTGGAGCTGTTGGAGTGCTGAGGAAATCTAGCTCTCCCAAGGAGGCGTGCAGTGTGTTGCCCTACCCTTAGCATATTGAGAGTGACTGGGAAAGGTTTCCGGGCCTGGATGTTTCTTAGCAACCCAGTGGAGCCTGCCGGTACTCGGTGTTCTTGCACGGAATAGGGTGCCCAGGCGAGATCCTAGGTGTCTTGAAAAGCGTAGTAACGTTAAAAGAAAGGAGAACTGCAACTCATGTCTCAAGGAAACTTCTCCACGTGCCGCTTCAGCAGGGCTCTTCAAGGCTTTACCTTGAGGAAAGGACTCACGTCAAGTTTCCTTGTAGCTCTAGAGCGTCTCAGGAGGAGCTCCCACCCAGGCTATGAAAGCACCCTGTTGATTTCGAGAAAACTCGTTCCCTTCCCAGAGCCCTGCCTACAGTGACTAGAAACTCGTCCAAAACACTGGTATTTAGGTAGGTTCAAGGCGGCATGAATGGAGCTTTCAAAATGGGAAAGCAAGCCTTGTGCCATCAGGTCCCCGTTTCCAGTGAACACGCAGCCTACCTCCTTGTGATTTCTACCAAGTTAATATACACTCTAGAGACACACTGGTCCCTTCCCTGAATAACGTGTTCTTGGCACGGAGTTCTGCATGTAGCGAACTGCCTCTCCCAAGGAATGCTCTAGGTACGCTATAGGGGCTTAGCCTCTTCTAAAACCCTGCAGTGTAAGAGGAAGAACTGTGCTTTGGTTACAGCAGGAACGCAAGCCAACTTTCTCCTGTAAGTATGGGGTCTTAAGGTATGACTTTGTAGAAGGAATGTGAAAGAGTATTGGTTTCTCAGTGCGGCTCAGCCTAGGGCATTGAGGCAGATATGCATGACATGTAGACGTAAGACAACAGATTGCCTGGAGCTGTTGGAGTGCTGAGGAAATCTAGCTCTCCCAAGGAGGCGTGCAGTGTGTTGCCCTACCCTTAGCATATTGAGAGTGACTGGGAAAGGTTTCCGGGCCTGGATGTTTCTGAGCTTCCCAGTCGAGCATGCCGGTCCTCGGTCTTCGTGCAGGGAATAGGGTGCCCACGAGAGTTACTAGGTGTCTTCATAAGCGTACTAACGTTCAAAGAAAGCAGAACTGCAACTCATGTCTCCAGGAAACTGCTCCACGCTTCGGCTTCAGCAGGGCTCTTCAAGGCTTTACCTTGAGGAAACGACTCACGTCAAGTTTCCTTTGAGCTCTAGAGCGTCTCAGTTGGAGCTCCCACCCAGGCTACGAAAGCACCCTGTTGATTTAGAGAAAACTCGTTCCCTTCCCACAGCCCTGCCTACAGTGACTAGAGACCCGTCCAAAACACTGGTATTTAGGTAGCTTCAAGGCAGCATGAATGGAGCTTTCAAAATGGGAAAGCAAGCCTTGTGCCATCAGTCTCCGTTTCCAGGGAACAAGCAGCCTACCCCCTTGTGATGTCTACCAAGTAAATATTCCCTCAAACTACACAATGGTCCCTTCCCTGAAGAATGTTTTCTTGGCACGGAGTTCTGCATGTAGCGAACTGCCTCTCCCAAGGAACGCTTTGGTAACGCTATCGGGGCTTAGGCTCTTCTAAAACCCTGCAGTGTAAGAGGAAGAACTGTGCTTTGGTTACAGGAGGAACGCCAGCCGAGTTTCTCCTCTAAGTATGGGGTCTTAAGGTATGACTTTGTAGAAGGAATGCGAAGCAGTTTTGATTTCTCAGTGCCGTTCAGCCTAGGGCATTGAGGCAATTTGCATGACATGCAGGACGTGAGAGAACAGATTACCTGGAGCTGTTGGAGTGCTGAGGAAATGTAGCTCTCCCAAGGAAGAGTGCAGTGTGTTGCCCTACACTTAGCATACACAGAGTGACTGGGAAAGGTATCCGGGCCTGGATGTTTCTTAGCAACCCAGTGGAGCCTGCCGGTACTCGGTGTTCTTGCACGGAATAGGGTGCCCAGGCGAGATCCTAGGTGTCTTGAAAAGCGTACTAATGTTAAAAGAAAGGAGAACTGCAACTCATGTCTCAAGGAAACTTCTCCACGTTCCGCTTCAGCAGGGCTTTTCAAGGCTTTACCTTGAGGAAAGGACTCACGTCAAGTTTCCTTGAGGCTCTAGAGCGTCTCAGGAGGAGCTCCCACCCAGGCTATGAAAGCACCCTGTTGATTTAGAGAAAACTCGTTCCCTTCCCAGAGCCCTGCCTACAGTGACTAGAAACTCGTCCAAAACTCTGGTATTTAGGTAGGTTCAAGGCGGCATGAATGGAGCTTTCAAAATGGGAAAGCAAGCCTTGTGCCATCCGGTCTCCGTTTCCAGTGAGCACGCAGCCTACCCCCTTGTGATGTCTACCAAGTAAATATTCCCTCGAACTACACAATGGTCCCTTCCCTGAAGAATGTTTTCTTGGCACGGAGTTCTGCATGTAGCGAACTGCCTCTCCCAAGGAACGCTTTGGTAACGCTTTCGGTGCTTAGGCTATTCTAAAACCCTGCAGTGTAAGAGGAAGAACTGTGCTTTGGTTACAGGAGGAATGCAAGCCAACTTTCTCCTGTAAGTATGGGGTCTTAAGGTATGACTTTGTAGAAGGAATGTGAAAGAGTATTGGTTACTCAGTGCCGCTCAGCCTAGGGCATTGAGGCAGATATGCATGACATGTAGACGTGAGACAACAGATTGCCTGGAGCTGTTGGAGTGCTGAGGAAATCTAGCTCTCCCAAGGAGGCGTGCAGTGTGTTGCCCTACCCTTAGCATATTGAGAGTGACTGGGAAAGGTTTCCGGGCCTGGATGTTTCTGAGCTTCCCAGTCGAGCATGCCGGTCCTCGGTGTTCTTGCAGGGAATAGGGTGCCCACGAGAGTTACTAGGTGTCTTCATAAGCGTACTAACGTTCAAAGAAAGCAGAACTGCAACTCATGTCTCCAGGAAACTGCTCCACGCTTCGGCTTCAGCAGGGCTCTTCAAGGCTTTACCTTGAGGAAACGACTCACGTCAAGTTTCCTTTGAGCTCTAGAGCTTCTAGGTGGAGCTCCCACCCAGGCTACGAAAGCACCCTGTTGATTTAGAGAAAACTCGTTCCCTTCCCAGAGCCCTGCCTACAGTGACTAGAGACCCGTCCAAAACACTGGTATTTAGGTAGCTTCAAGGCAGCATGAATGGAGCTTTCAAAATGGGAAAGCAAGCCTTGTGCCATCAGGTCTCCGTTTCCAGGGAACACGCAGCCTACCCCCTTGTGATGTCTACCAAGTAAATATTCCCTCAAACTACACAATGGTCCCTTCCCTGAAGAATGTTTTCTTGGCACGGAGTTCTGCATGTAGCGAACTGCCTCTCCCAAGGAACGCTTTGGTAACGCTATCGGGGCTTAGGCTCTTCTAAAACCCTGCAGTGTAAGAGGAAGAACTGTGCTTTGGTTACAGCAGGAACGCAAGCCAACTTTCTCCTGTAAGTATGGGGTCTTAAGGTATGACTTTGTAGAAGGAATGTGAAAGAGTATTGGTTTCTCAGTGCCGCTCAGCCTAGGGCACTGAGAGAGATATGCATGACATGTAGACGTGAGACAACAGATTGCCTGGAGCTGTTGGAGTGCTGAGGAAATCTAGCTCTTCCAAGGAGGCGTGTAGTGTGTTGCCTTACACTTAGCATATTGAGAGTGACTGGGAAAGGTTTCCGGGCCTGGATGTTTCTTAGCAACCCAGTGGAGCCTGCCGGTACTCGGTGTTCTTGCACGGAATAGGGTGCCCAGGCGAGATCCTAGGTGTCTTGAAAAGCGTAGTAACGTTAAAAGAAAGGAGAACTGCAACTCATGTCTCAAGGAAACTTCTCCACGTGCCGCTTCAGCAGGGCTCTTCAAGGCTTTACCTTGAGGAAAGGACTCACGTCAAGTTTCCTTGTAGCTCTAGAGCGTCTCAGGAGGAGCTCCCACCCAGGCTATGAAAGCACCCTGTTGATTTCGAGAAAACTCGTTCCCTTCCCAGAGCCCTGCCTACAGTGACTAGAAACTCGTCCAAAACACTGGTATTTAGGTAGGTTCAAGGCGGCATGAATGGAGCTTTCAAAATGGGAAAGCAAGCCTTGTGCCATCAGGTCCCCGTTTCCAGTGAACACGCAGCCTACCTCCTTGTGATTTCTACCAAGTTAATATACACTCTAGAGACACACTGGTCCCTTCCCTGAATAACGTGTTCTTGGCACGGAGTTCTGCATGTAGCGAACTGCCTCTCCCAAGGAATGCTCTAGGTACGCTATAGGGGCTTAGCCTCTTCTAAAACCCTGCAGTGTAAGAGGAAGAACTGTGCTTTGGTTACAGCAGGAACGCAAGCCAACTTTCTCCTGTAAGTATGGGGTCTTAAGGTATGACTTTGTAGAAGGAATGTGAAAGAGTATTGGTTTCTCAGTGCGGCTCAGCCTAGGGCATTGAGGCAGATATGCATGACATGTAGACGTAAGACAACAGATTGCCTGGAGCTGTTGGAGTGCTGAGGAAATCTAGCTCTCCCAAGGAGGCGTGCAGTGTGTTGCCCTACCCTTAGCATATTGAGAGTGACTGGGAAAGGTTTCCGGGCCTGGATGTTTCTGAGCTTCCCAGTCGAGCATGCCGGTCCTCGGTCTTCGTGCAGGGAATAGGGTGCCCACGAGAGTTACTAGGTGTCTTCATAAGCGTACTAACGTTCAAAGAAAGCAGAACTGCAACTCATGTCTCCAGGAAACTGCTCCACGCTTCGGCTTCAGCAGGGCTCTTCAAGGCTTTACCTTGAGGAAACGACTCACGTCAAGTTTCCTTTGAGCTCTAGAGCGTCTCAGTTGGAGCTCCCACCCAGGCTACGAAAGCACCCTGTTGATTTAGAGAAAACTCGTTCCCTTCCCACAGCCCTGCCTACAGTGACTAGAGACCCGTCCAAAACACTGGTATTTAGGTAGCTTCAAGGCAGCATGAATGGAGCTTTCAAAATGGGAAAGCAAGCCTTGTGCCATCAGTCTCCGTTTCCAGGGAACAAGCAGCCTACCCCCTTGTGATGTCTACCAAGTAAATATTCCCTCAAACTACACAATGGTCCCTTCCCTGAAGAATGTTTTCTTGGCACGGAGTTCTGCATGTAGCGAACTGCCTCTCCCAAGGAACGCTTTGGTAACGCTATCGGGGCTTAGGCTCTTCTAAAACCCTGCAGTGTAAGAGGAAGAACTGTGCTTTGGTTACAGGAGGAACGCCAGCCGAGTTTCTCCTCTAAGTATGGGGTCTTAAGGTATGACTTTGTAGAAGGAATGCGAAGCAGTTTTGATTTCTCAGTGCCGTTCAGCCTAGGGCATTGAGGCAATTTGCATGACATGCAGGACGTGAGAGAACAGATTACCTGGAGCTGTTGGAGTGCTGAGGAAATGTAGCTCTCCCAAGGAAGAGTGCAGTGTGTTGCCCTACACTTAGCATACACAGAGTGACTGGGAAAGGTATCCGGGCCTGGATGTTTCTTAGCAACCCAGTGGAGCCTGCCGGTACTCGGTGTTCTTGCACGGAATAGGGTGCCCAGGCGAGATCCTAGGTGTCTTGAAAAGCGTACTAATGTTAAAAGAAAGGAGAACTGCAACTCATGTCTCAAGGAAACTTCTCCACGTTCCGCTTCAGCAGGGCTTTTCAAGGCTTTACCTTGAGGAAAGGACTCACGTCAAGTTTCCTTGAGGCTCTAGAGCGTCTCAGGAGGAGCTCCCACCCAGGCTATGAAAGCACCCTGTTGATTTAGAGAAAACTCGTTCCCTTCCCAGAGCCCTGCCTACAGTGACTAGAAACTCGTCCAAAACTCTGGTATTTAGGTAGGTTCAAGGCGGCATGAATGGAGCTTTCAAAATGGGAAAGCAAGACTTGTGCCATCAGGTCTCCGTTTCCAGTGAGCACGCAGCCTACCCCCTTGTGATGTCTACCAAGTAAATATTCCCTCGAACTACACAATGGTCCCTTCCCTGAAGAATGTTTTCTTGGCACGGAGTTCTGCATGTAGCGAACTGCCTCTCCCAAGGAACGCTTTGGTAACGCTTTCGGTGCTTAGGCTCATCTAAAACCCTGCAGTGTAAGAGGAAGAACTGTGCTTTGGTTACAGGAGGAATGCAAGCCAACTTTCTCCTGTAAGTATGGGGTCTTAAGGTATGACTTTGTAGAAGGAATGTGAAAGAGTATTGGTTACTCAGTGCCGCTCAGCCTAGGGCATTGAGGCAGATATGCATGACATGTAGACGTGAGACAACAGATTGCCTGGAGCTGTTGGAGTGCTGAGGAAATCTAGCTCTCCCAAGGAGGCGTGCAGTGTGTTGCCCTACCCTTAGCATATTGAGAGTGACTGGGAAAGGTTTCCGGGCCTGGATGTTTCTGAGCTTCCCAGTCGAGCATGCCGGTCCTCGGTGTTCTTGCAGGGAATAGGGTGCCCACTAGAGTTACTAGGTGTCTTCATAAGCGTACTAACGTTCAAAGAAAGCAGAACTGCAACTCATGTCTCCAGGAAACTGCTCCACGCTTCGGCTTCAGCAGGGCTCTTCAAGGCTTTACCTTGAGGAAACGACTCACGTCAAGTTTCCTTTGAGCTCTAGAGCTTCTAGGTGGAGCTCCCACCCAGGCTACGAAAGCACCCTGTTGATTTAGAGAAAACTCGTTCCCTTCCCAGAGCGCTGCCTACAGTGACTAGAGACCCGTCCAAAACACTGGTATTTAGGTAGCTTCAAGGCAGCATGAATGGAGCTTTCAAAATGGGAAAGCAAGCCTTGTGCCATCAGGTCTCCGTTTCCAGGGAACACGCAGCCTACCCCCTTGTGATGTCTACCAAGTAAATATTCCCTCAAACTACACAATGGTCCCTTCCCTGAAGAATGTTTTCTTGGCACGGAGTTCTGCATGTAGCGAACTGCCTCTCCCAAGGAACGCTTTGGTAACGCTATCGGGGCTTAGGCTCTTCTAAAACCCTGCAGTGTAAGAGGAAGAACTGTGCTTTGGTTACAGCAGGAACGCAAGCCAACTTTCTCCTGTAAGTATGGGGTCTTAAGGTATGACTTTGTAGAAGGAATGTGAAAGAGTATTGGTTTCTCAGTGCCGCTCAGCCTAGGGCACTGAGAGAGATATGCATGACATGTAGACGTGAGACAACAGATTGCCTGGAGCTGTTGGAGTGCTGAGGAAATCTAGCTCTTCCAAGGAGGCGTGTAGTGTGTTGCCTTACACTTAGCATATTGAGAGTGACTGGGAAAGGTTTCCGGGCCTGGATGTTTCTTAGCAACCCAGTGGAGCCTGCCGGTACTCGGTGTTCTTGCACGGAATAGGGTGCCCAGGCGAGATCCTAGGTGTCTTGAAAAGCGTAGTAACGTTAAAAGAAAGGAGAACTGCAACTCATGTCTCAAGGAAACTTCTCCACGTGCCGCTTCAGCAGGGCTCTTCAAGGCTTTACCTTGAGGAAAGGACTCACGTCAAGTTTCCTTGTAGCTCTAGAGCGTCTCAGGAGGAGCTCCCACCCAGGCTATGAAAGCACCCTGTTGATTTCGAGAAAACTCGTTCCCTTCCCAGAGCCCTGCCTACAGTGACTAGAAACTCGTCCAAAACACTGGTATTTAGGTAGGTTCAAGGCGGCATGAATGGAGCTTTCAAAATGGGAAAGCAAGCCTTGTGCCATCAGGTCCCCGTTTCCAGTGAACACGCAGCCTACCTCCTTGTGATTTCTACCAAGTTAATATACACTCTAGAGACACACTGGTCCCTTCCCTGAATAACGTGTTCTTGGCACGGAGTTCTGCATGTAGCGAACTGCCTCTCCCAAGGAATGCTCTAGGTACGCTATATGGGCTTAGCCTCTTCTAAAACCCTGCAGTGTAAGAGGAAGAACTGTGCTTTGGTTACAGCAGGAACGCAAGCCAACTTTCTCCTGTAAGTATGGGGTCTTAAGGTATGACTTTGTAGAAGGAATGTGAAAGAGTATTGGTTTCTCAGTGCGGCTCAGCCTAGGGCATTGAGGCAGATATGCATGACATGTAGACGTAAGACAACAGATTGCCTGGAGCTGTTGGAGTGCTGAGGAAATCTAGCTCTCCCAAGGAGGCGTGCAGTGTGTTGCCCTACCCTTAGCATATTGAGAGTGACTGGGAAAGGTTTCCGGGCCTGGATGTTTCTGAGCTTCCCAGTCGAGCATGCCGGTCCTCGGTCTTCGTGCAGGGAATAGGGTGCCCACGAGAGTTACTAGGTGTCTTCATAAGCGTACTAACGTTCAAAGAAAGCAGAACTGCAACTCATGTCTCCAGGAAACTGCTCCACGCTTCGGCTTCAGCAGGGCTCTTCAAGGCTTTACCTTGAGGAAACGACTCACGTCAAGTTTCCTTTGAGCTCTAGAGCGTCTCAGTTGGAGCTCCCACCCAGGCTACGAAAGCACCCTGTTGATTTAGAGAAAACTCGTTCCCTTCCCACAGCCCTGCCTACAGTGACTAGAGACCCGTCCAAAACACTGGTATTTAGGTAGCTTCAAGGCAGCATGAATGGAGCTTTCAAAATGGGAAAGCAAGCCTTGTGCCATCAGGTCTCCGTTTCCAGGGAACAAGCAGCCTACCCCCTTGTGATGTCTACCAAGTAAATATTCCCTCAAACTACACAATGGTCCCTTCCCTGAAGAATGTTTTCTTGGCACGGAGTTCTGCATGTAGCGAACTGCCTCTCCCAAGGAACGCTTTGGTAACGCTATCGGGGCTTAGGCTCTTCTAAAACCCTGCAGTGTAAGAGGAAGAACTGTGCTTTGGTTACAGGAGGAACGCCAGCCGAGTTTCTCCTCTAAGTATGGGGTCTTAAGGTATGACTTTGTAGAAGGAATGCGAAGCAGTTTTGATTTCTCAGTGCCGTTCAGCCTAGGGCATTGAGGCAATTTGCATGACATGCAGGACGTGAGAGAACAGATTACCTGGAGCTGTTGGAGTGCTGAGGAAATGTAGCTCTCCCAAGGAAGAGTGCAGTGTGTTGCCCTACACTTAGCATACACAGAGTGACTGGGAAAGGTATCCGGGCCTGGATGTTTCTTAGCAACCCAGTGGAGCCTGCCGGTACTCGGTGTTCTTGCACGGAATAGGGTGCCCAGGCGAGATCCTAGGTGTCTTGAAAAGCGTACTAATGTTAAAAGAAAGGAGAACTGCAACTCATGTCTCAAGGAAACTTCTCCACGTTCCGCTTCAGCAGGGCTTTTCAAGGCTTTACCTTGAGGAAAGGACTCACGTCAAGTTTCCTTGAGGCTCTAGAACGTCTCAGGAGGAGCTCCCACCCAGGCTATGAAAGCACCCTGTTGATTTAGAGAAAACTCGTTCCCTTCCCAGAGCCCTGCCTACAGTGACTAGAAACTCGTCCAAAACTCTGGTATTTAGGTAGGTTCAAGGCGGCATGAATGGAGCTTTCAAAATGGGAAAGCAAGCCTTGTGCCATCCGGTCTCCGTTTCCAGTGAGCACGCAGCCTACCCCCTTGTGATGTCTACCAAGTAAATATTCCCTCAAACTACACAATGGTCCCTTCCCTGAAGAATGTTTTCTTGGCACGGAGTTCTGCATGTAGCGAACTGCCTCTCCCAAGGAACGCTTTGGTAACGCTTTCGGTGCTTAGGCTCATCTAAAACCCTGCAGTGTAAGAGGAAGAACTGTGCTTTGGTTACAGGAGGAATGCAAGCCAACTTTCTCCTGTAAGTATGGGGTCTTAAGGTATGACTTTGTAGAAGGAATGTGAAAGAGTATTGGTTACTCAGTGCCGCTCAGCCTAGGGCATTGAGGCAGATATGCATGACATGTAGACGTGAGACAACAGATTGCCTGGAGCTGTTGGAGTGCTGAGGAAATCTAGCTCTCCCAAGGAGGCGTGCAGTGTGTTGCCCTACCCTTAGCATATTGAGAGTGACTGGGAAAGGTTTCCGGGCCTGGATGTTTCTGAGCTTCCCAGTCGAGCATGCCGGTCCTCGGTGTTCTTGCAGGGAATAGGGTGCCCACGAGAGTTACTAGGTGTCTTCATAAGCGTACTAACGTTCAAAGAAAGCAGAACTGCAACTCATGTCTCCAGGAAACTGCTCCACGCTTCGGCTTCAGCAGGGCTCTTCAAGGCTTTACCTTGAGGAAACGACTCACGTCAAGTTTCCTTTGAGCTCTAGAGCTTCTAGGTGGAGCTCCCACCCAGGCTACGAAAGCACCCTGTTGATTTAGAGAAAACTCGTTCCCTTCCCACAGCCCTGCCTACAGTGACTAGAGACCCGTCCAAAACACTGGTATTTAGGTAGCTTCAAGGCAGCATGAATGGAGCTTTCAAAATGGGAAAGCAAGCCTTGTGCCATCAGGTCTCCGTTTCCAGGGAACAAGCAGCCTACCCCCTTGTGATGTCTACCAAGTAAATATTCCCTCAAACTACACAATGGTCCCTTCCCTGAAGAATGTTTTCTTGGCACGGAGTTCTGCATGTAGCGAACTGCCTCTCCCAAGGAACGCTTTGGTAACGCTATCGGGGCTTAGGCTCTTCTAAAACCCTGCAGTGTAAGAGGAAGAACTGTGCTTTGGTTACAGGAGGAACGCCAGCCGAGTTTCTCCTCTAAGCATGGGGTCTTAAGGTATGACTTTGTAGAAGGAATGCGAAGCAGTTTTGATTTCTCAGTGCCGTTCAGCCTAGGGCATTGAGGCAATTTGCATGACATGTAGGACGTGAGAGAACAGATTACCTGGAGCTGTTGGAGTGCTGAGGAAATGTAGCTCTCCCAAGGAAGAGTGCAGTGTGTTGCCCTACACTTAGCATACACAGAGTGACTGGGAAAGGTATCCGGGCCTGGATGTTTCTTAGCAACCCAGTGGAGCCTGCCGGTACTCGGTGTTCTTGCACGGAATAGGGTGCCCAGGCGAGATCCTAGGTGTCTTGAAAAGCGTACTAATGTTAAAAGAAAGGAGAACTGCAACTCATGTCTCAAGGAAACTTCTCCACGTTCCGCTTCAGCAGGGCTTTTCAAGGCTTTACCTTGAGGAAAGGACTCACGTCAAGTTTCCTTGAGGCTCTAGAGCGTCTCAGGAGGAGCTCCCACCCAGGCTATGAAAGCACCCTGTTGATTTAGAGAAAACTCGTTCCCTTCCCAGAGCCCTGCCTACAGTGACTAGAAACTCGTCCAAAACTCTGGTATTTAGGTAGGTTCAAGGCGGCATGAATGGAGCTTTCAAAATGGGAAAGCAAGCCTTGTGCCATCCGGTCTCCGTTTCCAGTGAGCACGCAGCCTACCCCCTTGTGATGTCTACCAAGTAAATATTCCCTCAAACTACACAATGGTCCCTTCCCTGAAGAATGTTTTCTTGGCACGGAGTTCTGCATGTAGCGAACTGCCTCTCCCAAGGAACGCTTTGGTAATGCTATCGGGGCTTAGGCTCTTCTAAAACCCTGCAGTGTAAGAGGAAGAACTGTGCTTTGGTTAGAGCAGGAACGCAAGCCAACTTTCTCCTGTAAGTATGGGGTCTTAAGGTATGACTTTGTAGAAGGAATGTGAAAGAGTATTGGTTTCTCAGTGCCGCTCAGCCTAGGGCACTGAGAGAGATATGCATGACATGTAGACGTGAGACAACAGATTGCCTGGAGCTGTTGGAGTGCTGAGGAAATCTAGCTCTTCCAAGGAGGCGTGTAGTGTGTTGCCTTACACTTAGCATATTGAGAGTGACTGGGAAAGGTTTCCGGGCCTGGATGTTTCTTAGCAACCCAGTGGAGCCTGCCGGTACTCGGTGTTCTTGCACGGAATAGGGTGCCCAGGCGAGATCCTAGGTGTCTTGAAAAGCGTAGTAACGTTAAAAGAAAGGAGAACTGCAACTCATGTCTCAAGGAAACTTCTCCACGTGCCGCTTCAGCAGGGCTCTTCAAGGCTTTACCTTGAGGAAAGGACTCACGTCAAGTTTCCTTGTAGCTCTAGAGCGTCTCAGGAGGAGCTCCCACCCAGGCTATGAAAGCACCCTGTTGATTTCGAGAAAACTCGTTCCCTTCCCAGAGCCCTGCCTACAGTGACTAGAAACTCGTCCAAAACACTGGTATTTAGGTAGGTTCAAGGCGGCATGAATGGAGCTTTCAAAATGGGAAAGCAAGCCTTGTGCCATCAGGTCCCCGTTTCCAGTGAACACGCAGCCTACCTCCTTGTGATTTCTACCAAGTTAATATACACTCTAGAGACACACTGGTCCCTTCCCTGAATAACGTGTTCTTGGCACGGAGTTCTGCATGTAGCGAACTGCCTCTCCCAAGGAATGCTCTAGGTACGCTATAGGGGCTTAGCCTCTTCTAAAACCCTGCAGTGTAAGAGGAAGAACTGTGCTTTGGTTACAGCAGGAACGCAAGCCAACTTTCTCCTGTAAGTATGGGGTCTTAAGGTATGACTTTGTAGAAGGAATGTGAAAGAGTATTGGTTTCTCAGTGCGGCTCAGCCTAGGGCATTGAGGCAGATATGCATGACATGTAGACGTAAGACAACAGATTGCCTGGAGCTGTTGGAGTGCTGAGGAAATCTAGCTCTCCCAAGGAGGCGTGCAGTGTGTTGCCCTACCCTTAGCATATTGAGAGTGACTGGGAAAGGTTTCCGGGCCTGGATGTTTCTGAGCTTCCCAGTCGAGCATGCCGGTCCTCGGTCTTCGTGCAGGGAATAGGGTGCCCACGAGAGTTACTAGGTGTCTTCATAAGCGTACTAACGTTCAAAGAAAGCAGAACTGCAACTCATGTCTCCAGGAAACTGCTCCACGCTTCGGCTTCAGCAGGGCTCTTCAAGGCTTTACCTTGAGGAAACGACTCACGTCAAGTTTCCTTTGAGCTCTAGAGCGTCTCAGTTGGAGCTCCCACCCAGGCTACGAAAGCACCCTGTTGATTTAGAGAAAACTCGTTCCCTTCCCACAGCCCTGCCTACAGTGACTAGAGACCCGTCCAAAACACTGGTATTTAGGTAGCTTCAAGGCAGCATGAATGGAGCTTTCAAAATGGGAAAGCAAGCCTTGTGCCATCAGTCTCCGTTTCCAGGGAACAAGCAGCCTACCCCCTTGTGATGTCTACCAAGTAAATATTCCCTCAAACTACACAATGGTCCCTTCCCTGAAGAATGTTTTCTTGGCACGGAGTTCTGCATGTAGCGAACTGCCTCTCCCAAGGAACGCTTTGGTAACGCTATCGGGGCTTAGGCTCTTCTAAAACCCTGCAGTGTAAGAGGAAGAACTGTGCTTTGGTTACAGGAGGAACGCCAGCCGAGTTTCTCCTCTAAGTATGGGGTCTTAAGGTATGACTTTGTAGAAGGAATGCGAAGCAGTTTTGATTTCTCAGTGCCGTTCAGCCTAGGGCATTGAGGCAATTTGCATGACATGCAGGACGTGAGAGAACAGATTACCTGGAGCTGTTGGAGTGCTGAGGAAATGTAGCTCTCCCAAGGAAGAGTGCAGTGTGTTGCCCTACACTTAGCATACACAGAGTGACTGGGAAAGGTATCCGGGCCTGGATGTTTCTTAGCAACCCAGTGGAGCCTGCCGGTACTCGGTGTTCTTGCACGGAATAGGGTGCCCAGGCGAGATCCTAGGTGTCTTGAAAAGCGTACTAATGTTAAAAGAAAGGAGAACTGCAACTCATGTCTCAAGGAAACTTCTCCACGTTCCGCTTCAGCAGGGCTTTTCAAGGCTTTACCTTGAGGAAAGGACTCACGTCAAGTTTCCTTGAGGCTCTAGAGCGTCTCAGGAGGAGCTCCCACCCAGGCTATGAAAGCACCCTGTTGATTTAGAGAAAACTCGTTCCCTTCCCAGAGCCCTGCCTACAGTGACTAGAAACTCGTCCAAAACTCTGGTATTTAGGTAGGTTCAAGGCGGCATGAATGGAGCTTTCAAAATGGGAAAGCAAGCCTTGTGCCATCCGGTCTCCGTTTCCAGTGAGCACGCAGCCTACCCCCTTGTGATGTCTACCAAGTAAATATTCCCTCGAACTACACAATGGTCCCTTCCCTGAAGAATGTTTTCTTGGCACGGAGTTCTGCATGTAGCGAACTGCCTCTCCCAAGGAACGCTTTGGTAACGCTTTCGGTGCTTAGGCTCATCTAAAACCCTGCAGTGTAAGAGGAAGAACTGTGCTTTGGTTACAGGAGGAATGCAAGCCAACTTTCTCCTGTAAGTATGGGGTCTTAAGGTATGACTTTGTAGAAGGAATGTGAAAGAGTATTGGTTACTCAGTGCCGCTCAGCCTAGGGCATTGAGGCAGATATGCATGACATGTAGACGTGAGACAACAGATTGCCTGGAGCTGTTGGAGTGCTGAGGAAATCTAGCTCTCCCAAGGAGGCGTGCAGTGTGTTGCCCTACCCTTAGCATATTGAGAGTGACTGGGAAAGGTTTCCGGGCCTGGATGTTTCTGAGCTTCCCAGTCGAGCATGCCGGTCCTCGGTGTTCTTGCAGGGAATAGGGTGCCCACGAGAGTTACTAGGTGTCTTCATAAGCGTACTAACGTTCAAAGAAAGCAGAACTGCAACTCATGTCTCCAGGAAACTGCTCCACGCTTCGGCTTCAGCAGGGCTCTTCAAGGCTTTACCTTGAGGAAACGACTCACGTCAAGTTTCCTTTGAGCTCTAGAGCTTCTAGGTGGAGCTCCCACCCAGGCTACGAAAGCACCCTGTTGATTTAGAGAAAACTCGTTCCCTTCCCAGAGCCCTGCCTACAGTGACTAGAGACCCGTCCAAAACACTGGTATTTAGGTAGCTTCAAGGCAGCATGAATGGAGCTTTCAAAATGGGAAAGCAAGCCTTGTGCCATCAGGTCTCCGTTTCCAGGGAACACGCAGCCTACCCCCTTGTGATGTCTACCAAGTAAATATTCCCTCAAACTACACAATGGTCCCTTCCCTGAAGAATGTTTTCTTGGCACGGAGTTCTGCATGTAGCGAACTGCCTCTCCCAAGGAACGCTTTGGTAACGCTATCGGGGCTTAGGCTCTTCTAAAACCCTGCAGTGTAAGAGGAAGAACTGTGCTTTGGTTACAGCAGGAACGCAAGCCAACTTTCTCCTGTAAGTATGGGGTCTTAAGGTATGACTTTGTAGAAGGAATGTGAAAGAGTATTGGTTTCTCAGTGCCGCTCAGCCTAGGGCACTGAGAGAGATATGCATGACATGTAGACGTGAGACAACAGATTGCCTGGAGCTGTTGGAGTGCTGAGGAAATCTAGCTCTTCCAAGGAGGCGTGTAGTGTGTTGCCTTACACTTAGCATATTGAGAGTGACTGGGAAAGGTTTCCGGGCCTGGATGTTTCTTAGCAACCCAGTGGAGCCTGCCGGTACTCGGTGTTCTTGCACGGAATAGGGTGCCCAGGCGAGATCCTAGGTGTCTTGAAAAGCGTAGTAACGTTAAAAGAAAGGAGAACTGCAACTCATGTCTCAAGGAAACTTCTCCACGTGCCGCTTCAGCAGGGCTCTTCAAGGCTTTACCTTGAGGAAAGGACTCACGTCAAGTTTCCTTGTAGCTCTAGAGCGTCTCAGGAGGAGCTCCCACCCAGGCTATGAAAGCACCCTGTTGATTTCGAGAAAACTCGTTCCCTTCCCAGAGCCCTGCCTACAGTGACTAGAAACTCGTCCAAAACACTGGTATTTAGGTAGGTTCAAGGCGGCATGAATGGAGCTTTCAAAATGGGAAAGCAAGCCTTGTGCCATCAGGTCCCCGTTTCCAGTGAACACGCAGCCTACCTCCTTGTGATTTCTACCAAGTTAATATACACTCTAGAGACACACTGGTCCCTTCCCTGAATAACGTGTTCTTGGCACGGAGTTCTGCATGTAGCGAACTGCCTCTCCCAAGGAATGCTCTAGGTACGCTATATGGGCTTAGCCTCTTCTAAAACCCTGCAGTGTAAGAGGAAGAACTGTGCTTTGGTTACAGCAGGAACGCAAGCCAACTTTCTCCTGTAAGTATGGGGTCTTAAGGTATGACTTTGTAGAAGGAATGTGAAAGAGTATTGGTTTCTCAGTGCGGCTCAGCCTAGGGCATTGAGGCAGATATGCATGACATGTAGACGTAAGACAACAGATTGCCTGGAGCTGTTGGAGTGCTGAGGAAATCTAGCTCTCCCAAGGAGGCGTGCAGTGTGTTGCCCTACCCTTAGCATATTGAGAGTGACTGGGAAAGGTTTCCGGGCCTGGATGTTTCTGAGCTTCCCAGTCGAGCATGCCGGTCCTCGGTCTTCGTGCAGGGAATAGGGTGCCCACGAGAGTTACTAGGTGTCTTCATAAGCGTACTAACGTTCAAAGAAAGCAGAACTGCAACTCATGTCTCCAGGAAACTGCTCCACGCTTCGGCTTCAGCAGGGCTCTTCAAGGCTTTACCTTGAGGAAACGACTCACGTCAAGTTTCCTTTGAGCTCTAGAGCGTCTCAGTTGGAGCTCCCACCCAGGCTACGAAAGCACCCTGTTGATTTAGAGAAAACTCGTTCCCTTCCCACAGCCCTGCCTACAGTGACTAGAGACCCGTCCAAAACACTGGTATTTAGGTAGCTTCAAGGCAGCATGAATGGAGCTTTCAAAATGGGAAAGCAAGCCTTGTGCCATCAGTCTCCGTTTCCAGGGAACAAGCAGCCTACCCCCTTGTGATGTCTACCAAGTAAATATTCCCTCAAACTACACAATGGTCCCTTCCCTGAAGAATGTTTTCTTGGCACGGAGTTCTGCATGTAGCGAACTGCCTCTCCCAAGGAACGCTTTGGTAACGCTATCGGGGCTTAGGCTCTTCTAAAACCCTGCAGTGTAAGAGGAAGAACTGTGCTTTGGTTACAGGAGGAACGCCAGCCGAGTTTCTCCTCTAAGTATGGGGTCTTAAGGTATGACTTTGTAGAAGGAATGCGAAGCAGTTTTGATTTCTCAGTGCCGTTCAGCCTAGGGCATTGAGGCAATTTGCATGACATGCAGGACGTGAGAGAACAGATTACCTGGAGCTGTTGGAGTGCTGAGGAAATGTAGCTCTCCCAAGGAAGAGTGCAGTGTGTTGCCCTACACTTAGCATACACAGAGTGACTGGGAAAGGTATCCGGGCCTGGATGTTTCTTAGCAACCCAGTGGAGCCTGCCGGTACTCGGTGTTCTTGCACGGAATAGGGTGCCCAGGCGAGATCCTAGGTGTCTTGAAAAGCGTACTAATGTTAAAAGAAAGGAGAACTGCAACTCATGTCTCAAGGAAACTTCTCCACGTTCCGCTTCAGCAGGGCTTTTCAAGGCTTTACCTTGAGGAAAGGACTCACGTCAAGTTTCCTTGAGGCTCTAGAGCGTCTCAGGAGGAGCTCCCACCCAGGCTATGAAAGCACCCTGTTGATTTAGAGAAAACTCGTTCCCTTCCCAGAGCCCTGCCTACAGTGACTAGAAACTCGTCCAAAACTCTGGTATTTAGGTAGGTTCAAGGCGGCATGAATGGAGCTTTCAAAATGGGAAAGCAAGACTTGTGCCATCAGGTCTCCGTTTCCAGTGAGCACGCAGCCTACCCCCTTGTGATGTCTACCAAGTAAATATTCCCTCGAACTACACAATGGTCCCTTCCCTGAAGAATGTTTTCTTGGCACGGAGTTCTGCATGTAGCGAACTGCCTCTCCCAAGGAACGCTTTGGTAACGCTTTCGGTGCTTAGGCTCATCTAAAACCCTGCAGTGTAAGAGGAAGAACTGTGCTTTGGTTACAGGAGGAATGCAAGCCAACTTTCTCCTGTAAGTATGGGGTCTTAAGGTATGACTTTGTAGAAGGAATGTGAAAGAGTATTGGTTACTCAGTGCCGCTCAGCCTAGGGCATTGAGGCAGATATGCATGACATGTAGACGTGAGACAACAGATTGCCTGGAGCTGTTGGAGTGCTGAGGAAATCTAGCTCTCCCAAGGAGGCGTGCAGTGTGTTGCCCTACCCTTAGCATATTGAGAGTGACTGGGAAAGGTTTCCGGGCCTGGATGTTTCTGAGCTTCCCAGTCGAGCATGCCGGTCCTCGGTGTTCTTGCAGGGAATAGGGTGCCCACTAGAGTTACTAGGTGTCTTCATAAGCGTACTAACGTTCAAAGAAAGCAGAACTGCAACTCATGTCTCCAGGAAACTGCTCCACGCTTCGGCTTCAGCAGGGCTCTTCAAGGCTTTACCTTGAGGAAACGACTCACGTCAAGTTTCCTTTGAGCTCTAGAGCTTCTAGGTGGAGCTCCCACCCAGGCTACGAAAGCACCCTGTTGATTTAGAGAAAACTCGTTCCCTTCCCAGAGCGCTGCCTACAGTGACTAGAGACCCGTCCAAAACACTGGTATTTAGGTAGCTTCAAGGCAGCATGAATGGAGCTTTCAAAATGGGAAAGCAAGCCTTGTGCCATCAGGTCTCCGTTTCCAGGGAACACGCAGCCTACCCCCTTGTGATGTCTACCAAGTAAATATTCCCTCAAACTACACAATGGTCCCTTCCCTGAAGAATGTTTTCTTGGCACGGAGTTCTGCATGTAGCGAACTGCCTCTCCCAAGGAACGCTTTGGTAACGCTATCGGGGCTTAGGCTCTTCTAAAACCCTGCAGTGTAAGAGGAAGAACTGTGCTTTGGTTACAGCAGGAACGCAAGCCAACTTTCTCCTGTAAGTATGGGGTCTTAAGGTATGACTTTGTAGAAGGAATGTGAAAGAGTATTGGTTTCTCAGTGCCGCTCAGCCTAGGGCACTGAGAGAGATATGCATGACATGTAGACGTGAGACAACAGATTGCCTGGAGCTGTTGGAGTGCTGAGGAAATCTAGCTCTTCCAAGGAGGCGTGTAGTGTGTTGCCTTACACTTAGCATATTGAGAGTGACTGGGAAAGGTTTCCGGGCCTGGATGTTTCTTAGCAACCCAGTGGAGCCTGCCGGTACTCGGTGTTCTTGCACGGAATAGGGTGCCCAGGCGAGATCCTAGGTGTCTTGAAAAGCGTAGTAACGTTAAAAGAAAGGAGAACTGCAACTCATGTCTCAAGGAAACTTCTCCACGTGCCGCTTCAGCAGGGCTCTTCAAGGCTTTACCTTGAGGAAAGGACTCACGTCAAGTTTCCTTGTAGCTCTAGAGCGTCTCAGGAGGAGCTCCCACCCAGGCTATGAAAGCACCCTGTTGATTTCGAGAAAACTCGTTCCCTTCCCAGAGCCCTGCCTACAGTGACTAGAAACTCGTCCAAAACACTGGTATTTAGGTAGGTTCAAGGCGGCATGAATGGAGCTTTCAAAATGGGAAAGCAAGCCTTGTGCCATCAGGTCCCCGTTTCCAGTGAACACGCAGCCTACCTCCTTGTGATTTCTACCAAGTTAATATACACTCTAGAGACACACTGGTCCCTTCCCTGAATAACGTGTTCTTGGCACGGAGTTCTGCATGTAGCGAACTGCCTCTCCCAAGGAATGCTCTAGGTACGCTATATGGGCTTAGCCTCTTCTAAAACCCTGCAGTGTAAGAGGAAGAACTGTGCTTTGGTTACAGCAGGAACGCAAGCCAACTTTCTCCTGTAAGTATGGGGTCTTAAGGTATGACTTTGTAGAAGGAATGTGAAAGAGTATTGGTTTCTCAGTGCGGCTCAGCCTAGGGCATTGAGGCAGATATGCATGACATGTAGACGTAAGACAACAGATTGCCTGGAGCTGTTGGAGTGCTGAGGAAATCTAGCTCTCCCAAGGAGGCGTGCAGTGTGTTGCCCTACCCTTAGCATATTGAGAGTGACTGGGAAAGGTTTCCGGGCCTGGATGTTTCTGAGCTTCCCAGTCGAGCATGCCGGTCCTCGGTCTTCGTGCAGGGAATAGGGTGCCCACGAGAGTTACTAGGTGTCTTCATAAGCGTACTAACGTTCAAAGAAAGCAGAACTGCAACTCATGTCTCCAGGAAACTGCTCCACGCTTCGGCTTCAGCAGGGCTCTTCAAGGCTTTACCTTGAGGAAACGACTCACGTCAAGTTTCCTTTGAGCTCTAGAGCGTCTCAGTTGGAGCTCCCACCCAGGCTACGAAAGCACCCTGTTGATTTAGAGAAAACTCGTTCCCTTCCCACAGCCCTGCCTACAGTGACTAGAGACCCGTCCAAAACACTGGTATTTAGGTAGCTTCAAGGCAGCATGAATGGAGCTTTCAAAATGGGAAAGCAAGCCTTGTGCCATCAGGTCTCCGTTTCCAGGGAACAAGCAGCCTACCCCCTTGTGATGTCTACCAAGTAAATATTCCCTCAAACTACACAATGGTCCCTTCCCTGAAGAATGTTTTCTTGGCACGGAGTTCTGCATGTAGCGAACTGCCTCTCCCAAGGAACGCTTTGGTAACGCTATCGGGGCTTAGGCTCTTCTAAAACCCTGCAGTGTAAGAGGAAGAACTGTGCTTTGGTTACAGGAGGAACGCCAGCCGAGTTTCTCCTCTAAGTATGGGGTCTTAAGGTATGACTTTGTAGAAGGAATGCGAAGCAGTTTTGATTTCTCAGTGCCGTTCAGCCTAGGGCATTGAGGCAATTTGCATGACATGCAGGACGTGAGAGAACAGATTACCTGGAGCTGTTGGAGTGCTGAGGAAATGTAGCTCTCCCAAGGAAGAGTGCAGTGTGTTGCCCTACACTTAGCATACACAGAGTGACTGGGAAAGGTATCCGGGCCTGGATGTTTCTTAGCAACCCAGTGGAGCCTGCCGGTACTCGGTGTTCTTGCACGGAATAGGGTGCCCAGGCGAGATCCTAGGTGTCTTGAAAAGCGTACTAATGTTAAAAGAAAGGAGAACTGCAACTCATGTCTCAAGGAAACTTCTCCACGTTCCGCTTCAGCAGGGCTTTTCAAGGCTTTACCTTGAGGAAAGGACTCACGTCAAGTTTCCTTGAGGCTCTAGAACGTCTCAGGAGGAGCTCCCACCCAGGCTATGAAAGCACCCTGTTGATTTAGAGAAAACTCGTTCCCTTCCCAGAGCCCTGCCTACAGTGACTAGAAACTCGTCCAAAACTCTGGTATTTAGGTAGGTTCAAGGCGGCATGAATGGAGCTTTCAAAATGGGAAAGCAAGCCTTGTGCCATCCGGTCTCCGTTTCCAGTGAGCACGCAGCCTACCCCCTTGTGATGTCTACCAAGTAAATATTCCCTCAAACTACACAATGGTCCCTTCCCTGAAGAATGTTTTCTTGGCACGGAGTTCTGCATGTAGCGAACTGCCTCTCCCAAGGAACGCTTTGGTAACGCTTTCGGTGCTTAGGCTCATCTAAAACCCTGCAGTGTAAGAGGAAGAACTGTGCTTTGGTTACAGGAGGAATGCAAGCCAACTTTCTCCTGTAAGTATGGGGTCTTAAGGTATGACTTTGTAGAAGGAATGTGAAAGAGTATTGGTTACTCAGTGCCGCTCAGCCTAGGGCATTGAGGCAGATATGCATGACATGTAGACGTGAGACAACAGATTGCCTGGAGCTGTTGGAGTGCTGAGGAAATCTAGCTCTCCCAAGGAGGCGTGCAGTGTGTTGCCCTACCCTTAGCATATTGAGAGTGACTGGGAAAGGTTTCCGGGCCTGGATGTTTCTGAGCTTCCCAGTCGAGCATGCCGGTCCTCGGTGTTCTTGCAGGGAATAGGGTGCCCACGAGAGTTACTAGGTGTCTTCATAAGCGTACTAACGTTCAAAGAAAGCAGAACTGCAACTCATGTCTCCAGGAAACTGCTCCACGCTTCGGCTTCAGCAGGGCTCTTCAAGGCTTTACCTTGAGGAAACGACTCACGTCAAGTTTCCTTTGAGCTCTAGAGCTTCTAGGTGGAGCTCCCACCCAGGCTACGAAAGCACCCTGTTGATTTAGAGAAAACTCGTTCCCTTCCCACAGCCCTGCCTACAGTGACTAGAGACCCGTCCAAAACACTGGTATTTAGGTAGCTTCAAGGCAGCATGAATGGAGCTTTCAAAATGGGAAAGCAAGCCTTGTGCCATCAGGTCTCCGTTTCCAGGGAACAAGCAGCCTACCCCCTTGTGATGTCTACCAAGTAAATATTCCCTCAAACTACACAATGGTCCCTTCCCTGAAGAATGTTTTCTTGGCACGGAGTTCTGCATGTAGCGAACTGCCTCTCCCAAGGAACGCTTTGGTAACGCTATCGGGGCTTAGGCTCTTCTAAAACCCTGCAGTGTAAGAGGAAGAACTGTGCTTTGGTTACAGGAGGAACGCCAGCCGAGTTTCTCCTCTAAGCATGGGGTGTTAAGGTATGACTTTGTAGAAGGAATGCGAAGCAGTTTTGATTTCTCAGTGCCGTTCAGCCTAGGGCATTGAGGCAATTTGCATGACATGTAGGACGTGAGAGAACAGATTACCTGGAGCTGTTGGAGTGCTGAGGAAATGTAGCTCTCCCAAGGAAGAGTGCAGTGTGTTGCCCTACACTTAGCATACACAGAGTGACTGGGAAAGGTATCCGGGCCTGGATGTTTCTTAGCAACCCAGTGGAGCCTGCCGGTACTCGGTGTTCTTGCACGGAATAGGGTGCCCAGGCGAGATCCTAGGTGTCTTGAAAAGCGTACTAATGTTAAAAGAAAGGAGAACTGCAACTCATGTCTCAAGGAAACTTCTCCACGTTCCGCTTCAGCAGGGCTTTTCAAGGCTTTACCTTGAGGAAAGGACTCACGTCAAGTTTCCTTGAGGCTCTAGAGCGTCTCAGGAGGAGCTCCCACCCAGGCTATGAAAGCACCCTGTTGATTTAGAGAAAACTCGTTCCCTTCCCAGAGCCCTGCCTACAGTGACTAGAAACTCGTCCAAAACTCTGGTATTTAGGTAGGTTCAAGGCGGCATGAATGGAGCTTTCAAAATGGGAAAGCAAGACTTGTGCCATCAGGTCTCCGTTTCCAGTGAGCACGCAGCCTACCCCCTTGTGATGTCTACCAAGTAAATATTCCCTCGAACTACACAATGGTCCCTTCCCTGAAGAATTTTTTCTTGGCACGGAGTTCTGCATGTAGCGAACTGCCTCTCCCAAGGAACGCTTTGGTAACGCTTTCGGTGCTTAGGCTCATCTAAAACCCTGCAGTGTAAGAGGAAGAACTGTGCTTTGGTTACAGGAGGAATGCAAGCCAACTTTCTCCTGTAAGTATGGGGTCTTAAGGTATGACTTTGTAGAAGGAATGTGAAAGAGTATTGGTTACTCAGTGCCGCTCAGCCTAGGGCATTGAGGCAGATATGCATGACATGTAGACGTGAGACAACAGATTGCCTGGAGCTGTTGGAGTGCTGAGGAAATCTAGCTCTCCCAAGGAGGCGTGCAGTGTGTTGCCCTACCCTTAGCATATTGAGAGTGACTGGGAAAGGTTTCCGGGCCTGGATGTTTCTGAGCTTCCCAGTCGAGCATGCCGGTCCTCGGTGTTCTTGCAGGGAATAGGGTGCCCACTAGAGTTACTAGGTGTCTTCATAAGCGTACTAACGTTCAAAGAAAGCAGAACTGCAACTCATGTCTCCAGGAAACTGCTCCACGCTTCGGCTTCAGCAGGGCTCTTCAAGGCTTTACCTTGAGGAAACGACTCACGTCAAGTTTCCTTTGAGCTCTAGAGCTTCTAGGTGGAGCTCCCACCCAGGCTACGAAAGCACCCTGTTGATTTAGAGAAAACTCGTTCCCTTCCCAGAGCGCTGCCTACAGTGACTAGAGACCCGTCCAAAACACTGGTATTTAGGTAGCTTCAAGGCAGCATGAATGGAGCTTTCAAAATGGGAAAGCAAGCCTTGTGCCATCAGGTCTCCGTTTCCAGGGAACACGCAGCCTACCCCCTTGTGATGTCTACCAAGTAAATATTCCCTCAAACTACACAATGGTCCCTTCCCTGAAGAATGTTTTCTTGGCACGGAGTTCTGCATGTAGCGAACTGCCTCTCCCAAGGAACGCTTTGGTAACGCTATCGGGGCTTAGGCTCTTCTAAAACCCTGCAGTGTAAGAGGAAGAACTGTGCTTTGGTTACAGCAGGAACGCAAGCCAACTTTCTCCTGTAAGTATGGGGTCTTAAGGTATGACTTTGTAGAAGGAATGTGAAAGAGTATTGGTTTCTCAGTGCCGCTCAGCCTAGGGCACTGAGAGAGATATGCATGACATGTAGACGTGAGACAACAGATTGCCTGGAGCTGTTGGAGTGCTGAGGAAATCTAGCTCTTCCAAGGAGGCGTGTAGTGTGTTGCCTTACACTTAGCATATTGAGAGTGACTGGGAAAGGTTTCCGGGCCTGGATGTTTCTTAGCAACCCAGTGGAGCCTGCCGGTACTCGGTGTTCTTGCACGGAATAGGGTGCCCAGGCGAGATCCTAGGTGTCTTGAAAAGCGTAGTAACGTTAAAAGAAAGGAGAACTGCAACTCATGTCTCAAGGAAACTTCTCCACGTGCCGCTTCAGCAGGGCTCTTCAAGGCTTTACCTTGAGGAAAGGACTCACGTCAAGTTTCCTTGTAGCTCTAGAGCGTCTCAGGAGGAGCTCCCACCCAGGCTATGAAAGCACCCTGTTGATTTCGAGAAAACTCGTTCCCTTCCCAGAGCCCTGCCTACAGTGACTAGAAACTCGTCCAAAACACTGGTATTTAGGTAGGTTCAAGGCGGCATGAATGGAGCTTTCAAAATGGGAAAGCAAGCCTTGTGCCATCAGGTCCCCGTTTCCAGTGAACACGCAGCCTACCTCCTTGTGATTTCTACCAAGTTAATATACACTCTAGAGACACACTGGTCCCTTCCCTGAATAACGTGTTCTTGGCACGGAGTTCTGCATGTAGCGAACTGCCTCTCCCAAGGAATGCTCTAGGTACGCTATATGGGCTTAGCCTCTTCTAAAACCCTGCAGTGTAAGAGGAAGAACTGTGCTTTGGTTACAGCAGGAACGCAAGCCAACTTTCTCCTGTAAGTATGGGGTCTTAAGGTATGACTTTGTAGAAGGAATGTGAAAGAGTATTGGTTTCTCAGTGCGGCTCAGCCTAGGGCATTGAGGCAGATATGCATGACATGTAGACGTAAGACAACAGATTGCCTGGAGCTGTTGGAGTGCTGAGGAAATCTAGCTCTCCCAAGGAGGCGTGCAGTGTGTTGCCCTACCCTTAGCATATTGAGAGTGACTGGGAAAGGTTTCCGGGCCTGGATGTTTCTGAGCTTCCCAGTCGAGCATGCCGGTCCTCGGTCTTCGTGCAGGGAATAGGGTGCCCACGAGAGTTACTAGGTGTCTTCATAAGCGTA
Organism: Eubalaena glacialis; assembly: GCF_028564815.1. Classification (NCBI taxonomy): domain Eukaryota; kingdom Metazoa; phylum Chordata; class Mammalia; order Artiodactyla; family Balaenidae; genus Eubalaena; species Eubalaena glacialis. The sequence goes on along the minus strand of NC_083719.1, from coordinate 159,757,358 downwards.
CTAACGTTCAAAGAAAGCAGAACTGCAACTCATGTCTCCAGGAAACTGCTCCACGCTTCGGCTTCAGCAGGGCTCTTCAAGGCTTTACCTTGAGGAAACGACTCACGTCAAGTTTCCTTTGAGCTCTAGAGCGTCTCAGTTGGAGCTCCCACCCAGGCTACGAAAGCACCCTGTTGATTTAGAGAAAACTCGTTCCCTTCCCACAGCCCTGCCTACAGTGACTAGAGACCCGTCCAAAACACTGGTATTTAGGTAGCTTCAAGGCAGCATGAATGGAGCTTTCAAAATGGGAAAGCAAGCCTTGTGCCATCAGGTCTCCGTTTCCAGGGAACAAGCAGCCTACCCCCTTGTGATGTCTACCAAGTAAATATTCCCTCAAACTACACAATGGTCCCTTCCCTGAAGAATGTTTTCTTGGCACGGAGTTCTGCATGTAGCGAACTGCCTCTCCCAAGGAACGCTTTGGTAACGCTATCGGGGCTTAGGCTCTTCTAAAACCCTGCAGTGTAAGAGGAAGAACTGTGCTTTGGTTACAGGAGGAACGCCAGCCGAGTTTCTCCTCTAAGTATGGGGTCTTAAGGTATGACTTTGTAGAAGGAATGCGAAGCAGTTTTGATTTCTCAGTGCCGTTCAGCCTAGGGCATTGAGGCAATTTGCATGACATGCAGGACGTGAGAGAACAGATTACCTGGAGCTGTTGGAGTGCTGAGGAAATGTAGCTCTCCCAAGGAAGAGTGCAGTGTGTTGCCCTACACTTAGCATACACAGAGTGACTGGGAAAGGTATCCGGGCCTGGATGTTTCTTAGCAACCCAGTGGAGCCTGCCGGTACTCGGTGTTCTTGCACGGAATAGGGTGCCCAGGCGAGATCCTAGGTGTCTTGAAAAGCGTACTAATGTTAAAAGAAAGGAGAACTGCAACTCATGTCTCAAGGAAACTTCTCCACGTTCCGCTTCAGCAGGGCTTTTCAAGGCTTTACCTTGAGGAAAGGACTCACGTCAAGTTTCCTTGAGGCTCTAGAACGTCTCAGGAGGAGCTCCCACCCAGGCTATGAAAGCACCCTGTTGATTTAGAGAAAACTCGTTCCCTTCCCAGAGCCCTGCCTACAGTGACTAGAAACTCGTCCAAAACTCTGGTATTTAGGTAGGTTCAAGGCGGCATGAATGGAGCTTTCAAAATGGGAAAGCAAGCCTTGTGCCATCCGGTCTCCGTTTCCAGTGAGCACGCAGCCTACCCCCTTGTGATGTCTACCAAGTAAATATTCCCTCAAACTACACAATGGTCCCTTCCCTGAAGAATGTTTTCTTGGCACGGAGTTCTGCATGTAGCGAACTGCCTCTCCCAAGGAACGCTTTGGTAACGCTTTCGGTGCTTAGGCTCATCTAAAACCCTGCAGTGTAAGAGGAAGAACTGTGCTTTGGTTACAGGAGGAATGCAAGCCAACTTTCTCCTGTAAGTATGGGGTCTTAAGGTATGACTTTGTAGAAGGAATGTGAAAGAGTATTGGTTACTCAGTGCCGCTCAGCCTAGGGCATTGAGGCAGATATGCATGACATGTAGACGTGAGACAACAGATTGCCTGGAGCTGTTGGAGTGCTGAGGAAATCTAGCTCTCCCAAGGAGGCGTGCAGTGTGTTGCCCTACCCTTAGCATATTGAGAGTGACTGGGAAAGGTTTCCGGGCCTGGATGTTTCTGAGCTTCCCAGTCGAGCATGCCGGTCCTCGGTGTTCTTGCAGGGAATAGGGTGCCCACGAGAGTTACTAGGTGTCTTCATAAGCGTACTAACGTTCAAAGAAAGCAGAACTGCAACTCATGTCTCCAGGAAACTGCTCCACGCTTCGGCTTCAGCAGGGCTCTTCAAGGCTTTACCTTGAGGAAACGACTCACGTCAAGTTTCCTTTGAGCTCTAGAGCTTCTAGGTGGAGCTCCCACCCAGGCTACGAAAGCACCCTGTTGATTTAGAGAAAACTCGTTCCCTTCCCACAGCCCTGCCTACAGTGACTAGAGACCCGTCCAAAACACTGGTATTTAGGTAGCTTCAAGGCAGCATGAATGGAGCTTTCAAAATGGGAAAGCAAGCCTTGTGCCATCAGGTCTCCGTTTCCAGGGAACAAGCAGCCTACCCCCTTGTGATGTCTACCAAGTAAATATTCCCTCAAACTACACAATGGTCCCTTCCCTGAAGAATGTTTTCTTGGCACGGAGTTCTGCATGTAGCGAACTGCCTCTCCCAAGGAACGCTTTGGTAACGCTATCGGGGCTTAGGCTCTTCTAAAACCCTGCAGTGTAAGAGGAAGAACTGTGCTTTGGTTACAGGAGGAACGCCAGCCGAGTTTCTCCTCTAAGCATGGGGTGTTAAGGTATGACTTTGTAGAAGGAATGCGAAGCAGTTTTGATTTCTCAGTGCCGTTCAGCCTAGGGCATTGAGGCAATTTGCATGACATGTAGGACGTGAGAGAACAGATTACCTGGAGCTGTTGGAGTGCTGAGGAAATGTAGCTCTCCCAAGGAAGAGTGCAGTGTGTTGCCCTACACTTAGCATACACAGAGTGACTGGGAAAGGTATCCGGGCCTGGATGTTTCTTAGCAACCCAGTGGAGCCTGCCGGTACTCGGTGTTCTTGCACGGAATAGGGTGCCCAGGCGAGATCCTAGGTGTCTTGAAAAGCGTACTAATGTTAAAAGAAAGGAGAACTGCAACTCATGTCTCAAGGAAACTTCTCCACGTTCCGCTTCAGCAGGGCTTTTCAAGGCTTTACCTTGAGGAAAGGACTCACGTCAAGTTTCCTTGAGGCTCTAGAGCGTCTCAGGAGGAGCTCCCACCCAGGCTATGAAAGCACCCTGTTGATTTAGAGAAAACTCGTTCCCTTCCCAGAGCCCTGCCTACAGTGACTAGAAACTCGTCCAAAACTCTGGTATTTAGGTAGGTTCAAGGCGGCATGAATGGAGCTTTCAAAATGGGAAAGCAAGCCTTGTGCCATCCGGTCTCCGTTTCCAGTGAGCACGCAGCCTACCCCCTTGTGATGTCTACCAAGTAAATATTCCCTCAAACTACACAATGGTCCCTTCCCTGAAGAATGTTTTCTTGGCACGGAGTTCTGCATGTAGCGAACTGCCTCTCCCAAGGAACGCTTTGGTAATGCTATCGGGGCTTAGGCTCTTCTAAAACCCTGCAGTGTAAGAGGAAGAACTGTGCTTTGGTTAGAGCAGGAACGCAAGCCAACTTTCTCCTGTAAGTATGGGGTCTTAAGGTATGACTTTGTAGAAGGAATGTGAAAGAGTATTGGTTTCTCAGTGCCGCTCAGCCTAGGGCACTGAGAGAGATATGCATGACATGTAGACGTGAGACAACAGATTGCCTGGAGCTGTTGGAGTGCTGAGGAAATCTAGCTCTTCCAAGGAGGCGTGTAGTGTGTTGCCTTACACTTAGCATATTGAGAGTGACTGGGAAAGGTTTCCGGGCCTGGATGTTTCTTAGCAACCCAGTGGAGCCTGCCGGTACTCGGTGTTCTTGCACGGAATAGGGTGCCCAGGCGAGATCCTAGGTGTCTTGAAAAGCGTAGTAACGTTAAAAGAAAGGAGAACTGCAACTCATGTCTCAAGGAAACTTCTCCACGTGCCGCTTCAGCAGGGCTCTTCAAGGCTTTACCTTGAGGAAAGGACTCACGTCAAGTTTCCTTGTAGCTCTAGAGCGTCTCAGGAGGAGCTCCCACCCAGGCTATGAAAGCACCCTGTTGATTTCGAGAAAACTCGTTCCCTTCCCAGAGCCCTGCCTACAGTGACTAGAAACTCGTCCAAAACACTGGTATTTAGGTAGGTTCAAGGCGGCATGAATGGAGCTTTCAAAATGGGAAAGCAAGCCTTGTGCCATCAGGTCCCCGTTTCCAGTGAACACGCAGCCTACCTCCTTGTGATTTCTACCAAGTTAATATACACTCTAGAGACACACTGGTCCCTTCCCTGAATAACGTGTTCTTGGCACGGAGTTCTGCATGTAGCGAACTGCCTCTCCCAAGGAATGCTCTAGGTACGCTATAGGGGCTTAGCCTCTTCTAAAACCCTGCAGTGTAAGAGGAAGAACTGTGCTTTGGTTACAGCAGGAACGCAAGCCAACTTTCTCCTGTAAGTATGGGGTCTTAAGGTATGACTTTGTAGAAGGAATGTGAAAGAGTATTGGTTTCTCAGTGCGGCTCAGCCTAGGGCATTGAGGCAGATATGCATGACATGTAGACGTAAGACAACAGATTGCCTGGAGCTGTTGGAGTGCTGAGGAAATCTAGCTCTCCCAAGGAGGCGTGCAGTGTGTTGCCCTACCCTTAGCATATTGAGAGTGACTGGGAAAGGTTTCCGGGCCTGGATGTTTCTGAGCTTCCCAGTCGAGCATGCCGGTCCTCGGTCTTCGTGCAGGGAATAGGGTGCCCACGAGAGTTACTAGGTGTCTTCATAAGCGTACTAACGTTCAAAGAAAGCAGAACTGCAACTCATGTCTCCAGGAAACTGCTCCACGCTTCGGCTTCAGCAGGGCTCTTCAAGGCTTTACCTTGAGGAAACGACTCACGTCAAGTTTCCTTTGAGCTCTAGAGCGTCTCAGTTGGAGCTCCCACCCAGGCTACGAAAGCACCCTGTTGATTTAGAGAAAACTCGTTCCCTTCCCACAGCCCTGCCTACAGTGACTAGAGACCAGTCCAAAACACTGGTATTTAGGTAGCTTCAAGGCAGCATGAATGGAGCTTTCAAAATGGGAAAGCAAGCCTTGTGCCATCAGGTCTCCGTTTCCAGGGAACAAGCAGCCTACCCCCTTGTGATGTCTACCAAGTAAATATTCCCTCAAACTACACAATGGTCCCTTCCCTGAAGAATGTTTTCTTGGCACGGAGTTCTGCATGTAGCGAACTGCCTCTCCCAAGGAACGCTTTGGTAACGCTATCGGGGCTTAGGCTCTTCTAAAACCCTGCAGTGTAAGAGGAAGAACTGTGCTTTGGTTACAGGAGGAACGCCAGCCGAGTTTCTCCTCTAAGCATGGGGTCTTAAGGTATGACTTTGTAGAAGGAATGCGAAGCAGTTTTGATTTCTCAGTGCCGTTCAGCCTAGGGCATTGAGGCAATTTGCATGACATGTAGGACGTGAGAGAACAGATTACCTGGAGCTGTTGGAGTGCTGAGGAAATGTAGCTCTCCCAAGGAAGAGTGCAGTGTGTTGCCCTACACTTAGCATACACAGAGTGACTGGGAAAGGTATCCGGGCCTGGATGTTTCTTAGCAACCCAGTGGAGCCTGCCGGTACTCGGTGTTCTTGCACGGAATAGGGTGCCCAGGCGAGATCCTAGGTGTCTTGAAAAGCGTACTAATGTTAAAAGAAAGGAGAACTGCAACTCATGTCTCAAGGAAACTTCTCCACGTTCCGCTTCAGCAGGGCTTTTCAAGGCTTTACCTTGAGGAAAGGACTCACGTCAAGTTTCCTTGAGGCTCTAGAGCGTCTCAGGAGGAGCTCCCACCCAGGCTATGAAAGCACCCTGTTGATTTAGAGAAAACTCGTTCCCTTCCCAGAGCCCTGCCTACAGTGACTAGAAACTCGTCCAAAACTCTGGTATTTAGGTAGGTTCAAGGCGGCATGAATGGAGCTTTCAAAATGGGAAAGCAAGCCTTGTGCCATCCGGTCTCCGTTTCCAGTGAGCACGCAGCCTACCCCCTTGTGATGTCTACCAAGTAAATATTCCCTCGAACTACACAATGGTCCCTTCCCTGAAGAATGTTTTCTTGGCACGGAGTTCTGCATGTAGCGAACTGCCTCTCCCAAGGAACGCTTTGGTAACGCTTTCGGTGCTTAGGCTCATCTAAAACCCTGCAGTGTAAGAGGAAGAACTGTGCTTTGGTTACAGGAGGAATGCAAGCCAACTTTCTCCTGTAAGTATGGGGTCTTAAGGTATGACTTTGTAGAAGGAATGTGAAAGAGTATTGGTTACTCAGTGCCGCTCAGCCTAGGGCATTGAGGCAGATATGCATGACATGTAGACGTGAGACAACAGATTGCCTGGAGCTGTTGGAGTGCTGAGGAAATCTAGCTCTCCCAAGGAGGCGTGCAGTGTGTTGCCCTACCCTTAGCATATTGAGAGTGACTGGGAAAGGTTTCCGGGCCTGGATGTTTCTGAGCTTCCCAGTCGAGCATGCCGGTCCTCGGTGTTCTTGCAGGGAATAGGGTGCCCACGAGAGTTACTAGGTGTCTTCATAAGCGTACTAACGTTCAAAGAAAGCAGAACTGCAACTCATGTCTCCAGGAAACTGCTCCACGCTTCGGCTTCAGCAGGGCTCTTCAAGGCTTTACCTTGAGGAAACGACTCACGTCAAGTTTCCTTTGAGCTCTAGAGCTTCTAGGTGGAGCTCCCACCCAGGCTACGAAAGCACCCTGTTGATTTAGAGAAAACTCGTTCCCTTCCCACAGCCCTGCCTACAGTGACTAGAGACCCGTCCAAAACACTGGTATTTAGGTAGCTTCAAGGCAGCATGAATGGAGCTTTCAAAATGGGAAAGCAAGCCTTGTGCCATCAGGTCTCCGTTTCCAGGGAACAAGCAGCCTACCCCCTTGTGATGTCTACCAAGTAAATATTCCCTCAAACTACACAATGGTCCCTTCCCTGAAGAATGTTTTCTTGGCACGGAGTTCTGCATGTAGCGAACTGCCTCTCCCAAGGAACGCTTTGGTAACGCTATCGGGGCTTAGGCTCTTCTAAAACCCTGCAGTGTAAGAGGAAGAACTGTGCTTTGGTTACAGGAGGAACGCCAGCCGAGTTTCTCCTCTAAGCATGGGGTCTTAAGGTATGACTTTGTAGAAGGAATGCGAAGCAGTTTTGATTTCTCAGTGCCGTTCAGCCTAGGGCATTGAGGCAATTTGCATGACATGTAGGACGTGAGAGAACAGATTACCTGGAGCTGTTGGAGTGCTGAGGAAATGTAGCTCTCCCAAGGAAGAGTGCAGTGTGTTGCCCTACACTTAGCATACACAGAGTGACTGGGAAAGGTATCCGGGCCTGGATGTTTCTTAGCAACCCAGTGGAGCCTGCCGGTACTCGGTGTTCTTGCACGGAATAGGGTGCCCAGGCGAGATCCTAGGTGTCTTGAAAAGCGTACTAATGTTAAAAGAAAGGAGAACTGCAACTCATGTCTCAAGGAAACTTCTCCACGTTCCGCTTCAGCAGGGCTTTTCAAGGCTTTACCTTGAGGAAAGGACTCACGTCAAGTTTCCTTGAGGCTCTAGAGCGTCTCAGGAGGAGCTCCCACCCAGGCTATGAAAGCACCCTGTTGATTTCGAGAAAACTCGTTCCCTTCCCAGAGCCCTGCCTACAGTGACTAGAAACTCGTCCAAAACTCTGGTATTTAGGTAGGTTCAAGGCGGCATGAATGGAGCTTTCAAAATGGGAAAGCAAGCCTTGTGCCATCCGGTCTCCGTTTCCAGTGAGCACGCAGCCTACCCCCTTGTGATGTCTACCAAGTAAATATTCCCTCGAACTACACAATGGTCCCTTCCCTGAAGAATGTTTTCTTGGCACGGAGTTCTGCATGTAGCGAACTGCCTCTCCCAAGGAACGCTTTGGTAACGCTTTCGGTGCTTAGGCTCATCTAAAACCCTGCAGTGTAAGAGGAAGAACTGTGCTTTGGTTACAGGAGGAATGCAAGCCAACTTTCTCCTGTAAGTATGGGGTCTTAAGGTATGACTTTGTAGAAGGAATGTGAAAGAGTATTGGTTACTCAGTGCCGCTCAGCCTAGGGCATTGAGGCAGATATGCATGACATGTAGACGTGAGACAACAGATTGCCTGGAGCTGTTGGAGTGCTGAGGAAATCTAGCTCTCCCAAGGAGGCGTGCAGTGTGTTGCCCTACCCTTAGCATATTGAGAGTGACTGGGAAAGGTTTCCGGGCCTGGATGTTTCTGAGCTTCCCAGTCGAGCATGCCGGTCCTCGGTGTTCTTGCAGGGAATAGGGTGCCCACGAGAGTTACTAGGTGTCTTCATAAGCGTACTAACGTTCAAAGAAAGCAGAACTGCAACTCATGTCTCCAGGAAACTGCTCCACGCTTCGGCTTCAGCAGGGCTCTTCAAGGCTTTACCTTGAGGAAACGACTCACGTCAAGTTTCCTTTGAGCTCTAGAGCTTCTAGGTGGAGCTCCCACCCAGGCTACGAAAGCACCCTGTTGATTTAGAGAAAACTCGTTCCCTTCCCAGAGCGCTGCCTACAGTGACTAGAGACCCGTCCAAAACACTGGTATTTAGGTAGCTTCAAGGCAGCATGAATGGAGCTTTCAAAATGGGAAAGCAAGCCTTGTGCCATCAGGTCTCCGTTTCCAGGGAACACGCAGCCTACCCCCTTGTGATGTCTACCAAGTAAATATTCCCTCAAACTACACAATGGTCCCTTCCCTGAAGAATGTTTTCTTGGCACGGAGTTCTGCATGTAGCGAACTGCCTCTCCCAAGGAACGCTTTGGTAACGCTATCGGGGCTTAGGCTCTTCTAAAACCCTGCAGTGTAAGAGGAAGAACTGTGCTTTGGTTACAGCAGGAACACAAGCCAACTTTCTCCTGTAAGTATGGGGTCTTAAGGTATGACTTTGTAGAAGGAATGTGAAAGAGTATTGGTTTCTCAGTGCCGCTCAGCCTAGGGCACTGAGAGAGATATGCATGACATGTAGACGTGAGACAACAGATTGCCTGGAGCTGTTGGAGTGCTGAGGAAATCTAGCTCTTCCAAGGAGGCGTGTAGTGTGTTGCCTTACACTTAGCATATTGAGAGTGACTGGGAAAGGTTTCCGGGCCTGGATGTTTCTTAGCAACCCAGTGGAGCCTGCCGGTACTCGGTGTTCTTGCACGGAATAGGGTGCCCAGGCGAGATCCTAGGTGTCTTGAAAAGCGTAGTAACGTTAAAAGAAAGGAGAACTGCAACTCATGTCTCAAGGAAACTTCTCCACGTGCCGCTTCAGCAGGGCTCTTCAAGGCTTTACCTTGAGGAAAGGACTCACGTCAAGTTTCCTTGTAGCTCTAGAGCGTCTCAGGAGGAGCTCCCACCCAGGCTATGAAAGCACCCTGTTGATTTAGAGAAAACTCGTTCCCTTCCCAGAGCCCTGCCTACATGACTAGAAACTCGTCCAAAACTCTGGTATTTAGGTAGGTTCAAGGCGGCATGAATGGAGCTTTCAAAATGGGAAAGCAAGCCTTGTGCCATCCGGTCTCCGTTTCCAGTGAGCACGCAGCCTACCCCCTTGTGATGTCTACCAAGTAAATATTCCCTCAAACTACACAATGGTCTCTTCCCTGAAGAATGTTTTCTTGGCACGGAGTTCTGCATGTAGCGAACTGCCTCTCCCAAGGAACGCTTTGGTAACGCTTTCGGTGCTTAGGCTCATCTAAAACCCTGCAGTGTAAGAGGAAGAACTGTGCTTTGGTTACAGGAGGAATGCAAGCCAACTTTCTCCTGTAAGTATGGGGTCTTAAGGTATGACTTTGTAGAAGGAATGTGAAAGAGTATTGGTTACTCAGTGCCGCTCAGCCTAGGGCATTGAGGCAGATATGCATGACATGTAGACGTGAGACAACAGATTGCCTGGAGCTGTTGGAGTGCTGAGGAAATCTAGCTCTCCCAAGGAGGCGTGCAGTGTGTTGCCCTACCCTTAGCATATTGAGAGTGACTGGGAAAGGTTTCCGGGCCTGGATGTTTCTGAGCTTCCCAGTCGAGCATGCCGGTCCTCGGTGTTCTTGCAGGGAATAGGGTGCCCACGAGAGTTACTAGGTGTCTTCATAAGCGTACTAACGTTCAAAGAAAGCAGAACTGCAACTCATGTCTCCAGGAAACTGCTCCACGCTTCGGCTTCAGCAGGGCTCTTCAAGGCTTTACCTTGAGGAAACGACTCACGTCAAGTTTCCTTTGAGCTCTAGAGCTTCTAGGTGGAGCTCCCACCCAGGCTACGAAAGCACCCTGTTGATTTAGAGAAAACTCGTTCCCTTCCCACAGCCCTGCCTACAGTGACTAGAGACCCGTCCAAAACACTGGTATTTAGGTAGCTTCAAGGCAGCATGAATGGAGCTTTCAAAATGGGAAAGCAAGCCTTGTGCCATCAGGTCTCCGTTTCCAGGGAACAAGCAGCCTACCCCCTTGTGATGTCTACCAAGTAAATATTCCCTCAAACTACACAATGGTCCCTTCCCTGAAGAATGTTTTCTTGGCACGGAGTTCTGCATGTAGCGAACTGCCTCTCCCAAGGAACGCTTTGGTAACGCTATCGGGGCTTAGGCTCTTCTAAAACCCTGCAGTGTAAGAGGAAGAACTGTGCTTTGGTTACAGGAGGAACGCCAGCCGAGTTTCTCCTCTAAGCATGGGGTCTTAAGGTATGACTTTGTAGAAGGAATGCGAAGCAGTTTTGATTTCTCAGTGCCGTTCAGCCTAGGGCATTGAGGCAATTTGCATGACATGTAGGACGTGAGAGAACAGATTACCTGGAGCTGTTGGAGTGCTGAGGAAATGTAGCTCTCCCAAGGAAGAGTGCAGTGTGTTGCCCTACACTTAGCATACACAGAGTGACTGGGAAAGGTATCCGGGCCTGGATGTTTCTTAGCAACCCAGTGGAGCCTGCCGGTACTCGGTGTTCTTGCACGGAATAGGGTGCCCAGGCGAGATCCTAGGTGTCTTGAAAAGCGTACTAATGTTAAAAGAAAGGAGAACTGCAACTCATGTCTCAAGGAAACTTCTCCACGTTCCGCTTCAGCAGGGCTTTTCAAGGCTTTACCTTGAGGAAAGGACTCACGTCAAGTTTCCTTGAGGCTCTAGAGCGTCTCAGGAGGAGCTCCCACCCAGGCTATGAAAGCACCCTGTTGATTTAGAGAAAACTCGTTCCCTTCCCAGAGCCCTGCCTACAGTGACTAGAAACTCGTCCAAAACTCTGGTATTTAGGTAGGTTCAAGGCGGCATGAATGGAGCTTTCAAAATGGGAAAGCAAGCCTTGTGCCATCCGGTCTCCGTTTCCAGTGAGCACGCAGCCTACCCCCTTGTGATGTCTACCAAGTAAATATTCCCTCGAACTACACAATGGTCCCTTCCCTGAAGAATGTTTTCTTGGCACGGAGTTCTGCATGTAGCGAACTGCCTCTCCCAAGGAACGCTTTGGTAACGCTTTCGGTGCTTAGGCTCATCTAAAACCCTGCAGTGTAAGAGGAAGAACTGTGCTTTGGTTACAGGAGGAATGCAAGCCAACTTTCTCCTGTAAGTATGGGGTCTTAAGGTATGACTTTGTAGAAGGAATGTGAAAGAGTATTGGTTACTCAGTGCCGCTCAGCCTAGGGCATTGAGGCAGATATGCATGACATGTAGACGTGAGACAACAGATTGCCTGGAGCTGTTGGAGTGCTGAGGAAATCTAGCTCTCCCAAGGAGGCGTGCAGTGTGTTGCCCTACCCTTAGCATATTGAGAGTGACTGGGAAAGGTTTCCGGGCCTGGATGTTTCTGAGCTTCCCAGTCGAGCATGCCGGTCCTCGGTCTTCGTGCAGGGAATAGGGTGCCCACGAGAGTTACTAGGTGTCTTCATAAGCGTACTAACGTTCAAAGAAAGCAGAACTGCAACTCATGTCTCCAGGAAACTGCTCCACGCTTCGGCTTCAGCAGGGCTCTTCAAGGCTTTACCTTGAGGAAACGACTCACGTCAAGTTTCCTTTGAGCTCTAGAGCTTCTAGGTGGAGCTCCCACCCAGGCTACGAAAGCACCCTGTTGATTTAGAGAAAACTCGTTCCCTTCCCAGAGCGCTGCCTACAGTGACTAGAGACCCGTCCAAAACACTGGTATTTAGGTAGCTTCAAGGCAGCATGAATGGAGCTTTCAAAATGGGAAAGCAAGCCTTGTGCCATCAGGTCTCCGTTTCCAGGGAACACGCAGCCTACCCCCTTGTGATGTCTACCAAGTAAATATTCCCTCGAACTACACAATGGTCCCTTCCCTGAAGAATGTTTTCTTGGCACGGAGTTCTGCATGTAGCGAACTGCCTCTCCCAAGGAACGCTTTGGTAACGCTATCGGGGCTTAGGCTCTTCTAAAACCCTGCAGTGTAAGAGGAAGAACTGTGCTTTGGTTACAGCAGGAACACAAGCCAACTTTCTCCTGTAAGTATGGGGTCTTAAGGTATGACTTTGTAGAAGGAATGTGAAAGAGTATTGGTTTCTCAGTGCCGCTCAGCCTAGGGCACTGAGAGAGATATGCATGACATGTAGACGTGAGACAACAGATTGCCTGGAGCTGTTGGAGTGCTGAGGAAATCTAGCTCTTCCAAGGAGGCGTGTAGTGTGTTGCCTTACACTTAGCATATTGAGAGTGACTGGGAAAGGTTTCCGGGCCTGGATGTTTCTTAGCAACCCAGTGGAGCCTGCCGGTACTCGGTGTTCTTGCACGGAATAGGGTGCCCAGGCGAGATCCTAGGTGTCTTGAAAAGCGTAGTAACGTTAAAAGAAAGGAGAACTGCAACTCATGTCTCAAGGAAACTTTTCCACGTGCCGCTTCAGCAGGGCTCTTCAAGGCTTTACCTTGAGGAAAGGACTCACGTCAAGTTTCCTTGAGGCTCTAGAGCGTCTCAGGAGGAGCTCCCACCCAGGCTATGAAAGCACCCTGTTGATTTCGAGAAAACTCGTTCCCTTCCCAGAGCCCTGCCTACAGTGACTAGAAACTCGTCCAAAACACTGGTATTTAGGTAGGTTCAAGGCGGCATGAATGGAGCTTTCAAAATGGGAAAGCAAGCCTTGTGCCATCAGGTCCCCGTTTCCAGTGAACACGCAGCCTACCTCCTTGTGATTTCTACCAAGTTAATATACACTCTAGAGACACACTGGTCCCTTCCCTGAATAACGTGTTCTTGGCACGGAGTTCTGCATGTAGCGAACTGCCTCTCCCAAGGAATGCTCTAGGTACGCTATAGGGGCTTAGCCTCTTCTAAAACCCTGCAGTGTAAGAGGAAGAACTGTGCTTTGGTTACAGCAGGAACGCAAGCCAACGTTCTCCTGTAAGTATGGGGTCTTAAGGTATGACTTTGTAGAAGGAATGTGAAAGAGTATTGGTTTCTCAGTGCGGCTCAGCCTAGGGCATTGAGGCAGATATGCATGACATGTGGACGTGAGACAACAGATTGCCTGGAGCTGTTGGAGTGCTGAGGAAATCTAGCTCTCCCAAGGAGGCGTGCAGTGTGTTGCCCTACCCTTAGCATATTGAGAGTGACTGGGAAAGGTTTCCGGGCCTGGATGTTTCTGAGCTTCCCAGTCGAGCATGCCGGTCCTCGGTGTTCTTGCAGGGAATAGGGTGCCCACGAGAGTTACTAGGTGTCTTCATAAGCGTACTAACGTTCAAAGAAAGCAGAACTGCAACTCATGTCTCCAGGAAACTGCTCCACGCTTCGGCTTCAGCAGGGCTCTTCAAGGCTTTACCTTGAGGAAACGACTCACGTCAAGTTTCCTTTGAGCTCTAGAGCGTCTCAGTTGGAGCTCCCACCCAGGCTACGAAAGCACCCTGTTGATTTAGAGAAAACTCGTTCCCTTCCCACAGCCCTGCCTACAGTGACTAGAGACCCGTCCAAAACACTGGTATTTAGGTAGCTTCAAGGCAGCATGAATGGAGCTTTCAAAATGGGAAAGCAAGCCTTGTGCCATCAGGTCTCCGTTTCCAGGGAACAAGCAGCCTACCGCCTTGTGATGTCTACCAAGTAAATATTCCCTCAAACTACACAATGGTCCCTTCCCTGAAGAATGTTTTCTTGGCACGGAGTTCTGCATGTAGCGAACTGCCTCTCCCAAGGAACGCTTTGGTAACGCTATCGGGGCTTAGGCTCTTCTAAAACCCTGCAGTGTAAGAGGAAGAACTGTGCTTTGGTTACAGGAGGAACGCCAGCCGAGTTTCTCCTCTAAGTATGGGGTCTTAAGGTATGACTTTGTAGAAGGAATGCGAAGCAGTTTTGATTTCTCAGTGCCGTTCAGCCTAGGGCATTGAGGCAATTTGCATGACATGCAGGACGTGAGAGAACAGATTACCTGGAGCTGTTGGAGTGCTGAGGAAATGTAGCTCTCCCAAGGAAGAGTGCAGTGTGTTGCCCTACACTTAGCATACACAGAGTGACTGGGAAAGGTATCCGGGCCTGGATGTTTCTTAGCAACCCAGTGGAGCCTGCCGGTACTCGGTGTTCTTGCACGGAATAGGGTGCCCAGGCGAGATCCTAGGTGTCTTGAAAAGCGTACTAATGTTAAAAGAAAGGAGAACTGCAACTCATGTCTCAAGGAAACTTCTCCACGTTCCGCTTCAGCAGGGCTTTTCAAGGCTTTACCTTGAGGAAAGGACTCACGTCAAGTTTCCTTGAGGCTCTAGAGCGTCTCAGGAGGAGCTCCCACCCAGGCTATGAAAGCACCCTGTTGATTTCGAGAAAACTCGTTCCCTTCCCACAGCCCTGCCTACAGTGACTAGAAACTCGTCCAAAACACTGGTATTTAGGTAGGTTCAAGGCGGCATGAATGGAGCTTTCAAAATGGGAAAGCAAGCCTTGTGCCATCAGGTCCCCGTTTCCAGTGAACACGCAGCCTACCTCCTTGTGATTTCTACCAAGTTAATATACACTCTAGAGACACACTGGTCCCTTCCCTGAATAACGTGTTCTTGGCACGGAGTTCTGCATGTAGCGAACTGCCTCTCCCAAGGAATGCTCTAGGTACGCTATAGGGGCTTAGCCTCTTCTAAAACCCTGCAGTGTAAGAGGAAGAACTGTGCTTTGGTTACAGCAGGAACACAAGCCAACTTTCTCCTGTAAGTATGGGGTCTTAAGGTATGACTTTGTAGAAGGAATGTGAAAGAGTATTGGTTTCTCAGTGCCGCTCAGCCTAGGGCACTGAGAGAGATATGCATGACATGTAGACGTGAGACAACAGATTGCCTGGAGCTGTTGGAGTGCTGAGGAAATCTAGCTCTTCCAAGGAGGCGTGTAGTGTGTTGCCTTACACTTAGCATATTGAGAGTGACTGGGAAAGGTTTCCGGGCCTGGATGTTTCTTAGCAACCCAGTGGAGCCTGCCGGTACTCGGTGTTCTTGCACGGAATAGGGTGCCCAGGCGAGATCCTAGGTGTCTTGAAAAGCGTAGTAACGTTAAAAGAAAGGAGAACTGCAACTCATGTCTCAAGGAAACTTCTCCACGTGCCGCTTCAGCAGGGCTCTTCAAGGCTTTACCTTGAGGAAAGGACTCACGTCAAGTTTCCTTGAGGCTCTAGAGCGTCTCAGGAGGAGCTCCCACCCAGGCTATGAAAGCACCCTGTTGATTTCGAGAAAACTCGTTCCCTTCCCAGAGCCCTGCCTACAGTGACTAGAAACTCGTCCAAAACACTGGTATTTAGGTAGGTTCAAGGCGGCATGAATGGAGCTTTCAAAATGGGAAAGCAAGCCTTGTGCCATCAGGTCCCCGTTTCCAGTGAACACGCAGCCTACCTCCTTGTGATTTCTACCAAGTTAATATACACTCTAGAGACACACTGGTCCCTTCCCTGAATAACGTGTTCTTGGCACGGAGTTCTGCATGTAGCGAACTGCCTCTCCCAAGGAATGCTCTAGGTACGCTATAGGGGCTTAGCCTCTTCTAAAACCCTGCAGTGTAAGAGGAAGAACTGTGCTTTGGTTACAGCAGGAACGCAAGCCAACGTTCTCCTGTAAGTATGGGGTCTTAAGGTATGACTTTGTAGAAGGAATGTGAAAGAGTATTGGTTTCTCAGTGCGGCTCAGCCTAGGGCATTGAGGCAGATATGCATGACATGTGGACGTGAGACAACAGATTGCCTGGAGCTGTTGGAGTGCTGAGGAAATCTAGCTCTCCCAAGGAGGCGTGCAGTGTGTTGCCCTACCCTTAGCATATTGAGAGTGACTGGGAAAGGTTTCCGGGCCTGGATGTTTCTGAGCTTCCCAGTCGAGCATGCCGGTCCTCGGTCTTCGTGCAGGGAATAGGGTGCCCACGAGAGTTACTAGGTGTCTTCATAAGCGTACTAACGTTCAAAGAAAGCAGAACTGCAACTCATGTCTCCAGGAAACTGCTCCACGCTTCGGCTTCAGCAGGGCTCTTCAAGGCTTTACCTTGAGGAAACGACTCACGTCAAGTTTCCTTTGAGCTCTAGAGCGTCTCAGTTGGAGCTCCCACCCAGGCTACGAAAGCACCCTGTTGATTTAGAGAAAACTCGTTCCCTTCCCACAGCCCTGCCTACAGTGACTAGAGACCCGTCCAAAACACTGGTATTTAGGTAGCTTCAAGGCAGCATGAATGGAGCTTTCAAAATGGGAAAGCAAGCCTTGTGCCATCAGGTCTCCGTTTCCAGGGAACAAGCAGCCTACCGCCTTGTGATGTCTACCAAGTAAATATTCCCTCAAACTACACAATGGTCCCTTCCCTGAAGAATGTTTTCTTGGCACGGAGTTCTGCATGTAGCGAACTGCCTCTCCCAAGGAACGCTTTGGTAACGCTATCGGGGCTTAGGCTCTTCTAAAACCCTGCAGTGTAAGAGGAAGAACTGTGCTTTGGTTACAGGAGGAACGCCAGCCGAGTTTCTCCTCTAAGTATGGGGTCTTAAGGTATGACTTTGTAGAAGGAATGCGAAGCAGTTTTGATTTCTCAGTGCCGTTCAGCCTAGGGCATTGAGGCAATTTGCATGACATGCAGGACGTGAGAGAACAGATTACCTGGAGCTGTTGGAGTGCTGAGGAAATGTAGCTCTCCCAAGGAAGAGTGCAGTGTGTTGCCCTACACTTAGCATACACAGAGTGACTGGGAAAGGTATCCGGGCCTGGATGTTTCTTAGCAACCCAGTGGAGCCTGCCGGTACTCGGTGTTCTTGCACGGAATAGGGTGCCCAGGCGAGATCCTAGGTGTCTTGAAAAGCGTACTAATGTTAAAAGAAAGGAGAACTGCAACTCATGTCTCAAGGAAACTTCTCCACGTTCCGCTTCAGCAGGGCTTTTCAAGGCTTTACCTTGAGGAAAGGACTCACGTCAAGTTTCCTTGAGGCTCTAGAGCGTCTCAGGAGGAGCTCCCACCCAGGCTATGAAAGCACCCTGTTGATTTCGAGAAAACTCGTTCCCTTCCCACAGCCCTGCCTACAGTGACTAGAAACTCGTCCAAAACACTGGTATTTAGGTAGGTTCAAGGCGGCATGAATGGAGCTTTCAAAATGGGAAAGCAAGCCTTGTGCCATCAGGTCCCCGTTTCCAGTGAACACGCAGCCTACCTCCTTGTGATTTCTACCAAGTTAATATACACTCTAGAGACACACTGGTCCCTTCCCTGAATAACGTGTTCTTGGCACGGAGTTCTGCATGTAGCGAACTGCCTCTCCCAAGGAATGCTCTAGGTACGCTATAGGGGCTTAGCCTCTTCTAAAACCCTGCAGTGTAAGAGGAAGAACTGTGCTTTGGTTACAGCAGGAACGCAAGCCAACTTTCTCCTGTAAGTATGGGGTCTTAAGGTATGACTTTGTAGAAGGAATGTGAAAGAGTATTGGTTTCTCAGTGCGGCTCAGCCTAGGGCATTGAGGCAGATATGCATGACATGTAGACGTAAGACAACAGATTGCCTGGAGCTGTTGGAGTGCTGAGGAAATCTAGCTCTCCCAAGGAGGCGTGCAGTGTGTTGCCCTACCCTTAGCATATTGAGAGTGACTGGGAAAGGTTTCCGGGCCTGGATGTTTCTGAGCTTCCCAGTCGAGCATGCCGGTCCTCGGTCTTCGTGCAGGGAATAGGGTGCCCACGAGAGTTACTAGGTGTCTTCATAAGCGTACTAACGTTCAAAGAAAGCAGAACTGCAACTCATGTCTCCAGGAAACTGCTCCACGCTTCGGCTTCAGCAGGGCTCTTCAAGGCTTTACCTTGAGGAAACGACTCACGTCAAGTTTCCTTTGAGCTCTAGAGCGTCTCAGTTGGAGCTCCCACCCAGGCTACGAAAGCACCCTGTTGATTTAGAGAAAACTCGTTCCCTTCCCACAGCCCTGCCTACAGTGACTAGAGACCCGTCCAAAACACTGGTATTTAGGTAGCTTCAAGGCAGCATGAATGGAGCTTTCAAAATGGGAAAGCAAGCCTTGTGCCATCAGGTCTCCGTTTCCAGGGAACAAGCAGCCTACCCCCTTGTGATGTCTACCAAGTAAATATTCCCTCAAACTACACAATGGTCCCTTCCCTGAAGAATGTTTTCTTGGCACGGAGTTCTGCATGTAGCGAACTGCCTCTCCCAAGGAACGCTTTGGTAACGCTATCGGGGCTTAGGCTCTTCTAAAACCCTGCAGTGTAAGAGGAAGAACTGTGCTTTGGTTACAGGAGGAACGCCAGCCGAGTTTCTCCTCTAAGCATGGGGTCTTAA
The DNA here is from genome assembly GCF_028564815.1 of Eubalaena glacialis. Taxonomy (NCBI): domain Eukaryota; kingdom Metazoa; phylum Chordata; class Mammalia; order Artiodactyla; family Balaenidae; genus Eubalaena; species Eubalaena glacialis. Next base: position 159,738,976 of record NC_083719.1, on the reverse strand, counting down.
GGTATGACTTTGTAGAAGGAATGCGAAGCAGTTTTGATTTCTCAGTGCCGTTCAGCCTAGGGCATTGAGGCAATTTGCATGACATGTAGGACGTGAGAGAACAGATTACCTGGAGCTGTTGGAGTGCTGAGGAAATGTAGCTCTCCCAAGGAAGAGTGCAGTGTGTTGCCCTACACTTAGCATACACAGAGTGACTGGGAAAGGTATCCGGGCCTGGATGTTTCTTAGCAACCCAGTGGAGCCTGCCGGTACTCGGTGTTCTTGCACGGAATAGGGTGCCCAGGCGAGATCCTAGGTGTCTTGAAAAGCGTACTAATGTTAAAAGAAAGGAGAACTGCAACTCATGTCTCAAGGAAACTTCTCCACGTTCCGCTTCAGCAGGGCTTTTCAAGGCTTTACCTTGAGGAAAGGACTCACGTCAAGTTTCCTTGAGGCTCTAGAGCGTCTCAGGAGGAGCTCCCACCCAGGCTATGAAAGCACCCTGTTGATTTAGAGAAAACTCGTTCCCTTCCCAGAGCCCTGCCTACAGTGACTAGAAACTCGTCCAAAACTCTGGTATTTAGGTAGGTTCAAGGCGGCATGAATGGAGCTTTCAAAATGGGAAAGCAAGCCTTGTGCCATCCGGTCTCCGTTTCCAGTGAGCACGCAGCCTACCCCCTTGTGATGTCTACCAAGTAAATATTCCCTCGAACTACACAATGGTCCCTTCCCTGAAGAATGTTTTCTTGGCACGGAGTTCTGCATGTAGCGAACTGCCTCTCCCAAGGAACGCTTTGGTAACGCTTTCGGTGCTTAGGCTCATCTAAAACCCTGCAGTGTAAGAGGAAGAACTGTGCTTTGGTTACAGGAGGAATGCAAGCCAACTTTCTCCTGTAAGTATGGGGTCTTAAGGTATGACTTTGTAGAAGGAATGTGAAAGAGTATTGGTTACTCAGTGCCGCTCAGCCTAGGGCATTGAGGCAGATATGCATGACATGTAGACGTGAGACAACAGATTGCCTGGAGCTGTTGGAGTGCTGAGGAAATCTAGCTCTCCCAAGGAGGCGTGCAGTGTGTTGCCCTACCCTTAGCATATTGAGAGTGACTGGGAAAGGTTTCCGGGCCTGGATGTTTCTGAGCTTCCCAGTCGAGCATGCCGGTCCTCGGTGTTCTTGCAGGGAATAGGGTGCCCACGAGAGTTACTAGGTGTCTTCATAAGCGTACTAACGTTCAAAGAAAGCAGAACTGCAACTCATGTCTCCAGGAAACTGCTCCACGCTTCGGCTTCAGCAGGGCTCTTCAAGGCTTTACCTTGAGGAAACGACTCACGTCAAGTTTCCTTTGAGCTCTAGAGCTTCTAGGTGGAGCTCCCACCCAGGCTACGAAAGCACCCTGTTGATTTAGAGAAAACTCGTTCCCTTCCCACAGCCCTGCCTACAGTGACTAGAGACCCGTCCAAAACACTGGTATTTAGGTAGCTTCAAGGCAGCATGAATGGAGCTTTCAAAATGGGAAAGCAAGCCTTGTGCCATCAGGTCTCCGTTTCCAGGGAACAAGCAGCCTACCCCCTTGTGATGTCTACCAAGTAAATATTCCCTCAAACTACACAATGGTCCCTTCCCTGAAGAATGTTTTCTTGGCACGGAGTTCTGCATGTAGCGAACTGCCTCTCCCAAGGAACGCTTTGGTAACGCTATCGGGGCTTAGGCTCTTCTAAAACCCTGCAGTGTAAGAGGAAGAACTGTGCTTTGGTTACAGGAGGAACGCCAGCCGAGTTTCTCCTCTAAGCATGGGGTCTTAAGGTATGACTTTGTAGAAGGAATGCGAAGCAGTTTTGATTTCTCAGTGCCGTTCAGCCTAGGGCATTGAGGCAATTTGCATGACATGTAGGACGTGAGAGAACAGATTACCTGGAGCTGTTGGAGTGCTGAGGAAATGTAGCTCTCCCAAGGAAGAGTGCAGTGTGTTGCCCTACACTTAGCATACACAGAGTGACTGGGAAAGGTATCCGGGCCTGGATGTTTCTTAGCAACCCAGTGGAGCCTGCCGGTACTCGGTGTTCTTGCACGGAATAGGGTGCCCAGGCGAGATCCTAGGTGTCTTGAAAAGCGTACTAATGTTAAAAGAAAGGAGAACTGCAACTCATGTCTCAAGGAAACTTCTCCACGTTCCGCTTCAGCAGGGCTTTTCAAGGCTTTACCTTGAGGAAAGGACTCACGTCAAGTTTCCTTGAGGCTCTAGAGCGTCTCAGGAGGAGCTCCCACCCAGGCTATGAAAGCACCCTGTTGATTTAGAGAAAACTCGTTCCCTTCCCAGAGCCCTGCCTACAGTGACTAGAAACTCGTCCAAAACTCTGGTATTTAGGTAGGTTCAAGGCGGCATGAATGGAGCTTTCAAAATGGGAAAGCAAGCCTTGTGCCATCCGGTCTCCGTTTCCAGTGAGCACGCAGCCTACCCCCTTGTGATGTCTACCAAGTAAATATTCCCTCGAACTACACAATGGTCCCTTCCCTGAAGAATGTTTTCTTGGCACGGAGTTCTGCATGTAGCGAACTGCCTCTCCCAAGGAACGCTTTGGTAACGCTTTCGGTGCTTAGGCTCATCTAAAACCCTGCAGTGTAAGAGGAAGAACTGTGCTTTGGTTACAGGAGGAATGCAAGCCAACTTTCTCCTGTAAGTATGGGGTCTTAAGGTATGACTTTGTAGAAGGAATGTGAAAGAGTATTGGTTACTCAGTGCCGCTCAGCCTAGGGCATTGAGGCAGATATGCATGACATGTAGACGTGAGACAACAGATTGCCTGGAGCTGTTGGAGTGCTGAGGAAATCTAGCTCTCCCAAGGAGGCGTGCAGTGTGTTGCCCTACCCTTAGCATATTGAGAGTGACTGGGAAAGGTTTCCGGGCCTGGATGTTTCTGAGCTTCCCAGTCGAGCATGCCGGTCCTCGGTGTTCTTGCAGGGAATAGGGTGCCCACGAGAGTTACTAGGTGTCTTCATAAGCGTACTAACGTTCAAAGAAAGCAGAACTGCAACTCATGTCTCCAGGAAACTGCTCCACGCTTCGGCTTCAGCAGGGCTCTTCAAGGCTTTACCTTGAGGAAACGACTCACGTCAAGTTTCCTTTGAGCTCTAGAGCTTCTAGGTGGAGCTCCCACCCAGGCTACGAAAGCACCCTGTTGATTTAGAGAAAACTCGTTCCCTTCCCACAGCCCTGCCTACAGTGACTAGAGACCCGTCCAAAACACTGGTATTTAGGTAGCTTCAAGGCAGCATGAATGGAGCTTTCAAAATGGGAAAGCAAGCCTTGTGCCATCAGGTCTCCGTTTCCAGGGAACAAGCAGCCTACCCCCTTGTGATGTCTACCAAGTAAATATTCCCTCAAACTACACAATGGTCCCTTCCCTGAAGAATGTTTTCTTGGCACGGAGTTCTGCATGTAGCGAACTGCCTCTCCCAAGGAACGCTTTGGTAACGCTATCGGGGCTTAGGCTCTTCTAAAACCCTGCAGTGTAAGAGGAAGAACTGTGCTTTGGTTACAGGAGGAACGCCAGCCGAGTTTCTCCTCTAAGCATGGGGTCTTAAGGTATGACTTTGTAGAAGGAATGCGAAGCAGTTTTGATTTCTCAGTGCCGTTCAGCCTAGGGCATTGAGGCAATTTGCATGACATGTAGGACGTGAGAGAACAGATTACCTGGAGCTGTTGGAGTGCTGAGGAAATGTAGCTCTCCCAAGGAAGAGTGCAGTGTGTTGCCCTACACTTAGCATACACAGAGTGACTGGGAAAGGTATCCGGGCCTGGATGTTTCTTAGCAACCCAGTGGAGCCTGCCGGTACTCGGTGTTCTTGCACGGAATAGGGTGCCCAGGCGAGATCCTAGGTGTCTTGAAAAGCGTACTAATGTTAAAAGAAAGGAGAACTGCAACTCATGTCTCAAGGAAACTTCTCCACGTTCCGCTTCAGCAGGGCTTTTCAAGGCTTTACCTTGAGGAAAGGACTCACGTCAAGTTTCCTTGAGGCTCTAGAGCGTCTCAGGAGGAGCTCCCACCCAGGCTATGAAAGCACCCTGTTGATTTAGAGAAAACTCGTTCCCTTCCCAGAGCCCTGCCTACAGTGACTAGAAACTCGTCCAAAACTCTGGTATTTAGGTAGGTTCAAGGCGGCATGAATGGAGCTTTCAAAATGGGAAAGCAAGCCTTGTGCCATCCGGTCTCCGTTTCCAGTGAGCACGCAGCCTACCCCCTTGTGATGTCTACCAAGTAAATATTCCCTCGAACTACACAATGGTCCCTTCCCTGAAGAATGTTTTCTTGGCACGGAGTTCTGCATGTAGCGAACTGCCTCTCCCAAGGAACGCTTTGGTAACGCTATCGGGGCTTAGGCTCTTCTAAAACCCTGCAGTGTAAGAGGAAGAACTGTGCTTTGGTTACAGCAGGAACACAAGCCAACTTTCTCCTGTAAGTATGGGGTCTTAAGGTATGACTTTGTAGAAGGAATGTGAAAGAGTATTGGTTTCTCAGTGCCGCTCAGCCTAGGGCACTGAGAGAGATATGCATGACATGTAGACGTGAGACAACAGATTGCCTGGAGCTGTTGGAGTGCTGAGGAAATCTAGCTCTTCCAAGGAGGCGTGTAGTGTGTTGCCTTACACTTAGCATATTGAGAGTGACTGGGAAAGGTTTCCGGGCCTGGATGTTTCTTAGCAACCCAGTGGAGCCTGCCGGTACTCGGTGTTCTTGCACGGAATAGGGTGCCCAGGCGAGATCCTAGGTGTCTTGAAAAGCGTAGTAACGTTAAAAGAAAGGAGAACTGCAACTCATGTCTCAAGGAAACTTCTCCACGTGCCGCTTCAGCAGGGCTCTTCAAGGCTTTACCTTGAGGAAAGGACTCACGTCAAGTTTCCTTGAGGCTCTAGAGCGTCTCAGGAGGAGCTCCCACCCAGGCTATGAAAGCACCCTGTTGATTTCGAGAAAACTCGTTCCCTTCCCAGAGCCCTGCCTACAGTGACTAGAAACTCGTCCAAAACACTGGTATTTAGGTAGGTTCAAGGCGGCATGAATGGAGCTTTCAAAATGGGAAAGCAAGCCTTGTGCCATCAGGTCCCCGTTTCCAGTGAACACGCAGCCTACCTCCTTGTGATTTCTACCAAGTTAATATACACTCTAGAGACACACTGGTCCCTTCCCTGAATAACGTGTTCTTGGCACGGAGTTCTGCATGTAGCGAACTGCCTCTCCCAAGGAATGCTCTAGGTACGCTATAGGGGCTTAGCCTCTTCTAAAACCCTGCAGTGTAAGAGGAAGAACTGTGCTTTGGTTACAGCAGGAACGCAAGCCAACTTTCTCCTGTAAGTATGGGGTCTTAAGGTATGACTTTGTAGAAGGAATGTGAAAGAGTATTGGTTTCTCAGTGCGGCTCAGCCTAGGGCATTGAGGCAGATATGCATGACATGTGGACGTGAGACAACAGATTGCCTGGAGCTGTTGGAGTGCTGAGGAAATCTAGCTCTCCCAAGGAGGCGTGCAGTGTGTTGCCCTACCCTTAGCATATTGAGAGTGACTGGGAAAGGTTTCCGGGCCTGGATGTTTCTGAGCTTCCCAGTCGAGCATGCCGGTCCTCGGTCTTCGTGCAGGGAATAGGGTGCCCACGAGAGTTACTAGGTGTCTTCATAAGCGTACTAACGTTCAAAGAAAGCAGAACTGCAACTCATGTCTCCAGGAAACTGCTCCACGCTTCGGCTTCAGCAGGGCTCTTCAAGGCTTTACCTTGAGGAAACGACTCACGTCAAGTTTCCTTTGAGCTCTAGAGCGTCTCAGTTGGAGCTCCCACCCAGGCTACGAAAGCACCCTGTTGATTTAGAGAAAACTCGTTCCCTTCCCACAGCCCTGCCTACAGTGACTAGAGACCCGTCCAAAACACTGGTATTTAGGTAGCTTCAAGGCAGCATGAATGGAGCTTTCAAAATGGGAAAGCAAGCCTTGTGCCATCAGGTCTCCGTTTCCAGGGAACAAGCAGCCTACCGCCTTGTGATGTCTACCAAGTAAATATTCCCTCAAACTACACAATGGTCCCTTCCCTGAAGAATGTTTTCTTGGCACGGAGTTCTGCATGTAGCGAACTGCCTCTCCCAAGGAACGCTTTGGTAACGCTATCGGGGCTTAGGCTCTTCTAAAACCCTGCAGTGTAAGAGGAAGAACTGTGCTTTGGTTACAGGAGGAACGCCAGCCGAGTTTCTCCTCTAAGTATGGGGTCTTAAGGTATGACTTTGTAGAAGGAATGCGAAGCAGTTTTGATTTCTCAGTGCCGTTCAGCCTAGGGCATTGAGGCAATTTGCATGACATGCAGGACGTGAGAGAACAGATTACCTGGAGCTGTTGGAGTGCTGAGGAAATGTAGCTCTCCCAAGGAAGAGTGCAGTGTGTTGCCCTACACTTAGCATACACAGAGTGACTGGGAAAGGTATCCGGGCCTGGATGTTTCTTAGCAACCCAGTGGAGCCTGCCGGTACTCGGTGTTCTTGCACGGAATAGGGTGCCCAGGCGAGATCCTAGGTGTCTTGAAAAGCGTACTAATGTTAAAAGAAAGGAGAACTGCAACTCATGTCTCAAGGAAACTTCTCCACGTTCCGCTTCAGCAGGGCTTTTCAAGGCTTTACCTTGAGGAAAGGACTCACGTCAAGTTTCCTTGAGGCTCTAGAGCGTCTCAGGAGGAGCTCCCACCCAGGCTATGAAAGCACCCTGTTGATTTAGAGAAAACTCGTTCCCTTCCCACAGCCCTGCCTACAGTGACTAGAAACTCGTCCAAAACACTGGTATTTAGGTAGGTTCAAGGCGGCATGAATGGAGCTTTCAAAATGGGAAAGCAAGCCTTGTGCCATCAGGTCCCCGTTTCCAGTGAACACGCAGCCTACCTCCTTGTGATTTCTACCAAGTTAATATACACTCTAGAGACACACTGGTCCCTTCCCTGAATAACGTGTTCTTGGCACGGAGTTCTGCATGTAGCGAACTGCCTCTCCCAAGGAATGCTCTAGGTACGCTATAGGGGCTTAGCCTCTTCTAAAACCCTGCAGTGTAAGAGGAAGAACTGTGCTTTGGTTACAGCAGGAACGCAAGCCAACTTTCTCCTGTAAGTATGGGGTCTTAAGGTATGACTTTGTAGAAGGAATGTGAAAGAGTATTGGTTTCTCAGTGCGGCTCAGCCTAGGGCATTGAGGCAGATATGCATGACATGTAGACGTAAGACAACAGATTGCCTGGAGCTGTTGGAGTGCTGAGGAAATCTAGCTCTCCCAAGGAGGCGTGCAGTGTGTTGCCCTACCCTTAGCATATTGAGAGTGACTGGGAAAGGTTTCCGGGCCTGGATGTTTCTGAGCTTCCCAGTCGAGCATGCCGGTCCTCGGTCTTCGTGCAGGGAATAGGGTGCCCACGAGAGTTACTAGGTGTCTTCATAAGCGTACTAACGTTCAAAGAAAGCAGAACTGCAACTCATGTCTCCAGGAAACTGCTCCACGCTTCGGCTTCAGCAGGGCTCTTCAAGGCTTTACCTTGAGGAAACGACTCACGTCAAGTTTCCTTTGAGCTCTAGAGCGTCTCAGTTGGAGCTCCCACCCAGGCTACGAAAGCACCCTGTTGATTTAGAGAAAACTCGTTCCCTTCCCACAGCCCTGCCTACAGTGACTAGAGACCCGTCCAAAACACTGGTATTTAGGTAGCTTCAAGGCAGCATGAATGGAGCTTTCAAAATGGGAAAGCAAGCCTTGTGCCATCAGTCTCCGTTTCCAGGGAACAAGCAGCCTACCCCCTTGTGATGTCTACCAAGTAAATATTCCCTCAAACTACACAATGGTCCCTTCCCTGAAGAATGTTTTCTTGGCACGGAGTTCTGCATGTAGCGAACTGCCTCTCCCAAGGAACGCTTTGGTAACGCTATCGGGGCTTAGGCTCTTCTAAAACCCTGCAGTGTAAGAGGAAGAACTGTGCTTTGGTTACAGGAGGAACGCCAGCCGAGTTTCTCCTCTAAGTATGGGGTCTTAAGGTATGACTTTGTAGAAGGAATGCGAAGCAGTTTTGATTTCTCAGTGCCGTTCAGCCTAGGGCATTGAGGCAATTTGCATGACATGCAGGACGTGAGAGAACAGATTACCTGGAGCTGTTGGAGTGCTGAGGAAATGTAGCTCTCCCAAGGAAGAGTGCAGTGTGTTGCCCTACACTTAGCATACACAGAGTGACTGGGAAAGGTATCCGGGCCTGGATGTTTCTTAGCAACCCAGTGGAGCCTGCCGGTACTCGGTGTTCTTGCACGGAATAGGGTGCCCAGGCGAGATCCTAGGTGTCTTGAAAAGCGTACTAATGTTAAAAGAAAGGAGAACTGCAACTCATGTCTCAAGGAAACTTCTCCACGTTCCGCTTCAGCAGGGCTTTTCAAGGCTTTACCTTGAGGAAAGGACTCACGTCAAGTTTCCTTGAGGCTCTAGAGCGTCTCAGGAGGAGCTCCCACCCAGGCTATGAAAGCACCCTGTTGATTTAGAGAAAACTCGTTCCCTTCCCAGAGCCCTGCCTACAGTGACTAGAAACTCGTCCAAAACTCTGGTATTTAGGTAGGTTCAAGGCGGCATGAATGGAGCTTTCAAAATGGGAAAGCAAGCCTTGTGCCATCCGGTCTCCGTTTCCAGTGAGCACGCAGCCTACCCCCTTGTGATGTCTACCAAGTAAATATTCCCTCGAACTACACAATGGTCCCTTCCCTGAAGAATGTTTTCTTGGCACGGAGTTCTGCATGTAGCGAACTGCCTCTCCCAAGGAACGCTTTGGTAACGCTTTCGGTGCTTAGGCTCATCTAAAACCCTGCAGTGTAAGAGGAAGAACTGTGCTTTGGTTACAGGAGGAATGCAAGCCAACTTTCTCCTGTAAGTATGGGGTCTTAAGGTATGACTTTGTAGAAGGAATGTGAAAGAGTATTGGTTACTCAGTGCCGCTCAGCCTAGGGCATTGAGGCAGATATGCATGACATGTAGACGTGAGACAACAGATTGCCTGGAGCTGTTGGAGTGCTGAGGAAATCTAGCTCTCCCAAGGAGGCGTGCAGTGTGTTGCCCTACCCTTAGCATATTGAGAGTGACTGGGAAAGGTTTCCGGGCCTGGATGTTTCTGAGCTTCCCAGTCGAGCATGCCGGTCCTCGGTGTTCTTGCAGGGAATAGGGTGCCCACGAGAGTTACTAGGTGTCTTCATAAGCGTACTAACGTTCAAAGAAAGCAGAACTGCAACTCATGTCTCCAGGAAACTGCTCCACGCTTCGGCTTCAGCAGGGCTCTTCAAGGCTTTACCTTGAGGAAACGACTCACGTCAAGTTTCCTTTGAGCTCTAGAGCTTCTAGGTGGAGCTCCCACCCAGGCTACGAAAGCACCCTGTTGATTTAGAGAAAACTCGTTCCCTTCCCACAGCCCTGCCTACAGTGACTAGAGACCCGTCCAAAACACTGGTATTTAGGTAGCTTCAAGGCAGCATGAATGGAGCTTTCAAAATGGGAAAGCAAGCCTTGTGCCATCAGGTCCCCGTTTCCAGTGAACACGCAGCCTACCTCCTTGTGATTTCTACCAAGTTAATATACACTCTAGAGACACACTGGTCCCTTCCCTGAATAACGTGTTCTTGGCACGGAGTTCTGCATGTAGCGAACTGCCTCTCCCAAGGAATGCTCTAGGTACGCTATAGGGGCTTAGCCTCTTCTAAAACCCTGCAGTGTAAGAGGAAGAACTGTGCTTTGGTTACAGCAGGAACGCAAGCCAACTTTCTCCTGTAAGTATGGGGTCTTAAGGTATGACTTTGTAGAAGGAATGTGAAAGAGTATTGGTTTCTCAGTGCGGCTCAGCCTAGGGCATTGAGGCAGATATGCATGACATGTGGACGTGAGACAACAGATTGCCTGGAGCTGTTGGAGTGCTGAGGAAATCTAGCTCTCCCAAGGAGGCGTGCAGTGTGTTGCCCTACCCTTAGCATATTGAGAGTGACTGGGAAAGGTTTCCGGGCCTGGATGTTTCTGAGCTTCCCAGTCGAGCATGCCGGTCCTCGGTCTTCGTGCAGGGAATAGGGTGCCCACGAGAGTTACTAGGTGTCTTCATAAGCGTACTAACGTTCAAAGAAAGCAGAACTGCAACTCATGTCTCCAGGAAACTGCTCCACGCTTCGGCTTCAGCAGGGCTCTTCAAGGCTTTACCTTGAGGAAACGACTCACGTCAAGTTTCCTTTGAGCTCTAGAGCGTCTCAGTTGGAGCTCCCACCCAGGCTACGAAAGCACCCTGTTGATTTAGAGAAAACTCGTTCCCTTCCCACAGCCCTGCCTACAGTGACTAGAGACCCGTCCAAAACACTGGTATTTAGGTAGCTTCAAGGCAGCATGAATGGAGCTTTCAAAATGGGAAAGCAAGCCTTGTGCCATCAGGTCTCCGTTTCCAGGGAACAAGCAGCCTACCGCCTTGTGATGTCTACCAAGTAAATATTCCCTCAAACTACACAATGGTCCCTTCCCTGAAGAATGTTTTCTTGGCACGGAGTTCTGCATGTAGCGAACTGCCTCTCCCAAGGAACGCTTTGGTAACGCTATCGGGGCTTAGGCTCTTCTAAAACCCTGCAGTGTAAGAGGAAGAACTGTGCTTTGGTTACAGGAGGAACGCCAGCCGAGTTTCTCCTCTAAGTATGGGGTCTTAAGGTATGACTTTGTAGAAGGAATGCGAAGCAGTTTTGATTTCTCAGTGCCGTTCAGCCTAGGGCATTGAGGCAATTTGCATGACATGCAGGACGTGAGAGAACAGATTACCTGGAGCTGTTGGAGTGCTGAGGAAATGTAGCTCTCCCAAGGAAGAGTGCAGTGTGTTGCCCTACACTTAGCATACACAGAGTGACTGGGAAAGGTATCCGGGCCTGGATGTTTCTTAGCAACCCAGTGGAGCCTGCCGGTACTCGGTGTTCTTGCACGGAATAGGGTGCCCAGGCGAGATCCTAGGTGTCTTGAAAAGCGTACTAATGTTAAAAGAAAGGAGAACTGCAACTCATGTCTCAAGGAAACTTCTCCACGTTCCGCTTCAGCAGGGCTTTTCAAGGCTTTACCTTGAGGAAAGGACTCACGTCAAGTTTCCTTGAGGCTCTAGAGCGTCTCAGGAGGAGCTCCCACCCAGGCTATGAAAGCACCCTGTTGATTTAGAGAAAACTCGTTCCCTTCCCAGAGCCCTGCCTACAGTGACTAGAAACTCGTCCAAAACACTGGTATTTAGGTAGGTTCAAGGCGGCATGAATGGAGCTTTCAAAATGGGAAAGCAAGCCTTGTGCCATCCGGTCTCCGTTTCCAGTGAGCACGCAGCCTACCCCCTTGTGATGTCTACCAAGTAAATATTCCCTCAAACTACACAATGGTCCCTTCCCTGAAGAATGTTTTCTTGGCACGGAGTTCTGCATGTAGCGAACTGCCTCTCCCAAGGAACGCTTTGGTAACGCTTTCGGTGCTTAGGCTCATCTAAAACCCTGCAGTGTAAGAGGAAGAACTGTGCTTTGGTTACAGGAGGAATGCAAGCCAACTTTCTCCTGTAAGTATGGGGTCTTAAGGTATGACTTTGTAGAAGGAATGTGAAAGAGTATTGGTTACTCAGTGCCGCTCAGCCTAGGGCATTGAGGCAGATATGCATGACATGTAGACGTGAGACAACAGATTGCCTGGAGCTGTTGGAGTGCTGAGGAAATCTAGCTCTCCCAAGGAGGCGTGCAGTGTGTTGCCCTACCCTTAGCATATTGAGAGTGACTGGGAAAGGTTTCCGGGCCTGGATGTTTCTGAGCTTCCCAGTCGAGCATGCCGGTCCTCGGTGTTCTTGCAGGGAATAGGGTGCCCACGAGAGTTACTAGGTGTCTTCATAAGCGTACTAACGTTCAAAGAAAGCAGAACTGCAACTCATGTCTCCAGGAAACTGCTCCACGCTTCGGCTTCAGCAGGGCTCTTCAAGGCTTTACCTTGAGGAAACGACTCACGTCAAGTTTCCTTTGAGCTCTAGAGCTTCTAGGTGGAGCTCCCACCCAGGCTACGAAAGCACCCTGTTGATTTAGAGAAAACTCGTTCCCTTCCCACAGCCCTGCCTACAGTGACTAGAGACCCGTCCAAAACACTGGTATTTAGGTAGCTTCAAGGCAGCATGAATGGAGCTTTCAAAATGGGAAAGCAAGCCTTGTGCCATCAGGTCTCCGTTTCCAGGGAACAAGCAGCCTACCCCCTTGTGATGTCTACCAAGTAAATATTCCCTCAAACTACACAATGGTCCCTTCCCTGAAGAATGTTTTCTTGGCACGGAGTTCTGCATGTAGCGAACTGCCTCTCCCAAGGAACGCTTTGGTAACGCTATCGGGGCTTAGGCTCTTCTAAAACCCTGCAGTGTAAGAGGAAGAACTGTGCTTTGGTTACAGGAGGAACGCCAGCCGAGTTTCTCCTCTAAGCATGGGGTCTTAAGGTATGACTTTGTAGAAGGAATGCGAAGCAGTTTTGATTTCTCAGTGCCGTTCAGCCTAGGGCATTGAGGCAATTTGCATGACATGTAGGACGTGAGAGAACAGATTACCTGGAGCTGTTGGAGTGCTGAGGAAATGTAGCTCTCCCAAGGAAGAGTGCAGTGTGTTGCCCTACACTTAGCATACACAGAGTGACTGGGAAAGGTATCCGGGCCTGGATGTTTCTTAGCAACCCAGTGGAGCCTGCCGGTACTCGGTGTTCTTGCACGGAATAGGGTGCCCAGGCGAGATCCTAGGTGTCTTGAAAAGCGTACTAATGTTAAAAGAAAGGAGAACTGCAACTCATGTCTCAAGGAAACTTCTCCACGTTCCGCTTCAGCAGGGCTTTTCAAGGCTTTACCTTGAGGAAAGGACTCACGTCAAGTTTCCTTGAGGCTCTAGAGCGTCTCAGGAGGAGCTCCCACCCAGGCTATGAAAGCACCCTGTTGATTTAGAGAAAACTCGTTCCCTTCCCAGAGCCCTGCCTACAGTGACTAGAAACTCGTCCAAAACTCTGGTATTTAGGTAGGTTCAAGGCGGCATGAATGGAGCTTTCAAAATGGGAAAGCAAGCCTTGTGCCATCCGGTCTCCGTTTCCAGTGAGCACGCAGCCTACCCCCTTGTGATGTCTACCAAGTAAATATTCCCTCAAACTACACAATGGTCCCTTCCCTGAATAACGTGTTCTTGGCACGGAGTTCTGCATGTAGCGAACTGCCTCTCCCAAGGATTGCTCTAGGTACGCTATAGGGGCTTAGCCTCTTCTAAAACCCTGCAGTGTAAGAGGAAGAACTGTGCTTTGGTTACAGCAGGAACGCAAGCCAACTTTCTCCTGTAAGTATGGGGTCGTAAGGTATGAATTTGTAGAAGGAATGTGAAAGAGTATTGGTTTCTCAGTGCGGCTCAGCCTAGGGCATTGAGGCAGATATGCATGACATGTGGACGTAAGACAACAGATTGCCTGGAGCTGTTGGAGTGCTGAGGAAATCTAGCTCTCCCAAGGAGGCGTGCAGTGTGTTGCCCTACCCTTAGCATATTGAGAGTGACTGGGAAAGGTTTCCGGGCCTGGATGTTTCTGAGCTTCCCAGTCGAGCATGCCGGTCCTCGGTCTTCGTGCAGGGAATAGGGTGCCCACGAGAGTTACTAGGTGTCTTCATAAGCGTACTAACGTTCAAAGAAAGCAGAACTGCAACTCATGTCTCCAGGAAACTGCTCCACGCTTCGGCTTCAGCAGGGCTCTTCAAGGCTTTACCTTGAGGAAACGACTCACGTCAAGTTTCCTTTGAGCTCTAGAGCGTCTCAGTTGGAGCTCCCACCCAGGCTACGAAAGCACCCTGTTGATTTAGAGAAAACTCGTTCCCTTCCCACAGCCCTGCCTACAGTGACTAGAGACCCGTCCAAAACACTGGTATTTAGGTAGCTTCAAGGCAGCATGAATGGAGCTTTCAAAATGGGAAAGCAAGCCTTGTGCCATCAGGTCTCCGTTTCCAGGGAATAAGCAGCCTACCCCCTTGTGATGTCTACCAAGTAAATATTCCCTCAAACTACACAATGGTCCCTTCCCTGAAGAATGTTTTCTTGGCACGGAGTTCTGCATGTAGCGAACTGCCTCTCCCAAGGAACGCTTTGGTAACGCTATCGGGGCTTAGGCTCTTCTAAAACCCTGCAGTGTAAGAGGAAGAACTGTGCTTTGGTTACAGGAGGAACGCCAGCCGAGTTTCTCCTCTAAGTATGGGGTCTTAAGGTATGACTTTGTAGAAGGAATGCGAAGCAGTTTTGATTTCTCAGTGCCGTTCAGCCTAGGGCATTGAGGCAATTTGCATGACATGCAGGACGTGAGAGAACAGATTACCTGGAGCTGTTGGAGTGCTGAGGAAATGTAGCTCTCCCAAGGAAGAGTGCAGTGTGTTGCCCTACACTTAGCATACACAGAGTGACTGGGAAAGGTATCCGGGCCTGGATGTTTCTTAGCAACCCAGTGGAGCCTGCCGGTACTCGGTGTTCTTGCACGGAATAGGGTGCCCAGGCGAGATCCTAGGTGTCTTGAAAAGCGTACTAATGTTAAAAGAAAGGAGAACTGCAACTCATGTCTCAAGGAAACTTCTCCACGTTCCGCTTCAGCAGGGCTTTTCAAGGCTTTACCTTGAGGAAAGGACTCACGTCAAGTTTCCTTGAGGCTCTAGAGCGTCTCAGGAGGAGCTCCCACCCAGGCTATGAAAGCACCCTGTTGATTTAGAGAAAACTCGTTCCCTTCCCAGAGCCCTGCCTACAGTGACTAGAAACTCGTCCAAAACTCTGGTATTTAGGTAGGTTCAAGGCGGCATGAATGGAGCTTTCAAAATGGGAAAGCAAGCCTTGTGCCATCCGGTCTCCGTTTCCAGTGAGCACGCAGCCTACCCCCTTGTGATGTCTACCAAGTAAATATTCCCTCAAACTACACAATGGTCCCTTCCCTGAAGAATGTTTTCTTGGCACGGAGTTCTGCATGTAGCGAACTGCCTCTCCCAAGGAACGCTTTGGTAACGCTTTCGGTGCTTAGGCTCATCTAAAACCCTGCAGTGTAAGAGGAAGAACTGTGCTTTGGTTACAGGAGGAATGCAAGCCAACTTTCTCCTGTAAGTATGGGGTCTTAAGGTATGACTTTGTAGAAGGAATGTGAAAGAGTATTGGTTACTCAGTGCCGCTCAGCCTAGGGCATTGAGGCAGATATGCATGACATGTA
Organism: Eubalaena glacialis; assembly: GCF_028564815.1. NCBI lineage: Eukaryota > Metazoa > Chordata > Mammalia > Artiodactyla > Balaenidae > Eubalaena > Eubalaena glacialis. The sequence goes on along the minus strand of NC_083719.1, from coordinate 159,723,754 downwards.
GACGTGAGACAACAGATTGCCTGGAGCTGTTGGAGTGCTGAGGAAATCTAGCTCTCCCAAGGAGGCGTGCAGTGTGTTGCCCTACCCTTAGCATATTGAGAGTGACTGGGAAAGGTTTCCGGGCCTGGATGTTTCTGAGCTTCCCAGTCGAGCATGCCGGTCCTCGGTGTTCTTGCAGGGAATAGGGTGCCCACGAGAGTTACTAGGTGTCTTCATAAGCGTACTAACGTTCAAAGAAAGCAGAACTGCAACTCATGTCTCCAGGAAACTGCTCCACGCTTCGGCTTCAGCAGGGCTCTTCAAGGCTTTACCTTGAGGAAACGACTCACGTCAAGTTTCCTTTGAGCTCTAGAGCTTCTAGGTGGAGCTCCCACCCAGGCTACGAAAGCACCCTGTTGATTTAGAGAAAACTCGTTCCCTTCCCAGAGCCCTGCCTACAGTGACTAGAGACCCGTCCAAAACACTGGTATTTAGGTAGCTTCAAGGCAGCATGAATGGAGCTTTCAAAATGGGAAAGCAAGCCTTGTGCCATCAGGTCCCCGTTTCCAGTGAACACGCAGCCTACCTCCTTGTGATTTCTACCAAGTTAATATACACTCTAGAGACACACTGGTCCCTTCCCTGAATAACGTGTTCTTGGCACGGAGTTCTGCATGTAGCGAACTGCCTCTCCCAAGGAATGCTCTAGGTACGCTATAGGGGCTTAGCCTCTTCTAAAACCCTGCAGTGTAAGAGGAAGAACTGTGCTTTGGTTACAGCAGGAACGCAAGCCAACTTTCTCCTGTAAGTATGGGGTCTTAAGGTATGACTTTGTAGAAGGAATGTGAAAGAGTATTGGTTTCTCAGTGCGGCTCAGCCTAGGGCATTGAGGCAGATATGCATGACATGTGGACGTGAGACAACAGATTGCCTGGAGCTGTTGGAGTGCTGAGGAAATCTAGCTCTCCCAAGGAGGCGTGCAGTGTGTTGCCCTACCCTTAGCATATTGAGAGTGACTGGGAAAGGTTTCCGGGCCTGGATGTTTCTGAGCTTCCCAGTCGAGCATGCCGGTCCTCGGTCTTCGTGCAGGGAATAGGGTGCCCACGAGAGTTACTAGGTGTCTTCATAAGCGTACTAACGTTCAAAGAAAGCAGAACTGCAACTCATGTCTCCAGGAAACTGCTCCACGCTTCGGCTTCAGCAGGGCTCTTCAAGGCTTTACCTTGAGGAAACGACTCACGTCAAGTTTCCTTTGAGCTCTAGAGCGTCTCAGTTGGAGCTCCCACCCAGGCTACGAAAGCACCCTGTTGATTTAGAGAAAACTCGTTCCCTTCCCACAGCCCTGCCTACAGTGACTAGAGACCCGTCCAAAACACTGGTATTTAGGTAGCTTCAAGGCAGCATGAATGGAGCTTTCAAAATGGGAAAGCAAGCCTTGTGCCATCAGGTCTCCGTTTCCAGGGAACACGCAGCCTACCCCCTTGTGATGTCTACCAAGTAAATATTCCCTCAAACTACACAATGGTCCCTTCCCTGAAGAATGTTTTCTTGGCACGGAGTTCTGCATGTAGCGAACTGCCTCTCCCAAGGAACGCTTTGGTAACGCTATCGGGGCTTAGGCTCTTCTAAAACCCTGCAGTGTAAGAGGAAGAACTGTGCTTTGGTTACAGGAGGAACGCCAGCCGAGTTTCTCCTCTAAGTATGGGGTCTTAAGGTATGACTTTGTAGAAGGAATGCGAAGCAGTTTTGATTTCTCAGTGCCGTTCAGCCTAGGGCATTGAGGCAATTTGCATGATATGCAGGACGTGAGAGAACAGATTACCTGGAGCTGTTGGAGTGCTGAGGAAATGTAGCTCTCCCAAGGAAGAGTGCAGTGTGTTGCCCTACACTTAGCATACACAGAGTGACTGGGAAAGGTATCCGGGCCTGGATGTTTCTTAGCAACCCAGTGGAGCCTGCCGGTACTCGGTGTTCTTGCACGGAATAGGGTGCCCAGGCGAGATCCTAGGTGTCTTGAAAAGCGTACTAATGTTAAAAGAAAGGAGAACTGCAACTCATGTCTCAAGGAAACTTCTCCACGTTCCGCTTCAGCAGGGCTTTTCAAGGCTTTACCTTGAGGAAAGGACTCACGTCAAGTTTCCTTGAGGCTCTAGAGCGTCTCAGGAGGAGCTCCCACCCAGGCTATGAAAGCACCCTGTTGATTTCGAGAAAACTCGTTCCCTTCCCAGAGCCCTGCCTACAGTGACTAGAAACTCGTCCAAAACTCTGGTATTTAGGTAGGTTCAAGGCGGCATGAATGGAGCTTTCAAAATGGGAAAGCAAGCCTTGTGCCATCCGGTCTCCGTTTCCAGTGAGCACGCAGCCTACCCCCTTGTGATGTCTACCAAGTAAATATTCCCTCGAACTACACAATGGTCCCTTCCCTGAAGAATGTTTTCTTGGCACGGAGTTCTGCATGTAGCGAACTGCCTCTCCCAAGGAACGCTTTGGTAACGCTTTCGGTGCTTAGGCTCATCTAAAACCCTGCAGTGTAAGAGGAAGAACTGTGCTTTGGTTACAGGAGGAATGCAAGCCAACTTTCTCCTGTAAGTATGGGGTCTTAAGGTATGACTTTGTAGAAGGAATGTGAAAGAGTATTGGTTACTCAGTGCCGCTCAGCCTAGGGCATTGAGGCAGATATGCATGACATGTAGACGTGAGACAACAGATTGCCTGGAGCTGTTGGAGTGCTGAGGAAATCTAGCTCTCCCAAGGAGGCGTGCAGTGTGTTGCCCTACCCTTAGCATATTGAGAGTGACTGGGAAAGGTTTCCGGGCCTGGATGTTTCTGAGCTTCCCAGTCGAGCATGCCGGTCCTCGGTGTTCTTGCAGGGAATAGGGTGCCCACGAGAGTTACTAGGTGTCTTCATAAGCGTACTAACGTTCAAAGAAAGCAGAACTGCAACTCATGTCTCCAGGAAACTGCTCCACGCTTCGGCTTCAGCAGGGCTCTTCAAGGCTTTACCTTGAGGAAACGACTCACGTCAAGTTTCCTTTGAGCTCTAGAGCTTCTAGGTGGAGCTCCCACCCAGGCTACGAAAGCACCCTGTTGATTTAGAGAAAACTCGTTCCCTTCCCAGAGCGCTGCCTACAGTGACTAGAGACCCGTCCAAAACACTGGTATTTAGGTAGCTTCAAGGCAGCATGAATGGAGCTTTCAAAATGGGAAAGCAAGCCTTGTGCCATCAGGTCTCCGTTTCCAGGGAACACGCAGCCTACCCCCTTGTGATGTCTACCAAGTAAATATTCCCTCAAACTACACAATGGTCCCTTCCCTGAAGAATGTTTTCTTGGCACGGAGTTCTGCATGTAGCGAACTGCCTCTCCCAAGGAACGCTTTGGTAACGCTATCGGGGCTTAGGCTCTTCTAAAACCCTGCAGTGTAAGAGGAAGAACTGTGCTTTGGTTACAGCAGGAACACAAGCCAACTTTCTCCTGTAAGTATGGGGTCTTAAGGTATGACTTTGTAGAAGGAATGTGAAAGAGTATTGGTTTCTCAGTGCCGCTCAGCCTAGGGCACTGAGAGAGATATGCATGACATGTAGACGTGAGACAACAGATTGCCTGGAGCTGTTGGAGTGCTGAGGAAATCTAGCTCTTCCAAGGAGGCGTGTAGTGTGTTGCCTTACACTTAGCATATTGAGAGTGACTGGGAAAGGTTTCCGGGCCTGGATGTTTCTTAGCAACCCAGTGGAGCCTGCCGGTACTCGGTGTTCTTGCACGGAATAGGGTGCCCAGGCGAGATCCTAGGTGTCTTGAAAAGCGTAGTAACGTTAAAAGAAAGAAGAACTGCAACTCATGTCTCAAGGAAACTTCTCCACGTGCCGCTTCAGCAGGGCTCTTCAAGGCTTTACCTTGAGGAAAGGACTCACGTCAAGTTTCCTTGTAGCTCTAGAGCGTCTCAGGAGGAGCTCCCACCCAGGCTATGAAAGCACCCTGTTGATTTCGAGAAAACTCGTTCCCTTCCCACAGCCCTGCCTACAGTGACTAGAGACCCGTCCAAAACACTGGTATTTAGGTAGCTTCAAGGCAGCATGAATGGAGCTTTCAAAATGGGAAAGCAAGCCTTGTGCCATCAGGTCCCCGTTTCCAGTGAACACGCAGCCTACCTCCTTGTGATTTCTACCAAGTTAATATACACTCTAGAGACACACTGGTCCCTTCCCTGAATAACGTGTTCTTGGCACGGAGTTCTGCATGTAGCGAACTGCCTCTCCCAAGGAATGCTCTAGGTACGCTATAGGGGCTTAGCCTCTTCTAAAACCCTGCAGTGTAAGAGGAAGAACTGTGCTTTGGTTACAGCAGGAACGCAAGCCAACTTTCTCCTGTAAGTATGGGGTCTTAAGGTATGACTTTGTAGAAGGAATGTGAAAGAGTATTGGTTTCTCAGTGCGGCTCAGCCTAGGGCATTGAGGCAGATATGCATGACATGTGGACGTAAGACAACAGATTGCCTGGAGCTGTTGGAGTGCTGAGGAAATCTAGCTCTCCCAAGGAGGCGTGCAGTGTGTTGCCCTACCCTTAGCATATTGAGAGTGACTGGGAAAGGTTTCCGGGCCTGGATGTTTCTGAGCTTCCCAGTCGAGCATGCCGGTCCTCGGTCTTCGTGCAGGGAATAGGGTGCCCACGAGAGTTACTAGGTGTCTTCATAAGCGTACTAACGTTCAAAGAAAGCAGAACTGCAACTCATGTCTCCAGGAAACTGCTCCACGCTTCGGCTTCAGCAGGGCTCTTCAAGGCTTTACCTTGAGGAAACGACTCACGTCAAGTTTCCTTTGAGCTCTAGAGCGTCTCAGTTGGAGCTCCCACCCAGGCTACGAAAGCACCCTGTTGATTTAGAGAAAACTCGTTCCCTTCCCACAGCCCTGCCTACAGTGACTAGAGACCCGTCCAAAACACTGGTATTTAGGTAGCTTCAAGGCAGCATGAATGGAGCTTTCAAAATGGGAAAGCAAGCCTTGTGCCATCAGGTCTCCGTTTCCAGGGAACAAGCAGCCTACCCCCTTGTGATGTCTACCAAGTAAATATTCCCTCAAACTACACAATGGTCCCTTCCCTGAAGAATGTTTTCTTGGCACGGAGTTCTGCATGTAGCGAACTGCCTCTCCCAAGGAACGCTTTGGTAACGCTATCGGGGCTTAGGCTCTTCTAAAACCCTGCAGTGTAAGAGGAAGAACTGTGCTTTGGTTACAGGAGGAACGCCAGCCGAGTTTCTCCTCTAAGTATGGGGTCTTAAGGTATGACTTTGTAGAAGGAATGCGAAGCAGTTTTGATTTCTCAGTGCCGTTCAGCCTAGGGCATTGAGGCAATTTGCATGACATGCAGGACGTGAGAGAACAGATTACCTGGAGCTGTTGGAGTGCTGAGGAAATGTAGCTCTCCCAAGGAAGAGTGCAGTGTGTTGCCCTACACTTAGCATACACAGAGTGACTGGGAAAGGTATCCGGGCCTGGATGTTTCTTAGCAACCCAGTGGAGCCTGCCGGTACTCGGTGTTCTTGCACGGAATAGGGTGCCCAGGCGAGATCCTAGGTGTCTTGAAAAGCGTACTAATGTTAAAAGAAAGGAGAACTGCAACTCATGTCTCAAGGAAACTTCTCCACGTTCCGCTTCAGCAGGGCTTTTCAAGGCTTTACCTTGAGGAAAGGACTCACGTCAAGTTTCCTTGAGGCTCTAGAGCGTCTCAGGAGGAGCTCCCACCCAGGCTATGAAAGCACCCTGTTGATTTCGAGAAAACTCGTTCCCTTCCCAGAGCCCTGCCTACAGTGACTAGAAACTCGTCCAAAACTCTGGTATTTAGGTAGGTTCAAGGCGGCATGAATGGAGCTTTCAAAATGGGAAAGCAAGCCTTGTGCCATCAGGTCTCCGTTTCCAGTGAGCACGCAGCCTACCCCCTTGTGATGTCTACCAAGTAAATATTCCCTCGAACTACACAATGGTCCCTTCCCTGAAGAATGTTTTCTTGGCACGGAGTTCTGCATGTAGCGAACTGCCTCTCCCAAGGAACGCTTTGGTAACGCTTTCGGTGCTTAGGCTCATCTAAAACCCTGCAGTGTAAGAGGAAGAACTGTGCTTTGGTTACAGGAGGAATGCAAGCCAACTTTCTCCTGTAAGTATGGGGTCTTAAGGTATGACTTTGTAGAAGGAATGTGAAAGAGTATTGGTTACTCAGTGCCGCTCAGCCTAGGGCATTGAGGCAGATATGCATGACATGTAGACGTGAGACAACAGATTGCCTGGAGCTGTTGGAGTGCTGAGGAAATCTAGCTCTCCCAAGGAGGCGTGCAGTGTGTTGCCCTACCCTTAGCATATTGAGAGTGACTGGGAAAGGTTTCCGGGCCTGGATGTTTCTGAGCTTCCCAGTCGAGCATGCCGGTCCTCGGTGTTCTTGCAGGGAATAGGGTGCCCACGAGAGTTACTAGGTGTCTTCATAAGCGTACTAACGTTCAAAGAAAGCAGAACTGCAACTCATGTCTCCAGGAAACTGCTCCACGCTTCGGCTTCAGCAGGGCTCTTTAAGGCTTTACCTTGAGGAAACGACTCACGTCAAGTTTCCTTTGAGCTCTAGAGCTTCTAGGTGGAGCTCCCACCCAGGCTACGAAAGCACCCTGTTGATTTAGAGAAAACTCGTTCCCTTCCCAGAGCGCTGCCTACAGTGACTAGAGACCCGTCCAAAACACTGGTATTTAGGTAGCTTCAAGGCAGCATGAATGGAGCTTTCAAAATGGGAAAGCAAGCCTTGTGCCATCAGGTCTCCGTTTCCAGGGAATAAGCAGCCTACCCCCTTGTGATGTCTACCAAGTAAATATTCCCTCAAACTACACAATGGTCCCTTCCCTGAAGAATGTTTTCTTGGCACGGAGTTCTGCATGTAGCGAACTGCCTCTCCCAAGGAACGCTTTGGTAACGCTATCGGGGCTTAGGCTCTTCTAAAACCCTGCAGTGTAAGAGGAAGAACTGTGCTTTGGTTAGAGCAGGAACGCAAGCCAACTTTCTCCTGTAAGTATGGGGTCTTAAGGTATGACTTTGTAGAAGGAATGTGAAAGAGTATTGGTTTCTCAGTGCCGCTCAGCCTAGGGCACTGAGAGAGATATGCATGACATGTAGACGTGAGACAACAGATTGCCTGGAGCTGTTGGAGTGCTGAGGAAATCTAGCTCTTCCAAGGAGGCGTGTAGTGTGTTGCCTTACACTTAGCATATTGAGAGTGACTGGGAAAGGTTTCCGGGCCTGGATGTTTCTTAGCAACCCAGTGGAGCCTGCCGGTACTCGGTGTTCTTGCACGGAATAGGGTGCCCAGGCGAGATCCTAGGTGTCTTGAAAAGCGTAGTAACGTTAAAAGAAAGGAGAACTGCAACTCCTGTCTCAAGGAAACTTCTCCACGTGCCGCTTCAGCAGGGCTCTTCAAGGCTTTACCTTGAGGAAAGGACTCACGTCAAGTTTCCTTGTAGCTCTAGAGCGTCTCAGGAGGAGCTCCCACCCAGGCTATGAAAGCACCCTGTTGATTTCGAGAAAACTCGTTCCCTTCCCAGAGCCCTGCCTACAGTGACTAGAAACTCGTCCAAAACACTGGTATTTAGGTAGGTTCAAGGCGGCATGAATGGAGCTTTCAAAATGGGAAAGCAAGCCTTGTGCCATCAGGTCCCCGTTTCCAGTGAACACGCAGCCTACCTCCTTGTGATTTCTACCAAGTTAATATACACTCTAGAGACACACTGGTCCCTTCCCTGAATAACGTGTTCTTGGCACGGAGTTCTGCATGTAGCGAACTGCCTCTCCCAAGGAATGCTCTAGGTACGCTATAGGGGCTTAGCCTCTTCTAAAACCCTGCAGTGTAAGAGAAAGAACTGTGCTTTGGTTACAGCAGGAACGCAAGCCAACTTTCTCCTGTAAGTATGGGGTCTTAAGGTATGACTTTGTAGAAGGAATGTGAAAGAGTATTGGTTTCTCAGTGCGGCTCAGCCTAGGGCATTGAGGCAGATATGCATGACATGTGGACGTAAGACAACAGATTGCCTGGAGCTGTTGGAGTGCTGAGGAAATCTAGCTCTCCCAAGGAGGCGTGCAGTGTGTTGCCCTACCCTTAGCATATTGAGAGTGACTGGGAAAGGTTTCCGGGCCTGGATGTTTCTGAGCTTCCCAGTCGAGCATGCCGGTCCTCGGTGTTCTTGCAGGGAATAGGGTGCCCACGAGAGTTACTAGGTGTCTTCAGAAGCGTACTAACGTTCAAAGAAAGCAGAACTGCAACTCATGTCTCCAGGAAACTGCTCCACGCTTCGGCTTCAGCAGGGCTCTTCAAGGCTTTACCTTGAGGAAACGACTCACGTCAAGTTTCCTTTGAGCTCTAGAGCGTCTCAGTTGGAGCTCCCACCCAGGCTACGAAAGCACCCTGTTGATTTAGAGAAAACTCGTTCCCTTCCCACAGCCCTGCCTACAGTGACTAGAGACCCGTCCAAAACACTGGTATTTAGGTAGCTTCAAGGCAGCATGAATGGAGCTTTCAAAATGGGAAAGCAAGCCTTGTGCCATCAGGTCTCCGTTTCCAGGGAACAAGCAGCCTACCCCCTTGTGATGTCTACCAAGTAAATATTCCCTCAAACTACAGAATGGTCCCTTCCCTGAAGAATGTTTTCTTGGCACGGAGTTCTGCATGTAGCGAACTGCCTCTCCCAAGGAACGCTTTGGTAACGCTATCGGGGCTTAGGCTCTTCTAAAACCCTGCAGTGTAAGAGGAAGAACTGTGCTTTGGTTACAGGAGGAACGCCAGCCGAGTTTCTCCTCTAAGTATGGGGTCTTAAGGTATGACTTTGTAGAAGGAATGCGAAGCAGTTTTGATTTCTCAGTGCCGTTCAGCCTAGGGCATTGAGGCAATTTGCATGACATGCAGGACGTGAGAGAACAGATTACCTGGAGCTGTTGGAGTGCTGAGGAAATGTAGCTCTCCCAAGGAAGAGTGCAGTGTGTTGCCCTACACTTAGCATACACAGAGTGACTGGGAAAGGTATCCGGGCCTGGATGTTTCTTAGCAACCCAGTGGAGCCTGCCGGTACTCGGTGTTCTTGCACGGAATAGGGTGCCCAGGCGAGATCCTAGGTGTCTTGAAAAGCGTACTAATGTTAAAAGAAAGGAGAACTGCAACTCATGTCTCAAGGAAACTTCTCCACGTTCCGCTTCAGCAGGGCTTTTCAAGGCTTTACCTTGAGGAAAGGACTCACGTCAAGTTTCCTTGAGGCTCTAGAGCGTCTCAGGAGGAGCTCCCACCCAGGCTATGAAAGCACCCTGTTGATTTAGAGAAAACTCGTTCCCTTCCCAGAGCCCTGCCTACAGTGACTAGAAACTCGTCCAAAACTCTGGTATTTAGGTAGGTTCAAGGCGGCATGAATGGAGCTTTCAAAATGGGAAAGCAAGCCTTGTGCCATCCGGTCTCCGTTTCCAGTGAGCACGCAGCCTACCCCCTTGTGATGTCTACCAAGTAAATATTCCCTCAAACTACACAATGGTCCCTTCCCTGAAGAATGTTTTCTTGGCACGGAGTTCTGCATGTAGCGAACTGCCTCTCCCAAGGAACGCTTTGGTAACGCTTTCGGTGCTTAGGCTCATCTAAAACCCTGCAGTGTAAGAGGAAGAACTGTGCTTTGGTTACAGGAGGAATGCAAGCCAACTTTCTCCTGTAAGTATGGGGTCTTAAGGTATGACTTTGTAGAAGGAATGTGAAAGAGTATTGGTTACTCAGTGCCGCTCAGCCTAGGGCATTGAGGCAGATATGCATGACATGTAGACGTGAGACAACAGATTGCCTGGAGCTGTTGGAGTGCTGAGGAAATCTAGCTCTCCCAAGGAGGCGTGCAGTGTGTTGCCCTACCCTTAGCATATTGAGAGTGACTGGGAAAGGTTTCCGGGCCTGGATGTTTCTGAGCTTCCCAGTCGAGCATGCCGGTCCTCGGTGTTCTTGCAGGGAATAGGGTGCCCACGAGAGTTACTAGGTGTCTTCATAAGCGTACTAACGTTCAAAGAAAGCAGAACTGCAACTCATGTCTCCAGGAAACTGCTCCACGCTTCGGCTTCAGCAGGGCTCTTCAAGGCTTTACCTTGAGGAAACGACTCACGTCAAGTTTCCTTTGAGCTCTAGAGCTTCTAGGTGGAGCTCCCACCCAGGCTACGAAAGCACCCTGTTGATTTAGAGAAAACTCGTTCCCTTCCCAGAGCGCTGCCTACAGTGACTAGAGACCCGTCCAAAACACTGGTATTTAGGTAGCTTCAAGGCAGCATGAATGGAGCTTTCAAAATGGGAAAGCAAGCCTTGTGCCATCAGGTCTCCGTTTCCAGGGAACACGCAGCCTACCCCCTTGTGATGTCTACCAAGTAAATATTCCCTCAAACTACACAATGGTCCCTTCCCTGAAGAATGTTTTCTTGGCACGGAGTTCTGCATGTAGCGAACTGCCTCTCCCAAGGAACGCTTTGGTAACGCTATCGGGGCTTAGGCTCTTCTAAAACCCTGCAGTGTAAGAGGAAGAACTGTGCTTTGGTTAGAGCAGGAACGCAAGCCAACTTTCTCCTGTAAGTATGGGGTCTTAAGGTATGACTTTGTAGAAGGAATGTGAAAGAGTATTGGTTTCTCAGTGCCGCTCAGCCTAGGGCACTGAGAGAGATATGCATGACATGTAGACGTGAGACAACAGATTGCCTGGAGCTGTTGGAGTGCTGAGGAAATCTAGCTCTTCCAAGGAGGCGTGTAGTGTGTTGCCTTACACTTAGCATATTGAGAGTGACTGGGAAAGGTTTCCGGGCCTGGATGTTTCTTAGCAACCCAGTGGAGCCTGCCGGTACTCGGTGTTCTTGCACGGAATAGGGTGCCCAGGCGAGATCCTAGGTGTCTTGAAAAGCGTAGTAACGTTAAAAGAAAGGAGAACTGCAACTCATGTCTCAAGGAAACTTCTCCACGTGCCGCTTCAGCAGGGCTCTTCAAGGCTTTACCTTGAGGAAAGGACTCACGTCAAGTTTCCTTGTAGCTCTAGAGCGTCTCAGGAGGAGCTCCCACCCAGGCTATGAAAGCACCCTGTTGATTTCGAGAAAACTCGTTCCCTTCCCAGAGCCCTGCCTACAGTGACTAGAAACTCGTCCAAAACACTGGTATTTAGGTAGGTTCAAGGCGGCATGAATGGAGCTTTCAAAATGGGAAAGCAAGCCTTGTGCCATCAGGTCCCCGTTTCCAGTGAACACGCAGCCTACCTCCTTGTGATTTCTACCAAGTTAATATACACTCTAGAGACACACTGGTCCCTTCCCTGAATAACGTGTTCTTGGCACGGAGTTCTGCATGTAGCGAACTGCCTCTCCCAAGGAATGCTCTAGGTACGCTATAGGGGCTTAGCCTCTTCTAAAACCCTGCAGTGTAAGAGGAAGAACTGTGCTTTGGTTACAGCAGGAACGCAAGCCAACTTTCTCCTGTAAGTATGGGGTCTTAAGGTATGACTTTGTAGAAGGAATGTGAAAGAGTATTGGTTTCTCAGTGCGGCTCAGCCTAGGGCATTGAGGCAGATATGCATGACATGTGGACGTAAGACAACAGATTGCCTGGAGCTGTTGGAGTGCTGAGGAAATCTAGCTCTCCCAAGGAGGCGTGCAGTGTGTTGCCCTACCCTTAGCATATTGAGAGTGACTGGGAAAGGTTTCCGGGCCTGGATGTTTCTGAGCTTCCCAGTCGAGCATGCCGGTCCTCGGTCTTCGTGCAGGGAATAGGGTGCCCACGAGAGTTACTAGGTGTCTTCAGAAGCGTACTAACGTTCAAAGAAAGCAGAACTGCAACTCATGTCTCCAGGAAACTGCTCCACGCTTCGGCTTCAGCAGGGCTCTTCAAGGCTTTACCTTGAGGAAACGACTCACGTCAAGTTTCCTTTGAGCTCTAGAGCGTCTCAGTTGGAGCTCCCACCCAGGCTACGAAAGCACCCTGTTGATTTAGAGAAAACTCGTTCCCTTCCCACAGCCCTGCCTACAGTGACTAGAGACCCGTCCAAAACACTGGTATTTAGGTAGCTTCAAGGCAGCATGAATGGAGCTTTCAAAATGGGAAAGCAAGCCTTGTGCCATCAGGTCTCCGTTTCCAGGGAACAAGCAGCCTACCCCCTTGTGATGTCTACCAAGTAAATATTCCCTCAAACTACACAATGGTCCCTTCCCTGAAGAATGTTTTCTTGGCACGGAGTTCTGCATGTAGCGAACTGCCTCTCCCAAGGAACGCTTTGGTAACGCTATCGGGGCTTAGGCTCTTCTAAAACCCTGCAGTGTAAGAGGAAGAACTGTGCTTTGGTTACAGGAGGAACGCCAGCCGAGTTTCTCCTCTAAGTATGGGGTCTTAAGGTATGACTTTGTAGAAGGAATGCGAAGCAGTTTTGATTTCTCAGTGCCGTTCAGCCTAGGGCATTGAGGCAATTTGCATGACATGCAGGACGTGAGAGAACAGATTACCTGGAGCTGTTGGAGTGCTGAGGAAATGTAGCTCTCCCAAGGAAGAGTGCAGTGTGTTGCCCTACACTTAGCATACACAGAGTGACTGGGAAAGGTATCCGGGCCTGGATGTTTCTTAGCAACCCAGTGGAGCCTGCCGGTACTCGGTGTTCTTGCACGGAATAGGGTGCCCAGGCGAGATCCTAGGTGTCTTGAAAAGCGTACTAATGTTAAAAGAAAGGAGAACTGCAACTCATGTCTCAAGGAAACTTCTCCACGTTCCGCTTCAGCAGGGCTTTTCAAGGCTTTACCTTGAGGAAAGGACTCACGTCAAGTTTCCTTGAGGCTCTAGAGCGTCTCAGGAGGAGCTCCCACCCAGGCTATGAAAGCACCCTGTTGATTTAGAGAAAACTCGTTCCCTTCCCAGAGCCCTGCCTACAGTGACTAGAAACTCGTCCAAAACTCTGGTATTTAGGTAGGTTCAAGGCGGCATGAATGGAGCTTTCAAAATGGGAAAGCAAGCCTTGTGCCATCAGGTCTCCGTTTCCAGTGAGCACGCAGCCTACCCCCTTGTGATGTCTACCAAGTAAATATTCCCTCGAACTACACAATGGTCCCTTCCCTGAAGAATGTTTTCTTGGCACGGAGTTCTGCATGTAGCGAACTGCCTCTCCCAAGGAACGCTTTGGTAACGCTTTCGGTGCTTAGGCTCATCTAAAACCCTGCAGTGTAAGAGGAAGAACTGTGCTTTGGTTACAGGAGGAATGCAAGCCAACTTTCTCCTGTAAGTATGGGGTCTTAAGGTATGACTTTGTAGAAGGAATGTGAAAGAGTATTGGTTACTCAGTGCCGCTCAGCCTAGGGCATTGAGGCAGATATGCATGACATGTAGACGTGAGACAACAGATTGCCTGGAGCTGTTGGAGTGCTGAGGAAATCTAGCTCTCCCAAGGAGGCGTGCAGTGTGTTGCCCTACCCTTAGCATATTGAGAGTGACTGGGAAAGGTTTCCGGGCCTGGATGTTTCTGAGCTTCCCAGTCGAGCATGCCGGTCCTCGGTGTTCTTGCAGGGAATAGGGTGCCCACGAGAGTTACTAGGTGTCTTCATAAGCGTACTAACGTTCAAAGAAAGCAGAACTGCAACTCATGTCTCCAGGAAACTGCTCCACGCTTCGGCTTCAGCAGGGCTCTTTAAGGCTTTACCTTGAGGAAACGACTCACGTCAAGTTTCCTTTGAGCTCTAGAGCTTCTAGGTGGAGCTCCCACCCAGGCTACGAAAGCACCCTGTTGATTTAGAGAAAACTCGTTCCCTTCCCAGAGCGCTGCCTACAGTGACTAGAGACCCGTCCAAAACACTGGTATTTAGGTAGCTTCAAGGCAGCATGAATGGAGCTTTCAAAATGGGAAAGCAAGCCTTGTGCCATCAGGTCTCCGTTTCCAGGGAACACGCAGCCTACCCCCTTGTGATGTCTACCAAGTAAATATTCCCTCAAACTACACAATGGTCCCTTCCCTGAAGAATGTTTTCTTGGCACGGAGTTCTGCATGTAGCGAACTGCCTCTCCCAAGGAACGCTTTGGTAACGCTATCGGGGCTTAGGCTCTTCTAAAACCCTGCAGTGTAAGAGGAAGAACTGTGCTTTGGTTAGAGCAGGAACGCAAGCCAACTTTCTCCTGTAAGTATGGGGTCTTAAGGTATGACTTTGTAGAAGGAATGTGAAAGAGTATTGGTTTCTCAGTGCCGCTCAGCCTAGGGCACTGAGAGAGATATGCATGACATGTAGACGTGAGACAACAGATTGCCTGGAGCTGTTGGAGTGCTGAGGAAATCTAGCTCTTCCAAGGAGGCGTGTAGTGTGTTGCCTTACACTTAGCATATTGAGAGTGACTGGGAAAGGTTTCCGGGCCTGGATGTTTCTTAGCAACCCAGTGGAGCCTGCCGGTACTCGGTGTTCTTGCACGGAATAGGGTGCCCAGGCGAGATCCTAGGTGTCTTGAAAAGCGTAGTAACGTTAAAAGAAAGGAGAACTGCAACTCATGTCTCAAGGAAACTTCTCCACGTGCCGCTTCAGCAGGGCTCTTCAAGGCTTTACCTTGAGGAAAGGACTCACGTCAAGTTTCCTTGTAGCTCTAGAGCGTCTCAGGAGGAGCTCCCACCCAGGCTATGAAAGCACCCTGTTGATTTCGAGAAAACTCGTTCCCTTCCCAGAGCCCTGCCTACAGTGACTAGAAACTCGTCCAAAACACTGGTATTTAGGTAGGTTCAAGGCGGCATGAATGGAGCTTTCAAAATGGGAAAGCAAGCCTTGTGCCATCAGGTCCCCGTTTCCAGTGAACACGCAGCCTACCTCCTTGTGATTTCTACCAAGTTAATATACACTCTAGAGACACACTGGTCCCTTCCCTGAATAACGTGTTCTTGGCACGGAGTTCTGCATGTAGCGAACTGCCTCTCCCAAGGAATGCTCTAGGTACGCTATAGGGGCTTAGCCTCTTCTAAAACCCTGCAGTGTAAGAGAAAGAACTGTGCTTTGGTTACAGCAGGAACGCAAGCCAACTTTCTCCTGTAAGTATGGGGTCTTAAGGTATGACTTTGTAGAAGGAATGTGAAAGAGTATTGGTTTCTCAGTGCGGCTCAGCCTAGGGCATTGAGGCAGATATGCATGACATGTGGACGTAAGACAACAGATTGCCTGGAGCTGTTGGAGTGCTGAGGAAATCTAGCTCTCCCAAGGAGGCGTGCAGTGTGTTGCCCTACCCTTAGCATATTGAGAGTGACTGGGAAAGGTTTCCGGGCCTGGATGTTTCTGAGCTTCCCAGTCGAGCATGCCGGTCCTCGGTCTTCGTGCAGGGAATAGGGTGCCCACGAGAGTTACTAGGTGTCTTCATAAGCGTACTAACGTTCAAAGAAAGCAGAACTGCAACTCATGTCTCCAGGAAACTGCTCCACGCTTCGGCTTCAGCAGGGCTCTTCAAGGCTTTACCTTGAGGAAACGACTCACGTCAAGTTTCCTTTGAGCTCTAGAGCGTCTCAGTTGGAGCTCCCACCCAGGCTACGAAAGCACCCTGTTGATTTAGAGAAAACTCGTTCCCTTCCCACAGCCCTGCCTACAGTGACTAGAGACCCGTCCAAAACACTGGTATTTAGGTAGCTTCAAGGCAGCATGAATGGAGCTTTCAAAATGGGAAAGCAAGCCTTGTGCCATCAGGTCTCCGTTTCCAGGGAACAAGCAGCCTACCCCCTTGTGATGTCTACCAAGTAAATATTCCCTCAAACTACACAATGGTCCCTTCCCTGAAGAATGTTTTCTTGGCACGGAGTTCTGCATGTAGCGAACTGCCTCTCCCAAGGAACGCTTTGGTAACGCTATCGGGGCTTAGGCTCTTCTAAAACCCTGCAGTGTAAGAGGAAGAACTGTGCTTTGGTTACAGGAGGAACGCCAGCCGAGTTTCTCCTCTAAGTATGGGGTCTTAAGGTATGACTTTGTAGAAGGAATGCGAAGCAGTTTTGATTTCTCAGTGCCGTTCAGCCTAGGGCATTGAGGCAATTTGCATGACATGCAGGACGTGAGAGAACAGATTACCTGGAGCTGTTGGAGTGCTGAGGAAATGTAGCTCTCCCAAGGAAGAGTGCAGTGTGTTGCCCTACACTTAGCATACACAGAGTGACTGGGAAAGGTATCCGGGCCTGGATGTTTCTTAGCAACCCAGTGGAGCCTGCCGGTACTCGGTGTTCTTGCACGGAATAGGGTGCCCAGGCGAGATCCTAGGTGTCTTGAAAAGCGTACTAATGTTAAAAGAAAGGAGAACTGCAACTCATGTCTCAAGGAAACTTCTCCACGTTCCGCTTCAGCAGGGCTTTTCAAGGCTTTACCTTGAGGAAAGGACTCACGTCAAGTTTCCTTGAGGCTCTAGAGCGTCTCAGGAGGAGCTCCCACCCAGGCTATGAAAGCACCCTGTTGATTTAGAGAAAACTCGTTCCCTTCCCAGAGCCCTGCCTACAGTGACTAGAAACTCGTCCAAAACTCTGGTATTTAGGTAGGTTCAAGGCGGCATGAATGGAGCTTTCAAAATGGGAAAGCAAGCCTTGTGCCATCCGGTCTCCGTTTCCAGTGAGCACGCAGCCTACCCCCTTGTGATGTCTACCAAGTAAATATTCCCTCAAACTACACAATGGTCCCTTCCCTGAAGAATGTTTTCTTGGCACGGAGTTCTGCATGTAGCGAACTGCCTCTCCCAAGGAACGCTTTGGTAACGCTTTCGGTGCTTAGGCTCATCTAAAACCCTGCAGTGTAAGAGGAAGAACTGTGCTTTGGTTACAGGAGGAATGCAAGCCAACTTTCTCCTGTAAGTATGGGGTCTTAAGGTATGACTTTGTAGAAGGAATGTGAAAGAGTATTGGTTTCTCAGTGCCGCTCAGCCTAGGGCATTGAGGCAGATATGCATGACATGTAGACGTGAGACAACAGATTGCCTGGAGCTGTTGGAGTGCTGAGGAAACCTAGCTCTCCCAAGGAGGCGTGCAGTGTGTTGCCCTACCCTTAGCATATTGAGAGTGACTGGGAAAGGTTTCCGGGCCTGGATGTTTCTGAGCTTCCCAGTCGAGCATGCCGGTCCTCGGTGTTCTTGCAGGGAATAGGGTGCCCACGAGAGTTACTAGGTGTCTTCATAAGCGTACTAACGTTCAAAGAAAGCAGAACTGCAACTCATGTCTCCAGGAAACTGCTCCACGCTTCGGCTTCAGCAGGGCTCTTCAAGGCTTTACCTTGAGGAAACGACTCACGTCAAGTTTCCTTTGAGCTCTAGAGCTTCTAGGTGGAGCTCCCACCCAGGCTACGAAAGCACCCTGTTGATTTAGAGAAAACTCGTTCCCTTCCCAGAGCGCTGCCTACAGTGACTAGAGACCCGTCCAAAACACTGGTATTTAGGTAGCTTCAAGGCAGCATGAATGGAGCTTTCAAAATGGGAAAGCAAGCCTTGTGCCATCAGGTCTCCTTTTCCAGGGAACACGCAGCCTACCCCCTTGTGATGTCTACCAAGTAAATATTCCCTCAAACTACACAATGGTCCCTTCCCTGAAGAATGTTTTCTTGGCACGGAGTTCTGCATGTAGCGAACTGCCTCTCCCAAGGAACGCTTTGGTAACGCTATCGGGGCTTAGGCTCTTCTAAAACCCTGCAGTGTAAGAGGAAGAACTGTGCTTTGGTTAGAGCAGGAACGCAAGCCAACTTTCTCCTGTAAGTATGGGGTCTTAAGGTATGACTTTGTAGAAGGAATGTGAAAGAGTATTGGTTTCTCAGTGCCGCTCAGCCTAGGGCACTGAGAGAGATATGCATGACATGTAGACGTGAGACAACAGATTGCCTGGAGCTGTTGGAGTGCTGAGGAAATCTAGCTCTTCCAAGGAGGCGTGTAGTGTGTTGCCTTACACTTAGCATATTGAGAGTGACTGGGAAAGGTTTCCGGGCCTGGATGTTTCTTAGCAACCCAGTGGAGCCTGCCGGTACTCGGTGTTCTTGCACGGAATAGGGTGCCCAGGCGAGATCCTAGGTGTCTTGAAAAGCGTAGTAACGTTAAAAGAAAGGAGAACTGCAACTCCTGTCTCAAGGAAACTTCTCCACGTGCCGCTTCAGCAGGGCTCTTCAAGGCTTTACCTTGAGGAAAGGACTCACGTCAAGTTTCCTTGTAGCTCTAGAGCGTCTCAGGAGGAGCTCCCACCCAGGCTATGAAAGCACCCTGTTGATTTCGAGAAAACTCGTTCCCTTCCCAGAGCCCTGCCTACAGTGACTAGAAACTCGTCCAAAACACTGGTATTTAGGTAGGTTCAAGGCGGCATGAATGGAGCTTTCAAAATGGGAAAGCAAGCCTTGTGCCATCAGGTCCCCGTTTCCAGTGAACACGCAGCCTACCTCCTTGTGATTTCTACCAAGTTAATATACACTCTAGAGACACACTGGTCCCTTCCCTGAATAACGTGTTCTTGGCACGGAGTTCTGCATGTAGCGAACTGCCTCTCCCAAGGAATGCTCTAGGTACGCTATAGGGGCTTAGCCTCTTCTAAAACCCTGCAGTGTAAGAGAAAGAACTGTGCTTTGGTTACAGCAGGAACGCAAGCCAACTTTCTCCTGTAAGTATGGGGTCTTAAGGTATGACTTTGTAGAAGGAATGTGAAAGAGTATTGGTTTCTCAGTGCGGCTCAGCCTAGGGCATTGAGGCAGATATGCATGACATGTGGACGTAAGACAACAGATTGCCTGGAGCTGTTGGAGTGCTGAGGAAATCTAGCTCTCCCAAGGAGGCGTGCAGTGTGTTGCCCTACCCTTAGCATATTGAGAGTGACTGGGAAAGGTTTCCGGGCCTGGATGTTTCTGAGCTTCCCAGTCGAGCATGCCGGTCCTCGGTGTTCTTGCAGGGAATAGGGTGCCCACGAGAGTTACTAGGTGTCTTCAGAAGCGTACTAACGTTCAAAGAAAGCAGAACTGCAACTCATGTCTCCAGGAAACTGCTCCACGCTTCGGCTTCAGCAGGGCTCTTCAAGGCTTTACCTTGAGGAAACGACTCACGTCAAGTTTCCTTTGAGCTCTAGAGCGTCTCAGTTGGAGCTCCCACCCAGGCTACGAAAGCACCCTGTTGATTTAGAGAAAACTCGTTCCCTTCCCACAGCCCTGCCTACAGTGACTAGAGACCCGTCCAAAACACTGGTATTTAGGTAGCTTCAAGGCAGCATGAATGGAGCTTTCAAAATGGGAAAGCAAGCCTTGTGCCATCAGGTCTCCGTTTCCAGGGAACAAGCAGCCTACCCCCTTGTGATGTCTACCAAGTAAATATTCCCTCAAACTACAGAATGGTCCCTTCCCTGAAGAATGTTTTCTTGGCACGGAGTTCTGCATGTAGCGAACTGCCTCTCCCAAGGAACGCTTTGGTAACGCTATCGGGGCTTAGGCTCTTCTAAAACCCTGCAGTGTAAGAGGAAGAACTGTGCTTTGGTTACAGGAGGAACGCCAGCCGAGTTTCTCCTCTAAGTATGGGGTCTTAAGGTATGACTTTGTAGAAGGAATGCGAAGCAGTTTTGATTTCTCAGTGCCGTTCAGCCTAGGGCATTGAGGCAATTTGCATGACATGCAGGACGTGAGAGAACAGATTACCTGGAGCTGTTGGAGTGCTGAGGAAATGTAGCTCTCCCAAGGAAGAGTGCAGTGTGTTGCCCTACACTTAGCATACACAGAGTGACTGGGAAAGGTATCCGGGCCTGGATGTTTCTTAGCAACCCAGTGGAGCCTGCCGGTACTCGGTGTTCTTGCACGGAATAGGGTGCCCAGGCGAGATCCTAGGTGTCTTGAAAAGCGTACTAATGTTAAAAGAAAGGAGAACTGCAACTCATGTCTCAAGGAAACTTCTCCACGTTCCGCTTCAGCAGGGCTTTTCAAGGCTTTACCTTGAGGAAAGGACTCACGTCAAGTTTCCTTGAGGCTCTAGAGCGTCTCAGGAGGAGCTCCCACCCAGGCTATGAAAGCACCCTGTTGATTTCGAGAAAACTCGTTCCCTTCCCAGAGCCCTGCCTACAGTGACTAGAAACTCGTCCAAAACTCTGGTATTTAGGTAGGTTCAAGGCGGCATGAATGGAGCTTTCAAAATGGGAAAGCAAGCCTTGTGCCATCCGGTCTCCGTTTCCAGTGAGCACGCAGCCTACCCCCTTGTGATGTCTACCAAGTAAATATTCCCTCAAACTACACAATGGTCCCTTCCCTGAAGAATGTTTTCTTGGCACGGAGTTCTGCATGTAGCGAACTGCCTCTCCCAAGGAACGCTTTGGTAACGCTTTCGGTGCTTAGGCTCATCTAAAACCCTGCAGTGTAAGAGGAAGAACTGTGCTTTGGTTACAGGAGGAATGCAAGCCAACTTTCTCCTGTAAGTATGGGGTCTTAAGGTATGACTTTGTAGAAGGAATGTGAAAGAGTATTGGTTACTCAGTGCCGCTCAGCCTAGGGCATTGAGGCAGATATGCATGACATGTAGACGTGAGACAACAGATTGCCTGGAGCTGTTGGAGTGCTGAGGAAATCTAGCTCTCCCAAGGAGGCGTGCAGTGTGTTGCCCTACCCTTAGCATATTGAGAGTGACTGGGAAAGGTTTCCGGGCCTGGATGTTTCTGAGCTTCCCAGTCGAGCATGCCGGTCCTCGGTGTTCTTGCAGGGAATAGGGTGCCCACGAGAGTTACTAGGTGTCTTCATAAGCGTACTAACGTTCAAAGAAAGCAGAACTGCAACTCATGTCTCCAGGAAACTGCTCCACGCTTCGGCTTCAGCAGGGCTCTTCAAGGCTTTACCTTGAGGAAACGACTCACGTCAAGTTTCCTTTGAGCTCTAGAGCTTCTAGGTGGAGCTCCCACCCAGGCTACGAAAGCACCCTGTTGATTTAGAGAAAACTCGTTCCCTTCCCAGAGCGCTGCCTACAGTGACTAGAGACCCGTCCAAAACACTGGTATTTAGGTAGCTTCAAGGCAGCATGAATGGAGCTTTCAAAATGGGAAAGCAAGCCTTGTGCCATCAGGTCTCCGTTTCCAGGGAACACGCAGCCTACCCCCTTGTGATGTCTACCAAGTAAATATTCCCTCAAACTACACAATGGTCCCTTCCCTGAAGAATGTTTTCTTGGCACGGAGTTCTGCATGTAGCGAACTGCCTCTCCCAAGGAACGCTTTGGTAACGCTATCGGGGCTTAGGCTCTTCTAAAACCCTGCAGTGTAAGAGGAAGAACTGTGCTTTGGTTAGAGCAGGAACGCAAGCCAACTTTCTCCTGTAAGTATGGGGTCTTAAGGTATGACTTTGTAGAAGGAATGTGAAAGAGTATTGGTTTCTCAGTGCCGCTCAGCCTAGGGCACTGAGAGAGATATGCATGACATGTAGACGTGAGACAACAGATTGCCTGGAGCTGTTGGAGTGCTGAGGAAATCTAGCTCTTCCAAGGAGGCGT
Source organism: Eubalaena glacialis (assembly GCF_028564815.1). Lineage (NCBI taxonomy): Eukaryota > Metazoa > Chordata > Mammalia > Artiodactyla > Balaenidae > Eubalaena > Eubalaena glacialis. Next base: position 159,702,320 of record NC_083719.1, on the reverse strand, counting down.
GTAGTGTGTTGCCTTACACTTAGCATATTGAGAGTGACTGGGAAAGGTTTCCGGGCCTGGATGTTTCTTAGCAACCCAGTGGAGCCTGCCGGTACTCGGTGTTCTTGCACGGAATAGGGTGCCCAGGCGAGATCCTAGGTGTCTTGAAAAGCGTAGTAACGTTAAAAGAAAGGAGAACTGCAACTCCTGTCTCAAGGAAACTTCTCCACGTGCCGCTTCAGCAGGGCTCTTCAAGGCTTTACCTTGAGGAAAGGACTCACGTCAAGTTTCCTTGTAGCTCTAGAGCGTCTCAGGAGGAGCTCCCACCCAGGCTATGAAAGCACCCTGTTGATTTCGAGAAAACTCGTTCCCTTCCCAGAGCCCTGCCTACAGTGACTAGAAACTCGTCCAAAACACTGGTATTTAGGTAGGTTCAAGGCGGCATGAATGGAGCTTTCAAAATGGGAAAGCAAGCCTTGTGCCATCAGGTCCCCGTTTCCAGTGAACACGCAGCCTACCTCCTTGTGATTTCTACCAAGTTAATATACACTCTAGAGACACACTGGTCCCTTCCCTGAATAACGTGTTCTTGGCACGGAGTTCTGCATGTAGCGAACTGCCTCTCCCAAGGAATGCTCTAGGTACGCTATAGGGGCTTAGCCTCTTCTAAAACCCTGCAGTGTAAGAGAAAGAACTGTGCTTTGGTTACAGCAGGAACGCAAGCCAACTTTCTCCTGTAAGTATGGGGTCTTAAGGTATGACTTTGTAGAAGGAATGTGAAAGAGTATTGGTTTCTCAGTGCGGCTCAGCCTAGGGCATTGAGGCAGATATGCATGACATGTGGACGTAAGACAACAGATTGCCTGGAGCTGTTGGAGTGCTGAGGAAATCTAGCTCTCCCAAGGAGGCGTGCAGTGTGTTGCCCTACCCTTAGCATATTGAGAGTGACTGGGAAAGGTTTCCGGGCCTGGATGTTTCTGAGCTTCCCAGTCGAGCATGCCGGTCCTCGGTGTTCTTGCAGGGAATAGGGTGCCCACGAGAGTTACTAGGTGTCTTCAGAAGCGTACTAACGTTCAAAGAAAGCAGAACTGCAACTCATGTCTCCAGGAAACTGCTCCACGCTTCGGCTTCAGCAGGGCTCTTCAAGGCTTTACCTTGAGGAAACGACTCACGTCAAGTTTCCTTTGAGCTCTAGAGCGTCTCAGTTGGAGCTCCCACCCAGGCTACGAAAGCACCCTGTTGATTTAGAGAAAACTCGTTCCCTTCCCACAGCCCTGCCTACAGTGACTAGAGACCCGTCCAAAACACTGGTATTTAGGTAGCTTCAAGGCAGCATGAATGGAGCTTTCAAAATGGGAAAGCAAGCCTTGTGCCATCAGGTCTCCGTTTCCAGGGAACAAGCAGCCTACCCCCTTGTGATGTCTACCAAGTAAATATTCCCTCAAACTACAGAATGGTCCCTTCCCTGAAGAATGTTTTCTTGGCACGGAGTTCTGCATGTAGCGAACTGCCTCTCCCAAGGAACGCTTTGGTAACGCTATCGGGGCTTAGGCTCTTCTAAAACCCTGCAGTGTAAGAGGAAGAACTGTGCTTTGGTTACAGGAGGAACGCCAGCCGAGTTTCTCCTCTAAGTATGGGGTCTTAAGGTATGACTTTGTAGAAGGAATGCGAAGCAGTTTTGATTTCTCAGTGCCGTTCAGCCTAGGGCATTGAGGCAATTTGCATGACATGCAGGACGTGAGAGAACAGATTACCTGGAGCTGTTGGAGTGCTGAGGAAATGTAGCTCTCCCAAGGAAGAGTGCAGTGTGTTGCCCTACACTTAGCATACACAGAGTGACTGGGAAAGGTATCCGGGCCTGGATGTTTCTTAGCAACCCAGTGGAGCCTGCCGGTACTCGGTGTTCTTGCACGGAATAGGGTGCCCAGGCGAGATCCTAGGTGTCTTGAAAAGCGTACTAATGTTAAAAGAAAGGAGAACTGCAACTCATGTCTCAAGGAAACTTCTCCACGTTCCGCTTCAGCAGGGCTTTTCAAGGCTTTACCTTGAGGAAAGGACTCACGTCAAGTTTCCTTGAGGCTCTAGAGCGTCTCAGGAGGAGCTCCCACCCAGGCTATGAAAGCACCCTGTTGATTTCGAGAAAACTCGTTCCCTTCCCAGAGCCCTGCCTACAGTGACTAGAAACTCGTCCAAAACTCTGGTATTTAGGTAGGTTCAAGGCGGCATGAATGGAGCTTTCAAAATGGGAAAGCAAGCCTTGTGCCATCCGGTCTCCGTTTCCAGTGAGCACGCAGCCTACCCCCTTGTGATGTCTACCAAGTAAATATTCCCTCAAACTACACAATGGTCCCTTCCCTGAAGAATGTTTTCTTGGCACGGAGTTCTGCATGTAGCGAACTGCCTCTCCCAAGGAACGCTTTGGTAACGCTTTCGGTGCTTAGGCTCATCTAAAACCCTGCAGTGTAAGAGGAAGAACTGTGCTTTGGTTACAGGAGGAATGCAAGCCAACTTTCTCCTGTAAGTATGGGGTCTTAAGGTATGACTTTGTAGAAGGAATGTGAAAGAGTATTGGTTACTCAGTGCCGCTCAGCCTAGGGCATTGAGGCAGATATGCATGACATGTAGACGTGAGACAACAGATTGCCTGGAGCTGTTGGAGTGCTGAGGAAATCTAGCTCTCCCAAGGAGGCGTGCAGTGTGTTGCCCTACCCTTAGCATATTGAGAGTGACTGGGAAAGGTTTCCGGGCCTGGATGTTTCTGAGCTTCCCAGTCGAGCATGCCGGTCCTCGGTGTTCTTGCAGGGAATAGGGTGCCCACGAGAGTTACTAGGTGTCTTCATAAGCGTACTAACGTTCAAAGAAAGCAGAACTGCAACTCATGTCTCCAGGAAACTGCTCCACGCTTCGGCTTCAGCAGGGCTCTTCAAGGCTTTACCTTGAGGAAACGACTCACGTCAAGTTTCCTTTGAGCTCTAGAGCTTCTAGGTGGAGCTCCCACCCAGGCTACGAAAGCACCCTGTTGATTTAGAGAAAACTCGTTCCCTTCCCAGAGCGCTGCCTACAGTGACTAGAGACCCGTCCAAAACACTGGTATTTAGGTAGCTTCAAGGCAGCATGAATGGAGCTTTCAAAATGGGAAAGCAAGCCTTGTGCCATCAGGTCTCCGTTTCCAGGGAACACGCAGCCTACCCCCTTGTGATGTCTACCAAGTAAATATTCCCTCAAACTACACAATGGTCCCTTCCCTGAAGAATGTTTTCTTGGCACGGAGTTCTGCATGTAGCGAACTGCCTCTCCCAAGGAACGCTTTGGTAACGCTATCGGGGCTTAGGCTCTTCTAAAACCCTGCAGTGTAAGAGGAAGAACTGTGCTTTGGTTAGAGCAGGAACGCAAGCCAACTTTCTCCTGTAAGTATGGGGTCTTAAGGTATGACTTTGTAGAAGGAATGTGAAAGAGTATTGGTTTCTCAGTGCCGCTCAGCCTAGGGCACTGAGAGAGATATGCATGACATGTAGACGTGAGACAACAGATTGCCTGGAGCTGTTGGAGTGCTGAGGAAATCTAGCTCTTCCAAGGAGGCGTGTAGTGTGTTGCCTTACACTTAGCATATTGAGAGTGACTGGGAAAGGTTTCCGGGCCTGGATGTTTCTTAGCAACCCAGTGGAGCCTGCCGGTACTCGGTGTTCTTGCACGGAATAGGGTGCCCAGGCGAGATCCTAGGTGTCTTGAAAAGCGTAGTAACGTTAAAAGAAAGGAGAACTGCAACTCATGTCTCAAGGAAACTTCTCCACGTGCCGCTTCAGCAGGGCTCTTCAAGGCTTTACCTTGAGGAAAGGACTCACGTCAAGTTTCCTTGTAGCTCTAGAGCGTCTCAGGAGGAGCTCCCACCCAGGCTATGAAAGCACCCTGTTGATTTCGAGAAAACTCGTTCCCTTCCCAGAGCCCTGCCTACAGTGACTAGAAACTCGTCCAAAACACTGGTATTTAGGTAGGTTCAAGGCGGCATGAATGGAGCTTTCAAAATGGGAAAGCAAGCCTTGTGCCATCAGGTCCCCGTTTCCAGTGAACACGCAGCCTACCTCCTTGTGATTTCTACCAAGTTAATATACACTCTAGAGACACACTGGTCCCTTCCCTGAATAACGTGTTCTTGGCACGGAGTTCTGCATGTAGCGAACTGCCTCTCCCAAGGAATGCTCTAGGTACGCTATAGGGGCTTAGCCTCTTCTAAAACCCTGCAGTGTAAGAGGAAGAACTGTGCTTTGGTTACAGCAGGAACGCAAGCCAACTTTCTCCTGTAAGTATGGGGTCTTAAGGTATGACTTTGTAGAAGGAATGTGAAAGAGTATTGGTTTCTCAGTGCGGCTCAGCCTAGGGCATTGAGGCAGATATGCATGACATGTGGACGTAAGACAACAGATTGCCTGGAGCTGTTGGAGTGCTGAGGAAATCTAGCTCTCCCAAGGAGGCGTGCAGTGTGTTGCCCTACCCTTAGCATATTGAGAGTGACTGGGAAAGGTTTCCGGGCCTGGATGTTTCTGAGCTTCCCAGTCGAGCATGCCGGTCCTCGGTCTTCGTGCAGGGAATAGGGTGCCCACGAGAGTTACTAGGTGTCTTCAGAAGCGTACTAACGTTCAAAGAAAGCAGAACTGCAACTCATGTCTCCAGGAAACTGCTCCACGCTTCGGCTTCAGCAGGGCTCTTCAAGGCTTTACCTTGAGGAAACGACTCACGTCAAGTTTCCTTTGAGCTCTAGAGCGTCTCAGTTGGAGCTCCCACCCAGGCTACGAAAGCACCCTGTTGATTTAGAGAAAACTCGTTCCCTTCCCACAGCCCTGCCTACAGTGACTAGAGACCCGTCCAAAACACTGGTATTTAGGTAGCTTCAAGGCAGCATGAATGGAGCTTTCAAAATGGGAAAGCAAGCCTTGTGCCATCAGGTCTCCGTTTCCAGGGAACAAGCAGCCTACCCCCTTGTGATGTCTACCAAGTAAATATTCCCTCAAACTACACAATGGTCCCTTCCCTGAAGAATGTTTTCTTGGCACGGAGTTCTGCATGTAGCGAACTGCCTCTCCCAAGGAACGCTTTGGTAACGCTATCGGGGCTTAGGCTCTTCTAAAACCCTGCAGTGTAAGAGGAAGAACTGTGCTTTGGTTACAGGAGGAACGCCAGCCGAGTTTCTCCTCTAAGTATGGGGTCTTAAGGTATGACTTTGTAGAAGGAATGCGAAGCAGTTTTGATTTCTCAGTGCCGTTCAGCCTAGGGCATTGAGGCAATTTGCATGACATGCAGGACGTGAGAGAACAGATTACCTGGAGCTGTTGGAGTGCTGAGGAAATGTAGCTCTCCCAAGGAAGAGTGCAGTGTGTTGCCCTACACTTAGCATACACAGAGTGACTGGGAAAGGTATCCGGGCCTGGATGTTTCTTAGCAACCCAGTGGAGCCTGCCGGTACTCGGTGTTCTTGCACGGAATAGGGTGCCCAGGCGAGATCCTAGGTGTCTTGAAAAGCGTACTAATGTTAAAAGAAAGGAGAACTGCAACTCATGTCTCAAGGAAACTTCTCCACGTTCCGCTTCAGCAGGGCTTTTCAAGGCTTTACCTTGAGGAAAGGACTCACGTCAAGTTTCCTTGAGGCTCTAGAGCGTCTCAGGAGGAGCTCCCACCCAGGCTATGAAAGCACCCTGTTGATTTCGAGAAAACTCGTTCCCTTCCCAGAGCCCTGCCTACAGTGACTAGAAACTCGTCCAAAACTCTGGTATTTAGGTAGGTTCAAGGCGGCATGAATGGAGCTTTCAAAATGGGAAAGCAAGCCTTGTGCCATCAGGTCTCCGTTTCCAGTGAGCACGCAGCCTACCCCCTTGTGATGTCTACCAAGTAAATATTCCCTCGAACTACACAATGGTCCCTTCCCTGAAGAATGTTTTCTTGGCACGGAGTTCTGCATGTAGCGAACTGCCTCTCCCAAGGAACGCTTTGGTAACGCTTTCGGTGCTTAGGCTCATCTAAAACCCTGCAGTGTAAGAGGAAGAACTGTGCTTTGGTTACAGGAGGAATGCAAGCCAACTTTCTCCTGTAAGTATGGGGTCTTAAGGTATGACTTTGTAGAAGGAATGTGAAAGAGTATTGGTTACTCAGTGCCGCTCAGCCTAGGGCATTGAGGCAGATATGCATGACATGTAGACGTGAGACAACAGATTGCCTGGAGCTGTTGGAGTGCTGAGGAAATCTAGCTCTCCCAAGGAGGCGTGCAGTGTGTTGCCCTACCCTTAGCATATTGAGAGTGACTGGGAAAGGTTTCCGGGCCTGGATGTTTCTGAGCTTCCCAGTCGAGCATGCCGGTCCTCGGTGTTCTTGCAGGGAATAGGGTGCCCACGAGAGTTACTAGGTGTCTTCATAAGCGTACTAACGTTCAAAGAAAGCAGAACTGCAACTCATGTCTCCAGGAAACTGCTCCACGCTTCGGCTTCAGCAGGGCTCTTTAAGGCTTTACCTTGAGGAAACGACTCACGTCAAGTTTCCTTTGAGCTCTAGAGCTTCTAGGTGGAGCTCCCACCCAGGCTACGAAAGCACCCTGTTGATTTAGAGAAAACTCGTTCCCTTCCCAGAGCGCTGCCTACAGTGACTAGAGACCCGTCCAAAACACTGGTATTTAGGTAGCTTCAAGGCAGCATGAATGGAGCTTTCAAAATGGGAAAGCAAGCCTTGTGCCATCAGGTCTCCGTTTCCAGGGAACACGCAGCCTACCCCCTTGTGATGTCTACCAAGTAAATATTCCCTCAAACTACACAATGGTCCCTTCCCTGAAGAATGTTTTCTTGGCACGGAGTTCTGCATGTAGCGAACTGCCTCTCCCAAGGAACGCTTTGGTAACGCTATCGGGGCTTAGGCTCTTCTAAAACCCTGCAGTGTAAGAGGAAGAACTGTGCTTTGGTTACAGCAGGAACGCAAGCCAACTTTCTCCTGTAAGTATGGGGTCTTAAGGTATGACTTTGTAGAAGGAATGTGAAAGAGTATTGGTTTCTCAGTGCCGCTCAGCCTAGGGCACTGAGAGAGATATGCATGACATGTAGACGTGAGACAACAGATTGCCTGGAGCTGTTGGAGTGCTGAGGAAATCTAGCTCTTCCAAGGAGGCGTGTAGTGTGTTGCCTTACACTTAGCATATTGAGAGTGACTGGGAAAGGTTTCCGGGCCTGGATGTTTCTTAGCAACCCAGTGGAGCCTGCCGGTACTCGGTATTCTTGCACGGAATAGGGTGCCCAGGCGAGATCCTAGGTGTCTTGAAAAGCGTAGTAACGTTAAAAGAAAGGAGAACTGCAACTCATGTCTCAAGGAAACTTCTCCACGTGCCGCTTCAGCAGGGCTCTTCAAGGCTTTACCTTGAGGAAAGGACTCACGTCAAGTTTCCTTGTAGCTCTAGAGCGTCTCAGGAGGAGCTCCCACCCAGGCTATGAAAGCACCCTGTTGATTTCGAGAAAACTCGTTCCCTTCCCAGAGCCCTGCCTACAGTGACTAGAAACTCGTCCAAAACACTGGTATTTAGGTAGGTTCAAGGCGGCATGAATGGAGCTTTCAAAATGGGAAAGCAAGCCTTGTGCCATCAGGTCCCCGTTTCCAGTGAACACGCAGCCTACCTCCTTGTGATTTCTACCAAGTTAATATACACTCTAGAGACACACTGGTCCCTTCCCTGAATAACGTGTTCTTGGCACGGAGTTCTGCATGTAGCGAACTGCCTCTCCCAAGGAATGCTCTAGGTACGCTATAGGGGCTTAGCCTCTTCTAAAACCCTGCAGTGTAAGAGAAAGAACTGTGCTTTGGTTACAGCAGGAACGCAAGCCAACTTTCTCCTGTAAGTATGGGGTCTTAAGGTATGACTTTGTAGAAGGAATGTGAAAGAGTATTGGTTTCTCAGTGCGGCTCAGCCTAGGGCATTGAGGCAGATATGCATGACATGTGGACGTAAGACAACAGATTGCCTGGAGCTGTTGGAGTGCTGAGGAAATCTAGCTCTCCCAAGGAGGCGTGCAGTGTGTTGCCCTACCCTTAGCATATTGAGAGTGACTGGGAAAGGTTTCCGGGCCTGGATGTTTCTGAGCTTCCCAGTCGAGCATGCCGGTCCTCGGTCTTCGTGCAGGGAATAGGGTGCCCACGAGAGTTACTAGGTGTCTTCATAAGCGTACTAACGTTCAAAGAAAGCAGAACTGCAACTCATGTCTCCAGGAAACTGCTCCACGCTTCGGCTTCAGCAGGGCTCTTCAAGGCTTTACCTTGAGGAAACGACTCACGTCAAGTTTCCTTTGAGCTCTAGAGCGTCTCAGTTGGAGCTCCCACCCAGGCTACGAAAGCACCCTGTTGATTTAGAGAAAACTCGTTCCCTTCCCACAGCCCTGCCTACAGTGACTAGAGACCCGTCCAAAACACTGGTATTTAGGTAGCTTCAAGGCAGCATGAATGGAGCTTTCAAAATGGGAAAGCAAGCCTTGTGCCATCAGGTCTCCGTTTCCAGGGAACAAGCAGCCTACCCCCTTGTGATGTCTACCAAGTAAATATTCCCTCAAACTACACAATGGTCCCTTCCCTGAAGAATGTTTTCTTGGCACGGAGTTCTGCATGTAGCGAACTGCCTCTCCCAAGGAACGCTTTGGTAACGCTATCGGGGCTTAGGCTCTTCTAAAACCCTGCAGTGTAAGAGGAAGAACTGTGCTTTGGTTACAGGAGGAACGCCAGCCGAGTTTCTCCTCTAAGTATGGGGTCTTAAGGTATGACTTTGTAGAAGGAATGCGAAGCAGTTTTGATTTCTCAGTGCCGTTCAGCCTAGGGCATTGAGGCAATTTGCATGACATGCAGGACGTGAGAGAACAGATTACCTGGAGCTGTTGGAGTGCTGAGGAAATGTAGCTCTCCCAAGGAAGAGTGCAGTGTGTTGCCCTACACTTAGCATACACAGAGTGACTGGGAAAGGTATCCGGGCCTGGATGTTTCTTAGCAACCCAGTGGAGCCTGCCGGTACTCGGTGTTCTTGCACGGAATAGGGTGCCCAGGCGAGATCCTAGGTGTCTTGAAAAGCGTACTAATGTTAAAAGAAAGGAGAACTGCAACTCATGTCTCAAGGAAACTTCTCCACGTTCCGCTTCAGCAGGGCTTTTCAAGGCTTTACCTTGAGGAAAGGACTCACGTCAAGTTTCCTTGAGGCTCTAGAGCGTCTCAGGAGGAGCTCCCACCCAGGCTATGAAAGCACCCTGTTGATTTAGAGAAAACTCGTTCCCTTCCCAGAGCCCTGCCTACAGTGACTAGAAACTCGTCCAAAACTCTGGTATTTAGGTAGGTTCAAGGCGGCATGAATGGAGCTTTCAAAATGGGAAAGCAAGCCTTGTGCCATCCGGTCTCCGTTTCCAGTGAGCACGCAGCCTACCCCCTTGTGATGTCTACCAAGTAAATATTCCCTCAAACTACACAATGGTCCCTTCCCTGAAGAATGTTTTCTTGGCACGGAGTTCTGCATGTAGCGAACTGCCTCTCCCAAGGAACGCTTTGGTAACGCTTTCGGTGCTTAGGCTCATCTAAAACCCTGCAGTGTAAGAGGAAGAACTGTGCTTTGGTTACAGGAGGAATGCAAGCCAACTTTCTCCTGTAAGTATGGGGTCTTAAGGTATGACTTTGTAGAAGGAATGTGAAAGAGTATTGGTTACTCAGTGCCGCTCAGCCTAGGGCATTGAGGCAGATATGCATGACATGTAGACGTGAGACAACAGATTGCCTGGAGCTGTTGGAGTGCTGAGGAAACCTAGCTCTCCCAAGGAGGCGTGCAGTGTGTTGCCCTACCCTTAGCATATTGAGAGTGACTGGGAAAGGTTTCCGGGCCTGGATGTTTCTGAGCTTCCCAGTCGAGCATGCCGGTCCTCGGTGTTCTTGCAGGGAATAGGGTGCCCACGAGAGTTACTAGGTGTCTTCATAAGCGTACTAACGTTCAAAGAAAGCAGAACTGCAACTCATGTCTCCAGGAAACTGCTCCACGCTTCGGCTTCAGCAGGGCTCTTCAAGGCTTTACCTTGAGGAAACGACTCACGTCAAGTTTCCTTTGAGCTCTAGAGCTTCTAGGTGGAGCTCCCACCCAGGCTACGAAAGCACCCTGTTGATTTAGAGAAAACTCGTTCCCTTCCCAGAGCGCTGCCTACAGTGACTAGAGACCCGTCCAAAACACTGGTATTTAGGTAGCTTCAAGGCAGCATGAATGGAGCTTTCAAAATGGGAAAGCAAGCCTTGTGCCATCAGGTCTCCTTTTCCAGGGAACACGCAGCCTACCCCCTTGTGATGTCTACCAAGTAAATATTCCCTCAAACTACACAATGGTCCCTTCCCTGAAGAATGTTTTCTTGGCACGGAGTTCTGCATGTAGCGAACTGCCTCTCCCAAGGAACGCTTTGGTAACGCTATCGGGGCTTAGGCTCTTCTAAAACCCTGCAGTGTAAGAGGAAGAACTGTGCTTTGGTTACAGCAGGAACGCAAGCCAACTTTCTCCTGTAAGTATGGGGTCTTAAGGTATGACTTTGTAGAAGGAATGTGAAAGAGTATTGGTTTCTCAGTGCCGCTCAGCCTAGGGCACTGAGAGAGATATGCATGACATGTAGACGTGAGACAACAGATTGCCTGGAGCTGTTGGAGTGCTGAGGAAATCTAGCTCTTCCAAGGAGGCGTGTAGTGTGTTGCCTTACACTTAGCATATTGAGAGTGACTGGGAAAGGTTTCCGGGCCTGGATGTTTCTTAGCAACCCAGTGGAGCCTGCCGGTACTCGGTGTTCTTGCACGGAATAGGGTGCCCAGGCGAGATCCTAGGTGTCTTGAAAAGCGTAGTAACGTTAAAAGAAAGGAGAACTGCAACTCATGTCTCAAGGAAACTTCTCCACGTGCCGCTTCAGCAGGGCTCTTCAAGGCTTTACCTTGAGGAAAGGACTCACGTCAAGTTTCCTTGTAGCTCTAGAGCGTCTCAGGAGGAGCTCCCACCCAGGCTATGAAAGCACCCTGTTGATTTCGAGAAAACTCGTTCCCTTCCCAGAGCCCTGCCTACAGTGACTAGAAACTCGTCCAAAACACTGGTATTTAGGTAGGTTCAAGGCGGCATGAATGGAGCTTTCAAAATGGGAAAGCAAGCCTTGTGCCATCAGGTCCCCGTTTCCAGTGAACACGCAGCCTACCTCCTTGTGATTTCTACCAAGTTAATATACACTCTAGAGACACACTGGTCCCTTCCCTGAATAACGTGTTCTTGGCACGGAGTTCTGCATGTAGCGAACTGCCTCTCCCAAGGAATGCTCTAGGTACGCTATAGGGGCTTAGCCTCTTCTAAAACCCTGCAGTGTAAGAGGAAGAACTGTGCTTTGGTTACAGCAGGAACGCAAGCCAACTTTCTCCTGTAAGTATGGGGTCTTAAGGTATGACTTTGTAGAAGGAATGTGAAAGAGTATTGGTTTCTCAGTGCGGCTCAGCCTAGGGCATTGAGGCAGATATGCATGACATGTGGACGTAAGACAACAGATTGCCTGGAGCTGTTGGAGTGCTGAGGAAATCTAGCTCTCCCAAGGAGGCGTGCAGTGTGTTGCCCTACCCTTAGCATATTGAGAGTGACTGGGAAAGGTTTCCGGGCCTGGATGTTTCTGAGCTTCCCAGTCGAGCATGCCGGTCCTCGGTCTTCGTGCAGGGAATAGGGTGCCCACGAGAGTTACTAGGTGTCTTCAGAAGCGTACTAACGTTCAAAGAAAGCAGAACTGCAACTCATGTCTCCAGGAAACTGCTCCACGCTTCGGCTTCAGCAGGGCTCTTCAAGGCTTTACCTTGAGGAAACGACTCACGTCAAGTTTCCTTGAGGCTCTAGAGCGTCTCAGGAGGAGCTCCCACCCAGGCTATGAAAGCACCCTGTTGATTTCGAGAAAACTCGTTCCCTTCCCACAGCCCTGCCTACAGTGACTAGAGACCCGTCCAAAACACTGGTATTTAGGTAGCTTCAAGGCAGCATGAATGGAGCTTTCAAAATGGGAAAGCAAGCCTTGTGCCATCAGGTCTCCGTTTCCAGGGAACAAGCAGCCTACCCCCTTGTGATGTCTACCAAGTAAATATTCCCTCAAACTACAGAATGGTCCCTTCCCTGAAGAATGTTTTCTTGGCACGGAGTTCTGCATGTAGCGAACTGCCTCTCCCAAGGAACGCTTTGGTAACGCTATCGGGGCTTAGGCTCTTCTAAAACCCTGCAGTGTAAGAGGAAGAACTGTGCTTTGGTTACAGGAGGAACGCCAGCCGAGTTTCTCCTCTAAGTATGGGGTCTTAAGGTATGACTTTGTAGAAGGAATGCGAAGCAGTTTTGATTTCTCAGTGCCGTTCAGCCTAGGGCATTGAGGCAATTTGCATGACATGCAGGACGTGAGAGAACAGATTACCTGGAGCTGTTGGAGTGCTGAGGAAATGTAGCTCTCCCAAGGAAGAGTGCAGTGTGTTGCCCTACACTTAGCATACACAGAGTGACTGGGAAAGGTATCCGGGCCTGGATGTTTCTTAGCAACCCAGTGGAGCCTGCCGGTACTCGGTGTTCTTGCACGGAATAGGGTGCCCAGGCGAGATCCTAGGTGTCTTGAAAAGCGTACTAATGTTAAAAGAAAGGAGAACTGCAACTCATGTCTCAAGGAAACTTCTCCACGTTCCGCTTCAGCAGGGCTTTTCAAGGCTTTACCTTGAGGAAAGGACTCACGTCAAGTTTCCTTGAGGCTCTAGAGCGTCTCAGGAGGAGCTCCCACCCAGGCTATGAAAGCACCCTGTTGATTTCGAGAAAACTCGTTCCCTTCCCAGAGCCCTGCCTACAGTGACTAGAAACTCGTCCAAAACTCTGGTATTTAGGTAGGTTCAAGGCGGCATGAATGGAGCTTTCAAAATGGGAAAGCAAGCCTTGTGCCATCCGGTCTCCGTTTCCAGTGAGCACGCAGCCTACCCCCTTGTGATGTCTACCAAGTAAATATTCCCTCAAACTACACAATGGTCCCTTCCCTGAAGAATGTTTTCTTGGCACGGAGTTCTGCATGTAGCGAACTGCCTCTCCCAAGGAACGCTTTGGTAACGCTTTCGGTGCTTAGGCTCATCTAAAACCCTGCAGTGTAAGAGGAAGAACTGTGCTTTGGTTACAGGAGGAATGCAAGCCAACTTTCTCCTGTAAGTATGGGGTCTTAAGGTATGACTTTGTAGAAGGAATGTGAAAGAGTATTGGTTACTCAGTGCCGCTCAGCCTAGGGCATTGAGGCAGATATGCATGACATGTAGACGTGAGACAACAGATTGCCTGGAGCTGTTGGAGTGCTGAGGAAATCTAGCTCTCCCAAGGAGGCGTGCAGTGTGTTGCCCTACCCTTAGCATATTGAGAGTGACTGGGAAAGGTTTCCGGGCCTGGATGTTTCTGAGCTTCCCAGTCGAGCATGCCGGTCCTCGGTGTTCTTGCAGGGAATAGGGTGCCCACGAGAGTTACTAGGTGTCTTCATAAGCGTACTAACGTTCAAAGAAAGCAGAACTGCAACTCATGTCTCCAGGAAACTGCTCCACGCTTCGGCTTCAGCAGGGCTCTTCAAGGCTTTACCTTGAGGAAACGACTCACGTCAAGTTTCCTTTGAGCTCTAGAGCTTCTAGGTGGAGCTCCCACCCAGGCTACGAAAGCACCCTGTTGATTTAGAGAAAACTCGTTCCCTTCCCAGAGCGCTGCCTACAGTGACTAGAGACCCGTCCAAAACACTGGTATTTAGGTAGCTTCAAGGCAGCATGAATGGAGCTTTCAAAATGGGAAAGCAAGCCTTGTGCCATCAGGTCTCCGTTTCCAGGGAACACGCAGCCTACCCCCTTGTGATGTCTACCAAGTAAATATTCCCTCAAACTACACAATGGTCCCTTCCCTGAAGAATGTTTTCTTGGCACGGAGTTCTGCATGTAGCGAACTGCCTCTCCCAAGGAACGCTTTGGTAACGCTATCGGGGCTTAGGCTCTTCTAAAACCCTGCAGTGTAAGAGGAAGAACTGTGCTTTGGTTAGAGCAGGAACGCAAGCCAACTTTCTCCTGTAAGTATGGGGTCTTAAGGTATGACTTTGTAGAAGGAATGTGAAAGAGTATTGGTTTCTCAGTGCCGCTCAGCCTAGGGCACTGAGAGAGATATGCATGACATGTAGACGTGAGACAACAGATTGCCTGGAGCTGTTGGAGTGCTGAGGAAATCTAGCTCTTCCAAGGAGGCGTGTAGTGTGTTGCCTTACACTTAGCATATTGAGAGTGACTGGGAAAGGTTTCCGGGCCTGGATGTTTCTTAGCAACCCAGTGGAGCCTGCCGGTACTCGGTGTTCTTGCACGGAATAGGGTGCCCAGGCGAGATCCTAGGTGTCTTGAAAAGCGTAGTAACGTTAAAAGAAAGGAGAACTGCAACTCATGTCTCAAGGAAACTTCTCCACGTGCCGCTTCAGCAGGGCTCTTCAAGGCTTTACCTTGAGGAAAGGACTCACGTCAAGTTTCCTTGTAGCTCTAGAGCGTCTCAGGAGGAGCTCCCACCCAGGCTATGAAAGCACCCTGTTGATTTCGAGAAAACTCGTTCCCTTCCCAGAGCCCTGCCTACAGTGACTAGAAACTCGTCCAAAACACTGGTATTTAGGTAGGTTCAAGGCGGCATGAATGGAGCTTTCAAAATGGGAAAGCAAGCCTTGTGCCATCAGGTCCCCGTTTCCAGTGAACACGCAGCCTACCTCCTTGTGATTTCTACCAAGTTAATATACACTCTAGAGACACACTGGTCCCTTCCCTGAATAACGTGTTCTTGGCACGGAGTTCTGCATGTAGCGAACTGCCTCTCCCAAGGAATGCTCTAGGTACGCTATAGGGGCTTAGCCTCTTCTAAAACCCTGCAGTGTAAGAGGAAGAACTGTGCTTTGGTTACAGCAGGAACGCAAGCCAACTTTCTCCTGTAAGTATGGGGTCTTAAGGTATGACTTTGTAGAAGGAATGTGAAAGAGTATTGGTTTCTCAGTGCGGCTCAGCCTAGGGCATTGAGGCAGATATGCATGACATGTGGACGTAAGACAACAGATTGCCTGGAGCTGTTGGAGTGCTGAGGAAATCTAGCTCTCCCAAGGAGGCGTGCAGTGTGTTGCCCTACCCTTAGCATATTGAGAGTGACTGGGAAAGGTTTCCGGGCCTGGATGTTTCTGAGCTTCCCAGTCGAGCATGCCGGTCCTCGGTCTTCGTGCAGGGAATAGGGTGCCCACGAGAGTTACTAGGTGTCTTCATAAGCGTACTAACGTTCAAAGAAAGCAGAACTGCAACTCATGTCTCCAGGAAACTGCTCCACGCTTCGGCTTCAGCAGGGCTCTTCAAGGCTTTACCTTGAGGAAACGACTCACGTCAAGTTTCCTTTGAGCTCTAGAGCGTCTCAGTTGGAGCTCCCACCCAGGCTACGAAAGCACCCTGTTGATTTAGAGAAAACTCGTTCCCTTCCCACAGCCCTGCCTACAGTGACTAGAGACCCGTCCAAAACACTGGTATTTAGGTAGCTTCAAGGCAGCATGAATGGAGCTTTCAAAATGGGAAAGCAAGCCTTGTGCCATCAGGTCTCCGTTTCCAGGGAACAAGCAGCCTACCCCCTTGTGATGTCTACCAAGTAAATATTCCCTCAAACTACACAATGGTCCCTTCCCTGAAGAATGTTTTCTTGGCACGGAGTTCTGCATGTAGCGAACTGCCTCTCCCAAGGAACGCTTTGGTAACGCTATCGGGGCTTAGGCTCTTCTAAAACCCTGCAGTGTAAGAGGAAGAACTGTGCTTTGGTTACAGGAGGAACGCCAGCCGAGTTTCTCCTCTAAGTATGGGGTCTTAAGGTATGACTTTGTAGAAGGAATGCGAAGCAGTTTTGATTTCTCAGTGCCGTTCAGCCTAGGGCATTGAGGCAATTTGCATGACATGCAGGACGTGAGAGAACAGATTACCTGGAGCTGTTGGAGTGCTGAGGAAATGTAGCTCTCCCAAGGAAGAGTGCAGTGTGTTGCCCTACACTTAGCATACACAGAGTGACTGGGAAAGGTATCCGGGCCTGGATGTTTCTTAGCAACCCAGTGGAGCCTGCCGGTACTCGGTGTTCTTGCACGGAATAGGGTGCCCAGGCGAGATCCTAGGTGTCTTGAAAAGCGTACTAATGTTAAAAGAAAGGAGAACTGCAACTCATGTCTCAAGGAAACTTCTCCACGTTCCGCTTCAGCAGGGCTTTTCAAGGCTTTACCTTGAGGAAAGGACTCACGTCAAGTTTCCTTGAGGCTCTAGAGCGTCTCAGGAGGAGCTCCCACCCAGGCTATGAAAGCACCCTGTTGATTTAGAGAAAACTCGTTCCCTTCCCAGAGCCCTGCCTACAGTGACTAGAAACTCGTCCAAAACTCTGGTATTTAGGTAGGTTCAAGGCGGCATGAATGGAGCTTTCAAAATGGGAAAGCAAGCCTTGTGCCATCAGGTCTCCGTTTCCAGTGAGCACGCAGCCTACCCCCTTGTGATGTCTACCAAGTAAATATTCCCTCGAACTACACAATGGTCCCTTCCCTGAAGAATGTTTTCTTGGCACGGAGTTCTGCATGTAGCGAACTGCCTCTCCCAAGGAACGCTTTGGTAACGCTTTCGGTGCTTAGGCTCATCTAAAACCCTGCAGTGTAAGAGGAAGAACTGTGCTTTGGTTACAGGAGGAATGCAAGCCAACTTTCTCCTGTAAGTATGGGGTCTTAAGGTATGACTTTGTAGAAGGAATGTGAAAGAGTATTGGTTACTCAGTGCCGCTCAGCCTAGGGCATTGAGGCAGATATGCATGACATGTAGACGTGAGACAACAGATTGCCTGGAGCTGTTGGAGTGCTGAGGAAACCTAGCTCTCCCAAGGAGGCGTGCAGTGTGTTGCCCTACCCTTAGCATATTGAGAGTGACTGGGAAAGGTTTCCGGGCCTGGATGTTTCTGAGCTTCCCAGTCGAGCATGCCGGTCCTCGGTGTTCTTGCAGGGAATAGGGTGCCCACGAGAGTTACTAGGTGTCTTCATAAGCGTACTAACGTTCAAAGAAAGCAGAACTGCAACTCATGTCTCCAGGAAACTGCTCCACGCTTCGGCTTCAGCAGGGCTCTTCAAGGCTTTACCTTGAGGAAACGACTCACGTCAAGTTTCCTTTGAGCTCTAGAGCTTCTAGGTGGAGCTCCCACCCAGGCTACGAAAGCACCCTGTTGATTTAGAGAAAACTCGTTCCCTTCCCAGAGCGCTGCCTACAGTGACTAGAGACCCGTCCAAAACACTGGTATTTAGGTAGCTTCAAGGCAGCATGAATGGAGCTTTCAAAATGGGAAAGCAAGCCTTGTGCCATCAGGTCTCCGTTTCCAGGGAACACGCAGCCTACCCCCTTGTGATGTCTACCAAGTAAATATTCCCTCAAACTACACAATGGTCCCTTCCCTGAAGAATGTTTTCTTGGCACGGAGTTCTGCATGTAGCGAACTGCCTCTCCCAAGGAACGCTTTGGTAACGCTATCGGGGCTTAGGCTCTTCTAAAACCCTGCAGTGTAAGAGGAAGAACTGTGCTTTGGTTAGAGCAGGAACGCAAGCCAACTTTCTCCTGTAAGTATGGGGTCTTAAGGTATGACTTTGTAGAAGGAATGTGAAAGAGTATTGGTTTCTCAGTGCCGCTCAGCCTAGGGCACTGAGAGAGATATGCATGACATGTAGACGTGAGACAACAGATTGCCTGGAGCTGTTGGAGTGCTGAGGAAATCTAGCTCTTCCAAGGAGGCGTGTAGTGTGTTGCCTTACACTTAGCATATTGAGAGTGACTGGGAAAGGTTTCCGGGCCTGGATGTTTCTTAGCAACCCAGTGGAGCCTGCCGGTACTCGGTATTCTTGCACGGAATAGGGTGCCCAGGCGAGATCCTAGGTGTCTTGAAAAGCGTAGTAACGTTAAAAGAAAGGAGAACTGCAACTCATGTCTCAAGGAAACTTCTCCACGTGCCGCTTCAGCAGGGCTCTTCAAGGCTTTACCTTGAGGAAAGGACTCACGTCAAGTTTCCTTGTAGCTCTAGAGCGTCTCAGGAGGAGCTCCCACCCAGGCTATGAAAGCACCCTGTTGATTTCGAGAAAACTCGTTCCCTTCCCAGAGCCCTGCCTACAGTGACTAGAAACTCGTCCAAAACACTGGTATTTAGGTAGGTTCAAGGCGGCATGAATGGAGCTTTCAAAATGGGAAAGCAAGCCTTGTGCCATCAGGTCCCCGTTTCCAGTGAACACGCAGCCTACCTCCTTGTGATTTCTACCAAGTTAATATACACTCTAGAGACACACTGGTCCCTTCCCTGAATAACGTGTTCTTGGCACGGAGTTCTGCATGTAGCGAACTGCCTCTCCCAAGGAATGCTCTAGGTACGCTATAGGGGCTTAGCCTCTTCTAAAACCCTGCAGTGTAAGAGGAAGAACTGTGCTTTGGTTACAGCAGGAACGCAAGCCAACTTTCTCCTGTAAGTATGGGGTCTTAAGGTATGACTTTGTAGAAGGAATGTGAAAGAGTATTGGTTTCTCAGTGCGGCTCAGCCTAGGGCATTGAGGCAGATATGCATGACATGTAGACGTGAGACAACAGATTGCCTGGAGCTGTTGGAGTGCTGAGGAAATCTAGCTCTCCCAAGGAGGCGTGCAGTGTGTTGCCCTACCCTTAGCATATTGAGAGTGACTGGGAAAGGTTTCCGGGCCTGGATGTTTCTGAGCTTCCCAGTCGAGCATGCCGGTCCTCGGTGTTCTTGCAGGGAATAGGGTGCCCACGAGAGTTACTAGGTGTCTTCATAAGCGTACTAACGTTCAAAGAAAGCAGAACTGCAACTCATGTCTCCAGGAAACTGCTCCACGCTTCGGCTTCAGCAGGGCTCTTCAAGGCTTTACCTTGAGGAAACGACTCACGTCAAGTTTCCTTTGAGCTCTAGAGCTTCTAGGTGGAGCTCCCACCCAGGCTACGAAAGCACCCTGTTGATTTAGAGAAAACTCGTTCCCTTCCCACAGCCCTGCCTACAGTGACTAGAGACCCGTCCAAAACACTGGTATTTAGGTAGCTTCAAGGCAGCATGAATGGAGCTTTCAAAATGGGAAAGCAAGCCTTGTGCCATCAGGTCTCCGTTTCCAGGGAACACGCAGCCTACCCCCTTGTGATGTCTACCAAGTAAATATTCCCTCAAACTACACAATGGTCCCTTCCCTGAAGAATGTTTTCTTGGCACGGAGTTCTGCATGTAGCGAACTGCCTCTCCCAAGGAACGCTTTGGTAACGCTATCGGGGCTTAGGCTCTTCTAAAACCCTGCAGTGTAAGAGGAAGAACTGTGCTTTGGTTACAGGAGGAACGCCAGCCGAGTTTCTCCTCTAAGTATGGGGTCTTAAGGTATGACTTTGTAGAAGGAATGCGAAGCAGTTTTGATTTCTCAGTGCCGTTCAGCCTAGGGCATTGAGGCAATTTGCATGACATGCAGGACGTGAGAGAACAGATTACCTGGAGCTGTTGGAGTGCTGAGGAAATGTAGCTCTCCCAAGGAAGAGTGCAGTGTGTTGCCCTACACTTAGCATACACAGAGTGACTGGGAAAGGTATCCGGGCCTGGATGTTTCTTAGCAACCCAGTGGAGCCTGCCGGTACTCGGTGTTCTTGCACGGAATAGGGTGCCCAGGCGAGATCCTAGGTGTCTTGAAAAGCGTACTAATGTTAAAAGAAAGGAGAACTGCAACTCATGTCTCAAGGAAACTTCTCCACGTTCCGCTTCAGCAGGGCTTTTCAAGGCTTTACCTTGAGGAAAGGACTCACGTCAAGTTTCCTTGAGGCTCTAGAGCGTCTCAGGAGGAGCTCCCACCCAGGCTATGAAAGCACCCTGTTGATTTCGAGAAAACTCGTTCCCTTCCCAGAGCCCTGCCTACAGTGACTAGAAACTCGTCCAAAACTCTGGTATTTAGGTAGGTTCAAGGCGGCATGAATGGAGCTTTCAAAATGGGAAAGCAAGCCTTGTGCCATCCGGTCTCCGTTTCCAGTGAGCACGCAGCCTACCCCCTTGTGATGTCTACCAAGTAAATATTCCCTCAAACTACACAATGGTCCCTTCCCTGAAGAATGTTTTCTTGGCACGGAGTTCTGCATGTAGCGAACTGCCTCTCCCAAGGAACGCTTTGGTAACGCTTTCGGTGCTTAGGCTCATCTAAAACCCTGCAGTGTAAGAGGAAGAACTGTGCTTTGGTTACAGGAGGAATGCAAGCCAACTTTCTCCTGTAAGTATGGGGTCTTAAGGTATGACTTTGTAGAAGGAATGTGAAAGAGTATTGGTTTCTCAGTGCCGCTCAGCCTAGGGCATTGAGGCAGATATGCATGACATGTAGACGTGAGACAACAGATTGCCTGGAGCTGTTGGAGTGCTGAGGAAACCTAGCTCTCCCAAGGAGGCGTGCAGTGTGTTGCCCTACCCTTAGCATATTGAGAGTGACTGGGAAAGGTTTCCGGGCCTGGATGTTTCTGAGCTTCCCAGTCGAGCATGCCGGTCCTCGGTGTTCTTGCAGGGAATAGGGTGCCCACGAGAGTTACTAGGTGTCTTCATAAGCGTACTAACGTTCAAAGAAAGCAGAACTGCAACTCATGTCTCCAGGAAACTGCTCCACGCTTCGGCTTCAGCAGGGCTCTTCAAGGCTTTACCTTGAGGAAACGACTCACGTCAAGTTTCCTTTGAGCTCTAGAGCTTCTAGGTGGAGCTCCCACCCAGGCTACGAAAGCACCCTGTTGATTTAGAGAAAACTCGTTCCCTTCCCAGAGCGCTGCCTACAGTGACTAGAGACCCGTCCAAAACACTGGTATTTAGGTAGCTTCAAGGCAGCATGAATGGAGCTTTCAAAATGGGAAAGCAAGCCTTGTGCCATCAGGTCTCCTTTTCCAGGGAACACGCAGCCTACCCCCTTGTGATGTCTACCAAGTAAATATTCCCTCAAACTACACAATGGTCCCTTCCCTGAAGAATGTTTTCTTGGCACGGAGTTCTGCATGTAGCGAACTGCCTCTCCCAAGGAACGCTTTGGTAACGCTATCGGGGCTTAGGCTCTTCTAAAACCCTGCAGTGTAAGAGGAAGAACTGTGCTTTGGTTACAGCAGGAACGCAAGCCAACTTTCTCCTGTAAGTATGGGGTCTTAAGGTATGACTTTGTAGAAGGAATGTGAAAGAGTATTGGTTTCTCAGTGCCGCTCAGCCTAGGGCACTGAGAGAGATATGCATGACATGTAGACGTGAGACAACAGATTGCCTGGAGCTGTTGGAGTGCTGAGGAAATCTAGCTCTTCCAAGGAGGCGTGTAGTGTGTTGCCTTACACTTAGCATATTGAGAGTGACTGGGAAAGGTTTCCGGGCCTGGATGTTTCTTAGCAACCCAGTGGAGCCTGCCGGTACTCGGTGTTCTTGCACGGAATAGGGTGCCCAGGCGAGATCCTAGGTGTCTTGAAAAGCGTAGTAACGTTAAAAGAAAGGAGAACTGCAACTCATGTCTCAAGGAAACTTCTCCACGTGCCGCTTCAGCAGGGCTCTTCAAGGCTTTACCTTGAGGAAAGGACTCACGTCAAGTTTCCTTGTAGCTCTAGAGCGTCTCAGGAGGAGCTCCCACCCAGGCTATGAAAGCACCCTGTTGATTTCGAGAAAACTCGTTCCCTTCCCAGAGCCCTGCCTACAGTGACTAGAAACTCGTCCAAAACACTGGTATTTAGGTAGGTTCAAGGCGGCATGAATGGAGCTTTCAAAATGGGAAAGCAAGCCTTGTGCCATCAGGTCCCCGTTTCCAGTGAACACGCAGCCTACCTCCTTGTGATTTCTACCAAGTTAATATACACTCTAGAGACACACTGGTCCCTTCCCTGAATAACGTGTTCTTGGCACGGAGTTCTGCATGTAGCGAACTGCCTCTCCCAAGGAATGCTCTAGGTACGCTATAGGGGCTTAGCCTCTTCTAAAACCCTGCAGTGTAAGAGGAAGAACTGTGCTTTGGTTACAGCAGGAACGCAAGCCAACTTTCTCCTGTAAGTATGGGGTCTTAAGGTATGACTTTGTAGAAGGAATGTGAAAGAGTATTGGTTTCTCAGTGCGGCTCAGCCTAGGGCATTGAGGCAGATATGCATGACATGTGGACGTAAGACAACAGATTGCCTGGAGCTGTTGGAGTGCTGAGGAAATCTAGCTCTCCCAAGGAGGCGTGCAGTGTGTTGCCCTACCCTTAGCATATTGAGAGTGACTGGGAAAGGTTTCCGGGCCTGGATGTTTCTGAGCTTCCCAGTCGAGCATGCCGGTCCTCGGTCTTCGTGCAGGGAATAGGGTGCCCACGAGAGTTACTAGGTGTCTTCAGAAGCGTACTAACGTTCAAAGAAAGCAGAACTGCAACTCATGTCTCCAGGAAACTGCTCCACGCTTCGGCTTCAGCAGGGCTCTTCAAGGCTTTACCTTGAGGAAACGACTCACGTCAAGTTTCCTTTGAGCTCTAGAGCGTCTCAGTTGGAGCTCCCACCCAGGCTACGAAAGCACCCTGTTGATTTAGAGAAAACTCGTTCCCTTCCCACAGCCCTGCCTACAGTGACTAGAGACCCGTCCAAAACACTGGTATTTAGGTAGCTTCAAGGCAGCATGAATGGAGCTTTCAAAATGGGAAAGCAAGCCTTGTGCCATCAGGTCTCCGTTTCCAGGGAACAAGCAGCCTACCCCCTTGTGATGTCTACCAAGTAAATATTCCCTCAAACTACACAATGGTCCCTTCCCTGAAGAATGTTTTCTTGGCACGGAGTTCTGCATGTAGCGAACTGCCTCTCCCAAGGAACGCTTTGGTAACGCTATCGGGGCTTAGGCTCTTCTAAAACCCTGCAGTGTAAGAGGAAGAACTGTGCTTTGGTTACAGGAGGAACGCCAGCCGAGTTTCTCCTCTAAGTATGGGGTCTTAAGGTATGACTTTGTAGAAGGAATGCGAAGCAGTTTTGATTTCTCAGTGCCGTTCAGCCTAGGGCATTGAGGCAATTTGCATGACATGCAGGACGTGAGAGAACAGATTACCTGGAGCTGTTGGAGTGCTGAGGAAATGTAGCTCTCCCAAGGAAGAGTGCAGTGTGTTGCCCTACACTTAGCATACACAGAGTGACTGGGAAAGGTATCCGGGCCTGGATGTTTCTTAGCAACCCAGTGGAGCCTGCCGGTACTCGGTGTTCTTGCACGGAATAGGGTGCCCAGGCGAGATCCTAGGTGTCTTGAAAAGCGTACTAATGTTAAAAGAAAGGAGAACTGCAACTCATGTCTCAAGGAAACTTCTCCACGTTCCGCTTCAGCAGGGCTTTTCAAGGCTTTACCTTGAGGAAAGGACTCACGTCAAGTTTCCTTGAGGCTCTAGAGCGTCTCAGGAGGAGCTCCCACCCAGGCTATGAAAGCACCCTGTTGATTTAGAGAAAACTCGTTCCCTTCCCAGAGCCCTGCCTACAGTGACTAGAAACTCGTCCAAAACTCTGGTATTTAGGTAGGTTCAAGGCGGCATGAATGGAGCTTTCAAAATGGGAAAGCAAGCCTTGTGCCATCAGGTCTCCGTTTCCAGTGAGCACGCAGCCTACCCCCTTGTGATGTCTACCAAGTAAATATTCCCTCGAACTACACAATGGTCCCTTCCCTGAAGAATGTTTTCTTGGCACGGAGTTCTGCATGTAGCGAACTGCCTCTCCCAAGGAACGCTTTGGTAACGCTTTCGGTGCTTAGGCTCATCTAAAACCCTGCAGTGTAAGAGGAAGAACTGTGCTTTGGTTACAGGAGGAATGCAAGCCAACTTTCTCCTGTAAGTATGGGGTCTTAAGGTATGACTTTGTAGAAGGAATGTGAAAGAGTATTGGTTACTCAGTGCCGCTCAGCCTAGGGCATTGAGGCAGATATGCATGACATGTAGACGTGAGACAACAGATTGCCTGGAGCTGTTGGAGTGCTGAGGAAATCTAGCTCTCCCAAGGAGGCGTGCAGTGTGTTGCCCTACCCTTAGCATATTGAGAGTGACTGGGAAAGGTTTCCGGGCCTGGATGTTTCTGAGCTTCCCAGTCGAGCATGCCGGTCCTCGGTGTTCTTGCAGGGAATAGGGTGCCCACGAGAGTTACTAGGTGTCTTCATAAGCGTACTAACGTTCAAAGAAAGCAGAACTGCAACTCATGTCTCCAGGAAACTGCTCCACGCTTCGGCTTCAGCAGGGCTCTTTAAGGCTTTACCTTGAGGAAACGACTCACGTCAAGTTTCCTTTGAGCTCTAGAGCTTCTAGGTGGAGCTCCCACCCAGGCTACGAAAGCACCCTGTTGATTTAGAGAAAACTCGTTCCCTTCCCAGAGCGCTGCCTACAGTGACTAGAGACCCGTCCAAAACACTGGTATTTAGGTAGCTTCAAGGCAGCATGAATGGAGCTTTCAAAATGGGAAAGCAAGCCTTGTGCCATCAGGTCTCCGTTTCCAGGGAACACGCAGCCTACCCCCTTGTGATGTCTACCAAGTAAATATTCCCTCAAACTACACAATGGTCCCTTCCCTGAAGAATGTTTTCTTGGCACGGAGTTCTGCATGTAGCGAACTGCCTCTCCCAAGGAACGCTTTGGTAACGCTATCGGGGCTTAGGCTCTTCTAAAACCCTGCAGTGTAAGAGGAAGAACTGTGCTTTGGTTACAGCAGGAACGCAAGCCAACTTTCTCCTGTAAGTATGGGGTCTTAAGGTATGACTTTGTAGAAGGAATGTGAAAGAGTATTGGTTTCTCAGTGCCGCTCAGCCTAGGGCACTGAGAGAGATATGCATGACATGTAGACGTGAGACAACAGATTGCCTGGAGCTGTTGGAGTGCTGAGGAAATCTAGCTCTTCCAAGGAGGCGTGTAGTGTGTTGCCTTACACTTAGCATATTGAGAGTGACTGGGAAAGGTTTCCGGGCCTGGATGTTTCTTAGCAACCCAGTGGAGCCTGCCGGTACTCGGTGTTCTTGCACGGAATAGGGTGCCCAGGCGAGATCCTAGGTGTCTTGAAAAGCGTAGTAACGTTAAAAGAAAGGAGAACTGCAACTCCTGTCTCAAGGAAACTTTTCCACGTGCCGCTTCAGCAGGGCTCTTCAAGGCTTTACCTTGAGGAAAGGACTCACGTCAAGTTTCCTTGTAGCTCTAGAGCGTCTCAGGAGGAGCTCCCACCCAGGCTATGAAAGCACCCTGTTGATTTCGAGAAAACTCGTTCCCTTCCCAGAGCCCTGCCTACAGTGACTAGAAACTCGTCCAAAACACTGGTATTTAGGTAGGTTCAAGGCGGCATGAATGGAGCTTTCAAAATGGGAAAGCAAGCCTTGTGCCATCAGGTCCCCGTTTCCAGTGAACACGCAGCCTACCTCCTTGTGATTTCTACCAAGTTAATATACACTCTAGAGACACACTGGTCCCTTCCCTGAATAACGTGTTCTTGGCACGGAGTTCTGCATGTAGCGAACTGCCTCTCCCAAGGAATGCTCTAGGTACGCTATAGGGGCTTAGCCTCTTCTAAAACCCTGCAGTGTAAGAGAAAGAACTGTGCTTTGGTTACAGCAGGAACGCAAGCCAACTTTCTCCTGTAAGTATGGGGTCTTAAGGTATGACTTTGTAGAAGGAATGTGAAAGAGTATTGGTTTCTCAGTGCGGCTCAGCCTAGGGCATTGAGGCAGATATGCATGACATGTGGACGTAAGACAACAGATTGCCTGGAGCTGTTGGAGTGCTGAGGAAATCTAGCTCTCCCAAGGAGGCGTGCAGTGTGTTGCCCTACCCTTAGCATATTGAGAGTGACTGGGAAAGGTTTCCGGGCCTGGATGTTTCTGAGCTTCCCAGTCGAGCATGCCGGTCCTCGGTCTTCGTGCAGGGAATAGGGTGCCCACGAGAGTTACTAGGTGTCTTCAGAAGCGTACTAACGTTCAAAGAAAGCAGAACTGCAACTCATGTCTCCAGGAAACTGCTCCACGCTTCGGCTTCAGCAGGGCTCTTCAAGGCTTTACCTTGAGGAAACGACTCACGTCAAGTTTCCTTTGAGCTCTAGAGCGTCTCAGGTGGAGCTCCCACCCAGGCTACGAAAGCACCCTGTTGATTTAGAGAAAACTCGTTCCCTTCCCACAGCCCTGCCTACAGTGACTAGAGACCCGTCCAAAACACTGGTATTTAGGTAGCTTCAAGGCAGCATGAATGGAGCTTTCAAAATGGGAAAGCAAGCCTTGTGCCATCAGGTCTCCGTTTCCAGGGAACAAGCAGCCTACCCCCTTGTGATGTCTACCAAGTAAATATTCCCTCAAACTACACAATGGTCCCTTCCCTGAAGAATGTTTTCTTGGCACGGAGTTCTGCATGTAGCGAACTGCCTCTCCCAAGGAACGCTTTGGTAACGCTATCGGGGCTTAGGCTCTTCTAAAACCCTGCAGTGTAAGAGGAAGAACTGTGCTTTGGTTACAGGAGGAACGCCAGCCGAGTTTCTCCTCTAAGTATGGGGTCTTAAGGTATGACTTTGTAGAAGGAATGCGAAGCAGTTTTGATTTCTCAGTGCCGTTCAGCCTAGGGCATTGAGGCAATTTGCATGACATGCAGGACGTGAGAGAACAGATTACCTGGAGCTGTTGGAGTGCTGAGGAAATGTAGCTCTCCCAAGGAAGAGTGCAGTGTGTTGCCCTACACTTAGCATACACAGAGTGACTGGGAAAGGTATCCGGGCCTGGATGTTTCTTAGCAACCCAGTGGAGCCTGCCGGTACTCGGTGTTCTTGCACGGAATAGGGTGCCCAGGCGAGATCCTAGGTGTCTTGAAAAGCGTACTAATGTTAAAAGAAAGGAGAACTGCAACTCATGTCTCAAGGAAACTTCTCCACGTTCCGCTTCAGCAGGGCTTTTCAAGGCTTTACCTTGAGGAAAGGACTCACGTCAAGTTTCCTTGAGGCTCTAGAGCGTCTCAGGAGGAGCTCCCACCCAGGCTATGAAAGCACCCTGTTGATTTAGAGAAAACTCGTTCCCTTCCCAGAGCCCTGCCTACAGTGACTAGAAACTCGTCCAAAACTCTGGTATTTAGGTAGGTTCAAGGCGGCATGAATGGAGCTTTCAAAATGGGAAAGCAAGCCTTGTGCCATCCGGTCTCCGTTTCCAGTGAGCACGCAGCCTACCCCCTTGTGATGTCTACCAAGTAAATATTCCCTCGAACTACACAATGGTCCCTTCCCTGAAGAATGTTTTCTTGGCACGGAGTTCTGCATGTAGCGAACTGCCTCTCCCAAGGAACGCTTTGGTAACGCTTTCGGTGCTTAGGCTCATCTAAAACCCTGCAGTGTAAGAGGAAGAACTGTGCTTTGGTTACAGGAGGAATGCAAGCCAACTTTCTCCTGTAAGTATGGGGTCTTAAGGTATGACTTTGTAGAAGGAATGTGAAAGAGTATTGGTTACTCAGTGCCGCTCAGCCTAGGGCATTGAGGCAGATATGCATGACATGTAGACGTGAGACAACAGATTGCCTGGAGCTGTTGGAGTGCTGAGGAAATCTAGCTCTCCCAAGGAGGCGTGCAGTGTGTTGCCCTACCCTTAGCATATTGAGAGTGACTGGGAAAGGTTTCCGGGCCTGGATGTTTCTGAGCTTCCCAGTCGAGCATGCCGGTCCTCGGTGTTCTTGCAGGGAATAGGGTGCCCACGAGAGTTACTAGGTGTCTTCATAAGCGTACTAACGTTCAAAGAAAGCAGAACTGCAACTCATGTCTCCAGGAAACTGCTCCACGCTTCGGCTTCAGCAGGGCTCTTCAAGGCTTTACCTTGAGGAAACGACTCACGTCAAGTTTCCTTTGAGCTCTAGAGCTTCTAGGTGGAGCTCCCACCCAGGCTACGAAAGCACCCTGTTGATTTAGAGAAAACTCGTTCCCTTCCCAGAGCGCTGCCTACAGTGACTAGAGACCCGTCCAAAACACTGGTATTTAGGTAGCTTCAAGGCAGCATGAATGGAGCTTTCAAAATGGGAAAGCAAGCCTTGTGCCATCAGGTCTCCGTTTCCAGGGAACACGCAGCCTACCCCCTTGTGATGTCTACCAAGTAAATATTCCCTCAAACTACACAATGGTCCCTTCCCTGAAGAATGTTTTCTTGGCACGGAGTTCTGCATGTAGCGAACTGCCTCTCCCAAGGAACGCTTTGGTAACGCTATCGGGGCTTAGGCTCTTCTAAAACCCTGCAGTGTAAGAGGAAGAACTGTGCTTTGGTTACAGCAGGAACGCAAGCCAACTTTCTCCTGTAAGTATGGGGTCTTAAGGTATGACTTTGTAGAAGGAATGTGAAAGAGTATTGGTTTCTCAGTGCCGCTCAGCCTAGGGCACTGAGAGAGATATGCATGACATGTAGACGTGAGACAACAGATTGCCTGGAGCTGTTGGAGTGCTGAGGAAATCTAGCTCTTCCAAGGAGGCGTGTAGTGTGTTGCCTTACACTTAGCATATTGAGAGTGACTGGGAAAGGTTTCCGGGCCTGGATGTTTCTTAGCAACCCAGTGGAGCCTGCCGGTACTCGGTGTTCTTGCACGGAATAGGGTGCCCAGGCGAGATCCTAGGTGTCTTGAAAAGCGTAGTAACGTTAAAAGAAAGGAGAACTGCAACTCATGTCTCAAGGAAACTTCTCCACGTGCCGCTTCAGCAGGGCTCTTCAAGGCTTTACCTTGAGGAAAGGACTCACGTCAAGTTTCCTTGTAGCTCTAGAGCGTCTCAGGAGGAGCTCCCACCCAGGCTATGAAAGCACCCTGTTGATTTCGAGAAAACTCGTTCCCTTCCCAGAGCCCTGCCTACAGTGACTAGAAACTCGTCCAAAACACTGGTATTTAGGTAGGTTCAAGGCGGCATGAATGGAGCTTTCAAAATGGGAAAGCAAGCCTTGTGCCATCAGGTCCCCGTTTCCAGTGAACACGCAGCCTACCTCCTTGTGATTTCTACCAAGTTAATATACACTCTAGAGACACACTGGTCCCTTCCCTGAATAACGTGTTCTTGGCACGGAGTTCTGCATGTAGCGAACTGCCTCTCCCAAGGAATGCTCTAGGTACGCTATAGGGGCTTAGCCTCTTCTAAAACCCTGCAGTGTAAGAGGAAGAACTGTGCTTTGGTTACAGCAGGAACGCAAGCCAACTTTCTCCTGTAAGTATGGGGTCTTAAGGTATGACTTTGTAGAAGGAATGTGAAAGAGTATTGGTTTCTCAGTGCGGCTCAGCCTAGGGCATTGAGGCAGATATGCATGACATGTGGACGTAAGACAACAGATTGCCTGGAGCTGTTGGAGTGCTGAGGAAATCTAGCTCTCCCAAGGAGGCGTGCAGTGTGTTGCCCTACCCTTAGCATATTGAGAGTGACTGGGAAAGGTTTCCGGGCCTGAATGTTTCTGAGCTTCCCAGTCGAGCATGCCGGTCCTCGGTCTTCGTGCAGAGAATAGGGTGCCCACGAGAGTTACTAGGTGTCTTCATAAGCGTACTAACGTTCAAAGAAAGCAGAACTGCAACTCATGTCTCCAGGAAACTGCTCCACGCTTCGGCTTCAGCAGGGCTCTTCAAGGCTTTACCTTGAGGAAACGACTCACGTCAAGTTTCCTTTGAGCTCTAGAGCGTCTCAGTTGGAGCTCCCACCCAGGCTACGAAAGCACCCTGTTGATTTAGAGAAAACTCGTTCCCTTCCCAGAGCGCTGCCTACAGTGACTAGAGACCCGTCCAAAACACTGGTATTTAGGTAGCTTCAAGGCAGCATGAATGGAGCTTTCAAAATGGGAAAGCAAGCCTTGTGCCATCAGGTCTCCGTTTCCAGGGAACAAGCAGCCTACCCCCTTGTGATGTCTACCAAGTAAATATTCCCTCAAACTACACAATGGTCCCTTCCCTGAAGAATGTTTTCTTGGCACGGAGTTCTGCATGTAGCGAACTGCCTCTCCCAAGGAACGCTTTGGTAACGCTATCGGGGCTTAGGCTCTTCTAAAACCCTGCAGTGTAAGAGGAAGAACTGTGCTTTGGTTACAGGAGGAACGCCAGCCGAGTTTCTCCTCTAAGTATGGGGTCTTAAGGTATGACTTTGTAGAAGGAATGCGAAGCAGTTTTGATTTCTCAGTGCCGTTCAGCCTAGGGCATTGAGGCAATTTGCATGACATGCAGGACGTGAGAGAACAGATTACCTGGAGCTGTTGGAGTGCTGAGGAAATGTAGCTCTCCCAAGGAAGAGTGCAGTGTGTTGCCCTACACTTAGCATACACAGAGTGACTGGGAAAGGTATCCGGGCCTGGATGTTTCTTAGCAACCCAGTGGAGCCTGCCGGTACTCGGTGTTCTTGCACGGAATAGGGTGCCCAGGCGAGATCCTAGGTGTCTTGAAAAGCGTACTAATGTTAAAAGAAAGGAGAACTGCAACTCATGTCTCAAGGAAACTTCTCCACGTTCCGCTTCAGCAGGGCTTTTCAAGGCTTTACCTTGAGGAAAGGACTCACGTCAAGTTTCCTTGAGGCTCTAGAGCGTCTCAGGAGGAGCTCCCACCCAGGCTATGAAAGCACCCTGTTGATTTCGAGAAAACTCGTTCCCTTCCCAGAGCCCTGCCTACAGTGACTAGAAACTCGTCCAAAACTCTGGTATTTAGGTAGGTTCAAGGCGGCATGAATGGAGCTTTCAAAATGGGAAAGCAAGCCTTGTGCCATCCGGTCTCCGTTTCCAGTGAGCACGCAGCCTACCCCCTTGTGATGTCTACCAAGTAAATATTCCCTCAAACTACACAATGGTCCCTTCCCTGAAGAATGTTTTCTTGGCACGGAGTTCTGCATGTAGCGAACTGCCTCTCCCAAGGAACGCTTTGGTAACGCTTTCGGTGCTTAGGCTCATCTAAAACCCTGCAGTGTAAGAGGAAGAACTGTGCTTTGGTTACAGGAGGAATGCAAGCCAACTTTCTCCTGTAAGTATGGGGTCTTAAGGTATGACTTTGTAGAAGGAATGTGAAAGAGTATTGGTTACTCAGTGCCGCTCAGCCTAGGGCATTGAGGCAGATATGCATGACATGTAGACGTGAGACAACAGATTGCCTGGAGCTGTTGGAGTGCTGAGGAAATCTAGCTCTCCCAAGGAGGCGTGCAGTGTGTTGCCCTACCCTTAGCATATTGAGAGTGACTGGGAAAGGTTTCCGGGCCTGGATGTTTCTGAGCTTCCCAGTCGAGCATGCCGGTCCTCGGTGTTCTTGCAGGGAATAGGGTGCCCACGAGAGTTACTAGGTGTCTTCATAAGCGTACT
The DNA here is from genome assembly GCF_028564815.1 of Eubalaena glacialis. Taxonomy (NCBI): domain Eukaryota; kingdom Metazoa; phylum Chordata; class Mammalia; order Artiodactyla; family Balaenidae; genus Eubalaena; species Eubalaena glacialis. The sequence goes on along the minus strand of NC_083719.1, from coordinate 159,671,005 downwards.
AACGTTCAAAGAAAGCAGAACTGCAACTCATGTCTCCAGGAAACTGCTCCACGCTTCGGCTTCAGCAGGGCTCTTCAAGGCTTTACCTTGAGGAAACGACTCACGTCAAGTTTCCTTTGAGCTCTAGAGCTTCTAGGTGGAGCTCCCACCCAGGCTACGAAAGCACCCTGTTGATTTAGAGAAAACTCGTTCCCTTCCCACAGCCCTGCCTACAGTGACTAGAGACCCGTCCAAAACACTGGTATTTAGGTAGCTTCAAGGCAGCATGAATGGAGCTTTCAAAATGGGAAAGCAAGCCTTGTGCCATCAGGTCTCCGTTTCCAGGGAACACGCAGCCTACCCCCTTGTGATGTCTACCAAGTAAATATTCCCTCAAACTACACAATGGTCCCTTCCCTGAAGAATGTTTTCTTGGCACGAGTTCTGCATGTAGCGAACTGCCTCTCCCAAGGAACGCTTTGGTAACGCTATCGGGGCTTAGGCTCTTCTAAAACCCTGCAGTGTAAGAGGAAGAACTGTGCTTTGGTTACAGCAGGAACGCAAGCCAACTTTCTCCTGTAAGTATGGGGTCTTAAGGTATGACTTTGTAGAAGGAATGTGAAAGAGTATTGGTTTCTCAGTGCCGCTCAGCCTAGGGCACTGAGAGAGATATGCATGACATGTAGACGTGAGAAAACAGATTGCCTGGAGCTGTTGGAGTGCTGATGAAATCTAGCTCTCCCAAGGAGGCGTGCAGTGTGTTGCCCTACCCTTAGCATATTGAGAGTGACTGGGAAAGGTTTCCGGGCCTGGATGTTTCTGAGCTTCCCAGTCGAGCATGCCGGTCCTCGGTCTTCGTGCAGAGAATAGGGTGCCCACGAGAGTTACTAGGTGTCTTCATAAGCGTACTGACGTTCAAAGAAAGCAGAACTGCAACTCATGTCTCCAGGAAACTGCTCCACGCTTCGGCTTCAGCAGGGCTCTTCAAGGCTTTACCTTGAGGAAACGACTCATGTCAAGTTTCCTTTGAGCTCTAGAGCGTCTCAGTTGGAGCTCCCACCCAGGCTACGAAAGCACCCTGTTGATTTAGAGAAAACTCGTTCCCTTCCCACAGCCCTGCCTACAGTGACTAGAGACCCGTCCAAAACACTGGTATTTAGGTAGCTTCAAGGCAGCATGAATGGAGCTTTCAAAATGGGAAAGCAAGCCTTGTGCCATCAGGTCTCCGTTTCCAGGGAACACGCAGCCTCCCGCCTTGTGATGTCTACCAAGTAAATATTCCCTCAAACTACACAATGGTCCCTTCCCTGAAGAATGGGGGCAACCAGCTTCTGCTGCTGTGGACGAGGCCTGCTTACTGCGTGGCAAACGCCAGAGAGAAATGAGTGCAGCTGTAGAGGACGAGTCCAAAGAGCTCTAGGACGTCACAGTCAACCAGTGGTCTTGCCACCGAGCTCAGAGATATCTTCCAGCCCAGGAAAGAATGCGCTGCTTTGGCGTTCTTTCCTAGGACAAGAAACGTTCGGTGACAGTGCGTCTGTCAGGCTCGTGCTGACCGCTGCAATCTCAGAGCCTTTCCCTGCCAATCACCTCCTTGCTTCTACCTTCTGGCAGCAAGCTCACTTAAGAAGTACCCTTACCTACCCGAGGATTTCACTAAGGGACTCTATTCGGTATGCCCGTCGCGTCTGCCAAGGCAACTGGGGCCAAAACATTGCAGGGGCTGCTGGATCCAACTCTCTCTGCCTCCCCGGGAGCCTCCCGAGCCTATGGGCTGTTGGAGAAGGTCTTCGTTATGGTCCAAGTCACTCCCCTGACGGGCAGAAAGTCTCACCGCTGCCAGTGAGGACTTTAGTTTGAGAGCTCACTCTGTTGAGAACGCGTTGGTGCAGCCCTCGTTTCTCCTGCGTACCAGACCCCTGCAAGTAACGGAGGCCTTTCAACGTTCAAACTCCTTCCTGGGGAAAACGCATACTTGTGGAGCGAGGAAGCCTAGGCAGGCTGCTTGCAGCCAGTTCACGCTCCTTTGGCTTCCGAAGCGAAGGCTTCCGGCACCTCTCCTGGCAGCCTCGCAAATCTTCGGCAGGACCTCTAAAACCTTACCAGGCACAGCGAGCGGTGGAGGCAAGTCCCATACACCGGAAGAGCCGTAGCTGAAAAATATTGTCGTTCTTTTGCAGCCACCGTACAAGCCCTTTGCTTTTGGGGGAGAGGGCCTTTCTGTTCTCTTCTTCTGCACACAGGGAAATGCCTTGACAGTGTTCGGCCTTTATACACTCGAGTGAGTGCAGCTTCCCCTCAACTGTTGAGAGGGTACTAGTGCAGCGCTCTCGAACATGACTGTCCTTTGAACACACCAAAAGAAACTTTCCATTCGAGGAGGGAACGCGCCGCATGGGAACTCTTTCTTCTCTGAGCCAAGTGGGTGCTGCTACTGCGCCTGTGTGTTTGGTGGTTCACTGGCACTCTGAGATGTTTTTGCCTCGCCATTGCGGGGCCCACGCTGTGCAGCTGACCTCACTTAGGGATTACAAGGGCCCGCATTCCTTTCCAGGGGAAGACAACGCTGCCCGGATCACCCTCAAGGTGTCACTTTCTTGGCACTGAGCTACCTTCCTCGAAAGCTGTGCATTGGTAGCCTGCTCCCCATGTGTTCCTTTTGTGACTGGACGCTCTTTGTGATGCTGGTCGAGACGGCCTCTGCTTCTCTGCTCTTGGAGAAGGCTGCTTTGCGGAGACGCTCAGCGTGGCCTGCGCCAAGTTCAACCTTCCGCTGCTCTGAACTAACGACTTACCTGCCCTCGCCCCTGGCGCAAAGTGCCTAGGCACAAGGGCACGCTCTGGCCCCGATGCCCACACTCAGTAGTCCAAAGCCTCCACAGGCTCCACGGGCGTCCTGCTTCCACTTACCCTCTGAACGCAGCTTGCTACGTGGCGGCGGCTGCAGCACTCCACAGGGTTTGGGGGCAGAACTCCTACCACTCTCCTAACCTAGGCAGTCAGTCCTCCGCCGGGCTTCCCGGAGCCTTGGCAGAGAGCACTGTCTGTGGCACACCTCTTTCTTCTTCCTTCACCCTTATCTCTATCTTCGCAGCTGGGGGCAACCGGCTTCTGCTGCTGTGGACGAGGCCTGCTTACTGCGTGGCAAACGCCAGAGAGAAATGAGTGCAGCTGTAGAGGACGAGTCCAAAGAGCTCTAGGACGTCACAGTCAACCAGTGGTCTTGCCACCGAGCTCAGAGATATCTTCCAGCCCAGGAAAGAATGCGCTGCTTTGGCGTTCTTTCCTAGGACAAGAAACGTTCGGTGACAGTGCGTCTGTCAGGCTCGTGCTGACCGCTGCAATCTCAGAGCCTTTCCCTGCCAATCATCTCCTTGCTTCTACTTTCTGGCAGCAAGCTCACTTAAGAAGTACCCTTACCTACCCGAGGATTTCACTAAGGGACTCTATTCGGTATGCCCGTCGCGTCTGCCAAGGCAACTGGGGCCAAAACATTGCAGGGGCTGCTGGATCCAACTCTCTCTGCCTCCCCGGGAGCCTCCCGAGCCTATGGGCTGTTGGAGAAGGTCTTCGTTATGGTCCAAGTCACTCCCCTGACGGGCAGAAAGTCTCACCGCTGCCAGTGAGGACTTTAGTTTGAGAGCTCACTCTGTTGAGAACGCGTTGGTGCAGCCCTCGTTTCTCCTGCGTACCAGACCCCTGCAAGTAACGGAGGCCTTTCAACGTTCAAACTCCTTCCTGGGGAAAACGCATACTTGTGGAGCGAGGAAGCCTAGGCAGGCTGCTTGCAGCCAGTTCACGCTCCTTTGGCTTCCGAAGCGAAGGCTTCCGGCACCTCTCCTGGCAGCCTCGCAAATCTTCGGCAGGACCTCTAAAACCTTACCAGGCACAGCGAGCGGTGGAGGCAAGTCCCATACACTGGAAGAGCCGTAGCTGAAAAATATTGTCGTTCTTTTGCAGCCACCGTACAAGCCCTTTGCTTTTGGGGGAGAGGGCCTTTCTGTTCTCTTCTTCTGCACACAGGGAAATGCCTTGACAGTGTTCGGCCTTTATACACTCGAGTGAGTGCAGCTTCCCCTCAACTGTTGAGAGGGTACTAGTGCAGCGCTCTCGAACATGACTGTCCTTTGAACACACCAAAAGAAACTTTCCATTCGAGGAGGGAACGCGCCGCATGGGAACTCTTTCTTCTCTGAGCCAAGTGGGTGCTGCTACTGCGCCTGTGTGTTTGGTGGTTCACTGGCACTCTGAGATGTTTTTGCCTCGCCATTGCGGGGCCCACGCTGTGCAGCTGACCTCACTTAGGGATTACAAGGGCCCGCATTCCTTTCCAGGGGAAGACAACGCTGCCCGGATCACCCTCAAGGTGTCACTTTCTTGGCACTGAGCTACCTTCCTCGAAAGCTGTGCATTGGTAGCCTGCTCCCCATGTGTTCCTTTTGTGACTGGACGCTCTTTGTGATGCTGGTCGAGACGGCCTCTGCTTCTCTGCTCTTGGAGAAGGCTGCTTTGCGGAGACGCTCAGCGTGGCCTGCGCCAAGTTCAACCTTCCGCTGCTCTGAACTAACGACTTACCTGCCCTCGCCCCTGGCGCAAAGTGCCTAGGCACAAGGGCACGCTCTGGCCCCGATGCCCACACTCAGTAGTCCAAAGCCTCCACAGGCTCCACGGGCGTCCTGCTTCCACTTACCCTCTGAACGCAGCTTGCTACGTGGCGGCGGCTGCAGCACTCCACAGGGTTTGGGGGCAGAACTCCTACCACTCTCCTAACCTAGGCAGTCAGTCCTCCGCCGGGCTTCCCGGAGCCTTGGCAGAGAGCACTGTCTGTGGCACACCTCTTTCTTCTTCCTTCACCCTTATCTCTATCTTCGCAGCTGGGGGCAACCGGCTTCTGCTGCTGTGGACGAGGCCTGCTTACTGCGTGGCAAACGCCAGAGAGAAATGAGTGCAGCTGTAGAGGACGAGTCCAAAGAGCTCTAGGACGTCACAGTCAACCAGTGGTCTTGCCACCGAGCTCAGAGATATCTTCCAGCCCAGGAAAGAATGCGCTGCTTTGGCGTTCTTTCCTAGGACAAGAAACGTTCGGTGACAGTGCGTCTGTCAGGCTCGTGCTGACCGCTGCAATCTCAGAGCCTTTCCCTGCCAATCACCTCCTTGCTTCTACCTTCTGGCAGCAAGCTCACTTAAGAAGTACCCTTACCTACCCGAGGATTTCACTAAGGGACTCTATTCGGTATGCCCGTCGCGTCTGCCAAGGCAACTGGGGCCAAAACATTGCAGGGGCTGCTGGATCCAACTCTCTCTGCCTCCCCGGGAGCCTCCCGAGCCTATGGGCTGTTGGAGAAGGTCTTCGTTATGGTCCAAGTCACTCCCCTGACGGGCAGAAAGTCTCACCGCTGCCAGTGAGGACTTTAGTTTGAGAGCTCACTCTGTTGAGAACGCGTTGGTGCAGCCCTCGTTTCTCCTGCGTACCAGACCCCTGCAAGTAACGGAGGCCTTTCAACGTTCAAACTCCTTCCTGGGGAAAACGCATACTTGTGGAGCGAGGAAGCCTAGGCAGGCTGCTTGCAGCCAGTTCACGCTCCTTTGGCTTCCGAAGCGAAGGCTTCCGGCACCTCTCCTGGCAGCCTCGCAAATCTTCGGCAGGACCTCTAAAACCTTACCAGGCACAGCGAGCGGTGGAGGCAAGTCCCATACACCGGAAGAGCCGTAGCTGAAAAATATTGTCGTTCTTTTGCAGCCACCGTACAAGCCCTTTGCTTTTGGGGGAGAGGGCCTTTCTGTTCTCTTCTTCTGCACACAGGGAAATGCCTTGACAGTGTTCGGCCTTTATACACTCGAGTGAGTGCAGCTTCCCCTCAACTGTTGAGAGGGTACTAGTGCAGCGCTCTCGAACATGACTGTCCTTTGAACACACCAAAAGAAACTTTCCATTCGAGGAGGGAACGCGCCGCATGGGAACTCTTTCTTCTCTGAGCCAAGTGGGTGCTGCTACTGCGCCTGTGTGTTTGGTGGTTCACTGGCACTCTGAGATGTTTTTGCCTCGCCATTGCGGGGCCCACGCTGTGCAGCTGACCTCACTTAGGGATTACAAGGGCCCGCATTCCTTTCCAGGGGAAGACAACGCTGCCCGGATCACCCTCAAGGTGTCACTTTCTTGGCACTGAGCTACCTTCCTCGAAAGCTGTGCATTGGTAGCCTGCTCCCCATGTGTTCCTTTTGTGACTGGACGCTCTTTGTGATGCTGGTCGAGACGGCCTCTGCTTCTCTGCTCTTGGAGAAGGCTGCTTTGCGGAGACGCTCAGCGTGGCCTGCGCCAAGTTCAACCTTCCGCTGCTCTGAACTAACGACTTACCTGCCCTCGCCCCTGGCGCAAAGTGCCTAGGCACAAGGGCACGCTCTGGCCCCGATGCCCACACTCAGTAGTCCAAAGCCTCCACAGGCTCCACGGGCGTCCTGCTTCCACTTACCCTCTGAACGCAGCTTGCTACGTGGCGGCGGCTGCAGCACTCCACAGGGTTTGGGGGCAGAACTCCTACCACTCTCCTAACCTAGGCAGTCAGTCCTCCGCCGGGCTTCCCGGAGCCTTGGCAGAGAGCACTGTCTGTGGCACACCTCTTTCTTCTTCCTTCACCCTTATCTCTATCTTCGCAGCTGGGGGCAACCGGCTTCTGCTGCTGTGGACGAGGCCTGCTTACTGCGTGGCAAACGCCAGAGAGAAATGAGTGCAGCTGTAGAGGACGAGTCCAAAGAGCTCTAGGACGTCACAGTCAACCAGTGGTCTTGCCACCGAGCTCAGAGATATCTTCCAGCCCAGGAAAGAATGCGCTGCTTTGGCGTTCTTTCCTAGGACAAGAAACGTTCGGTGACAGTGCGTCTGTCAGGCTCGTGCTGACCGCTGCAATCTCAGAGCCTTTCCCTGCCAATCATCTCCTTGCTTCTACTTTCTGGCAGCAAGCTCACTTAAGAAGTACCCTTACCTACCCGAGGATTTCACTAAGGGACTCTATTCGGTATGCCCGTCGCGTCTGCCAAGGCAACTGGGGCCAAAACATTGCAGGGGCTGCTGGATCCAACTCTCTCTGCCTCCCCGGGAGCCTCCCGAGCCTATGGGCTGTTGGAGAAGGTCTTCGTTATGGTCCAAGTCACTCCCCTGACGGGCAGAAAGTCTCACCGCTGCCAGTGAGGACTTTAGTTTGAGAGCTCACTCTGTTGAGAACGCGTTGGTGCAGCCCTCGTTTCTCCTGCGTACCAGACCCCTGCAAGTAACGGAGGCCTTTCAACGTTCAAACTCCTTCCTGGGGAAAACGCATACTTGTGGAGCGAGGAAGCCTAGGCAGGCTGCTTGCAGCCAGTTCACGCTCCTTTGGCTTCCGAAGCGAAGGCTTCCGGCACCTCTCCTGGCAGCCTCGCAAATCTTCGGCAGGACCTCTAAAACCTTACCAGGCACAGCGAGCGGTGGAGGCAAGTCCCATACACCGGAAGAGCCGTAGCTGAAAAATATTGTCGTTCTTTTGCAGCCACCGTACAAGCCCTTTGCTTTTGGGGGAGAGGGCCTTTCTGTTCTCTTCTTCTGCACACAGGGAAATGCCTTGACAGTGTTCGGCCTTTATACACTCGAGTGAGTGCAGCTTCCCCTCAACTGTTGAGAGGGTACTAGTGCAGCGCTCTCGAACATGACTGTCCTTTGAACACACCAAAAGAAACTTTCCATTCGAGGAGGGAACGCGCCGCATGGGAACTCTTTCTTCTCTGAGCCAAGTGGGTGCTGCTACTGCGCCTGTGTGTTTGGTGGTTCACTGGCACTCTGAGATGTTTTTGCCTCGCCATTGCGGGGCCCACGCTGTGCAGCTGACCTCACTTAGGGATTACAAGGGCCCGCATTCCTTTCCAGGGGAAGACAACGCTGCCCGGATCACCCTCAAGGTGTCACTTTCTTGGCACTGAGCTACCTTCCTCGAAAGCTGTGCATTGGTAGCCTGCTCCCCATGTGTTCCTTTTGTGACTGGACGCTCTTTGTGATGCTGGTCGAGACGGCCTCTGCTTCTCTGCTCTTGGAGAAGGCTGCTTTGCGGAGACGCTCAGCGTGGCCTGCGCCAAGTTCAACCTTCCGCTGCTCTGAACTAACGACTTACCTGCCCTCGCCCCTGGCGCAAAGTGCCTAGGCACAAGGGCACGCTCTGGCCCCGATGCCCACACTCAGTAGTCCAAAGCCTCCACAGGCTCCACGGGCGTCCTGCTTCCACTTACCCTCTGAACGCAGCTTGCTACGTGGCGGCGGCTGCAGCACTCCACAGGGTTTGGGGGCAGAACTCCTACCACTCTCCTAACCTAGGCAGTCAGTCCTCCGCCGGGCTTCCCGGAGCCTTGGCAGAGAGCACTGTCTGTGGCACACCTCTTTCTTCTTCCTTCACCCTTATCTCTATCTTCGCAGCTGGGGGCAACCGGCTTCTGCTGCTGTGGACGAGGCCTGCTTACTGCGTGGCAAACGCCAGAGAGAAATGAGTGCAGCTGTAGAGGACGAGTCCAAAGAGCTCTAGGACGTCACAGTCAACCAGTGGTCTTGCCACCGAGCTCAGAGATATCTTCCAGCCCAGGAAAGAATGCGCTGCTTTGGCGTTCTTTCCTAGGACAAGAAACGTTCGGTGACAGTGCGTCTGTCAGGCTCGTGCTGACCGCTGCAATCTCAGAGCCTTTCCCTGCCAATCACCTCCTTGCTTCTACCTTCTGGCAGCAAGCTCACTTAAGAAGTACCCTTACCTACCCGAGGATTTCACTAAGGGACTCTATTCGGTATGCCCGTCGCGTCTGCCAAGGCAACTGGGGCCAAAACATTGCAGGGGCTGCTGGATCCAACTCTCTCTGCCTCCCCGGGAGCCTCCCGAGCCTATGGGCTGTTGGAGAAGGTCTTCGTTATGGTCCAAGTCACTCCCCTGACGGGCAGAAAGTCTCACCGCTGCCAGTGAGGACTTTAGTTTGAGAGCTCACTCTGTTGAGAACGCGTTGGTGCAGCCCTCGTTTCTCCTGCATACCAGACCCCTGCAAGTAACGGAGGCCTTTCAACGTTCAAACTCCTTCCTGGGGAAAACGCATACTTGTGGAGCGAGGAAGCCTAGGCAGGCTGCTTGCAGCCAGTTCACGCTCCTTTGGCTTCCGAAGCGAAGGCTTCCGGCACCTCTCCTGGCAGCCTCGCAAATCTTCGGCAGGACCTCTAAAACCTTACCAGGCACAGCGAGCGGTGGAGGCAAGTCCCATACACCGGAAGAGCCGTAGCTGAAAAATATTGTCGTTCTTTTGCAGCCACCGTACAAGCCCTTTGCTTTTGGGGGAGAGGGCCTTTCTGTTCTCTTCTTCTGCACACAGGGAAATGCCTTGACAGTGTTCGGCCTTTATACACTCGAGTGAGTGCAGCTTCCCCTCACCTGTTGAGAGGGTACTAGTGCAGCGCTCTCGAACATGACTGTCCTTTGAACACACCAAAAGAAACTTTCCATTCGAGGAGGGAACGCGCCGCATGGGAACTCTTTCTTCTCTGAGCCAAGTGGGTGCTGCTACTGCGCCTGTGTGTTTGGTGGTTCACTGGCACTCTGAGATGTTTTTGCCTCGCCATTGCGGGGCCCACGCTGTGCAGCTGACCTCACTTAGGGATTACAAGGGCCCGCATTCCTTTCCAGGGGAAGACAACGCTGCCCGGATCACCCTCAAGGTGTCACTTTCTTGGCACTGAGCTACCTTCCTCGAAAGCTGTGCATTGGTAGCCTGCTCCCCATGTGTTCCTTTTGTGACTGGACGCTCTTTGTGATGCTGGTCGAGACGGCCTCTGCTTCTCTGCTCTTGGAGAAGGCTGCTTTGCGGAGACGCTCAGCGTGGCCTGCGCCAAGTTCAACCTTCCGCTGCTCTGAACTAACGACTTACCTGCCCTCGCCCCTGGCGCAAAGTGCCTAGGCACAAGGGCACGCTCTGGCCCCGATGCCCACACTCAGTAGTCCAAAGCCTCCACAGGCTCCACGGGCGTCCTGCTTCCACTTACCCTCTGAACGCAGCTTGCTACGTGGCGGCGGCTGCAGCACTCCACAGGGTTTGGGGGCAGAACTCCTACCACTCTCCTAACCTAGGCAGTCAGTCCTCCGCCGGGCTTCCCGGAGCCTTGGCAGAGAGCACTGTCTGTGGCACACCTCTTTCTTCTTCCTTCACCCTTATCTCTATCTTCGCAGCTGGGGGCAACCGGCTTCTGCTGCTGTGGACGAGGCCTGCTTACTGCGTGGCAAACGCCAGAGAGAAATGAGTGCAGCTGTAGAGGACGAGTCCAAAGAGCTCTAGGACGTCACAGTCAACCAGTGGTCTTGCCACCGAGCTCAGAGATATCTTCCAGCCCAGGAAAGAATGCGCTGCTTTGGCGTTCTTTCCTAGGACAAGAAACGTTCGGTGACAGTGCGTCTGTCAGGCTCGTGCTGACCGCTGCAATCTCAGAGCCTTTCCCTGCCAATCATCTCCTTGCTTCTACTTTCTGGCAGCAAGCTCACTTAAGAAGTACCCTTACCTACCCGAGGATTTCACTAAGGGACTCTATTCGGTATGCCCGTCGCGTCTGCCAAGGCAACTGGGGCCAAAACATTGCAGGGGCTGCTGGATCCAACTCTCTCTGCCTCCCCGGGAGCCTCCCGAGCCTATGGGCTGTTGGAGAAGGTCTTCGTTATGGTCCAAGTCACTCCCCTGACGGGCAGAAAGTCTCACCGCTGCCAGTGAGGACTTTAGTTTGAGAGCTCACTCTGTTGAGAACGCGTTGGTGCAGCCCTCGTTTCTCCTGCGTACCAGACCCCTGCAAGTAACGGAGGCCTTTCAACGTTCAAACTCCTTCCTGGGGAAAACGCATACTTGTGGAGCGAGGAAGCCTAGGCAGGCTGCTTGCAGCCAGTTCACGCTCCTTTGGCTTCCGAAGCGAAGGCTTCCGGCACCTCTCCTGGCAGCCTCGCAAATCTTCGGCAGGACCTCTAAAACCTTACCAGGCACAGCGAGCGGTGGAGGCAAGTCCCATACACCGGAAGAGCCGTAGCTGAAAAATATCGTCGTTCTTTTGCAGCCACCGTACAAGCCCTTTGCTTTTGGGGGAGAGGGCCTTTCTGTTCTCTTCTTCTGCACACAGGGAAATGCCTTGACAGTGTTCGGCCTTTATACACTCGAGTGAGTGCAGCTTCCCCTCAACTGTTGAGAGGGTACTAGTGCAGCGCTCTCGAACATGACTGTCCTTTGAACACACCAAAAGAAACTTTCCATTCGAGGAGGGAACGCGCCGCATGGGAACTCTTTCTTCTCTGAGCCAAGTGGGTGCTGCTACTGCGCCTGTGTGTTTGGTGGTTCACTGGCACTCTGAGATGTTTTTGCCTCGCCATTGCGGGGCCCACGCTGTGCAGCTGACCTCACTTAGGGATTACAAGGGCCCGCATTCCTTTCCAGGGGAAGACAACGCTGCCCGGATCACCCTCAAGGTGTCACTTTCTTGGCACTGAGCTACCTTCCTCGAAAGCTGTGCATTGGTAGCCTGCTCCCCATGTGTTCCTTTTGTGACTGGACGCTCTTTGTGATGCTGGTCGAGACGGCCTCTGCTTCTCTGCTCTTGGAGAAGGCTGCTTTGCGGAGACGCTCAGCGTGGCCTGCGCCAAGTTCAACCTTCCGCTGCTCTGAACTAACGACTTACCTGCCCTCGCCCCTGGCGCAAAGTGCCTAGGCACAAGGGCACGCTCTGGCCCCGATGCCCACACTCAGTAGTCCAAAGCCTCCACAGGCTCCACGGGCGTCCTGCTTCCACTTACCCTCTGAACGCAGCTTGCTACGTGGCGGCGGCTGCAGCACTCCACAGGGTTTGGGGGCAGAACTCCTACCACTCTCCTAACCTAGGCAGTCAGTCCTCCGCCGGGCTTCCCGGAGCCTTGGCAGAGAGCACTGTCTGTGGCACACCTCTTTCTTCTTCCTTCACCCTTATCTCTATCTTCGCAGCTGGGGGCAACCGGCTTCTGCTGCTGTGGACGAGGCCTGCTTACTGCGTGGCAAACGCCAGAGAGAAATGAGTGCAGCTGTAGAGGACGAGTCCAAAGAGCTCTAGGACGTCACAGTCAACCAGTGGTCTTGCCACCGAGCTCAGAGATATCTTCCAGCCCAGGAAAGAATGCGCTGCTTTGGCGTTCTTTCCTAGGACAAGAAACGTTCGGTGACAGTGCGTCTGTCAGGCTCGTGCTGACCGCTGCAATCTCAGAGCCTTTCCCTGCCAATCACCTCCTTGCTTCTACCTTCTGGCAGCAAGCTCACTTAAGAAGTACCCTTACCTACCCGAGGATTTCACTAAGGGACTCTATTCGGTATGCCCGTCGCGTCTGCCAAGGCAACTGGGGCCAAAACATTGCAGGGGCTGCTGGATCCAACTCTCTCTGCCTCCCCGGGAGCCTCCCGAGCCTATGGGCTGTTGGAGAAGGTCTTCGTTATGGTCCAAGTCACTCCCCTGACGGGCAGAAAGTCTCACCGCTGCCAGTGAGGACTTTAGTTTGAGAGCTCACTCTGTTGAGAACGCGTTGGTGCAGCCCTCGTTTCTCCTGCGTACCAGACCCCTGCAAGTAACGGAGGCCTTTCAACGTTCAAACTCCTTCCTGGGGAAAACGCATACTTGTGGAGCGAGGAAGCCTAGGCAGGCTGCTTGCAGCCAGTTCACGCTCCTTTGGCTTCCGAAGCGAAGGCTTCCGGCACCTCTCCTGGCAGCCTCGCAAATCTTCGGCAGGACCTCTAAAACCTTACCAGGCACAGCGAGCGGTGGAGGCAAGTCCCATACACCGGAAGAGCCGTAGCTGAAAAATATTGTCGTTCTTTTGCAGCCACCGTACAAGCCCTTTGCTTTTGGGGGAGAGGGCCTTTCTGTTCTCTTCTTCTGCACACAGGGAAATGCCTTGACAGTGTTCGGCCTTTATACACTCGAGTGAGTGCAGCTTCCCCTCAACTGTTGAGAGGGTACTAGTGCAGCGCTCTCGAACATGACTGTCCTTTGAACACACCAAAAGAAACTTTCCATTCGAGGAGGGAACGCGCCGCATGGGAACTCTTTCTTCTCTGAGCCAAGTGGGTGCTGCTACTGCGCCTGTGTGTTTGGTGGTTCACTGGCACTCTGAGATGTTTTTGCCTCGCCATTGCGGGGCCCACGCTGTGCAGCTGACCTCACTTAGGGATTACAAGGGCCCGCATTCCTTTCCAGGGGAAGACAACGCTGCCCGGATCACCCTCAAGGTGTCACTTTCTTGGCACTGAGCTACCTTCCTCGAAAGCTGTGCATTGGTAGCCTGCTCCCCATGTGTTCCTTTTGTGACTGGACGCTCTTTGTGATGCTGGTCGAGACGGCCTCTGCTTCTCTGCTCTTGGAGAAGGCTGCTTTGCGGAGACGCTCAGCGTGGCCTGCGCCAAGTTCAACCTTCCGCTGCTCTGAACTAACGACTTACCTGCCCTCGCCCCTGGCGCAAAGTGCCTAGGCACAAGGGCACGCTCTGGCCCCGATGCCCACACTCAGTAGTCCAAAGCCTCCACAGGCTCCACGGGCGTCCTGCTTCCACTTACCCTCTGAACGCAGCTTGCTACGTGGCGGCGGCTGCAGCACTCCACAGGGTTTGGGGGCAGAACTCCTACCACTCTCCTAACCTAGGCAGTCAGTCCTCCGCCGGGCTTCCCGGAGCCTTGGCAGAGAGCACTGTCTGTGGCACACCTCTTTCTTCTTCCTTCACCCTTATCTCTATCTTCGCAGCTGGGGGCAACCGGCTTCTGCTGCTGTGGACGAGGCCTGCTTACTGCGTGGCAAACGCCAGAGAGAAATGAGTGCAGCTGTAGAGGACGAGTCCAAAGAGCTCTAGGACGTCACAGTCAACCAGTGGTCTTGCCACCGAGCTCAGAGATATCTTCCAGCCCAGGAAAGAATGCGCTGCTTTGGCGTTCTTTCCTAGGACAAGAAACGTTCGGTGACAGTGCGTCTGTCAGGCTCGTGCTGACCGCTGCAATCTCAGAGCCTTTCCCTGCCAATCATCTCCTTGCTTCTACTTTCTGGCAGCAAGCTCACTTAAGAAGTACCCTTACCTACCCGAGGATTTCACTAAGGGACTCTATTCGGTATGCCCGTCGCGTCTGCCAAGGCAACTGGGGCCAAAACATTGCAGGGGCTGCTGGATCCAACTCTCTCTGCCTCCCCGGGAGCCTCCCGAGCCTATGGGCTGTTGGAGAAGGTCTTCGTTATGGTCCAAGTCACTCCCCTGACGGGCAGAAAGTCTCACCGCTGCCAGTGAGGACTTTAGTTTGAGAGCTCACTCTGTTGAGAACGCGTTGGTGCAGCCCTCGTTTCTCCTGCGTACCAGACCCCTGCAAGTAACGGAGGCCTTTCAACGTTCAAACTCCTTCCTGGGGAAAACGCATACTTGTGGAGCGAGGAAGCCTAGGCAGGCTGCTTGCAGCCAGTTCACGCTCCTTTGGCTTCCGAAGCGAAGGCTTCCGGCACCTCTCCTGGCAGCCTCGCAAATCTTCGGCAGGACCTCTAAAACCTTACCAGGCACAGCGAGCGGTGGAGGCAAGTCCCATACACCGGAAGAGCCGTAGCTGAAAAATATTGTCGTTCTTTTGCAGCCACCGTACAAGCCCTTTGCTTTTGGGGGAGAGGGCCTTTCTGTTCTCTTCTTCTGCACACAGGGAAATGCCTTGACAGTGTTCGGCCTTTATACACTCGAGTGAGTGCAGCTTCCCCTCAACTGTTGAGAGGGTACTAGTGCAGCGCTCTCGAACATGACTGTCCTTTGAACACACCAAAAGAAACTTTCCATTCGAGGAGGGAACGCGCCGCATGGGAACTCTTTCTTCTCTGAGCCAAGTGGGTGCTGCTACTGCGCCTGTGTGTTTGGTGGTTCACTGGCACTCTGAGATGTTTTTGCCTCGCCATTGCGGGGCCCACGCTGTGCAGCTGACCTCACTTAGGGATTACAAGGGCCCGCATTCCTTTCCAGGGGAAGACAACGCTGCCCGGATCACCCTCAAGGTGTCACTTTCTTGGCACTGAGCTACCTTCCTCGAAAGCTGTGCATTGGTAGCCTGCTCCCCATGTGTTCCTTTTGTGACTGGACGCTCTTTGTGATGCTGGTCGAGACGGCCTCTGCTTCTCTGCTCTTGGAGAAGGCTGCTTTGCGGAGACGCTCAGCGTGGCCTGCGCCAAGTTCAACCTTCCGCTGCTCTGAACTAACGACTTACCTGCCCTCGCCCCTGGCGCAAAGTGCCTAGGCACAAGGGCACGCTCTGGCCCCGATGCCCACACTCAGTAGTCCAAAGCCTCCACAGGCTCCACGGGCGTCCTGCTTCCACTTACCCTCTGAACGCAGCTTGCTACGTGGCGGCGGCTGCAGCACTCCACAGGGTTTGGGGGCAGAACTCCTACCACTCTCCTAACCTAGGCAGTCAGTCCTCCGCCGGGCTTCCCGGAGCCTTGGCAGAGAGCACTGTCTGTGGCACACCTCTTTCTTCTTCCTTCACCCTTATCTCTATCTTCGCAGCTGGGGGCAACCGGCTTCTGCTGCTGTGGACGAGGCCTGCTTACTGCGTGGCAAACGCCAGAGAGAAATGAGTGCAGCTGTAGAGGACGAGTCCAAAGAGCTCTAGGACGTCACAGTCAACCAGTGGTCTTGCCACCGAGCTCAGAGATATCTTCCAGCCCAGGAAAGAATGCGCTGCTTTGGCGTTCTTTCCTAGGACAAGAAACGTTCGGTGACAGTGCGTCTGTCAGGCTCGTGCTGACCGCTGCAATCTCAGAGCCTTTCCCTGCCAATCACCTCCTTGCTTCTACCTTCTGGCAGCAAGCTCACTTAAGAAGTACCCTTACCTACCCGAGGATTTCACTAAGGGACTCTATTCGGTATGCCCGTCGCGTCTGCCAAGGCAACTGGGGCCAAAACATTGCAGGGGCTGCTGGATCCAACTCTCTCTGCCTCCCCGGGAGCCTCCCGAGCCTATGGGCTGTTGGAGAAGGTCTTCGTTATGGTCCAAGTCACTCCCCTGACGGGCAGAAAGTCTCACCGCTGCCAGTGAGGACTTTAGTTTGAGAGCTCACTCTGTTGAGAACGCGTTGGTGCAGCCCTCGTTTCTCCTGCGTACCAGACCCCTGCAAGTAACGGAGGCCTTTCAACGTTCAAACTCCTTCCTGGGGAAAACGCATACTTGTGGAGCGAGGAAGCCTAGGCAGGCTGCTTGCAGCCAGTTCACGCTCCTTTGGCTTCCGAAGCGAAGGCTTCCGGCACCTCTCCTGGCAGCCTCGCAAATCTTCGGCAGGACCTCTAAAACCTTACCAGGCACAGCGAGCGGTGGAGGCAAGTCCCATACACCGGAAGAGCCGTAGCTGAAAAATATTGTCGTTCTTTTGCAGCCACCGTACAAGCCCTTTGCTTTTGGGGGAGAGGGCCTTTCTGTTCTCTTCTTCTGCACACAGGGAAATGCCTTGACAGTGTTCGGCCTTTATACACTCGAGTGAGTGCAGCTTCCCCTCAACTGTTGAGAGGGTACTAGTGCAGCGCTCTCGAACATGACTGTCCTTTGAACACACCAAAAGAAACTTTCCATTCGAGGAGGGAACGCGCCGCATGGGAACTCTTTCTTCTCTGAGCCAAGTGGGTGCTGCTACTGCGCCTGTGTGTTTGGTGGTTCACTGGCACTCTGAGATGTTTTTGCCTCGCCATTGCGGGGCCCACGCTGTGCAGCTGACCTCACTTAGGGATTACAAGGGCCCGCATTCCTTTCCAGGGGAAGACAACGCTGCCCGGATCACCCTCAAGGTGTCACTTTCTTGGCACTGAGCTACCTTCCTCGAAAGCTGTGCATTGGTAGCCTGCTCCCCATGTGTTCCTTTTGTGACTGGACGCTCTTTGTGATGCTGGTCGAGACGGCCTCTGCTTCTCTGCTCTTGGAGAAGGCTGCTTTGCGGAGACGCTCAGCGTGGCCTGCGCCAAGTTCAACCTTCCGCTGCTCTGAACTAACGACTTACCTGCCCTCGCCCCTGGCGCAAAGTGCCTAGGCACAAGGGCACGCTCTGGCCCCGATGCCCACACTCAGTAGTCCAAAGCCTCCACAGGCTCCACGGGCGTCCTGCTTCCACTTACCCTCTGAACGCAGCTTGCTACGTGGCGGCGGCTGCAGCACTCCACAGGGTTTGGGGGCAGAACTCCTACCACTCTCCTAACCTAGGCAGTCAGTCCTCCGCCGGGCTTCCCGGAGCCTTGGCAGAGAGCACTGTCTGTGGCACACCTCTTTCTTCTTCCTTCACCCTTATCTCTATCTTCGCAGCTGGGGGCAACCGGCTTCTGCTGCTGTGGACGAGGCCTGCTTACTGCGTGGCAAACGCCAGAGAGAAATGAGTGCAGCTGTAGAGGACGAGTCCAAAGAGCTCTAGGACGTCACAGTCAACCAGTGGTCTTGCCACCGAGCTCAGAGATATCTTCCAGCCCAGGAAAGAATGCGCTGCTTTGGCGTTCTTTCCTAGGACAAGAAACGTTCGGTGACAGTGCGTCTGTCAGGCTCGTGCTGACCGCTGCAATCTCAGAGCCTTTCCCTGCCAATCATCTCCTTGCTTCTACTTTCTGGCAGCAAGCTCACTTAAGAAGTACCCTTACCTACCCGAGGATTTCACTAAGGGACTCTATTCGGTATGCCCGTCGCGTCTGCCAAGGCAACTGGGGCCAAAACATTGCAGGGGCTGCTGGATCCAACTCTCTCTGCCTCCCCGGGAGCCTCCCGAGCCTATGGGCTGTTGGAGAAGGTCTTCGTTATGGTCCAAGTCACTCCCCTGACGGGCAGAAAGTCTCACCGCTGCCAGTGAGGACTTTAGTTTGAGAGCTCACTCTGTTGAGAACGCGTTGGTGCAGCCCTCGTTTCTCCTGCGTACCAGACCCCTGCAAGTAACGGAGGCCTTTCAACGTTCAAACTCCTTCCTGGGGAAAACGCATACTTGTGGAGCGAGGAAGCCTAGGCAGGCTGCTTGCAGCCAGTTCACGCTCCTTTGGCTTCCGAAGCGAAGGCTTCCGGCACCTCTCCTGGCAGCCTCGCAAATCTTCGGCAGGACCTCTAAAACCTTACCAGGCACAGCGAGCGGTGGAGGCAAGTCCCATACACCGGAAGAGCCGTAGCTGAAAAATATTGTCGTTCTTTTGCAGCCACCGTACAAGCCCTTTGCTTTTGGGGGAGAGGGCCTTTCTGTTCTCTTCTTCTGCACACAGGGAAATGCCTTGACAGTGTTCGGCCTTTATACACTCGAGTGAGTGCAGCTTCCCCTCAACTGTTGAGAGGGTACTAGTGCAGCGCTCTCGAACATGACTGTCCTTTGAACACACCAAAAGAAACTTTCCATTCGAGGAGGGAACGCGCCGCATGGGAACTCTTTCTTCTCTGAGCCAAGTGGGTGCTGCTACTGCGCCTGTGTGTTTGGTGGTTCACTGGCACTCTGAGATGTTTTTGCCTCGCCATTGCGGGGCCCACGCTGTGCAGCTGACCTCACTTAGGGATTACAAGGGCCCGCATTCCTTTCCAGGGGAAGACAACGCTGCCCGGATCACCCTCAAGGTGTCACTTTCTTGGCACTGAGCTACCTTCCTCGAAAGCTGTGCATTGGTAGCCTGCTCCCCATGTGTTCCTTTTGTGACTGGACGCTCTTTGTGATGCTGGTCGAGACGGCCTCTGCTTCTCTGCTCTTGGAGAAGGCTGCTTTGCGGAGACGCTCAGCGTGGCCTGCGCCAAGTTCAACCTTCCGCTGCTCTGAACTAACGACTTACCTGCCCTCGCCCCTGGCGCAAAGTGCCTAGGCACAAGGGCACGCTCTGGCCCCGATGCCCACACTCAGTAGTCCAAAGCCTCCACAGGCTCCACGGGCGTCCTGCTTCCACTTACCCTCTGAACGCAGCTTGCTACGTGGCGGCGGCTGCAGCACTCCACAGGGTTTGGGGGCAGAACTCCTACCACTCTCCTAACCTAGGCAGTCAGTCCTCCACCGGGCTTCCCGGAGCCTTGGCAGAGAGCACTGTCTGTGGCACACCTCTTTCTTCTTCCTTCACCCTTATCTCTATCTTCGCAGCTGGGGGCAACCGGCTTCTGCTGCTGTGGACGAGGCCTGCTTACTGCGTGGCAAACGCCAGAGAGAAATGAGTGCAGCTGTAGAGGACGAGTCCAAAGAGCTCTAGGACGTCACAGTCAACCAGTGGTCTTGCCACCGAGCTCAGAGATATCTTCCAGCCCAGGAAAGAATGCGCTGCTTTGGCGTTCTTTCCTAGGACAAGAAACGTTCGGTGACAGTGCGTCTGTCAGGCTCGTGCTGACCGCTGCAATCTCAGAGCCTTTCCCTGCCAATCACCTCCTTGCTTCTACCTTCTGGCAGCAAGCTCACTTAAGAAGTACCCTTACCTACCCGAGGATTTCACTAAGGGACTCTATTCGGTATGCCCGTCGCGTCTGCCAAGGCAACTGGGGCCAAAACATTGCAGGGGCTGCTGGATCCAACTCTCTCTGCCTCCCCGGGAGCCTCCCGAGCCTATGGGCTGTTGGAGAAGGTCTTCGTTATGGTCCAAGTCACTCCCCTGACGGGCAGAAAGTCTCACCGCTGCCAGTGAGGACTTTAGTTTGAGAGCTCACTCTGTTGAGAACGCGTTGGTGCAGCCCTCGTTTCTCCTGCGTACCAGACCCCTGCAAGTAACGGAGGCCTTTCAACGTTCAAACTCCTTCCTGGGGAAAACGCATACTTGTGGAGCGAGGAAGCCTAGGCAGGCTGCTTGCAGCCAGTTCACGCTCCTTTGGCTTCCGAAGCGAAGGCTTCCGGCACCTCTCCTGGCAGCCTCGCAAATCTTCGGCAGGACCTCTAAAACCTTACCAGGCACAGCGAGCGGTGGAGGCAAGTCCCATACACCGGAAGAGCCGTAGCTGAAAAATATTGTCGTTCTTTTGCAGCCACCGTACAAGCCCTTTGCTTTTGGGGGAGAGGGCCTTTCTGTTCTCTTCTTCTGCACACAGGGAAATGCCTTGACAGTGTTCGGCCTTTATACACTCGAGTGAGTGCAGCTTCCCCTCAACTGTTGAGAGGGTACTAGTGCAGCGCTCTCGAACATGACTGTCCTTTGAACACACCAAAAGAAACTTTCCATTCGAGGAGGGAACGCGCCGCATGGGAACTCTTTCTTCTCTGAGCCAAGTGGGTGCTGCTACTGCGCCTGTGTGTTTGGTGGTTCACTGGCACTCTGAGATGTTTTTGCCTCGCCATTGCGGGGCCCACGCTGTGCAGCTGACCTCACTTAGGGATTACAAGGGCCCGCATTCCTTTCCAGGGGAAGACAACGCTGCCCGGATCACCCTCAAGGTGTCACTTTCTTGGCACTGAGCTACCTTCCTCGAAAGCTGTGCATTGGTAGCCTGCTCCCCATGTGTTCCTTTTGTGACTGGACGCTCTTTGTGATGCTGGTCGAGACGGCCTCTGCTTCTCTGCTCTTGGAGAAGGCTGCTTTGCGGAGACGCTCAGCGTGGCCTGCGCCAAGTTCAACCTTCCGCTGCTCTGAACTAACGACTTACCTGCCCTCGCCCCTGGCGCAAAGTGCCTAGGCACAAGGGCACGCTCTGGCCCCGATGCCCACACTCAGTAGTCCAAAGCCTCCACAGGCTCCACGGGCGTCCTGCTTCCACTTACCCTCTGAACGCAGCTTGCTACGTGGCGGCGGCTGCAGCACTCCACAGGGTTTGGGGGCAGAACTCCTACCACTCTCCTAACCTAGGCAGTCAGTCCTCCGCCGGGCTTCCCGGAGCCTTGGCAGAGAGCACTGTCTGTGGCACACCTCTTTCTTCTTCCTTCACCCTTATCTCTATCTTCGCAGCTGGGGGCAACCGGCTTCTGCTGCTGTGGACGAGGCCTGCTTACTGCGTGGCAAACGCCAGAGAGAAATGAGTGCAGCTGTAGAGGACGAGTCCAAAGAGCTCTAGGACGTCACAGTCAACCAGTGGTCTTGCCACCGAGCTCAGAGATATCTTCCAGCCCAGGAAAGAATGCGCTGCTTTGGCGTTCTTTCCTAGGACAAGAAACGTTCGGTGACAGTGCGTCTGTCAGGCTCGTGCTGACCGCTGCAATCTCAGAGCCTTTCCCTGCCAATCACCTCCTTGCTTCTACCTTCTGGCAGCAAGCTCACTTAAGAAGTACCCTTACCTACCCGAGGATTTCACTAAGGGACTCTATTCGGTATGCCCGTCGCGTCTGCCAAGGCAACTGGGGCCAAAACGTTGCAGGGGCTGCTGGATCCAACTCTCTCTGCCTCCCCGGGAGCCTCCCGAGCCTATGGGCTGTTGGAGAAGGTCTTCGTTATGGTCCAA
Source organism: Eubalaena glacialis (assembly GCF_028564815.1). Lineage (NCBI taxonomy): Eukaryota > Metazoa > Chordata > Mammalia > Artiodactyla > Balaenidae > Eubalaena > Eubalaena glacialis. Next base: position 159,649,642 of record NC_083719.1, on the reverse strand, counting down.
GTCACTCCCCTGACGGGCAGAAAGTCTCACCGCTGCCAGTGAGGACTTTAGTTTGAGAGCTCACTCTGTTGAGAACGCGTTGGTGCAGCCCTCGTTTCTCCTGCGTACCAGACCCCTGCAAGTAACGGAGGCCTTTCAACGTTCAAACTCCTTCCTGGGGAAAACGCATACTTGTGGAGCGAGGAAGCCTAGGCAGGCTGCTTGCAGCCAGTTCACGCTCTTTTGGCTTCCGAAGCGAAGGCTTCCGGCACCTCTCCTGGCAGCCTCGCAAATCTTCGGCAGGACCTCTAAAACCTTACCAGGCACAGCGAGCGGTGGAGGCAAGTCCCATACACCGGAAGAGCCGTAGCTGAAAAATATTGTTGTTCTTTTGCAGCCACCGTACAAGCCCTTTGCTTTTGGGGGAGAGGGCCTTTCTGTTCTCTTCTTCTGCACACAGGGAAATGCCTTGACAGTGTTCGGCCTTTATACACTCGAGTGAGTGCAGCTTCCCCTCAACTGTTGAGAGGGTACTAGTGCAGCGCTCTCGAACATGACTGTCCTTTGAACACACCAAAAGAAACTTTCCATTCGAGGAGGGAACGCGCCGCATGGGAACTCTTTCTTCTCTGAGCCAAGTGGGTGCTGCTACTGCGCCTGTGTGTTTGGTGGTTCACTGGCACTCTGAGATGCTTTTGCCTCGCCATTGCGGGGCCCACGCTGTGCAGCTGACCTCACTTAGGGATTACAAGGGCCCGCATTCCTTTCCAGGGGAAGACAACGCTGCCCGGATCACCCTCAAGGTGTCACTTTCTTGGCACTGAGCTACCTTCCTCGAAAGCTGTGCATTGGTAGCCTGCTCCCCATGTGTTCCTTTTGTGACTGGACGCTCTTTGTGATGCTGGTCGAGACGGCCTCTGCTTCTCTGCTCTTGGAGAAGGCTGCTTTGCGGAGACGCTCAGCGTGGCCTGCGCCAAGTTCAACCTTCCGCTGCTCTGAACTAACGACTTACCTGCCCTCGCCCCTGGCGCAAAGTGCCTAGGCACAAGGGCACGCTCTGGCCCCGATGCCCACACTCAGTAGTCCAAAGCCTCCACAGGCTCCACGGGCGTCCTGCTTCCACTTACCCTCTGAACGCAGCTTGCTACGTGGCGGCGGCTGCAGCACTCCACAGGGTTTGGGGGCAGAACTCCTACCACTCTCCTAACCTAGGCAGTCAGTCCTCCGCCGGGCTTCCCGGAGCCTTGGCAGAGAGCACTGTCTGTGGCACACCTCTTTCTTCTTCCTTCACCCTTATCTCTATCTTCGCAGCTGGGGGCAACCGGCTTCTGCTGCTGTGGACGAGGCCTGCTTACTGCGTGGCAAACGCCAGAGAGAAATGAGTGCAGCTGTAGAGGACGAGTCCAAAGAGCTCTAGGACGTCACAGTCAACCAGTGGTCTTGCCACCGAGCTCAGAGATATCTTCCAGCCCAGGAAAGAATGCGCTGCTTTGGCGTTCTTTCCTAGGACAAGAAACGTTCGGTGACAGTGCGTCTGTCAGGCTCGTGCTGACCGCTGCAATCTCAGAGCCTTTCCCTGCCAATCATCTCCTTGCTTCTACTTTCTGGCAGCAAGCTCACTTAAGAAGTACCCTTACCTACCCGAGGATTTCACTAAGGGACTCTATTCGGTATGCCCGTCGCGTCTGCCAAGGCAACTGGGGCCAAAACGTTGCAGGGGCTGCTGGATCCAACTCTCTCTGCCTCCCCGGGAGCCTCCCGAGCCTATGGGCTGTTGGAGAAGGTCTTCGTTATGGTCCAAGTCACTCCCCTGACGGGCAGAAAGTCTCACCGCTGCCAGTGAGGACTTTAGTTTGAGAGCTCACTCTGTTGAGAACGCGTTGGTGCAGCCCTCGTTTCTCCTGCGTACCAGACCCCTGCAAGTAACGGAGGCCTTTCAACGTTCAAACTCCTTCCTGGGGAAAACGCATACTTGTGGAGCGAGGAAGCCTAGGCAGGCTGCTTGCAGCCAGTTCACGCTCCTTTGGCTTCCGAAGCGAAGGCTTCCGGCACCTCTCCTGGCAGCCTCGCAAATCTTCGGCAGGACCTCTAAAACCTTACCAGGCACAGCGAGCGGTGGAGGCAAGTCCCATACACCGGAAGAGCCGTAGCTGAAAAATATCGTCGTTCTTTTGCAGCCACCGTACAAGCCCTTTGCTTTTGGGGGAGAGGGCCTTTCTGTTCTCTTCTTCTGCACACAGGGAAATGCCTTGACAGTGTTCGGCCTTTATACACTCGAGTGAGTGCAGCTTCCCCTCAACTGTTGAGAGGGTACTAGTGCAGCGCTCTCGAACATGACTGTCCTTTGAACACACCAAAAGAAACTTTCCATTCGAGGAGGGAACGCGCCGCATGGGAACTCTTTCTTCTCTGAGCCAAGTGGGTGCTGCTACTGCGCCTGTGTGTTTGGTGGTTCACTGGCACTCTGAGATGTTTTTGCCTCGCCATTGCGGGGCCCACGCTGTGCAGCTGACCTCACTTAGGGATTACAAGGGCCCGCATTCCTTTCCAGGGGAAGACAACGCTGCCCGGATCACCCTCAAGGTGTCACTTTCTTGGCACTGAGCTACCTTCCTCGAAAGCTGTGCATTGGTAGCCTGCTCCCCATGTGTTCCTTTTGTGACTGGACGCTCTTTGTGATGCTGGTCGAGACGGCCTCTGCTTCTCTGCTCTTGGAGAAGGCTGCTTTGCGGAGACGCTCAGCGTGGCCTGCGCCAAGTTCAACCTTCCGCTGCTCTGAACTAACGACTTACCTGCCCTCGCCCCTGGCGCAAAGTGCCTAGGCACAAGGGCACGCTCTGGCCCCGATGCCCACACTCAGTAGTCCAAAGCCTCCACAGGCTCCACGGGCGTCCTGCTTCCACTTACCCTCTGAACGCAGCTTGCTACGTGGCGGCGGCTGCAGCACTCCACAGGGTTTGGGGGCAGAACTCCTACCACTCTCCTAACCTAGGCAGTCAGTCCTCCGCCGGGCTTCCCGGAGCCTTGGCAGAGAGCACTGTCTGTGGCACACCTCTTTCTTCTTCCTTCACCCTTATCTCTATCTTCGCAGCTGGGGGCAACCGGCTTCTGCTGCTGTGGACGAGGCCTGCTTACTGCGTGGCAAACGCCAGAGAGAAATGAGTGCAGCTGTAGAGGACGAGTCCAAAGAGCTCTAGGACGTCACAGTCAACCAGTGGTCTTGCCACCGAGCTCAGAGATATCTTCCAGCCCAGGAAAGAATGCGCTGCTTTGGCGTTCTTTCCTAGGACAAGAAACGTTCGGTGACAGTGCGTCTGTCAGGCTCGTGCTGACCGCTGCAATCTCAGAGCCTTTCCCTGCCAATCACCTCCTTGCTTCTACCTTCTGGCAGCAAGCTCACTTAAGAAGTACCCTTACCTACCCGAGGATTTCACTAAGGGACTCTATTCGGTATGCCCGTCGCGTCTGCCAAGGCAACTGGGGCCAAAACATTGCAGGGGCTGCTGGATCCAACTCTCTCTGCCTCCCCGGGAGCCTCCCGAGCCTATGGGCTGTTGGAGAAGGTCTTCGTTATGGTCCAAGTCACTCCCCTGACGGGCAGAAAGTCTCACCGCTGCCAGTGAGGACTTTAGTTTGAGAGCTCACTCTGTTGAGAACGCGTTGGTGCAGCCCTCGTTTCTCCTGCGTACCAGACCCCTGCAAGTAACGGAGGCCTTTCAACGTTCAAACTCCTTCCTGGGGAAAACGCATACTTGTGGAGCGAGGAAGCCTAGGCAGGCTGCTTGCAGCCAGTTCACGCTCCTTTGGCTTCCGAAGCGAAGGCTTCCGGCACCTCTCCTGGCAGCCTCGCAAATCTTCGGCAGGACCTCTAAAACCTTACCAGGCACAGCGAGCGGTGGAGGCAAGTCCCATACACCGGAAGAGCCGTAGCTGAAAAATATTGTCGTTCTTTTGCAGCCACCGTACAAGCCCTTTGCTTTTGGGGGAGAGGGCCTTTCTGTTCTCTTCTTCTGCACACAGGGAAATGCCTTGACAGTGTTCGGCCTTTATACACTCGAGTGAGTGCAGCTTCCCCTCAACTGTTGAGAGGGTACTAGTGCAGCGCTCTCGAACATGACTGTCCTTTGAACACACCAAAAGAAACTTTCCATTCGAGGAGGGAACGCGCCGCATGGGAACTCTTTCTTCTCTGAGCCAAGTGGGTGCTGCTACTGCGCCTGTGTGTTTGGTGGTTCACTGGCACTCTGAGATGTTTTTGCCTCGCCATTGCGGGGCCCACGCTGTGCAGCTGACCTCACTTAGGGATTACAAGGGCCCGCATTCCTTTCCAGGGGAAGACAACGCTGCCCGGATCACCCTCAAGGTGTCACTTTCTTGGCACTGAGCTACCTTCCTCGAAAGCTGTGCATTGGTAGCCTGCTCCCCATGTGTTCCTTTTGTGACTGGACGCTCTTTGTGATGCTGGTCGAGACGGCCTCTGCTTCTCTGCTCTTGGAGAAGGCTGCTTTGCGGAGACGCTCAGCGTGGCCTGCGCCAAGTTCAACCTTCCGCTGCTCTGAACTAACGACTTACCTGCCCTCGCCCCTGGCGCAAAGTGCCTAGGCACAAGGGCACGCTCTGGCCCCGATGCCCACACTCAGTAGTCCAAAGCCTCCACAGGCTCCACGGGCGTCCTGCTTCCACTTACCCTCTGAACGCAGCTTGCTACGTGGCGGCGGCTGCAGCACTCCACAGGGTTTGGGGGCAGAACTCCTACCACTCTCCTAACCTAGGCAGTCAGTCCTCCGCCGGGCTTCCCGGAGCCTTGGCAGAGAGCACTGTCTGTGGCACACCTCTTTCTTCTTCCTTCACCCTTATCTCTATCTTCGCAGCTGGGGGCAACCGGCTTCTGCTGCTGTGGACGAGGCCTGCTTACTGCGTGGCAAACGCCAGAGAGAAATGAGTGCAGCTGTAGAGGACGAGTCCAAAGAGCTCTAGGACGTCACAGTCAACCAGTGGTCTTGCCACCGAGCTCAGAGATATCTTCCAGCCCAGGAAAGAATGCGCTGCTTTGGCGTTCTTTCCTAGGACAAGAAACGTTCGGTGACAGTGCGTCTGTCAGGCTCGTGCTGACCGCTGCAATCTCAGAGCCTTTCCCTGCCAATCACCTCCTTGCTTCTACCTTCTGGCAGCAAGCTCACTTAAGAAGTACCCTTACCTACCCGAGGATTTCACTAAGGGACTCTATTCGGTATGCCCGTCGCGTCTGCCAAGGCAACTGGGGCCAAAACATTGCAGGGGCTGCTGGATCCAACTCTCTCTGCCTCCCCGGGAGCCTCCCGAGCCTATGGGCTGTTGGAGAAGGTCTTCGTTATGGTCCAAGTCACTCCCCTGACGGGCAGAAAGTCTCACCGCTGCCAGTGAGGACTTTAGTTTGAGAGCTCACTCTGTTGAGAACGCGTTGGTGCAGCCCTCGTTTCTCCTGCGTACCAGACCCCTGCAAGTAACGGAGGCCTTTCAACGTTCAAACTCCTTCCTGGGGAAAACGCATACTTGTGGAGCGAGGAAGCCTAGGCAGGCTGCTTGCAGCCAGTTCACGCTCCTTTGGCTTCTGAAGCGAAGGCTTCCGGCACCTCTCCTGGCAGCCTCGCAAATCTTCGGCAGGACCTCTAAAACCTTACCAGGCACAGCGAGCGGTGGAGGCAAGTCCCATACACCGGAAGAGCCGTAGCTGAAAAATATTGTCGTTCTTTTGCAGCCACCGTACAAGCCCTTTGCTTTTGGGGGAGAGGGCCTTTCTGTTCTCTTCTTCTGCACACAGGGAAATGCCTTGACAGTGTTCGGCCTTTATACACTCGAGTGAGTGCAGCTTCCCCTCAACTGTTGAGAGGGTACTAGTGCAGCGCTCTCGAACATGACTGTCCTTTGAACACACCAAAAGAAACTTTCCATTCGAGGAGGGAACGCGCCGCATGGGAACTCTTTCTTCTCTGAGCCAAGTGGGTGCTGCTACTGCGCCTGTGTGTTTGGTGGTTCACTGGCACTCTGAGATGTTTTTGCCTCGCCATTGCGGGGCCCACGCTGTGCAGCTGACCTCACTTAGGGATTACAAGGGCCCGCATTCCTTTCCAGGGGAAGACAACGCTGCCCGGATCACCCTCAAGGTGTCACTTTCTTGGCACTGAGCTACCTTCCTCGAAAGCTGTGCATTGGTAGCCTGCTCCCCATGTGTTCCTTTTGTGACTGGACGCTCTTTGTGATGCTGGTCGAGACGGCCTCTGCTTCTCTGCTCTTGGAGAAGGCTGCTTTGCGGAGACGCTCAGCGTGGCCTGCGCCAAGTTCAACCTTCCGCTGCTCTGAACTAACGACTTACCTGCCCTCGCCCCTGGCGCAAAGTGCCTAGGCACAAGGGCACGCTCTGGCCCCGATGCCCACACTCAGTAGTCCAAAGCCTCCACAGGCTCCACGGGCGTCCTGCTTCCACTTACCCTCTGAACGCAGCTTGCTACGTGGCGGCGGCTGCAGCACTCCACAGGGTTTGGGGGCAGAACTCCTACCACTCTCCTAACCTAGGCAGTCAGTCCTCCGCCGGGCTTCCCGGAGCCTTGGCAGAGAGCACTGTCTGTGGCACACCTCTTTCTTCTTCCTTCACCCTTATCTCTATCTTCGCAGCTGGGGGCAACCGGCTTCTGCTGCTGTGGACGAGGCCTGCTTACTGCGTGGCAAACGCCAGAGAGAAATGAGTGCAGCTGTAGAGGACGAGTCCAAAGAGCTCTAGGACGTCACAGTCAACCAGTGGTCTTGCCACCGAGCTCAGAGATATCTTCCAGCCCAGGAAAGAATGCGCTGCTTTGGCGTTCTTTCCTAGGACAAGAAACGTTCGGTGACAGTGCGTCTGTCAGGCTCGTGCTGACCGCTGCAATCTCAGAGCCTTTCCCTGCCAATCACCTCCTTGCTTCTACCTTCTGGCAGCAAGCTCACTTAAGAAGTACCCTTACCTACCCGAGGATTTCACTAAGGGACTCTATTCGGTATGCCCGTCGCGTCTGCCAAGGCAACTGGGGCCAAAACATTGCAGGGGCTGCTGGATCCAACTCTCTCTGCCTCCCCGGGAGCCTCCCGAGCCTATGGGCTGTTGGAGAAGGTCTTCGTTATGGTCCAAGTCACTCCCCTGACGGGCAGAAAGTCTCACCGCTGCCAGTGAGGACTTTAGTTTGAGAGCTCACTCTGTTGAGAACGCGTTGGTGCAGCCCTCGTTTCTCCTGCGTACCAGACCCCTGCAAGTAACGGAGGCCTTTCAACGTTCAAACTCCTTCCTGGGGAAAACGCATACTTGTGGAGCGAGGAAGCCTAGGCAGGCTGCTTGCAGCCAGTTCACGCTCCTTTGGCTTCCGAAGCGAAGGCTTCCGGCACCTCTCCTGGCAGCCTCGCAAATCTTCGGCAGGACCTCTAAAACCTTACCAGGCACAGCGAGCGGTGGAGGCAAGTCCCATACACCGGAAGAGCCGTAGCTGAAAAATATCGTCGTTCTTTTGCAGCCACCGTACAAGCCCTTTGCTTTTGGGGGAGAGGGCCTTTCTGTTCTCTTCTTCTGCACACAGGGAAATGCCTTGACAGTGTTCGGCCTTTATACACTCGAGTGAGTGCAGCTTCCCCTCAACTGTTGAGAGGGTACTAGTGCAGCGCTCTCGAACATGACTGTCCTTTGAACACACCAAAAGAAACTTTCCATTCGAGGAGGGAACGCGCCGCATGGGAACTCTTTCTTCTCTGAGCCAAGTGGGTGCTGCTACTGCGCCTGTGTGTTTGGTGGTTCACTGGCACTCTGAGATGTTTTTGCCTCGCCATTGCGGGGCCCACGCTGTGCAGCTGACCTCACTTAGGGATTACAAGGGCCCGCATTCCTTTCCAGGGGAAGACAACGCTGCCCGGATCACCCTCAAGGTGTCACTTTCTTGGCACTGAGCTACCTTCCTCGAAAGCTGTGCATTGGTAGCCTGCTCCCCATGTGTTCCTTTTGTGACTGGACGCTCTTTGTGATGCTGGTCGAGACGGCCTCTGCTTCTCTGCTCTTGGAGAAGGCTGCTTTGCGGAGACGCTCAGCGTGGCCTGCGCCAAGTTCAACCTTCCGCTGCTCTGAACTAACGACTTACCTGCCCTCGCCCCTGGCGCAAAGTGCCTAGGCACAAGGGCACGCTCTGGCCCCGATGCCCACACTCAGTAGTCCAAAGCCTCCACAGGCTCCACGGGCGTCCTGCTTCCACTTACCCTCTGAACGCAGCTTGCTACGTGGCGGCGGCTGCAGCACTCCACAGGGTTTGGGGGCAGAACTCCTACCACTCTCCTAACCTAGGCAGTCAGTCCTCCGCCGGGCTTCCCGGAGCCTTGGCAGAGAGCACTGTCTGTGGCACACCTCTTTCTTCTTCCTTCACCCTTATCTCTATCTTCGCAGCTGGGGGCAACCGGCTTCTGCTGCTGTGGACGAGGCCTGCTTACTGCGTGGCAAACGCCAGAGAGAAATGAGTGCAGCTGTAGAGGACGAGTCCAAAGAGCTCTAGGACGTCACAGTCAACCAGTGGTCTTGCCACCGAGCTCAGAGATATCTTCCAGCCCAGGAAAGAATGCGCTGCTTTGGCGTTCTTTCCTAGGACAAGAAACGTTCGGTGACAGTGCGTCTGTCAGGCTCGTGCTGACCGCTGCAATCTCAGAGCCTTTCCCTGCCAATCACCTCCTTGCTTCTACCTTCTGGCAGCAAGCTCACTTAAGAAGTACCCTTACCTACCCGAGGATTTCACTAAGGGACTCTATTCGGTATGCCCGTCGCGTCTGCCAAGGCAACTGGGGCCAAAACATTGCAGGGGCTGCTGGATCCAACTCTCTCTGCCTCCCCGGGAGCCTCCCGAGCCTATGGGCTGTTGGAGAAGGTCTTCGTTATGGTCCAAGTCACTCCCCTGACGGGCAGAAAGTCTCACCGCTGCCAGTGAGGACTTTAGTTTGAGAGCTCACTCTGTTGAGAACGCGTTGGTGCAGCCCTCGTTTCTCCTGCGTACCAGACCCCTGCAAGTAACGGAGGCCTTTCAACGTTCAAACTCCTTCCTGGGGAAAACGCATACTTGTGGAGCGAGGAAGCCTAGGCAGGCTGCTTGCAGCCAGTTCACGCTCCTTTGGCTTCCGAAGCGAAGGCTTCCGGCACCTCTCCTGGCAGCCTCGCAAATCTTCGGCAGGACCTCTAAAACCTTACCAGGCACAGCGAGCGGTGGAGGCAAGTCCCATACACCGGAAGAGCCGTAGCTGAAAAATATCGTCGTTCTTTTGCAGCCACCGTACAAGCCCTTTGCTTTTGGGGGAGAGGGCCTTTCTGTTCTCTTCTTCTGCACACAGGGAAATGCCTTGACAGTGTTCGGCCTTTATACACTCGAGTGAGTGCAGCTTCCCCTCAACTGTTGAGAGGGTACTAGTGCAGCGCTCTCGAACATGACTGTCCTTTGAACACACCAAAAGAAACTTTCCATTCGAGGAGGGAACGCGCCGCATGGGAACTCTTTCTTCTCTGAGCCAAGTGGGTGCTGCTACTGCGCCTGTGTGTTTGGTGGTTCACTGGCACTCTGAGATGTTTTTGCCTCGCCATTGCGGGGCCCACGCTGTGCAGCTGACCTCACTTAGGGATTACAAGGGCCCGCATTCCTTTCCAGGGGAAGACAACGCTGCCCGGATCACCCTCAAGGTGTCACTTTCTTGGCACTGAGCTACCTTCCTCGAAAGCTGTGCATTGGTAGCCTGCTCCCCATGTGTTCCTTTTGTGACTGGACGCTCTTTGTGATGCTGGTCGAGACGGCCTCTGCTTCTCTGCTCTTGGAGAAGGCTGCTTTGCGGAGACGCTCAGCGTGGCCTGCGCCAAGTTCAACCTTCCGCTGCTCTGAACTAACGACTTACCTGCCCTCGCCCCTGGCGCAAAGTGCCTAGGCACAAGGGCACGCTCTGGCCCCGATGCCCACACTCAGTAGTCCAAAGCCTCCACAGGCTCCACGGGCGTCCTGCTTCCACTTACCCTCTGAACGCAGCTTGCTACGTGGCGGCGGCTGCAGCACTCCACAGGGTTTGGGGGCAGAACTCCTACCACTCTCCTAACCTAGGCAGTCAGTCCTCCGCCGGGCTTCCCGGAGCCTTGGCAGAGAGCACTGTCTGTGGCACACCTCTTTCTTCTTCCTTCACCCTTATCTCTATCTTCGCAGCTGGGGGCAACCGGCTTCTGCTGCTGTGGACGAGGCCTGCTTACTGCGTGGCAAACGCCAGAGAGAAATGAGTGCAGCTGTAGAGGACGAGTCCAAAGAGCTCTAGGACGTCACAGTCAACCAGTGGTCTTGCCACCGAGCTCAGAGATATCTTCCAGCCCAGGAAAGAATGCGCTGCTTTGGCGTTCTTTCCTAGGACAAGAAACGTTCGGTGACAGTGCGTCTGTCAGGCTCGTGCTGACCGCTGCAATCTCAGAGCCTTTCCCTGCCAATCACCTCCTTGCTTCTACCTTCTGGCAGCAAGCTCACTTAAGAAGTACCCTTACCTACCCGAGGATTTCACTAAGGGACTCTATTCGGTATGCCCGTCGCGTCTGCCAAGGCAACTGGGGCCAAAACATTGCAGGGGCTGCTGGATCCAACTCTCTCTGCCTCCCCGGGAGCCTCCCGAGCCTATGGGCTGTTGGAGAAGGTCTTCGTTATGGTCCAAGTCACTCCCCTGACGGGCAGAAAGTCTCACCGCTGCCAGTGAGGACTTTAGTTTGAGAGCTCACTCTGTTGAGAACGCGTTGGTGCAGCCCTCGTTTCTCCTGCGTACCAGACCCCTGCAAGTAACGGAGGCCTTTCAACGTTCAAACTCCTTCCTGGGGAAAACGCATACTTGTGGAGCGAGGAAGCCTAGGCAGGCTGCTTGCAGCCAGTTCACGCTCCTTTGGCTTCCGAAGCGAAGGCTTCCGGCACCTCTCCTGGCAGCCTCGCAAATCTTCGGCAGGACCTCTAAAACCTTACCAGGCACAGCGAGCGGTGGAGGCAAGTCCCATACACCGGAAGAGCCGTAGCTGAAAAATATCGTCGTTCTTTTGCAGCCACCGTACAAGCCCTTTGCTTTTGGGGGAGAGGGCCTTTCTGTTCTCTTCTTCTGCACACAGGGAAATGCCTTGACAGTGTTCGGCCTTTATACACTCGAGTGAGTGCAGCTTCCCCTCAACTGTTGAGAGGGTACTAGTGCAGCGCTCTCGAACATGACTGTCCTTTGAACACACCAAAAGAAACTTTCCATTCGAGGAGGGAACGCGCCGCATGGGAACTCTTTCTTCTCTGAGCCAAGTGGGTGCTGCTACTGCGCCTGTGTGTTTGGTGGTTCACTGGCACTCTGAGATGTTTTTGCCTCGCCATTGCGGGGCCCACGCTGTGCAGCTGACCTCACTTAGGGATTACAAGGGCCCGCATTCCTTTCCAGGGGAAGACAACGCTGCCCGGATCACCCTCAAGGTGTCACTTTCTTGGCACTGAGCTACCTTCCTCGAAAGCTGTGCATTGGTAGCCTGCTCCCCATGTGTTCCTTTTGTGACTGGACGCTCTTTGTGATGCTGGTCGAGACGGCCTCTGCTTCTCTGCTCTTGGAGAAGGCTGCTTTGCGGAGACGCTCAGCGTGGCCTGCGCCAAGTTCAACCTTCCGCTGCTCTGAACTAACGACTTACCTGCCCTCGCCCCTGGCGCAAAGTGCCTAGGCACAAGGGCACGCTCTGGCCCCGATGCCCACACTCAGTAGTCCAAAGCCTCCACAGGCTCCACGGGCGTCCTGCTTCCACTTACCCTCTGAACGCAGCTTGCTACGTGGCGGCGGCTGCAGCACTCCACAGGGTTTGGGGGCAGAACTCCTACCACTCTCCTAACCTAGGCAGTCAGTCCTCCGCCGGGCTTCCCGGAGCCTTGGCAGAGAGCACTGTCTGTGGCACACCTCTTTCTTCTTCCTTCACCCTTATCTCTATCTTCGCAGCTGGGGGCAACCGGCTTCTGCTGCTGTGGACGAGGCCTGCTTACTGCGTGGCAAACGCCAGAGAGAAATGAGTGCAGCTGTAGAGGACGAGTCCAAAGAGCTCTAGGACGTCACAGTCAACCAGTGGTCTTGCCACCGAGCTCAGAGATATCTTCCAGCCCAGGAAAGAATGCGCTGCTTTGGCGTTCTTTCCTAGGACAAGAAACGTTCGGTGACAGTGCGTCTGTCAGGCTCGTGCTGACCGCTGCAATCTCAGAGCCTTTCCCTGCCAATCACCTCCTTGCTTCTACCTTCTGGCAGCAAGCTCACTTAAGAAGTACCCTTACCTACCCGAGGATTTCACTAAGGGACTCTATTCGGTATGCCCGTCGCGTCTGCCAAGGCAACTGGGGCCAAAACATTGCAGGGGCTGCTGGATCCAACTCTCTCTGCCTCCCCGGGAGCCTCCCGAGCCTATGGGCTGTTGGAGAAGGTCTTCGTTATGGTCCAAGTCACTCCCCTGACGGGCAGAAAGTCTCACCGCTGCCAGTGAGGACTTTAGTTTGAGAGCTCACTCTGTTGAGAACGCGTTGGTGCAGCCCTCGTTTCTCCTGCGTACCAGACCCCTGCAAGTAACGGAGGCCTTTCAACGTTCAAACTCCTTCCTGGGGAAAACGCATACTTGTGGAGCGAGGAAGCCTAGGCAGGCTGCTTGCAGCCAGTTCACGCTCCTTTGGCTTCCGAAGCGAAGGCTTCCGGCACCTCTCCTGGCAGCCTCGCAAATCTTCGGCAGGACCTCTAAAACCTTACCAGGCACAGCGAGCGGTGGAGGCAAGTCCCATACACCGGAAGAGCCGTAGCTGAAAAATATCGTCGTTCTTTTGCAGCCACCGTACAAGCCCTTTGCTTTTGGGGGAGAGGGCCTTTCTGTTCTCTTCTTCTGCACACAGGGAAATGCCTTGACAGTGTTCGGCCTTTATACACTCGAGTGAGTGCAGCTTCCCCTCAACTGTTGAGAGGGTACTAGTGCAGCGCTCTCGAACATGACTGTCCTTTGAACACACCAAAAGAAACTTTCCATTCGAGGAGGGAACGCGCCGCATGGGAACTCTTTCTTCTCTGAGCCAAGTGGGTGCTGCTACTGCGCCTGTGTGTTTGGTGGTTCACTGGCACTCTGAGATGTTTTTGCCTCGCCATTGCGGGGCCCACGCTGTGCAGCTGACCTCACTTAGGGATTACAAGGGCCCGCATTCCTTTCCAGGGGAAGACAACGCTGCCCGGATCACCCTCAAGGTGTCACTTTCTTGGCACTGAGCTACCTTCCTCGAAAGCTGTGCATTGGTAGCCTGCTCCCCATGTGTTCCTTTTGTGACTGGACGCTCTTTGTGATGCTGGTCGAGACGGCCTCTGCTTCTCTGCTCTTGGAGAAGGCTGCTTTGCGGAGACGCTCAGCGTGGCCTGCGCCAAGTTCAACCTTCCGCTGCTCTGAACTAACGACTTACCTGCCCTCGCCCCTGGCGCAAAGTGCCTAGGCACAAGGGCACGCTCTGGCCCCGATGCCCACACTCAGTAGTCCAAAGCCTCCACAGGCTCCACGGGCGTCCTGCTTCCACTTACCCTCTGAACGCAGCTTGCTACGTGGCGGCGGCTGCAGCACTCCACAGGGTTTGGGGGCAGAACTCCTACCACTCTCCTAACCTAGGCAGTCAGTCCTCCGCCGGGCTTCCCGGAGCCTTGGCAGAGAGCACTGTCTGTGGCACACCTCTTTCTTCTTCCTTCACCCTTATCTCTATCTTCGCAGCTGGGGGCAACCGGCTTCTGCTGCTGTGGACGAGGCCTGCTTACTGCGTGGCAAACGCCAGAGAGAAATGAGTGCAGCTGTAGAGGACGAGTCCAAAGAGCTCTAGGACGTCACAGTCAACCAGTGGTCTTGCCACCGAGCTCAGAGATATCTTCCAGCCCAGGAAAGAATGCGCTGCTTTGGCGTTCTTTCCTAGGACAAGAAACGTTCGGTGACAGTGCGTCTGTCAGGCTCGTGCTGACCGCTGCAATCTCAGAGCCTTTCCCTGCCAATCACCTCCTTGCTTCTACCTTCTGGCAGCAAGCTCACTTAAGAAGTACCCTTACCTACCCGAGGATTTCACTAAGGGACTCTATTCGGTATGCCCGTCGCGTCTGCCAAGGCAACTGGGGCCAAAACATTGCAGGGGCTGCTGGATCCAACTCTCTCTGCCTCCCCGGGAGCCTCCCGAGCCTATGGGCTGTTGGAGAAGGTCTTCGTTATGGTCCAAGTCACTCCCCTGACGGGCAGAAAGTCTCACCGCTGCCAGTGAGGACTTTAGTTTGAGAGCTCACTCTGTTGAGAACGCGTTGGTGCAGCCCTCGTTTCTCCTGCGTACCAGACCCCTGCAAGTAACGGAGGCCTTTCAACGTTCAAACTCCTTCCTGGGGAAAACGCATACTTGTGGAGCGAGGAAGCCTAGGCAGGCTGCTTGCAGCCAGTTCACGCTCCTTTGGCTTCCGAAGCGAAGGCTTCCGGCACCTCTCCTGGCAGCCTCGCAAATCTTCGGCAGGACCTCTAAAACCTTACCAGGCACAGCGAGCGGTGGAGGCAAGTCCCATACACCGGAAGAGCCGTAGCTGAAAAATATCGTCGTTCTTTTGCAGCCACCGTACAAGCCCTTTGCTTTTGGGGGAGAGGGCCTTTCTGTTCTCTTCTTCTGCACACAGGGAAATGCCTTGACAGTGTTCGGCCTTTATACACTCGAGTGAGTGCAGCTTCCCCTCAACTGTTGAGAGGGTACTAGTGCAGCGCTCTCGAACATGACTGTCCTTTGAACACACCAAAAGAAACTTTCCATTCGAGGAGGGAACGCGCCGCATGGGAACTCTTTCTTCTCTGAGCCAAGTGGGTGCTGCTACTGCGCCTGTGTGTTTGGTGGTTCACTGGCACTCTGAGATGTTTTTGCCTCGCCATTGCGGGGCCCACGCTGTGCAGCTGACCTCACTTAGGGATTACAAGGGCCCGCATTCCTTTCCAGGGGAAGACAACGCTGCCCGGATCACCCTCAAGGTGTCACTTTCTTGGCACTGAGCTACCTTCCTCGAAAGCTGTGCATTGGTAGCCTGCTCCCCATGTGTTCCTTTTGTGACTGGACGCTCTTTGTGATGCTGGTCGAGACGGCCTCTGCTTCTCTGCTCTTGGAGAAGGCTGCTTTGCGGAGACGCTCAGCGTGGCCTGCGCCAAGTTCAACCTTCCGCTGCTCTGAACTAACGACTTACCTGCCCTCGCCCCTGGCGCAAAGTGCCTAGGCACAAGGGCACGCTCTGGCCCCGATGCCCACACTCAGTAGTCCAAAGCCTCCACAGGCTCCACGGGCGTCCTGCTTCCACTTACCCTCTGAACGCAGCTTGCTACGTGGCGGCGGCTGCAGCACTCCACAGGGTTTGGGGGCAGAACTCCTACCACTCTCCTAACCTAGGCAGTCAGTCCTCCGCCGGGCTTCCCGGAGCCTTGGCAGAGAGCACTGTCTGTGGCACACCTCTTTCTTCTTCCTTCACCCTTATCTCTATCTTCGCAGCTGGGGGCAACCGGCTTCTGCTGCTGTGGACGAGGCCTGCTTACTGCGTGGCAAACGCCAGAGAGAAATGAGTGCAGCTGTAGAGGACGAGTCCAAAGAGCTCTAGGACGTCACAGTCAACCAGTGGTCTTGCCACCGAGCTCAGAGATATCTTCCAGCCCAGGAAAGAATGCGCTGCTTTGGCGTTCTTTCCTAGGACAAGAAACGTTCGGTGACAGTGCGTCTGTCAGGCTCGTGCTGACCGCTGCAATCTCAGAGCCTTTCCCTGCCAATCACCTCCTTGCTTCTACCTTCTGGCAGCAAGCTCACTTAAGAAGTACCCTTACCTACCCGAGGATTTCACTAAGGGACTCTATTCGGTATGCCCGTCGCGTCTGCCAAGGCAACTGGGGCCAAAACATTGCAGGGGCTGCTGGATCCAACTCTCTCTGCCTCCCCGGGAGCCTCCCGAGCCTATGGGCTGTTGGAGAAGGTCTTCGTTATGGTCCAAGTCACTCCCCTGACGGGCAGAAAGTCTCACCGCTGCCAGTGAGGACTTTAGTTTGAGAGCTCACTCTGTTGAGAACGCGTTGGTGCAGCCCTCGTTTCTCCTGCGTACCAGACCCCTGCAAGTAACGGAGGCCTTTCAACGTTCAAACTCCTTCCTGGGGAAAACGCATACTTGTGGAGCGAGGAAGCCTAGGCAGGCTGCTTGCAGCCAGTTCACGCTCCTTTGGCTTCCGAAGCGAAGGCTTCCGGCACCTCTCCTGGCAGCCTCGCAAATCTTCGGCAGGACCTCTAAAACCTTACCAGGCACAGCGAGCGGTGGAGGCAAGTCCCATACACCGGAAGAGCCGTAGCTGAAAAATATCGTCGTTCTTTTGCAGCCACCGTACAAGCCCTTTGCTTTTGGGGGAGAGGGCCTTTCTGTTCTCTTCTTCTGCACACAGGGAAATGCCTTGACAGTGTTCGGCCTTTATACACTCGAGTGAGTGCAGCTTCCCCTCAACTGTTGAGAGGGTACTAGTGCAGCGCTCTCGAACATGACTGTCCTTTGAACACACCAAAAGAAACTTTCCATTCGAGGAGGGAACGCGCCGCATGGGAACTCTTTCTTCTCTGAGCCAAGTGGGTGCTGCTACTGCGCCTGTGTGTTTGGTGGTTCACTGGCACTCTGAGATGTTTTTGCCTCGCCATTGCGGGGCCCACGCTGTGCAGCTGACCTCACTTAGGGATTACAAGGGCCCGCATTCCTTTCCAGGGGAAGACAACGCTGCCCGGATCACCCTCAAGGTGTCACTTTCTTGGCACTGAGCTACCTTCCTCGAAAGCTGTGCATTGGTAGCCTGCTCCCCATGTGTTCCTTTTGTGACTGGACGCTCTTTGTGATGCTGGTCGAGACGGCCTCTGCTTCTCTGCTCTTGGAGAAGGCTGCTTTGCGGAGACGCTCAGCGTGGCCTGCGCCAAGTTCAACCTTCCGCTGCTCTGAACTAACGACTTACCTGCCCTCGCCCCTGGCGCAAAGTGCCTAGGCACAAGGGCACGCTCTGGCCCCGATGCCCACACTCAGTAGTCCAAAGCCTCCACAGGCTCCACGGGCGTCCTGCTTCCACTTACCCTCTGAACGCAGCTTGCTACGTGGCGGCGGCTGCAGCACTCCACAGGGTTTGGGGGCAGAACTCCTACCACTCTCCTAACCTAGGCAGTCAGTCCTCCGCCGGGCTTCCCGGAGCCTTGGCAGAGAGCACTGTCTGTGGCACACCTCTTTCTTCTTCCTTCACCCTTATCTCTATCTTCGCAGCTGGGGGCAACCGGCTTCTGCTGCTGTGGACGAGGCCTGCTTACTGCGTGGCAAACGCCAGAGAGAAATGAGTGCAGCTGTAGAGGACGAGTCCAAAGAGCTCTAGGACGTCACAGTCAACCAGTGGTCTTGCCACCGAGCTCAGAGATATCTTCCAGCCCAGGAAAGAATGCGCTGCTTTGGCGTTCTTTCCTAGGACAAGAAACGTTCGGTGACAGTGCGTCTGTCAGGCTCGTGCTGACCGCTGCAATCTCAGAGCCTTTCCCTGCCAATCACCTCCTTGCTTCTACCTTCTGGCAGCAAGCTCACTTAAGAAGTACCCTTACCTACCCGAGGATTTCACTAAGGGACTCTATTCGGTATGCCCGTCGCGTCTGCCAAGGCAACTGGGGCCAAAACATTGCAGGGGCTGCTGGATCCAACTCTCTCTGCCTCCCCGGGAGCCTCCCGAGCCTATGGGCTGTTGGAGAAGGTCTTCGTTATGGTCCAAGTCACTCCCCTGACGGGCAGAAAGTCTCACCGCTGCCAGTGAGGACTTTAGTTTGAGAGCTCACTCTGTTGAGAACGCGTTGGTGCAGCCCTCGTTTCTCCTGCGTACCAGACCCCTGCAAGTAACGGAGGCCTTTCAACGTTCAAACTCCTTCCTGGGGAAAACGCATACTTGTGGAGCGAGGAAGCCTAGGCAGGCTGCTTGCAGCCAGTTCACGCTCCTTTGGCTTCCGAAGCGAAGGCTTCCGGCACCTCTCCTGGCAGCCTCGCAAATCTTCGGCAGGACCTCTAAAACCTTACCAGGCACAGCGAGCGGTGGAGGCAAGTCCCATACACCGGAAGAGCCGTAGCTGAAAAATATCGTCGTTCTTTTGCAGCCACCGTACAAGCCCTTTGCTTTTGGGGGAGAGGGCCTTTCTGTTCTCTTCTTCTGCACACAGGGAAATGCCTTGACAGTGTTCGGCCTTTATACACTCGAGTGAGTGCAGCTTCCCCTCAACTGTTGAGAGGGTACTAGTGCAGCGCTCTCGAACATGACTGTCCTTTGAACACACCAAAAGAAACTTTCCATTCGAGGAGGGAACGCGCCGCATGGGAACTCTTTCTTCTCTGAGCCAAGTGGGTGCTGCTACTGCGCCTGTGTGTTTGGTGGTTCACTGGCACTCTGAGATGTTTTTGCCTCGCCATTGCGGGGCCCACGCTGTGCAGCTGACCTCACTTAGGGATTACAAGGGCCCGCATTCCTTTCCAGGGGAAGACAACGCTGCCCGGATCACCCTCAAGGTGTCACTTTCTTGGCACTGAGCTACCTTCCTCGAAAGCTGTGCATTGGTAGCCTGCTCCCCATGTGTTCCTTTTGTGACTGGACGCTCTTTGTGATGCTGGTCGAGACGGCCTCTGCTTCTCTGCTCTTGGAGAAGGCTGCTTTGCGGAGACGCTCAGCGTGGCCTGCGCCAAGTTCAACCTTCCGCTGCTCTGAACTAACGACTTACCTGCCCTCGCCCCTGGCGCAAAGTGCCTAGGCACAAGGGCACGCTCTGGCCCCGATGCCCACACTCAGTAGTCCAAAGCCTCCACAGGCTCCACGGGCGTCCTGCTTCCACTTACCCTCTGAACGCAGCTTGCTACGTGGCGGCGGCTGCAGCACTCCACAGGGTTTGGGGGCAGAACTCCTACCACTCTCCTAACCTAGGCAGTCAGTCCTCCGCCGGGCTTCCCGGAGCCTTGGCAGAGAGCACTGTCTGTGGCACACCTCTTTCTTCTTCCTTCACCCTTATCTCTATCTTCGCAGCTGGGGGCAACCGGCTTCTGCTGCTGTGGACGAGGCCTGCTTACTGCGTGGCAAACGCCAGAGAGAAATGAGTGCAGCTGTAGAGGACGAGTCCAAAGAGCTCTAGGACGTCACAGTCAACCAGTGGTCTTGCCACCGAGCTCAGAGATATCTTCCAGCCCAGGAAAGAATGCGCTGCTTTGGCGTTCTTTCCTAGGACAAGAAACGTTCGGTGACAGTGCGTCTGTCAGGCTCGTGCTGACCGCTGCAATCTCAGAGCCTTTCCCTGCCAATCACCTCCTTGCTTCTACCTTCTGGCAGCAAGCTCACTTAAGAAGTACCCTTACCTACCCGAGGATTTCACTAAGGGACTCTATTCGGTATGCCCGTCGCGTCTGCCAAGGCAACTGGGGCCAAAACATTGCAGGGGCTGCTGGATCCAACTCTCTCTGCCTCCCCGGGAGCCTCCCGAGCCTATGGGCTGTTGGAGAAGGTCTTCGTTATGGTCCAAGTCACTCCCCTGACGGGCAGAAAGTCTCACCGCTGCCAGTGAGGACTTTAGTTTGAGAGCTCACTCTGTTGAGAACGCGTTGGTGCAGCCCTCGTTTCTCCTGCGTACCAGACCCCTGCAAGTAACGGAGGCCTTTCAACGTTCAAACTCCTTCCTGGGGAAAACGCATACTTGTGGAGCGAGGAAGCCTAGGCAGGCTGCTTGCAGCCAGTTCACGCTCCTTTGGCTTCCGAAGCGAAGGCTTCCGGCACCTCTCCTGGCAGCCTCGCAAATCTTCGGCAGGACCTCTAAAACCTTACCAGGCACAGCGAGCGGTGGAGGCAAGTCCCATACACCGGAAGAGCCGTAGCTGAAAAATATCGTCGTTCTTTTGCAGCACCGTACAAGCCCTTTGCTTTTGGGGGAGAGGGCCTTTCTGTTCTCTTCTTCTGCACACAGGGAAATGCCTTGACAGTGTTCGGCCTTTATACACTCGAGTGAGTGCAGCTTCCCCTCACCTGTTGAGAGGGTACTAGTGCAGCGCTCTCGAACATGACTGTCCTTTGAACACACCAAAAGAAACTTTCCATTCGAGGAGGGAACGCGCCGCATGGGAACTCTTTCTTCTCTGAGCCAAGTGGGTGCTGCTACTGCGCCTGTGTGTTTGGTGGTTCACTGGCACTCTGAGATGTTTTTGCCTCGCCATTGCGGGGCCCACGCTGTGCAGCTGACCTCACTTAGGGATTACAAGGGCCCGCATTCCTTTCCAGGGGAAGACAACGCTGCCCGGATCACCCTCAAGGTGTCACTTTCTTGGCACTGAGCTACCTTCCTCGAAAGCTGGGCATTGGTAGCCTGCTCCCCATGTGTTCCTTTTGTGACTGGACGCTCTTTGTGATGCTGGTCGAGACGGCCTCTGCTTCTCTGCTCTTGGAGAAGGCTGCTTTGCGGAGACGCTCAGCGTGGCCTGCGCCAAGTTCAACCTTCCGCTGCTCTGAACTAACGACTTACCTGCCCTCGCCCCTGGCGCAAAGTGCCTAGGCACAAGGGCACGCTCTGGCCCCGATGCCCACACTCAGTAGTCCAAAGCCTCCACAGGCTCCACGGGCGTCCTGCTTCCACTTACCCTCTGAACGCAGCTTGCTACGTGGCGGCGGCTGCAGCACTCCACAGGGTTTGGGGGCAGAACTCCTACCACTCTCCTAACCTAGGCAGTCAGTCCTCCGCCGGGCTTCCCGGAGCCTTGGCAGAGAGCACTGTCTGTGGCACACCTCTTTCTTCTTCCTTCACCCTTATCTCTATCTTCGCAGCTGGGGGCAACCGGCTTCTGCTGCTGTGGACGAGGCCTGCTTACTGCGTGGCAAACGCCAGAGAGAAATGAGTGCAGCTGTAGAGGACGAGTCCAAAGAGCTCTAGGACGTCACAGTCAACCAGTGGTCTTGCCACCGAGCTCAGAGATATCTTCCAGCCCAGGAAAGAATGCGCTGCTTTGGCGTTCTTTCCTAGGACAAGAAACGTTCGGTGACAGTGCGTCTGTCAGGCTCGTGCTGACCGCTGCAATCTCAGAGCCTTTCCCTGCCAATCACCTCCTTGCTTCTACCTTCTGGCAGCAAGCTCACTTAAGAAGTACCCTTACCTACCCGAGGATTTCACTAAGGGACTCTATTCGGTATGCCCGTCGCGTCTGCCAAGGCAACTGGGGCCAAAACATTGCAGGGGCTGCTGGATCCAACTCTCTCTGCCTCCCCGGGAGCCTCCCGAGCCTATGGGCTGTTGGAGAAGGTCTTCGTTATGGTCCAAGTCACTCCCCTGACGGGCAGAAAGTCTCACCGCTGCCAGTGAGGACTTTAGTTTGAGAGCTCACTCTGTTGAGAACGCGTTGGTGCAGCCCTCGTTTCTCCTGCGTACCAGACCCCTGCAAGTAACGGAGGCCTTTCAACGTTCAAACTCCTTCCTGGGGAAAACGCATACTTGTGGAGCGAGGAAGCCTAGGCAGGCTGCTTGCAGCCAGTTCACGCTCCTTTGGCTTCCGAAGCGAAGGCTTCCGGCACCTCTCCTGGCAGCCTCGCAAATCTTCGGCAGGACCTCTAAAACCTTACCAGGCACAGCGAGCGGTGGAGGCAAGTCCCATACACCGGAAGAGCCGTAGCTG
The DNA here is from genome assembly GCF_028564815.1 of Eubalaena glacialis. Lineage (NCBI taxonomy): Eukaryota > Metazoa > Chordata > Mammalia > Artiodactyla > Balaenidae > Eubalaena > Eubalaena glacialis. The sequence goes on along the minus strand of NC_083719.1, from coordinate 159,627,931 downwards.
AAAAATATCGTCGTTCTTTTGCAGCACCGTACAAGCCCGTTGCTTTTGGGGGAGAGGGCCTTTCTGTTCTCTTCTTCTGCACACAGGGAAATGCCTTGACAGTGTTCGGCCTTTATACACTCGAGTGAGTGCAGCTTCCCCTCACCTGTTGAGAGGGTACTAGTGCAGCGCTCTCGAACATGACTGTCCTTTGAACACACCAAAAGAAACTTTCCATTCGAGGAGGGAACGCGCCGCATGGGAACTCTTTCTTCTCTGAGCCAAGTGGGTGCTGCTACTGCGCCTGTGTGTTTGGTGGTTCACTGGCACTCTGAGATGTTTTTGCCTCGCCATTGCGGGGCCCACGCTGTGCAGCTGACCTCACTTAGGGATTACAAGGGCCCGCATTCCTTTCCAGGGGAAGACAACGCTGCCCGGATCACCCTCAAGGTGTCACTTTCTTGGCACTGAGCTACCTTCCTCGAAAGCTGGGCATTGGTAGCCTGCTCCCCATGTGTTCCTTTTGTGACTGGACGCTCTTTGTGATGCTGGTCGAGACGGCCTCTGCTTCTCTGCTCTTGGAGAAGGCTGCTTTGCGGAGACGCTCAGCGTGGCCTGCGCCAAGTTCAACCTTCCGCTGCTCTGAACTAACGACTTACCTGCCCTCGCCCCTGGCGCAAAGTGCCTAGGCACAAGGGCACGCTCTGGCCCCGATGCCCACACTCAGTAGTCCAAAGCCTCCACAGGCTCCACGGGCGTCCTGCTTCCACTTACCCTCTGAACGCAGCTTGCTACGTGGCGGCGGCTGCAGCACTCCACAGGGTTTGGGGGCAGAACTCCTACCACTCTCCTAACCTAGGCAGTCAGTCCTCCGCCGGGCTTCCCGGAGCCTTGGCAGAGAGCACTGTCTGTGGCACACCTCTTTCTTCTTCCTTCACCCTTATCTCTATCTTCGCAGCTGGGGGCAACCGGCTTCTGCTGCTGTGGACGAGGCCTGCTTACTGCGTGCCAAACGCCAGAGAGAAATGAGTGCAGCTGTAGAGGACGAGTCCAAAGAGCTCTAGGACGTCACAGTCAACCAGTGGTCTTGCCACCGAGCTCAGAGATATCTTCCAGCCCAGGAAAGAATGCGCTGCTTTGGCGTTCTTTCCTAGGACAAGAAACGTTCGGTGACAGTGCGTCTGTCAGGCTCGTGCTGACCGCTGCAATCTCAGAGCCTTTCCCTGCCAATCACCTCCTTGCTTCTACCTTCTGGCAGCAAGCTCACTTAAGAAGTACCCTTACCTACCCGAGGATTTCACTAAGGGACTCTATTCGGTATGCCCGTCGCGTCTGCCAAGGCAACTGGGGCCAAAACATTGCAGGGGCTGCTGGATCCAACTCTCTCTGCCTCCCCGGGAGCCTCCCGAGCCTATGGGCTGTTGGAGAAGGTCTTCGTTATGGTCCAAGTCACTCCCCTGACGGGCAGAAAGTCTCACCGCTGCCAGTGAGGACTTTAGTTTGAGAGCTCACTCTGTTGAGAACGCGTTGGTGCAGCCCTCGTTTCTCCTGCGTACCAGACCCCTGCAAGTAACGGAGGCCTTTCAACGTTCAAACTCCTTCCTGGGGAAAACGCATACTTGTGGAGCGAGGAAGCCTAGGCAGGCTGCTTGCAGCCAGTTCACGCTCCTTTGGCTTCCGAAGCGAAGGCTTCCGGCACCTCTCCTGGCAGCCTCGCAAATCTTCGGCAGGACCTCTAAAACCTTACCAGGCACAGCGAGCGGTGGAGGCAAGTCCCATACACCGGAAGAGCCGTAGCTGAAAAATATCGTCGTTCTTTTGCAGCACCGTACAAGCCCGTTGCTTTTGGGGGAGAGGGCCTTTCTGTTCTCTTCTTCTGCACACAGGGAAATGCCTTGACAGTGTTCGGCCTTTATACACTCGAGTGAGTGCAGCTTCCCCTCACCTGTTGAGAGGGTACTAGTGCAGCGCTCTCGAACATGACTGTCCTTTGAACACACCAAAAGAAACTTTCCATTCGAGGAGGGAACGCGCCGCATGGGAACTCTTTCTTCTCTGAGCCAAGTGGGTGCTGCTACTGCGCCTGTGTGTTTGGTGGTTCACTGGCACTCTGAGATGTTTTTGCCTCGCCATTGCGGGGCCCACGCTGTGCAGCTGACCTCACTTAGGGATTACAAGGGCCCGCATTCCTTTCCAGGGGAAGACAACGCTGCCCGGATCACCCTCAAGGTGTCACTTTCTTGGCACTGAGCTACCTTCCTCGAAAGCTGGGCATTGGTAGCCTGCTCCCCATGTGTTCCTTTTGTGACTGGACGCTCTTTGTGATGCTGGTCGAGACGGCCTCTGCTTCTCTGCTCTTGGAGAAGGCTGCTTTGCGGAGACGCTCAGCGTGGCCTGCGCCAAGTTCAACCTTCCGCTGCTCTGAACTAACGACTTACCTGCCCTCGCCCCTGGCGCAAAGTGCCTAGGCACAAGGGCACGCTCTGGCCCCGATGCCCACACTCAGTAGTCCAAAGCCTCCACAGGCTCCACGGGCGTCCTGCTTCCACTTACCCTCTGAACGCAGCTTGCTACGTGGCGGCGGCTGCAGCACTCCACAGGGTTTGGGGGCAGAACTCCTACCACTCTCCTAACCTAGGCAGTCAGTCCTCCGCCGGGCTTCCCGGAGCCTTGGCAGAGAGCACTGTCTGTGGCACACCTCTTTCTTCTTCCTTCACCCTTATCTCTATCTTCGCAGCTGGGGGCAACCGGCTTCTGCTGCTGTGGACGAGGCCTGCTTACTGCGTGGCAAACGCCAGAGAGAAATGAGTGCAGCTGTAGAGGACGAGTCCAAAGAGCTCTAGGACGTCACAGTCAACCAGTGGTCTTGCCACCGAGCTCAGAGATATCTTCCAGCCCAGGAAAGAATGCGCTGCTTTGGCGTTCTTTCCTAGGACAAGAAACGTTCGGTGACAGTGCGTCTGTCAGGCTCGTGCTGACCGCTGCAATCTCAGAGCCTTTCCCTGCCAATCACCTCCTTGCTTCTACCTTCTGGCAGCAAGCTCACTTAAGAAGTACCCTTACCTACCCGAGGATTTCACTAAGGGACTCTATTCGGTATGCCCGTCGCGTCTGCCAAGGCAACTGGGGCCAAAACATTGCAGGGGCTGCTGGATCCAACTCTCTCTGCCTCCCCGGGAGCCTCCCGAGCCTATGGGCTGTTGGAGAAGGTCTTCGTTATGGTCCAAGTCACTCCCCTGACGGGCAGAAAGTCTCACCGCTGCCAGTGAGGACTTTAGTTTGAGAGCTCACTCTGTTGAGAACGCGTTGGTGCAGCCCTCGTTTCTCCTGCGTACCAGACCCCTGCAAGTAACGGAGGCCTTTCAACGTTCAAACTCCTTCCTGGGGAAAACGCATACTTGTGGAGCGAGGAAGCCTAGGCAGGCTGCTTGCAGCCAGTTCACGCTCCTTTGGCTTCCGAAGCGAAGGCTTCCGGCACCTCTCCTGGCAGCCTCGCAAATCTTCGGCAGGACCTCTAAAACCTTACCAGGCACAGCGAGCGGTGGAGGCAAGTCCCATACACCGGAAGAGCCGTAGCTGAAAAATATCGTCGTTCTTTTGCAGCACCGTACAAGCCCGTTGCTTTTGGGGGAGAGGGCCTTTCTGTTCTCTTCTTCTGCACACAGGGAAATGCCTTGACAGTGTTCGGCCTTTATACACTCGAGTGAGTGCAGCTTCCCCTCACCTGTTGAGAGGGTACTAGTGCAGCGCTCTCGAACATGACTGTCCTTTGAACACACCAAAAGAAACTTTCCATTCGAGGAGGGAACGCGCCGCATGGGAACTCTTTCTTCTCTGAGCCAAGTGGGTGCTGCTACTGCGCCTGTGTGTTTGGTGGTTCACTGGCACTCTGAGATGTTTTTGCCTCGCCATTGCGGGGCCCACGCTGTGCAGCTGACCTCACTTAGGGATTACAAGGGCCCGCATTCCTTTCCAGGGGAAGACAACGCTGCCCGGATCACCCTCAAGGTGTCACTTTCTTGGCACTGAGCTACCTTCCTCGAAAGCTGGGCATTGGTAGCCTGCTCCCCATGTGTTCCTTTTGTGACTGGACGCTCTTTGTGATGCTGGTCGAGACGGCCTCTGCTTCTCTGCTCTTGGAGAAGGCTGCTTTGCGGAGACGCTCAGCGTGGCCTGCGCCAAGTTCAACCTTCCGCTGCTCTGAACTAACGACTTACCTGCCCTCGCCCCTGGCGCAAAGTGCCTAGGCACAAGGGCACGCTCTGGCCCCGATGCCCACACTCAGTAGTCCAAAGCCTCCACAGGCTCCACGGGCGTCCTGCTTCCACTTACCCTCTGAACGCAGCTTGCTACGTGGCGGCGGCTGCAGCACTCCACAGGGTTTGGGGGCAGAACTCCTACCACTCTCCTAACCTAGGCAGTCAGTCCTCCGCCGGGCTTCCCGGAGCCTTGGCAGAGAGCACTGTCTGTGGCACACCTCTTTCTTCTTCCTTCACCCTTATCTCTATCTTCGCAGCTGGGGGCAACCGGCTTCTGCTGCTGTGGACGAGGCCTGCTTACTGCGTGGCAAACGCCAGAGAGAAATGAGTGCAGCTGTAGAGGACGAGTCCAAAGAGCTCTAGGACGTCACAGTCAACCAGTGGTCTTGCCACCGAGCTCAGAGATATCTTCCAGCCCAGGAAAGAATGCGCTGCTTTGGCGTTCTTTCCTAGGACAAGAAACGTTCGGTGACAGTGCGTCTGTCAGGCTCGTGCTGACCGCTGCAATCTCAGAGCCTTTCCCTGCCAATCACCTCCTTGCTTCTACCTTCTGGCAGCAAGCTCACTTAAGAAGTACCCTTACCTACCCGAGGATTTCACTAAGGGACTCTATTCGGTATGCCCGTCGCGTCTGCCAAGGCAACTGGGGCCAAAACATTGCAGGGGCTGCTGGATCCAACTCTCTCTGCCTCCCCGGGAGCCTCCCGAGCCTATGGGCTGTTGGAGAAGGTCTTCGTTATGGTCCAAGTCACTCCCCTGACGGGCAGAAAGTCTCACCGCTGCCAGTGAGGACTTTAGTTTGAGAGCTCACTCTGTTGAGAACGCGTTGGTGCAGCCCTCGTTTCTCCTGCGTACCAGACCCCTGCAAGTAACGGAGGCCTTTCAACGTTCAAACTCCTTCCTGGGGAAAACGCATACTTGTGGAGCGAGGAAGCCTAGGCAGGCTGCTTGCAGCCAGTTCACGCTCCTTTGGCTTCCGAAGCGAAGGCTTCCGGCACCTCTCCTGGCAGCCTCGCAAATCTTCGGCAGGACCTCTAAAACCTTACCAGGCACAGCGAGCGGTGGAGGCAAGTCCCATACACCGGAAGAGCCGTAGCTGAAAAATATCGTCGTTCTTTTGCAGCACCGAACAAGCCCGTTGCTTTTGGGGGAGAGGGCCTTTCTGTTCTCTTCTTCTGCACACAGGGAAATGCCTTGACAGTGTTCGGCCTTTATACACTCGAGTGAGTGCAGCTTCCCCTCACCTGTTGAGAGGGTACTAGTGCAGCGCTCTCGAACATGACTGTCCTTTGAACACACCAAAAGAAACTTTCCATTCGAGGAGGGAACGCGCCGCATGGGAACTCTTTCTTCTCTGAGCCAAGTGGGTGCTGCTACTGCGCCTGTGTGTTTGGTGGTTCACTGGCACTCTGAGATGTTTTTGCCTCGCCATTGCGGGGCCCACGCTGTGCAGCTGACCTCACTTAGGGATTACAAGGGCCCGCATTCCTTTCCAGGGGAAGACAACGCTGCCCGGATCACCCTCAAGGTGTCACTTTCTTGGCACTGAGCTACCTTCCTCGAAAGCTGGGCATTGGTAGCCTGCTCCCCATGTGTTCCTTTTGTGACTGGACGCTCTTTGTGATGCTGGTCGAGACGGCCTCTGCTTCTCTGCTCTTGGAGAAGGCTGCTTTGCGGAGACGCTCAGCGTGGCCTGCGCCAAGTTCAACCTTCCGCTGCTCTGAACTAACGACTTACCTGCCCTCGCCCCTGGCGCAAAGTGCCTAGGCACAAGGGCACGCTCTGGCCCCGATGCCCACACTCAGTAGTCCAAAGCCTCCACAGGCTCCACGGGCGTCCTGCTTCCACTTACCCTCTGAACGCAGCTTGCTACGTGGCGGCGGCTGCAGCACTCCACAGGGTTTGGGGGCAGAACTCCTACCACTCTCCTAACCTAGGCAGTCAGTCCTCCGCCGGGCTTCCCGGAGCCTTGGCAGAGAGCACTGTCTGTGGCACACCTCTTTCTTCTTCCTTCACCCTTATCTCTATCTTCGCAGCTGGGGGCAACCGGCTTCTGCTGCTGTGGACGAGGCCTGCTTACTGCGTGGCAAACGCCAGAGAGAAATGAGTGCAGCTGTAGAGGACGAGTCCAAAGAGCTCTAGGACGTCACAGTCAACCAGTGGTCTTGCCACCGAGCTCAGAGATATCTTCCAGCCCAGGAAAGAATGCGCTGCTTTGGCGTTCTTTCCTAGGACAAGAAACGTTCGGTGACAGTGCGTCTGTCAGGCTCGTGCTGACCGCTGCAATCTCAGAGCCTTTCCCTGCCAATCACCTCCTTGCTTCTACCTTCTGGCAGCAAGCTCACTTAAGAAGTACCCTTACCTACCCGAGGATTTCACTAAGGGACTCTATTCGGTATGCCCGTCGCGTCTGCCAAGGCAACTGGGGCCAAAACATTGCAGGGGCTGCTGGATCCAACTCTCTCTGCCTCCCCGGGAGCCTCCCGAGCCTATGGGCTGTTGGAGAAGGTCTTCGTTATGGTCCAAGTCACTCCCCTGACGGGCAGAAAGTCTCACCGCTGCCAGTGAGGACTTTAGTTTGAGAGCTCACTCTGTTGAGAACGCGTTGGTGCAGCCCTCGTTTCTCCTGCGTACCAGACCCCTGCAAGTAACGGAGGCCTTTCAACGTTCAAACTCCTTCCTGGGGAAAACGCATACTTGTGGAGCGAGGAAGCCTAGGCAGGCTGCTTGCAGCCAGTTCACGCTCCTTTGGCTTCCGAAGCGAAGGCTTCCGGCACCTCTCCTGGCAGCCTCGCAAATCTTCGGCAGGACCTCTAAAACCTTACCAGGCACAGCGAGCGGTGGAGGCAAGTCCCATACACCGGAAGAGCCGTAGCTGAAAAATATCGTCGTTCTTTTGCAGCACCGTACAAGCCCGTTGCTTTTGGGGGAGAGGGCCTTTCTGTTCTCTTCTTCTGCACACAGGGAAATGCCTTGACAGTGTTCGGCCTTTATACACTCGAGTGAGTGCAGCTTCCCCTCACCTGTTGAGAGGGTACTAGTGCAGCGCTCTCGAACATGACTGTCCTTTGAACACACCAAAAGAAACTTTCCATTCGAGGAGGGAACGCGCCGCATGGGAACTCTTTCTTCTCTGAGCCAAGTGGGTGCTGCTACTGCGCCTGTGTGTTTGGTGGTTCACTGGCACTCTGAGATGTTTTTGCCTCGCCATTGCGGGGCCCACGCTGTGCAGCTGACCTCACTTAGGGATTACAAGGGCCCGCATTCCTTTCCAGGGGAAGACAACGCTGCCCGGATCACCCTCAAGGTGTCACTTTCTTGGCACTGAGCTACCTTCCTCGAAAGCTGGGCATTGGTAGCCTGCTCCCCATGTGTTCCTTTTGTGACTGGACGCTCTTTGTGATGCTGGTCGAGACGGCCTCTGCTTCTCTGCTCTTGGAGAAGGCTGCTTTGCGGAGACGCTCAGCGTGGCCTGCGCCAAGTTCAACCTTCCGCTGCTCTGAACTAACGACTTACCTGCCCTCGCCCCTGGCGCAAAGTGCCTAGGCACAAGGGCACGCTCTGGCCCCGATGCCCACACTCAGTAGTCCAAAGCCTCCACAGGCTCCACGGGCGTCCTGCTTCCACTTACCCTCTGAACGCAGCTTGCTACGTGGCGGCGGCTGCAGCACTCCACAGGGTTTGGGGGCAGAACTCCTACCACTCTCCTAACCTAGGCAGTCAGTCCTCCGCCGGGCTTCCCGGAGCCTTGGCAGAGAGCACTGTCTGTGGCACACCTCTTTCTTCTTCCTTCACCCTTATCTCTATCTTCGCAGCTGGGGGCAACCGGCTTCTGCTGCTGTGGACGAGGCCTGCTTACTGCGTGGCAAACGCCAGAGAGAAATGAGTGCAGCTGTAGAGGACGAGTCCAAAGAGCTCTAGGACGTCACAGTCAACCAGTGGTCTTGCCACCGAGCTCAGAGATATCTTCCAGCCCAGGAAAGAATGCGCTGCTTTGGCGTTCTTTCCTAGGACAAGAAACGTTCGGTGACAGTGCGTCTGTCAGGCTCGTGCTGACCGCTGCAATCTCAGAGCCTTTCCCTGCCAATCACCTCCTTGCTTCTACCTTCTGGCAGCAAGCTCACTTAAGAAGTACCCTTACCTACCCGAGGATTTCACTAAGGGACTCTATTCGGTATGCCCGTCGCGTCTGCCAAGGCAACTGGGGCCAAAACATTGCAGGGGCTGCTGGATCCAACTCTCTCTGCCTCCCCGGGAGCCTCCCGAGCCTATGGGCTGTTGGAGAAGGTCTTCGTTATGGTCCAAGTCACTCCCCTGACGGGCAGAAAGTCTCACCGCTGCCAGTGAGGACTTTAGTTTGAGAGCTCACTCTGTTGAGAACGCGTTGGTGCAGCCCTCGTTTCTCCTGCGTACCAGACCCCTGCAAGTAACGGAGGCCTTTCAACGTTCAAACTCCTTCCTGGGGAAAACGCATACTTGTGGAGCGAGGAAGCCTAGGCAGGCTGCTTGCAGCCAGTTCACGCTCCTTTGGCTTCCGAAGCGAAGGCTTCCGGCACCTCTCCTGGCAGCCTCGCAAATCTTCGGCAGGACCTCTAAAACCTTACCAGGCACAGCGAGCGGTGGAGGCAAGTCCCATACACCGGAAGAGCCGTAGCTGAAAAATATCGTCGTTCTTTTGCAGCACCGTACAAGCCCGTTGCTTTTGGGGGAGAGGGCCTTTCTGTTCTCTTCTTCTGCACACAGGGAAATGCCTTGACAGTGTTCGGCCTTTATACACTCGAGTGAGTGCAGCTTCCCCTCAACTGTTGAGAGGGTACTAGTGCAGCGCTCTCGAACATGACTGTCCTTTGAACACACCAAAAGAAACTTTCCATTCGAGGAGGGAACGCGCCGCATGGGAACTCTTTCTTCTCTGAGCCAAGTGGGTGCTGCTACTGCGCCTGTGTGTTTGGTGGTTCACTGGCACTCTGAGATGTTTTTGCCTCGCCATTGCGGGGCCCACGCTGTGCAGCTGACCTCACTTAGGGATTACAAGGGCCCGCATTCCTTTCCAGGGGAAGACAACGCTGCCCGGATCACCCTCAAGGTGTCACTTTCTTGGCACTGAGCTACCTTCCTCGAAAGCTGGGCATTGGTAGCCTGCTCCCCATGTGTTCCTTTTGTGACTGGACGCTCTTTGTGATGCTGGTCGAGACGGCCTCTGCTTCTCTGCTCTTGGAGAAGGCTGCTTTGCGGAGACGCTCAGCGTGGCCTGCGCCAAGTTCAACCTTCCGCTGCTCTGAACTAACGACTTACCTGCCCTCGCCCCTGGCGCAAAGTGCCTAGGCACAAGGGCACGCTCTGGCCCCGATGCCCACACTCAGTAGTCCAAAGCCTCCACAGGCTCCACGGGCGTCCTGCTTCCACTTACCCTCTGAACGCAGCTTGCTACGTGGCGGCGGCTGCAGCACTCCACAGGGTTTGGGGGCAGAACTCCTACCACTCTCCTAACCTAGGCAGTCGGTCCTCCGCCGGGCTTCCCGGAGCCTTGGCAGAGAGCACTGTCTGTGGCACACCTCTTTCTTCTTCCTTCACCCTTATCTCTATCTTCGCAGCTGGGGGCAACCGGCTTCTGCTGCTGTGGACGAGGCCTGCTTACTGCGTGGCAAACGCCAGAGAGAAATGAGTGCAGCTGTAGAGGACGAGTCCAAAGAGCTCTAGGACGTCACAGTCAACCAGTGGTCTTGCCACCGAGCTCAGAGATATCTTCCAGCCCAGGAAAGAATGCGCTGCTTTGGCGTTCTTTCCTAGGACAAGAAACGTTCGGTGACAGTGCGTCTGTCAGGCTCGTGCTGACCGCTGCAATCTCAGAGCCTTTCCCTGCCAATCACCTCCTTGCTTCTACCTTCTGGCAGCAAGCTCACTTAAGAAGTACCCTTACCTACCCGAGGATTTCACTAAGGGACTCTATTCGGTATGCCCGTCGCGTCTGCCAAGGCAACTGGGGCCAAAACATTGCAGGGGCTGCTGGATCCAACTCTCTCTGCCTCCCCGGGAGCCTCCCGAGCCTATGGGCTGTTGGAGAAGGTCTTCGTTATGGTCCAAGTCACTCCCCTGACGGGCAGAAAGTCTCACCGCTGCCAGTGAGGACTTTAGTTTGAGAGCTCACTCTGTTGAGAACGCGTTGGTGCAGCCCTCGTTTCTCCTGCGTACCAGACCCCTGCAAGTAACGGAGGCCTTTCAACGTTCAAACTCCTTCCTGGGGAAAACGCATACTTGTGGAGCGAGGAAGCCTAGGCAGGCTGCTTGCAGCCAGTTCACGCTCCTTTGGCTTCCGAAGCGAAGGCTTCCGGCACCTCTCCTGGCAGCCTCGCAAATCTTCGGCAGGACCTCTAAAACCTTACCAGGCACAGCGAGCGGTGGAGGCAAGTCCCATACACCGGAAGAGCCGTAGCTGAAAAATATCGTCGTTCTTTTGCAGCACCGTACAAGCCCGTTGCTTTTGGGGGAGAGGGCCTTTCTGTTCTCTTCTTCTGCACACAGGGAAATGCCTTGACAGTGTTCGGCCTTTATACACTCGAGTGAGTGCAGCTTCCCCTCAACTGTTGAGAGGGTACTAGTGCAGCGCTCTCGAACATGACTGTCCTTTGAACACACCAAAAGAAACTTTCCATTCGAGGAGGGAACGCGCCGCATGGGAACTCTTTCTTCTCTGAGCCAAGTGGGTGCTGCTACTGCGCCTGTGTGTTTGGTGGTTCACTGGCACTCTGAGATGTTTTTGCCTCGCCATTGCGGGGCCCACGCTGTGCAGCTGACCTCACTTAGGGATTACAAGGGCCCGCATTCCTTTCCAGGGGAAGACAACGCTGCCCGGATCACCCTCAAGGTGTCACTTTCTTGGCACTGAGCTACCTTCCTCGAAAGCTGTGCATTGGTAGCCTGCTCCCCATGTGTTCCTTTTGTGACTGGACGCTCTTTGTGATGCTGGTCGAGACGGCCTCTGCTTCTCTGCTCTTGGAGAAGGCTGCTTTGCGGAGACGCTCAGCGTGGCCTGCGCCAAGTTCAACCTTCCGCTGCTCTGAACTAACGACTTACCTGCCCTCGCCCCTGGCGCAAAGTGCCTAGGCACAAGGGCACGCTCTGGCCCCGATGCCCACACTCAGTAGTCCAAAGCCTCCACAGGCTCCACGGGCGTCCTGCTTCCACTTACCCTCTGAACGCAGCTTGCTACGTGGCGGCGGCTGCAGCACTCCACAGGGTTTGGGGGCAGAACTCCTACCACTCTCCTAACCTAGGCAGTCAGTCCTCCGCCGGGCTTCCCGGAGCCTTGGCAGAGAGCACTGTCTGTGGCACACCTCTTTCTTCTTCCTTCACCCTTATCTCTATCTTCGCAGCTGGGGGCAACCGGCTTCTGCTGCTGTGGACGAGGCCTGCTTACTGCGTGGCAAACGCCAGAGAGAAATGAGTGCAGCTGTAGAGGACGAGTCCAAAGAGCTCTAGGACGTCACAGTCAACCAGTGGTCTTGCCACCGAGCTCAGAGATATCTTCCAGCCCAGGAAAGAATGCGCTGCTTTGGCGTTCTTTCCTAGGACAAGAAACGTTCGGTGACAGTGCGTCTGTCAGGCTCGTGCTGACCGCTGCAATCTCAGAGCCTTTCCCTGCCAATCACCTCCTTGCTTCTACCTTCTGGCAGCAAGCTCACTTAAGAAGTACCCTTACCTACCCGAGGATTTCACTAAGGGACTCTATTCGGTATGCCCGTCGCGTCTGCCAAGGCAACTGGGGCCAAAACATTGCAGGGGCTGCTGGATCCAACTCTCTCTGCCTCCCCGGGAGCCTCCCGAGCCTATGGGCTGTTGGAGAAGGTCTTCGTTATGGTCCAAGTCACTCCCCTGACGGGCAGAAAGTCTCACCGCTGCCAGTGAGGACTTTAGTTTGAGAGCTCACTCTGTTGAGAACGCGTTGGTGCAGCCCTCGTTTCTCCTGCGTACCAGACCCCTGCAAGTAACGGAGGCCTTTCAACGTTCAAACTCCTTCCTGGGGAAAACGCATACTTGTGGAGCGAGGAAGCCTAGGCAGGCTGCTTGCAGCCAGTTCACGCTCCTTTGGCTTCCGAAGCGAAGGCTTCCGGCACCTCTCCTGGCAGCCTCGCAAATCTTCGGCAGGACCTCTAAAACCTTACCAGGCACAGCGAGCGGTGGAGGCAAGTCCCATACACCGGAAGAGCCGTAGCTGAAAAATATCGTCGTTCTTTTGCAGCACCGTACAAGCCCGTTGCTTTTGGGGGAGAGGGCCTTTCTGTTCTCTTCTTCTGCACACAGGGAAATGCCTTGACAGTGTTCGGCCTTTATACACTCGAGTGAGTGCAGCTTCCCCTCAACTGTTGAGAGGGTACTAGTGCAGCGCTCTCGAACATGACTGTCCTTTGAACACACCAAAAGAAACTTTCCATTCGAGGAGGGAACGCGCCGCATGGGAACTCTTTCTTCTCTGAGCCAAGTGGGTGCTGCTACTGCGCCTGTGTGTTTGGTGGTTCACTGGCACTCTGAGATGTTTTTGCCTCGCCATTGCGGGGCCCACGCTGTGCAGCTGACCTCACTTAGGGATTACAAGGGCCCGCATTCCTTTCCAGGGGAAGACAACGCTGCCCGGATCACCCTCAAGGTGTCACTTTCTTGGCACTGAGCTACCTTCCTCGAAAGCTGTGCATTGGTAGCCTGCTCCCCATGTGTTCCTTTTGTGACTGGACGCTCTTTGTGATGCTGGTCGAGACGGCCTCTGCTTCTCTGCTCTTGGAGAAGGCTGCTTTGCGGAGACGCTCAGCGTGGCCTGCGCCAAGTTCAACCTTCCGCTGCTCTGAACTAACGACTTACCTGCCCTCGCCCCTGGCGCAAAGTGCCTAGGCACAAGGGCACGCTCTGGCCCCGATGCCCACACTCAGTAGTCCAAAGCCTCCACAGGCTCCACGGGCGTCCTGCTTCCACTTACCCTCTGAACGCAGCTTGCTACGTGGCGGCGGCTGCAGCACTCCACAGGGTTTGGGGGCAGAACTCCTACCACTCTCCTAACCTAGGCAGTCAGTCCTCCGCCGGGCTTCCCGGAGCCTTGGCAGAGAGCACTGTCTGTGGCACACCTCTTTCTTCTTCCTTCACCCTTATCTCTATCTTCGCAGCTGGGGGCAACCGGCTTCTGCTGCTGTGGACGAGGCCTGCTTACTGCGTGGCAAACGCCAGAGAGAAATGAGTGCAGCTGTAGAGGACGAGTCCAAAGAGCTCTAGGACGTCACAGTCAACCAGTGGTCTTGCCACCGAGCTCAGAGATATCTTCCAGCCCAGGAAAGAATGCGCTGCTTTGGCGTTCTTTCCTAGGACAAGAAACGTTCGGTGACAGTGCGTCTGTCAGGCTCGTGCTGACCGCTGCAATCTCAGAGCCTTTCCCTGCCAATCACCTCCTTGCTTCTACCTTCTGGCAGCAAGCTCACTTAAGAAGTACCCTTACCTACCCGAGGATTTCACTAAGGGACTCTATTCGGTATGCCCGTCGCGTCTGCCAAGGCAACTGGGGCCAAAACATTGCAGGGGCTGCTGGATCCAACTCTCTCTGCCTCCCCGGGAGCCTCCCGAGCCTATGGGCTGTTGGAGAAGGTCTTCGTTATGGTCCAAGTCACTCCCCTGACGGGCAGAAAGTCTCACCGCTGCCAGTGAGGACTTTAGTTTGAGAGCTCACTCTGTTGAGAACGCGTTGGTGCAGCCCTCGTTTCTCCTGCGTACCAGACCCCTGCAAGTAACGGAGGCCTTTCAACGTTCAAACTCCTTCCTGGGGAAAACGCATACTTGTGGAGCGAGGAAGCCTAGGCAGGCTGCTTGCAGCCAGTTCACGCTCCTTTGGCTTCCGAAGCGAAGGCTTCCGGCACCTCTCCTGGCAGCCTCGCAAATCTTCGGCAGGACCTCTAAAACCTTACCAGGCACAGCGAGCGGTGGAGGCAAGTCCCATACACCGGAAGAGCCGTAGCTGAAAAATATCGTCGTTCTTTTGCAGCACCGTACAAGCCCGTTGCTTTTGGGGGAGAGGGCCTTTCTGTTCTCTTCTTCTGCACACAGGGAAATGCCTTGACAGTGTTCGGCCTTTATACACTCGAGTGAGTGCAGCTTCCCCTCAACTGTTGAGAGGGTACTAGTGCAGCGCTCTCGAACATGACTGTCCTTTGAACACACCAAAAGAAACTTTCCATTCGAGGAGGGAACGCGCCGCATGGGAACTCTTTCTTCTCTGAGCCAAGTGGGTGCTGCTACTGCGCCTGTGTGTTTGGTGGTTCACTGGCACTCTGAGATGTTTTTGCCTCGCCATTGCGGGGCCCACGCTGTGCAGCTGACCTCACTTAGGGATTACAAGGGCCCGCATTCCTTTCCAGGGGAAGACAACGCTGCCCGGATCACCCTCAAGGTGTCACTTTCTTGGCACTGAGCTACCTTCCTCGAAAGCTGGGCATTGGTAGCCTGCTCCCCATGTGTTCCTTTTGTGACTGGACGCTCTTTGTGATGCTGGTCGAGACGGCCTCTGCTTCTCTGCTCTTGGAGAAGGCTGCTTTGCGGAGACGCTCAGCGTGGCCTGCGCCAAGTTCAACCTTCCGCTGCTCTGAACTAACGACTTACCTGCCCTCGCCCCTGGCGCAAAGTGCCTAGGCACAAGGGCACGCTCTGGCCCCGATGCCCACACTCAGTAGTCCAAAGCCTCCACAGGCTCCACGGGCGTCCTGCTTCCACTTACCCTCTGAACGCAGCTTGCTACGTGGCGGCGGCTGCAGCACTCCACAGGGTTTGGGGGCAGAACTCCTACCACTCTCCTAACCTAGGCAGTCAGTCCTCCGCCGGGCTTCCCGGAGCCTTGGCAGAGAGCACTGTCTGTGGCACACCTCTTTCTTCTTCCTTCACCCTTATCTCTATCTTCGCAGCTGGGGGCAACCGGCTTCTGCTGCTGTGGACGAGGCCTGCTTACTGCGTGGCAAACGCCAGAGAGAAATGAGTGCAGCTGTAGAGGACGAGTCCAAAGAGCTCTAGGACGTCACAGTCAACCAGTGGTCTTGCCACCGAGCTCAGAGATATCTTCCAGCCCAGGAAAGAATGCGCTGCTTTGGCGTTCTTTCCTAGGACAAGAAACGTTCGGTGACAGTGCGTCTGTCAGGCTCGTGCTGACCGCTGCAATCTCAGAGCCTTTCCCTGCCAATCACCTCCTTGCTTCTACCTTCTGGCAGCAAGCTCACTTAAGAAGTACCCTTACCTACCCGAGGATTTCACTAAGGGACTCTATTCGGTATGCCCGTCGCGTCTGCCAAGGCAACTGGGGCCAAAACATTGCAGGGGCTGCTGGATCCAACTCTCTCTGCCTCCCCGGGAGCCTCCCGAGCCTATGGGCTGTTGGAGAAGGTCTTCGTTATGGTCCAAGTCACTCCCCTGACGGGCAGAAAGTCTCACCGCTGCCAGTGAGGACTTTAGTTTGAGAGCTCACTCTGTTGAGAACGCGTTGGTGCAGCCCTCGTTTCTCCTGCGTACCAGACCCCTGCAAGTAACGGAGGCCTTTCAACGTTCAAACTCCTTCCTGGGGAAAACGCATACTTGTGGAGCGAGGAAGCCTAGGCAGGCTGCTTGCAGCCAGTTCACGCTCCTTTGGCTTCCGAAGCGAAGGCTTCCGGCACCTCTCCTGGCAGCCTCGCAAATCTTCGGCAGGACCTCTAAAACCTTACCAGGCACAGCGAGCGGTGGAGGCAAGTCCCATACACCGGAAGAGCCGTAGCTGAAAAATATCGTCGTTCTTTTGCAGCACCGTACAAGCCCGTTGCTTTTGGGGGAGAGGGCCTTTCTGTTCTCTTCTTCTGCACACAGGGAAATGCCTTGACAGTGTTCGGCCTTTATACACTCGAGTGAGTGCAGCTTCCCCTCAACTGTTGAGAGGGTACTAGTGCAGTGCTCTCGAACATGACTGTCCTTTGAACACACCAAAAGAAACTTTCCATTCGAGGAGGGAACGCGCCGCATGGGAACTCTTTCTTCTCTGAGCCAAGTGGGTGCTGCTACTGCGCCTGTGTGTTTGGTGGTTCACTGGCACTCTGAGATGTTTTTGCCTCGCCATTGCGGGGCCCACGCTGTGCAGCTGACCTCACTTAGGGATTACAAGGGCCCGCATTCCTTTCCAGGGGAAGACAACGCTGCCCGGATCACCCTCAAGGTGTCACTTTCTTGGCACTGAGCTACCTTCCTCGAAAGCTGTGCATTGGTAGCCTGCTCCCCATGTGTTCCTTTTGTGACTGGACGCTCTTTGTGATGCTGGTCGAGACGGCCTCTGCTTCTCTGCTCTTGGAGAAGGCTGCTTTGCGGAGACGCTCAGCGTGGCCTGCGCCAAGTTCAACCTTCCGCTGCTCTGAACTAACGACTTACCTGCCCTCGCCCCTGGCGCAAAGTGCCTAGGCACAAGGGCACGCTCTGGCCCCGATGCCCACACTCAGTAGTCCAAAGCCTCCACAGGCTCCACGGGCGTCCTGCTTCCACTTACCCTCTGAACGCAGCTTGCTACGTGGCGGCGGCTGCAGCACTCCACAGGGTTTGGGGGCAGAACTCCTACCACTCTCCTAACCTAGGCAGTCAGTCCTCCGCCGGGCTTCCCGGAGCCTTGGCAGAGAGCACTGTCTGTGGCACACCTCTTTCTTCTTCCTTCACCCTTATCTCTATCTTCGCAGCTGGGGGCAACCGGCTTCTGCTGCTGTGGACGAGGCCTGCTTACTGCGTGGCAAACGCCAGAGAGAAATGAGTGCAGCTGTAGAGGACGAGTCCAAAGAGCTCTAGGACGTCACAGTCAACCAGTGGTCTTGCCACCGAGCTCAGAGATATCTTCCAGCCCAGGAAAGAATGCGCTGCTTTGGCGTTCTTTCCTAGGACAAGAAACGTTCGGTGACAGTGCGTCTGTCAGGCTCGTGCTGACCGCTGCAATCTCAGAGCCTTTCCCTGCCAATCACCTCCTTGCTTCTACCTTCTGGCAGCAAGCTCACTTAAGAAGTACCCTTACCTACCCGAGGATTTCACTAAGGGACTCTATTCGGTATGCCCGTCGCGTCTGCCAAGGCAACTGGGGCCAAAACGTTGCAGGGGCTGCTGGATCCAACTCTCTCTGCCTCCCCGGGAGCCTCCCGAGCCTATGGGCTGTTGGAGAAGGTCTTCGTTATGGTCCAAGTCACTCCCCTGACGGGCAGAAAGTCTCACCGCTGCCAGTGAGGACTTTAGTTTGAGAGCTCACTCTGTTGAGAACGCGTTGGTGCAGCCCTCGTTTCTCCTGCGTACCAGACCCCTGCAAGTAACGGAGGCCTTTCAACGTTCAAACTCCTTCCTGGGGAAAACGCATACTTGTGGAGCGAGGAAGCCTAGGCAGGCTGCTTGCAGCCAGTTCACGCTCCTTTGGCTTCCGAAGCGAAGGCTTCCGGCACCTCTCCTGGCAGCCTCGCAAATCTTCGGCAGGACCTCTAAAACCTTACCAGGCACAGCGAGCGGTGGAGGCAAGTCCCATACACCGGAAGAGCCGTAGCTGAAAAATATCGTCGTTCTTTTGCAGCACCGTACAAGCCCGTTGCTTTTGGGGGAGAGGGCCTTTCTGTTCTCTTCTTCTGCACACAGGGAAATGCCTTGACAGTGTTCGGCCTTTATACACTCGAGTGAGTGCAGCTTCCCCTCAACTGTTGAGAGGGTACTAGTGCAGCGCTCTCGAACATGACTGTCCTTTGAACACACCAAAAGAAACTTTCCATTCGAGGAGGGAACGCGCCGCATGGGAACTCTTTCTTCTCTGAGCCAAGTGGGTGCTGCTACTGCGCCTGTGTGTTTGGTGGTTCACTGGCACTCTGAGATGTTTTTGCCTCGCCATTGCGGGGCCCACGCTGTGCAGCTGACCTCACTTAGGGATTACAAGGGCCCGCATTCCTTTCCAGGGGAAGACAACGCTGCCCGGATCACCCTCAAGGTGTCACTTTCTTGGCACTGAGCTACCTTCCTCGAAAGCTGTGCATTGGTAGCCTGCTCCCCATGTGTTCCTTTTGTGACTGGACGCTCTTTGTGATGCTGGTCGAGACGGCCTCTGCTTCTCTGCTCTTGGAGAAGGCTGCTTTGCGGAGACGCTCAGCGTGGCCTGCGCCAAGTTCAACCTTCCGCTGCTCTGAACTAACGACTTACCTGCCCTCGCCCCTGGCGCAAAGTGCCTAGGCACAAGGGCACGCTCTGGCCCCGATGCCCACACTCAGTAGTCCAAAGCCTCCACAGGCTCCACGGGCGTCCTGCTTCCACTTACCCTCTGAACGCAGCTTGCTACGTGGCGGCGGCTGCAGCACTCCACAGGGTTTGGGGGCAGAACTCCTACCACTCTCCTAACCTAGGCAGTCGGTCCTCCGCCGGGCTTCCCGGAGCCTTGGCAGAGAGCACTGTCTGTGGCACACCTCTTTCTTCTTCCTTCACCCTTATCTCTATCTTCGCAGCTGGGGGCAACCGGCTTCTGCTGCTGTGGACGAGGCCTGCTTACTGCGTGGCAAACGCCAGAGAGAAATGAGTGCAGCTGTAGAGGACGAGTCCAAAGAGCTCTAGGACGTCACAGTCAACCAGTGGTCTTGCCACCGAGCTCAGAGATATCTTCCAGCCCAGGAAAGAATGCGCTGCTTTGGCGTTCTTTCCTAGGACAAGAAACGTTCGGTGACAGTGCGTCTGTCAGGCTCGTGCTGACCGCTGCAATCTCAGAGCCTTTCCCTGCCAATCATCTCCTTGCTTCTACCTTCTGGCAGCAAGCTCACTTAAGAAGTACCCTTACCTACCCGAGGATTTCACTAAGGGACTCTATTCGGTATGCCCGTCGCGTCTGCCAAGGCAACTGGGGCCAAAACGTTGCAGGGGCTGCTGGATCCAACTCTCTCTGCCTCCCCGGGAGCCTCCCGAGCCTATGGGCTGTTGGAGAAGGTCTTCGTTATGGTCCAAGTCACTCCCCTGACGGGCAGAAAGTCTCACCGCTGCCAGTGAGGACTTTAGTTTGAGAGCTCACTCTGTTGAGAACGCGTTGGTGCAGCCCTCGTTTCTCCTGCGTACCAGACCCCTGCAAGTAACGGAGGCCTTTCAACGTTCAAACTCCTTCCTGGGGAAAACGCATACTTGTGGAGCGAGGAAGCCTAGGCAGGCTGCTTGCAGCCAGTTCACGCTCCTTTGGCTTCCGAAGCGAAGGCTTCCGGCACCTCTCCTGGCAGCCTCGCAAATCTTCGGCAGGACCTCTAAAACCTTACCAGGCACAGCGAGCGGTGGAGGCAAGTCCCATACACCGGAAGAGCCGTAGCTGAAAAATATCGTCGTTCTTTTGCAGCACCGTACAAGCCCGTTGCTTTTGGGGGAGAGGGCCTTTCTGTTCTCTTCTTCTGCACACAGGGAAATGCCTTGACAGTGTTCGGCCTTTATACACTCGAGTGAGTGCAGCTTCCCCTCAACTGTTGAGAGGGTACTAGTGCAGCGCTCTCGAACATGACTGTCCTTTGAACACACCAAAAGAAACTTTCCATTCGAGGAGGGAACGCGCCGCATGGGAACTCTTTCTTCTCTGAGCCAAGTGGGTGCTGCTACTGCGCCTGTGTGTTTGGTGGTTCACTGGCACTCTGAGATGTTTTTGCCTCGCCATTGCGGGGCCCACGCTGTGCAGCTGACCTCACTTAGGGATTACAAGGGCCCGCATTCCTTTCCAGGGGAAGACAACGCTGCCCGGATCACCCTCAAGGTGTCACTTTCTTGGCACTGAGCTACCTTCCTCGAAAGCTGTGCATTGGTAGCCTGCTCCCCATGTGTTCCTTTTGTGACTGGACGCTCTTTGTGATGCTGGTCGAGACGGCCTCTGCTTCTCTGCTCTTGGAGAAGGCTGCTTTGCGGAGACGCTCAGCGTGGCCTGCGCCAAGTTCAACCTTCCGCTGCTCTGAACTAACGACTTACCTGCCCTCGCCCCTGGCGCAAAGTGCCTAGGCACAAGGGCACGCTCTGGCCCCGATGCCCACACTCAGTAGTCCAAAGCCTCCACAGGCTCCACGGGCGTCCTGCTTCCACTTACCCTCTGAACGCAGCTTGCTACGTGGCGGCGGCTGCAGCACTCCACAGGGTTTGGGGGCAGAACTCCTACCACTCTCCTAACCTAGGCAGTCAGTCCTCCGCCGGGCTTCCCGGAGCCTTGGCAGAGAGCACTGTCTGTGGCACACCTCTTTCTTCTTCCTTCACCCTTATCTCTATCTTCGCAGCTGGGGGCAACCGGCTTCTGCTGCTGTGGACGAGGCCTGCTTACTGCGTGGCAAACGCCAGAGAGAAATGAGTGCAGCTGTAGAGGACGAGTCCAAAGAGCTCTAGGACGTCACAGTCAACCAGTGGTCTTGCCACCGAGCTCAGAGATATCTTCCAGCCCAGGAAAGAATGCGCTGCTTTGGCGTTCTTTCCTAGGACAAGAAACGTTCGGTGACAGTGCGTCTGTCAGGCTCGTGCTGACCGCTGCAATCTCAGAGCCTTTCCCTGCCAATCATCTCCTTGCTTCTACCTTCTGGCAGCAAGCTCACTTAAGAAGTACCCTTACCTACCCGAGGATTTCACTAAGGGACTCTATTCGGTATGCCCGTCGCGTCTGCCAAGGCAACTGGGGCCAAAACATTGCAGGGGCTGCTGGATCCAACTCTCTCTGCCTCCCCGGGAGCCTCCCGAGCCTATGGGCTGTTGGAGAAGGTCTTCGTTATGGTCCAAGTCACTCCCCTGACGGGCAGAAAGTCTCACCGCTGCCAGTGAGGACTTTAGTTTGAGAGCTCACTCTGTTGAGAACGCGTTGGTGCAGCCCTCGTTTCTCCTGCGTACCAGACCCCTGCAAGTAACGGAGGCCTTTCAACGTTCAAACTCCTTCCTGGGGAAAACGCATACTTGTGGAGCGAGGAAGCCTAGGCAGGCTGCTTGCAGCCAGTTCACGCTCCTTTGGCTTCCGAAGCGAAGGCTTCCGGCACCTCTCCTGGCAGCCTCGCAAATCTTCGGCAGGACCTCTAAAACCTTACCAGGCACAGCGAGCGGTGGAGGCAAGTCCCATACACCGGAAGAGCCGTAGCTGAAAAATATCGTCGTTCTTTTGCAGCACCGTACAAGCCCGTTGCTTTTGGGGGAGAGGGCCTTTCTGTTCTCTTCTTCTGCACACAGGGAAATGCCTTGACAGTGTTCGGCCTTTATACACTCGAGTGAGTGCAGCTTCCCCTCAACTGTTGAGAGGGTACTAGTGCAGCGCTCTCGAACATGACTGTCCTTTGAACACACCAAAAGAAACTTTCCATTCGAGGAGGGAACGCGCCGCATGGGAACTCTTTCTTCTCTGAGCCAAGTGGGTGCTGCTACTGCGCCTGTGTGTTTGGTGGTTCACTGGCACTCTGAGATGTTTTTGCCTCGCCATTGCGGGGCCCACGCTGTGCAGCTGACCTCACTTAGGGATTACAAGGGCCCGCATTCCTTTCCAGGGGAAGACAACGCTGCCCGGATCACCCTCAAGGTGTCACTTTCTTGGCACTGAGCTACCTTCCTCGAAAGCTGTGCATTGGTAGCCTGCTCCCCATGTGTTCCTTTTGTGACTGGACGCTCTTTGTGATGCTGGTCGAGACGGCCTCTGCTTCTCTGCTCTTGGAGAAGGCTGCTTTGCGGAGACGCTCAGCGTGGCCTGCGCCAAGTTCAACCTTCCGCTGCTCTGAACTAACGACTTACCTGCCCTCGCCCCTGGCGCAAAGTGCCTAGGCACAAGGGCACGCTCTGGCCCCGATGCCCACACTCAGTAGTCCAAAGCCTCCACAGGCTCCACGGGCGTCCTGCTTCCACTTACCCTCTGAACGCAGCTTGCTACGTGGCGGCGGCTGCAGCACTCCACAGGGTTTGGGGGCAGAACTCCTACCACTCTCCTAACCTAGGCAGTCGGTCCTCCGCCGGGCTTCCCGGAGCCTTGGCAGAGAGCACTGTCTGTGGCACACCTCTTTCTTCTTCCTTCACCCTTATCTCTATCTTCGCAGCTGGGGGCAACCGGCTTCTGCTGCTGTGGACGAGGCCTGCTTACTGCGTGGCAAACGCCAGAGAGAAATGAGTGCAGCTGTAGAGGACGAGTCCAAAGAGCTCTAGGACGTCACAGTCAACCAGTGGTCTTGCCACCGAGCTCAGAGATATCTTCCAGCCCAGGAAAGAATGCGCTGCTTTGGCGTTCTTTCCTAGGACAAGAAACGTTCGGTGACAGTGCGTCTGTCAGGCTCGTGCTGACCGCTGCAATCTCAGAGCCTTTCCCTGCCAATCATCTCCTTGCTTCTACCTTCTGGCAGCAAGCTCACTTAAGAAGTACCCTTACCTACCCGAGGATTTCACTAAGGGACTCTATTCGGTATGCCCGTCGCGTCTGCCAAGGCAACTGGGGCCAAAACATTGCAGGGGCTGCTGGATCCAACTCTCTCTGCCTCCCCGGGAGCCTCCCGAGCCTATGGGCTGTTGGAGAAGGTCTTCGTTATGGTCCAAGTCACTCCCCTGACGGGCAGAAAGTCTCACCGCTGCCAGTGAGGACTTTAGTTTGAGAGCTCACTCTGTTGAGAACGCGTTGGTGCAGCCCTCGTTTCTCCTGCGTACCAGACCCCTGCAAGTAACGGAGGCCTTTCAACGTTCAAACTCCTTCCTGGGGAAAACGCATACTTGTGGAGCGAGGAAGCCTAGGCAGGCTGCTTGCAGCCAGTTCACGCTCCTTTGGCTTCCGAAGCGAAGGCTTCCGGCACCTCTCCTGGCAGCCTCGCAAATCTTCGGCAGGACCTCTAAAACCTTACCAGGCACAGCGAGCGGTGGAGGCAAGTCCCATACACCGGAAGAGCCGTAGCTGAAAAATATCGTCGTTCTTTTGCAGCACCGTACAAGCCCGTTGCTTTTGGGGGAGAGGGCCTTTCTGTTCTCTTCTTCTGCACACAGGGAAATGCCTTGACAGTGTTCGGCCTTTATACACTCGAGTGAGTGCAGCTTCCCCTCAACTGTTGAGAGGGTACTAGTGCAGCGCTCTCGAACATGACTGTCCTTTGAACACACCAAAAGAAACTTTCCATTCGAGGAGGGAACGCGCCGCATGGGAACTCTTTCTTCTCTGAGCCAAGTGGGTGCTGCTACTGCGCCTGTGTGTTTGGTGGTTCACTGGCACTCTGAGATGTTTTTGCCTCGCCATTGCGGGGCCCACGCTGTGCAGCTGACCTCACTTAGGGATTACAAGGGCCCGCATTCCTTTCCAGGGGAAGACAACGCTGCCTGGATCACCCTCAAGGTGTCACTTTCTTGGCACTGAGCTACCTTCCTCGAAAGCTGTGCATTGGTAGCCTGCTCCCCATGTGTTCCTTTTGTGACTGGACGCTCTTTGTGATGCTGGTCGAGACGGCCTCTGCTTCTCTGCTCTTGGAGAAGGCTGCTTTGCGGAGACGCTCAGCGTGGCCTGCGCCAAGTTCAACCTTCCGCTGCTCTGAACTAACGACTTACCTGCCCTCGCCCCTGGCGCAAAGTGCCTAGGCACAAGGGCACGCTCTGGCCCCGATGCCCACACTCAGTAGTCCAAAGCCTCCACAGGCTCCACGGGCGTCCTGCTTCCACTTACCCTCTGAACGCAGCTTGCTACGTGGCGGCGGCTGCAGCACTCCACAGGGTTTGGGGGCAGAACTCCTACCACTCTCCTAACCTAGGCAGTCAGTCCTCCGCCGGGCTTCCCGGAGCCTTGGCAGAGAGCACTGTCTGTGGCACACCTCTTTCTTCTTCCTTCACCCTTATCTCTATCTTCGCAGCTGGGGGCAACCGGCTTCTGCTGCTGTGGACGAGGCCTGCTTACTGCGTGGCAAACGCCAGAGAGAAATGAGTGCAGCTGTAGAGGACGAGTCCAAAGAGCTCTAGGACGTCACAGTCAACCAGTGGTCTTGCCACCGAGCTCAGAGATATCTTCCAGCCCAGGAAAGAATGCGCTGCTTTGGCGTTCTTTCCTAGGACAAGAAACGTTCGGTGACAGTGCGTCTGTCAGGCTCGTGCTGACCGCTGCAATCTCAGAGCCTTTCCCTGCCAATCATCTCCTTGCTTCTACCTTCTGGCAGCAAGCTCACTTAAGAAGTACCCTTACCTACCCGAGGATTTCACTAAGGGACTCTATTCGGTATGCCCGTCGCGTCTGCCAAGGCAACTGGGGCCAAAACATTGCAGGGGCTGCTGGATCCAACTCTCTCTGCCTCCCCGGGAGCCTCCCGAGCCTATGGGCTGTTGGAGAAGGTCTTCGTTATGGTCCAAGTCACTCCCCTGACGGGCAGAAAGTCTCACCGCTGCCAGTGAGGACTTTAGTTTGAGAGCTCACTCTGTTGAGAACGCGTTGGTGCAGCCCTCGTTTCTCCTGCGTACCAGACCCCTGCAAGTAACGGAGGCCTTTCAACGTTCAAACTCCTTCCTGGGGAAAACGCATACTTGTGGAGCGAGGAAGCCTAGGCAGGCTGCTTGCAGCCAGTTCACGCTCCTTTGGCTTCCGAAGCGAAGGCTTCCGGCACCTCTCCTGGCAGCCTCGCAAATCTTCGGCAGGACCTCTAAAACCTTACCAGGCACAGCGAGCGGTGGAGGCAAGTCCCATACACCGGAAGAGCCGTAGCTGAAAAATATCGTCGTTCTTTTGCAGCACCGTACAAGCCCGTTGCTTTTGGGGGAGAGGGCCTTTCTGTTCTCTTCTTCTGCACACAGGGAAATGCCTTGACAGTGTTCGGCCTTTATACACTCGAGTGAGTGCAGCTTCCCCTCAACTGTTGAGAGGGTACTAGTGCAGCGCTCTCGAACATGACTGTCCTTTGAACACACCAAAAGAAACTTTCCATTCGAGGAGGGAACGCGCCGCATGGGAACTCTTTCTTCTCTGAGCCAAGTGGGTGCTGCTACTGCGCCTGTGTGTTTGGTGGTTCACTGGCACTCTGAGATGTTTTTGCCTCGCCATTGCGGGGCCCACGCTGTGCAGCTGACCTCACTTAGGGATTACAAGGGCCCGCATTCCTTTCCAGGGGAAGACAACGCTGCCCGGATCACCCTCAAGGTGTCACTTTCTTGGCACTGAGCTACCTTCCTCGAAAGCTGTGCATTGGTAGCCTGCTCCCCATGTGTTCCTTTTGTGACTGGACGCTCTTTGTGATGCTGGTCGAGACGGCCTCTGCTTCTCTGCTCTTGGAGAAGGCTGCTTTGCGGAGACGCTCAGCGTGGCCTGCGCCAAGTTCAACCTTCCGCTGCTCTGAACTAACGACTTACCTGCCCTCGCCCCTGGCGCAAAGTGCCTAGGCACAAGGGCACGCTCTGGCCCCGATGCCCACACTCAGTAGTCCAAAGCCTCCACAGGCTCCACGGGCGTCCTGCTTCCACTTACCCTCTGAACGCAGCTTGCTACGTGGCGGCGGCTGCAGCACTCCACAGGGTTTGGGGGCAGAACTCCTACCACTCTCCTAACCTAGGCAGTCGGTCCTCCGCCGGGCTTCCCGGAGCCTTGGCAGAGAGCACTGTCTGTGGCACACCTCTTTCTTCTTCCTTCACCCTTATCTCTATCTTCGCAGCTGGGGGCAACCGGCTTCTGCTGCTGTGGACGAGGCCTGCTTACTGCGTGGCAAACGCCAGAGAGAAATGAGTGCAGCTGTAGAGGACGAGTCCAAAGAGCTCTAGGACGTCACAGTCAACCAGTGGTCTTGCCACCGAGCTCAGAGATATCTTCCAGCCCAGGAAAGAATGCGCTGCTTTGGCGTTCTTTCCTAGGACAAGAAACGTTCGGTGACAGTGCGTCTGTCAGGCTCGTGCTGACCGCTGCAATCTCAGAGCCTTTCCCTGCCAATCATCTCCTTGCTTCTACCTTCTGGCAGCAAGCTCACTTAAGAAGTACCCTTACCTACCCGAGGATTTCACTAAGGGACTCTATTCGGTATGCCCGTCGCGTCTGCCAAGGCAACTGGGGCCAAAACATTGCAGGGGCTGCTGGATCCAACTCTCTCTGCCTCCCCGGGAGCCTCCCGAGCCTATGGGCTGTTGGAGAAGGTCTTCGTTATGGTCCAAGTCACTCCCCTGACGGGCAGAAAGTCTCACCGCTGCCAGTGAGGACTTTAGTTTGAGAGCTCACTCTGTTGAGAACGCGTTGGTGCAGCCCTCGTTTCTCCTGCGTACCAGACCCCTGCAAGTAACGGAGGCCTTTCAACGTTCAAACTCCTTCCTGGGGAAAACGCATACTTGTGGAGCGAGGAAGCCTAGGCAGGCTGCTTGCAGCCAGTTCACGCTCCTTTGGCTTCCGAAGCGAAGGCTTCCGGCACCTCTCCTGGCAGCCTCGCAAATCTTCGGCAGGACCTCTAAAACCTTACCAGGCACAGCGAGCGGTGGAGGCAAGTCCCATACACTGGAAGAGCCGTAGCTGAAAAATATCGTCGTTCTTTTGCAGCACCGTACAAGCCCGTTGCTTTTGGGGGAGAGGGCCTTTCTGTTCTCTTCTTCTGCACACAGGGAAATGCCTTGACAGTGTTCGGCCTTTATACACTCGAGTGAGTGCAGCTTCCCCTCAACTGTTGAGAGGGTACTAGTGCAGCGCTCTCGAACATGACTGTCCTTTGAACACACCAAAAGAAACTTTCCATTCGAGGAGGGAACGCGCCGCATGGGAACTCTTTCTTCTCTGAGCCAAGTGGGTGCTGCTACTGCGCCTGTGTGTTTGGTGGTTCACTGGCACTCTGAGATGTTTTTGCCTCGCCATTGCGGGGCCCACGCTGTGCAGCTGACCTCACTTAGGGATTACAAGGGCCCGCATTCCTTTCCAGGGGAAGACAACGCTGCCCGGATCACCCTCAAGGTGTCACTTTCTTGGCACTGAGCTACCTTCCTCGAAAGCTGTGCATTGGTAGCCTGCTCCCCATGTGTTCCTTTTGTGACTGGACGCTCTTTGTGATGCTGGTCGAGACGGCCTCTGCTTCTCTGCTCTTGGAGAAGGCTGCTTTGCGGAGACGCTCAGCGTGGCCTGCGCCAAGTTCAACCTTCCGCTGCTCTGAACTAACGACTTACCTGCCCTCGCCCCTGGCGCAAAGTGCCTAGGCACAAGGGCACGCTCTGGCCCCGATGCCCACACTCAGTAGTCCAAAGCCTCCACAGGCTCCACGGGCGTCCTGCTTCCACTTACCCTCTGAACGCAGCTTGCTACGTGGCGGCGGCTGCAGCACTCCACAGGGTTTGGGGGCAGAACTCCTACCACTCTCCTAACCTAGGCAGTCAGTCCTCCGCCGGGCTTCCCGGAGCCTTGGCAGAGAGCACTGTCTGTGGCACACCTCTTTCTTCTTCCTTCACCCTTATCTCTATCTTCGCAGCTGGGGGCAACCGGCTTCTGCTGCTGTGGACGAGGCCTGCTTACTGCGTGGCAAACGCCAGAGAGAAATGAGTGCAGCTGTAGAGGACGAGTCCAAAGAGCTCTAGGACGTCACAGTCAACCAGTGGTCTTGCCACCGAGCTCAGAGATATCTTCCAGCCCAGGAAAGAATGCGCTGCTTTGGCGTTCTTTCCTAGGACAAGAAACGTTCGGTGACAGTGCGTCTGTCAGGCTCGTGCTGACCGCTGCAATCTCAGAGCCTTTCCCTGCCAATCATCTCCTTGCTTCTACCTTCTGGCAGCAAGCTCACTTAAGAAGTACCCTTACCTACCCGAGGATTTCACTAAGGGACTCTATTCGGTATGCCCGTCGCGTCTGCCAAGGCAACTGGGGCCAAAACATTGCAGGGGCTGCTGGATCCAACTCTCTCTGCCTCCCCGGGAGCCTCCCGAGCCTATGGGCTGTTGGAGAAGGTCTTCGTTATGGTCCAAGTCACTCCCCTGACGGGCAGAAAGTCTCACCGCTGCCAGTGAGGACTTTAGTTTGAGAGCTCACTCTGTTGAGAACGCGTTGGTGCAGCCCTCGTTTCTCCTGCGTACCAGACCCCTGCAAGTAACGGAGGCCTTTCAACGTTCAAACTCCTTCCTGGGGAAAACGCATACTTGTGGAGCGAGGAAGCCTAGGCAGGCTGCTTGCAGCCAGTTCACGCTCCTTTGGCTTCCGAAGCGAAGGCTTCCGGCACCTCTCCTGGCAGCCTCGCAAATCTTCGGCAGGACCTCTAAAACCTTACCAGGCACAGCGAGCGGTGGAGGCAAGTCCCATACACCGGAAGAGCCGTAGCTGAAAAATATCGTCGTTCTTTTGCAGCACCGTACAAGCCCGTTGCTTTTGGGGGAGAGGGCCTTTCTGTTCTCTTCTTCTGCACACAGGGAAATGCCTTGACAGTGTTCGGCCTTTATACACTCGAGTGAGTGCAGCTTCCCCTCAACTGTTGAGAGGGTACTAGTGCAGCGCTCTCGAACATGACTGTCCTTTGAACACACCAAAAGAAACTTTCCATTCGAGGAGGGAACGCGCCGCATGGGAACTCTTTCTTCTCTGAGCCAAGTGGGTGCTGCTACTGCGCCTGTGTGTTTGGTGGTTCACTGGCACTCTGAGATGTTTTTGCCTCGCCATTGCGGGGCCCACGCTGTGCAGCTGACCTCACTTAGGGATTACAAGGGCCCGCATTCCTTTCCAGGGGAAGACAACGCTGCCCGGATCACCCTCAAGGTGTCACTTTCTTGGCACTGAGCTACCTTCCTCGAAAGCTGTGCATTGGTAGCCTGCTCCCCATGTGTTCCTTTTGTGACTGGACGCTCTTTGTGATGCTGGTCGAGACGGCCTCTGCTTCTCTGCTCTTGGAGAAGGCTGCTTTGCGGAGACGCTCAGCGTGGCCTGCGCCAAGTTCAACCTTCCGCTGCTCTGAACTAACGACTTACCTGCCCTCGCCCCTGGCGCAAAGTGCCTAGGCACAAGGGCACGCTCTGGCCCCAATGCCCACACTCAGTAGTCCAAAGCCTCCACAGGCTCCACGGGCGTCCTGCTTCCACTTACCCTCTGAACGCAGCTTGCTACGTGGCGGCGGCTGCAGCACTCCACAGGGTTTGGGGGCAGAACTCCTACCACTCTCCTAACCTAGGCAGTCAGTCCTCCGCCGGGCTTCCCGGAGCCTTGGCAGAGAGCACTGTCTGTGGCACACCTCTTTCTTCTTCCTTCACCCTTATCTCTATCTTCGCAGCTGGGGGCAACCGGCTTCTGCTGCTGTGGACGAGGCCTGCTTACTGCGTGGCAAACGCCAGAGAGAAATGAGTGCAGCTGTAGAGGACGAGTCCAAAGAGCTCTAGGACGTCACAGTCAACCAGTGGTCTTGCCACCGAGCTCAGAGATATCTTCCAGCCCAGGAAAGAATGCGCTGCTTTGGCGTTCTTTCCTAGGACAAGAAACGTTCGGTGACAGTGCGTCTGTCAGGCTCGTGCTGACCGCTGCAATCTCAGAGCCTTTCCCTGCCAATCATCTCCTTGCTTCTACCTTCTGGCAGCAAGCTCACTTAAGAAGTACCCTTACCTACCCGAGGATTTCACTAAGGGACTCTATTCGGTATGCCCGTCGCGTCTGCCAAGGCAACTGGGGCCAAAACATTGCAGGGGCTGCTGGATCCAACTCTCTCTGCCTCCCCGGGAGCCTCCCGAGCCTATGGGCTGTTGGAGAAGGTCTTCGTTATGGTCCAAGTCACTCCCCTGACGGGCAGAAAGTCTCACCGCTGCCAGTGAGGACTTTAGTTTGAGAGCTCACTCTGTTGAGAACGCGTTGGTGCAGCCCTCGTTTCTCCTGCGTACCAGACCCCTGCAAGTAACGGAGGCCTTTCAACGTTCAAACTGCTTCCTGGGGAAAACGCATACTTGTGGAGCGAGGAAGCCTAGGCAGGCTGCTTGCAGCCAGTTCACGCTCCTTTGGCTTCCGAAGCGAAGGCTTCCGGCACCTCTCCTGGCAGCCTCGCAAATCTTCGGCAGGACCTCTAAAACCTTACCAGGCACAGCGAGCGGTGGAGGCAAGTCCCATACACCGGAAGAGCCGTAGCTGAAAAATATCGTCGTTCTTTTGCAGCACCGAACAAGCCCGTTGCTTTTGGGGGAGAGGGCCTTTCTGTTCTCTTCTTCTGCACACAGGGAAATGCCTTGACAGTGTTCGGCCTTTATACACTCGAGTGAGTGCAGCTTCCCCTCAACTGTTGAGAGGGTACTAGTGCAGCGCTCTCGAACATGACTGTCCTTTGAACACACCAAAAGAAACTTTCCATTCGAGGAGGGAACGCGCCGCATGGGAACTCTTTCTTCTCTGAGCCAAGTGGGTGCTGCTACTGCGCCTGTGTGTTTGGTGGTTCACTGGCACTCTGAGATGTTTTTGCCTCGCCATTGCGGGGCCCACGCTGTGCAGCTGACCTCACTTAGGGATTACAAGGGCCCGCATTCCTTTCCAGGGGAAGACAACGCTGCCCGGATCACCCTCAAGGTGTCACTTTCTTGGCACTGAGCTACCTTCCTCGAAAGCTGTGCATTGGTAGCCTGCTCCCCATGTGTTCCTTTTGTGACTGGACGCTCTTTGTGATGCTGGTCGAGACGGCCTCTGCTTCTCTGCTCTTGGAGAAGGCTGCTTTGCGGAGACGCTCAGCGTGGCCTGCGCCAAGTTCAACCTTCCGCTGCTCTGAACTAACGACTTACCTGCCCTCGCCCCTGGCGCAAAGTGCCTAGGCACAAGGGCACGCTCTGGCCCCGATGCCCACACTCAGTAGTCCAAAGCCTCCACAGGCTCCACGGGCGTCCTGCTTCCACTTACCCTCTGAACGCAGCTTGCTACGTGGCGGCGGCTGCAGCACTCCACAGGGTTTGGGGGCAGAACTCCTACCACTCTCCTAACCTAGGCAGTCAGTCCTCCGCCGGGCTTCCCGGAGCCTTGGCAGAGAGCACTGTCTGTGGCACACCTCTTTCTTCTTCCTTCACCCTTATCTCTATCTTCGCAGCTGGGGGCAACCGGCTTCTGCTGCTGTGGACGAGGCCTGCTTACTGTGTGGCAAACGCCAGAGAGAAATGAGTGCAGCTGTAGAGGACGAGTCCAAAGAGCTCTAGGACGTCACAGTCAACCAGTGGTCTTGCCACCGAGCTCAGAGATATCTTCCAGCCCAGGAAAGAATGCGCTGCTTTGGCGTTCTTTCCTAGGACAAGAAACGTTCGGTGACAGTGCGTCTGTCAGGCTCGTGCTGACCGCTGCAATCTCAGAGCCTTTCCCTGCCAATCATCTCCTTGCTTCTACCTTCTGGCAGCAAGCTCACTTAAGAAGTACCCTTACCTACCCGAGGATTTCACTAAGGGACTCTATTCGGTATGCCCGTCGCGTCTGCCAAGGCAACTGGGGCCAAAACGTTGCAGGGGCTGCTGGATCCAACTCTCTCTGCCTCCCCGGGAGCCTCCCGAGCCTATGGGCTGTTGGAGAAGGTCTTCGTTATGGTCCAAGTCACTCCCCTGACGGGCAGAAAGTCTCACCGCTGCCAGTGAGGACTTTAGTTTGAGAGCTCACTCTGTTGAGAACGCGTTGGTGCAGCCCTCGTTTCTCCTGCGTACCAGACCCCTGCAAGTAACGGAGGCCTTTCAACGTTCAAACTCCTTCCTGGGGAAAACGCATACTTGTGGAGCGAGGAAGCCTAGGCAGGCTGCTTGCAGCCAGTTCACGCTCCTTTGGCTTCCGAAGCGAAGGCTTCCGGCACCTCTCCTGGCAGCCTCGCAAATCTTCGGCAGGACCTCTAAAACCTTACCAGGCACAGCGAGCGGTGGAGGCAAGTCCCATACACCGGAAGAGCCGTAGCTGAAAAATATCGTCGTTCTTTTGCAGCACCGTACAAGCCCTTTGCTTTTGGGGGAGAGGGCCTTTCTGTTCTCTTCTTCTGCACACAGGGAAATGCCTTGACAGTGTTCGGCCTTTATACACTCGAGTGAGTGCAGCTTCCCCTCACCTGTTGAGAGGGTACTAGTGCAGCGCTCTCGAACATGACTGTCCTTTGAACACACCAAAAGAAACTTTCCATTCGAGGAGGGAACGCGCCGCATGGGAACTCTTTCTTCTCTGAGCCAAGTGGGTGCTGCTACTGCGCCTGTGTGTTTGGTGGTTCACTGGCACTCTGAGATGTTTTTGCCTCGCCATTGCGGGGCCCACGCTGTGCAGCTGACCTCACTTAGGGATTACAAGGGCCCGCATTCCTTTCCAGGGGAAGACAACGCTGCCCGGATCACCCTCAAGGTGTCACTTTCTTGGCACTGAGCTACCTTCCTCGAAAGCTGTGCATTGGTAGCCTGCTCCCCATGTGTTCCTTTTGTGACTGGACGCTCTTTGTGATGCTGGTCGAGACGGCCTCTGCTTCTCTGCTCTTGGAGAAGGCTGCTTTGCGGAGACGCTCAGCGTGGCCTGCGCCAAGTTCAACCTTCCGCTGCTCTGAACTAACGACTTACCTGCCCTCGCCCCTGGCGCAAAGTGCCTAGGCACAAGGGCACGCTCTGGCCCCGATGCCCACACTCAGTAGTCCAAAGCCTCCACAGGCTCCACGGGCGTCCTGCTTCCACTTACCCTCTGAACGCAGCTTGCTACGTGGCGGCGGCTGCAGCACTCCACAGGGTTTGGGGGCAGAACTCCTACCACTCTCCTAACCTAGGCAGTCGGTCCTCCGCCGGGCTTCCCGGAGCCTTGGCAGAGAGCACTGTCTGTGGCACACCTCTTTCTTCTTCCTTCACCCTTATCTCTATCTTCGCAGCTGGGGGCAACCGGCTTCTGCTGCTGTGGACGAGGCCTGCTTACTGCGTGGCAAACGCCAGAGAGAAATGAGTGCAGCTGTAGAGGACGAGTCCAAAGAGCTCTAGGACGTCACAGTCAACCAGTGGTCTTGCCACCGAGCTCAGAGATATCTTCCAGCCCAGGAAAGAATGCGCTGCTTTGGCGTTCTTTCCTAGGACAAGAAACGTTCGGTGACAGTGCGTCTGTCAGGCTCGTGCTGACCGCTGCAATCTCAGAGCCTTTCCCTGCCAATCATCTCCTTGCTTCTACCTTCTGGCAGCAAGCTCACTTAAGAAGTACCCTTACCTACCCGAGGATTTCACTAAGGGACTCTATTCGGTATGCCCGTCGCGTCTGCCAAGGCAACTGGGGCCAAAACGTTGCAGGGGCTGCTGGATCCAACTCTCTCTGCCTCCCCGGGAGCCTCCCGAGCCTATGGGCTGTTGGAGAAGGTCTTCGTTATGGTCCAAGTCACTCCCCTGACGGGCAGAAAGTCTCACCGCTGCCAGTGAGGACTTTAGTTTGAGAGCTCACTCTGTTGAGAACGCGTTGGTGCAGCCCTCGTTTCTCCTGCGTACCAGACCCCTGCAAGTAACGGAGGCCTTTCAACGTTCAAACTCCTTCCTGGGGAAAACGCATACTTGTGGAGCGAGGAAGCCTAGGCAGGCTGCTTGCAGCCAGTTCACGCTCCTTTGGCTTCCGAAGCGAAGGCTTCCGGCACCTCTCCTGGCAGCCTCGCAAATCTTCGGCAGGACCTCTAAAACCTTACCAGGCACAGCGAGCGGTGGAGGCAAGTCCCATACACCGGAAGAGCCGTAGCTGAAAAATATCGTCGTTCTTTTGCAGCACCGTACAAGCCCTTTGCTTTTGGGGGAGAGGGCCTTTCTGTTCTCTTCTTCTGCACACAGGGAAATGCCTTGACAGTGTTCGGCCTTTATACACTCGAGTGAGTGCAGCTTCCCCTCACCTGTTGAGAGGGTACTAGTGCAGCGCTCTCGAACATGACTGTCCTTTGAACACACCAAAAGAAACTTTCCATTCGAGGAGGGAACGCGCCGCATGGGAACTCTTTCTTCTCTGAGCCAAGTGGGTGCTGCTACTGCGCCTGTGTGTTTGGTGGTTCACTGGCACTCTGAGATGTTTTTGCCTCGCCATTGCGGGGCCCACGCTGTGCAGCTGACCTCACTTAGGGATTACAAGGGCCCGCATTCCTTTCCAGGGGAAGACAACGCTGCCCGGATCACCCTCAAGGTGTCACTTTCTTGGCACTGAGCTACCTTCCTCGAAAGCTGTGCATTGGTAGCCTGCTCCCCATGTGTTCCTTTTGTGACTGGACGCTCTTTGTGATGCTGGTCGAGACGGCCTCTGCTTCTCTGCTCTTGGAGAAGGCTGCTTTGCGGAGACGCTCAGCGTGGCCTGCGCCAAGTTCAACCTTCCGCTGCTCTGAACTAACGACTTACCTGCCCTCGCCCCTGGCGCAAAGTGCCTAGGCACAAGGGCACGCTCTGGCCCCGATGCCCACACTCAGTAGTCCAAAGCCTCCACAGGCTCCACGGGCGTCCTGCTTCCACTTACCCTCTGAACGCAGCTTGCTACGTGGCGGCGGCTGCAGCACTCCACAGGGTTTGGGGGCAGAACTCCTACCACTCTCCTAACCTAGGCAGTCGGTCCTCCGCCGGGCTTCCCGGAGCCTTGGCAGAGAGCACTGTCTGTGGCACACCTCTTTCTTCTTCCTTCACCCTTATCTCTATCTTCGCAGCTGGGGGCAACCGGCTTCTGCTGCTGTGGACGAGGCCTGCTTACTGCGTGGCAAACGCCAGAGAGAAATGAGTGCAGCTGTAGAGGACGAGTCCAAAGAGCTCTAGGACGTCACAGTCAACCAGTGGTCTTGCCACCGAGCTCAGAGATATCTTCCAGCCCAGGAAAGAATGCGCTGCTTTGGCGTTCTTTCCTAGGACAAGAAACGTTCGGTGACAGTGCGTCTGTCAGGCTCGTGCTGACCGCTGCAATCTCAGAGCCTTTCCCTGCCAATCATCTCCTTGCTTCTACCTTCTGGCAGCAAGCTCACTTAAGAAGTACCCTTACCTACCCGAGGATTTCACTAAGGGACTCTATTCGGTATGCCCGTCGCGTCTGCCAAGGCAACTGGGGCCAAAACATTGCAGGGGCTGCTGGATCCAACTCTCTCTGCCTCCCCGGGAGCCTCCCGAGCCTATGGGCTGTTGGAGAAGGTCTTCGTTATGGTCCAAGTCACTCCCCTGACGGGCAGAAAGTCTCACCGCTGCCAGTGAGGACTTTAGTTTGAGAGCTCACTCTGTTGAGAACGCGTTGGTGCAGCCCTCGTTTCTCCTGCGTACCAGACCCCTGCAAGTAACGGAGGCCTTTCAACGTTCAAACTCCTTCCTGGGGAAAACGCATACTTGTGGAGCGAGGAAGCCTAGGCAGGCTGCTTGCAGCCAGTTCACGCTCCTTTGGCTTCCGAAGCGAAGGCTTCCGGCACCTCTCCTGGCAGCCTCGCAAATCTTCGGCAGGACCTCTAAAACCTTACCAGGCACAGCGAGCGGTGGAGGCAAGTCCCATACACCGGAAGAGCCGTAGCTGAAAAATATCGTCGTTCTTTTGCAGCACCGTACAAGCCCGTTGCTTTTGGGGGAGAGGGCCTTTCTGTTCTCTTCTTCTGCACACAGGGAAATGCCTTGACAGTGTTCGGCCTTTATACACTCGAGTGAGTGCAGCTTCCCCTCAACTGTTGAGAGGGTACTAGTGCAGCGCTCTCGAACATGACTGTCCTTTGAACACACCAAAAGAAACTTTCCATTCGAGGAGGGAACGCGCCGCATGGGAACTCTTTCTTCTCTGAGCCAAGTGGGTGCTGCTACTGCGCCTGTGTGTTTGGTGGTTCACTGGCACTCTGAGATGTTTTTGCCTCGCCATTGCGGGGCCCACGCTGTGCAGCTGACCTCACTTAGGGATTACAAGGGCCCGCATTCCTTTCCAGGGGAAGACAACGCTGCCCGGATCACCCTCAAGGTGTCACTTTCTTGGCACTGAGCTACCTTCCTCGAAAGCTGTGCATTGGTAGCCTGCTCCCCATGTGTTCCTTTTGTGACTGGACGCTCTTTGTGATGCTGGTCGAGACGGCCTCTGCTTCTCTGCTCTTGGAGAAGGCTGCTTTGCGGAGACGCTCAGCGTGGCCTGCGCCAAGTTCAACCTTCCGCTGCTCTGAACTAACGACTTACCTGCCCTCGCCCCTGGCGCAAAGTGCCTAGGCACAAGGGCACGCTCTGGCCCCGATGCCCACACTCAGTAGTCCAAAGCCTCCACAGGCTCCACGGGCGTCCTGCTTCCACTTACCCTCTGAACGCAGCTTGCTACGTGGCGGCGGCTGCAGCACTCCACAGGGTTTGGGGGCAGAACTCCTACCACTCTCCTAACCTAGGCAGTCGGTCCTCCGCCGGGCTTCCCGGAGCCTTGGCAGAGAGCACTGTCTGTGGCACACCTCTTTCTTCTTCCTTCACCCTTATCTCTATCTTCGCAGCTGGGGGCAACCGGCTTCTGCTGCTGTGGACGAGGCCTGCTTACTGCGTGGCAAACGCCAGAGAGAAATGAGTGCAGCTGTAGAGGACGAGTCCAAAGAGCTCTAGGACGTCACAGTCAACCAGTGGTCTTGCCACCGAGCTCAGAGATATCTTCCAGCCCAGGAAAGAATGCGCTGCTTTGGCGTTCTTTCCTAGGACAAGAAACGTTCGGTGACAGTGCGTCTGTCAGGCTCGTGCTGACCGCTGCAATCTCAGAGCCTTTCCCTGCCAATCATCTCCTTGCTTCTACCTTCTGGCAGCAAGCTCACTTAAGAAGTACCCTTACCTACCCGAGGATTTCACTAAGGGACTCTATTCGGTATGCCCGTCGCGTCTGCCAAGGCAACTGGGGCCAAAACATTGCAGGGGCTGCTGGATCCAACTCTCTCTGCCTCCCCGGGAGCCTCCCGAGCCTATGGGCTGTTGGAGAAGGTCTTCGTTATGGTCCAAGTCACTCCCCTGACGGGCAGAAAGTCTCACCGCTGCCAGTGAGGACTTTAGTTTGAGAGCTCACTCTGTTGAGAACGCGTTGGTGCAGCCCTCGTTTCTCCTGCGTACCAGACCCCTGCAAGTAACGGAGGCCTTTCAACGTTCAAACTCCTTCCTGGGGAAAACGCATACTTGTGGAGCGAGGAAGCCTAGGCAGGCTGCTTGCAGCCAGTTCACGCTCCTTTGGCTTCCGAAGCGAAGGCTTCCGGCACCTCTCCTGGCAGCCTCGCAAATCTTCGGCAGGACCTCTAAAACCTTACCAGGCACAGCGAGCGGTGGAGGCAAGTCCCATACACCGGAAGAGCCGTAGCTGAAAAATATCGTCGTTCTTTTGCAGCACCGTACAAGCCCGTTGCTTTTGGGGGAGAGGGCCTTTCTGTTCTCTTCTTCTGCACACAGGGAAATGCCTTGACAGTGTTCGGCCTTTATACACTCGAGTGAGTGCAGCTTCCCCTCAACTGTTGAGAGGGTACTAGTGCAGCGCTCTCGAACATGACTGTCCTTTGAACACACCAAAAGAAACTTTCCATTCGAGGAGGGAACGCGCCGCATGGGAACTCTTTCTTCTCTGAGCCAAGTGGGTGCTGCTACTGCGCCTGTGTGTTTGGTGGTTCACTGGCACTCTGAGATGTTTTTGCCTCGCCATTGCGGGGCCCACGCTGTGCAGCTGACCTCACTTAGGGATTACAAGGGCCCGCATTCCTTTCCAGGGGAAGACAACGCTGCCCGGATCACCCTCAAGGTGTCACTTTCTTGGCACTGAGCTACCTTCCTCGAAAGCTGTGCATTGGTAGCCTGCTCCCCATGTGTTCCTTTTGTGACTGGACGCTCTTTGTGATGCTGGTCGAGACGGCCTCTGCTTCTCTGCTCTTGGAGAAGGCTGCTTTGCGGAGACGCTCAGCGTGGCCTGCGCCAAGTTCAACCTTCCGCTGCTCTGAACTAACGACTTACCTGCCCTCGCCCCTGGCGCAAAGTGCCTAGGCACAAGGGCACGCTCTGGCCCCGATGCCCACACTCAGTAGTCCAAAGCCTCCACAGGCTCCACGGGCGTCCTGCTTCCACTTACCCTCTGAACGCAGCTTGCTACGTGGCGGCGGCTGCAGCACTCCACAGGGTTTGGGGGCAGAACTCCTACCACTCTCCTAACCTAGGCAGTCGGTCCTCCGCCGGGCTTCCCGGAGCCTTGGCAGAGAGCACTGTCTGTGGCACACCTCTTTCTTCTTCCTTCACCCTTATCTCTATCTTCGCAGCTGGGGGCAACCGGCTTCTGCTGCTGTGGACGAGGCCTGCTTACTGCGTGGCAAACGCCAGAGAGAAATGAGTGCAGCTGTAGAGGACGAGTCCAAAGAGCTCTAGGACGTCACAGTCAACCAGTGGTCTTGCCACCGAGCTCAGAGATATCTTCCAGCCCAGGAAAGAATGCGCTGCTTTGGCGTTCTTTCCTAGGACAAGAAACGTTCGGTGACAGTGCGTCTGTCAGGCTCGTGCTGACCGCTGCAATCTCAGAGCCTTTCCCTGCCAATCATCTCCTTGCTTCTACCTTCTGGCAGCAAGCTCACTTAAGAAGTACCCTTACCTACCCGAGGATTTCACTAAGGGACTCTATTCGGTATGCCCGTCGCGTCTGCCAAGGCAACTGGGGCCAAAACGTTGCAGGGGCTGCTGGATCCAACTCTCTCTGCCTCCCCGGGAGCCTCCCGAGCCTATGGGCTGTTGGAGAAGGTCTTCGTTATGGTCCAAGTCACTCCCCTGACGGGCAGAAAGTCTCACCGCTGCCAGTGAGGACTTTAGTTTGAGAGCTCACTCTGTTGAGAACGCGTTGGTGCAGCCCTCGTTTCTCCTGCGTACCAGACCCCTGCAAGTAACGGAGGCCTTTCAACGTTCAAACTGCTTCCTGGGGAAAACGCATACTTGTGGAGCGAGGAAGCCTAGGCAGGCTGCTTGCAGCCAGTTCACGCTCCTTTGGCTTCCGAAGCGAAGGCTTCCGGCACCTCTCCTGGCAGCCTCGCAAATCTTCGGCAGGACCTCTAAAACCTTACCAGGCACAGCGAGCGGTGGAGGCAAGTCCCATACACCGGAAGAGCCGTAGCTGAAAAATATCGTCGTTCTTTTGCAGCACCGTACAAGCCCGTTGCTTTTGGGGGAGAGGGCCTTTCTGTTCTCTTCTTCTGCACACAGGGAAATGCCTTGACAGTGTTCGGCCTTTATACACTCGAGTGAGTGCAGCTTCCCCTCAACTGTTGAGAGGGTACTAGTGCAGCGCTCTGGAACATGACTGTCCTTTGAACACACCAAAAGAAACTTTCCATTCGAGGAGGGAACGCGCCGCATGGGAACTCTTTCTTCTCTGAGCCAAGTGGGTGCTGCTACTGCGCCTGTGTGTTTGGTGGTTCACTGGCACTCTGAGATGTTTTTGCCTCGCCATTGCGGGGCCCACGCTGTGCAGCTGACCTCACTTAGGGATTACAAGGGCCCGCATTCCTTTCCAGGGGAAGACAACGCTGCCCGGATCACCCTCAAGGTGTCACTTTCTTGGCACTGAGCTACCTTCCTCGAAAGCTGTGCATTGGTAGCCTGCTCCCCATGTGTTCCTTTTGTGACTGGACGCTCTTTGTGATGCTGGTCGAGACGGCCTCTGCTTCTCTGCTCTTGGAGAAGGCTGCTTTGCGGAGACGCTCAGCGTGGCCTGCGCCAAGTTCAACCTTCCGCTGCTCTGAACTAACGACTTACCTGCCCTCGCCCCTGGCGCAAAGTGCCTAGGCACAAGGGCACGCTCTGGCCCCGATGCCCACACTCAGTAGTCCAAAGCCTCCACAGGCTCCACGGGCGTCCTGCTTCCACTTACCCTCTGAACGCAGCTTGCTACGTGGCGGCGGCTGCAGCACTCCACAGGGTTTGGGGGCAGAACTCCTACCACTCTCCTAACCTAGGCAGTCAGTCCTCCGCCGGGCTTCCCGGAGCCTTGGCAGAGAGCACTGTCTGTGGCACACCTCTTTCTTCTTCCTTCACCCTTATCTCTATCTTCGCAGCTGGGGGCAACCGGCTTCTGCTGCTGTGGACGAGGCCTGCTTACTGCGTGGCAAACGCCAGAGAGAAATGAGTGCAGCTGTAGAGGACGAGTCCAAAGAGCTCTAGGACGTCACAGTCAACCAGTGGTCTTGCCACCGAGCTCAGAGATATCTTCCAGCCCAGGAAAGAATGCGCTGCTTTGGCGTTCTTTCCTAGGACAAGAAACGTTCGGTGACAGTGCGTCTGTCAGGCTCGTGCTGACCGCTGCAATCTCAGAGCCTTTCCCTGCCAATCATCTCCTTGCTTCTACCTTCTGGCAGCAAGCTCACTTAAGAAGTACCCTTACCTACCCGAGGATTTCACTAAGGGACTCTATTCGGTATGCCCGTCGCGTCTGCCAAGGCAACTGGGGCCAAAACGTTGCAGGGGCTGCTGGATCCAACTCTCTCTGCCTCCCCGGGAGCCTCCCGAGCCTATGGGCTGTTGGAGAAGGTCTTCGTTATGGTCCAAGTCACTCCCCTGACGGGCAGAAAGTCTCACCGCTGCCAGTGAGGACTTTAGTTTGAGAGCTCACTCTGTTGAGAACGCGTTGGTGCAGCCCTCGTTTCTCCTGCGTACCAGACCCCTGCAAGTAACGGAGGCCTTTCAACGTTCAAACTGCTTCCTGGGGAAAACGCATACTTGTGGAGCGAGGAAGCCTAGGCAGGCTGCTTGCAGCCAGTTCACGCTCCTTTGGCTTCCGAAGCGAAGGCTTCCGGCACCTCTCCTGGCAGCCTCGCAAATCTTCGGCAGGACCTCTAAAACCTTACCAGGCACAGCGAGCGGTGGAGGCAAGTCCCATACACCGGAAGAGCCGTAGCTGAAAAATATCGTCGTTCTTTTGCAGCACCGAACAAGCCCGTTGCTTTTGGGGGAGAGGGCCTTTCTGTTCTCTTCTTCTGCACACAGGGAAATGCCTTGACAGTGTTCGGCCTTTATACACTCGAGTGAGTGCAGCTTCCCCTCAACTGTTGAGAGGGTACTAGTGCAGCGCTCTCGAACATGACTGTCCTTTGAACACACCAAAAGAAACTTTCCATTCGAGGAGGGAACGCGCCGCATGGGAACTCTTTCTTCTCTGAGCCAAGTGGGTGCTGCTACTGCGCCTGTGTGTTTGGTGGTTCACTGGCACTCTGAGATGTTTTTGCCTCGCCATTGCGGGGCCCACGCTGTGCAGCTGACCTCACTTAGGGATTACAAGGGCCCGCATTCCTTTCCAGGGGAAGACAACGCTGCCCGGATCACCCTCAAGGTGTCACTTTCTTGGCACTGAGCTACCTTCCTCGAAAGCTGTGCATTGGTAGCCTGCTCCCCATGTGTTCCTTTTGTGACTGGACGCTCTTTGTGATGCTGGTCGAGACGGCCTCTGCTTCTCTGCTCTTGGAGAAGGCTGCTTTGCGGAGACGCTCAGCGTGGCCTGCGCCAAGTTCAACCTTCCGCTGCTCTGAACTAACGACTTACCTGCCCTCGCCCCTGGCGCAAAGTGCCTAGGCACAAGGGCACGCTCTGGCCCCGATGCCCACACTCAGTAGTCCAAAGCCTCCACAGGCTCCACGGGCGTCCTGCTTCCACTTACCCTCTGAACGCAGCTTGCTACGTGGCGGCGGCTGCAGCACTCCACAGGGTTTGGGGGCAGAACTCCTACCACTCTCCTAACCTAGGCAGTCAGTCCTCCGCCGGGCTTCCCGGAGCCTTGGCAGAGAGCACTGTCTGTGGCACACCTCTTTCTTCTTCCTTCACCCTTATCTCTATCTTCGCAGCTGGGGGCAACCGGCTTCTGCTGCTGTGGACGAGGCCTGCTTACTGCGTGGCAAACGCCAGAGAGAAATGAGTGCAGCTGTAGAGGACGAGTCCAAAGAGCTCTAGGACGTCACAGTCAACCAGTGGTCTTGCCACCGAGCTCAGAGATATCTTCCAGCCCAGGAAAGAATGCGCTGCTTTGGCGTTCTTTCCTAGGACAAGAAACGTTCGGTGACAGTGCGTCTGTCAGGCTCGTGCTGACCGCTGCAATCTCAGAGCCTTTCCCTGCCAATCATCTCCTTGCTTCTACCTTCTGGCAGCAAGCTCACTTAAGAAGTACCCTTACCTACCCGAGGATTTCACTA
The DNA here is from genome assembly GCF_028564815.1 of Eubalaena glacialis. NCBI lineage: Eukaryota > Metazoa > Chordata > Mammalia > Artiodactyla > Balaenidae > Eubalaena > Eubalaena glacialis. The sequence goes on along the minus strand of NC_083719.1, from coordinate 159,585,732 downwards.
AGGGACTCTATTCGGTATGCCCGTCGCGTCTGCCAAGGCAACTGGGGCCAAAACGTTGCAGGGGCTGCTGGATCCAACTCTCTCTGCCTCCCCGGGAGCCTCCCGAGCCTATGGGCTGTTGGAGAAGGTCTTCGTTATGGTCCAAGTCACTCCCCTGACGGGCAGAAAGTCTCACCGCTGCCAGTGAGGACTTTAGTTTGAGAGCTCACTCTGTTGAGAACGCGTTGGTGCAGCCCTCGTTTCTCCTGCGTACCAGACCCCTGCAAGTAACGGAGGCCTTTCAACGTTCAAACTGCTTCCTGGGGAAAACGCATACTTGTGGAGCGAGGAAGCCTAGGCAGGCTGCTTGCAGCCAGTTCACGCTCCTTTGGCTTCCGAAGCGAAGGCTTCCGGCACCTCTCCTGGCAGCCTCGCAAATCTTCGGCAGGACCTCTAAAACCTTACCAGGCACAGCGAGCGGTGGAGGCAAGTCCCATACACCGGAAGAGCCGTAGCTGAAAAATATCGTCGTTCTTTTGCAGCACCGAACAAGCCCGTTGCTTTTGGGGGAGAGGGCCTTTCTGTTCTCTTCTTCTGCACACAGGGAAATGCCTTGACACTGTTCGGCCTTTATACACTCGAGTGAGTGCAGCTTCCCCTCAACTGTTGAGAGGGTACTAGTGCAGCGCTCTCGAACATGACTGTCCTTTGAACACACCAAAAGAAACTTTCCATTCGAGGAGGGAACGCGCCGCATGGGAACTCTTTCTTCTCTGAGCCAAGTGGGTGCTGCTACTGCGCCTGTGTGTTTGGTGGTTCACTGGCACTCTGAGATGTTTTTGCCTCGCCATTGCGGGGCCCACGCTGTGCAGCTGACCTCACTTAGGGATTACAAGGGCCCGCATTCCTTTCCAGGGGAAGACAACGCTGCCCGGATCACCCTCAAGGTGTCACTTTCTTGGCACTGAGCTACCTTCCTCGAAAGCTGTGCATTGGTAGCCTGCTCCCCATGTGTTCCTTTTGTGACTGGACGCTCTTTGTGATGCTGGTCGAGACGGCCTCTGCTTCTCTGCTCTTGGAGAAGGCTGCTTTGCGGAGACGCTCAGCGTGGCCTGCGCCAAGTTCAACCTTCCGCTGCTCTGAACTAACGACTTACCTGCCCTCGCCCCTGGCGCAAAGTGCCTAGGCACAAGGGCACGCTCTGGCCCCGATGCCCACACTCAGTAGTCCAAAGCCTCCACAGGCTCCACGGGCGTCCTGCTTCCACTTACCCTCTGAACGCAGCTTGCTACGTGGCGGCGGCTGCAGCACTCCACAGGGTTTGGGGGCAGAACTCCTACCACTCTCCTAACCTAGGCAGTCAGTCCTCCGCCGGGCTTCCCGGAGCCTTGGCAGAGAGCACTGTCTGTGGCACACCTCTTTCTTCTTCCTTCACCCTTATCTCTATCTTCGCAGCTGGGGGCAACCGGCTTCTGCTGCTGTGGACGAGGCCTGCTTACTGCGTGGCAAACGCCAGAGAGAAATGAGTGCAGCTGTAGAGGACGAGTCCAAAGAGCTCTAGGACGTCACAGTCAACCAGTGGTCTTGCCACCGAGCTCAGAGATATCTTCCAGCCCAGGAAAGAATGCGCTGCTTTGGCGTTCTTTCCTAGGACAAGAAACGTTCGGTGACAGTGCGTCTGTCAGGCTCGTGCTGACCGCTGCAATCTCAGAGCCTTTCCCTGCCAATCATCTCCTTGCTTCTACCTTCTGGCAGCAAGCTCACTTAAGAAGTACCCTTACCTACCCGAGGATTTCACTAAGGGACTCTATTCGGTATGCCCGTCGCGTCTGCCAAGGCAACTGGGGCCAAAACGTTGCAGGGGCTGCTGGATCCAACTCTCTCTGCCTCCCCGGGAGCCTCCCGAGCCTATGGGCTGTTGGAGAAGGTCTTCGTTATGGTCCAAGTCACTCCCCTGACGGGCAGAAAGTCTCACCGCTGCCAGTGAGGACTTTAGTTTGAGAGCTCACTCTGTTGAGAACGCGTTGGTGCAGCCCTCGTTTCTCCTGCGTACCAGACCCCTGCAAGTAACGGAGGCCTTTCAACGTTCAAACTGCTTCCTGGGGAAAACGCATACTTGTGGAGCGAGGAAGCCTAGGCAGGCTGCTTGCAGCCAGTTCACGCTCCTTTGGCTTCCGAAGCGAAGGCTTCCGGCACCTCTCCTGGCAGCCTCGCAAATCTTCGGCAGGACCTCTAAAACCTTACCAGGCACAGCGAGCGGTGGAGGCAAGTCCCATACACCGGAAGAGCCGTAGCTGAAAAATATCGTCGTTCTTTTGCAGCACCGAACAAGCCCGTTGCTTTTGGGGGAGAGGGCCTTTCTGTTCTCTTCTTCTGCACACAGGGAAATGCCTTGACAGTGTTCGGCCTTTATACACTCGAGTGAGTGCAGCTTCCCCTCAACTGTTGAGAGGGTACTAGTGCAGCGCTCTCGAACATGACTGTCCTTTGAACACACCAAAAGAAACTTTCCATTCGAGGAGGGAACGCGCCGCATGGGAACTCTTTCTTCTCTGAGCCAAGTGGGTGCTGCTACTGCGCCTGTGTGTTTGGTGGTTCACTGGCACTCTGAGATGTTTTTGCCTCGCCATTGCGGGGCCCACGCTGTGCAGCTGACCTCACTTAGGGATTACAAGGGCCCGCATTCCTTTCCAGGGGAAGACAACGCTGCCCGGATCACCCTCAAGGTGTCACTTTCTTGGCACTGAGCTACCTTCCTCGAAAGCTGTGCATTGGTAGCCTGCTCCCCATGTGTTCCTTTTGTGACTGGACGCTCTTTGTGATGCTGGTCGAGACGGCCTCTGCTTCTCTGCTCTTGGAGAAGGCTGCTTTGCGGAGACGCTCAGCGTGGCCTGCGCCAAGTTCAACCTTCCGCTGCTCTGAACTAACGACTTACCTGCCCTCGCCCCTGGCGCAAAGTGCCTAGGCACAAGGGCACGCTCTGGCCCCGATGCCCACACTCAGTAGTCCAAAGCCTCCACAGGCTCCACGGGCGTCCTGCTTCCACTTACCCTCTGAACGCAGCTTGCTACGTGGCGGCGGCTGCAGCACTCCACAGGGTTTGGGGGCAGAACTCCTACCACTCTCCTAACCTAGGCAGTCGGTCCTCCGCCGGGCTTCCCGGAGCCTTGGCAGAGAGCACTGTCTGTGGCACACCTCTTTCTTCTTCCTTCACCCTTATCTCTATCTTCGCAGCTGGGGGCAACCGGCTTCTGCTGCTGTGGACGAGGCCTGCTTACTGCGTGGCAAACGCCAGAGAGAAATGAGTGCAGCTGTAGAGGACGAGTCCAAAGAGCTCTAGGACGTCACAGTCAACCAGTGGTCTTGCCACCGAGCTCAGAGATATCTTCCAGCCCAGGAAAGAATGCGCTGCTTTGGCGTTCTTTCCTAGGACAAGAAACGTTCGGTGACAGTGCGTGTGTCAGGCTCGTGCTGACCGCTGCAATCTCAGAGCCTTTCCCTGCCAATCATCTCCTTGCTTCTACCTTCTGGCAGCAAGCTCACTTAAGAAGTACCCTTACCTACCCGAGGATTTCACTAAGGGACTCTATTCGGTATGCCCGTCGCGTCTGCCAAGGCAACTGGGGCCAAAACATTGCAGGGGCTGCTGGATCCAACTCTCTCTGCCTCCCCGGGAGCCTCCCGAGCCTATGGGCTGTTGGAGAAGGTCTTCGTTATGGTCCAAGTCACTCCCCTGACGGGCAGAAAGTCTCACCGCTGCCAGTGAGGACTTTAGTTTGAGAGCTCACTCTGTTGAGAACGCGTTGGTGCAGCCCTCGTTTCTCCTGCGTACCAGACCCCTGCAAGTAACGGAGGCCTTTCAACGTTCAAACTCCTTCCTGGGGAAAACGCATACTTGTGGAGCGAGGAAGCCTAGGCAGGCTGCTTGCAGCCAGTTCACGCTCCTTTGGCTTCCGAAGCGAAGGCTTCCGGCACCTCTCCTGGCAGCCTCGCAAATCTTCGGCAGGACCTCTAAAACCTTACCAGGCACAGCGAGCGGTGGAGGCAAGTCCCATACACCGGAAGAGCCGTAGCTGAAAAATATCGTCGTTCTTTTGCAGCACCGTACAAGCCCTTTGCTTTTGGGGGAGAGGGCCTTTCTGTTCTCTTCTTCTGCACACAGGGAAATGCCTTGACAGTGTTCGGCCTTTATACACTCGAGTGAGTGCAGCTTCCCCTCACCTGTTGAGAGGGTACTAGTGCAGCGCTCTCGAACATGACTGTCCTTTGAACACACCAAAAGAAACTTTCCATTCGAGGAGGGAACGCGCCGCATGGGAACTCTTTCTTCTCTGAGCCAAGTGGGTGCTGCTACTGCGCCTGTGTGTTTGGTGGTTCACTGGCACTCTGAGATGTTTTTGCCTCGCCATTGCGGGGCCCACGCTGTGCAGCTGACCTCACTTAGGGATTACAAGGGCCCGCATTCCTTTCCAGGGGAAGACAACGCTGCCCGGATCACCCTCAAGGTGTCACTTTCTTGGCACTGAGCTACCTTCCTCGAAAGCTGTGCATTGGTAGCCTGCTCCCCATGTGTTCCTTTTGTGACTGGACGCTCTTTGTGATGCTGGTCGAGACGGCCTCTGCTTCTCTGCTCTTGGAGAAGGCTGCTTTGCGGAGACGCTCAGCGTGGCCTGCGCCAAGTTCAACCTTCCGCTGCTCTGAACTAACGACTTACCTGCCCTCGCCCCTGGCGCAAAGTGCCTAGGCACAAGGGCACGCTCTGGCCCCGATGCCCACACTCAGTAGTCCAAAGCCTCCACAGGCTCCACGGGCGTCCTGCTTCCACTTACCCTCTGAACGCAGCTTGCTACGTGGCGGCGGCTGCAGCACTCCACAGGGTTTGGGGGCAGAACTCCTACCACTCTCCTAACCTAGGCAGTCAGTCCTCCGCCGGGCTTCCCGGAGCCTTGGCAGAGAGCACTGTCTGTGGCACACCTCTTTCTTCTTCCTTCACCCTTATCTCTATCTTCGCAGCTGGGGGCAACCGGCTTCTGCTGCTGTGGACGAGGCCTGCTTACTGCGTGGCAAACGCCAGAGAGAAATGAGTGCAGCTGTAGAGGACGAGTCCAAAGAGCTCTAGGACGTCACAGTCAACCAGTGGTCTTGCCACCGAGCTCAGAGATATCTTCCAGCCCAGGAAAGAATGCGCTGCTTTGGCGTTCTTTCCTAGGACAAGAAACGTTCGGTGACAGTGCGTGTGTCAGGCTCGTGCTGACCGCTGCAATCTCAGAGCCTTTCCCTGCCAATCATCTCCTTGCTTCTACCTTCTGGCAGCAAGCTCACTTAAGAAGTACCCTTACCTACCCGAGGATTTCACTAAGGGACTCTATTCGGTATGCCCGTCGCGTCTGCCAAGGCAACTGGGGCCAAAACATTGCAGGGGCTGCTGGATCCAACTCTCTCTGCCTCCCCGGGAGCCTCCCGAGCCTATGGGCTGTTGGAGAAGGTCTTCGTTATGGTCCAAGTCACTCCCCTGACGGGCAGAAAGTCTCACCGCTGCCAGTGAGGACTTTAGTTTGAGAGCTCACTCTGTTGAGAACGCGTTGGTGCAGCCCTCGTTTCTCCTGCGTACCAGACCCCTGCAAGTAACGGAGGCCTTTCAACGTTCAAACTCCTTCCTGGGGAAAACGCATACTTGTGGAGCGAGGAAGCCTAGGCAGGCTGCTTGCAGCCAGTTCACGCTCCTTTGGCTTCCGAAGCGAAGGCTTCCGGCACCTCTCCTGGCAGCCTCGCAAATCTTCGGCAGGACCTCTAAAACCTTACCAGGCACAGCGAGCGGTGGAGGCAAGTCCCATACACCGGAAGAGCCGTAGCTGAAAAATATCGTCGTTCTTTTGCAGCACCGTACAAGCCCTTTGCTTTTGGGGGAGAGGGCCTTTCTGTTCTCTTCTTCTGCACACAGGGAAATGCCTTGACAGTGTTCGGCCTTTATACACTCGAGTGAGTGCAGCTTCCCCTCAACTGTTGAGAGGGTACTAGTGCAGCGCTCTCGAACATGACTGTCCTTTGAACACACCAAAAGAAACTTTCCATTCGAGGAGGGAACGCGCCGCATGGGAACTCTTTCTTCTCTGAGCCAAGTGGGTGCTGCTACTGCGCCTGTGTGTTTGGTGGTTCACTGGCACTCTGAGATGTTTTTGCCTCGCCATTGCGGGGCCCACGCTGTGCAGCTGACCTCACTTAGGGATTACAAGGGCCCGCATTCCTTTCCAGGGGAAGACAACGCTGCCCGGATCACCCTCAAGGTGTCACTTTCTTGGCACTGAGCTACCTTCCTCGAAAGCTGTGCATTGGTAGCCTGCTCCCCATGTGTTCCTTTTGTGACTGGACGCTCTTTGTGATGCTGGTCGAGACGGCCTCTGCTTCTCTGCTCTTGGAGAAGGCTGCTTTGCGGAGACGCTCAGCGTGGCCTGCGCCAAGTTCAACCTTCCGCTGCTCTGAACTAACGACTTACCTGCCCTCGCCCCTGGCGCAAAGTGCCTAGGCACAAGGGCACGCTCTGGCCCCGATGCCCACACTCAGTAGTCCAAAGCCTCCACAGGCTCCACGGGCGTCCTGCTTCCACTTACCCTCTGAACGCAGCTTGCTACGTGGCGGCGGCTGCAGCACTCCACAGGGTTTGGGGGCAGAACTCCTACCACTCTCCTAACCTAGGCAGTCGGTCCTCCGCCGGGCTTCCCGGAGCCTTGGCAGAGAGCACTGTCTGTGGCACACCTCTTTCTTCTTCCTTCACCCTTATCTCTATCTTCGCAGCTGGGGGCAACCGGCTTCTGCTGCTGTGGACGAGGCCTGCTTACTGCGTGGCAAACGCCAGAGAGAAATGAGTGCAGCTGTAGAGGACGAGTCCAAAGAGCTCTAGGACGTCACAGTCAACCAGTGGTCTTGCCACCGAGCTCAGAGATATCTTCCAGCCCAGGAAAGAATGCGCTGCTTTGGCGTTCTTTCCTAGGACAAGAAACGTTCGGTGACAGTGCGTCTGTCAGGCTCGTGCTGACCGCTGCAATCTCAGAGCCTTTCCCTGCCAATCATCTCCTTGCTTCTACCTTCTGGCAGCAAGCTCACTTAAGAAGTACCCTTACCTACCCGAGGATTTCACTAAGGGACTCTATTCGGTATGCCCGTCGCGTCTGCCAAGGCAACTGGGGCCAAAACATTGCAGGGGCTGCTGGATCCAACTCTCTCTGCCTCCCCGGGAGCCTCCCGAGCCTATGGGCTGTTGGAGAAGGTCTTCGTTATGGTCCAAGTCACTCCCCTGACGGGCAGAAAGTCTCACCGCTGCCAGTGAGGACTTTAGTTTGAGAGCTCACTCTGTTGAGAACGCGTTGGTGCAGCCCTCGTTTCTCCTGCGTACCAGACCCCTGCAAGTAACGGAGGCCTTTCAACGTTCAAACTCCTTCCTGGGGAAAACGCATACTTGTGGAGCGAGGAAGCCTAGGCAGGCTGCTTGCAGCCAGTTCACGCTCCTTTGGCTTCCGAAGCGAAGGCTTCCGGCACCTCTCCTGGCAGCCTCGCAAATCTTCGGCAGGACCTCTAAAACCTTACCAGGCACAGCGAGCGGTGGAGGCAAGTCCCATACACCGGAAGAGCCGTAGCTGAAAAATATCGTCGTTCTTTTGCAGCACCGTACAAGCCCTTTGCTTTTGGGGGAGAGGGCCTTTCTGTTCTCTTCTTCTGCACACAGGGAAATGCCTTGACAGTGTTCGGCCTTTATACACTCGAGTGAGTGCAGCTTCCCCTCACCTGTTGAGAGGGTACTAGTGCAGCGCTCTCGAACATGACTGTCCTTTGAACACACCAAAAGAAACTTTCCATTCGAGGAGGGAACGCGCCGCATGGGAACTCTTTCTTCTCTGAGCCAAGTGGGTGCTGCTACTGCGCCTGTGTGTTTGGTGGTTCACTGGCACTCTGAGATGTTTTTGCCTCGCCATTGCGGGGCCCACGCTGTGCAGCTGACCTCACTTAGGGATTACAAGGGCCCGCATTCCTTTCCAGGGGAAGACAACGCTGCCCGGATCACCCTCAAGGTGTCACTTTCTTGGCACTGAGCTACCTTCCTCGAAAGCTGTGCATTGGTAGCCTGCTCCCCATGTGTTCCTTTTGTGACTGGACGCTCTTTGTGATGCTGGTCGAGACGGCCTCTGCTTCTCTGCTCTTGGAGAAGGCTGCTTTGCGGAGACGCTCAGCGTGGCCTGCGCCAAGTTCAACCTTCCGCTGCTCTGAACTAACGACTTACCTGCCCTCGCCCCTGGCGCAAAGTGCCTAGGCACAAGGGCACGCTCTGGCCCCGATGCCCACACTCAGTAGTCCAAAGCCTCCACAGGCTCCACGGGCGTCCTGCTTCCACTTACCCTCTGAACGCAGCTTGCTACGTGGCGGCGGCTGCAGCACTCCACAGGGTTTGGGGGCAGAACTCCTACCACTCTCCTAACCTAGGCAGTCAGTCCTCCGCCGGGCTTCCCGGAGCCTTGGCAGAGAGCACTGTCTGTGGCACACCTCTTTCTTCTTCCTTCACCCTTATCTCTATCTTCGCAGCTGGGGGCAACCGGCTTCTGCTGCTGTGGACGAGGCCTGCTTACTGCGTGGCAAACGCCAGAGAGAAATGAGTGCAGCTGTAGAGGACGAGTCCAAAGAGCTCTAGGACGTCACAGTCAACCAGTGGTCTTGCCACCGAGCTCAGAGATATCTTCCAGCCCAGGAAAGAATGCGCTGCTTTGGCGTTCTTTCCTAGGACAAGAAACGTTCGGTGACAGTGCGTCTGTCAGGCTCGTGCTGACCGCTGCAATCTCAGAGCCTTTCCCTGCCAATCATCTCCTTGCTTCTACCTTCTGGCAGCAAGCTCACTTAAGAAGTACCCTTACCTACCCGAGGATTTCACTAAGGGACTCTATTCGGTATGCCCGTCGCGTCTGCCAAGGCAACTGGGGCCAAAACATTGCAGGGGCTGCTGGATCCAACTCTCTCTGCCTCCCCGGGAGCCTCCCGAGCCTATGGGCTGTTGGAGAAGGTCTTCGTTATGGTCCAAGTCACTCCCCTGACGGGCAGAAAGTCTCACCGCTGCCAGTGAGGACTTTAGTTTGAGAGCTCACTCTGTTGAGAACGCGTTGGTGCAGCCCTCGTTTCTCCTGCGTACCAGACCCCTGCAAGTAACGGAGGCCTTTCAACGTTCAAACTCCTTCCTGGGGAAAACGCATACTTGTGGAGCGAGGAAGCCTAGGCAGGCTGCTTGCAGCCAGTTCACGCTCCTTTGGCTTCCGAAGCGAAGGCTTCCGGCACCTCTCCTGGCAGCCTCGCAAATCTTCGGCAGGACCTCTAAAACCTTACCAGGCACAGCGAGCGGTGGAGGCAAGTCCCATACACCGGAAGAGCCGTAGCTGAAAAATATCGTCGTTCTTTTGCAGCACCGTACAAGCCCTTTGCTTTTGGGGGAGAGGGCCTTTCTGTTCTCTTCTTCTGCACACAGGGAAATGCCTTGACAGTGTTCGGCCTTTATACACTCGAGTGAGTGCAGCTTCCCCTCACCTGTTGAGAGGGTACTAGTGCAGCGCTCTCGAACATGACTGTCCTTTGAACACACCAAAAGAAACTTTCCATTCGAGGAGGGAACGCGCCGCATGGGAACTCTTTCTTCTCTGAGCCAAGTGGGTGCTGCTACTGCGCCTGTGTGTTTGGTGGTTCACTGGCACTCTGAGATGTTTTTGCCTCGCCATTGCGGGGCCCACGCTGTGCAGCTGACCTCACTTAGGGATTACAAGGGCCCGCATTCCTTTCCAGGGGAAGACAACGCTGCCCGGATCACCCTCAAGGTGTCACTTTCTTGGCACTGAGCTACCTTCCTCGAAAGCTGGGCATTGGTAGCCTGCTCCCCATGTGTTCCTTTTGTGACTGGACGCTCTTTGTGATGCTGGTCGAGACGGCCTCTGCTTCTCTGCTCTTGGAGAAGGCTGCTTTGCGGAGACGCTCAGCGTGGCCTGCGCCAAGTTCAACCTTCCGCTGCTCTGAACTAACGACTTACCTGCCCTCGCCCCTGGCGCAAAGTGCCTAGGCACAAGGGCACGCTCTGGCCCCGATGCCCACACTCAGTAGTCCAAAGCCTCCACAGGCTCCACGGGCGTCCTGCTTCCACTTACCCTCTGAACGCAGCTTGCTACGTGGCGGCGGCTGCAGCACTCCACAGGGTTTGGGGGCAGAACTCCTACCACTCTCCTAACCTAGGCAGTCAGTCCTCCGCCGGGCTTCCCGGAGCCTTGGCAGAGAGCACTGTCTGTGGCACACCTCTTTCTTCTTCCTTCACCCTTATCTCTATCTTCGCAGCTGGGGGCAACCGGCTTCTGCTGCTGTGGACGAGGCCTGCTTACTGCGTGGCAAACGCCAGAGAGAAATGAGTGCAGCTGTAGAGGACGAGTCCAAAGAGCTCTAGGACGTCACAGTCAACCAGTGGTCTTGCCACCGAGCTCAGAGATATCTTCCAGCCCAGGAAAGAATGCGCTGCTTTGGCGTTCTTTCCTAGGACAAGAAACGTTCGGTGACAGTGCGTCTGTCAGGCTCGTGCTGACCGCTGCAATCTCAGAGCCTTTCCCTGCCAATCATCTCCTTGCTTCTACCTTCTGGCAGCAAGCTCACTTAAGAAGTACCCTTACCTACCCGAGGATTTCACTAAGGGACTCTATTCGGTATGCCCGTCGCGTCTGCCAAGGCAACTGGGGCCAAAACGTTGCAGGGGCTGCTGGATCCAACTCTCTCTGCCTCCCCGGGAGCCTCCCGAGCCTATGGGCTGTTGGAGAAGGTCTTCGTTATGGTCCAAGTCACTCCCCTGACGGGCAGAAAGTCTCACCGCTGCCAGTGAGGACTTTAGTTTGAGAGCTCACTCTGTTGAGAACGCGTTGGTGCAGCCCTCGTTTCTCCTGCGTACCAGACCCCTGCAAGTAACGGAGGCCTTTCAACGTTCAAACTCCTTCCTGGGGAAAACGCATACTTGTGGAGCGAGGAAGCCTAGGCAGGCTGCTTGCAGCCAGTTCACGCTCCTTTGGCTTCCGAAGCGAAGGCTTCCGGCACCTCTCCTGGCAGCCTCGCAAATCTTCGGCAGGACCTCTAAAACCTTACCAGGCACAGCGAGCGGTGGAGGCAAGTCCCATACACCGGAAGAGCCGTAGCTGAAAAATATCGTCATTCTTTTGCAGCACCGTACAAGCCCTTTGCTTTTGGGGGAGAGGGCCTTTCTGTTCTCTTCTTCTGCACACAGGGAAATGCCTTGACAGTGTTCGGCCTTTATACACTCGAGTGAGTGCAGCTTCCCCTCACCTGTTGAGAGGGTACTAGTGCAGCGCTCTCGAACATGACTGTCCTTTGAACACACCAAAAGAAACTTTCCATTCGAGGAGGGAACGCGCCGCATGGGAACTCTTTCTTCTCTGAGCCAAGTGGGTGCTGCTACTGCGCCTGTGTGTTTGGTGGTTCACTGGCACTCTGAGATGTTTTTGCCTCGCCATTGCGGGGCCCACGCTGTGCAGCTGACCTCACTTAGGGATTACAAGGGCCCGCATTCCTTTCCAGGGGAAGACAACGCTGCCCGGATCACCCTCAAGGTGTCACTTTCTTGGCACTGAGCTACCTTCCTCGAAAGCTGGGCATTGGTAGCCTGCTCCCCATGTGTTCCTTTTGTGACTGGACGCTCTTTGTGATGCTGGTCGAGACGGCCTCTGCTTCTCTGCTCTTGGAGAAGGCTGCTTTGCGGAGACGCTCAGCGTGGCCTGCGCCAAGTTCAACCTTCCGCTGCTCTGAACTAACGACTTACCTGCCCTCGCCCCTGGCGCAAAGTGCCTAGGCACAAGGGCACGCTCTGGCCCCGATGCCCACACTCAGTAGTCCAAAGCCTCCACAGGCTCCACGGGCGTCCTGCTTCCACTTACCCTCTGAACGCAGCTTGCTACGTGGCGGCGGCTGCAGCACTCCACAGGGTTTGGGGGCAGAACTCCTACCACTCTCCTAACCTAGGCAGTCAGTCCTCCGCCGGGCTTCCCGGAGCCTTGGCAGAGAGCACTGTCTGTGGCACACCTCTTTCTTCTTCCTTCACCCTTATCTCTATCTTCGCAGCTGGGGGCAACCGGCTTCTGCTGCTGTGGACGAGGCCTGCTTACTGCGTGGCAAACGCCAGAGAGAAATGAGTGCAGCTGTAGAGGACGAGTCCAAAGAGCTCTAGGACGTCACAGTCAACCAGTGGTCTTGCCACCGAGCTCAGAGATATCTTCCAGCCCAGGAAAGAATGCGCTGCTTTGGCGTTCTTTCCTAGGACAAGAAACGTTCGGTGACAGTGCGTCTGTCAGGCTCGTGCTGACCGCTGCAATCTCAGAGCCTTTCCCTGCCAATCATCTCCTTGCTTCTACCTTCTGGCAGCAAGCTCACTTAAGAAGTACCCTTACCTACCCGAGGATTTCACTAAGGGACTCTATTCGGTATGCCCGTCGCGTCTGCCAAGGCAACTGGGGCCAAAACATTGCAGGGGCTGCTGGATCCAACTCTCTCTGCCTCCCCGGGAGCCTCCCGAGCCTATGGGCTGTTGGAGAAGGTCTTCGTTATGGTCCAAGTCACTCCCCTGACGGGCAGAAAGTCTCACCGCTGCCAGTGAGGACTTTAGTTTGAGAGCTCACTCTGTTGAGAACGCGTTGGTGCAGCCCTCGTTTCTCCTGCGTACCAGACCCCTGCAAGTAACGGAGGCCTTTCAACGTTCAAACTGCTTCCTGGGGAAAACGCATACTTGTGGAGCGAGGAAGCCTAGGCAGGCTGCTTGCAGCCAGTTCACGCTCCTTTGGCTTCCGAAGCGAAGGCTTCCGGCACCTCTCCTGGCAGCCTCGCAAATCTTCGGCAGGACCTCTAAAACCTTACCAGGCACAGCGAGCGGTGGAGGCAAGTCCCATACACCGGAAGAGCCGTAGCTGAAAAATATCGTCGTTCTTTTGCAGCACCGTACAAGCCCTTTGCTTTTGGGGGAGAGGGCCTTTCTGTTCTCTTCTTCTGCACACAGGGAAATGCCTTGACAGTGTTCGGCCTTTATACACTCGAGTGAGTGCAGCTTCCCCTCACCTGTTGAGAGGGTACTAGTGCAGCGCTCTCGAACATGACTGTCCTTTGAACACACCAAAAGAAACTTTCCATTCGAGGAGGGAACGCGCCGCATGGGAACTCTTTCTTCTCTGAGCCAAGTGGGTGCTGCTACTGCGCCTGTGTGTTTGGTGGTTCACTGGCACTCTGAGATGTTTTTGCCTCGCCATTGCGGGGCCCACGCTGTGCAGCTGACCTCACTTAGGGATTACAAGGGCCCGCATTCCTTTCCAGGGGAAGACAACGCTGCCCGGATCACCCTCAAGGTGTCACTTTCTTGGCACTGAGCTACCTTCCTCGAAAGCTGTGCATTGGTAGCCTGCTCCCCATGTGTTCCTTTTGTGACTGGACGCTCTTTGTGATGCTGGTCGAGACGGCCTCTGCTTCTCTGCTCTTGGAGAAGGCTGCTTTGCGGAGACGCTCAGCGTGGCCTGCGCCAAGTTCAACCTTCCGCTGCTCTGAACTAACGACTTACCTGCCCTCGCCCCTGGCGCAAAGTGCCTAGGCACAAGGGCACGCTCTGGCCCCGATGCCCACACTCAGTAGTCCAAAGCCTCCACAGGCTCCACGGGCGTCCTGCTTCCACTTACCCTCTGAACGCAGCTTGCTACGTGGCGGCGGCTGCAGCACTCCACAGGGTTTGGGGGCAGAACTCCTACCACTCTCCTAACCTAGGCAGTCAGTCCTCCGCCGGGCTTCCCGGAGCCTTGGCAGAGAGCACTGTCTGTGGCACACCTCTTTCTTCTTCCTTCACCCTTATCTCTATCTTCGCAGCTGGGGGCAACCGGCTTCTGCTGCTGTGGACGAGGCCTGCTTACTGCGTGGCAAACGCCAGAGAGAAATGAGTGCAGCTGTAGAGGACGAGTCCAAAGAGCTCTAGGACGTCACAGTCAACCAGTGGTCTTGCCACCGAGCTCAGAGATATCTTCCAGCCCAGGAAAGAATGCGCTGCTTTGGCGTTCTTTCCTAGGACAAGAAACGTTCGGTGACAGTGCGTCTGTCAGGCTCGTGCTGACCGCTGCAATCTCAGAGCCTTTCCCTGCCAATCATCTACTTGCTTCTACCTTCTGGCAGCAAGCTCACTTAAGAAGTACCCTTACCTACCCGAGGATTTCACTAAGGGACTCTATTCGGTATGCCCGTCGCGTCTGCCAAGGCAACTGGGGCCAAAACATTGCAGGGGCTGCTGGATCCAACTCTCTCTGCCTCCCCGGGAGCCTCCCGAGCCTATGGGCTGTTGGAGAAGGTCTTCGTTATGGTCCAAGTCACTCCCCTGACGGGCAGAAAGTCTCACCGCTGCCAGTGAGGACTTTAGTTTGAGAGCTCACTCTGTTGAGAACGCGTTGGTGCAGCCCTCGTTTCTCCTGCGTACCAGACCCCTGCAAGTAACGGAGGCCTTTCAACGTTCAAACTCCTTCCTGGGGAAAACGCATACTTGTGGAGCGAGGAAGCCTAGGCAGGCTGCTTGCAGCCAGTTCACGCTCCTTTGGCTTCCGAAGCGAAGGCTTCCGGCACCTCTCCTGGCAGCCTCGCAAATCTTCGGCAGGACCTCTAAAACCTTACCAGGCACAGCGAGCGGTGGAGGCAAGTCCCATACACCGGAAGAGCCGTAGCTGAAAAATATCGTCGTTCTTTTGCAGCACCGTACAAGCCCTTTGCTTTTGGGGGAGAGGGCCTTTCTGTTCTCTTCTTCTGCACACAGGGAAATGCCTTGACAGTGTTCGGCCTTTATACACTCGAGTGAGTGCAGCTTCCCCTCACCTGTTGAGAGGGTACTAGTGCAGCGCTCTCGAACATGACTGTCCTTTGAACACACCAAAAGAAACTTTCCATTCGAGGAGGGAACGCGCCGCATGGGAACTCTTTCTTCTCTGAGCCAAGTGGGTGCTGCTACTGCGCCTGTGTGTTTGGTGGTTCACTGGCACTCTGAGATGTTTTTGCCTCGCCATTGCGGGGCCCACGCTGTGCAGCTGACCTCACTTAGGGATTACAAGGGCCCGCATTCCTTTCCAGGGGAAGACAACGCTGCCCGGATCACCCTCAAGGTGTCACTTTCTTGGCACTGAGCTACCTTCCTCGAAAGCTGTGCATTGGTAGCCTGCTCCCCATGTGTTCCTTTTGTGACTGGACGCTCTTTGTGATGCTGGTCGAGACGGCCTCTGCTTCTCTGCTCTTGGAGAAGGCTGCTTTGCGGAGACGCTCAGCGTGGCCTGCGCCAAGTTCAACCTTCCGCTGCTCTGAACTAACGACTTACCTGCCCTCGCCCCTGGCGCAAAGTGCCTAGGCACAAGGGCACGCTCTGGCCCCGATGCCCACACTCAGTAGTCCAAAGCCTCCACAGGCTCCACGGGCGTCCTGCTTCCACTTACCCTCTGAACGCAGCTTGCTACGTGGCGGCGGCTGCAGCACTCCACAGGGTTTGGGGGCAGAACTCCTACCACTCTCCTAACCTAGGCAGTCAGTCCTCCGCCGGGCTTCCCGGAGCCTTGGCAGAGAGCACTGTCTGTGGCACACCTCTTTCTTCTTCCTTCACCCTTATCTCTATCTTCGCAGCTGGGGGCAACCGGCTTCTGCTGCTGTGGACGAGGCCTGCTTACTGCGTGCCAAACGCCAGAGAGAAATGAGTGCAGCTGTAGAGGACGAGTCCAAAGAGCTCTAGGACGTCACAGTCAACCAGTGGTCTTGCCACCGAGCTCAGAGATATCTTCCAGCCCAGGAAAGAATGCGCTGCTTTGGCGTTCTTTCCTAGGACAAGAAACGTTCGGTGACAGTGCGTCTGTCAGGCTCGTGCTGACCGCTGCAATCTCAGAGCCTTTCCCTGCCAATCATCTCCTTGCTTCTACCTTCTGGCAGCAAGCTCACTTAAGAAGTACCCTTACCTACCCGAGGATTTCACTAAGGGACTCTATTCGGTATGCCCGTCGCGTCTGCCAAGGCAACTGGGGCCAAAACATTGCAGGGGCTGCTGGATCCAACTCTCTCTGCCTCCCCGGGAGCCTCCCGAGCCTATGGGCTGTTGGAGAAGGTCTTCGTTATGGTCCAAGTCACTCCCCTGACGGGCAGAAAGTCTCACCGCTGCCAGTGAGGACTTTAGTTTGAGAGCTCACTCTGTTGAGAACGCGTTGGTGCAGCCCTCGTTTCTCCTGCGTACCAGACCCCTGCAAGTAACGGAGGCCTTTCAACGTTCAAACTCCTTCCTGGGGAAAACGCATACTTGTGGAGCGAGGAAGCCTAGGCAGGCTGCTTGCAGCCAGTTCACGCTCCTTTGGCTTCCGAAGCGAAGGCTTCCGGCACCTCTCCTGGCAGCCTCGCAAATCTTCGGCAGGACCTCTAAAACCTTACCAGGCACAGCGAGCGGTGGAGGCAAGTCCCATACACCGGAAGAGCCGTAGCTGAAAAATATCGTCGTTCTTTTGCAGCACCGTACAAGCCCTTTGCTTTTGGGGGAGAGGGCCTTTCTGTTCTCTTCTTCTGCACACAGGGAAATGCCTTGACAGTGTTCGGCCTTTATACACTCGAGTGAGTGCAGCTTCCCCTCACCTGTTGAGAGGGTACTAGTGCAGCGCTCTCGAACATGACTGTCCTTTGAACACACCAAAAGAAACTTTCCATTCGAGGAGGGAACGCGCCGCATGGGAACTCTTTCTTCTCTGAGCCAAGTGGGTGCTGCTACTGCGCCTGTGTGTTTGGTGGTTCACTGGCACTCTGAGATGTTTTTGCCTCGCCATTGCGGGGCCCACGCTGTGCAGCTGACCTCACTTAGGGATTACAAGGGCCCGCATTCCTTTCCAGGGGAAGACAACGCTGCCCGGATCACCCTCAAGGTGTCACTTTCTTGGCACTGAGCTACCTTCCTCGAAAGCTGTGCATTGGTAGCCTGCTCCCCATGTGTTCCTTTTGTGACTGGACGCTCTTTGTGATGCTGGTCGAGACGGCCTCTGCTTCTCTGCTCTTGGAGAAGGCTGCTTTGCGGAGACGCTCAGCGTGGCCTGCGCCAAGTTCAACCTTCCGCTGCTCTGAACTAACGACTTACCTGCCCTCGCCCCTGGCGCAAAGTGCCTAGGCACAAGGGCACGCTCTGGCCCCGATGCCCACACTCAGTAGTCCAAAGCCTCCACAGGCTCCACGGGCGTCCTGCTTCCACTTACCCTCTGAACGCAGCTTGCTACGTGGCGGCGGCTGCAGCACTCCACAGGGTTTGGGGGCAGAACTCCTACCACTCTCCTAACCTAGGCAGTCAGTCCTCCGCCGGGCTTCCCGGAGCCTTGGCAGAGAGCACTGTCTGTGGCACACCTCTTTCTTCTTCCTTCACCCTTATCTCTATCTTCGCAGCTGGGGGCAACCGGCTTCTGCTGCTGTGGACGAGGCCTGCTTACTGCGTGCCAAACGCCAGAGAGAAATGAGTGCAGCTGTAGAGGACGAGTCCAAAGAGCTCTAGGACGTCACAGTCAACCAGTGGTCTTGCCACCGAGCTCAGAGATATCTTCCAGCCCAGGAAAGAATGCGCTGCTTTGGCGTTCTTTCCTAGGACAAGAAACGTTCGGTGACAGTGCGTCTGTCAGGCTCGTGCTGACCGCTGCAATCTCAGAGCCTTTCCCTGCCAATCATCTCCTTGCTTCTACCTTCTGGCAGCAAGCTCACTTAAGAAGTACCCTTACCTACCCGAGGATTTCACTAAGGGACTCTATTCGGTATGCCCGTCGCGTCTGCCAAGGCAACTGGGGCCAAAACGTTGCAGGGGCTGCTGGATCCAACTCTCTCTGCCTCCCCGGGAGCCTCCCGAGCCTATGGGCTGTTGGAGAAGGTCTTCGTTATGGTCCAAGTCACTCCCCTGACGGGCAGAAAGTCTCACCGCTGCCAGTGAGGACTTTAGTTTGAGAGCTCACTCTGTTGAGAACGCGTTGGTGCAGCCCTCGTTTCTCCTGCGTACCAGACCCCTGCAAGTAACGGAGGCCTTTCAACGTTCAAACTCCTTCCTGGGGAAAACGCATACTTGTGGAGCGAGGAAGCCTAGGCAGGCTGCTTGCAGCCAGTTCACGCTCCTTTGGCTTCCGAAGCGAAGGCTTCCGGCACCTCTCCTGGCAGCCTCGCAAATCTTCGGCAGGACCTCTAAAACCTTACCAGGCACAGCGAGCGGTGGAGGCAAGTCCCATACACCGGAAGAGCCGTAGCTGAAAAATATCGTCGTTCTTTTGCAGCACCGTACAAGCCCTTTGCTTTTGGGGGAGAGGGCCTTTCTGTTCTCTTCTTCTGCACACAGGGAAATGCCTTGACAGTGTTCGGCCTTTATACACTCGAGTGAGTGCAGCTTCCCCTCACCTGTTGAGAGGGTACTAGTGCAGCGCTCTCGAACATGACTGTCCTTTGAACACACCAAAAGAAACTTTCCATTCGAGGAGGGAACGCGCCGCATGGGAACTCTTTCTTCTCTGAGCCAAGTGGGTGCTGCTACTGCGCCTGTGTGTTTGGTGGTTCACTGGCACTCTGAGATGTTTTTGCCTCGCCATTGCGGGGCCCACGCTGTGCAGCTGACCTCACTTAGGGATTACAAGGGCCCGCATTCCTTTCCAGGGGAAGACAACGCTGCCCGGATCACCCTCAAGGTGTCACTTTCTTGGCACTGAGCTACCTTCCTCGAAAGCTGTGCATTGGTAGCCTGCTCCCCATGTGTTCCTTTTGTGACTGGACGCTCTTTGTGATGCTGGTCGAGACGGCCTCTGCTTCTCTGCTCTTGGAGAAGGCTGCTTTGCGGAGACGCTCAGCGTGGCCTGCGCCAAGTTCAACCTTCCGCTGCTCTGAACTAACGACTTACCTGCCCTCGCCCCTGGCGCAAAGTGCCTAGGCACAAGGGCACGCTCTGGCCCCGATGCCCACACTCAGTAGTCCAAAGCCTCCACAGGCTCCACGGGCGTCCTGCTTCCACTTACCCTCTGAACGCAGCTTGCTACGTGGCGGCGGCTGCAGCACTCCACAGGGTTTGGGGGCAGAACTCCTACCACTCTCCTAACCTAGGCAGTCAGTCCTCCGCCGGGCTTCCCGGAGCCTTGGCAGAGAGCACTGTCTGTGGCACACCTCTTTCTTCTTCCTTCACCCTTATCTCTATCTTCGCAGCTGGGGGCAACCGGCTTCTGCTGCTGTGGACGAGGCCTGCTTACTGCGTGCCAAACGCCAGAGAGAAATGAGTGCAGCTGTAGAGGACGAGTCCAAAGAGCTCTAGGACGTCACAGTCAACCAGTGGTCTTGCCACCGAGCTCAGAGATATCTTCCAGCCCAGGAAAGAATGCGCTGCTTTGGCGTTCTTTCCTAGGACAAGAAACGTTCGGTGACAGTGCGTCTGTCAGGCTCGTGCTGACCGCTGCAATCTCAGAGCCTTTCCCTGCCAATCATCTCCTTGCTTCTACCTTCTGGCAGCAAGCTCACTTAAGAAGTACCCTTACCTACCCGAGGATTTCACTAAGGGACTCTATTCGGTATGCCCGTCGCGTCTGCCAAGGCAACTGGGGCCAAAACGTTGCAGGGGCTGCTGGATCCAACTCTCTCTGCCTCCCCGGGAGCCTCCCGAGCCTATGGGCTGTTGGAGAAGGTCTTCGTTATGGTCCAAGTCACTCCCCTGACGGGCAGAAAGTCTCACCGCTGCCAGTGAGGACTTTAGTTTGAGAGCTCACTCTGTTGAGAACGCGTTGGTGCAGCCCTCGTTTCTCCTGCGTACCAGACCCCTGCAAGTAACGGAGGCCTTTCAACGTTCAAACTCCTTCCTGGGGAAAACGCATACTTGTGGAGCGAGGAAGCCTAGGCAGGCTGCTTGCAGCCAGTTCACGCTCCTTTGGCTTCCGAAGCGAAGGCTTCCGGCACCTCTCCTGGCAGCCTCGCAAATCTTCGGCAGGACCTCTAAAACCTTACCAGGCACAGCGAGCGGTGGAGGCAAGTCCCATACACCGGAAGAGCCGTAGCTGAAAAATATCGTCGTTCTTTTGCAGCACCGTACAAGCCCTTTGCTTTTGGGGGAGAGGGCCTTTCTGTTCTCTTCTTCTGCACACAGGGAAATGCCTTGACAGTGTTCGGCCTTTATACACTCGAGTGAGTGCAGCTTCCCCTCACCTGTTGAGAGGGTACTAGTGCAGCGCTCTCGAACATGACTGTCCTTTGAACACACCAAAAGAAACTTTCCATTCGAGGAGGGAACGCGCCGCATGGGAACTCTTTCTTCTCTGAGCCAAGTGGGTGCTGCTACTGCGCCTGTGTGTTTGGTGGTTCACTGGCACTCTGAGATGTTTTTGCCTCGCCATTGCGGGGCCCACGCTGTGCAGCTGACCTCACTTAGGGATTACAAGGGCCCGCATTCCTTTCCAGGGGAAGACAACGCTGCCCGGATCACCCTCAAGGTGTCACTTTCTTGGCACTGAGCTACCTTCCTCGAAAGCTGTGCATTGGTAGCCTGCTCCCCATGTGTTCCTTTTGTGACTGGACGCTCTTTGTGATGCTGGTCGAGACGGCCTCTGCTTCTCTGCTCTTGGAGAAGGCTGCTTTGCGGAGACGCTCAGCGTGGCCTGCGCCAAGTTCAACCTTCCGCTGCTCTGAACTAACGACTTACCTGCCCTCGCCCCTGGCGCAAAGTGCCTAGGCACAAGGGCACGCTCTGGCCCCGATGCCCACACTCAGTAGTCCAAAGCCTCCACAGGCTCCACGGGCGTCCTGCTTCCACTTACCCTCTGAACGCAGCTTGCTACGTGGCGGCGGCTGCAGCACTCCACAGGGTTTGGGGGCAGAACTCCTACCACTCTCCTAACCTAGGCAGTCAGTCCTCCGCCGGGCTTCCCGGAGCCTTGGCAGAGAGCACTGTCTGTGGCACACCTCTTTCTTCTTCCTTCACCCTTATCTCTATCTTCGCAGCTGGGGGCAACCGGCTTCTGCTGCTGTGGACGAGGCCTGCTTACTGCGTGGCAAACGCCAGAGAGAAATGAGTGCAGCTGTAGAGGACGAGTCCAAAGAGCTCTAGGACGTCACAGTCAACCAGTGGTCTTGCCACCGAGCTCAGAGATATCTTCCAGCCCAGGAAAGAATGCGCTGCTTTGGCGTTCTTTCCTAGGACAAGAAACGTTCGGTGACAGTGCGTCTGTCAGGCTCGTGCTGACCGCTGCAATCTCAGAGCCTTTCCCTGCCAATCATCTCCTTGCTTCTACCTTCTGGCAGCAAGCTCACTTAAGAAGTACCCTTACCTACCCGAGGATTTCACTAAGGGACTCTATTCGGTATGCCCGTCGCGTCTGCCAAGGCAACTGGGGCCAAAACGTTGCAGGGGCTGCTGGATCCAACTCTCTCTGCCTCCCCGGGAGCCTCCCGAGCCTATGGGCTGTTGGAGAAGGTCTTCGTTATGGTCCAAGTCACTCCCCTGACGGGCAAAAAGTCTCACCGCTGCCAGTGAGGACTTTAGTTTGAGAGCTCACTCTGTTGAGAACGCGTTGGTGCAGCCCTCGTTTCTCCTGCGTACCAGACCCCTGCAAGTAACGGAGGCCTTTCAACGTTCAAACTCCTTCCTGGGGAAAACGCATACTTGTGGAGCGAGGAAGCCTAGGCAGGC
Organism: Eubalaena glacialis; assembly: GCF_028564815.1. NCBI lineage: Eukaryota > Metazoa > Chordata > Mammalia > Artiodactyla > Balaenidae > Eubalaena > Eubalaena glacialis. The sequence goes on along the minus strand of NC_083719.1, from coordinate 159,564,041 downwards.
TGCTTGCAGCCAGTTCACGCTCCTTTGGCTTCCGAAGCGAAGGCTTCCGGCACCTCTCCTGGCAGCCTCGCAAATCTTCGGCAGGACCTCTAAAACCTTACCAGGCACAGCGAGCGGTGGAGGCAAGTCCCATACACCGGAAGAGCCGTAGCTGAAAAATATCGTCGTTCTTTTGCAGCACCGTACAAGCCCTTTGCTTTTGGGGGAGAGGGCCTTTCTGTTCTCTTCTTCTGCACACAGGGAAATGCCTTGACAGTGTTCGGCCTTTATACACTCGAGTGAGTGCAGCTTCCCCTCACCTGTTGAGAGGGTACTAGTGCAGCGCTCTCGAACATGACTGTCCTTTGAACACACCAAAAGAAACTTTCCATTCGAGGAGGGAACGCGCCGCATGGGAACTCTTTCTTCTCTGAGCCAAGTGGGTGCTGCTACTGCGCCTGTGTGTTTGGTGGTTCACTGGCACTCTGAGATGTTTTTGCCTCGCCATTGCGGGGCCCACGCTGTGCAGCTGACCTCACTTAGGGATTACAAGGGCCCGCATTCCTTTCCAGGGGAAGACAACGCTGCCCGGATCACCCTCAAGGTGTCACTTTCTTGGCACTGAGCTACCTTCCTCGAAAGCTGTGCATTGGTAGCCTGCTCCCCATGTGTTCCTTTTGTGACTGGACGCTCTTTGTGATGCTGGTCGAGACGGCCTCTGCTTCTCTGCTCTTGGAGAAGGCTGCTTTGCGGAGACGCTCAGCGTGGCCTGCGCCAAGTTCAACCTTCCGCTGCTCTGAACTAACGACTTACCTGCCCTCGCCCCTGGCGCAAAGTGCCTAGGCACAAGGGCACGCTCTGGCCCCGATGCCCACACTCAGTAGTCCAAAGCCTCCACAGGCTCCACGGGCGTCCTGCTTCCACTTACCCTCTGAACGCAGCTTGCTACGTGGCGGCGGCTGCAGCACTCCACAGGGTTTGGGGGCAGAACTCCTACCACTCTCCTAACCTAGGCAGTCGGTCCTCCGCCGGGCTTCCCGGAGCCTTGGCAGAGAGCACTGTCTGTGGCACACCTCTTTCTTCTTCCTTCACCCTTATCTCTATCTTCGCAGCTGGGGGCAACCGGCTTCTGCTGCTGTGGACGAGGCCTGCTTACTGCGTGGCAAACGCCAGAGAGAAATGAGTGCAGCTGTAGAGGACGAGTCCAAAGAGCTCTAGGACGTCACAGTCAACCAGTGGTCTTGCCACCGAGCTCAGAGATATCTTCCAGCCCAGGAAAGAATGCGCTGCTTTGGCGTTCTTTCCTAGGACAAGAAACGTTCGGTGACAGTGCGTCTGTCAGGCTCGTGCTGACCGCTGCAATCTCAGAGCCTTTCCCTGCCAATCATCTCCTTGCTTCTACCTTCTGGCAGCAAGCTCACTTAAGAAGTACCCTTACCTACCCGAGGATTTCACTAAGGGACTCTATTCGGTATGCCCGTCGCGTCTGCCAAGGCAACTGGGGCCAAAACATTGCAGGGGCTGCTGGATCCAACTCTCTCTGCCTCCCCGGGAGCCTCCCGAGCCTATGGGCTGTTGGAGAAGGTCTTCGTTATGGTCCAAGTCACTCCCCTGACGGGCAGAAAGTCTCACCGCTGCCAGTGAGGACTTTAGTTTGAGAGCTCACTCTGTTGAGAACGCGTTGGTGCAGCCCTCGTTTCTCCTGCGTACCAGACCCCTGCAAGTAACGGAGGCCTTTCAACGTTCAAACTCCTTCCTGGGGAAAACGCATACTTGTGGAGCGAGGAAGCCTAGGCAGGCTGCTTGCAGCCAGTTCACGCTCCTTTGGCTTCCGAAGCGAAGGCTTCCGGCACCTCTCCTGGCAGCCTCGCAAATCTTCGGCAGGACCTCTAAAACCTTACCAGGCACAGCGAGCGGTGGAGGCAAGTCCCATACACCGGAAGAGCCGTAGCTGAAAAATATCGTCGTTCTTTTGCAGCACCGAACAAGCCCGTTGCTTTTGGGGGAGAGGGCCTTTCTGTTCTCTTCTTCTGCACACAGGGAAATGCCTTGACAGTGTTCGGCCTTTATACACTCGAGTGAGTGCAGCTTCCCCTCAACTGTTGAGAGGGTACTAGTGCAGCGCTCTCGAACATGACTGTCCTTTGAACACACCAAAAGAAACTTTCCATTCGAGGAGGGAACGCGCCGCATGGGAACTCTTTCTTCTCTGAGCCAAGTGGGTGCTGCTACTGCGCCTGTGTGTTTGGTGGTTCACTGGCACTCTGAGATGTTTTTGCCTCGCCATTGCGGGGCCCACGCTGTGCAGCTGACCTCACTTAGGGATTACAAGGGCCCGCATTCCTTTCCAGGGGAAGACAACGCTGCCCGGATCACCCTCAAGGTGTCACTTTCTTGGCACTGAGCTACCTTCCTCGAAAGCTGTGCATTGGTAGCCTGCTCCCCATGTGTTCCTTTTGTGACTGGACGCTCTTTGTGATGCTGGTCGAGACGGCCTCTGCTTCTCTGCTCTTGGAGAAGGCTGCTTTGCGGAGACGCTCAGCGTGGCCTGCGCCAAGTTCAACCTTCCGCTGCTCTGAACTAACGACTTACCTGCCCTCGCCCCTGGCGCAAAGTGCCTAGGCACAAGGGCACGCTCTGGCCCCGATGCCCACACTCAGTAGTCCAAAGCCTCCACAGGCTCCACGGGCGTCCTGCTTCCACTTACCCTCTGAACGCAGCTTGCTACGTGGCGGCGGCTGCAGCACTCCACAGGGTTTGGGGGCAGAACTCCTACCACTCTCCTAACCTAGGCAGTCAGTCCTCCGCCGGGCTTCCCGGAGCCTTGGCAGAGAGCACTGTCTGTGGCACACCTCTTTCTTCTTCCTTCACCCTTATCTCTATCTTCGCAGCTGGGGGCAACCGGCTTCTGCTGCTGTGGACGAGGCCTGCTTACTGCGTGGCAAACGCCAGAGAGAAATGAGTGCAGCTGTAGAGGACGAGTCCAAAGAGCTCTAGGACGTCACAGTCAACCAGTGGTCTTGCCACCGAGCTCAGAGATATCTTCCAGCCCAGGAAAGAATGCGCTGCTTTGGCGTTCTTTCCTAGGACAAGAAACGTTCGGTGACAGTGCGTCTGTCAGGCTCGTGCTGACCGCTGCAATCTCAGAGCCTTTCCCTGCCAATCATCTCCTTGCTTCTACCTTCTGGCAGCAAGCTCACTTAAGAAGTACCCTTACCTACCCGAGGATTTCACTAAGGGACTCTATTCGGTATGCCCGTCGCGTCTGCCAAGGCAACTGGGGCCAAAACATTGCAGGGGCTGCTGGATCCAACTCTCTCTGCCTCCCCGGGAGCCTCCCGAGCCTATGGGCTGTTGGAGAAGGTCTTCGTTATGGTCCAAGTCACTCCCCTGACGGGCAGAAAGTCTCACCGCTGCCAGTGAGGACTTTAGTTTGAGAGCTCACTCTGTTGAGAACGCGTTGGTGCAGCCCTCGTTTCTCCTGCGTACCAGACCCCTGCAAGTAACGGAGGCCTTTCAACGTTCAAACTCCTTCCTGGGGAAAACGCATACTTGTGGAGCGAGGAAGCCTAGGCAGGCTGCTTGCAGCCAGTTCACGCTCCTTTGGCTTCCGAAGCGAAGGCTTCCGGCACCTCTCCTGGCAGCCTCGCAAATCTTCGGCAGGACCTCTAAAACCTTACCAGGCACAGCGAGCGGTGGAGGCAAGTCCCATACACCGGAAGAGCCGTAGCTGAAAAATATCGTCGTTCTTTTGCAGCACCGTACAAGCCCTTTGCTTTTGGGGGAGAGGGCCTTTCTGTTCTCTTCTTCTGCACACAGGGAAATGCCTTGACAGTGTTCGGCCTTTATACACTCGAGTGAGTGCAGCTTCCCCTCACCTGTTGAGAGGGTACTAGTGCAGCGCTCTCGAACATGACTGTCCTTTGAACACACCAAAAGAAACTTTCCATTCGAGGAGGGAACGCGCCGCATGGGAACTCTTTCTTCTCTGAGCCAAGTGGGTGCTGCTACTGCGCCTGTGTGTTTGGTGGTTCACTGGCACTCTGAGATGTTTTTGCCTCGCCATTGCGGGGCCCACGCTGTGCAGCTGACCTCACTTAGGGATTACAAGGGCCCGCATTCCTTTCCAGGGGAAGACAACGCTGCCCGGATCACCCTCAAGGTGTCACTTTCTTGGCACTGAGCTACCTTCCTCGAAAGCTGTGCATTGGTAGCCTGCTCCCCATGTGTTCCTTTTGTGACTGGACGCTCTTTGTGATGCTGGTCGAGACGGCCTCTGCTTCTCTGCTCTTGGAGAAGGCTGCTTTGCGGAGACGCTCAGCGTGGCCTGCGCCAAGTTCAACCTTCCGCTGCTCTGAACTAACGACTTACCTGCCCTCGCCCCTGGCGCAAAGTGCCTAGGCACAAGGGCACGCTCTGGCCCCGATGCCCACACTCAGTAGTCCAAAGCCTCCACAGGCTCCACGGGCGTCCTGCTTCCACTTACCCTCTGAACGCAGCTTGCTACGTGGCGGCGGCTGCAGCACTCCACAGGGTTTGGGGGCAGAACTCCTACCACTCTCCTAACCTAGGCAGTCAGTCCTCCGCCGGGCTTCCCGGAGCCTTGGCAGAGAGCACTGTCTGTGGCACACCTCTTTCTTCTTCCTTCACCCTTATCTCTATCTTCGCAGCTGGGGGCAACCGGCTTCTGCTGCTGTGGACGAGGCCTGCTTACTGCGTGGCAAACGCCAGAGAGAAATGAGTGCAGCTGTAGAGGACGAGTCCAAAGAGCTCTAGGACGTCACAGTCAACCAGTGGTCTTGCCACCGAGCTCAGAGATATCTTCCAGCCCAGGAAAGAATGCGCTGCTTTGGCGTTCTTTCCTAGGACAAGAAACGTTCGGTGACAGTGCGTCTGTCAGGCTCGTGCTGACCGCTGCAATCTCAGAGCCTTTCCCTGCCAATCATCTCCTTGCTTCTACCTTCTGGCAGCAAGCTCACTTAAGAAGTACCCTTACCTACCCGAGGATTTCACTAAGGGACTCTATTCGGTATGCCCGTCGCGTCTGCCAAGGCAACTGGGGCCAAAACGTTGCAGGGGCTGCTGGATCCAACTCTCTCTGCCTCCCCGGGAGCCTCCCGAGCCTATGGGCTGTTGGAGAAGGTCTTCGTTATGGTCCAAGTCACTCCCCTGACGGGCAGAAAGTCTCACCGCTGCCAGTGAGGACTTTAGTTTGAGAGCTCACTCTGTTGAGAACGCGTTGGTGCAGCCCTCGTTTCTCCTGCGTACCAGACCCCTGCAAGTAACGGAGGCCTTTCAACGTTCAAACTCCTTCCTGGGGAAAACGCATACTTGTGGAGCGAGGAAGCCTAGGCAGGCTGCTTGCAGCCAGTTCACGCTCCTTTGGCTTCCGAAGCGAAGGCTTCCGGCACCTCTCCTGGCAGCCTCGCAAATCTTCGGCAGGACCTCTAAAACCTTACCAGGCACAGCGAGCGGTGGAGGCAAGTCCCATACACCGGAAGAGCCGTAGCTGAAAAATATCGTCGTTCTTTTGCAGCACCGTACAAGCCCTTTGCTTTTGGGGGAGAGGGCCTTTCTGTTCTCTTCTTCTGCACACAGGGAAATGCCTTGACAGTGTTCGGCCTTTATACACTCGAGTGAGTGCAGCTTCCCCTCACCTGTTGAGAGGGTACTAGTGCAGCGCTCTCGAACATGACTGTCCTTTGAACACACCAAAAGAAACTTTCCATTCGAGGAGGGAACGCGCCGCATGGGAACTCTTTCTTCTCTGAGCCAAGTGGGTGCTGCTACTGCGCCTGTGTGTTTGGTGGTTCACTGGCACTCTGAGATGTTTTTGCCTCGCCATTGCGGGGCCCACGCTGTGCAGCTGACCTCACTTAGGGATTACAAGGGCCCGCATTCCTTTCCAGGGGAAGACAACGCTGCCCGGATCACCCTCAAGGTGTCACTTTCTTGGCACTGAGCTACCTTCCTCGAAAGCTGTGCATTGGTAGCCTGCTCCCCATGTGTTCCTTTTGTGACTGGACGCTCTTTGTGATGCTGGTCGAGACGGCCTCTGCTTCTCTGCTCTTGGAGAAGGCTGCTTTGCGGAGACGCTCAGCGTGGCCTGCGCCAAGTTCAACCTTCCGCTGCTCTGAACTAACGACTTACCTGCCCTCGCCCCTGGCGCAAAGTGCCTAGGCACAAGGGCACGCTCTGGCCCCGATGCCCACACTCAGTAGTCCAAAGCCTCCACAGGCTCCACGGGCGTCCTGCTTCCACTTACCCTCTGAACGCAGCTTGCTACGTGGCGGCGGCTGCAGCACTCCACAGGGTTTGGGGGCAGAACTCCTACCACTCTCCTAACCTAGGCAGTCAGTCCTCCGCCGGGCTTCCCGGAGCCTTGGCAGAGAGCACTGTCTGTGGCACACCTCTTTCTTCTTCCTTCACCCTTATCTCTATCTTCGCAGCTGGGGGCAACCGGCTTCTGCTGCTGTGGACGAGGCCTGCTTACTGCGTGGCAAACGCCAGAGAGAAATGAGTGCAGCTGTAGAGGACGAGTCCAAAGAGCTCTAGGACGTCACAGTCAACCAGTGGTCTTGCCACCGAGCTCAGAGATATCTTCCAGCCCAGGAAAGAATGCGCTGCTTTGGCGTTCTTTCCTAGGACAAGAAACGTTCGGTGACAGTGCGTCTGTCAGGCTCGTGCTGACCGCTGCAATCTCAGAGCCTTTCCCTGCCAATCATCTCCTTGCTTCTACCTTCTGGCAGCAAGCTCACTTAAGAAGTACCCTTACCTACCCGAGGATTTCACTAAGGGACTCTATTCGGTATGCCCGTCGCGTCTGCCAAGGCAACTGGGGCCAAAACGTTGCAGGGGCTGCTGGATCCAACTCTCTCTGCCTCCCCGGGAGCCTCCCGAGCCTATGGGCTGTTGGAGAAGGTCTTCGTTATGGTCCAAGTCACTCCCCTGACGGGCAGAAAGTCTCACCGCTGCCAGTGAGGACTTTAGTTTGAGAGCTCACTCTGTTGAGAACGCGTTGGTGCAGCCCTCGTTTCTCCTGCGTACCAGACCCCTGCAAGTAACGGAGGCCTTTCAACGTTCAAACTCCTTCCTGGGGAAAACGCATACTTGTGGAGCGAGGAAGCCTAGGCAGGCTGCTTGCAGCCAGTTCACGCTCCTTTGGCTTCCGAAGCGAAGGCTTCCGGCACCTCTCCTGGCAGCCTCGCAAATCTTCGGCAGGACCTCTAAAACCTTACCAGGCACAGCGAGCGGTGGAGGCAAGTCCCATACACCGGAAGAGCCGTAGCTGAAAAATATCGTCGTTCTTTTGCAGCACCGTACAAGCCCTTTGCTTTTGGGGGAGAGGGCCTTTCTGTTCTCTTCTTCTGCACACAGGGAAATGCCTTGACAGTGTTCGGCCTTTATACACTCGAGTGAGTGCAGCTTCCCCTCACCTGTTGAGAGGGTACTAGTGCAGCGCTCTCGAACATGACTGTCCTTTGAACACACCAAAAGAAACTTTCCATTCGAGGAGGGAACGCGCCGCATGGGAACTCTTTCTTCTCTGAGCCAAGTGGGTGCTGCTACTGCGCCTGTGTGTTTGGTGGTTCACTGGCACTCTGAGATGTTTTTGCCTCGCCATTGCGGGGCCCACGCTGTGCAGCTGACCTCACTTAGGGATTACAAGGGCCCGCATTCCTTTCCAGGGGAAGACAACGCTGCCCGGATCACCCTCAAGGTGTCACTTTCTTGGCACTGAGCTACCTTCCTCGAAAGCTGTGCATTGGTAGCCTGCTCCCCATGTGTTCCTTTTGTGACTGGACGCTCTTTGTGATGCTGGTCGAGACGGCCTCTGCTTCTCTGCTCTTGGAGAAGGCTGCTTTGCGGAGACGCTCAGCGTGGCCTGCGCCAAGTTCAACCTTCCGCTGCTCTGAACTAACGACTTACCTGCCCTCGCCCCTGGCGCAAAGTGCCTAGGCACAAGGGCACGCTCTGGCCCCGATGCCCACACTCAGTAGTCCAAAGCCTCCACAGGCTCCACGGGCGTCCTGCTTCCACTTACCCTCTGAACGCAGCTTGCTACGTGGCGGCGGCTGCAGCACTCCACAGGGTTTGGGGGCAGAACTCCTACCACTCTCCTAACCTAGGCAGTCAGTCCTCCGCCGGGCTTCCCGGAGCCTTGGCAGAGAGCACTGTCTGTGGCACACCTCTTTCTTCTTCCTTCACCCTTATCTCTATCTTCGCAGCTGGGGGCAACCGGCTTCTGCTGCTGTGGACGAGGCCTGCTTACTGCGTGGCAAACGCCAGAGAGAAATGAGTGCAGCTGTAGAGGACGAGTCCAAAGAGCTCTAGGACGTCACAGTCAACCAGTGGTCTTGCCACCGAGCTCAGAGATATCTTCCAGCCCAGGAAAGAATGCGCTGCTTTGGCGTTCTTTCCTAGGACAAGAAACGTTCGGTGACAGTGCGTCTGTCAGGCTCGTGCTGACCGCTGCAATCTCAGAGCCTTTCCCTGCCAATCATCTCCTTGCTTCTACCTTCTGGCAGCAAGCTCACTTAAGAAGTACCCTTACCTACCCGAGGATTTCACTAAGGGACTCTATTCGGTATGCCCGTCGCGTCTGCCAAGGCAACTGGGGCCAAAACGTTGCAGGGGCTGCTGGATCCAACTCTCTCTGCCTCCCCGGGAGCCTCCCGAGCCTATGGGCTGTTGGAGAAGGTCTTCGTTATGGTCCAAGTCACTCCCCTGACGGGCAGAAAGTCTCACCGCTGCCAGTGAGGACTTTAGTTTGAGAGCTCACTCTGTTGAGAACGCGTTGGTGCAGCCCTCGTTTCTCCTGCGTACCAGACCCCTGCAAGTAACGGAGGCCTTTCAACGTTCAAACTCCTTCCTGGGGAAAACGCATACTTGTGGAGCGAGGAAGCCTAGGCAGGCTGCTTGCAGCCAGTTCACGCTCCTTTGGCTTCCGAAGCGAAGGCTTCCGGCACCTCTCCTGGCAGCCTCGCAAATCTTCGGCAGGACCTCTAAAACCTTACCAGGCACAGCGAGCGGTGGAGGCAAGTCCCATACACCGGAAGAGCCGTAGCTGAAAAATATCGTCGTTCTTTTGCAGCACCGTACAAGCCCTTTGCTTTTGGGGGAGAGGGCCTTTCTGTTCTCTTCTTCTGCACACAGGGAAATGCCTTGACAGTGTTCGGCCTTTATACACTCGAGTGAGTGCAGCTTCCCCTCACCTGTTGAGAGGGTACTAGTGCAGCGCTCTCGAACATGACTGTCCTTTGAACACACCAAAAGAAACTTTCCATTCGAGGAGGGAACGCGCCGCATGGGAACTCTTTCTTCTCTGAGCCAAGTGGGTGCTGCTACTGCGCCTGTGTGTTTGGTGGTTCACTGGCACTCTGAGATGTTTTTGCCTCGCCATTGCGGGGCCCACGCTGTGCAGCTGACCTCACTTAGGGATTACAAGGGCCCGCATTCCTTTCCAGGGGAAGACAACGCTGCCCGGATCACCCTCAAGGTGTCACTTTCTTGGCACTGAGCTACCTTCCTCGAAAGCTGTGCATTGGTAGCCTGCTCCCCATGTGTTCCTTTTGTGACTGGACGCTCTTTGTGATGCTGGTCGAGACGGCCTCTGCTTCTCTGCTCTTGGAGAAGGCTGCTTTGCGGAGACGCTCAGCGTGGCCTGCGCCAAGTTCAACCTTCCGCTGCTCTGAACTAACGACTTACCTGCCCTCGCCCCTGGCGCAAAGTGCCTAGGCACAAGGGCACGCTCTGGCCCCGATGCCCACACTCAGTAGTCCAAAGCCTCCACAGGCTCCACGGGCGTCCTGCTTCCACTTACCCTCTGAACGCAGCTTGCTACGTGGCGGCGGCTGCAGCACTCCACAGGGTTTGGGGGCAGAACTCCTACCACTCTCCTAACCTAGGCAGTCAGTCCTCCGCCGGGCTTCCCGGAGCCTTGGCAGAGAGCACTGTCTGTGGCACACCTCTTTCTTCTTCCTTCACCCTTATCTCTATCTTCGCAGCTGGGGGCAACCGGCTTCTGCTGCTGTGGACGAGGCCTGCTTACTGCGTGGCAAACGCCAGAGAGAAATGAGTGCAGCTGTAGAGGACGAGTCCAAAGAGCTCTAGGACGTCACAGTCAACCAGTGGTCTTGCCACCGAGCTCAGAGATATCTTCCAGCCCAGGAAAGAATGCGCTGCTTTGGCGTTCTTTCCTAGGACAAGAAACGTTCGGTGACAGTGCGTCTGTCAGGCTCGTGCTGACCGCTGCAATCTCAGAGCCTTTCCCTGCCAATCATCTCCTTGCTTCTACCTTCTGGCAGCAAGCTCACTTAAGAAGTACCCTTACCTACCCGAGGATTTCACTAAGGGACTCTATTCGGTATGCCCGTCGCGTCTGCCAAGGCAACTGGGGCCAAAACATTGCAGGGGCTGCTGGATCCAACTCTCTCTGCCTCCCCGGGAGCCTCCCGAGCCTATGGGCTGTTGGAGAAGGTCTTCGTTATGGTCCAAGTCACTCCCCTGACGGGCAGAAAGTCTCACCGCTGCCAGTGAGGACTTTAGTTTGAGAGCTCACTCTGTTGAGAACGCGTTGGTGCAGCCCTCGTTTCTCCTGCGTACCAGACCCCTGCAAGTAACGGAGGCCTTTCAACGTTCAAACTCCTTCCTGGGGAAAACGCATACTTGTGGAGCGAGGAAGCCTAGGCAGGCTGCTTGCAGCCAGTTCACGCTCCTTTGGCTTCCGAAGCGAAGGCTTCCGGCACCTCTCCTGGCAGCCTCGCAAATCTTCGGCAGGACCTCTAAAACCTTACCAGGCACAGCGAGCGGTGGAGGCAAGTCCCATACACCGGAAGAGCCGTAGCTGAAAAATATCGTCGTTCTTTTGCAGCACCGTACAAGCCCTTTGCTTTTGGGGGAGAGGGCCTTTCTGTTCTCTTCTTCTGCACACAGGGAAATGCCTTGACAGTGTTCGGCCTTTATACACTCGAGTGAGTGCAGCTTCCCCTCACCTGTTGAGAGGGTACTAGTGCAGCGCTCTCGAACATGACTGTCCTTTGAACACACCAAAAGAAACTTTCCATTCGAGGAGGGAACGCGCCGCATGGGAACTCTTTCTTCTCTGAGCCAAGTGGGTGCTGCTACTGCGCCTGTGTGTTTGGTGGTTCACTGGCACTCTGAGATGTTTTTGCCTCGCCATTGCGGGGCCCACGCTGTGCAGCTGACCTCACTTAGGGATTACAAGGGCCCGCATTCCTTTCCAGGGGAAGACAACGCTGCCCGGATCACCCTCAAGGTGTCACTTTCTTGGCACTGAGCTACCTTCCTCGAAAGCTGTGCATTGGTAGCCTGCTCCCCATGTGTTCCTTTTGTGACTGGACGCTCTTTGTGATGCTGGTCGAGACGGCCTCTGCTTCTCTGCTCTTGGAGAAGGCTGCTTTGCGGAGACGCTCAGCGTGGCCTGCGCCAAGTTCAACCTTCCGCTGCTCTGAACTAACGACTTACCTGCCCTCGCCCCTGGCGCAAAGTGCCTAGGCACAAGGGCACGCTCTGGCCCCGATGCCCACACTCAGTAGTCCAAAGCCTCCACAGGCTCCACGGGCGTCCTGCTTCCACTTACCCTCTGAACGCAGCTTGCTACGTGGCGGCGGCTGCAGCACTCCACAGGGTTTGGGGGCAGAACTCCTACCACTCTCCTAACCTAGGCAGTCAGTCCTCCGCCGGGCTTCCCGGAGCCTTGGCAGAGAGCACTGTCTGTGGCACACCTCTTTCTTCTTCCTTCACCCTTATCTCTATCTTCGCAGCTGGGGGCAACCGGCTTCTGCTGCTGTGGACGAGGCCTGCTTACTGCGTGCCAAACGCCAGAGAGAAATGAGTGCAGCTGTAGAGGACGAGTCCAAAGAGCTCTAGGACGTCACAGTCAACCAGTGGTCTTGCCACCGAGCTCAGAGATATCTTCCAGCCCAGGAAAGAATGCGCTGCTTTGGCGTTCTTTCCTAGGACAAGAAACGTTCGGTGACAGTGCGTCTGTCAGGCTCGTGCTGACCGCTGCAATCTCAGAGCCTTTCCCTGCCAATCATCTCCTTGCTTCTACCTTCTGGCAGCAAGCTCACTTAAGAAGTACCCTTACCTACCCGAGGATTTCACTAAGGGACTCTATTCGGTATGCCCGTCGCGTCTGCCAAGGCAACTGGGGCCAAAACATTGCAGGGGCTGCTGGATCCAACTCTCTCTGCCTCCCCGGGAGCCTCCCGAGCCTATGGGCTGTTGGAGAAGGTCTTCGTTATGGTCCAAGTCACTCCCCTGACGGGCAGAAAGTCTCACCGCTGCCAGTGAGGACTTTAGTTTGAGAGCTCACTCTGTTGAGAACGCGTTGGTGCAGCCCTCGTTTCTCCTGCGTACCAGACCCCTGCAAGTAACGGAGGCCTTTCAACGTTCAAACTCCTTCCTGGGGAAAACGCATACTTGTGGAGCGAGGAAGCCTAGGCAGGCTGCTTGCAGCCAGTTCACGCTCCTTTGGCTTCCGAAGCGAAGGCTTCCGGCACCTCTCCTGGCAGCCTCGCAAATCTTCGGCAGGACCTCTAAAACCTTACCAGGCACAGCGAGCGGTGGAGGCAAGTCCCATACACCGGAAGAGCCGTAGCTGAAAAATATCGTCGTTCTTTTGCAGCACCGTACAAGCCCGTTGCTTTTGGGGGAGAGGGCCTTTCTGTTCTCTTCTTCTGCACACAGGGAAATGCCTTGACAGTGTTCGGCCTTTATACACTCGAGTGAGTGCAGCTTCCCCTCAACTGTTGAGAGGGTACTAGTGCAGCGCTCTCGAACATGACTGTCCTTTGAACACACCAAAAGAAACTTTCCATTCGAGGAGGGAACGCGCCGCATGGGAACTCTTTCTTCTCTGAGCCAAGTGGGTGCTGCTACTGCGCCTGTGTGTTTGGTGGTTCACTGGCACTCTGAGATGTTTTTGCCTCGCCATTGCGGGGCCCACGCTGTGCAGCTGACCTCACTTAGGGATTACAAGGGCCCGCATTCCTTTCCAGGGGAAGACAACGCTGCCCGGATCACCCTCAAGGTGTCACTTTCTTGGCACTGAGCTACCTTCCTCGAAAGCTGTGCATTGGTAGCCTGCTCCCCATGTGTTCCTTTTGTGACGGGACGCTCTTTGTGATGCTGGTCGAGACGGCCTCTGCTTCTCTGCTCTTGGAGAAGGCTGCTTTGCGGAGACGCTCAGCGTGGCCTGCGCCAAGTTCAACCTTCCGCTGCTCTGAACTAACGACTTACCTGCCCTCGCCCCTGGCGCAAAGTGCCTAGGCACAAGGGCACGCTCTGGCCCCGATGCCCACACTCAGTAGTCCAAAGCCTCCACAGGCTCCACGGGCGTCCTGCTTCCACTTACCCTCTGAACGCAGCTTGCTACGTGGCGGCGGCTGCAGCACTCCACAGGGTTTGGGGGCAGAACTCCTACCACTCTCCTAACCTAGGCAGTCAGTCCTCCGCCGGGCTTCCCGGAGCCTTGGCAGAGAGCACTGTCTGTGGCACACCTCTTTCTTCTTCCTTCACCCTTATCTCTATCTTCGCAGCTGGGGGCAACCGGCTTCTGCTGCTGTGGACGAGGCCTGCTTACTGCGTGGCAAACGCCAGAGAGAAATGAGTGCAGCTGTAGAGGACGAGTCCAAAGAGCTCTAGGACGTCACAGTCAACCAGTGGTCTTGCCACCGAGCTCAGAGATATCTTCCAGCCCAGGAAAGAATGCGCTGCTTTGGCGTTCTTTCCTAGGACAAGAAACGTTCGGTGACAGTGCGTCTGTCAGGCTCGTGCTGACCGCTGCAATCTCAGAGCCTTTCCCTGCCAATCATCTCCTTGCTTCTACCTTCTGGCAGCAAGCTCACTTAAGAAGTACCCTTACCTACCCGAGGATTTCACTAAGGGACTCTATTCGGTATGCCCGTCGCGTCTGCCAAGGCAACTGGGGCCAAAACATTGCAGGGGCTGCTGGATCCAACTCTCTCTGCCTCCCCGGGAGCCTCCCGAGCCTATGGGCTGTTGGAGAAGGTCTTCGTTATGGTCCAAGTCACTCCCCTGACGGGCAGAAAGTCTCACCGCTGCCAGTGAGGACTTTAGTTTGAGAGCTCACTCTGTTGAGAACGCGTTGGTGCAGCCCTCGTTTCTCCTGCGTACCAGACCCCTGCAAGTAACGGAGGCCTTTCAACGTTCAAACTCCTTCCTGGGGAAAACGCATACTTGTGGAGCGAGGAAGCCTAGGCAGGCTGCTTGCAGCCAGTTCACGCTCCTTTGGCTTCCGAAGCGAAGGCTTCCGGCACCTCTCCTGGCAGCCTCGCAAATCTTCGGCAGGACCTCTAAAACCTTACCAGGCACAGCGAGCGGTGGAGGCAAGTCCCATACACCGGAAGAGCCGTAGCTGAAAAATATCGTCGTTCTTTTGCAGCACCGTACAAGCCCTTTGCTTTTGGGGGAGAGGGCCTTTCTGTTCTCTTCTTCTGCACACAGGGAAATGCCTTGACAGTGTTCGGCCTTTATACACTCGAGTGAGTGCAGCTTCCCCTCACCTGTTGAGAGGGTACTAGTGCAGCGCTCTCGAACATGACTGTCCTTTGAACACACCAAAAGAAACTTTCCATTCGAGGAGGGAACGCGCCGCATGGGAACTCTTTCTTCTCTGAGCCAAGTGGGTGCTGCTACTGCGCCTGTGTGTTTGGTGGTTCACTGGCACTCTGAGATGTTTTTGCCTCGCCATTGCGGGGCCCACGCTGTGCAGCTGACCTCACTTAGGGATTACAAGGGCCCGCATTCCTTTCCAGGGGAAGACAACGCTGCCCGGATCACCCTCAAGGTGTCACTTTCTTGGCACTGAGCTACCTTCCTCGAAAGCTGTGCATTGGTAGCCTGCTCCCCATGTGTTCCTTTTGTGACTGGACGCTCTTTGTGATGCTGGTCGAGACGGCCTCTGCTTCTCTGCTCTTGGAGAAGGCTGCTTTGCGGAGACGCTCAGCGTGGCCTGCGCCAAGTTCAACCTTCCGCTGCTCTGAACTAACGACTTACCTGCCCTCGCCCCTGGCGCAAAGTGCCTAGGCACAAGGGCACGCTCTGGCCCCGATGCCCACACTCAGTAGTCCAAAGCCTCCACAGGCTCCACGGGCGTCCTGCTTCCACTTACCCTCTGAACGCAGCTTGCTACGTGGCGGCGGCTGCAGCACTCCACAGGGTTTGGGGGCAGAACTCCTACCACTCTCCTAACCTAGGCAGTCAGTCCTCCGCCGGGCTTCCCGGAGCCTTGGCAGAGAGCACTGTCTGTGGCACACCTCTTTCTTCTTCCTTCACCCTTATCTCTATCTTCGCAGCTGGGGGCAACCGGCTTCTGCTGCTGTGGACGAGGCCTGCTTACTGCGTGGCAAACGCCAGAGAGAAATGAGTGCAGCTGTAGAGGACGAGTCCAAAGAGCTCTAGGACGTCACAGTCAACCAGTGGTCTTGCCACCGAGCTCAGAGATATCTTCCAGCCCAGGAAAGAATGCGCTGCTTTGGCGTTCTTTCCTAGGACAAGAAACGTTCGGTGACAGTGCGTCTGTCAGGCTCGTGCTGACCGCTGCAATCTCAGAGCCTTTCCCTGCCAATCACCTCCTTGCTTCTACCTTCTGGCAGCAAGCTCACTTAAGAAGTACCCTTACCTACCCGAGGATTTCACTAAGGGACTCTATTCGGTATGCCCGTCGCGTCTGCCAAGGCAACTGGGGCCAAAACATTGCAGGGGCTGCTGGATCCAACTCTCTCTGCCTCCCCGGGAGCCTCCCGAGCCTATGGGCTGTTGGAGAAGGTCTTCGTTATGGTCCAAGTCACTCCCCTGACGGGCAGAAAGTCTCACCGCTGCCAGTGAGGACTTTAGTTTGAGAGCTCACTCTGTTGAGAACGCGTTGGTGCAGCCCTCGTTTCTCCTGCGTACCAGACCCCTGCAAGTAACGGAGGCCTTTCAACGTTCAAACTCCTTCCTGGGGAAAACGCATACTTGTGGAGCGAGGAAGCCTAGGCAGGCTGCTTGCAGCCAGTTCACGCTCCTTTGGCTTCCGAAGCGAAGGCTTCCGGCACCTCTCCTGGCAGCCTCGCAAATCTTCGGCAGGACCTCTAAAACCTTACCAGGCACAGCGAGCGGTGGAGGCAAGTCCCATACACCGGAAGAGCCGTAGCTGAAAAATATCGTCGTTCTTTTGCAGCACCGTACAAGCCCTTTGCTTTTGGGGGAGAGGGCCTTTCTGTTCTCTTCTTCTGCACACAGGGAAATGCCTTGACAGTGTTCGGCCTTTATACACTCGAGTGAGTGCAGCTTCCCCTCACCTGTTGAGAGGGTACTAGTGCAGCGCTCTCGAACATGACTGTCCTTTGAACACACCAAAAGAAACTTTCCATTCGAGGAGGGAACGCGCCGCATGGGAACTCTTTCTTCTCTGAGCCAAGTGGGTGCTGCTACTGCGCCTGTGTGTTTGGTGGTTCACTGGCACTCTGAGATGTTTTTGCCTCGCCATTGCGGGGCCCACGCTGTGCAGCTGACCTCACTTAGGGATTACAAGGGCCCGCATTCCTTTCCAGGGGAAGACAACGCTGCCCGGATCACCCTCAAGGTGTCACTTTCTTGGCACTGAGCTACCTTCCTCGAAAGCTGTGCATTGGTAGCCTGCTCCCCATGTGTTCCTTTTGTGACTGGACGCTCTTTGTGATGCTGGTCGAGACGGCCTCTGCTTCTCTGCTCTTGGAGAAGGCTGCTTTGCGGAGACGCTCAGCGTGGCCTGCGCCAAGTTCAACCTTCCGCTGCTCTGAACTAACGACTTACCTGCCCTCGCCCCTGGCGCAAAGTGCCTAGGCACAAGGGCACGCTCTGGCCCCGATGCCCACACTCAGTAGTCCAAAGCCTCCACAGGCTCCACGGGCGTCCTGCTTCCACTTACCCTCTGAACGCAGCTTGCTACGTGGCGGCGGCTGCAGCACTCCACAGGGTTTGGGGGCAGAACTCCTACCACTCTCCTAACCTAGGCAGTCAGTCCTCCGCCGGGCTTCCCGGAGCCTTGGCAGAGAGCACTGTCTGTGGCACACCTCTTTCTTCTTCCTTCACCCTTATCTCTATCTTCGCAGCTGGGGGCAACCGGCTTCTGCTGCTGTGGACGAGGCCTGCTTACTGCGTGGCAAACGCCAGAGAGAAATGAGTGCAGCTGTAGAGGACGAGTCCAAAGAGCTCTAGGACGTCACAGTCAACCAGTGGTCTTGCCACCGAGCTCAGAGATATCTTCCAGCCCAGGAAAGAATGCGCTGCTTTGGCGTTCTTTCCTAGGACAAGAAACGTTCGGTGACAGTGCGTCTGTCAGGCTCGTGCTGACCGCTGCAATCTCAGAGCCTTTCCCTGCCAATCACCTCCTTGCTTCTACCTTCTGGCAGCAAGCTCACTTAAGAAGTACCCTTACCTACCCGAGGATTTCACTAAGGGACTCTATTCGGTATGCCCGTCGCGTCTGCCAAGGCAACTGGGGCCAAAACATTGCAGGGGCTGCTGGATCCAACTCTCTCTGCCTCCCCGGGAGCCTCCCGAGCCTATGGGCTGTTGGAGAAGGTCTTCGTTATGGTCCAAGTCACTCCCCTGACGGGCAGAAAGTCTCACCGCTGCCAGTGAGGACTTTAGTTTGAGAGCTCACTCTGTTGAGAACGCGTTGGTGCAGCCCTCGTTTCTCCTGCGTACCAGACCCCTGCAAGTAACGGAGGCCTTTCAACGTTCAAACTCCTTCCTGGGGAAAACGCATACTTGTGGAGCGAGGAAGCCTAGGCAGGCTGCTTGCAGCCAGTTCACGCTCCTTTGGCTTCCGAAGCGAAGGCTTCCGGCACCTCTCCTGGCAGCCTCGCAAATCTTCGGCAGGACCTCTAAAACCTTACCAGGCACAGCGAGCGGTGGAGGCAAGTCCCATACACCGGAAGAGCCGTAGCTGAAAAATATCGTCGTTCTTTTGCAGCACCGTACAAGCCCTTTGCTTTTGGGGGAGAGGGCCTTTCTGTTCTCTTCTTCTGCACACAGGGAAATGCCTTGACAGTGTTCGGCCTTTATACACTCGAGTGAGTGCAGCTTCCCCTCACCTGTTGAGAGGGTACTAGTGCAGCGCTCTCGAACATGACTGTCCTTTGAACACACCAAAAGAAACTTTCCATTCGAGGAGGGAACGCGCCGCATGGGAACTCTTTCTTCTCTGAGCCAAGTGGGTGCTGCTACTGCGCCTGTGTGTTTGGTGGTTCACTGGCACTCTGAGATGTTTTTGCCTCGCCATTGCGGGGCCCACGCTGTGCAGCTGACCTCACTTAGGGATTACAAGGGCCCGCATTCCTTTCCAGGGGAAGACAACGCTGCCCGGATCACCCTCAAGGTGTCACTTTCTTGGCACTGAGCTACCTTCCTCGAAAGCTGTGCATTGGTAGCCTGCTCCCCATGTGTTCCTTTTGTGACTGGACGCTCTTTGTGATGCTGGTCGAGACGGCCTCTGCTTCTCTGCTCTTGGAGAAGGCTGCTTTGCGGAGACGCTCAGCGTGGCCTGCGCCAAGTTCAACCTTCCGCTGCTCTGAACTAACGACTTACCTGCCCTCGCCCCTGGCGCAAAGTGCCTAGGCACAAGGGCACGCTCTGGCCCCGATGCCCACACTCAGTAGTCCAAAGCCTCCACAGGCTCCACGGGCGTCCTGCTTCCACTTACCCTCTGAACGCAGCTTGCTACGTGGCGGCGGCTGCAGCACTCCACAGGGTTTGGGGGCAGAACTCCTACCACTCTCCTAACCTAGGCAGTCAGTCCTCCGCCGGGCTTCCCGGAGCCTTGGCAGAGAGCACTGTCTGTGGCACACCTCTTTCTTCTTCCTTCACCCTTATCTCTATCTTCGCAGCTGGGGGCAACCGGCTTCTGCTGCTGTGGACGAGGCCTGCTTACTGCGTGGCAAACGCCAGAGAGAAATGAGTGCAGCTGTAGAGGACGAGTCCAAAGAGCTCTAGGACGTCACAGTCAACCAGTGGTCTTGCCACCGAGCTCAGAGATATCTTCCAGCCCAGGAAAGAATGCGCTGCTTTGGCGTTCTTTCCTAGGACAAGAAACGTTCGGTGACAGTGCGTCTGTCAGGCTCGTGCTGACCGCTGCAATCTCAGAGCCTTTCCCTGCCAATCACCTCCTTGCTTCTACCTTCTGGCAGCAAGCTCACTTAAGAAGTACCCTTACCTACCCGAGGATTTCACTAAGGGACTCTATTCGGTATGCCCGTCGCGTCTGCCAAGGCAACTGGGGCCAAAACATTGCAGGGGCTGCTGGATCCAACTCTCTCTGCCTCCCCGGGAGCCTCCCGAGCCTATGGGCTGTTGGAGAAGGTCTTCGTTATGGTCCAAGTCACTCCCCTGACGGGCAGAAAGTCTCACCGCTGCCAGTGAGGACTTTAGTTTGAGAGCTCACTCTGTTGAGAACGCGTTGGTGCAGCCCTCGTTTCTCCTGCGTACCAGACCCCTGCAAGTAACGGAGGCCTTTCAACGTTCAAACTCCTTCCTGGGGAAAACGCATACTTGTGGAGCGAGGAAGCCTAGGCAGGCTGCTTGCAGCCAGTTCACGCTCCTTTGGCTTCCGAAGCGAAGGCTTCCAGCACCTCTCCTGGCAGCCTCGCAAATCTTCGGCAGGACCTCTAAAACCTTACCAGGCACAGCGAGCGGTGGAGGCAAGTCCCATACACCGGAAGAGCCGTAGCTGAAAAATATCGTCGTTCTTTTGCAGCACCGTACAAGCCCTTTGCTTTTGGGGGAGAGGGCCTTTCTGTTCTCTTCTTCTGCACACAGGGAAATGCCTTGACAGTGTTCGGCCTTTATACACTCGAGTGAGTGCAGCTTCCCCTCACCTGTTGAGAGGGTACTAGTGCAGCGCTCTCGAACATGACTGTCCTTTGAACACACCAAAAGAAACTTTCCATTCGAGGAGGGAACGCGCCGCATGGGAACTCTTTCTTCTCTGAGCCAAGTGGGTGCTGCTACTGCGCCTGTGTGTTTGGTGGTTCACTGGGACTCTGAGATGTTTTTGCCTCGCCATTGCGGGGCCCACGCTGTGCAGCTGACCTCACTTAGGGATTACAAGGGCCCGCATTCCTTTCCAGGGGAAGACAACGCTGCCCGGATCACCCTCAAGGTGTCACTTTCTTGGCACTGAGCTACCTTCCTCGAAAGCTGTGCATTGGTAGCCTGCTCCCCATGTGTTCCTTTTGTGACTGGACGCTCTTTGTGATGCTGGTCGAGACGGCCTCTGCTTCTCTGCTCTTGGAGAAGGCTGCTTTGCGGAGACGCTCAGCGTGGCCTGCGCCAAGTTCAACCTTCCGCAGCTCTGAACTAACGACTTACCTGCCCTCGCCCCTGGCGCAAAGTGCCTAGGCACAAGGGCACGCTCTGGCCCCGATGCCCACACTCAGTAGTCCAAAGCCTCCACAGCCTCCACGGGCGTCCTGCTTCCACTTACCCTCTGAACGCAGCTTGCTACGTGGCGGCGGCTGCAGCACTCCACAGGGTTTGGGGGCAGAACTCCTACCACTCTCCTAACCTAGGCAGTCAGTCCTCCGCCGGGCTTCCCGGAGCCTTGGCAGAGAGCACTGTCTGTGGCACACCTCTTTCTTCTTCCTTCACCCTTATCTCTATCTTCGCAGCTGGGGGCAACCGGCTTCTGCTGCTGTGGACGAGGCCTGCTTACTGCGTGGCAAACGCCAGAGAGAAATGAGTGCAGCTGTAGAGGACGAGTCCAAAGAGCTCTAGGACGTCACAGTCAACCAGTGGTCTTGCCACCAAGCTCAGAGATATCTTCCAGCCCAGGAAAGAATGCGCTGCTTTGGCGTTCTTTCCTAGGACAAGAAACGTTCGGTGACAGTGCGTCTGTCAGGCTCGTGCTGACCGCTGCAATCTCAGAGCCTTTCCCTGCCAATCATCTCCTTGCTTCTCTATTCGGTATGCCCGTCGCGTCTGCCAAGGCAACTGGGGCCAAAACATTGCAGGGGCTGCTGGATCCAACTCTCTCTGCCTCCCCGGGAGCCTCCCGAGCCTATGGGCTGTTGGAGAAGGTCTTCGTTATGGTCCAAGTCACTCCCCTGACGGGCAGAAAGTCTCACCGCTGCCAGTGAGGACTTTAGTTTGAGAGCTCACTCTGTTGAGAACGCGTTGGTGCAGCCCTCGTTTCTCCTGCGTACCAGACCCCTGCAAGTAACGGAGGCCTTTCAACGTTCAAACTCCTTCCTGGGGAAAACGCATACTTGTGGAGCGAGGAAGCCTAGGCAGGCTGCTTGCAGCCAGTTCACGCTCCTTTGGCTTCCGAAGCGAAGGCTTCCGGCACCTCTCCTGGCAGCCTCGCAAATCTTCGGCAGGACCTCTAAAACCTTACCAGGCACAGCGAGCGGTGGAGGCAAGTCCCATACACCGGAAGAGCCGTAGCTGAAAAATATCGTCGTTCTTTTGCAGCACCGTACAAGCCCTTTGCTTTTGGGGGAGAGGGCCTTTCTGTTCTCTTCTTCTGCACACAGGGAAATGCCTTGACAGTGTTCGGCCTTTATACACTCGAGTGAGTGCAGCTTCCCCTCAACTGTTGAGAGGGTACTAGTGCAGCGCTCTCGAACATGACTGTCCTTTGAACACACCAAAAGAAACTTTCCATTCGAGGAGGGAACGCGCCGCATGGGAACTCTTTCTTCTCTGAGCCAAGTGGGTGCTGCTACTGCGCCTGTGTGTTTGGTGGTTCACTGGCACTCTGAGATGCTTTTGCCTCGCCATTGCGGGGCCCACGCTGTGCAGCTGACCTCACTTAGGGATTACAAGGGCCCGCATTCCTTTCCAGGGGAAGACAACGCTGCCCGGATCACCCTCAAGGTGTCACTTTCTTGGCACTGAGCTACCTTCCTCGAAAGCTGTGCATTGGTAGCCTGCTCCCCATGTGTTCCTTTTGTGACTGGACGCTCTTTGTGATGCTGGTCGAGACGGCCTCTGCTTCTCTGCTCTTGGAGAAGGCTGCTTTGCGGAGACGCTCAGCGTGGCCTGCGCCAAGTTCAACCTTCCGCTGCTCTGAACTAACGACTTACCTGCCCTCGCCCCTGGCGCAAAGTGCCTAGGCACAAGGGCACGCTCTGGCCCCGATGCCCACACTCAGTAGTCCAAAGCCTCCACAGGCTCCACGGGCGTCCTGCTTCCACTTACCCTCTGAACGCAGCTTGCTACGTGGCGGCGGCTGCAGCACTCCACAGGGTTTGGGGGCAGAACTCCTACCACTCTCCTAACCTAGGCAGTCGGTCCTCTGCCGGGCTTCCCGGAGCCTTGGCAGAGAGCACTGTCTGTGGCACACCTCTTTCTTCTTCCTTCACCCTTATCTCTATCTTCGCAGCTGGGGGCAACCGGCTTCTGCTGCTGTGGACGAGGCCTGCTTACTGCGTGGCAAACGCCAGAGAGAAATGAGTGCAGCTGTAGAGGACGAGTCCAAAGAGCTCTAGGACGTCACAGTCAACCAGTGGTCTTGCCACCGAGCTCAGAGATATCTTCCAGCCCAGGAAAGAATGCGCTGCTTTGGCGTTCTTTCCTAGGACAAGAAACGTTCGGTGACAGTGCGTCTGTCAGGCTCGTGCTGACCGCTGCAATCTCAGAGCCTTTCCCTGCCAATCATCTCCTTGCTTCTCTATTCGGTATGCCCGTCGCGTCTGCCAAGGCAACTGGGGCCAAAACATTGCAGGGGCTGCTGGATCCAACTCTCTCTGCCTCCCCGGGAGCCTCCCGAGCCTATGGGCTGTTGGAGAAGGTCTTCGTTATGGTCCAAGTCACTCCCCTGACGGGCAGAAAGTCTCACCGCTGCCAGTGAGGACTTTAGTTTGAGAGCTCACTCTGTTGAGAACGCGTTGGTGCAGCCCTCGTTTCTCCTGCGTACCAGACCCCTGCAAGTAACGGAGGCCTTTCAACGTTCAAACTCCTTCCTGGGGAAAACGCATACTTGTGGAGCGAGGAAGCCTAGGCAGGCTCCTTGCAGCCAGTTCACGCTCCTTTGGCTTCCGAAGCGAAGGCTTCTGGCACCTCTCCTGGCAGCCTCGCAAATCTTCGGCAGGACCTCTAAAACCTTACCAGGCACAGCGAGCGGTGGAGGCAAGTCCCATACACCGGAAGAGCCGTAGCTGAAAAATATCGTCGTTCTTTTGCAGCACCGTACAAGCCCTTTGCTTTTGGGGGAGAGGGCCTTTCTGTTCTCTTCTTCTGCACACAGGGAAATGCCTTGACAGTGTTCGGCCTTTATACACTCGAGTGAGTGCAGCTTCCCCTCAACTGTTGAGAGGGTACTAGTGCAGTGCTCTCGAACATGACTGTCCTTTGAACACACCAAAAGAAACTTTCCATTCGAGGAGGGAACGCGCCGCATGGGAACTCTTTCTTCTCTGAGCCAAGTGGGTGCTGCTACTGCGCCTGTGTGTTTGGTGGTTCACTGGCACTCTGAGATGTTTTTGCCTCGCCATTGCGGGGCCCACGCTGTGCAGCTGACCTCACTTAGGGATTACAAGGGCCCGCATTCCTTTCCAGGGGAAGACAACGCTGCCCGGATCACCCTCAAGGTGTCACTTTCTTGGCACTGAGCTACCTTCCTCGAAAGCTGTGCATTGGTAGCCTGCTCCCCATGTGTTCCTTTTGTGACTGGACGCTCTTTGTGATGCTGGTCGAGACGGCCTCTGCTTCTCTGCTCTTGGAGAAGGCTGCTTTGCGGAGACGCTCAGCGTGGCCTGCGCCAAGTTCAACCTTCCGCTGCTCTGAACTAACGACTTACCTGCCCTCGCCCCTGGCGCAAAGTGCCTAGGCACAAGGGCACGCTCTGGCCCCGATGCCCACACTCAGTAGTCCAAAGCCTCCACAGGCTCCACGGGCGTCCTGCTTCCACTTACCCTCTGAACGCAGCTTGCTACGTGGCGGCGGCTGCAGCACTCCACAGGGTTTGGGGGCAGAACTCCTACCACTCTCCTAACCTAGGCAGTCAGTCCTCCGCCGGGCTTCCCGGAGCCTTGGCAGAGAGCACTGTCTGTGGCACACCTCTTTCTTCTTCCTTCACCCTTATCTCTATCTTCGCAGCTGGGGGCAACCGGCTTCTGCTGCTGTGGACGAGGCCTGCTTACTGCGTGGCAAACGCCAGAGAGAAATGAGTGCAGCTGTAGAGGACGAGTCCAAAGAGCTCTAGGACGTCACAGTCAACCAGTGGTCTTGCCACCGAGCTCAGAGATATCTTCCAGCCCAGGAAAGAATGCGCTGCTTTGGCGTTCTTTCCTAGGACAAGAAACGTTCGGTGACAGTGCGTCTGTCAGGCTCGTGCTGACCGCTGCAATCTCAGAGCCTTTCCCTGCCAATCATCTCCTTGCTTCTACTTTCTGGCAGCAAGCTCACTTAAGAAGTACCCTTACCTACCCGAGGATTTCACTAAGGGACTCTATTCGGTATGCCCATCGCGTCTGCCAAGGCAACTGGGGCCAAAACGTTGCAGGGGCTGCTGGATCCAACTCTCTCTGCCTCCCCGGGAGCCTCCCGAGCCTATGGGCTGTTGGAGAAGGTCTTCGTTATGGTCCAAGTCACTCCCCTGACGGGCAGAAAGTCTCACCGCTGCCAGTGAGGACTTTAGTTTGAGAGCTCACTCTGTTGAGAACGCGTTGGTGCAGCCCTCGTTTCTCCTGCGTACCAGACCCCTGCAAGTAACGGAGGCCTTTCAACGTTCAAACTCCTTCCTGGGGAAAACGCATACTTGTGGAGCGAGGAAGCCTAGGCAGGCTGCTTGCAGCCAGTTCACGCTCCTTTGGCTTCCGAAGCGAAGGCTTCCGGCACCTCTCCTGGCAGCCTCGCAAATCTTCGGCAGGACCTCTAAAACCTTACCAGGCACAGCGAGCGGTGGAGGCAAGTCCCATACACCGGAAGAGCCGTAGCTGAAAAATATCGTCGTTCTTTTGCAGCACCGTACAAGCCCTTTGCTTTTGGGGGAGAGGGCCTTTCTGTTCTCTTCTTCTGCACACAGGGAAATGCCTTGACAGTGTTCGGCCTTTATACACTCGAGTGAGTGCAGCCTCCCCTCAACTGTTGAGAGGGTACTAGTGCAGCGCTCTCGAACATGACTGTCCTTTGAACACACCAAAAGAAACTTTCCATTCGAGGAGGGAACGCGCCGCATGGGAACTCTTTCTTCTCTGAGCCAAGTGGGTGCTGCTACTGCGCCTGTGTGTTTGGTGGTTCACTGGCACTCTGAGATGTTTTTGCCTCGCCATTGCGGGGCCCACGCTGTGCAGCTGACCTCACTTAGGGATTACAAGGGCCCGCATTCCTTTCCAGGGGAAGACAACGCTGCCCGGATCACCCTCAAGGTGTCACTTTCTTGGCACTGAGCTACCTTCCTCGAAAGCTGTGCATTGGTAGCCTGCTCCCCATGTGTTCCTTTTGTGACTGGACGCTCTTTGTGATGCTGGTCGAGACGGCCTCTGCTTCTCTGCTCTTGGAGAAGGCTGCTTTGCGGAGACGCTCAGCGTGGCCTGCGCCAAGTTCAACCTTCCGCTGCTCTGAACTAACGACTTACCTGCCCTCGCCCCTGGCGCAAAGTGCCTAGGCACAAGGGCACGCTCTGGCCCCGATGCCCACACTCAGTAGTCCAAAGCCTCCACAGGCTCCACGGGCGTCCTGCTTCCACTTACCCTCTGAACGCAGCTTGCTACGTGGCGGCGGCTGCAGCACTCCACAGGGTTTGGGGGCAGAACTCCTACCACTCTCCTAACCTAGGCAGTCAGTCCTCCGCCGGGCTTCCCGGAGCCTTGGCAGAGAGCACTGTCTGTGGCACACCTCTTTCTTCTTCCTTCACCCTTATCTCTATCTTCGCAGCTGGGGGCAACCGGCTTCTGCTGCTGTGGACGAGGCCTGCTTACTGCGTGGCAAACGCCAGAGAGAAATGAGTGCAGCTGTAGAGGACGAGTCCAAAGAGCTCTAGGACGTCACAGTCAACCAGTGGTCTTGCCACCGAGCTCAGAGATATCTTCCAGCCCAGGAAAGAATGCGCTGCTTTGGCGTTCTTTCCTAGGACAAGAAACGTTCGGTGACAGTGCGTCTGTCAGGCTCGTGCTGACCGCTGCAATCTCAGAGCCTTTCCCTGCCAATCATCTCCTTGCTTCTACTTTCTGGCAGCAAGCTCACTTAAGAAGTACCCTTACCTACCCGAGGATTTCACTAAGGGACTCTATTCGGTATGCCCGTCGCGTCTGCCAAGGCAACTGGGGCCAAAACGTTGCAGGGGCTGCTGGATCCAACTCTCTCTGCCTCCCCGGGAGCCTCCCGAGCCTATGGGCTGTTGGAGAAGGTCTTCGTTATGGTCCAAGTCACTCCCCTGACGGGCAGAAAGTCTCACCGCTGCCAGTGAGGACTTTAGTTTGAGAGCTCACTCTGTTGAGAACGCGTTGGTGCAGCCCTCGTTTCTCCTGCGTACCAGACCCCTGCAAGTATCGGAGGCCTTTCAACGTTCAAACTCCTTCCTGGGGAAAACGCATACTTGTGGAGCGAGGAAGCCTAGGCAGGCTGCTTGCAGCCAGTTCACGCTCCTTTGGCTTCCGAAGCGAAGGCTTCCGGCACCTCTCCTGGCAGCCTCGCAAATCTTCGGCAGGACCTCTAAAACCTTACCAGGCACAGCGAGCGGTGGAGGCAAGTCCCATACACCGGAAGAGCCGTAGCTGAAAAATATCGTCGTTCTTTTGCAGCACCGTACAAGCCCTTTGCTTTTGGGGGAGAGGGCCTTTCTGTTCTCTTCTTCTGCACACAGGGAAATGCCTTGACAGTGTTCGGCCTTTATACACTCGAGTGAGTGCAGCTTCCCCTCACCTGTTGAGAGGGTACTAGTGCAGCGCTCTCGAACATGACTGTCCTTTGAACACACCAAAAGAAACTTTCCATTCGAGGAGGGAACGCGCCGCATGGGAACTCTTTCTTCTCTGAGCCAAGTGGGTGCTGCTACTGCGCCTGTGTGTTTGGTGGTTCACTGGCACTCTGAGATGTTTTTGCCTCGCCATTGCGGGGCCCACGCTGTGCAGCTGACCTCACTTAGGGATTACAAGGGCCCGCATTCCTTTCCAGGGGAAGACAACGCTGCCCGGATCACCCTCAAGGTGTCACTTTCTTGGCACTGAGCTACCTTCCTCGAAAGCTGTGCATTGGTAGCCTGCTCCCCATGTGTTCCTTTTGTGACTGGACGCTCTTTGTGATGCTGGTCGAGACGGCCTCTGCTTCTCTGCTCTTGGAGAAGGCTGCTTTGCGGAGACGCTCAGCGTGGCCTGCGCCAAGTTCAACCTTCCGCTGCTCTGAACTAACGACTTACCTGCCCTCGCCCCTGGCGCAAAGTGCCTAGGCACAAGGGCACGCTCTGGCCCCGATGCCCACACTCAGTAGTCCAAAGCCTCCACAGGCTCCACGGGCGTCCTGCTTCCACTTACCCTCTGAACGCAGCTTGCTACGTGGCGGCGGCTGCAGCACTCCACAGGGTTTGGGGGCAGAACTCCTACCACTCTCCTAACCTAGGCAGTCAGTCCTCCGCCGGGCTTCCCGGAGCCTTGGCAGAGAGCACTGTCTGTGGCACACCTCTTTCTTCTTCCTTCACCCTTATCTCTATCTTCGCAGCTGGGGGCAACCGGCTTCTGCTGCTGTGGACGAGGCCTGCTTACTGCGTGGCAAACGCCAGAGAGAAATGAGTGCAGCTGTAGAGGACGAGTCCAAAGAGCTCTAGGACGTCACAGTCAACCAGTGGTCTTGCCACCGAGCTCAGAGATATCTTCCAGCCCAGGAAAGAATGCGCTGCTTTGGCGTTCTTTCCTAGGACAAGAAACGTTCGGTGACAGTGCGTCTGTCAGGCTCGTGCTGACCGCTGCAATCTCAGAGCCTTTCCCTGCCAATCATCTCCTTGCTTCTACTTTCTGGCAGCAAGCTCACTTAAGAAGTACCCTTACCTACCCGAGGATTTCACTAAGGGACTCTATTCGGTATGCCCGTCGCGTCTGCCAAGGCAACTGGGGCCAAAACGTTGCAGGGGCTGCTGGATCCAACTCTCTCTGCCTCCCCGGGAGCCTCCCGAGCCTATGGGCTGTTGGAGAAGGTCTTCGTTATGGTCCAAGTCACTCCCCTGACGGGCAGAAAGTCTCACCGCTGCCAGTGAGGACTTTAGTTTGAGAGCTCACTCTGTTGAGAACGCGTTGGTGCAGCCCTCGTTTCTCCTGCGTACCAGACCCCTGCAAGTAACGGAGGCCTTTCAACGTTCAAACTCCTTCCTGGGGAAAACGCATACTTGTGGAGCGAGGAAGCCTAGGCAGGCTGCTTGCAGCCAGTTCACGCTCCTTTGGCTTCCGAAGCGAAGGCTTCCGGCACCTCTCCTGGCAGCCTCGCAAATCTTCGGCAGGACCTCTAAAACCTTACCAGGCACAGCGAGCGGTGGAGGCAAGTCCCATACACCGGAAGAGCCGTAGCTGAAAAATATCGTCGTTCTTTTGCAGCACCGTACAAGCCCTTTGCTTTTGGGGGAGAGGGCCTTTCTGTTCTCTTCTTCTGCACACAGGGAAATGCCTTGACAGTGTTCGGCCTTTATACACTCGAGTGAGTGCAGCCTCCCCTCAACTGTTGAGAGGGTACTAGTGCAGCGCTCTCGAACATGACTGTCCTTTGAACACACCAAAAGAAACTTTCCATTCGAGGAGGGAACGCGCCGCATGGGAACTCTTTCTTCTCTGAGCCAAGTGGGTGCTGCTACTGCGCCTGTGTGTTTGGTGGTTCACTGGCACTCTGAGATGTTTTTGCCTCGCCATTGCGGGGCCCACGCTGTGCAGCTGACCTCACTTAGGGATTACAAGGGCCCGCATTCCTTTCCAGGGGAAGACAACGCTGCCCGGATCACCCTCAAGGTGTCACTTTCTTGGCACTGAGCTACCTTCCTCGAAAGCTGTGCATTGGTAGCCTGCTCCCCATGTGTTCCTTTTGTGACTGGACGCTCTTTGTGATGCTGGTCGAGACGGCCTCTGCTTCTCTGCTCTTGGAGAAGGCTGCTTTGCGGAGACGCTCAGCGTGGCCTGCGCCAAGTTCAACCTTCCGCTGCTCTGAACTAACGACTTACCTGCCCTCGCCCCTGGCGCAAAGTGCCTAGGCACAAGGGCACGCTCTGGCCCCGATGCCCACACTCAGTAGTCCAAAGCCTCCACAGGCTCCACGGGCGTCCTGCTTCCACTTACCCTCTGAACGCAGCTTGCTACGTGGCGGCGGCTGCAGCACTCCACAGGGTTTGGGGGCAGAACTCCTACCACTCTCCTAACCTAGGCAGTCAGTCCTCCGCCGGGCTTCCCGGAGCCTTGGCAGAGAGCACTGTCTGTGGCACACCTCTTTCTTCTTCCTTCACCCTTATCTCTATCTTCGCAGCTGGGGGCAACCGGCTTCTGCTGCTGTGGACGAGGCCTGCTTACTGCGTGGCAAACGCCAGAGAGAAATGAGTGCAGCTGTAGAGGACGAGTCCAAAGAGCTCTAGGACGTCACAGTCAACCAGTGGTCTTGCCACCGAGCTCAGAGATATCTTCCAGCCCAGGAAAGAATGCGCTGCTTTGGCGTTCTTTCCTAGGACAAGAAACGTTCGGTGACAGTGCGTCTGTCAGGCTCGTGCTGACCGCTGCAATCTCAGAGCCTTTCCCTGCCAATCATCTCCTTGCTTCTACTTTCTGGCAGCAAGCTCACTTAAGAAGTACCCTTACCTACCCGAGGATTTCACTAAGGGACTCTATTCGGTATGCCCGTCGCGTCTGCCAAGGCAACTGGGGCCAAAACGTTGCAGGGGCTGCTGGATCCAACTCTCTCTGCCTCCCCGGGAGCCTCCCGAGCCTATGGGCTGTTGGAGAAGGTCTTCGTTATGGTCCAAGTCACTCCCCTGACGGGCAGAAAGTCTCACCGCTGCCAGTGAGGACTTTAGTTTGAGAGCTCACTCTGTTGAGAACGCGTTGGTGCAGCCCTCGTTTCTCCTGCGTACCAGACCCCTGCAAGTAACGGAGGCCTTTCAACGTTCAAACTCCTTCCTGGGGAAAACGCATACTTGTGGAGCGAGGAAGCCTAGGCAGGCTGCTTGCAGCCAGTTCACGCTCCTTTGGCTTCCGAAGCGAAGGCTTCCGGCACCTCTCCTGGCAGCCTCGCAAATCTTCGGCAGGACCTCTAAAACCTTACCAGGCACAGCGAGCGGTGGAGGCAAGTCCCATACACCGGAAGAGCCGTAGCTGAAAAATATCGTCGTTCTTTTGCAGCACCGTACAAGCCCTTTGCTTTTGGGGGAGAGGGCCTTTCTGTTCTCTTCTTCTGCACACAGGGAAATGCCTTGACAGTGTTCGGCCTTTATACACTCGAGTGAGTGCAGCTTCCCCTCAACTGTTGAGAGGGTACTAGTGCAGCGCTCTCGAACATGACTGTCCTTTGAACACACCAAAAGAAACTTTCCATTCGAGGAGGGAACGCGCCGCATGGGAACTCTTTCTTCTCTGAGCCAAGTGGGTGCTGCTACTGCGCCTGTGTGTTTGGTGGTTCACTGGCACTCTGAGATGTTTTTGCCTTGCCATTGCGGGGCCCACGCTGTGCAGCTGACCTCACTTAGGGATTACAAGGGCCCGCATTCCTTTCCAGGGGAAGACAACGCTGCCCGGATCACCCTCAAGGTGTCACTTTCTTGGCACTGAGCTACCTTCCTCGAAAGCTGTGCATTGGTAGCCTGCTCCCCATGTGTTCCTTTTGTGACTGGACGCTCTTTGTGATGCTGGTCGAGACGGCCTCTGCTTCTCTGCTCTTGGAGAAGGCTGCTTTGCGGAGACGCTCAGCGTGGCCTGCGCCAAGTTCAACCTTCCGCTGCTCTGAACTAACGACTTACCTGCCCTCGCCCCTGGCGCAAAGTGCCTAGGCACAAGGGCACGCTCTGGCCCCGATGCCCACACTCAGTAGTCCAAAGCCTCCACAGGCTCCACGGGCGTCCTGCTTCCACTTACCCTCTGAACGCAGCTTGCTACGTGGCGGCGGCTGCAGCACTCCACAGGGTTTGGGGGCAGAACTCCTACCACTCTCCTAACCTAGGCAGTCAGTCCTCCGCCGGGCTTCCCGGAGCCTTGGCAGAGAGCACTGTCTGTGGCACACCTCTTTCTTCTTCCTTCACCCTTATCTCTATCTTCGCAGCTGGGGGCAACCGGCTTCTGCTGCTGTGGACGAGGCCTGCTTACTGCGTGGCAAACGCCAGAGAGAAATGAGTGCAGCTGTAGAGGACGAGTCCAAAGAGCTCTAGGACGTCACAGTCAACCAGTGGTCTTGCCACCGAGCTCAGAGATATCTTCCAGCCCAGGAAAGAATGCGCTGCTTTGGCGTTCTTTCCTAGGACAAGAAACGTTCGGTGACAGTGCGTCTGTCAGGCTCGTGCTGACCGCTGCAATCTCAGAGCCTTTCCCTGCCAATCATCTCCTTGCTTCTACTTTCTGGCAGCAAGCTCACTTAAGAAGTACCCTTACCTACCCGAGGATTTCACTAAGGGACTCTATTCGGTATGCCCGTCGCGTCTGCCAAGGCAACTGGGGCCAAAACGTTGCAGGGGCTGCTGGATCCAACTCTCTCTGCCTCCCCGGGAGCCTCCCGAGCCTATGGGCTGTTGGAGAAGGTCTTCGTTATGGTCCAAGTCACTCCCCTGACGGGCAGAAAGTCTCACCGCTGCCAGTGAGGACTTTAGTTTGAGAGCTCACTCTGTTGAGAACGCGTTGGTGCAGCCCTCGTTTCTCCTGCGTACCAGACCCCTGCAAGTAACGGAGGCCTTTCAACGTTCAAACTCCTTCCTGGGGAAAACGCATACTTGTGGAGCGAGGAAGCCTAGGCAGGCTGCTTGCAGCCAGTTCACGCTCCTTTGGCTTCCGAAGCGAAGGCTTCCGGCACCTCTCCTGGCAGCCTCGCAAATCTTCGGCAGGACCTCTAAAACCTTACCAGGCACAGCGAGCGGTGGAGGCAAGTCCCATACACCGGAAGAGCCGTAGCTGAAAAATATCGTCGTTCTTTTGCAGCACCGTACAAGCCCTTTGCTTTTGGGGGAGAGGGCCTTTCTGTTCTCTTCTTCTGCACACAGGGAAATGCCTTGACAGTGTTCGGCCTTTATACACTCGAGTGAGTGCAGCTTCCCCTCAACTGTTGAGAGGGTACTAGTGCAGCGCTCTCGAACATGACTGTCCTTTGAACACACCAAAAGAAACTTTCCATTCGAGGAGGGAACGCGCCGCATGGGAACTCTTTCTTCTCTGAGCCAAGTGGGTGCTGCTACTGCGCCTGTGTGTTTGGTGGTTCACTGGCACTCTGAGATGTTTTTGCCTTGCCATTGCGGGGCCCACGCTGTGCAGCTGACCTCACTTAGGGATTACAAGGGCCCGCATTCCTTTCCAGGGGAAGACAACGCTGCCCGGATCACCCTCAAGGTGTCACTTTCTTGGCACTGAGCTACCTTCCTCGAAAGCTGTGCATTGGTAGCCTGCTCCCCATGTGTTCCTTTTGTGACTGGACGCTCTTTGTGATGCTGGTCGAGACGGCCTCTGCTTCTCTGCTCTTGGAGAAGGCTGCTTTGCGGAGACGCTCAGCGTGGCCTGCGCCAAGTTCAACCTTCCGCTGCTCTGAACTAACGACTTACCTGCCCTCGCCCCTGGCGCAAAGTGCCTAGGCACAAGGGCACGCTCTGGCCCCGATGCCCACACTCAGTAGTCCAAAGCCTCCACAGGCTCCACGGGCGTCCTGCTTCCACTTACCCTCTGAACGCAGCTTGCTACGTGGCGGCGGCTGCAGCACTCCACAGGGTTTGGGGGCAGAACTCCTACCACTCTTCTAACCTAGGCAGTCAGTCCTCCGCCGGGCTTCCCGGAGCCTTGGCAGAGAGCACTGTCTGTGGCACACCTCTTTCTTCTTCCTTCACCCTTATCTCTATCTTCGCAGCTGGGGGCAACCGGCTTCTGCTGCTGTGGACGAGGCCTGCTTACTGCGTGGCAAACGCCAGAGAGAAATGAGTGCAGCTGTAGAGGACGAGTCCAAAGAGCTCTAGGACGTCACAGTCAACCAGTGGTCTTGCCACCGAGCTCAGAGATATCTTCCAGCCCAGGAAAGAATGCGCTGCTTTGGCGTTCTTTCCTAGGACAAGAAACGTTCGGGGACAGTGCGTCTGTCAGGCTCGTGCTGACCGCTGCAATCTCAGAGCCTTTCCCTGCCAATCATCTCCTTGCTTCTACTTTCTGGCAGCAAGCTCACTTAAGAAGTACCCTTACCTACCCGAGGATTTCACTAAGGGACTCTATTCGGTATGCCCGTCGCGTCTGCCAAGGCAACTGGGGCCAAAACGTTGCAGGGGCTGCTGGATCCAACTCTCTCTGCCTCCCCGGGAGCCTCCCGAGCCTATGGGCTGTTGGAGAAGGTCTTCGTTATGGTCCAAGTCACTCCCCTGACGGGCAGAAAGTCTCACCGCTGCCAGTGAGGACTTTAGTTTGAGAGCTCACTCTGTTGAGAACGCGTTGGTGCAGCCCTCGTTTCTCCTGCGTACCAGACCCCTGCAAGTAACGGAGGCCTTTCAACGTTCAAACTCCTTCCTGGGGAAAACGCATACTTGTGGAGCGAGGAAGCCTAGGCAGGCTGCTTGCAGCCAGTTCACGCTCCTTTGGCTTCCGAAGCGAAGGCTTCCGGCACCTCTCCTGGCAGCCTCGCAAATCTTCGGCAGGACCTCTAAAACCTTACCAGGCACAGCGAGCGGTGGAGGCAAGTCCCATACACCGGAAGAGCCGTAGCTGAAAAATATCGTCGTTCTTTTGCAGCACCGTACAAGCCCTTTGCTTTTGGGGGAGAGGGCCTTTCTGTTCTCTTCTTCTGCACACAGGGAAATGCCTTGACAGTGTTCGGCCTTTATACACTCGAGTGAGTGCAGCTTCCCCTCAACTGTTGAGAGGGTACTAGTGCAGCGCTCTCGAACATGACTGTCCTTTGAACACACCAAAAGAAACTTTCCATTCGAGGAGGGAATGCGCCGCATGGGAACTCTTTCTTCTCTGAGCCAAGTGGGTGCTGCTACTGCGCCTGTGTGTTTGGTGGTTCACTGGCACTCTGAGATGTTTTTGCCTCGCCATTGCGGGGCCCACGCTGTGCAGCTGACCTCACTTAGGGATTACAAGGGCCCGCATTCCTTTCCAGGGGAAGACAACGCTGCCCGGATCACCCTCAAGGTGTCACTTTCTTGGCACTGAGCTACCTTCCTCGAAAGCTGTGCATTGGTAGCCTGCTCCCCATGTGTTCCTTTTGTGACTGGACGCTCTTTGTGATGCTGGTCGAGACGGCCTCTGCTTCTCTGCTCTTGGAGAAGGCTGCTTTGCGGAGACGCTCAGCGTGGCCTGCGCCAAGTTCAACCTTCCGCTGCTCTGAACTAACGACTTACCTGCCCTCGCCCCTGGCGCAAAGTGCCTAGGCACAAGGGCACGCTCTGGCCCCGATGCCCACACTCAGTAGTCCAAAGCCTCCACAGGCTCCACGGGCGTCCTGCTTCCACTTACCCTCTGAACGCAGCTTGCTACGTGGCGGCGGCTGCAGCACTCCACAGGGTTTGGGGGCAGAACTCCTACCACTCTCCTAACCTAGGCAGTCAGTCCTCCGCCGGGCTTCCCGGAGCCTTGGCAGAGAGCACTGTCTGTGGCACACCTCTTTCTTCTTCCTTCACCCTTATCTCTATCTTCGCAGCTGGGGGCAACCGGCTTCTGCTGCTGTGGACGAGGCCTGCTTACTGCGTGGCAAACGCCAGAGAGAAATGAGTGCAGCTGTAGAGGACGAGTCCAAAGAGCTCTAGGACGTCACAGTCAACCAGTGGTCTTGCCACCGAGCTCAGAGATATCTTCCAGCCCAGGAAAGAATGCGCTGCTTTGGCGTTCTTTCCTAGGACAAGAAACGTTCGGTGACAGTGCGTCTGTCAGGCTCGTGCTGACCGCTGCAATCTCAGAGCCTTTCCCTGCCAATCATCTCCTTGCTTCTACTTTCTGGCAGCAAGCTCACTTAAGAAGTACCCTTACCTACCCGAGGATTTCACTAAGGGACTCTATTCGGTATGCCCGTCGCGTCTGCCAAGGCAACTGGGGCCAAAACGTTGCAGGGGCTGCTGGATCCAACTCTCTCTGCCTCCCCGGGAGCCTCCCGAGCCTATGGGCTGTTGGAGAAGGTCTTCGTTATGGTCCAAGTCACTCCCCTGACGGGCAGAAAGTCTCACCGCTGCCAGTGAGGACTTTAGTTTGAGAGCTCACTCTGTTGAGAACGCGTTGGTGCAGCCCTCGTTTCTCCTGCGTACCAGACCCCTGCAAGTAACGGAGGCCTTTCAACGTTCAAACTCCTTCCTGGGGAAAACGCATACTTGTGGAGCGAGGAAGCCTAGGCAGGCTGCTTGCAGCCAGTTCACGCTCCTTTGGCTTCCGAAGCGAAGGCTTCCGGCACCTCTCCTGGCAGCCTCGCAAATCTTCGGCAGGACCTCTAAAACCTTACCAGGCACAGCGAGCGGTGGAGGCAAGTCCCATACACCGGAAGAGCCGTAGCTGAAAAATATCGTCGTTCTTTTGCAGCACCGTACAAGCCCTTTGCTTTTGGGGGAGAGGGCCTTTCTGTTCTCTTCTTCTGCACACAGGGAAATGCCTTGACAGTGTTCGGCCTTTATACACTCGAGTGAGTGCAGCTTCCCCTCAACTGTTGAGAGGGTACTAGTGCAGCGCTCTCGAACATGACTGTCCTTTGAACACACCAAAAGAAACTTTCCATTCGAGGAGGGAACGCGCCGCATGGGAACTCTTTCTTCTCTGAGCCAAGTGGGTGCTGCTACTGCGCCTGTGTGTTTGGTGGTTCACTGGCACTCTGAGATGTTTTTGCCTCGCCATTGCGGGGCCCACGCTGTGCAGCTGACCTCACTTAGGGATTACAAGGGCCCGCATTCCTTTCCAGGGGAAGACAACGCTGCCCGGATCACCCTCAAGGTGTCACTTTCTTGGCACTGAGCTACCTTCCTCGAAAGCTGTGCATTGGTAGCCTGCTCCCCATGTGTTCCTTTTGTGACTGGACGCTCTTTGTGATGCTGGTCGAGACGGCCTCTGCTTCTCTGCTCTTGGAGAAGGCTGCTTTGCGGAGACGCTCAGCGTGGCCTGCGCCAAGTTCAACCTTCCGCTGCTCTGAACTAACGACTTACCTGCCCTCGCCCCTGGCGCAAAGTGCCTAGGCACAAGGGCACGCTCTGGCCCCGATGCCCACACTCAGTAGTCCAAAGCCTCCACAGGCTCCACGGGCGTCCTGCTTCCACTTACCCTCTGAACGCAGCTTGCTACGTGGCGGCGGCTGCAGCACTCCACAGGGTTTGGGGGCAGAACTCCTACCACTCTCCTAACCTAGGCAGTCAGTCCTCCGCCGGGCTTCCCGGAGCCTTGGCAGAGAGCACTGTCTGTGGCACACCTCTTTCTTCTTCCTTCACCCTTATCTCTATCTTCGCAGCTGGGGGCAACCGGCTTCTGCTGCTGTGGACGAGGCCTGCTTACTGCGTGGCAAACGCCAGAGAGAAATGAGTGCAGCTGTAGAGGACGAGTCCAAAGAGCTCTAGGACGTCACAGTCAACCAGTGGTCTTGCCACCGAGCTCAGAGATATCTTCCAGCCCAGGAAAGAATGCGCTGCTTTGGCGTTCTTTCCTAGGACAAGAAACGTTCGGTGACAGTGCGTCTGTCAGGCTCGTGCTGACCGCTGCAATCTCAGAGCCTTTCCCTGCCAATCATCTCCTTGCTTCTACTTTCTGGCAGCAAGCTCACTTAAGAAGTACCCTTACCTACCCGAGGATTTCACTAAGGGACTCTATTCGGTATGCCCGTCGCGTCTGCCAAGGCAACTGGGGCCAAAACGTTGCAGGGGCTGCTGGATCCAACTCTCTCTGCCTCCCCGGGAGCCTCCCGAGCCTATGGGCTGTTGGAGAAGGTCTTCGTTATGGTCCAAGTCACTCCCCTGACGGGCAGAAAGTCTCACCGCTGCCAGTGAGGACTTTAGTTTGAGAGCTCACTCTGTTGAGAACGCGTTGGTGCAGCCCTCGTTTCTCCTGCGTACCAGACCCCTGCAAGTAACGGAGGCCTTTCAACGTTCAAACTCCTTCCTGGGGAAAACGCATACTTGTGGAGCGAGGAAGCCTAGGCAGGCTGCTTGCAGCCAGTTCACGCTCCTTTGGCTTCCGAAGCGAAGGCTTCCGGCACCTCTCCTGGCAGCCTCGCAAATCTTCGGCAGGACCTCTAAAACCTTACCAGGCACAGCGAGCGGTGGAGGCAAGTCCCATACACCGGAAGAGCCGTAGCTGAAAAATATCGTCGTTCTTTTGCAGCACCGTACAAGCCCTTTGCTTTTGGGGGAGAGGGCCTTTCTGTTCTCTTCTTCTGCACACAGGGAAATGCCTTGACAGTGTTCGGCCTTTATACACTCGAGTGAGTGCAGCTTCCCCTCAACTGTTGAGAGGGTACTAGTGCAGCGCTCTCGAACATGACTGTCCTTTGAACACACCAAAAGAAACTTTCCATTCGAGGAGGGAACGCGCCGCATGGGAACTCTTTCTTCTCTGAGCCAAGTGGGTGCTGCTACTGCGCCTGTGTGTTTGGTGGTTCACTGGCACTCTGAGATGTTTTTGCCTCGCCATTGCGGGGCCCACGCTGTGCAGCTGACCTCACTTAGGGATTACAAGGGCCCGCATTCCTTTCCAGGGGAAGACAACGCTGCCCGGATCACCCTCAAGGTGTCACTTTCTTGGCACTGAGCTACCTTCCTCGAAAGCTGTGCATTGGTAGCCTGCTCCCCATGTGTTCCTTTTGTGACTGGACGCTCTTTGTGATGCTGGTCGAGACGGCCTCTGCTTCTCTGCTCTTGGAGAAGGCTGCTTTGCGGAGACGCTCAGCGTGGCCTGCGCCAAGTTCAACCTTCCGCTGCTCTGAACTAACGACTTACCTGCCCTCGCCCCTGGCGCAAAGTGCCTAGGCACAAGGGCACGCTCTGGCCCCGATGCCCACACTCAGTAGTCCAAAGCCTCCACAGGCTCCACGGGCGTCCTGCTTCCACTTACCCTCTGAACGCAGCTTGCTACGTGGCGGCGGCTGCAGCACTCCACAGGGTTTGGGGGCAGAACTCCTACCACTCTCCTAACCTAGGCAGTCAGTCCTCCGCCGGGCTTCCCGGAGCCTTGGCAGAGAGCACTGTCTGTGGCACACCTCTTTCTTCTTCCTTCACCCTTATCTCTATCTTCGCAGCTGGGGGCAACCGGCTTCTGCTGCTGTGGACGAGGCCTGCTTACTGCGTGGCAAACGCCAGAGAGAAATGAGTGCAGCTGTAGAGGACGAGTCCAAAGAGCTCTAGGACGTCACAGTCAACCAGTGGTCTTGCCACCGAGCTCAGAGATATCTTCCAGCCCAGGAAAGAATGCGCTGCTTTGGCGTTCTTTCCTAGGACAAGAAACGTTCGGTGACAGTGTGTCTGTCAGGCTCGTGCTGACCGCTGCAATCTCAGAGCCTTTCCCTGCCAATCATCTCCTTGCTTCTACTTTCTGGCAGCAAGCTCACTTAAGAAGTACCCTTACCTACCCGAGGATTTCACTAAGGGACTCTATTTGGTATGCCCGTCGCGTCTGCCAAGGCAACTGGGGCCAAAACGTTGCAGGGGCTGCTGGATCCAACTCTCTCTGCCTCCCCGGGAGCCTCCCGAGCCTATGGGCTGTTGGAGAAGGTCTTCGTTATGGTCCAAGTCACTCCCCTGACGGGCAGAAAGTCT
This sequence comes from Eubalaena glacialis, assembly GCF_028564815.1. Lineage (NCBI taxonomy): Eukaryota > Metazoa > Chordata > Mammalia > Artiodactyla > Balaenidae > Eubalaena > Eubalaena glacialis. The sequence continues at coordinate 159,525,202 of NC_083719.1, read as the reverse complement.
CACCGCTGCCAGTGAGGACTTTAGTTTGAGAGCTCACTCTGTTGAGAACGCGTTGGTGCAGCCCTCGTTTCTCCTGCGTACCAGACCCCTGCAAGTAACGGAGGCCTTTCAACGTTCAAACTCCTTCCTGGGGAAAACGCATACTTGTGGAGCGAGGAAGCCTAGGCAGGCTGCTTGCAGCCAGTTCACGCTCCTTTGGCTTCCGAAGCGAAGGCTTCCGGCACCTCTCCTGGCAGCCTCGCAAATCTTCGGCAGGACCTCTAAAACCTTACCAGGCACAGCGAGCGGTGGAGGCAAGTCCCATACACCGGAAGAGCCGTAGCTGAAAAATATCGTCGTTCTTTTGCAGCACCGTACAAGCCCTTTGCTTTTGGGGGAGAGGGCCTTTCTGTTCTCTTCTTCTGCACACAGGGAAATGCCTTGACAGTGTTCGGCCTTTATACACTCGAGTGAGTGCAGCTTCCCCTCAACTGTTGAGAGGGTACTAGTGCAGCGCTCTCGAACATGACTGTCCTTTGAACACACCAAAAGAAACTTTCCATTCGAGGAGGGAACGCGCCGCATGGGAACTCTTTCTTCTCTGAGCCAAGTGGGTGCTGCTACTGCGCCTGTGTGTTTGGTGGTTCACTGGCACTCTGAGATGTTTTTGCCTTGCCATTGCGGGGCCCACGCTGTGCAGCTGACCTCACTTAGGGATTACAAGGGCCCGCATTCCTTTCCAGGGGAAGACAACGCTGCCCGGATCACCCTCAAGGTGTCACTTTCTTGGCACTGAGCTACCTTCCTCGAAAGCTGTGCATTGGTAGCCTGCTCCCCATGTGTTCCTTTTGTGACTGGACGCTCTTTGTGATGCTGGTCGAGACGGCCTCTGCTTCTCTGCTCTTGGAGAAGGCTGCTTTGCGGAGACGCTCAGCGTGGCCTGCGCCAAGTTCAACCTTCCGCTGCTCTGAACTAACGACTTACCTGCCCTCGCCCCTGGCGCAAAGTGCCTAGGCACAAGGGCACGCTCTGGCCCCGATGCCCACACTCAGTAGTCCAAAGCCTCCACAGGCTCCACGGGCGTCCTGCTTCCACTTACCCTCTGAACGCAGCTTGCTACGTGGCGGCGGCTGCAGCACTCCACAGGGTTTGGGGGCAGAACTCCTACCACTCTCCTAACCTAGGCAGTCAGTCCTCCGCCGGGCTTCCCGGAGCCTTGGCAGAGAGCACTGTCTGTGGCACACCTCTTTCTTCTTCCTTCACCCTTATCTCTATCTTCGCAGCTGGGGGCAACCGGCTTCTGCTGCTGTGGACGAGGCCTGCTTACTGCGTGGCAAACGCCAGAGAGAAATGAGTGCAGCTGTAGAGGACGAGTCCAAAGAGCTCTAGGACGTCACAGTCAACCAGTGGTCTTGCCACCGAGCTCAGAGATATCTTCCAGCCCAGGAAAGAATGCGCTGCTTTGGCGTTCTTTCCTAGGACAAGAAACGTTCGGTGACAGTGCGTCTGTCAGGCTCGTGCTGACCGCTGCAATCTCAGAGCCTTTCCCTGCCAATCATCTCCTTGCTTCTACTTTCTGGCAGCAAGCTCACTTAAGAAGTACCCTTACCTACCCGAGGATTTCACTAAGGGACTCTATTCGGTATGCCCGTCGCGTCTGCCAAGGCAACTGGGGCCAAAACGTTGCAGGGGCTGCTGGATCCAACTCTCTCTGCCTCCCCGGGAGCCTCCCGAGCCTATGGGCTGTTGGAGAAGGTCTTCGTTATGGTCCAAGTCACTCCCCTGACGGGCAGAAAGTCTCACCGCTGCCAGTGAGGACTTTAGTTTGAGAGCTCACTCTGTTGAGAACGCGTTGGTGCAGCCCTCGTTTCTCCTGCGTACCAGACCCCTGCAAGTAACGGAAGCCTTTCAACGTTCAAACTCCTTCCTGGGGAAAACGCATACTTGTGGAGCGAGGAAGCCTAGGCAGGCTGCTTGCAGCCAGTTCACGCTCCTTTGGCTTCCGAAGCGAAGGCTTCCGGCACCTCTCCTGGCAGCCTCGCAAATCTTCGGCAGGACCTCTAAAACCTTACCAGGCACAGCGAGCGGTGGAGGCAAGTCCCATACACCGGAAGAGCCGTAGCTGAAAAATATCGTCGTTCTTTTGCAGCCACCGTACAAGCCCTTTGCTTTTGGGGGAGAGGGCCTTTCTGTTCTCTTCTTCTGCACACAGGGAAATGCCTTGACAGTGTTCGGCCTTTATACACTCGAGTGAGTGCAGCTTCCCCTCAACTGTTGAGAGGGTACTAGTGCAGCGCTCTCGAACATGACTGTCCTTTGAACACACCAAAAGAAACTTTCCATTCGAGGAGGGAACGCGCCGCATGGGAACTCTTTCTTCTCTGAGCCAAGTGGGTGCTGCTACTGCGCCTGTGTGTTTGGTGGTTCACTGGCACTCTGAGATGTTTTTGCCTCGCCATTGCGGGGCCCACGCTGTGCAGCTGACCTCACTTAGGGATTACAAGGGCCCGCATTCCTTTCCAGGGGAAGACAACGCTGCCCGGATCACCCTCAAGGTGTCACTTTCTTGGCACTGAGCTACCTTCCTCGAAAGCTGTGCATTGGTAGCCTGCTCCCCATGTGTTCCTTTTGTGACTGGACGCTCTTTGTGATGCTGGTCGAGACGGCCTCTGCTTCTCTGCTCTTGGAGAAGGCTGCTTTGCGGAGACGCTCAGCGTGGCCTGCGCCAAGTTCAACCTTCCGCTGCTCTGAACTAACGACTTACCTGCCCTCGCCCCTGGCGCAAAGTGCCTAGGCACAAGGGCACGCTCTGGCCCCGATGCCCACACTCAGTAGTCCAAAGCCTCCACAGGCTCCACGGGCGTCCTGCTTCCACTTACCCTCTGAACGCAGCTTGCTACGTGGCGGCGGCTGCAGCACTCCACAGGGTTTGGGGGCAGAACTCCTACCACTCTCCTAACCTAGGCAGTCAGTCCTCCGCCGGGCTTCCCGGAGCCTTGGCAGAGAGCACTGTCTGTGGCACACCTCTTTCTTCTTCCTTCACCCTTATCTCTATCTTCGCAGCTGGGGGCAACCGGCTTCTGCTGCTGTGGACGAGGCCTGCTTACTGCGTGGCAAACGCCAGAGAGAAATGAGTGCAGCTGTAGAGGACGAGTCCAAAGAGCTCTAGGACGTCACAGTCAACCAGTGGTCTTGCCACCGAGCTCAGAGATATCTTCCAGCCCAGGAAAGAATGCGCTGCTTTGGCGTTCTTTCCTAGGACAAGAAACGTTCGGTGACAGTGCGTCTGTCAGGCTCGTGCTGACCGCTGCAATCTCAGAGCCTTTCCCTGCCAATCATCTCCTTGCTTCTACTTTCTGGCAGCAAGCTCACTTAAGAAGTACCCTTACCTACCCGAGGATTTCACTAAGGGACTCTATTCGGTATGCCCGTCGCGTCTGCCAAGGCAACTGGGGCCAAAACGTTGCAGGGGCTGCTGGATCCAACTCTCTCTGCCTCCCCGGGAGCCTCCCGAGCCTATGGGCTGTTGGAGAAGGTCTTCGTTATGGTCCAAGTCACTCCCCTGACGGGCAGAAAGTCTCACCGCTGCCAGTGAGGACTTTAGTTTGAGAGCTCACTCTGTTGAGAACGCGTTGGTGCAGCCCTCGTTTCTCCTGCGTACCAGACCCCTGCAAGTAACGGAGGCCTTTCAACGTTCAAACTCCTTCCTGGGGAAAACGCATACTTGTGGAGCGAGGAAGCCTAGGCAGGCTGCTTGCAGCCAGTTCACGCTCCTTTGGCTTCCGAAGCGAAGGCTTCCGGCACCTCTCCTGGCAGCCTCGCAAATCTTCGGCAGGACCTCTAAAACCTTACCAGGCACAGCGAGCGGTGGAGGCAAGTCCCATACACCGGAAGAGCCGTAGCTGAAAAATATCGTCGTTCTTTTGCAGCACCGTACAAGCCCTTTGCTTTTGGGGGAGAGGGCCTTTCTGTTCTCTTCTTCTGCACACAGGGAAATGCCTTGACAGTGTTCGGCCTTTATACACTCGAGTGAGTGCAGCTTCCCCTCAACTGTTGAGAGGGTACTAGTGCAGCGCTCTCGAACATGACTGTCCTTTGAACACACCAAAAGAAACTTCCCATTCGAGGAGGGAACGCGCCGCATGGGAACTCTTTCTTCTCTGAGCCAAGTGGGTGCTGCTACTGCGCCTGTGTGTTTGGTGGTTCACTGGCACTCTGAGATGTTTTTGCCTCGCCATTGCGGGGCCCACGCTGTGCAGCTGACCTCACTTAGGGATTACAAGGGCCCGCATTCCTTTCCAGGGGAAGACAACGCTGCCCGGATCACCCTCAAGGTGTCACTTTCTTGGCACTGAGCTACCTTCCTCGAAAGCTGTGCATTGGTAGCCTGCTCCCCATGTGTTCCTTTTGTGACTGGACGCTCTTTGTGATGCTGGTCGAGACGGCCTCTGCTTCTCTGCTCTTGGAGAAGGCTGCTTTGCGGAGACGCTCAGCGTGGCCTGCGCCAAGTTCAACCTTCCGCTGCTCTGAACTAACGACTTACCTGCCCTCGCCCCTGGCGCAAAGTGCCTAGGCACAAGGGCACGCTCTGGCCCCGATGCCCACACTCAGTAGTCCAAAGCCTCCACAGGCTCCACGGGCGTCCTGCTTCCACTTACCCTCTGAACGCAGCTTGCTACGTGGCGGCGGCTGCAGCACTCCACAGGGTTTGGGGGCAGAACTCCTACCACTCTCCTAACCTAGGCAGTCAGTCCTCCGCCGGGCTTCCCGGAGCCTTGGCAGAGAGCACTGTCTGTGGCACACCTCTTTCTTCTTCCTTCACCCTTATCTCTATCTTCGCAGCTGGGGGCAACCGGCTTCTGCTGCTGTGGACGAGGCCTGCTTACTGCGTGGCAAACGCCAGAGAGAAATGAGTGCAGCTGTAGAGGACGAGTCCAAAGAGCTCTAGGACGTCACAGTCAACCAGTGGTCTTGCCACCGAGCTCAGAGATATCTTCCAGCCCAGGAAAGAATGCGCTGCTTTGGCGTTCTTTCCTAGGACAAGAAACGTTCGGTGACAGTGCGTCTGTCAGGCTCGTGCTGACCGCTGCAATCTCAGAGCCTTTCCCTGCCAATCATCTCCTTGCTTCTACTTTCTGGCAGCAAGCTCACTTAAGAAGTACCCTTACCTACCCGAGGATTTCACTAAGGGACTCTATTCGGTATGCCCGTCGCGTCTGCCAAGGCAACTGGGGCCAAAACGTTGCAGGGGCTGCTGGATCCAACTCTCTCTGCCTCCCCGGGAGCCTCCCGAGCCTATGGGCTGTTGGAGAAGGTCTTCGTTATGGTCCAAGTCACTCCCCTGACGGGCAGAAAGTCTCACCGCTGCCAGTGAGGACTTTAGTTTGAGAGCTCACTCTGTTGAGAACGCGTTGGTGCAGCCCTCGTTTCTCCTGCGTACCAGACCCCTGCAAGTAACGGAGGCCTTTCAACGTTCAAACTCCTTCCTGGGGAAAACGCATACTTGTGGAGCGAGGAAGCCTAGGCAGGCTGCTTGCAGCCAGTTCACGCTCCTTTGGCTTCCGAAGCGAAGGCTTCCGGCACCTCTCCTGGCAGCCTCGCAAATCTTCGGCAGGACCTCTAAAACCTTACCAGGCACAGCGAGCGGTGGAGGCAAGTCCCATACACCGGAAGAGCCGTAGCTGAAAAATATCGTCGTTCTTTTGCAGCACCGTACAAGCCCTTTGCTTTTGGGGGAGAGGGCCTTTCTGTTCTCTTCTTCTGCACACAGGGAAATGCCTTGACAGTGTTCGGCCTTTATACACTCGAGTGAGTGCAGCTTCCCCTCAACTGTTGAGAGGGTACTAGTGCAGCGCTCTCGAACATGACTGTCCTTTGAACACACCAAAAGAAACTTTCCATTCGAGGAGGGAACGCGCCGCATGGGAACTCTTTCTTCTCTGAGCCAAGTGGGTGCTGCTACTGCGCCTGTGTGTTTGGTGGTTCACTGGCACTCTGAGATGTTTTTGCCTCGCCATTGCGGGGCCCACGCTGTGCAGCTGACCTCACTTAGGGATTACAAGGGCCCGCATTCCTTTCCAGGGGAAGACAACGCTGCCCGGATCACCCTCAAGGTGTCACTTTCTTGGCACTGAGCTACCTTCCTCGAAAGCTGTGCATTGGTAGCCTGCTCCCCATGTGTTCCTTTTGTGACTGGACGCTCTTTGTGATGCTGGTCGAGACGGCCTCTGCTTCTCTGCTCTTGGAGAAGGCTGCTTTGCGGAGACGCTCAGCGTGGCCTGCGCCAAGTTCAACCTTCCGCTGCTCTGAACTAACGACTTACCTGCCCTCGCCCCTGGCGCAAAGTGCCTAGGCACAAGGGCACGCTCTGGCCCCGATGCCCACACTCAGTAGTCCAAAGCCTCCACAGGCTCCACGGGCGTCCTGCTTCCACTTACCCTCTGAACGCAGCTTGCTACGTGGCGGCGGCTGCAGCACTCCACAGGGTTTGGGGGCAGAACTCCTACCACTCTCCTAACCTAGGCAGTCAGTCCTCCGCCGGGCTTCCCGGAGCCTTGGCAGAGAGCACTGTCTGTGGCACACCTCTTTCTTCTTCCTTCACCCTTATCTCTATCTTCGCAGCTGGGGGCAACCGGCTTCTGCTGCTGTGGACGAGGCCTGCTTACTGCGTGGCAAACGCCAGAGAGAAATGAGTGCAGCTGTAGAGGACGAGTCCAAAGAGCTCTAGGACGTCACAGTCAACCAGTGGTCTTGCCACCGAGCTCAGAGATATCTTCCAGCCCAGGAAAGAATGCGCTGCTTTGGCGTTCTTTCCTAGGACAAGAAACGTTCGGTGACAGTGCGTCTGTCAGGCTCGTGCTGACCGCTGCAATCTCAGAGCCTTTCCCTGCCAATCATCTCCTTGCTTCTACTTTCTGGCAGCAAGCTCACTTAAGAAGTACCCTTACCTACCCGAGGATTTCACTAAGGGACTCTATTCGGTATGCCCGTCGCGTCTGCCAAGGCAACTGGGGCCAAAACGTTGCAGGGGCTGCTGGATCCAACTCTCTCTGCCTCCCCGGGAGCCTCCCGAGCCTATGGGCTGTTGGAGAAGGTCTTCGTTATGGTCCAAGTCACTCCCCTGACGGGCAGAAAGTCTCACCGCTGCCAGTGAGGACTTTAGTTTGAGAGCTCACTCTGTTGAGAACGCGTTGGTGCAGCCCTCGTTTCTCCTGCGTACCAGACCCCTGCAAGTAACGGAGGCCTTTCAACGTTCAAACTCCTTCCTGGGGAAAACGCATACTTGTGGAGCGAGGAAGCCTAGGCAGGCTGCTTGCAGCCAGTTCACGCTCCTTTGGCTTCCGAAGCGAAGGCTTCCGGCACCTCTCCTGGCAGCCTCGCAAATCTTCGGCAGGACCTCTAAAACCTTACCAGGCACAGCGAGCGGTGGAGGCAAGTCCCATACACCGGAAGAGCCGTAGCTGAAAAATATCGTCGTTCTTTTGCAGCACCGTACAAGCCCTTTGCTTTTGGGGGAGAGGGCCTTTCTGTTCTCTTCTTCTGCACACAGGGAAATGCCTTGACAGTGTTCGGCCTTTATACACTCGAGTGAGTGCAGCTTCCCCTCAACTGTTGAGAGGGTACTAGTGCAGCGCTCTCGAACATGACTGTCCTTTGAACACACCAAAAGAAACTTTCCATTCGAGGAGGGAACGCGCCGCATGGGAACTCTTTCTTCTCTGAGCCAAGTGGGTGCTGCTACTGCGCCTGTGTGTTTGGTGGTTCACTGGCACTCTGAGATGTTTTTGCCTCGCCATTGCGGGGCCCACGCTGTGCAGCTGACCTCACTTAGGGATTACAAGGGCCCGCATTCCTTTCCAGGGGAAGACAACGCTGCCCGGATCACCCTCAAGGTGTCACTTTCTTGGCACTGAGCTACCTTCCTCGAAAGCTGTGCATTGGTAGCCTGCTCCCCATGTGTTCCTTTTGTGACTGGACGCTCTTTGTGATGCTGGTCGAGACGGCCTCTGCTTCTCTGCTCTTGGAGAAGGCTGCTTTGCGGAGACGCTCAGCGTGGCCTGCGCCAAGTTCAACCTTCCGCTGCTCTGAACTAACGACTTACCTGCCCTCGCCCCTGGCGCAAAGTGCCTAGGCACAAGGGCACGCTCTGGCCCCGATGCCCACACTCAGTAGTCCAAAGCCTCCACAGGCTCCACGGGCGTCCTGCTTCCACTTACCCTCTGAACGCAGCTTGCTACGTGGCGGCGGCTGCAGCACTCCACAGGGTTTGGGGGCAGAACTCCTACCACTCTCCTAACCTAGGCAGTCAGTCCTCCGCCGGGCTTCCCGGAGCCTTGGCAGAGAGCACTGTCTGTGGCACACCTCTTTCTTCTTCCTTCACCCTTATCTCTATCTTCGCAGCTGGGGGCAACCGGCTTCTGCTGCTGTGGACGAGGCCTGCTTACTGCGTGGCAAACGCCAGAGAGAAATGAGTGCAGCTGTAGAGGACGAGTCCAAAGAGCTCTAGGACGTCACAGTCAACCAGTGGTCTTCCCACCGAGCTCAGAGATATCTTCCAGCCCAGGAAAGAATGCGCTGCTTTGGCGTTCTTTCCTAGGACAAGAAACGTTCGGTGACAGTGCGTCTGTCAGGCTCGTGCTGACCGCTGCAATCTCAGAGCCTTTCCCTGCCAATCATCTCCTTGCTTCTACTTTCTGGCAGCAAGCTCACTTAAGAAGTACCCTTACCTACCCGAGGATTTCACTAAGGGACTCTATTCGGTATGCCCGTCGCGTCTGCCAAGGCAACTGGGGCCAAAACGTTGCAGGGGCTGCTGGATCCAACTCTCTCTGCCTCCCCGGGAGCCTCCCGAGCCTATGGGCTGTTGGAGAAGGTCTTCGTTATGGTCCAAGTCACTCCCCTGACGGGCAGAAAGTCTCACCGCTGCCAGTGAGGACTTTAGTTTGAGAGCTCACTCTGTTGAGAACGCGTTGGTGCAGCCCTCGTTTCTCCTGCGTACCAGACCCCTGCAAGTAACGGAGGCCTTTCAACGTTCAAACTCCTTCCTGGGGAAAACGCATACTTGTGGAGCGAGGAAGCCTAGGCAGGCTGCTTGCAGCCAGTTCACGCTCCTTTGGCTTCCGAAGCGAAGGCTTCCGGCACCTCTCCTGGCAGCCTCGCAAATCTTCGGCAGGACCTCTAAAACCTTACCAGGCACAGCGAGCGGTGGAGGCAAGTCCCATACACCGGAAGAGCCGTAGCTGAAAAATATCGTCGTTCTTTTGCAGCACCGTACAAGCCCTTTGCTTTTGGGGGAGAGGGCCTTTCTGTTCTCTTCTTCTGCACACAGGGAAATGCCTTGACAGTGTTCGGCCTTTATACACTCGAGTGAGTGCAGCTTCCCCTCAACTGTTGAGAGGGTACTAGTGCAGCGCTCTCGAACATGACTGTCCTTTGAACACACCAAAAGAAACTTTCCATTCGAGGAGGGAACGCGCCGCATGGGAACTCTTTCTTCTCTGAGCCAAGTGGGTGCTGCTACTGCGCCTGTGTGTTTGGTGGTTCACTGGCACTCTGAGATGTTTTTGCCTCGCCATTGCGGGGCCCACGCTGTGCAGCTGACCTCACTTAGGGATTACAAGGGCCCGCATTCCTTTCCAGGGGAAGACAACGCTGCCCGGATCACCCTCAAGGTGTCACTTTCTTGGCACTGAGCTACCTTCCTCGAAAGCTGTGCATTGGTAGCCTGCTCCCCATGTGTTCCTTTTGTGACGGGACGCTCTTTGTGATGCTGGTCGAGACGGCCTCTGCTTCTCTGCTCTTGGAGAAGGCTGCTTTGCGGAGACGCTCAGCGTGGCCTGCGCCAAGTTCAACCTTCCGCTGCTCTGAACTAACGACTTACCTGCCCTCGCCCCTGGCGCAAAGTGCCTAGGCACAAGGGCACGCTCTGGCCCCGATGCCCACACTCAGTAGTCCAAAGCCTCCACAGGCTCCACGGGCGTCCTGCTTCCACTTACCCTCTGAACGCAGCTTGCTACGTGGCGGCGGCTGCAGCACTCCACAGGGTTTGGGGGCAGAACTCCTACCACTCTCCTAACCTAGGCAGTCAGTCCTCCGCCGGGCTTCCCGGAGCCTTGGCAGAGAGCACTGTCTGTGGCACACCTCTTTCTTCTTCCTTCACCCTTATCTCTATCTTCGCAGCTGGGGGCAACCGGCTTCTGCTGCTGTGGACGAGGCCTGCTTACTGCGTGGCAAACGCCAGAGAGAAATGAGTGCAGCTGTAGAGGACGAGTCCAAAGAGCTCTAGGACGTCACAGTCAACCAGTGGTCTTGCCACCGAGCTCAGAGATATCTTCCAGCCCAGGAAAGAATGCGCTGCTTTGGCGTTCTTTCCTAGGACAAGAAACGTTCGGTGACAGTGCGTCTGTCAGGCTCGTGCTGACCGCTGCAATCTCAGAGCCTTTCCCTGCCAATCATCTCCTTGCTTCTACTTTCTGGCAGCAAGCTCACTTAAGAAGTACCCTTACCTACCCGAGGATTTCACTAAGGGACTCTATTCGGTATGCCCGTCGCGTCTGCCAAGGCAACTGGGGCCAAAACGTTGCAGGGGCTGCTGGATCCAACTCTCTCTGCCTCCCCGGGAGCCTCCCGAGCCTATGGGCTGTTGGAGAAGGTCTTCGTTATGGTCCAAGTCACTCCCCTGACGGGCAGAAAGTCTCACCGCTGCCAGTGAGGACTTTAGTTTGAGAGCTCACTCTGTTGAGAACGCGTTGGTGCAGCCCTCGTTTCTCCTGCGTACCAGACCCCTGCAAGTAACGGAGGCCTTTCAACGTTCAAACTCCTTCCTGGGGAAAACGCATACTTGTGGAGCGAGGAAGCCTAGGCAGGCTGCTTGCAGCCAGTTCACGCTCCTTTGGCTTCCGAAGCGAAGGCTTCCGGCACCTCTCCTGGCAGCCTCGCAAATCTTCGGCAGGACCTCTAAAACCTTACCAGGCACAGCGAGCGGTGGAGGCAAGTCCCATACACCGGAAGAGCCGTAGCTGAAAAATATCGTCGTTCTTTTGCAGCACCGTACAAGCCCTTTGCTTTTGGGGGAGAGGGCCTTTCTGTTCTCTTCTTCTGCACACAGGGAAATGCCTTGACAGTGTTCGGCCTTTATACACTCGAGTGAGTGCAGCTTCCCCTCAACTGTTGAGAGGGTACTAGTGCAGCGCTCTCGAACATGACTGTCCTTTGAACACACCAAAAGAAACTTTCCATTCGAGGAGGGAACGCGCCGCATGGGAACTCTTTCTTCTCTGAGCCAAGTGGGTGCTGCTACTGCGCCTGTGTGTTTGGTGGTTCACTGGCACTCTGAGATGCTTTTGCCTCGCCATTGCGGGGCCCACGCTGTGCAGCTGACCTCACTTAGGGATTACAAGGGCCCGCATTCCTTTCCAGGGGAAGACAACGCTGCCCGGATCACCCTCAAGGTGTCACTTTCTTGGCACTGAGCTACCTTCCTCGAAAGCTGTGCATTGGTAGCCTGCTCCCCATGTGTTCCTTTTGTGACTGGACGCTCTTTGTGATGCTGGTCGAGACGGCCTCTGCTTCTCTGCTCTTGGAGAAGGCTGCTTTGCAGAGACGCTCAGCGTGGCCTGCGCCAAGTTCAACCTTCCGCTGCTCTGAACTAACGACTTACCTGCCCTCGCCCCTGGCGCAAAGTGCCTAGGCACAAGGGCACGCTCTGGCCCCGATGCCCACACTCAGTAGTCCAAAGCCTCCACAGGCTCCACGGGCGTCCTGCTTCCACTTACCCTCTGAACGCAGCTTGCTACGTGGCGGCGGCTGCAGCACTCCACAGGGTTTGGGGGCAGAACTCCTACCACTCTCCTAACCTAGGCAGTCAGTCCTCCGCCGGGCTTCCCGGAGCCTTGGCAGAGAGCACTGTCTGTGGCACACCTCTTTCTTCTTCCTTCACCCTTATCTCTATCTTCGCAGCTGGGGGCAACCGGCTTCTGCTGCTGTGGACGAGGCCTGCTTACTGCGTGGCAAACGCCAGAGAGAAATGAGTGCAGCTGTAGAGGACGAGTCCAAAGAGCTCTAGGACGTCACAGTCAACCAGTGGTCTTGCCACCGAGCTCAGAGATATCTTCCAGCCCAGGAAAGAATGCGCTGCTTTGGCGTTCTTTCCTAGGACAAGAAACGTTCGGTGACAGTGCGTCTGTCAGGCTCGTGCTGACCGCTGCAATCTCAGAGCCTTTCCCTGCCAATCATCTCCTTGCTTCTACTTTCTGGCAGCAAGCTCACTTAAGAAGTACCCTTACCTACCCGAGGATTTCACTAAGGGACTCTATTCGGTATGCCCGTCGCGTCTGCCAAGGCAACTGGGGCCAAAACGTTGCAGGGGCTGCTGGATCCAACTCTCTCTGCCTCCCCGGGAGCCTCCCGAGCCTATGGGCTGTTGGAGAAGGTCTTCGTTATGGTCCAAGTCACTCCCCTGACGGGCAGAAAGTCTCACCGCTGCCAGTGAGGACTTTAGTTTGAGAGCTCACTCTGTTGAGAACGCGTTGGTGCAGCCCTCGTTTCTCCTGCGTACCAGACCCCTGCAAGTAACGGAGGCCTTTCAACGTTCAAACTCCTTCCTGGGGAAAACGCATACTTGTGGAGCGAGGAAGCCTAGGCAGGCTGCTTGCAGCCAGTTCACGCTCCTTTGGCTTCCGAAGCGAAGGCTTCCGGCACCTCTCCTGGCAGCCTCGCAAATCTTCGGCAGGACCTCTAAAACCTTACCAGGCACAGCGAGCGGTGGAGGCAAGTCCCATACACCGGAAGAGCCGTAGCTGAAAAATATCGTCGTTCTTTTGCAGCACCGTACAAGCCCTTTGCTTTTGGGGGAGAGGGCCTTTCTGTTCTCTTCTTCTGCACACAGGGAAATGCCTTGACAGTGTTCGGCCTTTATACACTCGAGTGAGTGCAGCTTCCCCTCACCTGTTGAGAGGGTACTAGTGCAGCGCTCTCGAACATGACTGTCCTTTGAACACACCAAAAGAAACTTTCCATTCGAGGAGGGAACGCGCCGCATGGGAACTCTTTCTTCTCTGAGCCAAGTGGGTGCTGCTACTGCGCCTGTGTGTTTGGTGGTTCACTGGCACTCTGAGATGTTTTTGCCTCGCCATTGCGGGGCCCACGCTGTGCAGCTGACCTCACTTAGGGATTACAAGGGCCCGCATTCCTTTCCAGGGGAAGACAACGCTGCCCGGATCACCCTCAAGGTGTCACTTTCTTGGCACTGAGCTACCTTCCTCGAAAGCTGTGCATTGGTAGCCTGCTCCCCATGTGTTCCTTTTGTGACTGGACGCTCTTTGTGATGCTGGTCGAGACGGCCTCTGCTTCTCTGCTCTTGGAGAAGGCTGCTTTGCAGAGACGCTCAGCGTGGCCTGCGCCAAGTTCAACCTTCCGCTGCTCTGAACTAACGACTTACCTGCCCTCGCCCCTGGCGCAAAGTGCCTAGGCACAAGGGCACGCTCTGGCCCCGATGCCCACACTCAGTAGTCCAAAGCCTCCACAGGCTCCACGGGCGTCCTGCTTCCACTTACCCTCTGAACGCAGCTTGCTACGTGGCGGCGGCTGCAGCACTCCACAGGGTTTGGGGGCAGAACTCCTACCACTCTCCTAACCTAGGCAGTCAGTCCTCCGCCGGGCTTCCCGGAGCCTTGGCAGAGAGCACTGTCTGTGGCACACCTCTTTCTTCTTCCTTCACCCTTATCTCTATCTTCGCAGCTGGGGGCAACCGGCTTCTGCTGCTGTGGACGAGGCCTGCTTACTGCGTGGCAAACGCCAGAGAGAAATGAGTGCAGCTGTAGAGGACGAGTCCAAAGAGCTCTAGGACGTCACAGTCAACCAGTGGTCTTGCCACCGAGCTCAGAGATATCTTCCAGCCCAGGAAAGAATGCGCTGCTTTGGCGTTCTTTCCTAGGACAAGAAACGTTCGGTGACAGTGCGTCTGTCAGGCTCGTGCTGACCGCTGCAATCTCAGAGCCTTTCCCTGCCAATCATCTCCTTGCTTCTACTTTCTGGCAGCAAGCTCACTTAAGAAGTACCCTTACCTACCCGAGGATTTCACTAAGGGACTCTATTCGGTATGCCCGTCGCGTCTGCCAAGGCAACTGGGGCCAAAACGTTGCAGGGGCTGCTGGATCCAACTCTCTCTGCCTCCCCGGGAGCCTCCCGAGCCTATGGGCTGTTGGAGAAGGTCTTCGTTATGGTCCAAGTCACTCCCCTGACGGGCAGAAAGTCTCACCGCTGCCAGTGAGGACTTTAGTTTGAGAGCTCACTCTGTTGAGAACGCGTTGGTGCAGCCCTCGTTTCTCCTGCGTACCAGACCCCTGCAAGTAACGGAGGCCTTTCAACGTTCAAACTCCTTCCTGGGGAAAACGCATACTTGTGGAGCGAGGAAGCCTAGGCAGGCTGCTTGCAGCCAGTTCACGCTCCTTTGGCTTCCGAAGCGAAGGCTTCCGGCACCTCTCCTGGCAGCCTCGCAAATCTTCGGCAGGACCTCTAAAACCTTACCAGGCACAGCGAGCGGTGGAGGCAAGTCCCATACACCGGAAGAGCCGTAGCTGAAAAATATCGTCGTTCTTTTGCAGCACCGTACAAGCCCTTTGCTTTTGGGGGAGAGGGCCTTTCTGTTCTCTTCTTCTGCACACAGGGAAATGCCTTGACAGTGTTCGGCCTTTATACACTCGAGTGAGTGCAGCCTCCCCTCACCTGTTGAGAGGGTACTAGTGCAGCGCTCTCGAACATGACTGTCCTTTGAACACACCAAAAGAAACTTTCCATTCGAGGAGGGAACGCGCCGCATGGGAACTCTTTCTTCTCTGAGCCAAGTGGGTGCTGCTACTGCGCCTGTGTGTTTGGTGGTTCACTGGCACTCTGAGATGTTTTTGCCTCGCCATTGCGGGGCCCACGCTGTGCAGCTGACCTCACTTAGGGATTACAAGGGCCCGCATTCCTTTCCAGGGGAAGACAACGCTGCCCGGATCACCCTCAAGGTGTCACTTTCTTGGCACTGAGCTACCTTCCTCGAAAGCTGTGCATTGGTAGCCTGCTCCCCATGTGTTCCTTTTGTGACGGGACGCTCTTTGTGATGCTGGTCGAGACGGCCTCTGCTTCTCTGCTCTTGGAGAAGGCTGCTTTGCGGAGACGCTCAGCGTGGCCTGCGCCAAGTTCAACCTTCCGCTGCTCTGAACTAACGACTTACCTGCCCTCGCCCCTGGCGCAAAGTGCCTAGGCACAAGGGCACGCTCTGGCCCCGATGCCCACACTCAGTAGTCCAAAGCCTCCACAGGCTCCACGGGCGTCCTGCTTCCACTTACCCTCTGAACGCAGCTTGCTACGTGGCGGCGGCTGCAGCACTCCACAGGGTTTGGGGGCAGAACTCCTACCACTCTCCTAACCTAGGCAGTCAGTCCTCCGCCGGGCTTCCCGGAGCCTTGGCAGAGAGCACTGTCTGTGGCACACCTCTTTCTTCTTCCTTCACCCTTATCTCTATCTTCGCAGCTGGGGGCAACCGGCTTCTGCTGCTGTGGACGAGGCCTGCTTACTGCGTGGCAAACGCCAGAGAGAAATGAGTGCAGCTGTAGAGGACGAGTCCAAAGAGCTCTAGGACGTCACAGTCAACCAGTGGTCTTGCCACCGAGCTCAGAGATATCTTCCAGCCCAGGAAAGAATGCGCTGCTTTGGCGTTCTTTCCTAGGACAAGAAACGTTCGGTGACAGTGCGTCTGTCAGGCTCGTGCTGACCGCTGCAATCTCAGAGCCTTTCCCTGCCAATCATCTCCTTGCTTCTACTTTCTGGCAGCAAGCTCACTTAAGAAGTACCCTTACCTACCCGAGGATTTCACTAAGGGACTCTATTCGGTATGCCCGTCGCGTCTGCCAAGGCAACTGGGGCCAAAACGTTGCAGGGGCTGCTGGATCCAACTCTCTCTGCCTCCCCGGGAGCCTCCCGAGCCTATGGGCTGTTGGAGAAGGTCTTCGTTATGGTCCAAGTCACTCCCCTGACGGGCAGAAAGTCTCACCGCTGCCAGTGAGGACTTTAGTTTGAGAGCTCACTCTGTTGAGAACGCGTTGGTGCAGCCCTCGTTTCTCCTGCGTACCAGACCCCTGCAAGTAACGGAGGCCTTTCAACGTTCAAACTCCTTCCTGGGGAAAACGCATACTTGTGGAGCGAGGAAGCCTAGGCAGGCTGCTTGCAGCCAGTTCACGCTCCTTTGGCTTCCGAAGCGAAGGCTTCCGGCACCTCTCCTGGCAGCCTCGCAAATCTTCGGCAGGACCTCTAAAACCTTACCAGGCACAGCGAGCGGTGGAGGCAAGTCCCATACACCGGAAGAGCCGTAGCTGAAAAATATCGTCGTTCTTTTGCAGCACCGTACAAGCCCTTTGCTTTTGGGGGAGAGGGCCTTTCTGTTCTCTTCTTCTGCACACAGGGAAATGCCTTGACAGTGTTCGGCCTTTATACACTCGAGTGAGTGCAGCTTCCCCTCACCTGTTGAGAGGGTACTAGTGCAGCGCTCTCGAACATGACTGTCCTTTGAACACACCAAAAGAAACTTTCCATTCGAGGAGGGAACGCGCCGCATGGGAACTCTTTCTTCTCTGAGCCAAGTGGGTGCTGCTACTGCGCCTGTGTGTTTGGTGGTTCACTGGCACTCTGAGATGTTTTTGCCTCGCCATTGCGGGGCCCACGCTGTGCAGCTGACCTCACTTAGGGATTACAAGGGCCCGCATTCCTTTCCAGGGGAAGACAACGCTGCCCGGATCACCCTCAAGGTGTCACTTTCTTGGCACTGAGCTACCTTCCTCGAAAGCTGTGCATTGGTAGCCTGCTCCCCATGTGTTCCTTTTGTGACGGGACGCTCTTTGTGATGCTGGTCGAGACGGCCTCTGCTTCTCTGCTCTTGGAGAAGGCTGCTTTGCGGAGACGCTCAGCGTGGCCTGCGCCAAGTTCAACCTTCCGCTGCTCTGAACTAACGACTTACCTGCCCTCGCCCCTGGCGCAAAGTGCCTAGGCACAAGGGCACGCTCTGGCCCCGATGCCCACACTCAGTAGTCCAAAGCCTCCACAGGCTCCACGGGCGTCCTGCTTCCACTTACCCTCTGAACGCAGCTTGCTACGTGGCGGCGGCTGCAGCACTCCACAGGGTTTGGGGGCAGAACTCCTACCACTCTCCTAACCTAGGCAGTCAGTCCTCCGCCGGGCTTCCCGGAGCCTTGGCAGAGAGCACTGTCTGTGGCACACCTCTTTCTTCTTCCTTCACCCTTATCTCTATCTTCGCAGCTGGGGGCAACCGGCTTCTGCTGCTGTGGACGAGGCCTGCTTACTGCGTGGCAAACGCCAGAGAGAAATGAGTGCAGCTGTAGAGGACGAGTCCAAAGAGCTCTAGGACGTCACAGTCAACCAGTGGTCTTGCCACCGAGCTCAGAGATATCTTCCAGCCCAGGAAAGAATGCGCTGCTTTGGCGTTCTTTCCTAGGACAAGAAACGTTCGGTGACAGTGCGTCTGTCAGGCTCGTGCTGACCGCTGCAATCTCAGAGCCTTTCCCTGCCAATCATCTCCTTGCTTCTACTTTCTGGCAGCAAGCTCACTTAAGAAGTACCCTTACCTACCCGAGGATTTCACTAAGGGACTCTATTCGGTATGCCCGTCGCGTCTGCCAAGGCAACTGGGGCCAAAACGTTGCAGGGGCTGCTGGATCCAACTCTCTCTGCCTCCCCGGGAGCCTCCCGAGCCTATGGGCTGTTGGAGAAGGTCTTCGTTATGGTCCAAGTCACTCCCCTGACGGGCAGAAAGTCTCACCGCTGCCAGTGAGGACTTTAGTTTGAGAGCTCACTCTGTTGAGAACGCGTTGGTGCAGCCCTCGTTTCTCCTGCGTACCAGACCCCTGCAAGTAACGGAGGCCTTTCAACGTTCAAACTCCTTCCTGGGGAAAACGCATACTTGTGGAGCGAGGAAGCCTAGGCAGGCTGCTTGCAGCCAGTTCACGCTCCTTTGGCTTCCGAAGCGAAGGCTTCCGGCACCTCTCCTGGCAGCCTCGCAAATCTTCGGCAGGACCTCTAAAACCTTACCAGGCACAGCGAGCGGTGGAGGCAAGTCCCATACACCGGAAGAGCCGTAGCTGAAAAATATCGTCGTTCTTTTGCAGCACCGTACAAGCCCTTTGCTTTTGGGGGAGAGGGCCTTTCTGTTCGCTTCTTCTGCACACAGGGAAATGCCTTGACAGTGTTCGGCCTTTATACACTCGAGTGAGTGCAGCCTCCCCTCACCTGTTGAGAGGGTACTAGTGCAGCGCTCTCGAACATGACTGTCCTTTGAACACACCAAAAGAAACTTTCCATTCGAGGAGGGAACGCGCCGCATGGGAACTCTTTCTTCTCTGAGCCAAGTGGGTGCTGCTACTGCGCCTGTGTGTTTGGTGGTTCACTGGCACTCTGAGATGTTTTTGCCTCGCCATTGCGGGGCCCACGCTGTGCAGCTGACCTCACTTAGGGATTACAAGGGCCCGCATTCCTTTCCAGGGGAAGACAACGCTGCCCGGATCACCCTCAAGGTGTCACTTTCTTGGCACTGAGCTACCTTCCTCGAAAGCTGTGCATTGGTAGCCTGCTCCCCATGTGTTCCTTTTGTGACGGGACGCTCTTTGTGATGCTGGTCGAGACGGCCTCTGCTTCTCTGCTCTTGGAGAAGGCTGCTTTGCGGAGACGCTCAGCGTGGCCTGCGCCAAGTTCAACCTTCCGCTGCTCTGAACTAACGACTTACCTGCCCTCGCCCCTGGCGCAAAGTGCCTAGGCACAAGGGCACGCTCTGGCCCCGATGCCCACACTCAGTAGTCCAAAGCCTCCACAGGCTCCACGGGCGTCCTGCTTCCACTTACCCTCTGAACGCAGCTTGCTACGTGGCGGCGGCTGCAGCACTCCACAGGGTTTGGGGGCAGAACTCCTACCACTCTCCTAACCTAGGCAGTCAGTCCTCCGCCGGGCTTCCCGGAGCCTTGGCAGAGAGCACTGTCTGTGGCACACCTCTTTCTTCTTCCTTCACCCTTATCTCTATCTTCGCAGCTGGGGGCAACCGGCTTCTGCTGCTGTGGACGAGGCCTGCTTACTGCGTGGCAAACGCCAGAGAGAAATGAGTGCAGCTGTAGAGGACGAGTCCAAAGAGCTCTAGGACGTCACAGTCAACCAGTGGTCTTGCCACCGAGCTCAGAGATATCTTCCAGCCCAGGAAAGAATGCGCTGCTTTGGCGTTCTTTCCTAGGACAAGAAACGTTCGGTGACAGTGCGTCTGTCAGGCTCGTGCTGACCGCTGCAATCTCAGAGCCTTTCCCTGCCAATCATCTCCTTGCTTCTACTTTCTGGCAGCAAGCTCACTTAAGAAGTACCCTTACCTACCCGAGGATTTCACTAAGGGACTCTATTCGGTATGCCCATCGCGTCTGCCAAGGCAACTGGGGCCAAAACGTTGCAGGGGCTGCTGGATCCAACTCTCTCTGCCTCCCCGGGAGCCTCCCGAGCCTATGGGCTGTTGGAGAAGGTCTTCGTTATGGTCCAAGTCACTCCCCTGACGGGCAGAAAGTCTCACCGCTGCCAGTGAGGACTTTAGTTTGAGAGCTCACTCTGTTGAGAACGCGTTGGTGCAGCCCTCGTTTCTCCTGCGTACCAGACCCCTGCAAGTAACGGAGGCCTTTCAACGTTCAAACTCCTTCCTGGGGAAAACGCATACTTGTGGAGCGAGGAAGCCTAGGCAGGCTGCTTGCAGCCAGTTCACGCTCCTTTGGCTTCCGAAGCGAAGGCTTCCGGCACCTCTCCTGGCAGCCTCGCAAATCTTCGGCAGGACCTCTAAAACCTTACCAGGCACAGCGAGCGGTGGAGGCAAGTCCCATACACCGGAAGAGCCGTAGCTGAAAAATATCGTCGTTCTTTTGCAGCACCGTACAAGCCCTTTGCTTTTGGGGGAGAGGGCCTTTCTGTTCTCTTCTTCTGCACACAGGGAAATGCCTTGACAGTGTTCGGCCTTTATACACTCGAGTGAGTGCAGCTTCCCCTCACCTGTTGAGAGGGTACTAGTGCAGCGCTCTCGAACATGACTGTCCTTTGAACACACCAAAAGAAACTTTCCATTCGAGGAGGGAACGCGCCGCATGGGAACTCTTTCTTCTCTGAGCCAAGTGGGTGCTGCTACTGCGCCTGTGTGTTTGGTGGTTCACTGGCACTCTGAGATGTTTTTGCCTCGCCATTGCGGGGCCCACGCTGTGCAGCTGACCTCACTTAGGGATTACAAGGGCCCGCATTCCTTTCCAGGGGAAGACAACGCTGCCCGGATCACCCTCAAGGTGTCACTTTCTTGGCACTGAGCTACCTTCCTCGAAAGCTGTGCATTGGTAGCCTGCTCCCCATGTGTTCCTTTTGTGACGGGACGCTCTTTGTGATGCTGGTCGAGACGGCCTCTGCTTCTCTGCTCTTGGAGAAGGCTGCTTTGCGGAGACGCTCAGCGTGGCCTGCGCCAAGTTCAACCTTCCGCTGCTCTGAACTAACGACTTACCTGCCCTCGCCCCTGGCGCAAAGTGCCTAGGCACAAGGGCACGCTCTGGCCCCGATGCCCACACTCAGTAGTCCAAAGCCTCCACAGGCTCCACGGGCGTCCTGCTTCCACTTACCCTCTGAACGCAGCTTGCTACGTGGCGGCGGCTGCAGCACTCCACAGGGTTTGGGGGCAGAACTCCTACCACTCTCCTAACCTAGGCAGTCAGTCCTCCGCCGGGCTTCCCGGAGCCTTGGCAGAGAGCACTGTCTGTGGCACACCTCTTTCTTCTTCCTTCACCCTTATCTCTATCTTCGCAGCTGGGGGCAACCGGCTTCTGCTGCTGTGGACGAGGCCTGCTTACTGCGTGGCAAACGCCAGAGAGAAATGAGTGCAGCTGTAGAGGACGAGTCCAAAGAGCTCTAGGACGTCACAGTCAACCAGTGGTCTTGCCACCGAGCTCAGAGATATCTTCCAGCCCAGGAAAGAATGCGCTGCTTTGGCGTTCTTTCCTAGGACAAGAAACGTTCGGTGACAGTGCGTCTGTCAGGCTCGTGCTGACCGCTGCAATCTCAGAGCCTTTCCCTGCCAATCATCTCCTTGCTTCTACTTTCTGGCAGCAAGCTCACTTAAGAAGTACCCTTACCTACCCGAGGATTTCACTAAGGGACTCTATTCGGTATGCCCGTCGCGTCTGCCAAGGCAACTGGGGCCAAAACGTTGCAGGGGCTGCTGGATCCAACTCTCTCTGCCTCCCCGGGAGCCTCCCGAGCCTATGGGCTGTTGGAGAAGGTCTTCGTTATGGTCCAAGTCACTCCCCTGACGGGCAGAAAGTCTCACCGCTGCCAGTGAGGACTTTAGTTTGAGAGCTCACTCTGTTGAGAACGCGTTGGTGCAGCCCTCGTTTCTCCTGCGTACCAGACCCCTGCAAGTAACGGAGGCCTTTCAACGTTCAAACTCCTTCCTGGGGAAAACGCATACTTGTGGAGCGAGGAAGCCTAGGCAGGCTGCTTGCAGCCAGTTCACGCTCCTTTGGCTTCCGAAGCGAAGGCTTCCGGCACCTCTCCTGGCAGCCTCGCAAATCTTCGGCAGGACCTCTAAAACCTTACCAGGCACAGCGAGCGGTGGAGGCAAGTCCCATACACCGGAAGAGCCGTAGCTGAAAAATATCGTCGTTCTTTTGCAGCACCGTACAAGCCCTTTGCTTTTGGGGGAGAGGGCCTTTCTGTTCTCTTCTTCTGCACACAGGGAAATGCCTTGACAGTGTTCGGCCTTTATACACTCGAGTGAGTGCAGCTTCCCCTCACCTGTTGAGAGGGTACTAGTGCAGCGCTCTCGAACATGACTGTCCTTTGAACACACCAAAAGAAACTTTCCATTCGAGGAGGGAACGCGCCGCATGGGAACTCTTTCTTCTCTGAGCCAAGTGGGTGCTGCTACTGCGCCTGTGTGTTTGGTGGTTCACTGGCACTCTGAGATGTTTTTGCCTCGCCATTGCGGGGCCCACGCTGTGCAGCTGACCTCACTTAGGGATTACAAGGGCCCGCATTCCTTTCCAGGGGAAGACAACGCTGCCCGGATCACCCTCAAGGTGTCACTTTCTTGGCACTGAGCTACCTTCCTCGAAAGCTGTGCATTGGTAGCCTGCTCCCCATGTGTTCCTTTTGTGACGGGACGCTCTTTGTGATGCTGGTCGAGACGGCCTCTGCTTCTCTGCTCTTGGAGAAGGCTGCTTTGCGGAGACGCTCAGCGTGGCCTGCGCCAAGTTCAACCTTCCGCTGCTCTGAACTAACGACTTACCTGCCCTCGCCCCTGGCGCAAAGTGCCTAGGCACAAGGGCACGCTCTGGCCCCGATGCCCACACTCAGTAGTCCAAAGCCTCCACAGGCTCCACGGGCGTCCTGCTTCCACTTACCCTCTGAACGCAGCTTGCTACGTGGCGGCGGCTGCAGCACTCCACAGGGTTTGGGGGCAGAACTCCTACCACTCTCCTAACCTAGGCAGTCAGTCCTCCGCCGGGCTTCCCGGAGCCTTGGCAGAGAGCACTGTCTGTGGCACACCTCTTTCTTCTTCCTTCACCCTTATCTCTATCTTCGCAGCTGGGGGCAACCGGCTTCTGCTGCTGTGGACGAGGCCTGCTTACTGCGTGGCAAACGCCAGAGAGAAATGAGTGCAGCTGTAGAGGACGAGTCCAAAGAGCTCTAGGACGTCACAGTCAACCAGTGGTCTTGCCACCGAGCTCAGAGATATCTTCCAGCCCAGGAAAGAATGCGCTGCTTTGGCGTTCTTTCCTAGGACAAGAAACGTTCGGTGACAGTGCGTCTGTCAGGCTCGTGCTGACCGCTGCAATCTCAGAGCCTTTCCCTGCCAATCATCTCCTTGCTTCTACTTTCTGGCAGCAAGCTCACTTAAGAAGTACCCTTACCTACCCGAGGATTTCACTAAGGGACTCTATTCGGTATGCCCGTCGCGTCTGCCAAGGCAACTGGGGCCAAAACGTTGCAGGGGCTGCTGGATCCAACTCTCTCTGCCTCCCCGGGAGCCTCCCGAGCCTATGGGCTGTTGGAGAAGGTCTTCGTTATGGTCCAAGTCACTCCCCTGACGGGCAGAAAGTCTCACCGCTGCCAGTGAGGACTTTAGTTTGAGAGCTCACTCTGTTGAGAACGCGTTGGTGCAGCCCTCGTTTCTCCTGCGTACCAGACCCCTGCAAGTAACGGAGGCCTTTCAACGTTCAAACTCCTTCCTGGGGAAAACGCATACTTGTGGAGCGAGGAAGCCTAGGCAGGCTGCTTGCAGCCAGTTCACGCTCCTTTGGCTTCCGAAGCGAAGGCTTCCGGCACCTCTCCTGGCAGCCTCGCAAATCTTCGGCAGGACCTCTAAAACCTTACCAGGCACAGCGAGCGGTGGAGGCAAGTCCCATACACCGGAAGAGCCGTAGCTGAAAAATATCGTCGTTCTTTTGCAGCACCGTACAAGCCCTTTGCTTTTGGGGGAGAGGGCCTTTCTGTTCTCTTCTTCTGCACACAGGGAAATGCCTTGACAGTGTTCGGCCTTTATACACTCGAGTGAGTGCAGCTTCCCCTCAACTGTTGAGAGGGTACTAGTGCAGCGCTCTCGAACATGACTGTCCTTTGAACACACCAAAAAAAACTTTCCATTCGAGGAGGGAACGCGCCGCATGGGAACTCTTTCTTCTCTGAGCCAAGTGGGTGCTGCTACTGCGCCTGTGTGTTTGGTGGTTCACTGGCACTCTGAGATGTTTTTGCCTCGCCATTGCGGGGCCCACGCTGTGCAGCTGACCTCACTTAGGGATTACAAGGGCCCGCATTCCTTTCCAGGGGAAGACAACGCTGCCCGGATCACCCTCAAGGTGTCACTTTCTTGGCACTGAGCTACCTTCCTCGAAAGCTGTGCATTGGTAGCCTGCTCCCCATGTGTTCCTTTTGTGACGGGACGCTCTTTGTGATGCTGGTCGAGACGGCCTCTGCTTCTCTGCTCTTGGAGAAGGCTGCTTTGCGGAGACGCTCAGCGTGGCCTGCGCCAAGTTCAACCTTCCGCTGCTCTGAACTAACGACTTACCTGCCCTCGCCCCTGGCGCAAAGTGCCTAGGCACAAGGGCACGCTCTGGCCCTGATGCCCACACTCAGTAGTCCAAAGCCTCCACAGGCTCCACGGGCGTCCTGCTTCCACTTACCCTCTGAACGCAGCTTGCTACGTGGCGGCGGCTGCAGCACTCCACAGGGTTTGGGGGCAGAACTCCTACCACTCTCCTAACCTAGGCAGTCAGTCCTCCGCCGGGCTTCCCGGAGCCTTGGCAGAGAGCACTGTCTGTGGCACACCTCTTTCTTCTTCCTTCACCCTTATCTCTATCTTCGCAGCTGGGGGCAACCGGCTTCTGCTGCTGTGGACGAGGCCTGCTTACTGCGTGGCAAACGCCAGAGAGAAATGAGTGCAGCTGTAGAGGACGAGTCCAAAGAGCTCTAGGACGTCACAGTCAACCAGTGGTCTTGCCACCGAGCTCAGAGATATCTTCCAGCCCAGGAAAGAATGCGCTGCTTTGGCGTTCTTTCCTAGGACAAGAAACGTTCGGTGACAGTGCGTCTGTCAGGCTCGTGCTGACCGCTGCAATCTCAGAGCCTTTCCCTGCCAATCATCTCCTTGCTTCTACTTTCTGGCAGCAAGCTCACTTAAGAAGTACCCTTACCTACCCGAGGATTTCACTAAGGGACTCTATTCGGTATGCCCGTCGCGTCTGCCAAGGCAACTGGGGCCAAAACGTTGCAGGGGCTGCTGGATCCAACTCTCTCTGCCTCCCCGGGAGCCTCCCGAGCCTATGGGCTGTTGGAGAAGGTCTTCGTTATGGTCCAAGTCACTCCCCTGACGGGCAGAAAGTCTCACCGCTGCCAGTGAGGACTTTAGTTTGAGAGCTCACTCTGTTGAGAACGCGTTGGTGCAGCCCTCGTTTCTCCTGCGTACCAGACCCCTGCAAGTAACGGAGGCCTTTCAACGTTCAAACTCCTTCCTGGGGAAAACGCATACTTGTGGAGCGAGGAAGCCTAGGCAGGCTGCTTGCAGCCAGTTCACGCTCCTTTGGCTTCCGAAGCGAAGGCTTCCGGCACCTCTCCTGGCAGCCTCGCAAATCTTCGGCAGGACCTCTAAAACCTTACCAGGCACAGCGAGCGGTGGAGGCAAGTCCCATACACCGGAAGAGCCGTAGCTGAAAAATATCGTCGTTCTTTTGCAGCACCGTACAAGCCCTTTGCTTTTGGGGGAGAGGGCCTTTCTGTTCGCTTCTTCTGCACACAGGGAAATGCCTTGACAGTGTTCGGCCTTTATACACTCGAGTGAGTGCAGCTTCCCCTCAACTGTTGAGAGGGTACTAGTGCAGCGCTCTCGAACATGACTGTCCTTTGAACACACCAAAAGAAACTTTCCATTCGAGGAGGGAACGCGCCGCATGGGAACTCTTTCTTCTCTGAGCCAAGTGGGTGCTGCTACTGCGCCTGTGTGTTTGGTGGTTCACTGGCACTCTGAGATGTTTTTGCCTCGCCATTGCGGGGCCCACGCTGTGCAGCTGACCTCACTTAGGGATTACAAGGGCCCGCATTCCTTTCCAGGGGAAGACAACGCTGCCCGGATCACCCTCAAGGTGTCACTTTCTTGGCACTGAGCTACCTTCCTCGAAAGCTGTGCATTGGTAGCCTGCTCCCCATGTGTTCCTTTTGTGACGGGACGCTCTTTGTGATGCTGGTCGAGACGGCCTCTGCTTCTCTGCTCTTGGAGAAGGCTGCTTTGCGGAGACGCTCAGCGTGGCCTGCGCCAAGTTCAACCTTCCGCTGCTCTGAACTAACGACTTACCTGCCCTCGCCCCTGGCGCAAAGTGCCTAGGCACAAGGGCACGCTCTGGCCCCGATGCCCACACTCAGTAGTCCAAAGCCTCCACAGGCTCCACGGGCGTCCTGCTTCCACTTACCCTCTGAACGCAGCTTGCTACGTGGCGGCGGCTGCAGCACTCCACAGGGTTTGGGGGCAGAACTCCTACCACTCTCCTAACCTAGGCAGTCAGTCCTCCGCCGGGCTTCCCGGAGCCTTGGCAGAGAGCACTGTCTGTGGCACACCTCTTTCTTCTTCCTTCACCCTTATCTCTATCTTCGCAGCTGGGGGCAACCGGCTTCTGCTGCTGTGGACGAGGCCTGCTTACTGCGTGGCAAACGCCAGAGAGAAATGAGTGCAGCTGTAGAGGACGAGTCCAAAGAGCTCTAGGACGTCACAGTCAACCAGTGGTCTTGCCACCGAGCTCAGAGATATCTTCCAGCCCAGGAAAGAATGCGCTGCTTTGGCGTTCTTTCCTAGGACAAGAAACGTTCGGTGACAGTGCGTCTGTCAGGCTCGTGCTGACCGCTGCAATCTCAGAGCCTTTCCCTGCCAATCATCTCCTTGCTTCTACTTTCTGGCAGCAAGCTCACTTAAGAAGTACCCTTACCTACCCGAGGATTTCACTAAGGGACTCTATTCGGTATGCCCGTCGCGTCTGCCAAGGCAACTGGGGCCAAAACGTTGCAGGGGCTGCTGGATCCAACTCTCTCTGCCTCCCCGGGAGCCTCCCGAGCCTATGGGCTGTTGGAGAAGGTCTTCGTTATGGTCCAAGTCACTCCCCTGACGGGCAGAAAGTCTCACCGCTGCCAGTGAGGACTTTAGTTTGAGAGCTCACTCTGTTGAGAACGCGTTGGTGCAGCCCTCGTTTCTCCTGCGTACCAGACCCCTGCAAGTAACGGAGGCCTTTCAACGTTCAAACTCCTTCCTGGGGAAAACGCATACTTGTGGAGCGAGGAAGCCTAGGCAGGCTGCTTGCAGCCAGTTCACGCTCCTTTGGCTTCCGAAGCGAAGGCTTCCGGCACCTCTCCTGGCAGCCTCGCAAATCTTCGGCAGGACCTCTAAAACCTTACCAGGCACAGCGAGCGGTGGAGGCAAGTCCCATACACCGGAAGAGCCGTAGCTGAAAAATATCGTCGTTCTTTTGCAGCACCGTACAAGCCCTTTGCTTTTGGGGGAGAGGGCCTTTCTGTTCTCTTCTTCTGCACACAGGGAAATGCCTTGACAGTGTTCGGCCTTTATACACTCGAGTGAGTGCAGCTTCCCCTCACCTGTTGAGAGGGTACTAGTGCAGCGCTCTCGAACATGACTGTCCTTTGAACACACCAAAAGAAACTTTCCATTCGAGGAGGGAACGCGCCGCATGGGAACTCTTTCTTCTCTGAGCCAAGTGGGTGCTGCTACTGCGCCTGTGTGTTTGGTGGTTCACTGGCACTCTGAGATGTTTTTGCCTCGCCATTGCGGGGCCCACGCTGTGCAGCTGACCTCACTTAGGGATTACAAGGGCCCGCATTCCTTTCCAGGGGAAGACAACGCTGCCCGGATCACCCTCAAGGTGTCACTTTCTTGGCACTGAGCTACCTTCCTCGAAAGCTGTGCATTGGTAGCCTGCTCCCCATGTGTTCCTTTTGTGACGGGACGCTCTTTGTGATGCTGGTCGAGACGGCCTCTGCTTCTCTGCTCTTGGAGAAGGCTGCTTTGCGGAGACGCTCAGCGTGGCCTGCGCCAAGTTCAACCTTCCGCTGCTCTGAACTAACGACTTACCTGCCCTCGCCCCTGGCGCAAAGTGCCTAGGCACAAGGGCACGCTCTGGCCCCGATGCCCACACTCAGTAGTCCAAAGCCTCCACAGGCTCCACGGGCGTCCTGCTTCCACTTACCCTCTGAACGCAGCTTGCTACGTGGCGGCGGCTGCAGCACTCCACAGGGTTTGGGGGCAGAACTCCTACCACTCTCCTAACCTAGGCAGTCAGTCCTCCGCCGGGCTTCCCGGAGCCTTGGCAGAGAGCACTGTCTGTGGCACACCTCTTTCTTCTTCCTTCACCCTTATCTCTATCTTCGCAGCTGGGGGCAACCGGCTTCTGCTGCTGTGGACGAGGCCTGCTTACTGCGTGGCAAACGCCAGAGAGAAATGAGTGCAGCTGTAGAGGACGAGTCCAAAGAGCTCTAGGACGTCACAGTCAACCAGTGGTCTTGCCACCGAGCTCAGAGATATCTTCCAGCCCAGGAAAGAATGCGCTGCTTTGGCGTTCTTTCCTAGGACAAGAAACGTTCGGTGACAGTGCGTCTGTCAGGCTCGTGCTGACCGCTGCAATCTCAGAGCCTTTCCCTGCCAATCATCTCCTTGCTTCTACTTTCTGGCAGCAAGCTCACTTAAGAAGTACCCTTACCTACCCGAGGATTTCACTAAGGGACTCTATTCGGTATGCCCGTCGCGTCTGCCAAGGCAACTGGGGCCAAAACGTTGCAGGGGCTGCTGGATCCAACTCTCTCTGCCTCCCCGGGAGCCTCCCGAGCCTATGGGCTGTTGGAGAAGGTCTTCGTTATGGTCCAAGTCACTCCCCTGACGGGCAGAAAGTCTCACCGCTGCCAGTGAGGACTTTAGTTTGAGAGCTCACTCTGTTGAGAACGCGTTGGTGCAGCCCTCGTTTCTCCTGCGTACCAGACCCCTGCAAGTAACGGAGGCCTTTCAACGTTCAAACTCCTTCCTGGGGAAAACGCATACTTGTGGAGCGAGGAAGCCTAGGCAGGCTGCTTGCAGCCAGTTCACGCTCCTTTGGCTTCCGAAGCGAAGGCTTCCGGCACCTCTCCTGGCAGCCTCGCAAATCTTCGGCAGGACCTCTAAAACCTTACCAGGCACAGCGAGCGGTGGAGGCAAGTCCCATACACCGGAAGAGCCGTAGCTGAAAAATATCGTCGTTCTTTTGCAGCACCGTACAAGCCCTTTGCTTTTGGGGGAGAGGGCCTTTCTGTTCTCTTCTTCTGCACACAGGGAAATGCCTTGACAGTGTTCGGCCTTTATACACTCGAGTGAGTGCAGCTTCCCCTCACCTGTTGAGAGGGTACTAGTGCAGCGCTCTCGAACATGACTGTCCTTTGAACACACCAAAAGAAACTTTCCATTCGAGGAGGGAACGCGCCGCATGGGAACTCTTTCTTCTCTGAGCCAAGTGGGTGCTGCTACTGCGCCTGTGTGTTTGGTGGTTCACTGGCACTCTGAGATGTTTTTGCCTCGCCATTGCGGGGCCCACGCTGTGCAGCTGACCTCACTTAGGGATTACAAGGGCCCGCATTCCTTTCCAGGGGAAGACAACGCTGCCCGGATCACCCTCAAGGTGTCACTTTCTTGGCACTGAGCTACCTTCCTCGAAAGCTGTGCATTGGTAGCCTGCTCCCCATGTGTTCCTTTTGTGACGGGACGCTCTTTGTGATGCTGGTCGAGACGGCCTCTGCTTCTCTGCTCTTGGAGAAGGCTGCTTTGCGGAGACGCTCAGCGTGGCCTGCGCCAAGTTCAACCTTCCGCTGCTCTGAACTAACGACTTACCTGCCCTCGCCCCTGGCGCAAAGTGCCTAGGCACAAGGGCACGCTCTGGCCCCGATGCCCACACTCAGTAGTCCAAAGCCTCCACAGGCTCCACGGGCGTCCTGCTTCCACTTACCCTCTGAACGCAGCTTGCTACGTGGCGGCGGCTGCAGCACTCCACAGGGTTTGGGGGCAGAACTCCTACCACTCTCCTAACCTAGGCAGTCAGTCCTCCGCCGGGCTTCCCGGAGCCTTGGCAGAGAGCACTGTCTGTGGCACACCTCTTTCTTCTTCCTTCACCCTTATCTCTATCTTCGCAGCTGGGGGCAACCGGCTTCTGCTGCTGTGGACGAGGCCTGCTTACTGCGTGGCAAACGCCAGAGAGAAATGAGTGCAGCTGTAGAGGACGAGTCCAAAGAGCTCTAGGACGTCACAGTCAACCAGTGGTCTTGCCACCGAGCTCAGAGATATCTTCCAGCCCAGGAAAGAATGCGCTGCTTTGGCGTTCTTTCCTAGGACAAGAAACGTTCGGTGACAGTGCGTCTGTCAGGCTCGTGCTGACCGCTGCAATCTCAGAGCCTTTCCCTGCCAATCATCTCCTTGCTTCTACTTTCTGGCAGCAAGCTCACTTAAGAAGTACCCTTACCTACCCGAGGATTTCACTAAGGGACTCTATTCGGTATGCCCGTCGCGTCTGCCAAGGCAACTGGGGCCAAAACGTTGCAGGGGCTGCTGGATCCAACTCTCTCTGCCTCCCCGGGAGCCTCCCGAGCCTATGGGCTGTTGGAGAAGGTCTTCGTTATGGTCCAAGTCACTCCCCTGACGGGCAGAAAGTCTCACCGCTGCCAGTGAGGACTTTAGTTTGAGAGCTCACTCTGTTGAGAACGCGTTGGTGCAGCCCTCGTTTCTCCTGCGTACCAGACCCCTGCAAGTAACGGAGGCCTTTCAACGTTCAAACTCCTTCCTGGGGAAAACGCATACTTGTGGAGCGAGGAAGCCTAGGCAGGCTGCTTGCAGCCAGTTCACGCTCCTTTGGCTTCCGAAGCGAAGGCTTCCGGCACCTCTCCTGGCAGCCTCGCAAATCTTCGGCAGGACCTCTAAAACCTTACCAGGCACAGCGAGCGGTGGAGGCAAGTCCCATACACCGGAAGAGCCGTAGCTGAAAAATATCGTCGTTCTTTTGCAGCACCGTACAAGCCCTTTGCTTTTGGGGGAGAGGGCCTTTCTGTTCTCTTCTTCTGCACACAGGGAAATGCCTTGACAGTGTTCGGCCTTTATACACTCGAGTGAGTGCAGCTTCCCCTCACCTGTTGAGAGGGTACTAGTGCAGCGCTCTCGAACATGACTGTCCTTTGAACACACCAAAAGAAACTTTCCATTCGAGGAGGGAACGCGCCGCATGGGAACTCTTTCTTCTCTGAGCCAAGTGGGTGCTGCTACTGCGCCTGTGTGTTTGGTGGTTCACTGGCACTCTGAGATGTTTTTGCCTCGCCATTGCGGGGCCCACGCTGTGCAGCTGACCTCACTTAGGGATTACAAGGGCCCGCATTCCTTTCCAGGGGAAGACAACGCTGCCCGGATCACCCTCAAGGTGTCACTTTCTTGGCACTGAGCTACCTTCCTCGAAAGCTGTGCATTGGTAGCCTGCTCCCCATGTGTTCCTTTTGTGACGGGACGCTCTTTGTGATGCTGGTCGAGACGGCCTCTGCTTCTCTGCTCTTGGAGAAGGCTGCTTTGCGGAGACGCTCAGCGTGGCCTGCGCCAAGTTCAACCTTCCGCTGCTCTGAACTAACGACTTACCTGCCCTCGCCCCTGGCGCAAAGTGCCTAGGCACAAGGGCACGCTCTGGCCCCGATGCCCACACTCAGTAGTCCAAAGCCTCCACAGGCTCCACGGGCGTCCTGCTTCCACTTACCCTCTGAACGCAGCTTGCTACGTGGCGGCGGCTGCAGCACTCCACAGGGTTTGGGGGCAGAACTCCTACCACTCTCCTAACCTAGGCAGTCAGTCCTCCGCCGGGCTTCCCGGAGCCTTGGCAGAGAGCACTGTCTGTGGCACACCTCTTTCTTCTTCCTTCACCCTTATCTCTATCTTCGCAGCTGGGGGCAACCGGCTTCTGCTGCTGTGGACGAGGCCTGCTTACTGCGTGGCAAACGCCAGAGAGAAATGAGTGCAGCTGTAGAGGACGAGTCCAAAGAGCTCTAGGACGTCACAGTCAACCAGTGGTCTTGCCACCGAGCTCAGAGATATCTTCCAGCCCAGGAAAGAATGCGCTGCTTTGGCGTTCTTTCCTAGGACAAGAAACCTTCGGTGACAGTGCATCTGTCAGGCTCGTGCTGACCGCTGCAATCTCAGAGCCTTTCCCTGCCAATCATCTCCTTGCTTCTACTTTCTGGCAGCAAGCTCACTTAAGAAGTACCCTTACCTACCCGAGGATTTCACTAAGGGACTCTATTCGGTATGCCCGTCGCGTCTGCCAAGGCAACTGGGGCCAAAACGTTGCAGGGGCTGCTGGATCCAACTCTCTCTGCCTCCCCGGGAGCCTCCCGAGCCTATGGGCTGTTGGAGAAGGTCTTCGTTATGGTCCAAGTCACTCCCCTGACGGGCAGAAAGTCTCACCGCTGCCAGTGAGGACTTTAGTTTGAGAGCTCACTCTGTTGAGAACGCGTTGGTGCAGCCCTCGTTTCTCCTGCGTACCAGACCCCTGCAAGTAACGGAGGCCTTTCAACGTTCAAACTCCTTCCTGGGGAAAACGCATACTTGTGGAGCGAGGAAGCCTAGGCAGGCTGCTTGCAGCCAGTTCACGCTCCTTTGGCTTCCGAAGCGAAGGCTTCCGGCACCTCTCCTGGCAGCCTCGCAAATCTTCGGCAGGACCTCTAAAACCTTACCAGGCACAGCGAGCGGTGGAGGCAAGTCCCATACACCGGAAGAGCCGTAGCTGAAAAATATCGTCGTTCTTTTGCAGCACCGTACAAGCCCTTTGCTTTTGGGGGAGAGGGCCTTTCTGTTCTCTTCTTCTGCACACAGGGAAATGCCTTGACAGTGTTCGGCCTTTATACACTCGAGTGAGTGCAGCTTCCCCTCACCTGTTGAGAGGGTACTAGTGCAGCGCTCTCGAACATGACTGTCCTTTGAACACACCAAAAGAAACTTTCCATTCGAGGAGGGAACGCGCCGCATGGGAACTCTTTCTTCTCTGAGCCAAGTGGGTGCTGCTACTGCGCCTGTGTGTTTGGTGGTTCACTGGCACTCTGAGATGTTTTTGCCTCGCCATTGCGGGGCCCACGCTGTGCAGCTGACCTCACTTAGGGATTACAAGGGCCCGCATTCCTTTCCAGGGGAAGACAACGCTGCCCGGATCACCCTCAAGGTGTCACTTTCTTGGCACTGAGCTACCTTCCTCGAAAGCTGTGCATTGGTAGCCTGCTCCCCATGTGTTCCTTTTGTGACGGGACGCTCTTTGTGATGCTGGTCGAGACGGCCTCTGCTTCTCTGCTCTTGGAGAAGGCTGCTTTGCGGAGACGCTCAGCGTGGCCTGCGCCAAGTTCAACCTTCCGCTGCTCTGAACTAACGACTTACCTGCCCTCGCCCCTGGCGCAAAGTGCCTAGGCACAAGGGCACGCTCTGGCCCCGATGCCCACACTCAGTAGTCCAAAGCCTCCACAGGCTCCACGGGCGTCCTGCTTCCACTTACCCTCTGAACGCAGCTTGCTACGTGGCGGCGGCTGCAGCACTCCACAGGGTTTGGGGGCAGAACTCCTACCACTCTCCTAACCTAGGCAGTCAGTCCTCCGCCGGGCTTCCCGGAGCCTTGGCAGAGAGCACTGTCTGTGGCACACCTCTTTCTTCTTCCTTCACCCTTATCTCTATCTTCGCAGCTGGGGGCAACCGGCTTCTGCTGCTGTGGACGAGGCCTGCTTACTGCGTGGCAAACGCCAGAGAGAAATGAGTGCAGCTGTAGAGGACGAGTCCAAAGAGCTCTAGGACGTCACAGTCAACCAGTGGTCTTGCCACCGAGCTCAGAGATATCTTCCAGCCCAGGAAAGAATGCGCTGCTTTGGCGTTCTTTCCTAGGACAAGAAACGTTCGGTGACAGTGCGTCTGTCAGGCTCGTGCTGACCGCTGCAATCTCAGAGCCTTTCCCTGCCAATCATCTCCTTGCTTCTACTTTCTGGCAGCAAGCTCACTTAAGAAGTACCCTTACCTACCCGAGGATTTCACTAAGGGACTCTATTCGGTATGCCCGTCGCGTCTGCCAAGGCAACTGGGGCCAAAACGTTGCAGGGGCTGCTGGATCCAACTCTCTCTGCCTCCCCGGGAGCCTCCCGAGCCTATGGGCTGTTGGAGAAGGTCTTCGTTATGGTCCAAGTCACTCCCCTGACGGGCAGAAAGTCTCACCGCTGCCAGTGAGGACTTTAGTTTGAGAGCTCACTCTGTTGAGAACGCGTTGGTGCAGCCCTCGTTTCTCCTGCGTACCAGACCCCTGCAAGTAACGGAGGCCTTTCAACGTTCAAACTCCTTCCTGGGGAAAACGCATACTTGTGGAGCGAGGAAGCCTAGGCAGGCTGCTTGCAGCCAGTTCACGCTCCTTTGGCTTCCGAAGCGAAGGCTTCCGGCACCTCTCCTGGCAGCCTCGCAAATCTTCGGCAGGACCTCTAAAACCTTACCAGGCACAGCGAGCGGTGGAGGCAAGTCCCATACACCGGAAGAGCCGTAGCTGAAAAATATCGTCGTTCTTTTGCAGCACCGTACAAGCCCTTTGCTTTTGGGGGAGAGGGCCTTTCTGTTCTCTTCTTCTGCACACAGGGAAATGCCTTGACAGTGTTCGGCCTTTATACACTCGAGTGAGTGCAGCTTCCCCTCACCTGTTGAGAGGGTACTAGTGCAGCGCTCTCGAACATGACTGTCCTTTGAACACACCAAAAGAAACTTTCCATTCGAGGAGGGAACGCGCCGCATGGGAACTCTTTCTTCTCTGAGCCAAGTGGGTGCTGCTACTGCGCCTGTGTGTTTGGTGGTTCACTGGCACTCTGAGATGTTTTTGCCTCGCCATTGCGGGGCCCACGCTGTGCAGCTGACCTCACTTAGGGATTACAAGGGCCCGCATTCCTTTCCAGGGGAAGACAACGCTGCCCGGATCACCCTCAAGGTGTCACTTTCTTGGCACTGAGCTACCTTCCTCGAAAGCTGTGCATTGGTAGCCTGCTCCCCATGTGTTCCTTTTGTGACGGGACGCTCTTTGTGATGCTGGTCGAGACGGCCTCTGCTTCTCTGCTCTTGGAGAAGGCTGCTTTGCGGAGACGCTCAGCGTGGCCTGCGCCAAGTTCAACCTTCCGCTGCTCTGAACTAACGACTTACCTGCCCTCGCCCCTGGCGCAAAGTGCCTAGGCACAAGGGCACGCTCTGGCCCCGATGCCCACACTCAGTAGTCCAAAGCCTCCACAGGCTCCACGGGCGTCCTGCTTCCACTTACCCTCTGAACGCAGCTTGCTACGTGGCGGCGGCTGCAGCACTCCACAGGGTTTGGGGGCAGAACTCCTACCACTCTCCTAACCTAGGCAGTCAGTCCTCCGCCGGGCTTCCCGGAGCCTTGGCAGAGAGCACTGTCTGTGGCACACCTCTTTCTTCTTCCTTCACCCTTATCTCTATCTTCGCAGCTGGGGGCAACCGGCTTCTGCTGCTGTGGACGAGGCCTGCTTACTGCGTGGCAAACGCCAGAGAGAAATGAGTGCAGCTGTAGAGGACGAGTCCAAAGAGCTCTAGGACGTCACAGTCAACCAGTGGTCTTGCCACCGAGCTCAGAGATATCTTCCAGCCCAGGAAAGAATGCGCTGCTTTGGCGTTCTTTCCTAGGACAAGAAACGTTCGGTGACAGTGCGTCTGTCAGGCTCGTGCTGACCGCTGCAATCTCAGAGCCTTTCCCTGCCAATCATCTCCTTGCTTCTACTTTCTGGCAGCAAGCTCACTTAAGAAGTACCCTTACCTACCCGAGGATTTCACTAAGGGACTCTATTCGGTATGCCCGTCGCGTCTGCCAAGGCAACTGGGGCCAAAACGTTGCAGGGGCTGCTGGATCCAACTCTCTCTGCCTCCCCGGGAGCCTCCCGAGCCTATGGGCTGTTGGAGAAGGTCTTCGTTATGGTCCAAGTCACTCCCCTGACGGGCAGAAAGTCTCACCGCTGCCAGTGAGGACTTTAGTTTGAGAGCTCACTCTGTTGAGAACGCGTTGGTGCAGCCCTCGTTTCTCCTGCGTACCAGACCCCTGCAAGTAACGGAGGCCTTTCAACGTTCAAACTCCTTCCTGGGGAAAACGCATACTTGTGGAGCGAGGAAGCCTAGGCAGGCTGCTTGCAGCCAGTTCACGCTCCTTTGGCTTCCGAAGCGAAGGCTTCCGGCACCTCTCCTGGCAGCCTCGCAAATCTTCGGCAGGACCTCTAAAACCTTACCAGGCACAGCGAGCGGTGGAGGCAAGTCCCATACACCGGAAGAGCCGTAGCTGAAAAATATCGTCGTTCTTTTGCAGCCACCGTACAAGCCCTTTGCTTTTGGGGGAGAGGGCCTTTCTGTTCTCTTCTTCTGCACACAGGGAAATGCCTTGACAGTGTTCGGCCTTTATACACTCGAGTGAGTGCAGCCTCCCCTCACCTGTTGAGAGGGTACTAGTGCAGCGCTCTCGAACATGACTGTCCTTTGAACACACCAAAAGAAACTTTCCATTCGAGGAGGGAACGCGCCGCATGGGAACTCTTTCTTCTCTGAGCCAAGTGGGTGCTGCTACTGCGCCTGTGTGTTTGGTGGTTCACTGGCACTCTGAGATGTTTTTGCCTCGCCATTGCGGGGCCCACGCTGTGCAGCTGACCTCACTTAGGGATTACAAGGGCCCGCATTCCTTTCCAGGGGAAGACAACGCTGCCCGGATCACCCTCAAGGTGTCACTTTCTTGGCACTGAGCTACCTTCCTCGAAAGCTGTGCATTGGTAGCCTGCTCCCCATGTGTTCCTTTTGTGACGGGACGCTCTTTGTGATGCTGGTCGAGACGGCCTCTGCTTCTCTGCTCTTGGAGAAGGCTGCTTTGCGGAGACGCTCAGCGTGGCCTGCGCCAAGTTCAACCTTCCGCTGCTCTGAACTAACGACTTACCTGCCCTCGCCCCTGGCGCAAAGTGCCTAGGCACAAGGGCACGCTCTGGCCCCGATGCCCACACTCAGTAGTCCAAAGCCTCCACAGGCTCCACGGGCGTCCTGCTTCCACTTACCCTCTGAACGCAGCTTGCTACGTGGCGGCGGCTGCAGCACTCCACAGGGTTTGGGGGCAGAACTCCTACCACTCTCCTAACCTAGGCAGTCAGTCCTCCGCCGGGCTTCCCGGAGCCTTGGCAGAGAGCACTGTCTGTGGCACACCTCTTTCTTCTTCCTTCACCCTTATCTCTATCTTCGCAGCTGGGGGCAACCGGCTTCTGCTGCTGTGGACGAGGCCTGCTTACTGCGTGGCAAACGCCAGAGAGAAATGAGTGCAGCTGTAGAGGACGAGTCCAAAGAGCTCTAGGACGTCACAGTCAACCAGTGGTCTTGCCACCGAGCTCAGAGATATCTTCCAGCCCAGGAAAGAATGCGCTGCTTTGGCGTTCTTTCCTAGGACAAGAAACGTTCGGTGACAGTGCGTCTGTCAGGCTCGTGCTGACCGCTGCAATCTCAGAGCCTTTCCCTGCCAATCATCTCCTTGCTTCTACTTTCTGGCAGCAAGCTCACTTAAGAAGTACCCTTACCTACCCGAGGATTTCACTAAGGGACTCTATTCGGTATGCCCGTCGCGTCTGCCAAGGCAACTGGGGCCAAAACGTTGCAGGGGCTGCTGGATCCAACTCTCTCTGCCTCCCCGGGAGCCTCCCGAGCCTATGGGCTGTTGGAGAAGGTCTTCGTTATGGTCCAAGTCACTCCCCTGACGGGCAGAAAGTCTCACCGCTGCCAGTGAGGACTTTAGTTTGAGAGCTCACTCTGTTGAGAACGCGTTGGTGCAGCCCTCGTTTCTCCTGCGTACCAGACCCCTGCAAGTAACGGAGGCCTTTCAACGTTCAAACTCCTTCCTGGGGAAAACGCATACTTGTGGAGCGAGGAAGCCTAGGCAGGCTGCTTGCAGCCAGTTCACGCTCCTTTGGCTTCCGAAGCGAAGGCTTCCGGCACCTCTCCTGGCAGCCTCGCAAATCTTCGGCAGGACCTCTAAAACCTTACCAGGCACAGCGAGCGGTGGAGGCAAGTCCCATACACCGGAAGAGCCGTAGCTGAAAAATATCGTCGTTCTTTTGCAGCACCGTACAAGCCCTTTGCTTTTGGGGGAGAGGGCCTTTCTGTTCTCTTCTTCTGCACACAGGGAAATGCCTTGACAGTGTTCGGCCTTTATACACTCGAGTGAGTGCAGCTTCCCCTCACCTGTTGAGAGGGTACTAGTGCAGCGCTCTCGAACATGACTGTCCTTTGAACACACCAAAAGAAACTTTCCATTCGAGGAGGGAACGCGCCGCATGGGAACTCTTTCTTCTCTGAGCCAAGTGGGTGCTGCTACTGCGCCTGTGTGTTTGGTGGTTCACTGGCACTCTGAGATGTTTTTGCCTCGCCATTGCGGGGCCCACGCTGTGCAGCTGACCTCACTTAGGGATTACAAGGGCCCGCATTCCTTTCCAGGGGAAGACAACGCTGCCCGGATCACCCTCAAGGTGTCACTTTCTTGGCACTGAGCTACCTTCCTCGAAAGCTGTGCATTGGTAGCCTGCTCCCCATGTGTTCCTTTTGTGACGGGACGCTCTTTGTGATGCTGGTCGAGACGGCCTCTGCTTCTCTGCTCTTGGAGAAGGCTGCTTTGCGGAGACGCTCAGCGTGGCCTGCGCCAAGTTCAACCTTCCGCTGCTCTGAACTAACGACTTACCTGCCCTCGCCCCTGGCGCAAAGTGCCTAGGCACAAGGGCACGCTCTGGCCCCGATGCCCACACTCAGTAGTCCAAAGCCTCCACAGGCTCCACGGGCGTCCTGCTTCCACTTACCCTCTGAACGCAGCTTGCTACGTGGCGGCGGCTGCAGCACTCCACAGGGTTTGGGGGCAGAACTCCTACCACTCTCCTAACCTAGGCAGTCAGTCCTCCGCCGGGCTTCCCGGAGCCTTGGCAGAGAGCACTGTCTGTGGCACACCTCTTTCTTCTTCCTTCACCCTTATCTCTATCTTCGCAGCTGGGGGCAACCGGCTTCTGCTGCTGTGGACGAGGCCTGCTTACTGCGTGGCAAACGCCAGAGAGAAATGAGTGCAGCTGTAGAGGACGAGTCCAAAGAGCTCTAGGACGTCACAGTCAACCAGTGGTCTTGCCACCGAGCTCAGAGATATCTTCCAGCCCAGGAAAGAATGCGCTGCTTTGGCGTTCTTTCCTAGGACAAGAAACGTTCGGTGACAGTGCGTCTGTCAGGCTCGTGCTGACCGCTGCAATCTCAGAGCCTTTCCCTGCCAATCATCTCCTTGCTTCTACTTTCTGGCAGCAAGCTCACTTAAGAAGTACCCTTACCTACCCGAGGATTTCACTAAGGGACTCTATTCGGTATGCCCGTCGCGTCTGCCAAGGCAACTGGGGCCAAAACGTTGCAGGGGCTGCTGGATCCAACTCTCTCTGCCTCCCCGGGAGCCTCCCGAGCCTATGGGCTGTTGGAGAAGGTCTTCGTTATGGTCCAAGTCACTCCCCTGACGGGCAGAAAGTCTCACCGCTGCCAGTGAGGACTTTAGTTTGAGAGCTCACTCTGTTGAGAACGCGTTGGTGCAGCCCTCGTTTCTCCTGCGTACCAGACCCCTGCAAGTAACGGAGGCCTTTCAACGTTCAAACTCCTTCCTGGGGAAAACGCATACTTGTGG
This sequence comes from Eubalaena glacialis, assembly GCF_028564815.1. Lineage (NCBI taxonomy): Eukaryota > Metazoa > Chordata > Mammalia > Artiodactyla > Balaenidae > Eubalaena > Eubalaena glacialis. Next base: position 159,485,912 of record NC_083719.1, on the reverse strand, counting down.
AGCGAGGAAGCCTAGGCAGGCTGCTTGCAGCCAGTTCACGCTCCTTTGGCTTCCGAAGCGAAGGCTTCCGGCACCTCTCCTGGCAGCCTCGCAAATCTTCGGCAGGACCTCTAAAACCTTACCAGGCACAGCGAGCGGTGGAGGCAAGTCCCATACACCGGAAGAGCCGTAGCTGAAAAATATCGTCGTTCTTTGGCAGCACCGTACAAGCCCTTTGCTTTTGGGGGAGAGGGCCTTTCTGTTCTCTTCTTCTGCACACAGGGAAATGCCTTGACAGTGTTCGGCCTTTATACACTCGAGTGAGTGCAGCCTCCCCTCACCTGTTGAGAGGGTACTAGTGCAGCGCTCTCGAACATGACTGTCCTTTGAACACACCAAAAGAAACTTTCCATTCGAGGAGGGAACGCGCCGCATGGGAACTCTTTCTTCTCTGAGCCAAGTGGGTGCTGCTACTGCGCCTGTGTGTTTGGTGGTTCACTGGCACTCTGAGATGTTTTTGCCTCGCCATTGCGGGGCCCACGCTGTGCAGCTGACCTCACTTAGGGATTACAAGGGCCCGCATTCCTTTCCAGGGGAAGACAACGCTGCCCGGATCACCCTCAAGGTGTCACTTTCTTGGCACTGAGCTACCTTCCTCGAAAGCTGTGCATTGGTAGCCTGCTCCCCATGTGTTCCTTTTGTGACGGGACGCTCTTTGTGATGCTGGTCGAGACGGCCTCTGCTTCTCTGCTCTTGGAGAAGGCTGCTTTGCGGAGACGCTCAGCGTGGCCTGCGCCAAGTTCAACCTTCCGCTGCTCTGAACTAACGACTTACCTGCCCTCGCCCCTGGCGCAAAGTGCCTAGGCACAAGGGCACGCTCTGGCCCCGATGCCCACACTCAGTAGTCCAAAGCCTCCACAGGCTCCACGGGCGTCCTGCTTCCACTTACCCTCTGAACGCAGCTTGCTACGTGGCGGCGGCTGCAGCACTCCACAGGGTTTGGGGGCAGAACTCCTACCACTCTCCTAACCTAGGCAGTCAGTCCTCCGCCGGGCTTCCCGGAGCCTTGGCAGAGAGCACTGTCTGTGGCACACCTCTTTCTTCTTCCTTCACCCTTATCTCTATCTTCGCAGCTGGGGGCAACCGGCTTCTGCTGCTGTGGACGAGGCCTGCTTACTGCGTGGCAAACGCCAGAGAGAAATGAGTGCAGCTGTAGAGGACGAGTCCAAAGAGCTCTAGGACGTCACAGTCAACCAGTGGTCTTGCCACCGAGCTCAGAGATATCTTCCAGCCCAGGAAAGAATGCGCTGCTTTGGCGTTCTTTCCTAGGACAAGAAACGTTCGGTGACAGTGCGTCTGTCAGGCTCGTGCTGACCGCTGCAATCTCAGAGCCTTTCCCTGCCAATCATCTCCTTGCTTCTACTTTCTGGCAGCAAGCTCACTTAAGAAGTACCCTTACCTACCCGAGGATTTCACTAAGGGACTCTATTCGGTATGCCCGTCGCGTCTGCCAAGGCAACTGGGGCCAAAACGTTGCAGGGGCTGCTGGATCCAACTCTCTCTGCCTCCCCGGGAGCCTCCCGAGCCTATGGGCTGTTGGAGAAGGTCTTCGTTATGGTCCAAGTCACTCCCCTGACGGGCAGAAAGTCTCACCGCTGCCAGTGAGGACTTTAGTTTGAGAGCTCACTCTGTTGAGAACGCGTTGGTGCAGCCCTCGTTTCTCCTGCGTACCAGACCCCTGCAAGTAACGGAGGCCTTTCAACGTTCAAACTCCTTCCTGGGGAAAACGCATACTTGTGGAGCGAGGAAGCCTAGGCAGGCTGCTTGCAGCCAGTTCACGCTCCTTTGGCTTCCGAAGCGAAGGCTTCCGGCACCTCTCCTGGCAGCCTCGCAAATCTTCGGCAGGACCTCTAAAACCTTACCAGGCACAGCGAGCGGTGGAGGCAAGTCCCATACACCGGAAGAGCCGTAGCTGAAAAATATCGTCGTTCTTTGGCAGCACCGTACAAGCCCTTTGCTTTTGGGGGAGAGGGCCTTTCTGTTCTCTTCTTCTGCACACAGGGAAATGCCTTGACAGTGTTCGGCCTTTATACACTCGAGTGAGTGCAGCTTCCCCTCACCTGTTGAGAGGGTACTAGTGCAGCGCTCTCGAACATGACTGTCCTTTGAACACACCAAAAGAAACTTTCCATTCGAGGAGGGAACGCGCCGCATGGGAACTCTTTCTTCTCTGAGCCAAGTGGGTGCTGCTACTGCGCCTGTGTGTTTGGTGGTTCACTGGCACTCTGAGATGTTTTTGCCTCGCCATTGCGGGGCCCACGCTGTGCAGCTGACCTCACTTAGGGATTACAAGGGCCCGCATTCCTTTCCAGGGGAAGACAACGCTGCCCGGATCACCCTCAAGGTGTCACTTTCTTGGCACTGAGCTACCTTCCTCGAAAGCTGTGCATTGGTAGCCTGCTCCCCATGTGTTCCTTTTGTGACGGGACGCTCTTTGTGATGCTGGTCGAGACGGCCTCTGCTTCTCTGCTCTTGGAGAAGGCTGCTTTGCGGAGACGCTCAGCGTGGCCTGCGCCAAGTTCAACCTTCCGCTGCTCTGAACTAACGACTTACCTGCCCTCGCCCCTGGCGCAAAGTGCCTAGGCACAAGGGCACGCTCTGGCCCCGATGCCCACACTCAGTAGTCCAAAGCCTCCACAGGCTCCACGGGCGTCCTGCTTCCACTTACCCTCTGAACGCAGCTTGCTACGTGGCGGCGGCTGCAGCACTCCACAGGGTTTGGGGGCAGAACTCCTACCACTCTCCTAACCTAGGCAGTCAGTCCTCCGCCGGGCTTCCCGGAGCCTTGGCAGAGAGCACTGTCTGTGGCACACCTCTTTCTTCTTCCTTCACCCTTATCTCTATCTTCGCAGCTGGGGGCAACCGGCTTCTGCTGCTGTGGACGAGGCCTGCTTACTGCGTGGCAAACGCCAGAGAGAAATGAGTGCAGCTGTAGAGGACGAGTCCAAAGAGCTCTAGGACGTCACAGTCAACCAGTGGTCTTGCCACCGAGCTCAGAGATATCTTCCAGCCCAGGAAAGAATGCGCTGCTTTGGCGTTCTTTCCTAGGACAAGAAACGTTCGGTGACAGTGCGTCTGTCAGGCTCGTGCTGACCGCTGCAATCTCAGAGCCTTTCCCTGCCAATCATCTCCTTGCTTCTACTTTCTGGCAGCAAGCTCACTTAAGAAGTACCCTTACCTACCCGAGGATTTCACTAAGGGACTCTATTCGGTATGCCCGTCGCGTCTGCCAAGGCAACTGGGGCCAAAACGTTGCAGGGGCTGCTGGATCCAACTCTCTCTGCCTCCCCGGGAGCCTCCCGAGCCTATGGGCTGTTGGAGAAGGTCTTCGTTATGGTCCAAGTCACTCCCCTGACGGGCAGAAAGTCTCACCGCTGCCAGTGAGGACTTTAGTTTGAGAGCTCACTCTGTTGAGAACGCGTTGGTGCAGCCCTCGTTTCTCCTGCGTACCAGACCCCTGCAAGTAACGGAGGCCTTTCAACGTTCAAACTCCTTCCTGGGGAAAACGCATACTTGTGGAGCGAGGAAGCCTAGGCAGGCTGCTTGCAGCCAGTTCACGCTCCTTTGGCTTCCGAAGCGAAGGCTTCCGGCACCTCTCCTGGCAGCCTCGCAAATCTTCGGCAGGACCTCTAAAACCTTACCAGGCACAGCGAGCGGTGGAGGCAAGTCCCATACACCGGAAGAGCCGTAGCTGAAAAATATCGTCGTTCTTTTGCAGCACCGTACAAGCCCTTTGCTTTTGGGGGAGAGGGCCTTTCTGTTCTCTTCTTCTGCACACAGGGAAATGCCTTGACAGTGTTCGGCCTTTATACACTCGAGTGAGTGCAGCCTCCCCTCACCTGTTGAGAGGGTACTAGTGCAGCGCTCTCGAACATGACTGTCCTTTGAACACACCAAAAGAAACTTTCCATTCGAGGAGGGAACGCGCCGCATGGGAACTCTTTCTTCTCTGAGCCAAGTGGGTGCTGCTACTGCGCCTGTGTGTTTGGTGGTTCACTGGCACTCTGAGATGCTTTTGCCTCGCCATTGCGGGGCCCACGCTGTGCAGCTGACCTCACTTAGGGATTACAAGGGCCCGCATTCCTTTCCAGGGGAAGACAACGCTGCCCGGATCACCCTCAAGGTGTCACTTTCTTGGCACTGAGCTACCTTCCTCGAAAGCTGTGCATTGGTAGCCTGCTCCCCATGTGTTCCTTTTGTGACGGGACGCTCTTTGTGATGCTGGTCGAGACGGCCTCTGCTTCTCTGCTCTTGGAGAAGGCTGCTTTGCGGAGACGCTCAGCGTGGCCTGCGCCAAGTTCAACCTTCCGCTGCTCTGAACTAACGACTTACCTGCCCTCGCCCCTGGCGCAAAGTGCCTAGGCACAAGGGCACGCTCTGGCCCCGATGCCCACACTCAGTAGTCCAAAGCCTCCACAGGCTCCACGGGCGTCCTGCTTCCACTTACCCTCTGAACGCAGCTTGCTACGTGGCGGCGGCTGCAGCACTCCACAGGGTTTGGGGGCAGAACTCCTACCACTCTCCTAACCTAGGCAGTCAGTCCTCCGCCGGGCTTCCCGGAGCCTTGGCAGAGAGCACTGTCTGTGGCACACCTCTTTCTTCTTCCTTCACCCTTATCTCTATCTTCGCAGCTGGGGGCAACCGGCTTCTGCTGCTGTGGACGAGGCCTGCTTACTGCGTGGCAAACGCCAGAGAGAAATGAGTGCAGCTGTAGAGGACGAGTCCAAAGAGCTCTAGGACGTCACAGTCAACCAGTGGTCTTGCCACCGAGCTCAGAGATATCTTCCAGCCCAGGAAAGAATGCGCTGCTTTGGCGTTCTTTCCTAGGACAAGAAACGTTCGGTGACAGTGCGTCTGTCAGGCTCGTGCTGACCGCTGCAATCTCAGAGCCTTTCCCTGCCAATCATCTCCTTGCTTCTACTTTCTGGCAGCAAGCTCACTTAAGAAGTACCCTTACCTACCCGAGGATTTCACTAAGGGACTCTATTCGGTATGCCCGTCGCGTCTGCCAAGGCAACTGGGGCCAAAACGTTGCAGGGGCTGCTGGATCCAACTCTCTCTGCCTCCCCGGGAGCCTCCCGAGCCTATGGGCTGTTGGAGAAGGTCTTCGTTATGGTCCAAGTCACTCCCCTGACGGGCAGAAAGTCTCACCGCTGCCAGTGAGGACTTTAGTTTGAGAGCTCACTCTGTTGAGAACGCGTTGGTGCAGCCCTCGTTTCTCCTGCGTACCAGACCCCTGCAAGTAACGGAGGCCTTTCAACGTTCAAACTCCTTCCTGGGGAAAACGCATACTTGTGGAGCGAGGAAGCCTAGGCAGGCTGCTTGCAGCCAGTTCACGCTCCTTTGGCTTCCGAAGCGAAGGCTTCCGGCACCTCTCCTGGCAGCCTCGCAAATCTTCGGCAGGACCTCTAAAACCTTACCAGGCACAGCGAGCGGTGGAGGCAAGTCCCATACACCGGAAGAGCCGTAGCTGAAAAATATCGTCGTTCTTTTGCAGCACCGTACAAGCCCTTTGCTTTTGGGGGAGAGGGCCTTTCTGTTCTCTTCTTCTGCACACAGGGAAATGCCTTGACAGTGTTCGGCCTTTATACACTCGAGTGAGTGCAGCCTCCCCTCACCTGTTGAGAGGGTACTAGTGCAGCGCTCTCGAACATGACTGTCCTTTGAACACACCAAAAGAAACTTTCCATTCGAGGAGGGAACGCGCCGCATGGGAACTCTTTCTTCTCTGAGCCAAGTGGGTGCTGCTACTGCGCCTGTGTGTTTGGTGGTTCACTGGCACTCTGAGATGCTTTTGCCTCGCCATTGCGGGGCCCACGCTGTGCAGCTGACCTCACTTAGGGATTACAAGGGCCCGCATTCCTTTCCAGGGGAAGACAACGCTGCCCGGATCACCCTCAAGGTGTCACTTTCTTGGCACTGAGCTACCTTCCTCGAAAGCTGTGCATTGGTAGCCTGCTCCCCATGTGTTCCTTTTGTGACGGGACGCTCTTTGTGATGCTGGTCGAGACGGCCTCTGCTTCTCTGCTCTTGGAGAAGGCTGCTTTGCGGAGACGCTCAGCGTGGCCTGCGCCAAGTTCAACCTTCCGCTGCTCTGAACTAACGACTTACCTGCCCTCGCCCCTGGCGCAAAGTGCCTAGGCACAAGGGCACGCTCTGGCCCCGATGCCCACACTCAGTAGTCCAAAGCCTCCACAGGCTCCACGGGCGTCCTGCTTCCACTTACCCTCTGAACGCAGCTTGCTACGTGGCGGCGGCTGCAGCACTCCACAGGGTTTGGGGGCAGAACTCCTACCACTCTCCTAACCTAGGCAGTCAGTCCTCCGCCGGGCTTCCCGGAGCCTTGGCAGAGAGCACTGTCTGTGGCACACCTCTTTCTTCTTCCTTCACCCTTATCTCTATCTTCGCAGCTGGGGGCAACCGGCTTCTGCTGCTGTGGACGAGGCCTGCTTACTGCGTGGCAAACGCCAGAGAGAAATGAGTGCAGCTGTAGAGGACGAGTCCAAAGAGCTCTAGGACGTCACAGTCAACCAGTGGTCTTGCCACCGAGCTCAGAGATATCTTCCAGCCCAGGAAAGAATGCGCTGCTTTGGCGTTCTTTCCTAGGACAAGAAACGTTCGGTGACAGTGCGTCTGTCAGGCTCGTGCTGACCGCTGCAATCTCAGAGCCTTTCCCTGCCAATCATCTCCTTGCTTCTACTTTCTGGCAGCAAGCTCACTTAAGAAGTACCCTTACCTACCCGAGGATTTCACTAAGGGACTCTATTCGGTATGCCCGTCGCGTCTGCCAAGGCAACTGGGGCCAAAACGTTGCAGGGGCTGCTGGATCCAACTCTCTCTGCCTCCCCGGGAGCCTCCCGAGCCTATGGGCTGTTGGAGAAGGTCTTCGTTATGGTCCAAGTCACTCCCCTGACGGGCAGAAAGTCTCACCGCTGCCAGTGAGGACTTTAGTTTGAGAGCTCACTCTGTTGAGAACGCGTTGGTGCAGCCCTCGTTTCTCCTGCGTACCAGACCCCTGCAAGTAACGGAGGCCTTTCAACGTTCAAACTCCTTCCTGGGGAAAACGCATACTTGTGGAGCGAGGAAGCCTAGGCAGGCTGCTTGCAGCCAGTTCACGCTCCTTTGGCTTCCGAAGCGAAGGCTTCCGGCACCTCTCCTGGCAGCCTCGCAAATCTTCGGCAGGACCTCTAAAACCTTACCAGGCACAGCGAGCGGTGGAGGCAAGTCCCATACACCGGAAGAGCCGTAGCTGAAAAATATCGTCGTTCTTTTGCAGCACCGTACAAGCCCTTTGCTTTTGGGGGAGAGGGCCTTTCTGTTCTCTTCTTCTGCACACAGGGAAATGCCTTGACAGTGTTCGGCCTTTATACACTCGAGTGAGTGCAGCTTCCCCTCAACTGTTGAGAGGGTACTAGTGCAGCGCTCTCGAACATGACTGTCCTTTGAACACACCAAAAGAAACTTTCCATTCGAGGAGGGAACGCGCCGCATGGGAACTCTTTCTTCTCTGAGCCAAGTGGGTGCTGCTACTGCGCCTGTGTGTTTGGTGGTTCACTGGCACTCTGAGATGTTTTTGCCTCGCCATTGCGGGGCCCACGCTGTGCAGCTGACCTCACTTAGGGATTACAAGGGCCCGCATTCCTTTCCAGGGGAAGACAACGCTGCCCGGATCACCCTCAAGGTGTCACTTTCTTGGCACTGAGCTACCTTCCTCGAAAGCTGTGCATTGGTAGCCTGCTCCCCATGTGTTCCTTTTGTGACGGGACGCTCTTTGTGATGCTGGTCGAGACGGCCTCTGCTTCTCTGCTCTTGGAGAAGGCTGCTTTGCGGAGACGCTCAGCGTGGCCTGCGCCAAGTTCAACCTTCCGCTGCTCTGAACTAACGACTTACCTGCCCTCGCCCCTGGCGCAAAGTGCCTAGGCACAAGGGCACGCTCTGGCCCCGATGCCCACACTCAGTAGTCCAAAGCCTCCACAGGCTCCACGGGCGTCCTGCTTCCACTTACCCTCTGAACGCAGCTTGCTACGTGGCGGCGGCTGCAGCACTCCACAGGGTTTGGGGGCAGAACTCCTACCACTCTCCTAACCTAGGCAGTCAGTCCTCCGCCGGGCTTCCCGGAGCCTTGGCAGAGAGCACTGTCTGTGGCACACCTCTTTCTTCTTCCTTCACCCTTATCTCTATCTTCGCAGCTGGGGGCAACCGGCTTCTGCTGCTGTGGACGAGGCCTGCTTACTGCGTGGCAAACGCCAGAGAGAAATGAGTGCAGCTGTAGAGGACGAGTCCAAAGAGCTCTAGGACGTCACAGTCAACCAGTGGTCTTGCCACCGAGCTCAGAGATATCTTCCAGCCCAGGAAAGAATGCGCTGCTTTGGCGTTCTTTCCTAGGACAAGAAACGTTCGGTGACAGTGCGTCTGTCAGGCTCGTGCTGACCGCTGCAATCTCAGAGCCTTTCCCTGCCAATCATCTCCTTGCTTCTACTTTCTGGCAGCAAGCTCACTTAAGAAGTACCCTTACCTACCCGAGGATTTCACTAAGGGACTCTATTCGGTATGCCCGTCGCGTCTGCCAAGGCAACTGGGGCCAAAACGTTGCAGGGGCTGCTGGATCCAACTCTCTCTGCCTCCCCGGGAGCCTCCCGAGCCTATGGGCTGTTGGAGAAGGTCTTCGTTATGGTCCAAGTCACTCCCCTGACGGGCAGAAAGTCTCACCGCTGCCAGTGAGGACTTTAGTTTGAGAGCTCACTCTGTTGAGAACGCGTTGGTGCAGCCCTCGTTTCTCCTGCGTACCAGACCCCTGCAAGTAACGGAGGCCTTTCAACGTTCAAACTCCTTCCTGGGGAAAACGCATACTTGTGGAGCGAGGAAGCCTAGGCAGGCTGCTTGCAGCCAGTTCACGCTCCTTTGGCTTCCGAAGCGAAGGCTTCCGGCACCTCTCCTGGCAGCCTCGCAAATCTTCGGCAGGACCTCTAAAACCTTACCAGGCACAGCGAGCGGTGGAGGCAAGTCCCATACACCGGAAGAGCCGTAGCTGAAAAATATCGTCGTTCTTTTGCAGCACCGTACAAGCCCTTTGCTTTTGGGGGAGAGGGCCTTTCTGTTCTCTTCTTCTGCACACAGGGAAATGCCTTGACAGTGTTCGGCCTTTATACACTCGAGTGAGTGCAGCTTCCCCTCAACTGTTGAGAGGGTACTAGTGCAGCGCTCTCGAACATGACTGTCCTTTGAACACACCAAAAGAAACTTTCCATTCGAGGAGGGAACGCGCCGCATGGGAACTCTTTCTTCTCTGAGCCAAGTGGGTGCTGCTACTGCGCCTGTGTGTTTGGTGGTTCACTGGCACTCTGAGATGCTTTTGCCTCGCCATTGCGGGGCCCACGCTGTGCAGCTGACCTCACTTAGGGATTACAAGGGCCCGCATTCCTTTCCAGGGGAAGACAACGCTGCCCGGATCACCCTCAAGGTGTCACTTTCTTGGCACTGAGCTACCTTCCTCGAAAGCTGTGCATTGGTAGCCTGCTCCCCATGTGTTCCTTTTGTGACTGGACGCTCTTTGTGATGCTGGTCGAGACGGCCTCTGCTTCTCTGCTCTTGGAGAAGGCTGCTTTGCAGAGACGCTCAGCGTGGCCTGCGCCAAGTTCAACCTTCCGCTGCTCTGAACTAACGACTTACCTGCCCTCGCCCCTGGCGCAAAGTGCCTAGGCACAAGGGCACGCTCTGGCCCCGATGCCCACACTCAGTAGTCCAAAGCCTCCACAGGCTCCACGGGCGTCCTGCTTCCACTTACCCTCTGAACGCAGCTTGCTACGTGGCGGCGGCTGCAGCACTCCACAGGGTTTGGGGGCAGAACTCCTACCACTCTCCTAACCTAGGCAGTCAGTCCTCCGCCGGGCTTCCCGGAGCCTTGGCAGAGAGCACTGTCTGTGGCACACCTCTTTCTTCTTCCTTCACCCTTATCTCTATCTTCGCAGCTGGGGGCAACCGGCTTCTGCTGCTGTGGACGAGGCCTGCTTACTGCGTGGCAAACGCCAGAGAGAAATGAGTGCAGCTGTAGAGGACGAGTCCAAAGAGCTCTAGGACGTCACAGTCAACCAGTGGTCTTGCCACCGAGCTCAGAGATATCTTCCAGCCCAGGAAAGAATGCGCTGCTTTGGCGTTCTTTCCTAGGACAAGAAACGTTCGGTGACAGTGCGTCTGTCAGGCTCGTGCTGACCGCTGCAATCTCAGAGCCTTTCCCTGCCAATCATCTCCTTGCTTCTACTTTCTGGCAGCAAGCTCACTTAAGAAGTACCCTTACCTACCCGAGGATTTCACTAAGGGACTCTATTCGGTATGCCCGTCGCGTCTGCCAAGGCAACTGGGGCCAAAACGTTGCAGGGGCTGCTGGATCCAACTCTCTCTGCCTCCCCGGGAGCCTCCCGAGCCTATGGGCTGTTGGAGAAGGTCTTCGTTATGGTCCAAGTCACTCCCCTGACGGGCAGAAAGTCTCACCGCTGCCAGTGAGGACTTTAGTTTGAGAGCTCACTCTGTTGAGAACGCGTTGGTGCAGCCCTCGTTTCTCCTGCGTACCAGACCCCTGCAAGTAACGGAGGCCTTTCAACGTTCAAACTCCTTCCTGGGGAAAACGCATACTTGTGGAGCGAGGAAGCCTAGGCAGGCTGCTTGCAGCCAGTTCACGCTCCTTTGGCTTCCGAAGCGAAGGCTTCCGGCACCTCTCCTGGCAGCCTCGCAAATCTTCGGCAGGACCTCTAAAACCTTACCAGGCACAGCGAGCGGTGGAGGCAAGTCCCATACACCGGAAGAGCCGTAGCTGAAAAATATCGTCGTTCTTTTGCAGCACCGTACAAGCCCTTTGCTTTTGGGGGAGAGGGCCTTTCTGTTCTCTTCTTCTGCACACAGGGAAATGCCTTGACAGTGTTCGGCCTTTATACACTCGAGTGAGTGCAGCTTCCCCTCACCTGTTGAGAGGGTACTAGTGCAGCGCTCTCGAACATGACTGTCCTTTGAACACACCAAAAGAAACTTTCCATTCGAGGAGGGAACGCGCCGCATGGGAACTCTTTCTTCTCTGAGCCAAGTGGGTGCTGCTACTGCGCCTGTGTGTTTGGTGGTTCACTGGCACTCTGAGATGTTTTTGCCTCGCCATTGCGGGGCCCACGCTGTGCAGCTGACCTCACTTAGGGATTACAAGGGCCCGCATTCCTTTCCAGGGGAAGACAACGCTGCCCGGATCACCCTCAAGGTGTCACTTTCTTGGCACTGAGCTACCTTCCTCGAAAGCTGTGCATTGGTAGCCTGCTCCCCATGTGTTCCTTTTGTGACTGGACGCTCTTTGTGATGCTGGTCGAGACGGCCTCTGCTTCTCTGCTCTTGGAGAAGGCTGCTTTGCGGAGACGCTCAGCGTGGCCTGCGCCAAGTTCAACCTTCCGCTGCTCTGAACTAACGACTTACCTGCCCTCGCCCCTGGCGCAAAGTGCCTAGGCACAAGGGCACGCTCTGGCCCCGATGCCCACACTCAGTAGTCCAAAGCCTCCACAGGCTCCACGGGCGTCCTGCTTCCACTTACCCTCTGAACGCAGCTTGCTACGTGGCGGCGGCTGCAGCACTCCACAGGGTTTGGGGGCAGAACTCCTACCACTCTCCTAACCTAGGCAGTCAGTCCTCCGCCGGGCTTCCCGGAGCCTTGGCAGAGAGCACTGTCTGTGGCACACCTCTTTCTTCTTCCTTCACCCTTATCTCTATCTTCGCAGCTGGGGGCAACCGGCTTCTGCTGCTGTGGACGAGGCCTGCTTACTGCGTGGCAAACGCCAGAGAGAAATGAGTGCAGCTGTAGAGGACGAGTCCAAAGAGCTCTAGGACGTCACAGTCAACCAGTGGTCTTGCCACCGAGCTCAGAGATATCTTCCAGCCCAGGAAAGAATGCGCTGCTTTGGCGTTCTTTCCTAGGACAAGAAACGTTCGGTGACAGTGCGTCTGTCAGGCTCGTGCTGACCGCTGCAATCTCAGAGCCTTTCCCTGCCAATCATCTCCTTGCTTCTACTTTCTGGCAGCAAGCTCACTTAAGAAGTACCCTTACCTACCCGAGGATTTCACTAAGGGACTCTATTCGGTATGCCCGTCGCGTCTGCCAAGGCAACTGGGGCCAAAACGTTGCAGGGGCTGCTGGATCCAACTCTCTCTGCCTCCCCGGGAGCCTCCCGAGCCTATGGGCTGTTGGAGAAGGTCTTCGTTATGGTCCAAGTCACTCCCCTGACGGGCAGAAAGTCTCACCGCTGCCAGTGAGGACTTTAGTTTGAGAGCTCACTCTGTTGAGAACGCGTTGGTGCAGCCCTCGTTTCTCCTGCGTACCAGACCCCTGCAAGTAACGGAGGCCTTTCAACGTTCAAACTCCTTCCTGGGGAAAACGCATACTTGTGGAGCGAGGAAGCCTAGGCAGGCTGCTTGCAGCCAGTTCACGCTCCTTTGGCTTCCGAAGCGAAGGCTTCCGGCACCTCTCCTGGCAGCCTCGCAAATCTTCGGCAGGACCTCTAAAACCTTACCAGGCACAGCGAGCGGTGGAGGCAAGTCCCATACACCGGAAGAGCCGTAGCTGAAAAATATCGTCGTTCTTTTGCAGCACCGTACAAGCCCTTTGCTTTTGGGGGAGAGGGCCTTTCTGTTCTCTTCTTCTGCACACAGGGAAATGCCTTGACAGTGTTCGGCCTTTATACACTCGAGTGAGTGCAGCCTCCCCTCACCTGTTGAGAGGGTACTAGTGCAGCGCTCTCGAACATGACTGTCCTTTGAACACACCAAAAGAAACTTTCCATTCGAGGAGGGAACGCGCCGCATGGGAACTCTTTCTTCTCTGAGCCAAGTGGGTGCTGCTACTGCGCCTGTGTGTTTGGTGGTTCACTGGCACTCTGAGATGTTTTTGCCTCGCCATTGCGGGGCCCACGCTGTGCAGCTGACCTCACTTAGGGATTACAAGGGCCCGCATTCCTTTCCAGGGGAAGACAACGCTGCCCGGATCACCCTCAAGGTGTCACTTTCTTGGCACTGAGCTACCTTCCTCGAAAGCTGTGCATTGGTAGCCTGCTCCCCATGTGTTCCTTTTGTGACGGGACGCTCTTTGTGATGCTGGTCGAGACGGCCTCTGCTTCTCTGCTCTTGGAGAAGGCTGCTTTGCGGAGACGCTCAGCGTGGCCTGCGCCAAGTTCAACCTTCCGCTGCTCTGAACTAACGACTTACCTGCCCTCGCCCCTGGCGCAAAGTGCCTAGGCACAAGGGCACGCTCTGGCCCCGATGCCCACACTCAGTAGTCCAAAGCCTCCACAGGCTCCACGGGCGTCCTGCTTCCACTTACCCTCTGAACGCAGCTTGCTACGTGGCGGCGGCTGCAGCACTCCACAGGGTTTGGGGGCAGAACTCCTACCACTCTCCTAACCTAGGCAGTCAGTCCTCCGCCGGGCTTCCCGGAGCCTTGGCAGAGAGCACTGTCTGTGGCACACCTCTTTCTTCTTCCTTCACCCTTATCTCTATCTTCGCAGCTGGGGGCAACCGGCTTCTGCTGCTGTGGACGAGGCCTGCTTACTGCGTGGCAAACGCCAGAGAGAAATGAGTGCAGCTGTAGAGGACGAGTCCAAAGAGCTCTAGGACGTCACAGTCAACCAGTGGTCTTGCCACCGAGCTCAGAGATATCTTCCAGCCCAGGAAAGAATGCGCTGCTTTGGCGTTCTTTCCTAGGACAAGAAACGTTCGGTGACAGTGCGTCTGTCAGGCTCGTGCTGACCGCTGCAATCTCAGAGCCTTTCCCTGCCAATCATCTCCTTGCTTCTACTTTCTGGCAGCAAGCTCACTTAAGAAGTACCCTTACCTACCCGAGGATTTCACTAAGGGACTCTATTCGGTATGCCCGTCGCGTCTGCCAAGGCAACTGGGGCCAAAACGTTGCAGGGGCTGCTGGATCCAACTCTCTCTGCCTCCCCGGGAGCCTCCCGAGCCTATGGGCTGTTGGAGAAGGTCTTCGTTATGGTCCAAGTCACTCCCCTGACGGGCAGAAAGTCTCACCGCTGCCAGTGAGGACTTTAGTTTGAGAGCTCACTCTGTTGAGAACGCGTTGGTGCAGCCCTCGTTTCTCCTGCGTACCAGACCCCTGCAAGTAACGGAGGCCTTTCAACGTTCAAACTCCTTCCTGGGGAAAACGCATACTTGTGGAGCGAGGAAGCCTAGGCAGGCTGCTTGCAGCCAGTTCACGCTCCTTTGGCTTCCGAAGCGAAGGCTTCCGGCACCTCTCCTGGCAGCCTCGCAAATCTTCGGCAGGACCTCTAAAACCTTACCAGGCACAGCGAGCGGTGGAGGCAAGTCCCATACACCGGAAGAGCCGTAGCTGAAAAATATCGTCGTTCTTTTGCAGCACCGTACAAGCCCTTTGCTTTTGGGGGAGAGGGCCTTTCTGTTCTCTTCTTCTGCACACAGGGAAATGCCTTGACAGTGTTCGGCCTTTATACACTCGAGTGAGTGCAGCTTCCCCTCACCTGTTGAGAGGGTACTAGTGCAGCGCTCTCGAACATGACTGTCCTTTGAACACACCAAAAGAAACTTTCCATTCGAGGAGGGAACGCGCCGCATGGGAACTCTTTCTTCTCTGAGCCAAGTGGGTGCTGCTACTGCGCCTGTGTGTTTGGTGGTTCACTGGCACTCTGAGATGTTTTTGCCTCGCCATTGCGGGGCCCACGCTGTGCAGCTGACCTCACTTAGGGATTACAAGGGCCCGCATTCCTTTCCAGGGGAAGACAACGCTGCCCGGATCACCCTCAAGGTGTCACTTTCTTGGCACTGAGCTACCTTCCTCGAAAGCTGTGCATTGGTAGCCTGCTCCCCATGTGTTCCTTTTGTGACGGGACGCTCTTTGTGATGCTGGTCGAGACGGCCTCTGCTTCTCTGCTCTTGGAGAAGGCTGCTTTGCGGAGACGCTCAGCGTGGCCTGCGCCAAGTTCAACCTTCCGCTGCTCTGAACTAACGACTTACCTGCCCTCGCCCCTGGCGCAAAGTGCCTAGGCACAAGGGCACGCTCTGGCCCCGATGCCCACACTCAGTAGTCCAAAGCCTCCACAGGCTCCACGGGCGTCCTGCTTCCACTTACCCTCTGAACGCAGCTTGCTACGTGGCGGCGGCTGCAGCACTCCACAGGGTTTGGGGGCAGAACTCCTACCACTCTCCTAACCTAGGCAGTCAGTCCTCCGCCGGGCTTCCCGGAGCCTTGGCAGAGAGCACTGTCTGTGGCACACCTCTTTCTTCTTCCTTCACCCTTATCTCTATCTTCGCAGCTGGGGGCAACCGGCTTCTGCTGCTGTGGACGAGGCCTGCTTACTGCGTGGCAAACGCCAGAGAGAAATGAGTGCAGCTGTAGAGGACGAGTCCAAAGAGCTCTAGGACGTCACAGTCAACCAGTGGTCTTGCCACCGAGCTCAGAGATATCTTCCAGCCCAGGAAAGAATGCGCTGCTTTGGCGTTCTTTCCTAGGACAAGAAACGTTCGGTGACAGTGCGTCTGTCAGGCTCGTGCTGACCGCTGCAATCTCAGAGCCTTTCCCTGCCAATCATCTCCTTGCTTCTACTTTCTGGCAGCAAGCTCACTTAAGAAGTACCCTTACCTACCCGAGGATTTCACTAAGGGACTCTATTCGGTATGCCCGTCGCGTCTGCCAAGGCAACTGGGGCCAAAACGTTGCAGGGGCTGCTGGATCCAACTCTCTCTGCCTCCCCGGGAGCCTCCCGAGCCTATGGGCTGTTGGAGAAGGTCTTCGTTATGGTCCAAGTCACTCCCCTGACGGGCAGAAAGTCTCACCGCTGCCAGTGAGGACTTTAGTTTGAGAGCTCACTCTGTTGAGAACGCGTTGGTGCAGCCCTCGTTTCTCCTGCGTACCAGACCCCTGCAAGTAACGGAGGCCTTTCAACGTTCAAACTCCTTCCTGGGGAAAACGCATACTTGTGGAGCGAGGAAGCCTAGGCAGGCTGCTTGCAGCCAGTTCACGCTCCTTTGGCTTCCGAAGCGAAGGCTTCCGGCACCTCTCCTGGCAGCCTCGCAAATCTTCGGCAGGACCTCTAAAACCTTACCAGGCACAGCGAGCGGTGGAGGCAAGTCCCATACACCGGAAGAGCCGTAGCTGAAAAATATCGTCGTTCTTTTGCAGCACCGTACAAGCCCTTTGCTTTTGGGGGAGAGGGCCTTTCTGTTCGCTTCTTCTGCACACAGGGAAATGCCTTGACAGTGTTCGGCCTTTATACACTCGAGTGAGTGCAGCCTCCCCTCACCTGTTGAGAGGGTACTAGTGCAGCGCTCTCGAACATGACTGTCCTTTGAACACACCAAAAGAAACTTTCCATTCGAGGAGGGAACGCGCCGCATGGGAACTCTTTCTTCTCTGAGCCAAGTGGGTGCTGCTACTGCGCCTGTGTGTTTGGTGGTTCACTGGCACTCTGAGATGTTTTTGCCTCGCCATTGCGGGGCCCACGCTGTGCAGCTGACCTCACTTAGGGATTACAAGGGCCCGCATTCCTTTCCAGGGGAAGACAACGCTGCCCGGATCACCCTCAAGGTGTCACTTTCTTGGCACTGAGCTACCTTCCTCGAAAGCTGTGCATTGGTAGCCTGCTCCCCATGTGTTCCTTTTGTGACGGGACGCTCTTTGTGATGCTGGTCGAGACGGCCTCTGCTTCTCTGCTCTTGGAGAAGGCTGCTTTGCGGAGACGCTCAGCGTGGCCTGCGCCAAGTTCAACCTTCCGCTGCTCTGAACTAACGACTTACCTGCCCTCGCCCCTGGCGCAAAGTGCCTAGGCACAAGGGCACGCTCTGGCCCCGATGCCCACACTCAGTAGTCCAAAGCCTCCACAGGCTCCACGGGCGTCCTGCTTCCACTTACCCTCTGAACGCAGCTTGCTACGTGGCGGCGGCTGCAGCACTCCACAGGGTTTGGGGGCAGAACTCCTACCACTCTCCTAACCTAGGCAGTCAGTCCTCCGCCGGGCTTCCCGGAGCCTTGGCAGAGAGCACTGTCTGTGGCACACCTCTTTCTTCTTCCTTCACCCTTATCTCTATCTTCGCAGCTGGGGGCAACCGGCTTCTGCTGCTGTGGACGAGGCCTGCTTACTGCGTGGCAAACGCCAGAGAGAAATGAGTGCAGCTGTAGAGGACGAGTCCAAAGAGCTCTAGGACGTCACAGTCAACCAGTGGTCTTGCCACCGAGCTCAGAGATATCTTCCAGCCCAGGAAAGAATGCGCTGCTTTGGCGTTCTTTCCTAGGACAAGAAACGTTCGGTGACAGTGCGTCTGTCAGGCTCGTGCTGACCGCTGCAATCTCAGAGCCTTTCCCTGCCAATCATCTCCTTGCTTCTACTTTCTGGCAGCAAGCTCACTTAAGAAGTACCCTTACCTACCCGAGGATTTCACTAAGGGACTCTATTCGGTATGCCCATCGCGTCTGCCAAGGCAACTGGGGCCAAAACGTTGCAGGGGCTGCTGGATCCAACTCTCTCTGCCTCCCCGGGAGCCTCCCGAGCCTATGGGCTGTTGGAGAAGGTCTTCGTTATGGTCCAAGTCACTCCCCTGACGGGCAGAAAGTCTCACCGCTGCCAGTGAGGACTTTAGTTTGAGAGCTCACTCTGTTGAGAACGCGTTGGTGCAGCCCTCGTTTCTCCTGCGTACCAGACCCCTGCAAGTAACGGAGGCCTTTCAACGTTCAAACTCCTTCCTGGGGAAAACGCATACTTGTGGAGCGAGGAAGCCTAGGCAGGCTGCTTGCAGCCAGTTCACGCTCCTTTGGCTTCCGAAGCGAAGGCTTCCGGCACCTCTCCTGGCAGCCTCGCAAATCTTCGGCAGGACCTCTAAAACCTTACCAGGCACAGCGAGCGGTGGAGGCAAGTCCCATACACCGGAAGAGCCGTAGCTGAAAAATATCGTCGTTCTTTTGCAGCACCGTACAAGCCCTTTGCTTTTGGGGGAGAGGGCCTTTCTGTTCTCTTCTTCTGCACACAGGGAAATGCCTTGACAGTGTTCGGCCTTTATACACTCGAGTGAGTGCAGCTTCCCCTCACCTGTTGAGAGGGTACTAGTGCAGCGCTCTCGAACATGACTGTCCTTTGAACACACCAAAAGAAACTTTCCATTCGAGGAGGGAACGCGCCGCATGGGAACTCTTTCTTCTCTGAGCCAAGTGGGTGCTGCTACTGCGCCTGTGTGTTTGGTGGTTCACTGGCACTCTGAGATGTTTTTGCCTCGCCATTGCGGGGCCCACGCTGTGCAGCTGACCTCACTTAGGGATTACAAGGGCCCGCATTCCTTTCCAGGGGAAGACAACGCTGCCCGGATCACCCTCAAGGTGTCACTTTCTTGGCACTGAGCTACCTTCCTCGAAAGCTGTGCATTGGTAGCCTGCTCCCCATGTGTTCCTTTTGTGACGGGACGCTCTTTGTGATGCTGGTCGAGACGGCCTCTGCTTCTCTGCTCTTGGAGAAGGCTGCTTTGCGGAGACGCTCAGCGTGGCCTGCGCCAAGTTCAACCTTCCGCTGCTCTGAACTAACGACTTACCTGCCCTCGCCCCTGGCGCAAAGTGCCTAGGCACAAGGGCACGCTCTGGCCCCGATGCCCACACTCAGTAGTCCAAAGCCTCCACAGGCTCCACGGGCGTCCTGCTTCCACTTACCCTCTGAACGCAGCTTGCTACGTGGCGGCGGCTGCAGCACTCCACAGGGTTTGGGGGCAGAACTCCTACCACTCTCCTAACCTAGGCAGTCAGTCCTCCGCCGGGCTTCCCGGAGCCTTGGCAGAGAGCACTGTCTGTGGCACACCTCTTTCTTCTTCCTTCACCCTTATCTCTATCTTCGCAGCTGGGGGCAACCGGCTTCTGCTGCTGTGGACGAGGCCTGCTTACTGCGTGGCAAACGCCAGAGAGAAATGAGTGCAGCTGTAGAGGACGAGTCCAAAGAGCTCTAGGACGTCACAGTCAACCAGTGGTCTTGCCACCGAGCTCAGAGATATCTTCCAGCCCAGGAAAGAATGCGCTGCTTTGGCGTTCTTTCCTAGGACAAGAAACGTTCGGTGACAGTGCGTCTGTCAGGCTCGTGCTGACCGCTGCAATCTCAGAGCCTTTCCCTGCCAATCATCTCCTTGCTTCTACTTTCTGGCAGCAAGCTCACTTAAGAAGTACCCTTACCTACCCGAGGATTTCACTAAGGGACTCTATTCGGTATGCCCGTCGCGTCTGCCAAGGCAACTGGGGCCAAAACGTTGCAGGGGCTGCTGGATCCAACTCTCTCTGCCTCCCCGGGAGCCTCCCGAGCCTATGGGCTGTTGGAGAAGGTCTTCGTTATGGTCCAAGTCACTCCCCTGACGGGCAGAAAGTCTCACCGCTGCCAGTGAGGACTTTAGTTTGAGAGCTCACTCTGTTGAGAACGCGTTGGTGCAGCCCTCGTTTCTCCTGCGTACCAGACCCCTGCAAGTAACGGAGGCCTTTCAACGTTCAAACTCCTTCCTGGGGAAAACGCATACTTGTGGAGCGAGGAAGCCTAGGCAGGCTGCTTGCAGCCAGTTCACGCTCCTTTGGCTTCCGAAGCGAAGGCTTCCGGCACCTCTCCTGGCAGCCTCGCAAATCTTCGGCAGGACCTCTAAAACCTTACCAGGCACAGCGAGCGGTGGAGGCAAGTCCCATACACCGGAAGAGCCGTAGCTGAAAAATATCGTCGTTCTTTTGCAGCACCGTACAAGCCCTTTGCTTTTGGGGGAGAGGGCCTTTCTGTTCTCTTCTTCTGCACACAGGGAAATGCCTTGACAGTGTTCGGCCTTTATACACTCGAGTGAGTGCAGCTTCCCCTCACCTGTTGAGAGGGTACTAGTGCAGCGCTCTCGAACATGACTGTCCTTTGAACACACCAAAAGAAACTTTCCATTCGAGGAGGGAACGCGCCGCATGGGAACTCTTTCTTCTCTGAGCCAAGTGGGTGCTGCTACTGCGCCTGTGTGTTTGGTGGTTCACTGGCACTCTGAGATGTTTTTGCCTCGCCATTGCGGGGCCCACGCTGTGCAGCTGACCTCACTTAGGGATTACAAGGGCCCGCATTCCTTTCCAGGGGAAGACAACGCTGCCCGGATCACCCTCAAGGTGTCACTTTCTTGGCACTGAGCTACCTTCCTCGAAAGCTGTGCATTGGTAGCCTGCTCCCCATGTGTTCCTTTTGTGACGGGACGCTCTTTGTGATGCTGGTCGAGACGGCCTCTGCTTCTCTGCTCTTGGAGAAGGCTGCTTTGCGGAGACGCTCAGCGTGGCCTGCGCCAAGTTCAACCTTCCGCTGCTCTGAACTAACGACTTACCTGCCCTCGCCCCTGGCGCAAAGTGCCTAGGCACAAGGGCACGCTCTGGCCCCGATGCCCACACTCAGTAGTCCAAAGCCTCCACAGGCTCCACGGGCGTCCTGCTTCCACTTACCCTCTGAACGCAGCTTGCTACGTGGCGGCGGCTGCAGCACTCCACAGGGTTTGGGGGCAGAACTCCTACCACTCTCCTAACCTAGGCAGTCAGTCCTCCGCCGGGCTTCCCGGAGCCTTGGCAGAGAGCACTGTCTGTGGCACACCTCTTTCTTCTTCCTTCACCCTTATCTCTATCTTCGCAGCTGGGGGCAACCGGCTTCTGCTGCTGTGGACGAGGCCTGCTTACTGCGTGGCAAACGCCAGAGAGAAATGAGTGCAGCTGTAGAGGACGAGTCCAAAGAGCTCTAGGACGTCACAGTCAACCAGTGGTCTTGCCACCGAGCTCAGAGATATCTTCCAGCCCAGGAAAGAATGCGCTGCTTTGGCGTTCTTTCCTAGGACAAGAAACGTTCGGTGACAGTGCGTCTGTCAGGCTCGTGCTGACCGCTGCAATCTCAGAGCCTTTCCCTGCCAATCATCTCCTTGCTTCTACTTTCTGGCAGCAAGCTCACTTAAGAAGTACCCTTACCTACCCGAGGATTTCACTAAGGGACTCTATTCGGTATGCCCGTCGCGTCTGCCAAGGCAACTGGGGCCAAAACGTTGCAGGGGCTGCTGGATCCAACTCTCTCTGCCTCCCCGGGAGCCTCCCGAGCCTATGGGCTGTTGGAGAAGGTCTTCGTTATGGTCCAAGTCACTCCCCTGACGGGCAGAAAGTCTCACCGCTGCCAGTGAGGACTTTAGTTTGAGAGCTCACTCTGTTGAGAACGCGTTGGTGCAGCCCTCGTTTCTCCTGCGTACCAGACCCCTGCAAGTAACGGAGGCCTTTCAACGTTCAAACTCCTTCCTGGGGAAAACGCATACTTGTGGAGCGAGGAAGCCTAGGCAGGCTGCTTGCAGCCAGTTCACGCTCCTTTGGCTTCCGAAGCGAAGGCTTCCGGCACCTCTCCTGGCAGCCTCGCAAATCTTCGGCAGGACCTCTAAAACCTTACCAGGCACAGCGAGCGGTGGAGGCAAGTCCCATACACCGGAAGAGCCGTAGCTGAAAAATATCGTCGTTCTTTTGCAGCACCGTACAAGCCCTTTGCTTTTGGGGGAGAGGGCCTTTCTGTTCTCTTCTTCTGCACACAGGGAAATGCCTTGACAGTGTTCGGCCTTTATACACTCGAGTGAGTGCAGCTTCCCCTCAACTGTTGAGAGGGTACTAGTGCAGCGCTCTCGAACATGACTGTCCTTTGAACACACCAAAAAAAACTTTCCATTCGAGGAGGGAACGCGCCGCATGGGAACTCTTTCTTCTCTGAGCCAAGTGGGTGCTGCTACTGCGCCTGTGTGTTTGGTGGTTCACTGGCACTCTGAGATGTTTTTGCCTCGCCATTGCGGGGCCCACGCTGTGCAGCTGACCTCACTTAGGGATTACAAGGGCCCGCATTCCTTTCCAGGGGAAGACAACGCTGCCCGGATCACCCTCAAGGTGTCACTTTCTTGGCACTGAGCTACCTTCCTCGAAAGCTGTGCATTGGTAGCCTGCTCCCCATGTGTTCCTTTTGTGACGGGACGCTCTTTGTGATGCTGGTCGAGACGGCCTCTGCTTCTCTGCTCTTGGAGAAGGCTGCTTTGCGGAGACGCTCAGCGTGGCCTGCGCCAAGTTCAACCTTCCGCTGCTCTGAACTAACGACTTACCTGCCCTCGCCCCTGGCGCAAAGTGCCTAGGCACAAGGGCACGCTCTGGCCCTGATGCCCACACTCAGTAGTCCAAAGCCTCCACAGGCTCCACGGGCGTCCTGCTTCCACTTACCCTCTGAACGCAGCTTGCTACGTGGCGGCGGCTGCAGCACTCCACAGGGTTTGGGGGCAGAACTCCTACCACTCTCCTAACCTAGGCAGTCAGTCCTCCGCCGGGCTTCCCGGAGCCTTGGCAGAGAGCACTGTCTGTGGCACACCTCTTTCTTCTTCCTTCACCCTTATCTCTATCTTCGCAGCTGGGGGCAACCGGCTTCTGCTGCTGTGGACGAGGCCTGCTTACTGCGTGGCAAACGCCAGAGAGAAATGAGTGCAGCTGTAGAGGACGAGTCCAAAGAGCTCTAGGACGTCACAGTCAACCAGTGGTCTTGCCAC
The DNA here is from genome assembly GCF_028564815.1 of Eubalaena glacialis. Classification (NCBI taxonomy): domain Eukaryota; kingdom Metazoa; phylum Chordata; class Mammalia; order Artiodactyla; family Balaenidae; genus Eubalaena; species Eubalaena glacialis. The sequence continues at coordinate 159,463,316 of NC_083719.1, read as the reverse complement.
CGAGCTCAGAGATATCTTCCAGCCCAGGAAAGAATGCGCTGCTTTGGCGTTCTTTCCTAGGACAAGAAACGTTCGGTGACAGTGCGTCTGTCAGGCTCGTGCTGACCGCTGCAATCTCAGAGCCTTTCCCTGCCAATCATCTCCTTGCTTCTACTTTCTGGCAGCAAGCTCACTTAAGAAGTACCCTTACCTACCCGAGGATTTCACTAAGGGACTCTATTCGGTATGCCCGTCGCGTCTGCCAAGGCAACTGGGGCCAAAACGTTGCAGGGGCTGCTGGATCCAACTCTCTCTGCCTCCCCGGGAGCCTCCCGAGCCTATGGGCTGTTGGAGAAGGTCTTCGTTATGGTCCAAGTCACTCCCCTGACGGGCAGAAAGTCTCACCGCTGCCAGTGAGGACTTTAGTTTGAGAGCTCACTCTGTTGAGAACGCGTTGGTGCAGCCCTCGTTTCTCCTGCGTACCAGACCCCTGCAAGTAACGGAGGCCTTTCAACGTTCAAACTCCTTCCTGGGGAAAACGCATACTTGTGGAGCGAGGAAGCCTAGGCAGGCTGCTTGCAGCCAGTTCACGCTCCTTTGGCTTCCGAAGCGAAGGCTTCCGGCACCTCTCCTGGCAGCCTCGCAAATCTTCGGCAGGACCTCTAAAACCTTACCAGGCACAGCGAGCGGTGGAGGCAAGTCCCATACACCGGAAGAGCCGTAGCTGAAAAATATCGTCGTTCTTTTGCAGCACCGTACAAGCCCTTTGCTTTTGGGGGAGAGGGCCTTTCTGTTCGCTTCTTCTGCACACAGGGAAATGCCTTGACAGTGTTCGGCCTTTATACACTCGAGTGAGTGCAGCTTCCCCTCAACTGTTGAGAGGGTACTAGTGCAGCGCTCTCGAACATGACTGTCCTTTGAACACACCAAAAGAAACTTTCCATTCGAGGAGGGAACGCGCCGCATGGGAACTCTTTCTTCTCTGAGCCAAGTGGGTGCTGCTACTGCGCCTGTGTGTTTGGTGGTTCACTGGCACTCTGAGATGTTTTTGCCTCGCCATTGCGGGGCCCACGCTGTGCAGCTGACCTCACTTAGGGATTACAAGGGCCCGCATTCCTTTCCAGGGGAAGACAACGCTGCCCGGATCACCCTCAAGGTGTCACTTTCTTGGCACTGAGCTACCTTCCTCGAAAGCTGTGCATTGGTAGCCTGCTCCCCATGTGTTCCTTTTGTGACGGGACGCTCTTTGTGATGCTGGTCGAGACGGCCTCTGCTTCTCTGCTCTTGGAGAAGGCTGCTTTGCGGAGACGCTCAGCGTGGCCTGCGCCAAGTTCAACCTTCCGCTGCTCTGAACTAACGACTTACCTGCCCTCGCCCCTGGCGCAAAGTGCCTAGGCACAAGGGCACGCTCTGGCCCCGATGCCCACACTCAGTAGTCCAAAGCCTCCACAGGCTCCACGGGCGTCCTGCTTCCACTTACCCTCTGAACGCAGCTTGCTACGTGGCGGCGGCTGCAGCACTCCACAGGGTTTGGGGGCAGAACTCCTACCACTCTCCTAACCTAGGCAGTCAGTCCTCCGCCGGGCTTCCCGGAGCCTTGGCAGAGAGCACTGTCTGTGGCACACCTCTTTCTTCTTCCTTCACCCTTATCTCTATCTTCGCAGCTGGGGGCAACCGGCTTCTGCTGCTGTGGACGAGGCCTGCTTACTGCGTGGCAAACGCCAGAGAGAAATGAGTGCAGCTGTAGAGGACGAGTCCAAAGAGCTCTAGGACGTCACAGTCAACCAGTGGTCTTGCCACCGAGCTCAGAGATATCTTCCAGCCCAGGAAAGAATGCGCTGCTTTGGCGTTCTTTCCTAGGACAAGAAACGTTCGGTGACAGTGCGTCTGTCAGGCTCGTGCTGACCGCTGCAATCTCAGAGCCTTTCCCTGCCAATCATCTCCTTGCTTCTACTTTCTGGCAGCAAGCTCACTTAAGAAGTACCCTTACCTACCCGAGGATTTCACTAAGGGACTCTATTCGGTATGCCCGTCGCGTCTGCCAAGGCAACTGGGGCCAAAACGTTGCAGGGGCTGCTGGATCCAACTCTCTCTGCCTCCCCGGGAGCCTCCCGAGCCTATGGGCTGTTGGAGAAGGTCTTCGTTATGGTCCAAGTCACTCCCCTGACGGGCAGAAAGTCTCACCGCTGCCAGTGAGGACTTTAGTTTGAGAGCTCACTCTGTTGAGAACGCGTTGGTGCAGCCCTCGTTTCTCCTGCGTACCAGACCCCTGCAAGTAACGGAGGCCTTTCAACGTTCAAACTCCTTCCTGGGGAAAACGCATACTTGTGGAGCGAGGAAGCCTAGGCAGGCTGCTTGCAGCCAGTTCACGCTCCTTTGGCTTCCGAAGCGAAGGCTTCCGGCACCTCTCCTGGCAGCCTCGCAAATCTTCGGCAGGACCTCTAAAACCTTACCAGGCACAGCGAGCGGTGGAGGCAAGTCCCATACACCGGAAGAGCCGTAGCTGAAAAATATCGTCGTTCTTTTGCAGCACCGTACAAGCCCTTTGCTTTTGGGGGAGAGGGCCTTTCTGTTCTCTTCTTCTGCACACAGGGAAATGCCTTGACAGTGTTCGGCCTTTATACACTCGAGTGAGTGCAGCTTCCCCTCACCTGTTGAGAGGGTACTAGTGCAGCGCTCTCGAACATGACTGTCCTTTGAACACACCAAAAGAAACTTTCCATTCGAGGAGGGAACGCGCCGCATGGGAACTCTTTCTTCTCTGAGCCAAGTGGGTGCTGCTACTGCGCCTGTGTGTTTGGTGGTTCACTGGCACTCTGAGATGTTTTTGCCTCGCCATTGCGGGGCCCACGCTGTGCAGCTGACCTCACTTAGGGATTACAAGGGCCCGCATTCCTTTCCAGGGGAAGACAACGCTGCCCGGATCACCCTCAAGGTGTCACTTTCTTGGCACTGAGCTACCTTCCTCGAAAGCTGTGCATTGGTAGCCTGCTCCCCATGTGTTCCTTTTGTGACGGGACGCTCTTTGTGATGCTGGTCGAGACGGCCTCTGCTTCTCTGCTCTTGGAGAAGGCTGCTTTGCGGAGACGCTCAGCGTGGCCTGCGCCAAGTTCAACCTTCCGCTGCTCTGAACTAACGACTTACCTGCCCTCGCCCCTGGCGCAAAGTGCCTAGGCACAAGGGCACGCTCTGGCCCCGATGCCCACACTCAGTAGTCCAAAGCCTCCACAGGCTCCACGGGCGTCCTGCTTCCACTTACCCTCTGAACGCAGCTTGCTACGTGGCGGCGGCTGCAGCACTCCACAGGGTTTGGGGGCAGAACTCCTACCACTCTCCTAACCTAGGCAGTCAGTCCTCCGCCGGGCTTCCCGGAGCCTTGGCAGAGAGCACTGTCTGTGGCACACCTCTTTCTTCTTCCTTCACCCTTATCTCTATCTTCGCAGCTGGGGGCAACCGGCTTCTGCTGCTGTGGACGAGGCCTGCTTACTGCGTGGCAAACGCCAGAGAGAAATGAGTGCAGCTGTAGAGGACGAGTCCAAAGAGCTCTAGGACGTCACAGTCAACCAGTGGTCTTGCCACCGAGCTCAGAGATATCTTCCAGCCCAGGAAAGAATGCGCTGCTTTGGCGTTCTTTCCTAGGACAAGAAACGTTCGGTGACAGTGCGTCTGTCAGGCTCGTGCTGACCGCTGCAATCTCAGAGCCTTTCCCTGCCAATCATCTCCTTGCTTCTACTTTCTGGCAGCAAGCTCACTTAAGAAGTACCCTTACCTACCCGAGGATTTCACTAAGGGACTCTATTCGGTATGCCCGTCGCGTCTGCCAAGGCAACTGGGGCCAAAACGTTGCAGGGGCTGCTGGATCCAACTCTCTCTGCCTCCCCGGGAGCCTCCCGAGCCTATGGGCTGTTGGAGAAGGTCTTCGTTATGGTCCAAGTCACTCCCCTGACGGGCAGAAAGTCTCACCGCTGCCAGTGAGGACTTTAGTTTGAGAGCTCACTCTGTTGAGAACGCGTTGGTGCAGCCCTCGTTTCTCCTGCGTACCAGACCCCTGCAAGTAACGGAGGCCTTTCAACGTTCAAACTCCTTCCTGGGGAAAACGCATACTTGTGGAGCGAGGAAGCCTAGGCAGGCTGCTTGCAGCCAGTTCACGCTCCTTTGGCTTCCGAAGCGAAGGCTTCCGGCACCTCTCCTGGCAGCCTCGCAAATCTTCGGCAGGACCTCTAAAACCTTACCAGGCACAGCGAGCGGTGGAGGCAAGTCCCATACACCGGAAGAGCCGTAGCTGAAAAATATCGTCGTTCTTTTGCAGCACCGTACAAGCCCTTTGCTTTTGGGGGAGAGGGCCTTTCTGTTCTCTTCTTCTGCACACAGGGAAATGCCTTGACAGTGTTCGGCCTTTATACACTCGAGTGAGTGCAGCTTCCCCTCACCTGTTGAGAGGGTACTAGTGCAGCGCTCTCGAACATGACTGTCCTTTGAACACACCAAAAGAAACTTTCCATTCGAGGAGGGAACGCGCCGCATGGGAACTCTTTCTTCTCTGAGCCAAGTGGGTGCTGCTACTGCGCCTGTGTGTTTGGTGGTTCACTGGCACTCTGAGATGTTTTTGCCTCGCCATTGCGGGGCCCACGCTGTGCAGCTGACCTCACTTAGGGATTACAAGGGCCCGCATTCCTTTCCAGGGGAAGACAACGCTGCCCGGATCACCCTCAAGGTGTCACTTTCTTGGCACTGAGCTACCTTCCTCGAAAGCTGTGCATTGGTAGCCTGCTCCCCATGTGTTCCTTTTGTGACGGGACGCTCTTTGTGATGCTGGTCGAGACGGCCTCTGCTTCTCTGCTCTTGGAGAAGGCTGCTTTGCGGAGACGCTCAGCGTGGCCTGCGCCAAGTTCAACCTTCCGCTGCTCTGAACTAACGACTTACCTGCCCTCGCCCCTGGCGCAAAGTGCCTAGGCACAAGGGCACGCTCTGGCCCCGATGCCCACACTCAGTAGTCCAAAGCCTCCACAGGCTCCACGGGCGTCCTGCTTCCACTTACCCTCTGAACGCAGCTTGCTACGTGGCGGCGGCTGCAGCACTCCACAGGGTTTGGGGGCAGAACTCCTACCACTCTCCTAACCTAGGCAGTCAGTCCTCCGCCGGGCTTCCCGGAGCCTTGGCAGAGAGCACTGTCTGTGGCACACCTCTTTCTTCTTCCTTCACCCTTATCTCTATCTTCGCAGCTGGGGGCAACCGGCTTCTGCTGCTGTGGACGAGGCCTGCTTACTGCGTGGCAAACGCCAGAGAGAAATGAGTGCAGCTGTAGAGGACGAGTCCAAAGAGCTCTAGGACGTCACAGTCAACCAGTGGTCTTGCCACCGAGCTCAGAGATATCTTCCAGCCCAGGAAAGAATGCGCTGCTTTGGCGTTCTTTCCTAGGACAAGAAACGTTCGGTGACAGTGCGTCTGTCAGGCTCGTGCTGACCGCTGCAATCTCAGAGCCTTTCCCTGCCAATCATCTCCTTGCTTCTACTTTCTGGCAGCAAGCTCACTTAAGAAGTACCCTTACCTACCCGAGGATTTCACTAAGGGACTCTATTCGGTATGCCCGTCGCGTCTGCCAAGGCAACTGGGGCCAAAACGTTGCAGGGGCTGCTGGATCCAACTCTCTCTGCCTCCCCGGGAGCCTCCCGAGCCTATGGGCTGTTGGAGAAGGTCTTCGTTATGGTCCAAGTCACTCCCCTGACGGGCAGAAAGTCTCACCGCTGCCAGTGAGGACTTTAGTTTGAGAGCTCACTCTGTTGAGAACGCGTTGGTGCAGCCCTCGTTTCTCCTGCGTACCAGACCCCTGCAAGTAACGGAGGCCTTTCAACGTTCAAACTCCTTCCTGGGGAAAACGCATACTTGTGGAGCGAGGAAGCCTAGGCAGGCTGCTTGCAGCCAGTTCACGCTCCTTTGGCTTCCGAAGCGAAGGCTTCCGGCACCTCTCCTGGCAGCCTCGCAAATCTTCGGCAGGACCTCTAAAACCTTACCAGGCACAGCGAGCGGTGGAGGCAAGTCCCATACACCGGAAGAGCCGTAGCTGAAAAATATCGTCGTTCTTTTGCAGCACCGTACAAGCCCTTTGCTTTTGGGGGAGAGGGCCTTTCTGTTCTCTTCTTCTGCACACAGGGAAATGCCTTGACAGTGTTCGGCCTTTATACACTCGAGTGAGTGCAGCTTCCCCTCACCTGTTGAGAGGGTACTAGTGCAGCGCTCTCGAACATGACTGTCCTTTGAACACACCAAAAGAAACTTTCCATTCGAGGAGGGAACGCGCCGCATGGGAACTCTTTCTTCTCTGAGCCAAGTGGGTGCTGCTACTGCGCCTGTGTGTTTGGTGGTTCACTGGCACTCTGAGATGTTTTTGCCTCGCCATTGCGGGGCCCACGCTGTGCAGCTGACCTCACTTAGGGATTACAAGGGCCCGCATTCCTTTCCAGGGGAAGACAACGCTGCCCGGATCACCCTCAAGGTGTCACTTTCTTGGCACTGAGCTACCTTCCTCGAAAGCTGTGCATTGGTAGCCTGCTCCCCATGTGTTCCTTTTGTGACGGGACGCTCTTTGTGATGCTGGTCGAGACGGCCTCTGCTTCTCTGCTCTTGGAGAAGGCTGCTTTGCGGAGACGCTCAGCGTGGCCTGCGCCAAGTTCAACCTTCCGCTGCTCTGAACTAACGACTTACCTGCCCTCGCCCCTGGCGCAAAGTGCCTAGGCACAAGGGCACGCTCTGGCCCCGATGCCCACACTCAGTAGTCCAAAGCCTCCACAGGCTCCACGGGCGTCCTGCTTCCACTTACCCTCTGAACGCAGCTTGCTACGTGGCGGCGGCTGCAGCACTCCACAGGGTTTGGGGGCAGAACTCCTACCACTCTCCTAACCTAGGCAGTCAGTCCTCCGCCGGGCTTCCCGGAGCCTTGGCAGAGAGCACTGTCTGTGGCACACCTCTTTCTTCTTCCTTCACCCTTATCTCTATCTTCGCAGCTGGGGGCAACCGGCTTCTGCTGCTGTGGACGAGGCCTGCTTACTGCGTGGCAAACGCCAGAGAGAAATGAGTGCAGCTGTAGAGGACGAGTCCAAAGAGCTCTAGGACGTCACAGTCAACCAGTGGTCTTGCCACCGAGCTCAGAGATATCTTCCAGCCCAGGAAAGAATGCGCTGCTTTGGCGTTCTTTCCTAGGACAAGAAACCTTCGGTGACAGTGCATCTGTCAGGCTCGTGCTGACCGCTGCAATCTCAGAGCCTTTCCCTGCCAATCATCTCCTTGCTTCTACTTTCTGGCAGCAAGCTCACTTAAGAAGTACCCTTACCTACCCGAGGATTTCACTAAGGGACTCTATTCGGTATGCCCGTCGCGTCTGCCAAGGCAACTGGGGCCAAAACGTTGCAGGGGCTGCTGGATCCAACTCTCTCTGCCTCCCCGGGAGCCTCCCGAGCCTATGGGCTGTTGGAGAAGGTCTTCGTTATGGTCCAAGTCACTCCCCTGACGGGCAGAAAGTCTCACCGCTGCCAGTGAGGACTTTAGTTTGAGAGCTCACTCTGTTGAGAACGCGTTGGTGCAGCCCTCGTTTCTCCTGCGTACCAGACCCCTGCAAGTAACGGAGGCCTTTCAACGTTCAAACTCCTTCCTGGGGAAAACGCATACTTGTGGAGCGAGGAAGCCTAGGCAGGCTGCTTGCAGCCAGTTCACGCTCCTTTGGCTTCCGAAGCGAAGGCTTCCGGCACCTCTCCTGGCAGCCTCGCAAATCTTCGGCAGGACCTCTAAAACCTTACCAGGCACAGCGAGCGGTGGAGGCAAGTCCCATACACCGGAAGAGCCGTAGCTGAAAAATATCGTCGTTCTTTTGCAGCACCGTACAAGCCCTTTGCTTTTGGGGGAGAGGGCCTTTCTGTTCTCTTCTTCTGCACACAGGGAAATGCCTTGACAGTGTTCGGCCTTTATACACTCGAGTGAGTGCAGCTTCCCCTCACCTGTTGAGAGGGTACTAGTGCAGCGCTCTCGAACATGACTGTCCTTTGAACACACCAAAAGAAACTTTCCATTCGAGGAGGGAACGCGCCGCATGGGAACTCTTTCTTCTCTGAGCCAAGTGGGTGCTGCTACTGCGCCTGTGTGTTTGGTGGTTCACTGGCACTCTGAGATGTTTTTGCCTCGCCATTGCGGGGCCCACGCTGTGCAGCTGACCTCACTTAGGGATTACAAGGGCCCGCATTCCTTTCCAGGGGAAGACAACGCTGCCCGGATCACCCTCAAGGTGTCACTTTCTTGGCACTGAGCTACCTTCCTCGAAAGCTGTGCATTGGTAGCCTGCTCCCCATGTGTTCCTTTTGTGACGGGACGCTCTTTGTGATGCTGGTCGAGACGGCCTCTGCTTCTCTGCTCTTGGAGAAGGCTGCTTTGCGGAGACGCTCAGCGTGGCCTGCGCCAAGTTCAACCTTCCGCTGCTCTGAACTAACGACTTACCTGCCCTCGCCCCTGGCGCAAAGTGCCTAGGCACAAGGGCACGCTCTGGCCCCGATGCCCACACTCAGTAGTCCAAAGCCTCCACAGGCTCCACGGGCGTCCTGCTTCCACTTACCCTCTGAACGCAGCTTGCTACGTGGCGGCGGCTGCAGCACTCCACAGGGTTTGGGGGCAGAACTCCTACCACTCTCCTAACCTAGGCAGTCAGTCCTCCGCCGGGCTTCCCGGAGCCTTGGCAGAGAGCACTGTCTGTGGCACACCTCTTTCTTCTTCCTTCACCCTTATCTCTATCTTCGCAGCTGGGGGCAACCGGCTTCTGCTGCTGTGGACGAGGCCTGCTTACTGCGTGGCAAACGCCAGAGAGAAATGAGTGCAGCTGTAGAGGACGAGTCCAAAGAGCTCTAGGACGTCACAGTCAACCAGTGGTCTTGCCACCGAGCTCAGAGATATCTTCCAGCCCAGGAAAGAATGCGCTGCTTTGGCGTTCTTTCCTAGGACAAGAAACGTTCGGTGACAGTGCGTCTGTCAGGCTCGTGCTGACCGCTGCAATCTCAGAGCCTTTCCCTGCCAATCATCTCCTTGCTTCTACTTTCTGGCAGCAAGCTCACTTAAGAAGTACCCTTACCTACCCGAGGATTTCACTAAGGGACTCTATTCGGTATGCCCGTCGCGTCTGCCAAGGCAACTGGGGCCAAAACGTTGCAGGGGCTGCTGGATCCAACTCTCTCTGCCTCCCCGGGAGCCTCCCGAGCCTATGGGCTGTTGGAGAAGGTCTTCGTTATGGTCCAAGTCACTCCCCTGACGGGCAGAAAGTCTCACCGCTGCCAGTGAGGACTTTAGTTTGAGAGCTCACTCTGTTGAGAACGCGTTGGTGCAGCCCTCGTTTCTCCTGCGTACCAGACCCCTGCAAGTAACGGAGGCCTTTCAACGTTCAAACTCCTTCCTGGGGAAAACGCATACTTGTGGAGCGAGGAAGCCTAGGCAGGCTGCTTGCAGCCAGTTCACGCTCCTTTGGCTTCCGAAGCGAAGGCTTCCGGCACCTCTCCTGGCAGCCTCGCAAATCTTCGGCAGGACCTCTAAAACCTTACCAGGCACAGCGAGCGGTGGAGGCAAGTCCCATACACCGGAAGAGCCGTAGCTGAAAAATATCGTCGTTCTTTTGCAGCACCGTACAAGCCCTTTGCTTTTGGGGGAGAGGGCCTTTCTGTTCTCTTCTTCTGCACACAGGGAAATGCCTTGACAGTGTTCGGCCTTTATACACTCGAGTGAGTGCAGCTTCCCCTCACCTGTTGAGAGGGTACTAGTGCAGCGCTCTCGAACATGACTGTCCTTTGAACACACCAAAAGAAACTTTCCATTCGAGGAGGGAACGCGCCGCATGGGAACTCTTTCTTCTCTGAGCCAAGTGGGTGCTGCTACTGCGCCTGTGTGTTTGGTGGTTCACTGGCACTCTGAGATGTTTTTGCCTCGCCATTGCGGGGCCCACGCTGTGCAGCTGACCTCACTTAGGGATTACAAGGGCCCGCATTCCTTTCCAGGGGAAGACAACGCTGCCCGGATCACCCTCAAGGTGTCACTTTCTTGGCACTGAGCTACCTTCCTCGAAAGCTGTGCATTGGTAGCCTGCTCCCCATGTGTTCCTTTTGTGACGGGACGCTCTTTGTGATGCTGGTCGAGACGGCCTCTGCTTCTCTGCTCTTGGAGAAGGCTGCTTTGCGGAGACGCTCAGCGTGGCCTGCGCCAAGTTCAACCTTCCGCTGCTCTGAACTAACGACTTACCTGCCCTCGCCCCTGGCGCAAAGTGCCTAGGCACAAGGGCACGCTCTGGCCCCGATGCCCACACTCAGTAGTCCAAAGCCTCCACAGGCTCCACGGGCGTCCTGCTTCCACTTACCCTCTGAACGCAGCTTGCTACGTGGCGGCGGCTGCAGCACTCCACAGGGTTTGGGGGCAGAACTCCTACCACTCTCCTAACCTAGGCAGTCAGTCCTCCGCCGGGCTTCCCGGAGCCTTGGCAGAGAGCACTGTCTGTGGCACACCTCTTTCTTCTTCCTTCACCCTTATCTCTATCTTCGCAGCTGGGGGCAACCGGCTTCTGCTGCTGTGGACGAGGCCTGCTTACTGCGTGGCAAACGCCAGAGAGAAATGAGTGCAGCTGTAGAGGACGAGTCCAAAGAGCTCTAGGACGTCACAGTCAACCAGTGGTCTTGCCACCGAGCTCAGAGATATCTTCCAGCCCAGGAAAGAATGCGCTGCTTTGGCGTTCTTTCCTAGGACAAGAAACGTTCGGTGACAGTGCGTCTGTCAGGCTCGTGCTGACCGCTGCAATCTCAGAGCCTTTCCCTGCCAATCATCTCCTTGCTTCTACTTTCTGGCAGCAAGCTCACTTAAGAAGTACCCTTACCTACCCGAGGATTTCACTAAGGGACTCTATTCGGTATGCCCGTCGCGTCTGCCAAGGCAACTGGGGCCAAAACGTTGCAGGGGCTGCTGGATCCAACTCTCTCTGCCTCCCCGGGAGCCTCCCGAGCCTATGGGCTGTTGGAGAAGGTCTTCGTTATGGTCCAAGTCACTCCCCTGACGGGCAGAAAGTCTCACCGCTGCCAGTGAGGACTTTAGTTTGAGAGCTCACTCTGTTGAGAACGCGTTGGTGCAGCCCTCGTTTCTCCTGCGTACCAGACCCCTGCAAGTAACGGAGGCCTTTCAACGTTCAAACTCCTTCCTGGGGAAAACGCATACTTGTGGAGCGAGGAAGCCTAGGCAGGCTGCTTGCAGCCAGTTCACGCTCCTTTGGCTTCCGAAGCGAAGGCTTCCGGCACCTCTCCTGGCAGCCTCGCAAATCTTCGGCAGGACCTCTAAAACCTTACCAGGCACAGCGAGCGGTGGAGGCAAGTCCCATACACCGGAAGAGCCGTAGCTGAAAAATATCGTCGTTCTTTTGCAGCCACCGTACAAGCCCTTTGCTTTTGGGGGAGAGGGCCTTTCTGTTCTCTTCTTCTGCACACAGGGAAATGCCTTGACAGTGTTCGGCCTTTATACACTCGAGTGAGTGCAGCCTCCCCTCACCTGTTGAGAGGGTACTAGTGCAGCGCTCTCGAACATGACTGTCCTTTGAACACACCAAAAGAAACTTTCCATTCGAGGAGGGAACGCGCCGCATGGGAACTCTTTCTTCTCTGAGCCAAGTGGGTGCTGCTACTGCGCCTGTGTGTTTGGTGGTTCACTGGCACTCTGAGATGTTTTTGCCTCGCCATTGCGGGGCCCACGCTGTGCAGCTGACCTCACTTAGGGATTACAAGGGCCCGCATTCCTTTCCAGGGGAAGACAACGCTGCCCGGATCACCCTCAAGGTGTCACTTTCTTGGCACTGAGCTACCTTCCTCGAAAGCTGTGCATTGGTAGCCTGCTCCCCATGTGTTCCTTTTGTGACGGGACGCTCTTTGTGATGCTGGTCGAGACGGCCTCTGCTTCTCTGCTCTTGGAGAAGGCTGCTTTGCGGAGACGCTCAGCGTGGCCTGCGCCAAGTTCAACCTTCCGCTGCTCTGAACTAACGACTTACCTGCCCTCGCCCCTGGCGCAAAGTGCCTAGGCACAAGGGCACGCTCTGGCCCCGATGCCCACACTCAGTAGTCCAAAGCCTCCACAGGCTCCACGGGCGTCCTGCTTCCACTTACCCTCTGAACGCAGCTTGCTACGTGGCGGCGGCTGCAGCACTCCACAGGGTTTGGGGGCAGAACTCCTACCACTCTCCTAACCTAGGCAGTCAGTCCTCCGCCGGGCTTCCCGGAGCCTTGGCAGAGAGCACTGTCTGTGGCACACCTCTTTCTTCTTCCTTCACCCTTATCTCTATCTTCGCAGCTGGGGGCAACCGGCTTCTGCTGCTGTGGACGAGGCCTGCTTACTGCGTGGCAAACGCCAGAGAGAAATGAGTGCAGCTGTAGAGGACGAGTCCAAAGAGCTCTAGGACGTCACAGTCAACCAGTGGTCTTGCCACCGAGCTCAGAGATATCTTCCAGCCCAGGAAAGAATGCGCTGCTTTGGCGTTCTTTCCTAGGACAAGAAACGTTCGGTGACAGTGCGTCTGTCAGGCTCGTGCTGACCGCTGCAATCTCAGAGCCTTTCCCTGCCAATCATCTCCTTGCTTCTACTTTCTGGCAGCAAGCTCACTTAAGAAGTACCCTTACCTACCCGAGGATTTCACTAAGGGACTCTATTCGGTATGCCCGTCGCGTCTGCCAAGGCAACTGGGGCCAAAACGTTGCAGGGGCTGCTGGATCCAACTCTCTCTGCCTCCCCGGGAGCCTCCCGAGCCTATGGGCTGTTGGAGAAGGTCTTCGTTATGGTCCAAGTCACTCCCCTGACGGGCAGAAAGTCTCACCGCTGCCAGTGAGGACTTTAGTTTGAGAGCTCACTCTGTTGAGAACGCGTTGGTGCAGCCCTCGTTTCTCCTGCGTACCAGACCCCTGCAAGTAACGGAGGCCTTTCAACGTTCAAACTCCTTCCTGGGGAAAACGCATACTTGTGGAGCGAGGAAGCCTAGGCAGGCTGCTTGCAGCCAGTTCACGCTCCTTTGGCTTCCGAAGCGAAGGCTTCCGGCACCTCTCCTGGCAGCCTCGCAAATCTTCGGCAGGACCTCTAAAACCTTACCAGGCACAGCGAGCGGTGGAGGCAAGTCCCATACACCGGAAGAGCCGTAGCTGAAAAATATCGTCGTTCTTTTGCAGCACCGTACAAGCCCTTTGCTTTTGGGGGAGAGGGCCTTTCTGTTCTCTTCTTCTGCACACAGGGAAATGCCTTGACAGTGTTCGGCCTTTATACACTCGAGTGAGTGCAGCTTCCCCTCACCTGTTGAGAGGGTACTAGTGCAGCGCTCTCGAACATGACTGTCCTTTGAACACACCAAAAGAAACTTTCCATTCGAGGAGGGAACGCGCCGCATGGGAACTCTTTCTTCTCTGAGCCAAGTGGGTGCTGCTACTGCGCCTGTGTGTTTGGTGGTTCACTGGCACTCTGAGATGTTTTTGCCTCGCCATTGCGGGGCCCACGCTGTGCAGCTGACCTCACTTAGGGATTACAAGGGCCCGCATTCCTTTCCAGGGGAAGACAACGCTGCCCGGATCACCCTCAAGGTGTCACTTTCTTGGCACTGAGCTACCTTCCTCGAAAGCTGTGCATTGGTAGCCTGCTCCCCATGTGTTCCTTTTGTGACGGGACGCTCTTTGTGATGCTGGTCGAGACGGCCTCTGCTTCTCTGCTCTTGGAGAAGGCTGCTTTGCGGAGACGCTCAGCGTGGCCTGCGCCAAGTTCAACCTTCCGCTGCTCTGAACTAACGACTTACCTGCCCTCGCCCCTGGCGCAAAGTGCCTAGGCACAAGGGCACGCTCTGGCCCCGATGCCCACACTCAGTAGTCCAAAGCCTCCACAGGCTCCACGGGCGTCCTGCTTCCACTTACCCTCTGAACGCAGCTTGCTACGTGGCGGCGGCTGCAGCACTCCACAGGGTTTGGGGGCAGAACTCCTACCACTCTCCTAACCTAGGCAGTCAGTCCTCCGCCGGGCTTCCCGGAGCCTTGGCAGAGAGCACTGTCTGTGGCACACCTCTTTCTTCTTCCTTCACCCTTATCTCTATCTTCGCAGCTGGGGGCAACCGGCTTCTGCTGCTGTGGACGAGGCCTGCTTACTGCGTGGCAAACGCCAGAGAGAAATGAGTGCAGCTGTAGAGGACGAGTCCAAAGAGCTCTAGGACGTCACAGTCAACCAGTGGTCTTGCCACCGAGCTCAGAGATATCTTCCAGCCCAGGAAAGAATGCGCTGCTTTGGCGTTCTTTCCTAGGACAAGAAACGTTCGGTGACAGTGCGTCTGTCAGGCTCGTGCTGACCGCTGCAATCTCAGAGCCTTTCCCTGCCAATCATCTCCTTGCTTCTACTTTCTGGCAGCAAGCTCACTTAAGAAGTACCCTTACCTACCCGAGGATTTCACTAAGGGACTCTATTCGGTATGCCCGTCGCGTCTGCCAAGGCAACTGGGGCCAAAACGTTGCAGGGGCTGCTGGATCCAACTCTCTCTGCCTCCCCGGGAGCCTCCCGAGCCTATGGGCTGTTGGAGAAGGTCTTCGTTATGGTCCAAGTCACTCCCCTGACGGGCAGAAAGTCTCACCGCTGCCAGTGAGGACTTTAGTTTGAGAGCTCACTCTGTTGAGAACGCGTTGGTGCAGCCCTCGTTTCTCCTGCGTACCAGACCCCTGCAAGTAACGGAGGCCTTTCAACGTTCAAACTCCTTCCTGGGGAAAACGCATACTTGTGGAGCGAGGAAGCCTAGGCAGGCTGCTTGCAGCCAGTTCACGCTCCTTTGGCTTCCGAAGCGAAGGCTTCCGGCACCTCTCCTGGCAGCCTCGCAAATCTTCGGCAGGACCTCTAAAACCTTACCAGGCACAGCGAGCGGTGGAGGCAAGTCCCATACACCGGAAGAGCCGTAGCTGAAAAATATCGTCGTTCTTTGGCAGCACCGTACAAGCCCTTTGCTTTTGGGGGAGAGGGCCTTTCTGTTCTCTTCTTCTGCACACAGGGAAATGCCTTGACAGTGTTCGGCCTTTATACACTCGAGTGAGTGCAGCCTCCCCTCACCTGTTGAGAGGGTACTAGTGCAGCGCTCTCGAACATGACTGTCCTTTGAACACACCAAAAGAAACTTTCCATTCGAGGAGGGAACGCGCCGCATGGGAACTCTTTCTTCTCTGAGCCAAGTGGGTGCTGCTACTGCGCCTGTGTGTTTGGTGGTTCACTGGCACTCTGAGATGTTTTTGCCTCGCCATTGCGGGGCCCACGCTGTGCAGCTGACCTCACTTAGGGATTACAAGGGCCCGCATTCCTTTCCAGGGGAAGACAACGCTGCCCGGATCACCCTCAAGGTGTCACTTTCTTGGCACTGAGCTACCTTCCTCGAAAGCTGTGCATTGGTAGCCTGCTCCCCATGTGTTCCTTTTGTGACGGGACGCTCTTTGTGATGCTGGTCGAGACGGCCTCTGCTTCTCTGCTCTTGGAGAAGGCTGCTTTGCGGAGACGCTCAGCGTGGCCTGCGCCAAGTTCAACCTTCCGCTGCTCTGAACTAACGACTTACCTGCCCTCGCCCCTGGCGCAAAGTGCCTAGGCACAAGGGCACGCTCTGGCCCCGATGCCCACACTCAGTAGTCCAAAGCCTCCACAGGCTCCACGGGCGTCCTGCTTCCACTTACCCTCTGAACGCAGCTTGCTACGTGGCGGCGGCTGCAGCACTCCACAGGGTTTGGGGGCAGAACTCCTACCACTCTCCTAACCTAGGCAGTCAGTCCTCCGCCGGGCTTCCCGGAGCCTTGGCAGAGAGCACTGTCTGTGGCACACCTCTTTCTTCTTCCTTCACCCTTATCTCTATCTTCGCAGCTGGGGGCAACCGGCTTCTGCTGCTGTGGACGAGGCCTGCTTACTGCGTGGCAAACGCCAGAGAGAAATGAGTGCAGCTGTAGAGGACGAGTCCAAAGAGCTCTAGGACGTCACAGTCAACCAGTGGTCTTGCCACCGAGCTCAGAGATATCTTCCAGCCCAGGAAAGAATGCGCTGCTTTGGCGTTCTTTCCTAGGACAAGAAACGTTCGGTGACAGTGCGTCTGTCAGGCTCGTGCTGACCGCTGCAATCTCAGAGCCTTTCCCTGCCAATCATCTCCTTGCTTCTACTTTCTGGCAGCAAGCTCACTTAAGAAGTACCCTTACCTACCCGAGGATTTCACTAAGGGACTCTATTCGGTATGCCCGTCGCGTCTGCCAAGGCAACTGGGGCCAAAACGTTGCAGGGGCTGCTGGATCCAACTCTCTCTGCCTCCCCGGGAGCCTCCCGAGCCTATGGGCTGTTGGAGAAGGTCTTCGTTATGGTCCAAGTCACTCCCCTGACGGGCAGAAAGTCTCACCGCTGCCAGTGAGGACTTTAGTTTGAGAGCTCACTCTGTTGAGAACGCGTTGGTGCAGCCCTCGTTTCTCCTGCGTACCAGACCCCTGCAAGTAACGGAGGCCTTTCAACGTTCAAACTCCTTCCTGGGGAAAACGCATACTTGTGGAGCGAGGAAGCCTAGGCAGGCTGCTTGCAGCCAGTTCACGCTCCTTTGGCTTCCGAAGCGAAGGCTTCCGGCACCTCTCCTGGCAGCCTCGCAAATCTTCGGCAGGACCTCTAAAACCTTACCAGGCACAGCGAGCGGTGGAGGCAAGTCCCATACACCGGAAGAGCCGTAGCTGAAAAATATCGTCGTTCTTTGGCAGCACCGTACAAGCCCTTTGCTTTTGGGGGAGAGGGCCTTTCTGTTCTCTTCTTCTGCACACAGGGAAATGCCTTGACAGTGTTCGGCCTTTATACACTCGAGTGAGTGCAGCTTCCCCTCACCTGTTGAGAGGGTACTAGTGCAGCGCTCTCGAACATGACTGTCCTTTGAACACACCAAAAGAAACTTTCCATTCGAGGAGGGAACGCGCCGCATGGGAACTCTTTCTTCTCTGAGCCAAGTGGGTGCTGCTACTGCGCCTGTGTGTTTGGTGGTTCACTGGCACTCTGAGATGTTTTTGCCTCGCCATTGCGGGGCCCACGCTGTGCAGCTGACCTCACTTAGGGATTACAAGGGCCCGCATTCCTTTCCAGGGGAAGACAACGCTGCCCGGATCACCCTCAAGGTGTCACTTTCTTGGCACTGAGCTACCTTCCTCGAAAGCTGTGCATTGGTAGCCTGCTCCCCATGTGTTCCTTTTGTGACGGGACGCTCTTTGTGATGCTGGTCGAGACGGCCTCTGCTTCTCTGCTCTTGGAGAAGGCTGCTTTGCGGAGACGCTCAGCGTGGCCTGCGCCAAGTTCAACCTTCCGCTGCTCTGAACTAACGACTTACCTGCCCTCGCCCCTGGCGCAAAGTGCCTAGGCACAAGGGCACGCTCTGGCCCCGATGCCCACACTCAGTAGTCCAAAGCCTCCACAGGCTCCACGGGCGTCCTGCTTCCACTTACCCTCTGAACGCAGCTTGCTACGTGGCGGCGGCTGCAGCACTCCACAGGGTTTGGGGGCAGAACTCCTACCACTCTCCTAACCTAGGCAGTCAGTCCTCCGCCGGGCTTCCCGGAGCCTTGGCAGAGAGCACTGTCTGTGGCACACCTCTTTCTTCTTCCTTCACCCTTATCTCTATCTTCGCAGCTGGGGGCAACCGGCTTCTGCTGCTGTGGACGAGGCCTGCTTACTGCGTGGCAAACGCCAGAGAGAAATGAGTGCAGCTGTAGAGGACGAGTCCAAAGAGCTCTAGGACGTCACAGTCAACCAGTGGTCTTGCCACCGAGCTCAGAGATATCTTCCAGCCCAGGAAAGAATGCGCTGCTTTGGCGTTCTTTCCTAGGACAAGAAACGTTCGGTGACAGTGCGTCTGTCAGGCTCGTGCTGACCGCTGCAATCTCAGAGCCTTTCCCTGCCAATCATCTCCTTGCTTCTACTTTCTGGCAGCAAGCTCACTTAAGAAGTACCCTTACCTACCCGAGGATTTCACTAAGGGACTCTATTCGGTATGCCCGTCGCGTCTGCCAAGGCAACTGGGGCCAAAACGTTGCAGGGGCTGCTGGATCCAACTCTCTCTGCCTCCCCGGGAGCCTCCCGAGCCTATGGGCTGTTGGAGAAGGTCTTCGTTATGGTCCAAGTCACTCCCCTGACGGGCAGAAAGTCTCACCGCTGCCAGTGAGGACTTTAGTTTGAGAGCTCACTCTGTTGAGAACGCGTTGGTGCAGCCCTCGTTTCTCCTGCGTACCAGACCCCTGCAAGTAACGGAGGCCTTTCAACGTTCAAACTCCTTCCTGGGGAAAACGCATACTTGTGGAGCGAGGAAGCCTAGGCAGGCTGCTTGCAGCCAGTTCACGCTCCTTTGGCTTCCGAAGCGAAGGCTTCCGGCACCTCTCCTGGCAGCCTCGCAAATCTTCGGCAGGACCTCTAAAACCTTACCAGGCACAGCGAGCGGTGGAGGCAAGTCCCATACACCGGAAGAGCCGTAGCTGAAAAATATCGTCGTTCTTTTGCAGCACCGTACAAGCCCTTTGCTTTTGGGGGAGAGGGCCTTTCTGTTCTCTTCTTCTGCACACAGGGAAATGCCTTGACAGTGTTCGGCCTTTATACACTCGAGTGAGTGCAGCCTCCCCTCACCTGTTGAGAGGGTACTAGTGCAGCGCTCTCGAACATGACTGTCCTTTGAACACACCAAAAGAAACTTTCCATTCGAGGAGGGAACGCGCCGCATGGGAACTCTTTCTTCTCTGAGCCAAGTGGGTGCTGCTACTGCGCCTGTGTGTTTGGTGGTTCACTGGCACTCTGAGATGCTTTTGCCTCGCCATTGCGGGGCCCACGCTGTGCAGCTGACCTCACTTAGGGATTACAAGGGCCCGCATTCCTTTCCAGGGGAAGACAACGCTGCCCGGATCACCCTCAAGGTGTCACTTTCTTGGCACTGAGCTACCTTCCTCGAAAGCTGTGCATTGGTAGCCTGCTCCCCATGTGTTCCTTTTGTGACGGGACGCTCTTTGTGATGCTGGTCGAGACGGCCTCTGCTTCTCTGCTCTTGGAGAAGGCTGCTTTGCGGAGACGCTCAGCGTGGCCTGCGCCAAGTTCAACCTTCCGCTGCTCTGAACTAACGACTTACCTGCCCTCGCCCCTGGCGCAAAGTGCCTAGGCACAAGGGCACGCTCTGGCCCCGATGCCCACACTCAGTAGTCCAAAGCCTCCACAGGCTCCACGGGCGTCCTGCTTCCACTTACCCTCTGAACGCAGCTTGCTACGTGGCGGCGGCTGCAGCACTCCACAGGGTTTGGGGGCAGAACTCCTACCACTCTCCTAACCTAGGCAGTCAGTCCTCCGCCGGGCTTCCCGGAGCCTTGGCAGAGAGCACTGTCTGTGGCACACCTCTTTCTTCTTCCTTCACCCTTATCTCTATCTTCGCAGCTGGGGGCAACCGGCTTCTGCTGCTGTGGACGAGGCCTGCTTACTGCGTGGCAAACGCCAGAGAGAAATGAGTGCAGCTGTAGAGGACGAGTCCAAAGAGCTCTAGGACGTCACAGTCAACCAGTGGTCTTGCCACCGAGCTCAGAGATATCTTCCAGCCCAGGAAAGAATGCGCTGCTTTGGCGTTCTTTCCTAGGACAAGAAACGTTCGGTGACAGTGCGTCTGTCAGGCTCGTGCTGACCGCTGCAATCTCAGAGCCTTTCCCTGCCAATCATCTCCTTGCTTCTACTTTCTGGCAGCAAGCTCACTTAAGAAGTACCCTTACCTACCCGAGGATTTCACTAAGGGACTCTATTCGGTATGCCCGTCGCGTCTGCCAAGGCAACTGGGGCCAAAACGTTGCAGGGGCTGCTGGATCCAACTCTCTCTGCCTCCCCGGGAGCCTCCCGAGCCTATGGGCTGTTGGAGAAGGTCTTCGTTATGGTCCAAGTCACTCCCCTGACGGGCAGAAAGTCTCACCGCTGCCAGTGAGGACTTTAGTTTGAGAGCTCACTCTGTTGAGAACGCGTTGGTGCAGCCCTCGTTTCTCCTGCGTACCAGACCCCTGCAAGTAACGGAGGCCTTTCAACGTTCAAACTCCTTCCTGGGGAAAACGCATACTTGTGGAGCGAGGAAGCCTAGGCAGGCTGCTTGCAGCCAGTTCACGCTCCTTTGGCTTCCGAAGCGAAGGCTTCCGGCACCTCTCCTGGCAGCCTCGCAAATCTTCGGCAGGACCTCTAAAACCTTACCAGGCACAGCGAGCGGTGGAGGCAAGTCCCATACACCGGAAGAGCCGTAGCTGAAAAATATCGTCGTTCTTTTGCAGCACCGTACAAGCCCTTTGCTTTTGGGGGAGAGGGCCTTTCTGTTCTCTTCTTCTGCACACAGGGAAATGCCTTGACAGTGTTCGGCCTTTATACACTCGAGTGAGTGCAGCCTCCCCTCACCTGTTGAGAGGGTACTAGTGCAGCGCTCTCGAACATGACTGTCCTTTGAACACACCAAAAGAAACTTTCCATTCGAGGAGGGAACGCGCCGCATGGGAACTCTTTCTTCTCTGAGCCAAGTGGGTGCTGCTACTGCGCCTGTGTGTTTGGTGGTTCACTGGCACTCTGAGATGCTTTTGCCTCGCCATTGCGGGGCCCACGCTGTGCAGCTGACCTCACTTAGGGATTACAAGGGCCCGCATTCCTTTCCAGGGGAAGACAACGCTGCCCGGATCACCCTCAAGGTGTCACTTTCTTGGCACTGAGCTACCTTCCTCGAAAGCTGTGCATTGGTAGCCTGCTCCCCATGTGTTCCTTTTGTGACGGGACGCTCTTTGTGATGCTGGTCGAGACGGCCTCTGCTTCTCTGCTCTTGGAGAAGGCTGCTTTGCGGAGACGCTCAGCGTGGCCTGCGCCAAGTTCAACCTTCCGCTGCTCTGAACTAACGACTTACCTGCCCTCGCCCCTGGCGCAAAGTGCCTAGGCACAAGGGCACGCTCTGGCCCCGATGCCCACACTCAGTAGTCCAAAGCCTCCACAGGCTCCACGGGCGTCCTGCTTCCACTTACCCTCTGAACGCAGCTTGCTACGTGGCGGCGGCTGCAGCACTCCACAGGGTTTGGGGGCAGAACTCCTACCACTCTCCTAACCTAGGCAGTCAGTCCTCCGCCGGGCTTCCCGGAGCCTTGGCAGAGAGCACTGTCTGTGGCACACCTCTTTCTTCTTCCTTCACCCTTATCTCTATCTTCGCAGCTGGGGGCAACCGGCTTCTGCTGCTGTGGACGAGGCCTGCTTACTGCGTGGCAAACGCCAGAGAGAAATGAGTGCAGCTGTAGAGGACGAGTCCAAAGAGCTCTAGGACGTCACAGTCAACCAGTGGTCTTGCCACCGAGCTCAGAGATATCTTCCAGCCCAGGAAAGAATGCGCTGCTTTGGCGTTCTTTCCTAGGACAAGAAACGTTCGGTGACAGTGCGTCTGTCAGGCTCGTGCTGACCGCTGCAATCTCAGAGCCTTTCCCTGCCAATCATCTCCTTGCTTCTACTTTCTGGCAGCAAGCTCACTTAAGAAGTACCCTTACCTACCCGAGGATTTCACTAAGGGACTCTATTCGGTATGCCCGTCGCGTCTGCCAAGGCAACTGGGGCCAAAACGTTGCAGGGGCTGCTGGATCCAACTCTCTCTGCCTCCCCGGGAGCCTCCCGAGCCTATGGGCTGTTGGAGAAGGTCTTCGTTATGGTCCAAGTCACTCCCCTGACGGGCAGAAAGTCTCACCGCTGCCAGTGAGGACTTTAGTTTGAGAGCTCACTCTGTTGAGAACGCGTTGGTGCAGCCCTCGTTTCTCCTGCGTACCAGACCCCTGCAAGTAACGGAGGCCTTTCAACGTTCAAACTCCTTCCTGGGGAAAACGCATACTTGTGGAGCGAGGAAGCCTAGGCAGGCTGCTTGCAGCCAGTTCACGCTCCTTTGGCTTCCGAAGCGAAGGCTTCCGGCACCTCTCCTGGCAGCCTCGCAAATCTTCGGCAGGACCTCTAAAACCTTACCAGGCACAGCGAGCGGTGGAGGCAAGTCCCATACACCGGAAGAGCCGTAGCTGAAAAATATCGTCGTTCTTTTGCAGCCACCGTACAAGCCCTTTGCTTTTGGGGGAGAGGGCCTTTCTGTTCTCTTCTTCTGCACACAGGGAAATGCCTTGACAGTGTTCGGCCTTTATACACTCGAGTGAGTGCAGCTTCCCCTCACCTGTTGAGAGGGTACTAGTGCAGCGCTCTCGAACATGACTGTCCTTTGAACACACCAAAAGAAACTTTCCATTCGAGGAGGGAACGCGCCGCATGGGAACTCTTTCTTCTCTGAGCCAAGTGGGTGCTGCTACTGCGCCTGTGTGTTTGGTGGTTCACTGGCACTCTGAGATGTTTTTGCCTCGCCATTGCGGGGCCCACGCTGTGCAGCTGACCTCACTTAGGGATTACAAGGGCCCGCATTCCTTTCCAGGGGAAGACAACGCTGCCCGGATCACCCTCAAGGTGTCACTTTCTTGGCACTGAGCTACCTTCCTCGAAAGCTGTGCATTGGTAGCCTGCTCCCCATGTGTTCCTTTTGTGACGGGACGCTCTTTGTGATGCTGGTCGAGACGGCCTCTGCTTCTCTGCTCTTGGAGAAGGCTGCTTTGCGGAGACGCTCAGCGTGGCCTGCGCCAAGTTCAACCTTCCGCTGCTCTGAACTAACGACTTACCTGCCCTCGCCCCTGGCGCAAAGTGCCTAGGCACAAGGGCACGCTCTGGCCCCGATGCCCACACTCAGTAGTCCAAAGCCTCCACAGGCTCCACGGGCGTCCTGCTTCCACTTACCCTCTGAACGCAGCTTGCTACGTGGCGGCGGCTGCAGCACTCCACAGGGTTTGGGGGCAGAACTCCTACCACTCTCCTAACCTAGGCAGTCAGTCCTCCGCCGGGCTTCCCGGAGCCTTGGCAGAGAGCACTGTCTG
Source organism: Eubalaena glacialis (assembly GCF_028564815.1). NCBI lineage: Eukaryota > Metazoa > Chordata > Mammalia > Artiodactyla > Balaenidae > Eubalaena > Eubalaena glacialis. The sequence goes on along the minus strand of NC_083719.1, from coordinate 159,440,370 downwards.
TGGCACACCTCTTTCTTCTTCCTTCACCCTTATCTCTATCTTCGCAGCTGGGGGCAACCGGCTTCTGCTGCTGTGGACGAGGCCTGCTTACTGCGTGGCAAACGCCAGAGAGAAATGAGTGCAGCTGTAGAGGACGAGTCCAAAGAGCTCTAGGACGTCACAGTCAACCAGTGGTCTTGCCACCGAGCTCAGAGATATCTTCCAGCCCAGGAAAGAATGCGCTGCTTTGGCGTTCTTTCCTAGGACAAGAAACCTTCGGTGACAGTGCATCTGTCAGGCTCGTGCTGACCGCTGCAATCTCAGAGCCTTTCCCTGCCAATCATCTCCTTGCTTCTACTTTCTGGCAGCAAGCTCACTTAAGAAGTACCCTTACCTACCCGAGGATTTCACTAAGGGACTCTATTCGGTATGCCCGTCGCGTCTGCCAAGGCAACTGGGGCCAAAACGTTGCAGGGGCTGCTGGATCCAACTCTCTCTGCCTCCCCGGGAGCCTCCCGAGCCTATGGGCTGTTGGAGAAGGTCTTCGTTATGGTCCAAGTCACTCCCCTGACGGGCAGAAAGTCTCACCGCTGCCAGTGAGGACTTTAGTTTGAGAGCTCACTCTGTTGAGAACGCGTTGGTGCAGCCCTCGTTTCTCCTGCGTACCAGACCCCTGCAAGTAACGGAGGCCTTTCAACGTTCAAACTCCTTCCTGGGGAAAACGCATACTTGTGGAGCGAGGAAGCCTAGGCAGGCTGCTTGCAGCCAGTTCACGCTCCTTTGGCTTCCGAAGCGAAGGCTTCCGGCACCTCTCCTGGCAGCCTCGCAAATCTTCGGCAGGACCTCTAAAACCTTACCAGGCACAGCGAGCGGTGGAGGCAAGTCCCATACACCGGAAGAGCCGTAGCTGAAAAATATCGTCGTTCTTTTGCAGCACCGTACAAGCCCTTTGCTTTTGGGGGAGAGGGCCTTTCTGTTCTCTTCTTCTGCACACAGGGAAATGCCTTGACAGTGTTCGGCCTTTATACACTCGAGTGAGTGCAGCTTCCCCTCAACTGTTGAGAGGGTACTAGTGCAGCGCTCTCGAACATGACTGTCCTTTGAACACACCAAAAGAAACTTTCCATTCGAGGAGGGAACGCGCCGCATGGGAACTCTTTCTTCTCTGAGCCAAGTGGGTGCTGCTACTGCGCCTGTGTGTTTGGTGGTTCACTGGCACTCTGAGATGTTTTTGCCTCGCCATTGCGGGGCCCACGCTGTGCAGCTGACCTCACTTAGGGATTACAAGGGCCCGCATTCCTTTCCAGGGGAAGACAACGCTGCCCGGATCACCCTCAAGGTGTCACTTTCTTGGCACTGAGCTACCTTCCTCGAAAGCTGTGCATTGGTAGCCTGCTCCCCATGTGTTCCTTTTGTGACGGGACGCTCTTTGTGATGCTGGTCGAGACGGCCTCTGCTTCTCTGCTCTTGGAGAAGGCTGCTTTGCGGAGACGCTCAGCGTGGCCTGCGCCAAGTTCAACCTTCCGCTGCTCTGAACTAACGACTTACCTGCCCTCGCCCCTGGCGCAAAGTGCCTAGGCACAAGGGCACGCTCTGGCCCCGATGCCCACACTCAGTAGTCCAAAGCCTCCACAGGCTCCACGGGCGTCCTGCTTCCACTTACCCTCTGAACGCAGCTTGCTACGTGGCGGCGGCTGCAGCACTCCACAGGGTTTGGGGGCAGAACTCCTACCACTCTCCTAACCTAGGCAGTCAGTCCTCCGCCGGGCTTCCCGGAGCCTTGGCAGAGAGCACTGTCTGTGGCACACCTCTTTCTTCTTCCTTCACCCTTATCTCTATCTTCGCAGCTGGGGGCAACCGGCTTCTGCTGCTGTGGACGAGGCCTGCTTACTGCGTGGCAAACGCCAGAGAGAAATGAGTGCAGCTGTAGAGGACGAGTCCAAAGAGCTCTAGGACGTCACAGTCAACCAGTGGTCTTGCCACCGAGCTCAGAGATATCTTCCAGCCCAGGAAAGAATGCGCTGCTTTGGCGTTCTTTCCTAGGACAAGAAACGTTCGGTGACAGTGCGTCTGTCAGGCTCGTGCTGACCGCTGCAATCTCAGAGCCTTTCCCTGCCAATCATCTCCTTGCTTCTACTTTCTGGCAGCAAGCTCACTTAAGAAGTACCCTTACCTACCCGAGGATTTCACTAAGGGACTCTATTCGGTATGCCCGTCGCGTCTGCCAAGGCAACTGGGGCCAAAACGTTGCAGGGGCTGCTGGATCCAACTCTCTCTGCCTCCCCGGGAGCCTCCCGAGCCTATGGGCTGTTGGAGAAGGTCTTCGTTATGGTCCAAGTCACTCCCCTGACGGGCAGAAAGTCTCACCGCTGCCAGTGAGGACTTTAGTTTGAGAGCTCACTCTGTTGAGAACGCGTTGGTGCAGCCCTCGTTTCTCCTGCGTACCAGACCCCTGCAAGTAACGGAGGCCTTTCAACGTTCAAACTCCTTCCTGGGGAAAACGCATACTTGTGGAGCGAGGAAGCCTAGGCAGGCTGCTTGCAGCCAGTTCACGCTCCTTTGGCTTCCGAAGCGAAGGCTTCCGGCACCTCTCCTGGCAGCCTCGCAAATCTTCGGCAGGACCTCTAAAACCTTACCAGGCACAGCGAGCGGTGGAGGCAAGTCCCATACACCGGAAGAGCCGTAGCTGAAAAATATCGTCGTTCTTTTGCAGCACCGTACAAGCCCTTTGCTTTTGGGGGAGAGGGCCTTTCTGTTCTCTTCTTCTGCACACAGGGAAATGCCTTGACAGTGTTCGGCCTTTATACACTCGAGTGAGTGCAGCTTCCCCTCACCTGTTGAGAGGGTACTAGTGCAGCGCTCTCGAACATGACTGTCCTTTGAACACACCAAAAGAAACTTTCCATTCGAGGAGGGAACGCGCCGCATGGGAACTCTTTCTTCTCTGAGCCAAGTGGGTGCTGCTACTGCGCCTGTGTGTTTGGTGGTTCACTGGCACTCTGAGATGTTTTTGCCTCGCCATTGCGGGGCCCACGCTGTGCAGCTGACCTCACTTAGGGATTACAAGGGCCCGCATTCCTTTCCAGGGGAAGACAACGCTGCCCGGATCACCCTCAAGGTGTCACTTTCTTGGCACTGAGCTACCTTCCTCGAAAGCTGTGCATTGGTAGCCTGCTCCCCATGTGTTCCTTTTGTGACTGGACGCTCTTTGTGATGCTGGTCGAGACGGCCTCTGCTTCTCTGCTCTTGGAGAAGGCTGCTTTGCGGAGACGCTCAGCGTGGCCTGCGCCAAGTTCAACCTTCCGCTGCTCTGAACTAACGACTTACCTGCCCTCGCCCCTGGCGCAAAGTGCCTAGGCACAAGGGCACGCTCTGGCCCCGATGCCCACACTCAGTAGTCCAAAGCCTCCACAGGCTCCACGGGCGTCCTGCTTCCACTTACCCTCTGAACGCAGCTTGCTACGTGGCGGCGGCTGCAGCACTCCACAGGGTTTGGGGGCAGAACTCCTACCACTCTCCTAACCTAGGCAGTCAGTCCTCCGCCGGGCTTCCCGGAGCCTTGGCAGAGAGCACTGTCTGTGGCACACCTCTTTCTTCTTCCTTCACCCTTATCTCTATCTTCGCAGCTGGGGGCAACCGGCTTCTGCTGCTGTGGACGAGGCCTGCTTACTGCGTGGCAAACGCCAGAGAGAAATGAGTGCAGCTGTAGAGGACGAGTCCAAAGAGCTCTAGGACGTCACAGTCAACCAGTGGTCTTGCCACCGAGCTCAGAGATATCTTCCAGCCCAGGAAAGAATGCGCTGCTTTGGCGTTCTTTCCTAGGACAAGAAACGTTCGGTGACAGTGCGTCTGTCAGGCTCGTGCTGACCGCTGCAATCTCAGAGCCTTTCCCTGCCAATCATCTCCTTGCTTCTACTTTCTGGCAGCAAGCTCACTTAAGAAGTACCCTTACCTACCCGAGGATTTCACTAAGGGACTCTATTCGGTATGCCCGTCGCGTCTGCCAAGGCAACTGGGGCCAAAACGTTGCAGGGGCTGCTGGATCCAACTCTCTCTGCCTCCCCGGGAGCCTCCCGAGCCTATGGGCTGTTGGAGAAGGTCTTCGTTATGGTCCAAGTCACTCCCCTGACGGGCAGAAAGTCTCACCGCTGCCAGTGAGGACTTTAGTTTGAGAGCTCACTCTGTTGAGAACGCGTTGGTGCAGCCCTCGTTTCTCCTGCGTACCAGACCCCTGCAAGTAACGGAGGCCTTTCAACGTTCAAACTCCTTCCTGGGGAAAACGCATACTTGTGGAGCGAGGAAGCCTAGGCAGGCTGCTTGCAGCCAGTTCACGCTCCTTTGGCTTCCGAAGCGAAGGCTTCCGGCACCTCTCCTGGCAGCCTCGCAAATCTTCGGCAGGACCTCTAAAACCTTACCAGGCACAGCGAGCGGTGGAGGCAAGTCCCATACACCGGAAGAGCCGTAGCTGAAAAATATCGTCGTTCTTTTGCAGCACCGTACAAGCCCTTTGCTTTTGGGGGAGAGGGCCTTTCTGTTCTCTTCTTCTGCACACAGGGAAATGCCTTGACAGTGTTCGGCCTTTATACACTCGAGTGAGTGCAGCTTCCCCTCACCTGTTGAGAGGGTACTAGTGCAGCGCTCTCGAACATGACTGTCCTTTGAACACACCAAAAGAAACTTTCCATTCGAGGAGGGAACGCGCCGCATGGGAACTCTTTCTTCTCTGAGCCAAGTGGGTGCTGCTACTGCGCCTGTGTGTTTGGTGGTTCACTGGCACTCTGAGATGTTTTTGCCTCGCCATTGCGGGGCCCACGCTGTGCAGCTGACCTCACTTAGGGATTACAAGGGCCCGCATTCCTTTCCAGGGGAAGACAACGCTGCCCGGATCACCCTCAAGGTGTCACTTTCTTGGCACTGAGCTACCTTCCTCGAAAGCTGTGCATTGGTAGCCTGCTCCCCATGTGTTCCTTTTGTGACGGGACGCTCTTTGTGATGCTGGTCGAGACGGCCTCTGCTTCTCTGCTCTTGGAGAAGGCTGCTTTGCGGAGACGCTCAGCGTGGCCTGCGCCAAGTTCAACCTTCCGCTGCTCTGAACTAACGACTTACCTGCCCTCGCCCCTGGCGCAAAGTGCCTAGGCACAAGGGCACGCTCTGGCCCCGATGCCCACACTCAGTAGTCCAAAGCCTCCACAGGCTCCACGGGCGTCCTGCTTCCACTTACCCTCTGAACGCAGCTTGCTACGTGGCGGCGGCTGCAGCACTCCACAGGGTTTGGGGGCAGAACTCCTACCACTCTCCTAACCTAGGCAGTCAGTCCTCCGCCGGGCTTCCCGGAGCCTTGGCAGAGAGCACTGTCTGTGGCACACCTCTTTCTTCTTCCTTCACCCTTATCTCTATCTTCGCAGCTGGGGGCAACCGGCTTCTGCTGCTGTGGACGAGGCCTGCTTACTGCGTGGCAAACGCCAGAGAGAAATGAGTGCAGCTGTAGAGGACGAGTCCAAAGAGCTCTAGGACGTCACAGTCAACCAGTGGTCTTGCCACCGAGCTCAGAGATATCTTCCAGCCCAGGAAAGAATGCGCTGCTTTGGCGTTCTTTCCTAGGACAAGAAACGTTCGGTGACAGTGCGTCTGTCAGGCTCGTGCTGACCGCTGCAATCTCAGAGCCTTTCCCTGCCAATCATCTCCTTGCTTCTACTTTCTGGCAGCAAGCTCACTTAAGAAGTACCCTTACCTACCCGAGGATTTCACTAAGGGACTCTATTCGGTATGCCCGTCGCGTCTGCCAAGGCAACTGGGGCCAAAACGTTGCAGGGGCTGCTGGATCCAACTCTCTCTGCCTCCCCGGGAGCCTCCCGAGCCTATGGGCTGTTGGAGAAGGTCTTCGTTATGGTCCAAGTCACTCCCCTGACGGGCAGAAAGTCTCACCGCTGCCAGTGAGGACTTTAGTTTGAGAGCTCACTCTGTTGAGAACGCGTTGGTGCAGCCCTCGTTTCTCCTGCGTACCAGACCCCTGCAAGTAACGGAGGCCTTTCAACGTTCAAACTCCTTCCTGGGGAAAACGCATACTTGTGGAGCGAGGAAGCCTAGGCAGGCTGCTTGCAGCCAGTTCACGCTCCTTTGGCTTCCGAAGCGAAGGCTTCCGGCACCTCTCCTGGCAGCCTCGCAAATCTTCGGCAGGACCTCTAAAACCTTACCAGGCACAGCGAGCGGTGGAGGCAAGTCCCATACACCGGAAGAGCCGTAGCTGAAAAATATCGTCGTTCTTTTGCAGCACCGTACAAGCCCTTTGCTTTTGGGGGAGAGGGCCTTTCTGTTCTCTTCTTCTGCACACAGGGAAATGCCTTGACAGTGTTCGGCCTTTATACACTCGAGTGAGTGCAGCTTCCCCTCACCTGTTGAGAGGGTACTAGTGCAGCGCTCTCGAACATGACTGTCCTTTGAACACACCAAAAGAAACTTTCCATTCGAGGAGGGAACGCGCCGCATGGGAACTCTTTCTTCTCTGAGCCAAGTGGGTGCTGCTACTGCGCCTGTGTGTTTGGTGGTTCACTGGCACTCTGAGATGTTTTTGCCTCGCCATTGCGGGGCCCACGCTGTGCAGCTGACCTCACTTAGGGATTACAAGGGCCCGCATTCCTTTCCAGGGGAAGACAACGCTGCCCGGATCACCCTCAAGGTGTCACTTTCTTGGCACTGAGCTACCTTCCTCGAAAGCTGTGCATTGGTAGCCTGCTCCCCATGTGTTCCTTTTGTGACTGGACGCTCTTTGTGATGCTGGTCGAGACGGCCTCTGCTTCTCTGCTCTTGGAGAAGGCTGCTTTGCGGAGACGCTCAGCGTGGCCTGCGCCAAATTCAACCTTCCACTGCTCTGAACTAACGACTTACCTGCCCTCGCCCCTGGCGCAAAGTGCCTAGGCACAAGGGCACGCTCTGGCCCCGATGCCCACACTCAGTAGTCCAAAGCCTCCACAGGCTCCACGGGCGTCCTGCTTCCACTTACCCTCTGAACGCAGCTTGCTACGTGGCGGCGGCTGCAGCACTCCACAGGGTTTGGGGGCAGAACTCCTACCACTCTCCTAACCTAGGCAGTCAGTCCTCCGCCGGGCTTCCCGGAGCCTTGGCAGAGAGCACTGTCTGTGGCACACCTCTTTCTTCTTCCTTCACCCTTATCTCTATCTTCGCAGCTGGGGGCAACCGGCTTCTGCTGCTGTGGACGAGGCCTGCTTACTGCGTGGCAAACGCCAGAGAGAAATGAGTGCAGCTGTAGAGGACGAGTCCAAAGAGCTCTAGGACGTCACAGTCAACCAGTGGTCTTGCCACCGAGCTCAGAGATATCTTCCAGCCCAGGAAAGAATGCGCTGCTTTGGCGTTCTTTCCTAGGACAAGAAACGTTCGGTGACAGTGCGTCTGTCAGGCTCGTGCTGACCGCTGCAATCTCAGAGCCTTTCCCTGCCAATCATCTCCTTGCTTCTACTTTCTGGCAGCAAGCTCACTTAAGAAGTACCCTTACCTACCCGAGGATTTCACTAAGGGACTCTATTCGGTATGCCCGTCGCGTCTGCCAAGGCAACTGGGGCCAAAACGTTGCAGGGGCTGCTGGATCCAACTCTCTCTGCCTCCCCGGGAGCCTCCCGAGCCTATGGGCTGTTGGAGAAGGTCTTCGTTATGGTCCAAGTCACTCCCCTGACGGGCAGAAAGTCTCACCGCTGCCAGTGAGGACTTTAGTTTGAGAGCTCACTCTGTTGAGAACGCGTTGGTGCAGCCCTCGTTTCTCCTGCGTACCAGACCCCTGCAAGTAACGGAGGCCTTTCAACGTTCAAACTCCTTCCTGGGGAAAACGCATACTTGTGGAGCGAGGAAGCCTAGGCAGGCTGCTTGCAGCCAGTTCACGCTCCTTTGGCTTCCGAAGCGAAGGCTTCCGGCACCTCTCCTGGCAGCCTCGCAAATCTTCGGCAGGACCTCTAAAACCTTACCAGGCACAGCGAGCGGTGGAGGCAAGTCCCATACACCGGAAGAGCCGTAGCTGAAAAATATCGTCGTTCTTTTGCAGCACCGTACAAGCCCTTTGCTTTTGGGGGAGAGGGCCTTTCTGTTCTCTTCTTCTGCACACAGGGAAATGCCTTGACAGTGTTCGGCCTTTATACACTCGAGTGAGTGCAGCCTCCCCTCACCTGTTGAGAGGGTACTAGTGCAGCGCTCTCGAACATGACTGTCCTTTGAACACACCAAAAGAAACTTTCCATTCGAGGAGGGAACGCGCCGCATGGGAACTCTTTCTTCTCTGAGCCAAGTGGGTGCTGCTACTGCGCCTGTGTGTTTGGTGGTTCACTGGCACTCTGAGATGTTTTTGCCTCGCCATTGCGGGGCCCACGCTGTGCAGCTGACCTCACTTAGGGATTACAAGGGCCCGCATTCCTTTCCAGGGGAAGACAACGCTGCCCGGATCACCCTCAAGGTGTCACTTTCTTGGCACTGAGCTACCTTCCTCGAAAGCTGTGCATTGGTAGCCTGCTCCCCATGTGTTCCTTTTGTGACGGGACGCTCTTTGTGATGCTGGTCGAGACGGCCTCTGCTTCTCTGCTCTTGGAGAAGGCTGCTTTGCGGAGACGCTCAGCGTGGCCTGCGCCAAGTTCAACCTTCCGCTGCTCTGAACTAACGACTTACCTGCCCTCGCCCCTGGCGCAAAGTGCCTAGGCACAAGGGCACGCTCTGGCCCCGATGCCCACACTCAGTAGTCCAAAGCCTCCACAGGCTCCACGGGCGTCCTGCTTCCACTTACCCTCTGAACGCAGCTTGCTACGTGGCGGCGGCTGCAGCACTCCACAGGGTTTGGGGGCAGAACTCCTACCACTCTCCTAACCTAGGCAGTCAGTCCTCCGCCGGGCTTCCCGGAGCCTTGGCAGAGAGCACTGTCTGTGGCACACCTCTTTCTTCTTCCTTCACCCTTATCTCTATCTTCGCAGCTGGGGGCAACCGGCTTCTGCTGCTGTGGACGAGGCCTGCTTACTGCGTGGCAAACGCCAGAGAGAAATGAGTGCAGCTGTAGAGGACGAGTCCAAAGAGCTCTAGGACGTCACAGTCAACCAGTGGTCTTGCCACCGAGCTCAGAGATATCTTCCAGCCCAGGAAAGAATGCGCTGCTTTGGCGTTCTTTCCTAGGACAAGAAACGTTCGGTGACAGTGCGTCTGTCAGGCTCGTGCTGACCGCTGCAATCTCAGAGCCTTTCCCTGCCAATCATCTCCTTGCTTCTACTTTCTGGCAGCAAGCTCACTTAAGAAGTACCCTTACCTACCCGAGGATTTCACTAAGGGACTCTATTCGGTATGCCCGTCGCGTCTGCCAAGGCAACTGGGGCCAAAACGTTGCAGGGGCTGCTGGATCCAACTCTCTCTGCCTCCCCGGGAGCCTCCCGAGCCTATGGGCTGTTGGAGAAGGTCTTCGTTATGGTCCAAGTCACTCCCCTGACGGGCAGAAAGTCTCACCGCTGCCAGTGAGGACTTTAGTTTGAGAGCTCACTCTGTTGAGAACGCGTTGGTGCAGCCCTCGTTTCTCCTGCGTACCAGACCCCTGCAAGTAACGGAGGCCTTTCAACGTTCAAACTCCTTCCTGGGGAAAACGCATACTTGTGGAGCGAGGAAGCCTAGGCAGGCTGCTTGCAGCCAGTTCACGCTCCTTTGGCTTCCGAAGCGAAGGCTTCCGGCACCTCTCCTGGCAGCCTCGCAAATCTTCGGCAGGACCTCTAAAACCTTACCAGGCACAGCGAGCGGTGGAGGCAAGTCCCATACACCGGAAGAGCCGTAGCTGAAAAATATCGTCGTTCTTTTGCAGCACCGTACAAGCCCTTTGCTTTTGGGGGAGAGGGCCTTTCTGTTCTCTTCTTCTGCACACAGGGAAATGCCTTGACAGTGTTCGGCCTTTATACACTCGAGTGAGTGCAGCTTCCCCTCACCTGTTGAGAGGGTACTAGTGCAGCGCTCTCGAACATGACTGTCCTTTGAACACACCAAAAGAAACTTTCCATTCGAGGAGGGAACGCGCCGCATGGGAACTCTTTCTTCTCTGAGCCAAGTGGGTGCTGCTACTGCGCCTGTGTGTTTGGTGGTTCACTGGCACTCTGAGATGTTTTTGCCTCGCCATTGCGGGGCCCACGCTGTGCAGCTGACCTCACTTAGGGATTACAAGGGCCCGCATTCCTTTCCAGGGGAAGACAACGCTGCCCGGATCACCCTCAAGGTGTCACTTTCTTGGCACTGAGCTACCTTCCTCGAAAGCTGTGCATTGGTAGCCTGCTCCCCATGTGTTCCTTTTGTGACGGGACGCTCTTTGTGATGCTGGTCGAGACGGCCTCTGCTTCTCTGCTCTTGGAGAAGGCTGCTTTGCGGAGACGCTCAGCGTGGCCTGCGCCAAGTTCAACCTTCCGCTGCTCTGAACTAACGACTTACCTGCCCTCGCCCCTGGCGCAAAGTGCCTAGGCACAAGGGCACGCTCTGGCCCCGATGCCCACACTCAGTAGTCCAAAGCCTCCACAGGCTCCACGGGCGTCCTGCTTCCACTTACCCTCTGAACGCAGCTTGCTACGTGGCGGCGGCTGCAGCACTCCACAGGGTTTGGGGGCAGAACTCCTACCACTCTCCTAACCTAGGCAGTCAGTCCTCCGCCGGGCTTCCCGGAGCCTTGGCAGAGAGCACTGTCTGTGGCACACCTCTTTCTTCTTCCTTCACCCTTATCTCTATCTTCGCAGCTGGGGGCAACCGGCTTCTGCTGCTGTGGACGAGGCCTGCTTACTGCGTGGCAAACGCCAGAGAGAAATGAGTGCAGCTGTAGAGGACGAGTCCAAAGAGCTCTAGGACGTCACAGTCAACCAGTGGTCTTGCCACCGAGCTCAGAGATATCTTCCAGCCCAGGAAAGAATGCGCTGCTTTGGCGTTCTTTCCTAGGACAAGAAACGTTCGGTGACAGTGCGTCTGTCAGGCTCGTGCTGACCGCTGCAATCTCAGAGCCTTTCCCTGCCAATCATCTCCTTGCTTCTACTTTCTGGCAGCAAGCTCACTTAAGAAGTACCCTTACCTACCCGAGGATTTCACTAAGGGACTCTATTCGGTATGCCCGTCGCGTCTGCCAAGGCAACTGGGGCCAAAACGTTGCAGGGGCTGCTGGATCCAACTCTCTCTGCCTCCCCGGGAGCCTCCCGAGCCTATGGGCTGTTGGAGAAGGTCTTCGTTATGGTCCAAGTCACTCCCCTGACGGGCAGAAAGTCTCACCGCTGCCAGTGAGGACTTTAGTTTGAGAGCTCACTCTGTTGAGAACGCGTTGGTGCAGCCCTCGTTTCTCCTGCGTACCAGACCCCTGCAAGTAACGGAGGCCTTTCAACGTTCAAACTCCTTCCTGGGGAAAACGCATACTTGTGGAGCGAGGAAGCCTAGGCAGGCTGCTTGCAGCCAGTTCACGCTCCTTTGGCTTCCGAAGCGAAGGCTTCCGGCACCTCTCCTGGCAGCCTCGCAAATCTTCGGCAGGACCTCTAAAACCTTACCAGGCACAGCGAGCGGTGGAGGCAAGTCCCATACACCGGAAGAGCCGTAGCTGAAAAATATCGTCGTTCTTTTGCAGCACCGTACAAGCCCTTTGCTTTTGGGGGAGAGGGCCTTTCTGTTCTCTTCTTCTGCACACAGGGAAATGCCTTGACAGTGTTCGGCCTTTATACACTCGAGTGAGTGCAGCTTCCCCTCACCTGTTGAGAGGGTACTAGTGCAGCGCTCTCGAACATGACTGTCCTTTGAACACACCAAAAGAAACTTTCCATTCGAGGAGGGAACGCGCCGCATGGGAACTCTTTCTTCTCTGAGCCAAGTGGGTGCTGCTACTGCGCCTGTGTGTTTGGTGGTTCACTGGCACTCTGAGATGTTTTTGCCTCGCCATTGCGGGGCCCACGCTGTGCAGCTGACCTCACTTAGGGATTACAAGGGCCCGCATTCCTTTCCAGGGGAAGACAACGCTGCCCGGATCACCCTCAAGGTGTCACTTTCTTGGCACTGAGCTACCTTCCTCGAAAGCTGTGCATTGGTAGCCTGCTCCCCATGTGTTCCTTTTGTGACTGGACGCTCTTTGTGATGCTGGTCGAGACGGCCTCTGCTTCTCTGCTCTTGGAGAAGGCTGCTTTGCGGAGACGCTCAGCGTGGCCTGCGCCAAGTTCAACCTTCCGCTGCTCTGAACTAACGACTTACCTGCCCTCGCCCCTGGCGCAAAGTGCCTAGGCACAAGGGCACGCTCTGGCCCCGATGCCCACACTCAGTAGTCCAAAGCCTCCACAGGCTCCACGGGCGTCCTGCTTCCACTTACCCTCTGAACGCAGCTTGCTACGTGGCGGCGGCTGCAGCACTCCACAGGGTTTGGGGGCAGAACTCCTACCACTCTCCTAACCTAGGCAGTCAGTCCTCCGCCGGGCTTCCCGGAGCCTTGGCAGAGAGCACTGTCTGTGGCACACCTCTTTCTTCTTCCTTCACCCTTATCTCTATCTTCGCAGCTGGGGGCAACCGGCTTCTGCTGCTGTGGACGAGGCCTGCTTACTGCGTGGCAAACGCCAGAGAGAAATGAGTGCAGCTGTAGAGGACGAGTCCAAAGAGCTCTAGGACGTCACAGTCAACCAGTGGTCTTGCCACCGAGCTCAGAGATATCTTCCAGCCCAGGAAAGAATGCGCTGCTTTGGCGTTCTTTCCTAGGACAAGAAACGTTCGGTGACAGTGCGTCTGTCAGGCTCGTGCTGACCGCTGCAATCTCAGAGCCTTTCCCTGCCAATCATCTCCTTGCTTCTACTTTCTGGCAGCAAGCTCACTTAAGAAGTACCCTTACCTACCCGAGGATTTCACTAAGGGACTCTATTCGGTATGCCCGTCGCGTCTGCCAAGGCAACTGGGGCCAAAACGTTGCAGGGGCTGCTGGATCCAACTCTCTCTGCCTCCCCGGGAGCCTCCCGAGCCTATGGGCTGTTGGAGAAGGTCTTCGTTATGGTCCAAGTCACTCCCCTGACGGGCAGAAAGTCTCACCGCTGCCAGTGAGGACTTTAGTTTGAGAGCTCACTCTGTTGAGAACGCGTTGGTGCAGCCCTCGTTTCTCCTGCGTACCAGACCCCTGCAAGTAACGGAGGCCTTTCAACGTTCAAACTCCTTCCTGGGGAAAACGCATACTTGTGGAGCGAGGAAGCCTAGGCAGGCTGCTTGCAGCCAGTTCACGCTCCTTTGGCTTCCGAAGCGAAGGCTTCCGGCACCTCTCCTGGCAGCCTCGCAAATCTTCGGCAGGACCTCTAAAACCTTACCAGGCACAGCGAGCGGTGGAGGCAAGTCCCATACACCGGAAGAGCCGTAGCTGAAAAATATCGTCGTTCTTTTGCAGCACCGTACAAGCCCTTTGCTTTTGGGGGAGAGGGCCTTTCTGTTCTCTTCTTCTGCACACAGGGAAATGCCTTGACAGTGTTCGGCCTTTATACACTCGAGTGAGTGCAGCTTCCCCTCACCTGTTGAGAGGGTACTAGTGCAGCGCTCTCGAACATGACTGTCCTTTGAACACACCAAAAGAAACTTTCCATTCGAGGAGGGAACGCGCCGCATGGGAACTCTTTCTTCTCTGAGCCAAGTGGGTGCTGCTACTGCGCCTGTGTGTTTGGTGGTTCACTGGCACTCTGAGATGTTTTTGCCTCGCCATTGCGGGGCCCACGCTGTGCAGCTGACCTCACTTAGGGATTACAAGGGCCCGCATTCCTTTCCAGGGGAAGACAACGCTGCCCGGATCACCCTCAAGGTGTCACTTTCTTGGCACTGAGCTACCTTCCTCGAAAGCTGTGCATTGGTAGCCTGCTCCCCATGTGTTCCTTTTGTGACGGGACGCTCTTTGTGATGCTGGTCGAGACGGCCTCTGCTTCTCTGCTCTTGGAGAAGGCTGCTTTGCGGAGACGCTCAGCGTGGCCTGCGCCAAGTTCAACCTTCCGCTGCTCTGAACTAACGACTTACCTGCCCTCGCCCCTGGCGCAAAGTGCCTAGGCACAAGGGCACGCTCTGGCCCCGATGCCCACACTCAGTAGTCCAAAGCCTCCACAGGCTCCACGGGCGTCCTGCTTCCACTTACCCTCTGAACGCAGCTTGCTACGTGGCGGCGGCTGCAGCACTCCACAGGGTTTGGGGGCAGAACTCCTACCACTCTCCTAACCTAGGCAGTCAGTCCTCCGCCGGGCTTCCCGGAGCCTTGGCAGAGAGCACTGTCTGTGGCACACCTCTTTCTTCTTCCTTCACCCTTATCTCTATCTTCGCAGCTGGGGGCAACCGGCTTCTGCTGCTGTGGACGAGGCCTGCTTACTGCGTGGCAAACGCCAGAGAGAAATGAGTGCAGCTGTAGAGGACGAGTCCAAAGAGCTCTAGGACGTCACAGTCAACCAGTGGTCTTGCCACCGAGCTCAGAGATATCTTCCAGCCCAGGAAAGAATGCGCTGCTTTGGCGTTCTTTCCTAGGACAAGAAACGTTCGGTGACAGTGCGTCTGTCAGGCTCGTGCTGACCGCTGCAATCTCAGAGCCTTTCCCTGCCAATCATCTCCTTGCTTCTACTTTCTGGCAGCAAGCTCACTTAAGAAGTACCCTTACCTACCCGAGGATTTCACTAAGGGACTCTATTCGGTATGCCCGTCGCGTCTGCCAAGGCAACTGGGGCCAAAACGTTGCAGGGGCTGCTGGATCCAACTCTCTCTGCCTCCCCGGGAGCCTCCCGAGCCTATGGGCTGTTGGAGAAGGTCTTCGTTATGGTCCAAGTCACTCCCCTGACGGGCAGAAAGTCTCACCGCTGCCAGTGAGGACTTTAGTTTGAGAGCTCACTCTGTTGAGAACGCGTTGGTGCAGCCCTCGTTTCTCCTGCGTACCAGACCCCTGCAAGTAACGGAGGCCTTTCAACGTTCAAACTCCTTCCTGGGGAAAACGCATACTTGTGGAGCGAGGAAGCCTAGGCAGGCTGCTTGCAGCCAGTTCACGCTCCTTTGGCTTCCGAAGCGAAGGCTTCCGGCACCTCTCCTGGCAGCCTCGCAAATCTTCGGCAGGACCTCTAAAACCTTACCAGGCACAGCGAGCGGTGGAGGCAAGTCCCATACACCGGAAGAGCCGTAGCTGAAAAATATCGTCGTTCTTTTGCAGCACCGTACAAGCCCTTTGCTTTTGGGGGAGAGGGCCTTTCTGTTCTCTTCTTCTGCACACAGGGAAATGCCTTGACAGTGTTCGGCCTTTATACACTCGAGTGAGTGCAGCTTCCCCTCACCTGTTGAGAGGGTACTAGTGCAGCGCTCTCGAACATGACTGTCCTTTGAACACACCAAAAGAAACTTTCCATTCGAGGAGGGAACGCGCCGCATGGGAACTCTTTCTTCTCTGAGCCAAGTGGGTGCTGCTACTGCGCCTGTGTGTTTGGTGGTTCACTGGCACTCTGAGATGTTTTTGCCTCGCCATTGCGGGGCCCACGCTGTGCAGCTGACCTCACTTAGGGATTACAAGGGCCCGCATTCCTTTCCAGGGGAAGACAACGCTGCCCGGATCACCCTCAAGGTGTCACTTTCTTGGCACTGAGCTACCTTCCTCGAAAGCTGTGCATTGGTAGCCTGCTCCCCATGTGTTCCTTTTGTGACTGGACGCTCTTTGTGATGCTGGTCGAGACGGCCTCTGCTTCTCTGCTCTTGGAGAAGGCTGCTTTGCGGAGACGCTCAGCGTGGCCTGCGCCAAATTCAACCTTCCACTGCTCTGAACTAACGACTTACCTGCCCTCGCCCCTGGCGCAAAGTGCCTAGGCACAAGGGCACGCTCTGGCCCCGATGCCCACACTCAGTAGTCCAAAGCCTCCACAGGCTCCACGGGCGTCCTGCTTCCACTTACCCTCTGAACGCAGCTTGCTACGTGGCGGCGGCTGCAGCACTCCACAGGGTTTGGGGGCAGAACTCCTACCACTCTCCTAACCTAGGCAGTCAGTCCTCCGCCGGGCTTCCCGGAGCCTTGGCAGAGAGCACTGTCTGTGGCACACCTCTTTCTTCTTCCTTCACCCTTATCTCTATCTTCGCAGCTGGGGGCAACCGGCTTCTGCTGCTGTGGACGAGGCCTGCTTACTGCGTGGCAAACGCCAGAGAGAAATGAGTGCAGCTGTAGAGGACGAGTCCAAAGAGCTCTAGGACGTCACAGTCAACCAGTGGTCTTGCCACCGAGCTCAGAGATATCTTCCAGCCCAGGAAAGAATGCGCTGCTTTGGCGTTCTTTCCTAGGACAAGAAACGTTCGGTGACAGTGCGTCTGTCAGGCTCGTGCTGACCGCTGCAATCTCAGAGCCTTTCCCTGCCAATCATCTCCTTGCTTCTACTTTCTGGCAGCAAGCTCACTTAAGAAGTACCCTTACCTACCCGAGGATTTCACTAAGGGACTCTATTCGGTATGCCCGTCGCGTCTGCCAAGGCAACTGGGGCCAAAACGTTGCAGGGGCTGCTGGATCCAACTCTCTCTGCCTCCCCGGGAGCCTCCCGAGCCTATGGGCTGTTGGAGAAGGTCTTCGTTATGGTCCAAGTCACTCCCCTGACGGGCAGAAAGTCTCACCGCTGCCAGTGAGGACTTTAGTTTGAGAGCTCACTCTGTTGAGAACGCGTTGGTGCAGCCCTCGTTTCTCCTGCGTACCAGACCCCTGCAAGTAACGGAGGCCTTTCAACGTTCAAACTCCTTCCTGGGGAAAACGCATACTTGTGGAGCGAGGAAGCCTAGGCAGGCTGCTTGCAGCCAGTTCACGCTCCTTTGGCTTCCGAAGCGAAGGCTTCCGGCACCTCTCCTGGCAGCCTCGCAAATCTTCGGCAGGACCTCTAAAACCTTACCAGGCACAGCGAGCGGTGGAGGCAAGTCCCATACACCGGAAGAGCCGTAGCTGAAAAATATCGTCGTTCTTTTGCAGCACCGTACAAGCCCTTTGCTTTTGGGGGAGAGGGCCTTTCTGTTCTCTTCTTCTGCACACAGGGAAATGCCTTGACAGTGTTCGGCCTTTATACACTCGAGTGAGTGCAGCCTCCCCTCACCTGTTGAGAGGGTACTAGTGCAGCGCTCTCGAACATGACTGTCCTTTGAACACACCAAAAGAAACTTTCCATTCGAGGAGGGAACGCGCCGCATGGGAACTCTTTCTTCTCTGAGCCAAGTGGGTGCTGCTACTGCGCCTGTGTGTTTGGTGGTTCACTGGCACTCTGAGATGTTTTTGCCTCGCCATTGCGGGGCCCACGCTGTGCAGCTGACCTCACTTAGGGATTACAAGGGCCCGCATTCCTTTCCAGGGGAAGACAACGCTGCCCGGATCACCCTCAAGGTGTCACTTTCTTGGCACTGAGCTACCTTCCTCGAAAGCTGTGCATTGGTAGCCTGCTCCCCATGTGTTCCTTTTGTGACTGGACGCTCTTTGTGATGCTGGTCGAGACGGCCTCTGCTTCTCTGCTCTTGGAGAAGGCTGCTTTGCGGAGACGCTCAGCGTGGCCTGCGCCAAGTTCAACCTTCCGCTGCTCTGAACTAACGACTTACCTGCCCTCGCCCCTGGCGCAAAGTGCCTAGGCACAAGGGCACGCTCTGGCCCCGATGCCCACACTCAGTAGTCCAAAGCCTCCACAGGCTCCACGGGCGTCCTGCTTCCACTTACCCTCTGAACGCAGCTTGCTACGTGGCGGCGGCTGCAGCACTCCACAGGGTTTGGGGGCAGAACTCCTACCACTCTCCTAACCTAGGCAGTCAGTCCTCCGCCGGGCTTCCCGGAGCCTTGGCAGAGAGCACTGTCTGTGGCACACCTCTTTCTTCTTCCTTCACCCTTATCTCTATCTTCGCAGCTGGGGGCAACCGGCTTCTGCTGCTGTGGACGAGGCCTGCTTACTGCGTGGCAAACGCCAGAGAGAAATGAGTGCAGCTGTAGAGGACGAGTCCAAAGAGCTCTAGGACGTCACAGTCAACCAGTGGTCTTGCCACCGAGCTCAGAGATATCTTCCAGCCCAGGAAAGAATGCGCTGCTTTGGCGTTCTTTCCTAGGACAAGAAACGTTCGGTGACAGTGCGTCTGTCAGGCTCGTGCTGACCGCTGCAATCTCAGAGCCTTTCCCTGCCAATCATCTCCTTGCTTCTACTTTCTGGCAGCAAGCTCACTTAAGAAGTACCCTTACCTA
This sequence comes from Eubalaena glacialis, assembly GCF_028564815.1. NCBI lineage: Eukaryota > Metazoa > Chordata > Mammalia > Artiodactyla > Balaenidae > Eubalaena > Eubalaena glacialis. Next base: position 159,422,204 of record NC_083719.1, on the reverse strand, counting down.
CCCGAGGATTTCACTAAGGGACTCTATTCGGTATGCCCGTTGCGTCTGCCAAGGCAACTGGGGCCAAAACGTTGCAGGGGCTGCTGGATCCAACTCTCTCTGCCTCCCCGGGAGCCTCCCGAGCCTATGGGCTGTTGGAGAAGGTCTTCGTTATGGTCCAAGTCACTCCCCTGACGGGCAGAAAGTCTCACCGCTGCCAGTGAGGACTTTAGTTTGAGAGCTCACTCTGTTGAGAACGCGTTGGTGCAGCCCTCGTTTCTCCTGCGTACCAGACCCCTGCAAGTAACGGAGGCCTTTCAACGTTCAAACTCCTTCCTGGGGAAAACGCATACTTGTGGAGCGAGGAAGCCTAGGCAGGCTGCTTGCAGCCAGTTCACGCTCCTTTGGCTTCCGAAGCGAAGGCTTCCGGCACCTCTCCTGGCAGCCTCGCAAATCTTCGGCAGGACCTCTAAAACCTTACCAGGCACAGCGAGCGGTGGAGGCAAGTCCCATACACCGGAAGAGCCGTAGCTGAAAAATATCGTCGTTCTTTTGCAGCACCGTACAAGCCCTTTGCTTTTGGGGGAGAGGGCCTTTCTGTTCTCTTCTTCTGCACACAGGGAAATGCCTTGACAGTGTTCGGCCTTTATACACTCGAGTGAGTGCAGCTTCCCCTCACCTGTTGAGAGGGTACTAGTGCAGCGCTCTCGAACATGACTGTCCTTTGAACACACCAAAAGAAACTTTCCATTCGAGGAGGGAACGCGCCGCATGGGAACTCTTTCTTCTCTGAGCCAAGTGGGTGCTGCTACTGCGCCTGTGTGTTTGGTGGTTCACTGGCACTCTGAGATGTTTTTGCCTCGCCATTGCGGGGCCCACGCTGTGCAGCTGACCTCACTTAGGGATTACAAGGGCCCGCATTCCTTTCCAGGGGAAGACAACGCTGCCCGGATCACCCTCAAGGTGTCACTTTCTTGGCACTGAGCTACCTTCCTCGAAAGCTGTGCATTGGTAGCCTGCTCCCCATGTGTTCCTTTTGTGACGGGACGCTCTTTGTGATGCTGGTCGAGACGGCCTCTGCTTCTCTGCTCTTGGAGAAGGCTGCTTTGCGGAGACGCTCAGCGTGGCCTGCGCCAAGTTCAACCTTCCGCTGCTCTGAACTAACGACTTACCTGCCCTCGCCCCTGGCGCAAAGTGCCTAGGCACAAGGGCACGCTCTGGCCCCGATGCCCACACTCAGTAGTCCAAAGCCTCCACAGGCTCCACGGGCGTCCTGCTTCCACTTACCCTCTGAACGCAGCTTGCTACGTGGCGGCGGCTGCAGCACTCCACAGGGTTTGGGGGCAGAACTCCTACCACTCTCCTAACCTAGGCAGTCAGTCCTCCGCCGGGCTTCCCGGAGCCTTGGCAGAGAGCACTGTCTGTGGCACACCTCTTTCTTCTTCCTTCACCCTTATCTCTATCTTCGCAGCTGGGGGCAACCGGCTTCTGCTGCTGTGGACGAGGCCTGCTTACTGCGTGGCAAACGCCAGAGAGAAATGAGTGCAGCTGTAGAGGACGAGTCCAAAGAGCTCTAGGACGTCACAGTCAACCAGTGGTCTTGCCACCGAGCTCAGAGATATCTTCCAGCCCAGGAAAGAATGCGCTGCTTTGGCGTTCTTTCCTAGGACAAGAAACGTTCGGTGACAGTGCGTCTGTCAGGCTCGTGCTGACCGCTGCAATCTCAGAGCCTTTCCCTGCCAATCATCTCCTTGCTTCTACTTTCTGGCAGCAAGCTCACTTAAGAAGTACCCTTACCTACCCGAGGATTTCACTAAGGGACTCTATTCGGTATGCCCGTCGCGTCTGCCAAGGCAACTGGGGCCAAAACGTTGCAGGGGCTGCTGGATCCAACTCTCTCTGCCTCCCCGGGAGCCTCCCGAGCCTATGGGCTGTTGGAGAAGGTCTTCGTTATGGTCCAAGTCACTCCCCTGACGGGCAGAAAGTCTCACCGCTGCCAGTGAGGACTTTAGTTTGAGAGCTCACTCTGTTGAGAACGCGTTGGTGCAGCCCTCGTTTCTCCTGCGTACCAGACCCCTGCAAGTAACGGAGGCCTTTCAACGTTCAAACTCCTTCCTGGGGAAAACGCATACTTGTGGAGCGAGGAAGCCTAGGCAGGCTGCTTGCAGCCAGTTCACGCTCCTTTGGCTTCCGAAGCGAAGGCTTCCGGCACCTCTCCTGGCAGCCTCGCAAATCTTCGGCAGGACCTCTAAAACCTTACCAGGCACAGCGAGCGGTGGAGGCAAGTCCCATACACCGGAAGAGCCGTAGCTGAAAAATATCGTCGTTCTTTTGCAGCACCGTACAAGCCCTTTGCTTTTGGGGGAGAGGGCCTTTCTGTTCTCTTCTTCTGCACACAGGGAAATGCCTTGACAGTGTTCGGCCTTTATACACTCGAGTGAGTGCAGCCTCCCCTCACCTGTTGAGAGGGTACTAGTGCAGCGCTCTCGAACATGACTGTCCTTTGAACACACCAAAAGAAACTTTCCATTCGAGGAGGGAACGCGCCGCATGGGAACTCTTTCTTCTCTGAGCCAAGTGGGTGCTGCTACTGCGCCTGTGTGTTTGGTGGTTCACTGGCACTCTGAGATGTTTTTGCCTCGCCATTGCGGGGCCCACGCTGTGCAGCTGACCTCACTTAGGGATTACAAGGGCCCGCATTCCTTTCCAAGGGAAGACAACGCTGCCCGGATCACCCTCAAGGTGTCACTTTCTTGGCACTGAGCTACCTTCCTCGAAAGCTGTGCATTGGTAGCCTGCTCCCCATGTGTTCCTTTTGTGACGGGACGCTCTTTGTGATGCTGGTCGAGACGGCCTCTGCTTCTCTGCTCTTGGAGAAGGCTGCTTTGCGGAGACGCTCAGCGTGGCCTGCGCCAAGTTCAACCTTCCGCTGCTCTGAACTAACGACTTACCTGCCCTCGCCCCTGGCGCAAAGTGCCTAGGCACAAGGGCACGCTCTGGCCCCGATGCCCACACTCAGTAGTCCAAAGCCTCCACAGGCTCCACGGGCGTCCTGCTTCCACTTACCCTCTGAACGCAGCTTGCTACGTGGCGGCGGCTGCAGCACTCCACAGGGTTTGGGGGCAGAACTCCTACCACTCTCCTAACCTAGGCAGTCAGTCCTCCGCCGGGCTTCCCGGAGCCTTGGCAGAGAGCACTGTCTGTGGCACACCTCTTTCTTCTTCCTTCACCCTTATCTCTATCTTCGCAGCTGGGGGCAACCGGCTTCTGCTGCTGTGGACGAGGCCTGCTTACTGCGTGGCAAACGCCAGAGAGAAATGAGTGCAGCTGTAGAGGACGAGTCCAAAGAGCTCTAGGACGTCACAGTCAACCAGTGGTCTTGCCACCGAGCTCAGAGATATCTTCCAGCCCAGGAAAGAATGCGCTGCTTTGGCGTTCTTTCCTAGGACAAGAAACGTTCGGTGACAGTGCGTCTGTCAGGCTCGTGCTGACCGCTGCAATCTCAGAGCCTTTCCCTGCCTATCATCTCCTTGCTTCTACTTTCTGGCAGCAAGCTCACTTAAGAAGTACCATTACCTACCCGAGGATTTCACTAAGGGACTCTATTCGGTATGCCCGTCGCGTCTGCCAAGGCAACTGGGGCCAAAACGTTGCAGGGGCTGCTGGATCCAACTCTCTCTGCCTCCCCGGGAGCCTCCCGAGCCTATGGGCTGTTGGAGAAGGTCTTCGTTATGGTCCAAGTCACTCCCCTGACGGGCAGAAAGTCTCACCGCTGCCAGTGAGGACTTTAGTTTGAGAGCTCACTCTGTTGAGAACGCGTTGGTGCAGCCCTCGTTTCTCCTGCGTACCAGACCCCTGCAAGTAACGGAGGCCTTTCAACGTTCAAACTCCTTCCTGGGGAAAACGCATACTTGTGGAGCGAGGAAGCCTAGGCAGGCTGCTTGCAGCCAGTTCACGCTCCTTTGGCTTCCGAAGCGAAGGCTTCCGGCACCTCTCCTGGCAGCCTCGCAAATCTTCGGCAGGACCTCTAAAACCTTACCAGGCACAGCGAGCGGTGGAGGCAAGTCCCATACACCGGAAGAGCCGTAGCTGAAAAATATCGTCGTTCTTTTGCAGCACCGTACAAGCCCTTTGCTTTTGGGGGAGAGGGCCTTTCTGTTCTCTTCTTCTGCACACAGGGAAATGCCTTGACAGTGTTCGGCCTTTATACACTCGAGTGAGTGCAGCCTCCCCTCACCTGTTGAGAGGGTACTAGTGCAGCGCTCTCGAACATGACTGTCCTTTGAACACACCAAAAGAAACTTTCCATTCGAGGAGGGAACGCGCCGCATGGGAACTCTTTCTTCTCTGAGCCAAGTGGGTGCTGCTACTGCGCCTGTGTGTTTGGTGGTTCACTGGCACTCTGAGATGTTTTTGCCTCGCCATTGCGGGGCCCACGCTGTGCAGCTGACCTCACTTAGGGATTACAAGGGCCCGCATTCCTTTCCAGGGGAAGACAACGCTGCCCGGATCACCCTCAAGGTGTCACTTTCTTGGCACTGAGCTACCTTCCTCGAAAGCTGTGCATTGGTAGCCTGCTCCCCATGTGTTCCTTTTGTGACGGGACGCTCTTTGTGATGCTGGTCGAGACGGCCTCTGCTTCTCTGCTCTTGGAGAAGGCTGCTTTGCGGAGACGCTCAGCGTGGCCTGCGCCAAGTTCAACCTTCCGCTGCTCTGAACTAACGACTTACCTGCCCTCGCCCCTGGCGCAAAGTGCCTAGGCACAAGGGCACGCTCTGGCCCCGATGCCCACACTCAGTAGTCCAAAGCCTCCACAGGCTCCACGGGCGTCCTGCTTCCACTTACCCTCTGAACGCAGCTTGCTACGTGGCGGCGGCTGCAGCACTCCACAGGGTTTGGGGGCAGAACTCCTACCACTCTCCTAACCTAGGCAGTCAGTCCTCCGCCGGGCTTCCCGGAGCCTTGGCAGAGAGCACTGTCTGTGGCACACCTCTTTCTTCTTCCTTCACCCTTATCTCTATCTTCGCAGCTGGGGGCAACTGGCTTCTGCTGCTGTGGACGAGGCCTGCTTACTGCGTGGCAAACGCCAGAGAGAAATGAGTGCAGCTGTAGAGGACGAGTCCAAAGAGCTCTAGGACGTCACAGTCAACCAGTGGTCTTGCCACCGAGCTCAGAGATATCTTCCAGCCCAGGAAAGAATGCGCTGCTTTGGCGTTCTTTCCTAGGACAAGAAACGTTCGGTGACAGTGCGTCTGTCAGGCTCGTGCTGACCGCTGCAATCTCAGAGCCTTTCCCTGCCAATCATCTCCTTGCTTCTACTTTCTGGCAGCAAGCTCACTTAAGAAGTACCCTTACCTACCCGAGGATTTCACTAAGGGACTCTATTCGGTATGCCCGTCGCGTCTGCCAAGGCAACTGGGGCCAAAACGTTGCAGGGGCTGCTGGATCCAACTCTCTCTGCCTCCCCGGGAGCCTCCCGAGCCTATGGGCTGTTGGAGAAGGTCTTCGTTATGGTCCAAGTCACTCCCCTGACGGGCAGAAAGTCTCACCGCTGCCAGTGAGGACTTTAGTTTGAGAGCTCACTCTGTTGAGAACGCGTTGGTGCAGCCCTCGTTTCTCCTGCGTACCAGACCCCTGCAAGTAACGGAGGCCTTTCAACGTTCAAACTCCTTCCTGGGGAAAACGCATACTTGTGGAGCGAGGAAGCCTAGGCAGGCTGCTTGCAGCCAGTTCACGCTCCTTTGGCTTCCGAAGCGAAGGCTTCCGGCACCTCTCCTGGCAGCCTCGCAAATCTTCGGCAGGACCTCTAAAACCTTACCAGGCACAGCGAGCGGTGGAGGCAAGTCCCATACACCGGAAGAGCCGTAGCTGAAAAATATCGTCGTTCTTTTGCAGCACCGTACAAGCCCTTTGCTTTTGGGGGAGAGGGCCTTTCTGTTCTCTTCTTCTGCACACAGGGAAATGCCTTGACAGTGTTCGGCCTTTATACACTCGAGTGAGTGCAGCCTCCCCTCACCTGTTGAGAGGGTACTAGTGCAGCGCTCTCGAACATGACTGTCCTTTGAACACACCAAAAGAAACTTTCCATTCGAGGAGGGAACGCGCCGCATGGGAACTCTTTCTTCTCTGAGCCAAGTGGGTGCTGCTACTGCGCCTGTGTGTTTGGTGGTTCACTGGCACTCTGAGATGTTTTTGCCTCGCCATTGCGGGGCCCACGCTGTGCAGCTGACCTCACTTAGGGATTACAAGGGCCCGCATTCCTTTCCAGGGGAAGACAACGCTGCCCGGATCACCCTCAAGGTGTCACTTTCTTGGCACTGAGCTACCTTCCTCGAAAGCTGTGCATTGGTAGCCTGCTCCCCATGTGTTCCTTTTGTGACTGGACGCTCTTTGTGATGCTGGTCGAGACGGCCTCTGCTTCTCTGCTCTTGGAGAAGGCTGCTTTGCGGAGACGCTCAGCGTGGCCTGCGCCAAGTTCAACCTTCCGCTGCTCTGAACTAACGACTTACCTGCCCTCGCCCCTGGCGCAAAGTGCCTAGGCACAAGGGCACGCTCTGGCCCCGATGCCCACACTCAGTAGTCCAAAGCCTCCACAGGCTCCACGGGCGTCCTGCTTCCACTTACCCTCTGAACGCAGCTTGCTACGTGGCGGCGGCTGCAGCACTCCACAGGGTTTGGGGGCAGAACTCCTACCACTCTCCTAACCTAGGCAGTCAGTCCTCCGCCGGGCTTCCCGGAGCCTTGGCAGAGAGCACTGTCTGTGGCACACCTCTTTCTTCTTCCTTCACCCTTATCTCTATCTTCGCAGCTGGGGGCAACCGGCTTCTGCTGCTGTGGACGAGGCCTGCTTACTGCGTGGCAAACGCCAGAGAGAAATGAGTGCAGCTGTAGAGGACGAGTCCAAAGAGCTCTAGGACGTCACAGTCAACCAGTGGTCTTGCCACCGAGCTCAGAGATATCTTCCAGCCCAGGAAAGAATGCGCTGCTTTGGCGTTCTTTCCTAGGACAAGAAACGTTCGGTGACAGTGCGTCTGTCAGGCTCGTGCTGACCGCTGCAATCTCAGAGCCTTTCCCTGCCAATCATCTCCTTGCTTCTACTTTCTGGCAGCAAGCTCACTTAAGAAGTACCCTTACCTACCCGAGGATTTCACTAAGGGACTCTATTCGGTATGCCCGTCGCGTCTGCCAAGGCAACTGGGGCCAAAACGTTGCAGGGGCTGCTGGATCCAACTCTCTCTGCCTCCCCGGGAGCCTCCCGAGCCTATGGGCTGTTGGAGAAGGTCTTCGTTATGGTCCAAGTCACTCCCCTGACGGGCAGAAAGTCTCACCGCTGCCAGTGAGGACTTTAGTTTGAGAGCTCACTCTGTTGAGAACGCGTTGGTGCAGCCCTCGTTTCTCCTGCGTACCAGACCCCTGCAAGTAACGGAGGCCTTTCAACGTTCAAACTCCTTCCTGGGGAAAACGCATACTTGTGGAGCGAGGAAGCCTAGGCAGGCTGCTTGCAGCCAGTTCACGCTCCTTTGGCTTCCGAAGCGAAGGCTTCCGGCACCTCTCCTGGCAGCCTCGCAAATCTTCGGCAGGACCTCTAAAACCTTACCAGGCACAGCGAGCGGTGGAGGCAAGTCCCATACACCGGAAGAGCCGTAGCTGAAAAATATCGTCGTTCTTTTGCAGCACCGTACAAGCCCTTTGCTTTTGGGGGAGAGGGCCTTTCTGTTCTCTTCTTCTGCACACAGGGAAATGCCTTGACAGTGTTCGGCCTTTATACACTCGAGTGAGTGCAGCTTCCCCTCAAGTGTTGAGAGGGTACTAGTGCAGCGCTCTCGAACATGACTGTCCTTTGAACACACCAAAAGAAACTTTCCATTCGAGGAGGGAACGCGCCGCATGGGAACTCTTTCTTCTCTGAGCCAAGTGGGTGCTGCTACTGCGCCTGTGTGTTTGGTGGTTCACTGGCACTCTGAGATGTTTTTGCCTCGCCATTGCGGGGCCCACGCTGTGCAGCTGACCTCACTTAGGGATTACAAGGGCCCGCATTCCTTTCCAGGGGAAGACAACGCTGCCCGGATCACCCTCAAGGTGTCACTTTCTTGGCACTGAGCTACCTTCCTCGAAAGCTGTGCATTGGTAGCCTGCTCCCCATGTGTTCCTTTTGTGACGGGACGCTCTTTGTGATGCTGGTCGAGACGGCCTCTGCTTCTCTGCTCTTGGAGAAGGCTGCTTTGCGGAGACGCTCAGCGTGGCCTGCGCCAAGTTCAACCTTCCGCTGCTCTGAACTAACGACTTACCTGCCCTCGCCCCTGGCGCAAAGTGCCTAGGCACAAGGGCACGCTCTGGCCCCGATGCCCACACTCAGTAGTCCAAAGCCTCCACAGGCTCCACGGGCGTCCTGCTTCCACTTACCCTCTGAACGCAGCTTGCTACGTGGCGGCGGCTGCAGCACTCCACAGGGTTTGGGGGCAGAACTCCTACCACTCTCCTAACCTAGGCAGTCAGTCCTCCGCCGGGCTTCCCGGAGCCTTGGCAGAGAGCACTGTCTGTGGCACACCTCTTTCTTCTTCCTTCACCCTTATCTCTATCTTCGCAGCTGGGGGCAACCGGCTTCTGCTGCTGTGGACGAGGCCTGCTTACTGCGTGGCAAACGCCAGAGAGAAATGAGTGCAGCTGTAGAGGACGAGTCCAAAGAGCTCTAGGACGTCACAGTCAACCAGTGGTCTTGCCACCGAGCTCAGAGATATCTTCCAGCCCAGGAAAGAATGCGCTGCTTTGGCGTTCTTTCCTAGGACAAGAAACGTTCGGTGACAGTGCGTCTGTCAGGCTCGTGCTGACCGCTGCAATCTCAGAGCCTTTCCCTGCCAATCATCTCCTTGCTTCTACTTTCTGGCAGCAAGCTCACTTAAGAAGTACCCTTACCTACCCGAGGATTTCACTAAGGGACTCTATTCGGTATGCCCGTCGCGTCTGCCAAGGCAACTGGGGCCAAAACGTTGCAGGGGCTGCTGGATCCAACTCTCTCTGCCTCCCCGGGAGCCTCCCGAGCCTATGGGCTGTTGGAGAAGGTCTTCGTTATGGTCCAAGTCACTCCCCTGACGGGCAGAAAGTCTCACCGCTGCCAGTGAGGACTTTAGTTTGAGAGCTCACTCTGTTGAGAACGCGTTGGTGCAGCCCTCGTTTCTCCTGCGTACCAGACCCCTGCAAGTAACGGAGGCCTTTCAACGTTCAAACTCCTTCCTGGGGAAAACGCATACTTGTGGAGCGAGGAAGCCTAGGCAGGCTGCTTGCAGCCAGTTCACGCTCCTTTGGCTTCCGAAGCGAAGGCTTCCGGCACCTCTCCTGGCAGCCTCGCAAATCTTCGGCAGGACCTCTAAAACCTTACCAGGCACAGCGAGCGGTGGAGGCAAGTCCCATACACCGGAAGAGCCGTAGCTGAAAAATATCGTCGTTCTTTTGCAGCACCGTACAAGCCCTTTGCTTTTGGGGGAGAGGGCCTTTCTGTTCTCTTCTTCTGCACACAGGGAAATGCCTTGACAGTGTTCGGCCTTTATACACTCGAGTGAGTGCAGCCTCCCCTCACCTGTTGAGAGGGTACTAGTGCAGCGCTCTCGAACATGACTGTCCTTTGAACACACCAAAAGAAACTTTCCATTCGAGGAGGGAACGCGCCGCATGGGAACTCTTTCTTCTCTGAGCCAAGTGGGTGCTGCTACTGCGCCTGTGTGTTTGGTGGTTCACTGGCACTCTGAGATGTTTTTGCCTCGCCATTGCGGGGCCCACGCTGTGCAGCTGACCTCACTTAGGGATTACAAGGGCCCGCATTCCTTTCCAGGGGAAGACAACGCTGCCCGGATCACCCTCAAGGTGTCACTTTCTTGGCACTGAGCTACCTTCCTCGAAAGCTGTGCATTGGTAGCCTGCTCCCCATGTGTTCCTTTTGTGACGGGACGCTCTTTGTGATGCTGGTCGAGACGGCCTCTGCTTCTCTGCTCTTGGAGAAGGCTGCTTTGCGGAGACGCTCAGCGTGGCCTGCGCCAAGTTCAACCTTCCGCTGCTCTGAACTAACGACTTACCTGCCCTCGCCCCTGGCGCAAAGTGCCTAGGCACAAGGGCACGCTCTGGCCCCGATGCCCACACTCAGTAGTCCAAAGCCTCCACAGGCTCCACGGGCGTCCTGCTTCCACTTACCCTCTGAACGCAGCTTGCTACGTGGCGGCGGCTGCAGCACTCCACAGGGTTTGGGGGCAGAACTCCTACCACTCTCCTAACCTAGGCAGTCAGTCCTCCGCCGGGCTTCCCGGAGCCTTGGCAGAGAGCACTGTCTGTGGCACACCTCTTTCTTCTTCCTTCACCCTTATCTCTATCTTCGCAGCTGGGGGCAACCGGCTTCTGCTGCTGTGGACGAGGCCTGCTTACTGCGTGGCAAACGCCAGAGAGAAATGAGTGCAGCTGTAGAGGACGAGTCCAAAGAGCTCTAGGACGTCACAGTCAACCAGTGGTCTTGCCACCGAGCTCAGAGATATCTTCCAGCCCAGGAAAGAATGCGCTGCTTTGGCGTTCTTTCCTAGGACAAGAAACGTTCGGTGACAGTGCGTCTGTCAGGCTCGTGCTGACCGCTGCAATCTCAGAGCCTTTCCCTGCCAATCATCTCCTTGCTTCTACTTTCTGGCAGCAAGCTCACTTAAGAAGTACCCTTACCTACCCGAGGATTTCACTAAGGGACTCTATTCGGTATGCCCGTCGCGTCTGCCAAGGCAACTGGGGCCAAAACGTTGCAGGGGCTGCTGGATCCAACTCTCTCTGCCTCCCCGGGAGCCTCCCGAGCCTATGGGCTGTTGGAGAAGGTCTTCGTTATGGTCCAAGTCACTCCCCTGACGGGCAGAAAGTCTCACCGCTGCCAGTGAGGACTTTAGTTTGAGAGCTCACTCTGTTGAGAACGCGTTGGTGCAGCCCTCGTTTCTCCTGCGTACCAGACCCCTGCAAGTAACGGAGGCCTTTCAACGTTCAAACTCCTTCCTGGGGAAAACGCATACTTGTGGAGCGAGGAAGCCTAGGCAGGCTGCTTGCAGCCAGTTCACGCTCCTTTGGCTTCCGAAGCGAAGGCTTCCGGCACCTCTCCTGGCAGCCTCGCAAATCTTCGGCAGGACCTCTAAAACCTTACCAGGCACAGCGAGCGGTGGAGGCAAGTCCCATACACCGGAAGAGCCGTAGCTGAAAAATATCGTCGTTCTTTTGCAGCACCGTACAAGCCCTTTGCTTTTGGGGGAGAGGGCCTTTCTGTTCTCTTCTTCTGCACACAGGGAAATGCCTTGACAGTGTTCGGCCTTTATACACTCGAGTGAGTGCAGCCTCCCCTCACCTGTTGAGAGGGTACTAGTGCAGCGCTCTCGAACATGACTGTCCTTTGAACACACCAAAAGAAACTTTCCATTCGAGGAGGGAACGCGCCGCATGGGAACTCTTTCTTCTCTGAGCCAAGTGGGTGCTGCTACTGCGCCTGTGTGTTTGGTGGTTCACTGGCACTCTGAGATGTTTTTGCCTCGCCATTGCGGGGCCCACGCTGTGCAGCTGACCTCACTTAGGGATTACAAGGGCCCGCATTCCTTTCCAGGGGAAGACAACGCTGCCCGGATCACCCTCAAGGTGTCACTTTCTTGGCACTGAGCTACCTTCCTCGAAAGCTGTGCATTGGTAGCCTGCTCCCCATGTGTTCCTTTTGTGACGGGACGCTCTTTGTGATGCTGGTCGAGACGGCCTCTGCTTCTCTGCTCTTGGAGAAGGCTGCTTTGCGGAGACGCTCAGCGTGGCCTGCGCCAAGTTCAACCTTCCGCTGCTCTGAACTAACGACTTACCTGCCCTCGCCCCTGGCGCAAAGTGCCTAGGCACAAGGGCACGCTCTGGCCCCGATGCCCACACTCAGTAGTCCAAAGCCTCCACAGGCTCCACGGGCGTCCTGCTTCCACTTACCCTCTGAACGCAGCTTGCTACGTGGCGGCGGCTGCAGCACTCCACAGGGTTTGGGGGCAGAACTCCTACCACTCTCCTAACCTAGGCAGTCAGTCCTCCGCCGGGCTTCCCGGAGCCTTGGCAGAGAGCACTGTCTGTGGCACACCTCTTTCTTCTTCCTTCACCCTTATCTCTATCTTCGCAGCTGGGGGCAACCGGCTTCTGCTGCTGTGGACGAGGCCTGCTTACTGCGTGGCAAACGCCAGAGAGAAATGAGTGCAGCTGTAGAGGACGAGTCCAAAGAGCTCTAGGACGTCACAGTCAACCAGTGGTCTTGCCACCGAGCTCAGAGATACCTTCCAGCCCAGGAAAGAATGCGCTGCTTTGGCGTTCTTTCCTAGGACAAGAAACGTTCGGTGACAGTGCGTCTGTCAGGCTCGTGCTGACCGCTGCAATCTCAGAGCCTTTCCCTGCCAATCATCTCCTTGCTTCTACTTTCTGGCAGCAAGCTCACTTAAGAAGTACCCTTACCTACCCGAGGATTTCACTAAGGGACTCTATTCGGTATGCCCGTCGCGTCTGCCAAGGCAACTGGGGCCAAAACGTTGCAGGGGCTGCTGGATCCAACTCTCTCTGCCTCCCCGGGAGCCTCCCGAGCCTATGGGCTGTTGGAGAAGGTCTTCGTTATGGTCCAAGTCACTCCCCTGACGGGCAGAAAGTCTCACCGCTGCCAGTGAGGACTTTAGTTTGAGAGCTCACTCTGTTGAGAACGCGTTGGTGCAGCCCTCGTTTCTCCTGCGTACCAGACCCCTGCAAGTAACGGAGGCCTTTCAACGTTCAAACTCCTTCCTGGGGAAAACGCATACTTGTGGAGCGAGGAAGCCTAGGCAGGCTGCTTGCAGCCAGTTCACGCTCCTTTGGCTTCCGAAGCGAAGGCTTCCGGCACCTCTCCTGGCAGCCTCGCAAATCTTCGGCAGGACCTCTAAAACCTTACCAGGCACAGCGAGCGGTGGAGGCAAGTCCCATACACCGGAAGAGCCGTAGCTGAAAAATATCGTCGTTCTTTTGCAGCACCGTACAAGCCCTTTGCTTTTGGGGGAGAGGGCCTTTCTGTTCTCTTCTTCTGCACACAGGGAAATGCCTTGACAGTGTTCGGCCTTTATACACTCGAGTGAGTGCAGCCTCCCCTCACCTGTTGAGAGGGTACTAGTGCAGCGCTCTCGAACATGACTGTCCTTTGAACACACCAAAAGAAACTTTCCATTCGAGGAGGGAACGCGCCGCATGGGAACTCTTTCTTCTCTGAGCCAAGTGGGTGCTGCTACTGCGCCTGTGTGTTTGGTGGTTCACTGGCACTCTGAGATGTTTTTGCCTCGCCATTGCGGGGCCCACGCTGTGCAGCTGACCTCACTTAGGGATTACAAGGGCCCGCATTCCTTTCCAGGGGAAGACAACGCTGCCCGGATCACCCTCAAGGTGTCACTTTCTTGGCACTGAGCTACCTTCCTCGAAAGCTGTGCATTGGTAGCCTGCTCCCCATGTGTTCCTTTTGTGACTGGACGCTCTTTGTGATGCTGGTCGAGACGGCCTCTGCTTCTCTGCTCTTGGAGAAGGCTGCTTTGCGGAGACGCTCAGCGTGGCCTGCGCCAAGTTCAACCTTCCGCTGCTCTGAACTAACGACTTACCTGCCCTCGCCCCTGGCGCAAAGTGCCTAGGCACAAGGGCACGCTCTGGCCCCGATGCCCACACTCAGTAGTCCAAAGCCTCCACAGGCTCCACGGGCGTCCTGCTTCCACTTACCCTCTGAACGCAGCTTGCTACGTGGCGGCGGCTGCAGCACTCCACAGGGTTTGGGGGCAGAACTCCTACCACTCTCCTAACCTAGGCAGTCAGTCCTCCGCCGGGCTTCCCGGAGCCTTGGCAGAGAGCACTGTCTGTGGCACACCTCTTTCTTCTTCCTTCACCCTTATCTCTATCTTCGCAGCTGGGGGCAACCGGCTTCTGCTGCTGTGGACGAGGCCTGCTTACTGCGTGGCAAACGCCAGAGAGAAATGAGTGCAGCTGTAGAGGACGAGTCCAAAGAGCTCTAGGACGTCACAGTCAACCAGTGGTCTTGCCACCGAGCTCAGAGATATCTTCCAGCCCAGGAAAGAATGCGCTGCTTTGGCGTTCTTTCCTAGGACAAGAAACGTTCGGTGACAGTGCGTCTGTCAGGCTCGTGCTGACCGCTGCAATCTCAGAGCCTTTCCCTGCCAATCATCTCCTTGCTTCTACTTTCTGGCAGCAAGCTCACTTAAGAAGTACCCTTACCTACCCGAGGATTTCACTAAGGGACTCTATTCGGTATGCCCGTCGCGTCTGCCAAGGCAACTGGGGCCAAAACGTTGCAGGGGCTGCTGGATCCAACTCTCTCTGCCTCCCCGGGAGCCTCCCGAGCCTATGGGCTGTTGGAGAAGGTCTTCGTTATGGTCCAAGTCACTCCCCTGACGGGCAGAAAGTCTCACCGCTGCCAGTGAGGACTTTAGTTTGAGAGCTCACTCTGTTGAGAACGCGTTGGTGCAGCCCTCGTTTCTCCTGCGTACCAGACCCCTGCAAGTAACGGAGGCCTTTCAACGTTCAAACTCCTTCCTGGGGAAAACGCATACTTGTGGAGCGAGGAAGCCTAGGCAGGCTGCTTGCAGCCAGTTCACGCTCCTTTGGCTTCCGAAGCGAAGGCTTCCGGCACCTCTCCTGGCAGCCTCGCAAATCTTCGGCAGGACCTCTAAAACCTTACCAGGCACAGCGAGCGGTGGAGGCAAGTCCCATACACCGGAAGAGCCGTAGCTGAAAAATATCGTCGTTCTTTTGCAGCACCGTACAAGCCCTTTGCTTTTGGGGGAGAGGGCCTTTCTGTTCTCTTCTTCTGCACACAGGGAAATGCCTTGACAGTGTTCGGCCTTTATACACTCGAGTGAGTGCAGCCTCCCCTCACCTGTTGAGAGGGTACTAGTGCAGCGCTCTCGAACATGACTGTCCTTTGAACACACCAAAAGAAACTTTCCATTCGAGGAGGGAACGCGCCGCATGGGAACTCTTTCTTCTCTGAGCCAAGTGGGTGCTGCTACTGCGCCTGTGTGTTTGGTGGTTCACTGGCACTCTGAGATGTTTTTGCCTCGCCATTGCGGGGCCCACGCTGTGCAGCTGACCTCACTTAGGGATTACAAGGGCCCGCATTCCTTTCCAGGGGAAGACAACGCTGCCCGGATCACCCTCAAGGTGTCACTTTCTTGGCACTGAGCTACCTTCCTCGAAAGCTGTGCATTGGTAGCCTGCTCCCCATGTGTTCCTTTTGTGACGGGACGCTCTTTGTGATGCTGGTCGAGACGGCCTCTGCTTCTCTGCTCTTGGAGAAGGCTGCTTTGCGGAGACGCTCAGCGTGGCCTGCGCCAAGTTCAACCTTCCGCTGCTCTGAACTAACGACTTACCTGCCCTCGCCCCTGGCGCAAAGTGCCTAGGCACAAGGGCACGCTCTGGCCCCGATGCCCACACTCAGTAGTCCAAAGCCTCCACAGGCTCCACGGGCGTCCTGCTTCCACTTACCCTCTGAACGCAGCTTGCTACGTGGCGGCGGCTGCAGCACTCCACAGGGTTTGGGGGCAGAACTCCTACCACTCTCCTAACCTAGGCAGTCAGTCCTCCGCCGGGCTTCCCGGAGCCTTGGCAGAGAGCACTGTCTGTGGCACACCTCTTTCTTCTTCCTTCACCCTTATCTCTATCTTCGCAGCTGGGGGCAACCGGCTTCTGCTGCTGTGGACGAGGCCTGCTTACTGCGTGGCAAACGCCAGAGAGAAATGAGTGCAGCTGTAGAGGACGAGTCCAAAGAGCTCTAGGACGTCACAGTCAACCAGTGGTCTTGCCACCGAGCTCAGAGATATCTTCCAGCCCAGGAAAGAATGCGCTGCTTTGGCGTTCTTTCCTAGGACAAGAAACGTTCGGTGACAGTGCGTCTGTCAGGCTCGTGCTGACCGCTGCAATCTCAGAGCCTTTCCCTGCCAATCATCTCCTTGCTTCTACTTTCTGGCAGCAAGCTCACTTAAGAAGTACCCTTACCTACCCGAGGATTTCACTAAGGGACTCTATTCGGTATGCCCGTCGCGTCTGCCAAGGCAACTGGGGCCAAAACGTTGCAGGGGCTGCTGGATCCAACTCTCTCTGCCTCCCCGGGAGCCTCCCGAGCCTATGGGCTGTTGGAGAAGGTCTTCGTTATGGTCCAAGTCACTCCCCTGACGGGCAGAAAGTCTCACCGCTGCCAGTGAGGACTTTAGTTTGAGAGCTCACTCTGTTGAGAACGCGTTGGTGCAGCCCTCGTTTCTCCTGCGTACCAGACCCCTGCAAGTAACGGAGGCCTTTCAACGTTCAAACTCCTTCCTGGGGAAAACGCATACTTGTGGAGCGAGGAAGCCTAGGCAGGCTGCTTGCAGCCAGTTCACGCTCCTTTGGCTTCCGAAGCGAAGGCTTCCGGCACCTCTCCTGGCAGCCTCGCAAATCTTCGGCAGGACCTCTAAAACCTTACCAGGCACAGCGAGCGGTGGAGGCAAGTCCCATACACCGGAAGAGCCGTAGCTGAAAAATATCGTCGTTCTTTTGCAGCACCGTACAAGCCCTTTGCTTTTGGGGGAGAGGGCCTTTCTGTTCTCTTCTTCTGCACACAGGGAAATGCCTTGACAGTGTTCGGCCTTTATACACTCGAGTGAGTGCAGCCTCCCCTCACCTGTTGAGAGGGTACTAGTGCAGCGCTCTCGAACATGACTGTCCTTTGAACACACCAAAAGAAACTTTCCATTCGAGGAGGGAACGCGCCGCATGGGAACTCTTTCTTCTCTGAGCCAAGTGGGTGCTGCTACTGCACCTGTGTGTTTGGTGGTTCACTGGCACTCTGAGATGTTTTTGCCTCGCCATTGCGGGGCCCACGCTGTGCAGCTGACCTCACTTAGGGATTACAAGGGCCCGCATTCCTTTCCAGGGGAAGACAACGCTGCCCGGATCACCCTCAAGGTGTCACTTTCTTGGCACTGAGCTACCTTCCTCGAAAGGTGTGCATTGGTAGCCTGCTCCCCATGTGTTCCTTTTGTGACGGGACGCTCTTTGTGATGCTGGTCGAGACGGCCTCTGCTTCTCTGCTCTTGGAGAAGGCTGCTTTGCGGAGACGCTCAGCGTGGCCTGCGCCAAGTTCAACCTTCCGCTGCTCTGAACTAACGACTTACCTGCCCTCGCCCCTGGCGCAAAGTGCCTAGGCACAAGGGCACGCTCTGGCCCCGATGCCCACACTCAGTAGTCCAAAGCCTCCACAGGCTCCACGGGCGTCCTGCTTCCACTTACCCTCTGAACGCAGCTTGCTACGTGGCGGCGGCTGCAGCACTCCACAGGGTTTGGGGGCAGAACTCCTACCACTCTCCTAACCTAGGCAGTCAGTCCTCCGCCGGGCTTCCCGGAGCCTTGGCAGAGAGCACTGTCTGTGGCACACCTCTTTCTTCTTCCTTCACCCTTATCTCTATCTTCGCAGCTGGGGGCAACCGGCTTCTGCTGCTGTGGACGAGGCCTGCTTACTGCGTGGCAAACGCCAGAGAGAAATGAGTGCAGCTGTAGAGGACGAGTCCAAAGAGCTCTAGGACGTCACAGTCAACCAGTGGTCTTGCCACCGAGCTCAGAGATATCTTCCAGCCCAGGAAAGAATGCGCTGCTTTGGCGTTCTTTCCTAGGACAAGAAACGTTCGGTGACAGTGCGTCTGTCAGGCTCGTGCTGACCGCTGCAATCTCAGAGCCTTTCCCTGCCAATCATCTCCTTGCTTCTACTTTCTGGCAGCAAGCTCACTTAAGAAGTACCCTTACCTACCCGAGGATTTCACTAAGGGACTCTATTCGGTATGCCCGTCGCGTCTGCCAAGGCAACTGGGGCCAAAACGTTGCAGGGGCTGCTGGATCCAACTCTCTCTGCCTCCCCGGGAGCCTCCCGAGCCTATGGGCTGTTGGAGAAGGTCTTCGTTATGGTCCAAGTCACTCCCCTGACGGGCAGAAAGTCTCACCGCTGCCAGTGAGGACTTTAGTTTGAGAGCTCACTCTGTTGAGAACGCGTTGGTGCAGCCCTCGTTTCTCCTGCGTACCAGACCCCTGCAAGTAACGGAGGCCTTTCAACGTTCAAACTCCTTCCTGGGGAAAACGCATACTTGTGGAGCGAGGAAGCCTAGGCAGGCTGCTTGCAGCCAGTTCACGCTCCTTTGGCTTCCGAAGCGAAGGCTTCCGGCACCTCTCCTGGCAGCCTCGCAAATCTTCGGCAGGACCTCTAAAACCTTACCAGGCACAGCGAGCGGTGGAGGCAAGTCCCATACACCGGAAGAGCCGTAGCTGAAAAATATCGTCGTTCTTTTGCAGCACCGTACAAGCCCTTTGCTTTTGGGGGAGAGGGCCTTTCTGTTCTCTTCTTCTGCACACAGGGAAATGCCTTGACAGTGTTCGGCCTTTATACACTCGAGTGAGTGCAGCCTCCCCTCACCTGTTGAGAGGGTACTAGTGCAGCGCTCTCGAACATGACTGTCCTTTGAACACACCAAAAGAAACTTTCCATTCGAGGAGGGAACGCGCCGCATGGGAACTCTTTCTTCTCTGAGCCAAGTGGGTGCTGCTACTGCGCCTGTGTGTTTGGTGGTTCACTGGCACTCTGAGATGTTTTTGCCTCGCCATTGCGGGGCCCACGCTGTGCAGCTGACCTCACTTAGGGATTACAAGGGCCTGCATTCCTTTCCAGGGGAAGACAACGCTGCCCGGATCACCCTCAAGGTGTCACTTTCTTGGCACTGAGCTACCTTCCTCGAAAGCTGTGCATTGGTAGCCTGCTCCCCATGTGTTCCTTTTGTGACGGGACGCTCTTTGTGATGCTGGTCGAGACGGCCTCTGCTTCTCTGCTCTTGGAGAAGGCTGCTTTGCGGAGACGCTCAGCGTGGCCTGCGCCAAGTTCAACCTTCCGCTGCTCTGAACTAACGACTTACCTGCCCTCGCCCCTGGCGCAAAGTGCCTAGGCACAAGGGCACGCTCTGGCCCCGATGCCCACACTCAGTAGTCCAAAGCCTCCACAGGCTCCACGGGCGTCCTGCTTCCACTTACCCTCTGAACGCAGCTTGCTACGTGGCGGCGGCTGCAGCACTCCACAGGGTTTGGGGGCAGAACTCCTACCACTCTCCTAACCTAGGCAGTCAGTCCTCCGCCGGGCTTCCCGGAGCCTTGGCAGAGAGCACTGTCTGTGGCACACCTCTTTCTTCTTCCTTCACCCTTATCTCTATCTTCGCAGCTGGGGGCAACCGGCTTCTGCTGCTGTGGACGAGGCCTGCTTACTGCGTGGCAAACGCCAGAGAGAAATGAGTGCAGCTGTAGAGGACGAGTCCAAAGAGCTCTAGGACGTCACAGTCAACCAGTGGTCTTGCCACCGAGCTCAGAGATATCTTCCAGCCCAGGAAAGAATGCGCTGCTTTGGCGTTCTTTCCTAGGACAAGAAACGTTCGGTGACAGTGCGTCTGTCAGGCTCGTGCTGACCGCTGCAATCTCAGAGCCTTTCCCTGCCAATCATCTCCTTGCTTCTACTTTCTGGCAGCAAGCTCACTTAAGAAGTACCCTTACCTACCCGAGGATTTCACTAAGGGACTCTATTCGGTATGCCCGTCGCGTCTGCCAAGGCAACTGGGGCCAAAACGTTGCAGGGGCTGCTGGATCCAACTCTCTCTGCCTCCCCGGGAGCCTCCCGAGCCTATGGGCTGTTGGAGAAGGTCTTCGTTATGGTCCAAGTCACTCCCCTGACGGGCAGAAAGTCTCACCGCTGCCAGTGAGGACTTTAGTTTGAGAGCTCACTCTGTTGAGAACGCGTTGGTGCAGCCCTCGTTTCTCCTGCGTACCAGACCCCTGCAAGTAACGGAGGCCTTTCAACGTTCAAACTCCTTCCTGGGGAAAACGCATACTTGTGGAGCGAGGAAGCCTAGGCAGGCTGCTTGCAGCCAGTTCACGCTCCTTTGGCTTCCGAAGCGAAGGCTTCCGGCACCTCTCCTGGCAGCCTCGCAAATCTTCGGCAGGACCTCTAAAACCTTACCAGGCACAGCGAGCGGTGGAGGCAAGTCCCATACACCGGAAGAGCCGTAGCTGAAAAATATCGTCGTTCTTTTGCAGCACCGTACAAGCCCTTTGCTTTTGGGGGAGAGGGCCTTTCTGTTCTCTTCTTCTGCACACAGGGAAATGCCTTGACAGTGTTCGGCCTTTATACACTCGAGTGAGTGCAGCCTCCCCTCACCTGTTGAGAGGGTACTAGTGCAGCGCTCTCGAACATGACTGTCCTTTGAACACACCAAAAGAAACTTTCCATTCGAGGAGGGAACGCGCCGCATGGGAACTCTTTCTTCTCTGAGCCAAGTGGGTGCTGCTACTGCGCCTGTGTGTTTGGTGGTTCACTGGCACTCTGAGATGTTTTTGCCTCGCCATTGCGGGGCCCACGCTGTGCAGCTGACCTCACTTAGGGATTACAAGGGCCCGCATTCCTTTCCAGGGGAAGACAACGCTGCCCGGATCACCCTCAAGGTGTCACTTTCTTGGCACTGAGCTACCTTCCTCGAAAGCTGTGCATTGGTAGCCTGCTCCCCATGTGTTCCTTTTGTGACGGGACGCTCTTTGTGATGCTGGTCGAGACGGCCTCTGCTTCTCTGCTCTTGGAGAAGGCTGCTTTGCGGAGACGCTCAGCGTGGCCTGCGCCAAGTTCAACCTTCCGCTGCTCTGAACTAACGACTTACCTGCCCTCGCCCCTGGCGCAAAGTGCCTAGGCACAAGGGCACGCTCTGGCCCCGATGCCCACACTCAGTAGTCCAAAGCCTCCACAGGCTCCACGGGCGTCCTGCTTCCACTTACCCTCTGAACGCAGCTTGCTACGTGGCGGCGGCTGCAGCACTCCACAGGGTTTGGGGGCAGAACTCCTACCACTCTCCTAACCTAGGCAGTCAGTCCTCCGCCGGGCTTCCCGGAGCCTTGGCAGAGAGCACTGTCTGTGGCACACCTCTTTCTTCTTCCTTCACCCTTATCTCTATCTTCGCAGCTGGGGGCAACCGGCTTCTGCTGCTGTGGACGAGGCCTGCTTACTGCGTGGCAAACGCCAGAGAGAAATGAGTGCAGCTGTAGAGGACGAGTCCAAAGAGCTCTAGGACGTCACAGTCAACCAGTGGTCTTGCCACCGAGCTCAGAGATATCTTCCAGCCCAGGAAAGAATGCGCTGCTTTGGCGTTCTTTCCTAGGACAAGAAACGTTCGGTGACAGTGCGTCTGTCAGGCTCGTGCTGACCGCTGCAATCTCAGAGCCTTTCCCTGCCAATCATCTCCTTGCTTCTACTTTCTGGCAGCAAGCTCACTTAAGAAGTACCCTTACCTACCCGAGGATTTCACTAAGGGACTCTATTCGGTATGCCCGTCGCGTCTGCCAAGGCAACTGGGGCCAAAACGTTGCAGGGGCTGCTGGATCCAACTCTCTCTGCCTCCCCGGGAGCCTCCCGAGCCTATGGGCTGTTGGAGAAGGTCTTCGTTATGGTCCAAGTCACTCCCCTGACGGGCAGAAAGTCTCACCGCTGCCAGTGAGGACTTTAGTTTGAGAGCTCACTCTGTTGAGAACGCGTTGGTGCAGCCCTCGTTTCTCCTGCGTACCAGACCCCTGCAAGTAACGGAGGCCTTTCAACGTTCAAACTCCTTCCTGGGGAAAACGCATACTTGTGGAGCGAGGAAGCCTAGGCAGGCTGCTTGCAGCCAGTTCACGCTCCTTTGGCTTCCGAAGCGAAGGCTTCCGGCACCTCTCCTGGCAGCCTCGCAAATCTTCGGCAGGACCTCTAAAACCTTACCAGGCACAGCGAGCGGTGGAGGCAAGTCCCATACACCGGAAGAGCCGTAGCTGAAAAATATCGTCGTTCTTTTGCAGCCACCGTACAAGCCCTTTGCTTTTGGGGGAGAGGGCCTTTCTGTTCTCTTCTTCTGCACACAGGGAAATGCCTTGACAGTGTTCGGCCTTTATACACTCGAGTGAGTGCAGCCTCCCCTCAACTGTTGAGAGGGTACTAGTGCAGCGCTCTCGAACATGACTGTCCTTTGAACACACCAAAAGAAACTTTCCATTCGAGGAGGGAACGCGCCGCATGGGAACTCTTTCTTCTCTGAGCCAAGTGGGTGCTGCTACTGCGCCTGTGTGTTTGGTGGTTCACTGGCACTCTGAGATGTTTTTGCCTCGCCATTGCGGGGCCCACGCTGTGCAGCTGACCTCACTTAGGGATTACAAGGGCCCGCATTCCTTTCCAGGGGAAGACAACGCTGCCCGGATCACCCTCAAGGTGTCACTTTCTTGGCACTGAGCTACCTTCCTCGAAAGCTGTGCATTGGTAGCCTGCTCCCCATGTGTTCCTTTTGTGACGGGACGCTCTTTGTGATGCTGGTCGAGACGGCCTCTGCTTCTCTGCTCTTGGAGAAGGCTGCTTTGCGGAGACGCTCAGCGTGGCCTGCGCCAAGTTCAACCTTCCGCTGCTCTGAACTAACGACTTACCTGCCCTCGCCCCTGGCGCAAAGTGCCTAGGCACAAGGGCACGCTCTGGCCCCGATGCCCACACTCAGTAGTCCAAAGCCTCCACAGGCTCCACGGGCGTCCTGCTTCCACTTACCCTCTGAACGCAGCTTGCTACGTGGCGGCGGCTGCAGCACTCCACAGGGTTTGGGGGCAGAACTCCTACCACTCTCCTAACCTAGGCAGTCAGTCCTCCGCCGGGCTTCCCGGAGCCTTGGCAGAGAGCACTGTCTGTGGCACACCTCTTTCTTCTTCCTTCACCCTTATCTCTATCTTCGCAGCTGGGGGCAACCGGCTTCTGCTGCTGTGGACGAGGCCTGCTTACTGCGTGGCAAACGCCAGAGAGAAATGAGTGCAGCTGTAGAGGACGAGTCCAAAGAGCTCTAGGACGTCACAGTCAACCAGTGGTCTTGCCACCGAGCTCAGAGATATCTTCCAGCCCAGGAAAGAATGCGCTGCTTTGGCGTTCTTTCCTAGGACAAGAAACGTTCGGTGACAGTGCGTCTGTCAGGCTCGTGCTGACCGCTGCAATCTCAGAGCCTTTCCCTGCCAATCATCTCCTTGCTTCTACTTTCTGGCAGCAAGCTCACTTAAGAAGTACCCTTACCTACCCGAGGATTTCACTAAGGGACTCTATTCGGTATGCCCGTCGCGTCTGCCAAGGCAACTGGGGCCAAAACGTTGCAGGGGCTGCTGGATCCAACTCTCTCTGCCTCCCCGGGAGCCTCCCGAGCCTATGGGCTGTTGGAGAAGGTCTTCGTTATGGTCCAAGTCACTCCCCTGACGGGCAGAAAGTCTCACCGCTGCCAGTGAGGACTTTAGTTTGAGAGCTCACTCTGTTGAGAACGCGTTGGTGCAGCCCTCGTTTCTCCTGCGTACCAGACCCCTGCAAGTAACGGAGGCCTTTCAACGTTCAAACTCCTTCCTGGGGAAAACGCATACTTGTGGAGCGAGGAAGCCTAGGCAGGCTGCTTGCAGCCAGTTCACGCTCCTTTGGCTTCCGAAGCGAAGGCTTCCGGCACCTCTCCTGGCAGCCTCGCAAATCTTCGGCAGGACCTCTAAAACCTTACCAGGCACAGCGAGCGGTGGAGGCAAGTCCCATACACCGGAAGAGCCGTAGCTGAAAAATATCGTCGTTCTTTTGCAGCCACCGTACAAGCCCTTTGCTTTTGGGGGAGAGGGCCTTTCTGTTCTCTTCTTCTGCACACAGGGAAATGCCTTGACAGTGTTCGGCCTTTATACACTCGAGTGAGTGCAGCCTCCCCTCAACTGTTGAGAGGGTACTAGTGCAGCGCTCTCGAACATGACTGTCCTTTGAACACACCAAAAGAAACTTTCCATTCGAGGAGGGAACGCGCCGCATGGGAACTCTTTCTTCTCTGAGCCAAGTGGGTGCTGCTACTGCGCCTGTGTGTTTGGTGGTTCACTGGCACTCTGAGATGTTTTTGCCTCGCCATTGCGGGGCCCACGCTGTGCAGCTGACCTCACTTAGGGATTACAAGGGCCCGCATTCCTTTCCAGGGGAAGACAACGCTGCCCGGATCACCCTCAAGGTGTCACTTTCTTGGCACTGAGCTACCTTCCTCGAAAGCTGTGCATTGGTAGCCTGCTCCCCATGTGTTCCTTTTGTGACGGGACGCTCTTTGTGATGCTGGTCGAGACGGCCTCTGCTTCTCTGCTCTTGGAGAAGGCTGCTTTGCGGAGACGCTCAGCGTGGCCTGCGCCAAGTTCAACCTTCCGCTGCTCTGAACTAACGACTTACCTGCCCTCGCCCCTGGCGCAAAGTGCCTAGGCACAAGGGCACGCTCTGGCCCCGATGCCCACACTCAGTAGTCCAAAGCCTCCACAGGCTCCACGGGCGTCCTGCTTCCACTTACCCTCTGAACGCAGCTTGCTACGTGGCGGCGGCTGCAGCACTCCACAGGGTTTGGGGGCAGAACTCCTACCACTCTCCTAACCTAGGCAGTCAGTCCTCCGCCGGGCTTCCCGGAGCCTTGGCAGAGAGCACTGTCTGTGGCACACCTCTTTCTTCTTCCTTCACCCTTATCTCTATCTTCGCAGCTGGGGGCAACCGGCTTCTGCTGCTGTGGACGAGGCCTGCTTACTGCGTGGCAAACGCCAGAGAGAAATGAGTGCAGCTGTAGAGGACGAGTCCAAAGAGCTCTAGGACGTCACAGTCAACCAGTGGTCTTGCCACCGAGCTCAGAGATATCTTCCAGCCCAGGAAAGAATGCGCTGCTTTGGCGTTCTTTCCTAGGACAAGAAACGTTCGGTGACAGTGCGTCTGTCAGGCTCGTGCTGACCGCTGCAATCTCAGAGCCTTTCCCTGCCAATCATCTCCTTGCTTCTACTTTCTGGCAGCAAGCTCACTTAAGAAGTACCCTTACCTACCCGAGGATTTCACTAAGGGACTCTATTCGGTATGCCCGTCGCGTCTGCCAAGGCAACTGGGGCCAAAACGTTGCAGGGGCTGCTGGATCCAACTCTCTCTGCCTCCCCGGGAGCCTCCCGAGCCTATGGGCTGTTGGAGAAGGTCTTCGTTATGGTCCAAGTCACTCCCCTGACGGGCAGAAAGTCTCACCGCTGCCAGTGAGGACTTTAGTTTGAGAGCTCACTCTGTTGAGAACGCGTTGGTGCAGCCCTCGTTTCTCCTGCGTACCAGACCCCTGCAAGTAACGGAGGCCTTTCAACGTTCAAACTCCTTCCTGGGGAAAACGCATACTTGTGGAGCGAGGAAGCCTAGGCAGGCTGCTTGCAGCCAGTTCACGCTCCTTTGGCTTCCGAAGCGAAGGCTTCCGGCACCTCTCCTGGCAGCCTCGCAAATCTTCGGCAGGACCTCTAAAACCTTACCAGGCACAGCGAGCGGTGGAGGCAAGTCCCATACACCGGAAGAGCCGTAGCTGAAAAATATCGTCGTTCTTTTGCAGCCACCGTACAAGCCCTTTGCTTTTGGGGGAGAGGGCCTTTCTGTTCTCTTCTTCTGCACACAGGGAAATGCCTTGACAGTGTTCGGCCTTTATACACTCGAGTGAGTGCAGCCTCCCCTCAACTGTTGAGAGGGTACTAGTGCAGCGCTCTCGAACATGACTGTCCTTTGAACACACCAAAAGAAACTTTCCATTCGAGGAGGGAACGCGCCGCATGGGAACTCTTTCTTCTCTGAGCCAAGTGGGTGCTGCTACTGCGCCTGTGTGTTTGGTGGTTCACTGGCACTCTGAGATGTTTTTGCCTCGCCATTGCGGGGCCCACGCTGTGCAGCTGACCTCACTTAGGGATTACAAGGGCCCGCATTCCTTTCCAGGGGAAGACAACGCTGCCCGGATCACCCTCAAGGTGTCACTTTCTTGGCACTGAGCTACCTTCCTCGAAAGCTGTGCATTGGTAGCCTGCTCCCCATGTGTTCCTTTTGTGACTGGACGCTCTTTGTGATGCTGGTCGAGACGGCCTCTGCTTCTCTGCTCTTGGAGAAGGCTGCTTTGCGGAGACGCTCAGCGTGGCCTGCGCCAAGTTCAACCTTCCGCTGCTCTGAACTAACGACTTACCTGCCCTCGCCCCTGGCGCAAAGTGCCTAGGCACAAGGGCACGCTCTGGCCCCGATGCCCACACTCAGTAGTCCAAAGCCTCCACAGGCTCCACGGGCGTCCTGCTTCCACTTACCCTCTGAACGCAGCTTGCTACGTGGCGGCGGCTGCAGCACTCCACAGGGTTTGGGGGCAGAACTCCTACCACTCTCCTAACCTAGGCAGTCAGTCCTCCGCCGGGCTTCCCGGAGCCTTGGCAGAGAGCACTGTCTGTGGCACACCTCTTTCTTCTTCCTTCACCCTTATCTCTATCTTCGCAGCTGGGGGCAACCGGCTTCTGCTGCTGTGGACGAGGCCTGCTTACTGCGTGGCAAACGCCAGAGAGAAATGAGTGCAGCTGTAGAGGACGAGTCCAAAGAGCTCTAGGACGTCACAGTCAACCAGTGGTCTTGCCACCGAGCTCAGAGATATCTTCCAGCCCAGGAAAGAATGCGCTGCTTTGGCGTTCTTTCCTAGGACAAGAAACGTTCGGTGACAGTGCGTCTGTCAGGCTCGTGCTGACCGCTGCAATCTCAGAGCCTTTCCCTGCCAATCATCTCCTTGCTTCTACTTTCTGGCAGCAAGCTCACTTAAGAAGTACCCTTACCTACCCGAGGATTTCACTAAGGGACTCTATTCGGTATGCCCGTCGCGTCTGCCAAGGCAACTGGGGCCAAAACGTTGCAGGGGCTGCTGGATCCAACTCTCTCTGCCTCCCCGGGAGCCTCCCGAGCCTATGGGCTGTTGGAGAAGGTCTTCGTTATGGTCCAAGTCACTCCCCTGACGGGCAGAAAGTCTCACCGCTGCCAGTGAGGACTTTAGTTTGAGAGCTCACTCTGTTGAGAACGCGTTGGTGCAGCCCTCGTTTCTCCTGCGTACCAGACCCCTGCAAGTAACGGAGGCCTTTCAACGTTCAAACTCCTTCCTGGGGAAAACGCATACTTGTGGAGCGAGGAAGCCTAGGCAGGCTGCTTGCAGCCAGTTCACGCTCCTTTGGCTTCCGAAGCGAAGGCTTCCGGCACCTCTCCTGGCAGCCTCGCAAATCTTCGGCAGGACCTCTAAAACCTTACCAGGCACAGCGAGCGGTGGAGGCAAGTCCCATACACCGGAAGAGCCGTAGCTGAAAAATATCGTCGTTCTTTTGCAGCCACCGTACAAGCCCTTTGCTTTTGGGGGAGAGGGCCTTTCTGTTCTCTTCTTCTGCACACAGGGAAATGCCTTGACAGTGTTCGGCCTTTATACACTCGAGTGAGTGCAGCCTCCCCTCACCTGTTGAGAGGGTACTAGTGCAGCGCTCTCGAACATGACTGTCCTTTGAACACACCAAAAGAAACTTTCCATTCGAGGAGGGAACGCGCCGCATGGGAACTCTTTCTTCTCTGAGCCAAGTGGGTGCTGCTACTGCGCCTGTGTGTTTGGTGGTTCACTGGCACTCTGAGATGTTTTTGCCTCGCCATTGCGGGGCCCACGCTGTGCAGCTGACCTCACTTAGGGATTACAAGGGCCCGCATTCCTTTCCAGGGGAAGACAACGCTGCCCGGATCACCCTCAAGGTGTCACTTTCTTGGCACTGAGCTACCTTCCTCGAAAGCTGTGCATTGGTAGCCTGCTCCCCATGTGTTCCTTTTGTGACGGGACGCTCTTTGTGATGCTGGTCGAGACGGCCTCTGCTTCTCTGCTCTTGGAGAAGGCTGCTTTGCGGAGACGCTCAGCGTGGCCTGCGCCAAGTTCAACCTTCCGCTGCTCTGAACTAACGACTTACCTGCCCTCGCCCCTGGCGCAAAGTGCCTAGGCACAAGGGCACGCTCTGGCCCCGATGCCCACACTCAGTAGTCCAAAGCCTCCACAGGCTCCACGGGCGTCCTGCTTCCACTTACCCTCTGAACGCAGCTTGCTACGTGGCGGCGGCTGCAGCACTCCACAGGGTTTGGGGGCAGAACTCCTACCACTCTCCTAACCTAGGCAGTCAGTCCTCCGCCGGGCTTCCCGGAGCCTTGGCAGAGAGCACTGTCTGTGGCACACCTCTTTCTTCTTCCTTCACCCTTATCTCTATCTTCGCAGCTGGGGGCAACCGGCTTCTGCTGCTGTGGACGAGGCCTGCTTACTGCGTGGCAAACGCCAGAGAGAAATGAGTGCAGCTGTAGAGGACGAGTCCAAAGAGCTCTAGGACGTCACAGTCAACCAGTGGTCTTGCCACCGAGCTCAGAGATATCTTCCAGCCCAGGAAAGAATGCGCTGCTTTGGCGTTCTTTCCTAGGACAAGAAACGTTCGGTGACAGTGCGTCTGTCAGGCTCGTGCTGACCGCTGCAATCTCAGAGCCTTTCCCTGCCAATCATCTCCTTGCTTCTACTTTCTGGCAGCAAGCTCACTTAAGAAGTACCCTTACCTACCCGAGGATTTCACTAAGGGACTCTATTCGGTATGCCCGTCGCGTCTGCCAAGGCAACTGGGGCCAAAACGTTGCAGGGGCTGCTGGATCCAACTCTCTCTGCCTCCCCGGGAGCCTCCCGAGCCTATGGGCTGTTGGAGAAGGTCTTCGTTATGGTCCAAGTCACTCCCCTGACGGGCAGAAAGTCTCACCGCTGCCAGTGAGGACTTTAGTTTGAGAGCTCACTCTGTTGAGAACGCGTTGGTGCAGCCCTCGTTTCTCCTGCGTACCAGACCCCTGCAAGTAACGGAGGCCTTTCAACGTTCAAACTCCTTCCTGGGGAAAACGCATACTTGTGGAGCGAGGAAGCCTAGGCAGGCTGCTTGCAGCCAGTTCACGCTCCTTTGGCTTCCGAAGCGAAGGCTTCCGGCACCTCTCCTGGCAGCCTCGCAAATCTTCGGCAGGACCTCTAAAACCTTACCAGGCACAGCGAGCGGTGGAGGCAAGTCCCATACACCGGAAGAGCCGTAGCTGAAAAATATCGTCGTTCTTTGGCAGCACCGTACAAGCCCTTTGCTTTTGGGGGAGAGGGCCTTTCTGTTCTCTTCTTCTGCACACAGGGAAATGCCTTGACAGTGTTCGGCCTTTATACACTCGAGTGAGTGCAGCCTCCCCTCACCTGTTGAGAGGGTACTAGTGCAGCGCTCTCGAACATGACTGTCCTTTGAACACACCAAAAGAAACTTTCCATTCGAGGAGGGAACGCGCCGCATGGGAACTCTTTCTTCTCTGAGCCAAGTGGGTGCTGCTACTGCGCCTGTGTGTTTGGTGGTTCACTGGCACTCTGAGATGCTTTTGCCTCGCCATTGCGGGGCCCACGCTGTGCAGCTGACCTCACTTAGGGATTACAAGGGCCCGCATTCCTTTCCAGGGGAAGACAACGCTGCCCGGATCACCCTCAAGGTGTCACTTTCTTGGCACTGAGCTACCTTCCTCGAAAGCTGTGCATTGGTAGCCTGCTCCCCATGTGTTCCTTTTGTGACGGGACGCTCTTTGTGATGCTGGTCGAGACGGCCTCTGCTTCTCTGCTCTTGGAGAAGGCTGCTTTGCGGAGACGCTCAGCGTGGCCTGCGCCAAGTTCAACCTTCCGCTGCTCTGAACTAACGACTTACCTGCCCTCGCCCCTGGCGCAAAGTGCCTAGGCACAAGGGCACGCTCTGGCCCCGATGCCCACACTCAGTAGTCCAAAGCCTCCACAGGCTCCACGGGCGTCCTGCTTCCACTTACCGTCTGAACGCAGCTTGCTACGTGGCGGCGGCTGCAGCACTCCACAGGGTTTGGGGGCAGAACTCCTACCACTCTCCTAACCTAGGCAGTCAGTCCTCCGCCGGGCTTCCCGGAGCCTTGGCAGAGAGCACTGTCTGTGGCACACCTCTTTCTTCTTCCTTCACCCTTATCTCTATCTTCGCAGCTGGGGGCAACCGGCTTCTGCTGCTGTGGACGAGGCCTGCTTACTGCGTGGCAAACGCCAGAGAGAAATGAGTGCAGCTGTAGAGGACGAGTCCAAAGAGCTCTAGGACGTCACAGTCAACCAGTGGTCTTGCCACCGAGCTCAGAGATATCTTCCAGCCCAGGAAAGAATGCGCTGCTTTGGCGTTCTTTCCTAGGACAAGAAACGTTCGGTGACAGTGCGTCTGTCAGGCTCGTGCTGACCGCTGCAATCTCAGAGCCTTTCCCTGCCAATCATCTCCTTGCTTCTACTTTCTGGCAGCAAGCTCACTTAAGAAGTACCCTTACCTACCCGAGGATTTCACTAAGGGACTCTATTCGGTATGCCCGTCGCGTCTGCCAAGGCAACTGGGGCCAAAACGTTGCAGGGGCTGCTGGATCCAACTCTCTCTGCCTCCCCAGGAGCCTCCCGAGCCTATGGGCTGTTGGAGAAGGTCTTCGTTATGGTCCAAGTCACTCCCCTGACGGGCAGAAAGTCTCACCGCTGCCAGTGAGGACTTTAGTTTGAGAGCTCACTCTGTTGAGAACGCGTTGGTGCAGCCCTCGTTTCTCCTGCGTACCAGACCCCTGCAAGTAACGGAGGCCTTTCAACGTTCAAACTCCTTCCTGGGGAAAACGCATACTTGTGGAGCGAGGAAGCCTAGGCAGGCTGCTTGCAGCCAGTTCACGCTCCTTTGGCTTCCGAAGCGAAGGCTTCCGGCACCTCTCCTGGCAGCCTCGCAAATCTTCGGCAGGACCTCTAAAACCTTACCAGGCACAGCGAGCGGTGGAGGCAAGTCCCATACACCGGAAGAGCCGTAGCTGAAAAATATCGTCGTTCTTTGGCAGCACCGTACAAGCCCTTTGCTTTTGGGGGAGAGGGCCTTTCTGTTCTCTTCTTCTGCACACAGGGAAATGCCTTGACAGTGTTCGGCCTTTATACACTCGAGTGAGTGCAGCCTCCCCTCACCTGTTGAGAGGGTACTAGTGCAGCGCTCTCGAACATGACTGTCCTTTGAACACACCAAAAGAAACTTTCCATTCGAGGAGGGAACGCGCCGCATGGGAACTCTTTCTTCTCTGAGCCAAGTGGGTGCTGCTACTGCGCCTGTGTGTTTGGTGGTTCACTGGCACTCTGAGATGCTTTTGCCTCGCCATTGCGGGGCCCACGCTGTGCAGCTGACCTCACTTAGGGATTACAAGGGCCCGCATTCCTTTCCAGGGGAAGACAACGCTGCCCGGATCACCCTCAAGGTGTCACTTTCTTGGCACTGAGCTACCTTCCTCGAAAGCTGTGCATTGGTAGCCTGCTCCCCATGTGTTCCTTTTGTGACGGGACGCTCTTTGTGATGCTGGTCGAGACGGCCTCTGCTTCTCTGCTCTTGGAGAAGGCTGCTTTGCGGAGACGCTCAGCGTGGCCTGCGCCAAGTTCAACCTTCCGCTGCTCTGAACTAACGACTTACCTGCCCTCGCCCCTGGCGCAAAGTGCCTAGGCACAAGGGCACGCTCTGGCCCCGATGCCCACACTCAGTAGTCCAAAGCCTCCACAGGCTCCACGGGCGTCCTGCTTCCACTTACCGTCTGAACGCAGCTTGCTACGTGGCGGCGGCTGCAGCACTCCACAGGGTTTGGGGGCAGAACTCCTACCACTCTCCTAACCTAGGCAGTCAGTCCTCCGCCGGGCTTCCCGGAGCCTTGGCAGAGAGCACTGTCTGTGGCACACCTCTTTCTTCTTCCTTCACCCTTATCTCTATCTTCGCAGCTGGGGGCAACCGGCTTCTGCTGCTGTGGACGAGGCCTGCTTACTGCGTGGCAAACGCCAGAGAGAAATGAGTGCAGCTGTAGAGGACGAGTCCAAAGAGCTCTAGGACGTCACAGTCAACCAGTGGTCTTGCCACCGAGCTCAGAGATATCTTCCAGCCCAGGAAAGAATGCGCTGCTTTGGCGTTCTTTCCTAGGACAAGAAACGTTCGGTGACAGTGCGTCTGTCAGGCTCGTGCTGACCGCTGCAATCTCAGAGCCTTTCCCTGCCAATCATCTCCTTGCTTCTACTTTCTGGCAGCAAGCTCACTTAAGAAGTACCCTTACCTACCCGAGGATTTCACTAAGGGACTCTATTCGGTATGCCCGTCGCGTCTGCCAAGGCAACTGGGGCCAAAACGTTGCAGGGGCTGCTGGATCCAACTCTCTCTGCCTCCCCGGGAGCCTCCCGAGCCTATGGGCTGTTGGAGAAGGTCTTCGTTATGGTCCAAGTCACTCCCCTGACGGGCAGAAAGTCTCACCGCTGCCAGTGAGGACTTTAGTTTGAGAGCTCACTCTGTTGAGAACGCGTTGGTGCAGCCCTCGTTTCTCCTGCGTACCAGACCCCTGCAAGTAACGGAGGCCTTTCAACGTTCAAACTCCTTCCTGGGGAAAACGCATACTTGTGGAGCGAGGAAGCCTAGGCAGGCTGCTTGCAGCCAGTTCACGCTCCTTTGGCTTCCGAAGCGAAGGCTTCCGGCACCTCTCCTGGCAGCCTCGCAAATCTTCGGCAGGACCTCTAAAACCTTACCAGGCACAGCGAGCGGTGGAGGCAAGTCCCATACACCGGAAGAGCCGTAGCTGAAAAATATCGTCGTTCTTTTGCAGCACCGTACAAGCCCTTTGCTTTTGGGGGAGAGGGCCTTTCTGTTCTCTTCTTCTGCACACAGGGAAATGCCTTGACAGTGTTCGGCCTTTATACACTCGAGTGAGTGCAGCCTCCCCTCACCTGTTGAGAGGGTACTAGTGCAGCGCTCTCGAACATGACTGTCCTTTGAACACACCAAAAGAAACTTTCCATTCGAGGAGGGAACGCGCCGCATGGGAACTCTTTCTTCTCTGAGCCAAGTGGGTGCTGCTACTGCGCCTGTGTGTTTGGTGGTTCACTGGCACTCTGAGATGCTTTTGCCTCGCCATTGCGGGGCCCACGCTGTGCAGCTGACCTCACTTAGGGATTACAAGGGCCCGCATTCCTTTCCAGGGGAAGACAACGCTGCCCGGATCACCCTCAAGGTGTCACTTTCTTGGCACTGAGCTACCTTCCTCGAAAGCTGTGCATTGGTAGCCTGCTCCCCATGTGTTCCTTTTGTGACGGGACGCTCTTTGTGATGCTGGTCGAGACGGCCTCTGCTTCTCTGCTCTTGGAGAAGGCTGCTTTGCGGAGACGCTCAGCGTGGCCTGCGCCAAGTTCAACCTTCCGCTGCTCTGAACTAACGACTTACCTGCCCTCGCCCCTGGCGCAAAGTGCCTAGGCACAAGGGCACGCTCTGGCCCCGATGCCCACACTCAGTAGTCCAAAGCCTCCACAGGCTCCACGGGCGTCCTGCTTCCACTTACCCTCTGAACGCAGCTTGCTACGTGGCGGCGGCTGCAGCACTCCACAGGGTTTGGGGGCAGAACTCCTACCACTCTCCTAACCTAGGCAGTCAGTCCTCCGCCGGGCTTCCCGGAGCCTTGGCAGAGAGCACTGTCTGTGGCACACCTCTTTCTTCTTCCTTCACCCTTATCTCTATCTTCGCAGCTGGGGGCAACCGGCTTCTGCTGCTGTGGACGAGGCCTGCTTACTGCGTGGCAAACGCCAGAGAGAAATGAGTGCAGCTGTAGAGGACGAGTCCAAAGAGCTCTAGGACGTCACAGTCAACCAGTGGTCTTGCCACCGAGCTCAGAGATATCTTCCAGCCCAGGAAAGAATGCGCTGCTTTGGCGTTCTTTCCTAGGACAAGAAACGTTCGGTGACAGTGCGTCTGTCAGGCTCGTGCTGACCGCTGCAATCTCAGAGCCTTTCCCTGCCAATCATCTCCTTGCTTCTACTTTCTGGCAGCAAGCTCACTTAAGAAGTACCCTTACCTACCCGAGGATTTCACTAAGGGACTCTATTCGGTATGCCCGTCGCGTCTGCCAAGGCAACTGGGGCCAAAACGTTGCAGGGGCTGCTGGATCCAACTCTCTCTGCCTCCCCGGGAGCCTCCCGAGCCTATGGGCTGTTGGAGAAGGTCTTCGTTATGGTCCAAGTCACTCCCCTGACGGGCAGAAAGTCTCACCGCTGCCAGTGAGGACTTTAGTTTGAGAGCTCACTCTGTTGAGAACGCGTTGGTGCAGCCCTCGTTTCTCCTGCGTACCAGACCCCTGCAAGTAACGGAGGCCTTTCAACGTTCAAACTCCTTCCTGGGGAAAACGCATACTTGTGGAGCGAGGAAGCCTAGGCAGGCTGCTTGCAGCCAGTTCACGCTCCTTTGGCTTCCGAAGCGAAGGCTTCCGGCACCTCTCCTGGCAGCCTCGCAAATCTTCGGCAGGACCTCTAAAACCTTACCAGGCACAGCGAGCGGTGGAGGCAAGTCCCATACACCGGAAGAGCCGTAGCTGAAAAATATCGTCGTTCTTTTGCAGCACCGTACAAGCCCTTTGCTTTTGGGGGAGAGGGCCTTTCTGTTCTCTTCTTCTGCACACAGGGAAATGCCTTGACAGTGTTCGGCCTTTATACACTCGAGTGAGTGCAGCCTCCCCTCACCTGTTGAGAGGGTACTAGTGCAGCGCTCTCGAACATGACTGTCCTTTGAACACACCAAAAGAAACTTTCCATTCGAGGAGGGAACGCGCCGCATGGGAACTCTTTCTTCTCTGAGCCAAGTGGGTGCTGCTACTGCGCCTGTGTGTTTGGTGGTTCACTGGCACTCTGAGATGCTTTTGCCTCGCCATTGCGGGGCCCACGCTGTGCAGCTGACCTCACTTAGGGATTACAAGGGCCCGCATTCCTTTCCAGGGGAAGACAACGCTGCCCGGATCACCCTCAAGGTGTCACTTTCTTGGCACTGAGCTACCTTCCTCGAAAGCTGTGCATTGGTAGCCTGCTCCCCATGTGTTCCTTTTGTGACGGGACGCTCTTTGTGATGCTGGTCGAGACGGCCTCTGCTTCTCTGCTCTTGGAGAAGGCTGCTTTGCGGAGACGCTCAGCGTGGCCTGCGCCAAGTTCAACCTTCCGCTGCTCTGAACTAACGACTTACCTGCCCTCGCCCCTGGCGCAAAGTGCCTAGGCACAAGGGCACGCTCTGGCCCTGATGCCCACACTCAGTAGTCCAAAGCCTCCACAGGCTCCACGGGCGTCCTGCTTCCACTTACCCTCTGAACGCAGCTTGCTACGTGGCGGCGGCTGCAGCACTCCACAGGGTTTGGGGGCAGAACTCCTACCACTCTCCTAACCTAGGCAGTCAGTCCTCCGCCGGGCTTCCCGGAGCCTTGGCAGAGAGCACTGTCTGTGGCACACCTCTTTCTTCTTCCTTCACCCTTATCTCTATCTTCGCAGCTGGGGGCAACCGGCTTCTGCTGCTGTGGACGAGGCCTGCTTACTGCGTGGCAAACGCCAGAGAGAAATGAGTGCAGCTGTAGAGGACGAGTCCAAAGAGCTCTAGGACGTCACAGTCAACCAGTGGTCTTGCCACCGAGCTCAGAGATATCTTCCAGCCCAGGAAAGAATGCGCTGCTTTGGCGTTCTTTCCTAGGACAAGAAACGTTCGGTGACAGTGCGTCTGTCAGGCTCGTGCTGACCGCTGCAATCTCAGAGCCTTTCCCTGCCAATCATCTCCTTGCTTCTACTTTCTGGCAGCAAGCTCACTTAAGAAGTACCCTTACCTACCCGAGGATTTCACTAAGGGACTCTATTCGGTATGCCCGTCGCGTCTGCCAAGGCAACTGGGGCCAAAACGTTGCAGGGGCTGCTGGATCCAACTCTCTCTGCCTCCCCGGGAGCCTCCCGAGCCTATGGGCTGTTGGAGAAGGTCTTCGTTATGGTCCAAGTCACTCCCCTGACGGGCAGAAAGTCTCACCGCTGCCAGTGAGGACTTTAGTTTGAGAGCTCACTCTGTTGAGAACGCGTTGGTGCAGCCCTCGTTTCTCCTGCGTACCAGACCCCTGCAAGTAACGGAGGCCTTTCAACGTTCAAACTCCTTCCTGGGGAAAACGCATACTTGTGGAGCGAGGAAGCCTAGGCAGGCTGCTTGCAGCCAGTTCACGCTCCTTTGGCTTCCGAAGCGAAGGCTTCCGGCACCTCTCCTGGCAGCCTCGCAAATCTTCGGCAGGACCTCTAAAACCTTACCAGGCACAGCGAGCGGTGGAGGCAAGTCCCATACACCGGAAGAGCCGTAGCTGAAAAATATCGTCGTTCTTTGGCAGCACCGTACAAGCCCTTTGCTTTTGGGGGAGAGGGCCTTTCTGTTCTCTTCTTCTGCACACAGGGAAATGCCTTGACAGTGTTCGGCCTTTATACACTCGAGTGAGTGCAGCTTCCCCTCACCTGTTGAGAGGGTACTAGTGCAGCGCTCTCGAACATGACTGTCCTTTGAACACACCAAAAGAAACTTTCCATTCGAGGAGGGAACGCGCCGCATGGGAACTCTTTCTTCTCTGAGCCAAGTGGGTGCTGCTACTGCGCCTGTGTGTTTGGTGGTTCACTGGCACTCTGAGATGTTTTTGCCTCGCCATTGCGGGGCCCACGCTGTGCAGCTGACCTCACTTAGGGATTACAAGGGCCCGCATTCCTTTCCAGGGGAAGACAACGCTGCCCGGATCACCCTCAAGGTGTCACTTTCTTGGCACTGAGCTACCTTCCTCGAAAGCTGTGCATTGGTAGCCTGCTCCCCATGTGTTCCTTTTGTGACGGGACGCTCTTTGTGATGCTGGTCGAGACGGCCTCTGCTTCTCTGCTCTTGGAGAAGGCTGCTTTGCGGAGACGCTCAGCGTGGCCTGCGCCAAGTTCAACCTTCCGCTGCTCTGAACTAACGACTTACCTGCCCTCGCCCCTGGCGCAAAGTGCCTAGGCACAAGGGCACGCTCTGGCCCCGATGCCCACACTCAGTAGTCCAAAGCCTCCACAGGCTCCACGGGCGTCCTGCTTCCACTTACCCTCTGAACGCAGCTTGCTACGTGGCGGCGGCTGCAGCACTCCACAGGGTTTGGGGGCAGAACTCCTACCACTCTCCTAACCTAGGCAGTCAGTCCTCCGCCGGGCTTCCCGGAGCCTTGGCAGAGAGCACTGTCTGTGGCACACCTCTTTCTTCTTCCTTCACCCTTATCTCTATCTTCGCAGCTGGGGGCAACCGGCTTCTGCTGCTGTGGACGAGGCCTGCTTACTGCGTGGCAAACGCCAGAGAGAAATGAGTGCAGCTGTAGAGGACGAGTCCAAAGAGCTCTAGGACGTCACAGTCAACCAGTGGTCTTGCCACCGAGCTCAGAGATATCTTCCAGCCCAGGAAAGAATGCGCTGCTTTGGCGTTCTTTCCTAGGACAAGAAACGTTCGGTGACAGTGCGTCTGTCAGGCTCGTGCTGACCGCTGCAATCTCAGAGCCTTTCCCTGCCAATCATCTCCTTGCTTCTACTTTCTGGCAGCAAGCTCACTTAAGAAGTACCCTTACCTACCCGAGGATTTCACTAAGGGACTCTATTCGGTATGCCCGTCGCGTCTGCCAAGGCAACTGGGGCCAAAACGTTGCAGGGGCTGCTGGATCCAACTCTCTCTGCCTCCCCGGGAGCCTCCCGAGCCTATGGGCTGTTGGAGAAGGTCTTCGTTATGGTCCAAGTCACTCCCCTGACGGGCAGAAAGTCTCACCGCTGCCAGTGAGGACTTTAGTTTGAGAGCTCACTCTGTTGAGAACGCGTTGGTGCAGCCCTCGTTTCTCCTGCGTACCAGACCCCTGCAAGTAACGGAGGCCTTTCAACGTTCAAACTCCTTCCTGGGGAAAACGCATACTTGTGGAGCGAGGAAGCCTAGGCAGGCTGCTTGCAGCCAGTTCACGCTCCTTTGGCTTCCGAAGCGAAGGCTTCCGGCACCTCTCCTGGCAGCCTCGCAAATCTTCGGCAGGACCTCTAAAACCTTACCAGGCACAGCGAGCGGTGGAGGCAAGTCCCATACACCGGAAGAGCCGTAGCTGAAAAATATCGTCGTTCTTTTGCAGCACCGTACAAGCCCTTTGCTTTTGGGGGAGAGGGCCTTTCTGTTCTCTTCTTCTGCACACAGGGAAATGCCTTGACAGTGTTCGGCCTTTATACACTCGAGTGAGTGCAGCCTCCCCTCACCTGTTGAGAGGGTACTAGTGCAGCGCTCTCGAACATGACTGTCCTTTGAACACACCAAAAGAAACTTTCCATTCGAGGAGGGAACGCGCCGCATGGGAACTCTTTCTTCTCTGAGCCAAGTGGGTGCTGCTACTGCGCCTGTGTGTTTGGTGGTTCACTGGCACTCTGAGATGCTTTTGCCTCGCCATTGCGGGGCCCACGCTGTGCAGCTGACCTCACTTAGGGATTACAAGGGCCCGCATTCCTTTCCAGGGGAAGACAACGCTGCCCGGATCACCCTCAAGGTGTCACTTTCTTGGCACTGAGCTACCTTCCTCGAAAGCTGTGCATTGGTAGCCTGCTCCCCATGTGTTCCTTTTGTGACGGGACGCTCTTTGTGATGCTGGTCGAGACGGCCTCTGCTTCTCTGCTCTTGGAGAAGGCTGCTTTGCGGAGACGCTCAGCGTGGCCTGCGCCAAGTTCAACCTTCCGCTGCTCTGAACTAACGACTTACCTGCCCTCGCCCCTGGCGCAAAGTGCCTAGGCACAAGGGCACGCTCTGGCCCCGATGCCCACACTCAGTAGTCCAAAGCCTCCACAGGCTCCACGGGCGTCCTGCTTCCACTTACCCTCTGAACGCAGCTTGCTACGTGGCGGCGGCTGCAGCACTCCACAGGGTTTGGGGGCAGAACTCCTACCACTCTCCTAACCTAGGCAGTCAGTCCTCCGCCGGGCTTCCCGGAGCCTTGGCAGAGAGCACTGTCTGTGGCACACCTCTTTCTTCTTCCTTCACCCTTATCTCTATCTTCGCAGCTGGGGGCAACCGGCTTCTGCTGCTGTGGACGAGGCCTGCTTACTGCGTGGCAAACGCCAGAGAGAAATGAGTGCAGCTGTAGAGGACGAGTCCAAAGAGCTCTAGGACGTCACAGTCAACCAGTGGTCTTGCCACCGAGCTCAGAGATATCTTCCAGCCCAGGAAAGAATGCGCTGCTTTGGCGTTCTTTCCTAGGACAAGAAACGTTCGGTGACAGTGCGTCTGTCAGGCTCGTGCTGACCGCTGCAATCTCAGAGCCTTTCCCTGCCAATCATCTCCTTGCTTCTACTTTCTGGCAGCAAGCTCACTTAAGAAGTACCCTTACCTACCCGAGGATTTCACTAAGGGACTCTATTCGGTATGCCCGTCGCGTCTGCCAAGGCAACTGGGGCCAAAACGTTGCAGGGGCTGCTGGATCCAACTCTCTCTGCCTCCCCGGGAGCCTCCCGAGCCTATGGGCTGTTGG
This sequence comes from Eubalaena glacialis, assembly GCF_028564815.1. Lineage (NCBI taxonomy): Eukaryota > Metazoa > Chordata > Mammalia > Artiodactyla > Balaenidae > Eubalaena > Eubalaena glacialis. Next base: position 159,382,924 of record NC_083719.1, on the reverse strand, counting down.
AGAAGGTCTTCGTTATGGTCCAAGTCACTCCCCTGACGGGCAGAAAGTCTCACCGCTGCCAGTGAGGACTTTAGTTTGAGAGCTCACTCTGTTGAGAACGCGTTGGTGCAGCCCTCGTTTCTCCTGCGTACCAGACCCCTGCAAGTAACGGAGGCCTTTCAACGTTCAAACTCCTTCCTGGGGAAAACGCATACTTGTGGAGCGAGGAAGCCTAGGCAGGCTGCTTGCAGCCAGTTCACGCTCCTTTGGCTTCCGAAGCGAAGGCTTCCGGCACCTCTCCTGGCAGCCTCGCAAATCTTCGGCAGGACCTCTAAAACCTTACCAGGCACAGCGAGCGGTGGAGGCAAGTCCCATACACCGGAAGAGCCGTAGCTGAAAAATATCGTCGTTCTTTTGCAGCACCGTACAAGCCCTTTGCTTTTGGGGGAGAGGGCCTTTCTGTTCTCTTCTTCTGCACACAGGGAAATGCCTTGACAGTGTTCGGCCTTTATACACTCGAGTGAGTGCAGCCTCCCCTCACCTGTTGAGAGGGTACTAGTGCAGCGCTCTCGAACATGACTGTCCTTTGAACACACCAAAAGAAACTTTCCATTCGAGGAGGGAACGCGCCGCATGGGAACTCTTTCTTCTCTGAGCCAAGTGGGTGCTGCTACTGCGCCTGTGTGTTTGGTGGTTCACTGGCACTCTGAGATGCTTTTGCCTTGCCATTGCGGGGCCCACGCTGTGCAGCTGACCTCACTTAGGGATTACAAGGGCCCGCATTCCTTTCCAGGGGAAGACAACGCTGCCCGGATCACCCTCAAGGTGTCACTTTCTTGGCACTGAGCTACCTTCCTCGAAAGCTGTGCATTGGTAGCCTGCTCCCCATGTGTTCCTTTTGTGACGGGACGCTCTTTGTGATGCTGGTCGAGACGGCCTCTGCTTCTCTGCTCTTGGAGAAGGCTGCTTTGCGGAGACGCTCAGCGTGGCCTGCGCCAAGTTCAACCTTCCGCTGCTCTGAACTAACGACTTACCTGCCCTCGCCCCTGGCGCAAAGTGCCTAGGCACAAGGGCACGCTCTGGCCCCGATGCCCACACTCAGTAGTCCAAAGCCTCCACAGGCTCCACGGGCGTCCTGCTTCCACTTACCCTCTGAACGCAGCTTGCTACGTGGCGGCGGCTGCAGCACTCCACAGGGTTTGGGGGCAGAACTCCTACCACTCTCCTAACCTAGGCAGTCAGTCCTCCGCCGGGCTTCCCGGAGCCTTGGCAGAGAGCACTGTCTGTGGCACACCTCTTTCTTCTTCCTTCACCCTTATCTCTATCTTCGCAGCTGGGGGCAACCGGCTTCTGCTGCTGTGGACGAGGCCTGCTTACTGCGTGGCAAACGCCAGAGAGAAATGAGTGCAGCTGTAGAGGACGAGTCCAAAGAGCTCTAGGACGTCACAGTCAACCAGTGGTCTTGCCACCGAGCTCAGAGATATCTTCCAGCCCAGGAAAGAATGCGCTGCTTTGGCGTTCTTTCCTAGGACAAGAAACGTTCGGTGACAGTGCGTCTGTCAGGCTCGTGCTGACCGCTGCAATCTCAGAGCCTTTCCCTGCCAATCATCTCCTTGCTTCTACTTTCTGGCAGCAAGCTCACTTAAGAAGTACCCTTACCTACCCGAGGATTTCACTAAGGGACTCTATTCGGTATGCCCGTCGCGTCTGCCAAGGCAACTGGGGCCAAAACGTTGCAGGGGCTGCTGGATCCAACTCTCTCTGCCTCCCCGGGAGCCTCCCGAGCCTATGGGCTGTTGGAGAAGGTCTTCGTTATGGTCCAAGTCACTCCCCTGACGGGCAGAAAGTCTCACCGCTGCCAGTGAGGACTTTAGTTTGAGAGCTCACTCTGTTGAGAACGCGTTGGTGCAGCCCTCGTTTCTCCTGCGTACCAGACCCCTGCAAGTAACGGAGGCCTTTCAACGTTCAAACTCCTTCCTGGGGAAAACGCATACTTGTGGAGCGAGGAAGCCTAGGCAGGCTGCTTGCAGCCAGTTCACGCTCCTTTGGCTTCCGAAGCGAAGGCTTCCGGCACCTCTCCTGGCAGCCTCGCAAATCTTCGGCAGGACCTCTAAAACCTTACCAGGCACAGCGAGCGGTGGAGGCAAGTCCCATACACCGGAAGAGCCGTAGCTGAAAAATATCGTCGTTCTTTTGCAGCCACCATACAAGCCCTTTGCTTTTGGGGGAGAGGGCCTTTCTGTTCTCTTCTTCTGCACACAGGGAAATGCCTTGACAGTGTTCGGCCTTTATACACTCGAGTGAGTGCAGCCTCCCCTCACCTGTTGAGAGGGTACTAGTGCAGCGCTCTCGAACATGACTGTCCTTTGAACACACCAAAAGAAACTTTCCATTCGAGGAGGGAACGCGCCGCATGGGAACTCTTTCTTCTCTGAGCCAAGTGGGTGCTGCTACTGCGCCTGTGTGTTTGGTGGTTCACTGGCACTCTGAGATGTTTTTGCCTCGCCATTGCGGGGCCCACGCTGTGCAGCTGACCTCACTTAGGGATTACAAGGGCCCGCATTCCTTTCCAGGGGAAGACAACGCTGCCCGGATCACCCTCAAGGTGTCACTTTCTTGGCACTGAGCTACCTTCCTCGAAAGCTGTGCATTGGTAGCCTGCTCCCCATGTGTTCCTTTTGTGACGGGACGCTCTTTGTGATGCTGGTCGAGACGGCCTCTGCTTCTCTGCTCTTGGAGAAGGCTGCTTTGCGGAGACGCTCAGCGTGGCCTGCGCCAAGTTCAACCTTCCGCTGCTCTGAACTAACGACTTACCTGCCCTCGCCCCTGGCGCAAAGTGCCTAGGCACAAGGGCACGCTCTGGCCCCGATGCCCACACTCAGTAGTCCAAAGCCTCCACAGGCTCCACGGGCGTCCTGCTTCCACTTACCCTCTGAACGCAGCTTGCTACGTGGCGGCGGCTGCAGCACTCCACAGGGTTTGGGGGCAGAACTCCTACCACTCTCCTAACCTAGGCAGTCAGTCCTCCGCCGGGCTTCCCGGAGCCTTGGCAGAGAGCACTGTCTGTGGCACACCTCTTTCTTCTTCCTTCACCCTTATCTCTATCTTCGCAGCTGGGGGCAACCGGCTTCTGCTGCTGTGGACGAGGCCTGCTTACTGCGTGGCAAACGCCAGAGAGAAATGAGTGCAGCTGTAGAGGACGAGTCCAAAGAGCTCTAGGACGTCACAGTCAACCAGTGGTCTTGCCACCGAGCTCAGAGATATCTTCCAGCCCAGGAAAGAATGCGCTGCTTTGGCGTTCTTTCCTAGGACAAGAAACGTTCGGTGACAGTGCGTCTGTCAGGCTCGTGCTGACCGCTGCAATCTCAGAGCCTTTCCCTGCCAATCATCTCCTTGCTTCTACTTTCTGGCAGCAAGCTCACTTAAGAAGTACCCTTACCTACCCGAGGATTTCACTAAGGGACTCTATTCGGTATGCCCGTCGCGTCTGCCAAGGCAACTGGGGCCAAAACGTTGCAGGGGCTGCTGGATCCAACTCTCTCTGCCTCCCCGGGAGCCTCCCGAGCCTATGGGCTGTTGGAGAAGGTCTTCGTTATGGTCCAAGTCACTCCCCTGACGGGCAGAAAGTCTCACCGCTGCCAGTGAGGACTTTAGTTTGAGAGCTCACTCTGTTGAGAACGCGTTGGTGCAGCCCTCGTTTCTCCTGCGTACCAGACCCCTGCAAGTAACGGAGGCCTTTCAACGTTCAAACTCCTTCCTGGGGAAAACGCATACTTGTGGAGCGAGGAAGCCTAGGCAGGCTGCTTGCAGCCAGTTCACGCTCCTTTGGCTTCCGAAGCGAAGGCTTCCGGCACCTCTCCTGGCAGCCTCGCAAATCTTCGGCAGGACCTCTAAAACCTTACCAGGCACAGCGAGCGGTGGAGGCAAGTCCCATACACCGGAAGAGCCGTAGCTGAAAAATATCGTCGTTCTTTTGCAGCACCGTACAAGCCCTTTGCTTTTGGGGGAGAGGGCCTTTCTGTTCTCTTCTTCTGCACACAGGGAAATGCCTTGACAGTGTTCGGCCTTTATACACTCGAGTGAGTGCAGCCTCCCCTCACCTGTTGAGAGGGTACTAGTGCAGCGCTCTCGAACATGACTGTCCTTTGAACACACCAAAAGAAACTTTCCATTCGAGGAGGGAACGCGCCGCATGGGAACTCTTTCTTCTCTGAGCCAAGTGGGTGCTGCTACTGCGCCTGTGTGTTTGGTGGTTCACTGGCACTCTGAGATGCTTTTGCCTCGCCATTGCGGGGCCCACGCTGTGCAGCTGACCTCACTTAGGGATTACAAGGGCCCGCATTCCTTTCCAGGGGAAGACAACGCTGCCCGGATCACCCTCAAGGTGTCACTTTCTTGGCACTGAGCTACCTTCCTCGAAAGCTGTGCATTGGTAGCCTGCTCCCCATGTGTTCCTTTTGTGACGGGACGCTCTTTGTGATGCTGGTCGAGACGGCCTCTGCTTCTCTGCTCTTGGAGAAGGCTGCTTTGCGGAGACGCTCAGCGTGGCCTGCGCCAAGTTCAACCTTCCGCTGCTCTGAACTAACGACTTACCTGCCCTCGCCCCTGGCGCAAAGTGCCTAGGCACAAGGGCACGCTCTGGCCCCGATGCCCACACTCAGTAGTCCAAAGCCTCCACAGGCTCCACGGGCGTCCTGCTTCCACTTACCCTCTGAACGCAGCTTGCTACGTGGCGGCGGCTGCAGCACTCCACAGGGTTTGGGGGCAGAACTCCTACCACTCTCCTAACCTAGGCAGTCAGTCCTCCGCCGGGCTTCCCGGAGCCTTGGCAGAGAGCACTGTCTGTGGCACACCTCTTTCTTCTTCCTTCACCCTTATCTCTATCTTCGCAGCTGGGGGCAACCGGCTTCTGCTGCTGTGGACGAGGCCTGCTTACTGCGTGGCAAACGCCAGAGAGAAATGAGTGCAGCTGTAGAGGACGAGTCCAAAGAGCTCTAGGACGTCACAGTCAACCAGTGGTCTTGCCACCGAGCTCAGAGATATCTTCCAGCCCAGGAAAGAATGCGCTGCTTTGGCGTTCTTTCCTAGGACAAGAAACGTTCGGTGACAGTGCGTCTGTCAGGCTCGTGCTGACCGCTGCAATCTCAGAGCCTTTCCCTGCCAATCATCTCCTTGCTTCTACTTTCTGGCAGCAAGCTCACTTAAGAAGTACCCTTACCTACCCGAGGATTTCACTAAGGGACTCTATTCGGTATGCCCGTCGCGTCTGCCAAGGCAACTGGGGCCAAAACGTTGCAGGGGCTGCTGGATCCAACTCTCTCTGCCTCCCCGGGAGCCTCCCGAGCCTATGGGCTGTTGGAGAAGGTCTTCGTTATGGTCCAAGTCACTCCCCTGACGGGCAGAAAGTCTCACCGCTGCCAGTGAGGACTTTAGTTTGAGAGCTCACTCTGTTGAGAACGCGTTGGTGCAGCCCTCGTTTCTCCTGCGTACCAGACCCCTGCAAGTAACGGAGGCCTTTCAACGTTCAAACTCCTTCCTGGGGAAAACGCATACTTGTGGAGCGAGGAAGCCTAGGCAGGCTGCTTGCAGCCAGTTCACGCTCCTTTGGCTTCCGAAGCGAAGGCTTCCGGCACCTCTCCTGGCAGCCTCGCAAATCTTCGGCAGGACCTCTAAAACCTTACCAGGCACAGCGAGCGGTGGAGGCAAGTCCCATACACCGGAAGAGCCGTAGCTGAAAAATATCGTCGTTCTTTTGCAGCCACCGTACAAGCCCTTTGCTTTTGGGGGAGAGGGCCTTTCTGTTCTCTTCTTCTGCACACAGGGAAATGCCTTGACAGTGTTCGGCCTTTATACACTCGAGTGAGTGCAGCCTCCCCTCACCTGTTGAGAGGGTACTAGTGCAGCGCTCTCGAACATGACTGTCCTTTGAACACACCAAAAGAAACTTTCCATTCGAGGAGGGAACGCGCCGCATGGGAACTCTTTCTTCTCTGAGCCAAGTGGGTGCTGCTACTGCGCCTGTGTGTTTGGTGGTTCACTGGCACTCTGAGATGTTTTTGCCTCGCCATTGCGGGGCCCACGCTGTGCAGCTGACCTCACTTAGGGATTACAAGGGCCCGCATTCCTTTCCAGGGGAAGACAACGCTGCCCGGATCACCCTCAAGGTGTCACTTTCTTGGCACTGAGCTACCTTCCTCGAAAGCTGTGCATTGGTAGCCTGCTCCCCATGTGTTCCTTTTGTGACGGGACGCTCTTTGTGATGCTGGTCGAGACGGCCTCTGCTTCTCTGCTCTTGGAGAAGGCTGCTTTGCGGAGACGCTCAGCGTGGCCTGCGCCAAGTTCAACCTTCCGCTGCTCTGAACTAACGACTTACCTGCCCTCGCCCCTGGCGCAAAGTGCCTAGGCACAAGGGCACGCTCTGGCCCCGATGCCCACACTCAGTAGTCCAAAGCCTCCACAGGCTCCACGGGCGTCCTGCTTCCACTTACCCTCTGAACGCAGCTTGCTACGTGGCGGCGGCTGCAGCACTCCACAGGGTTTGGGGGCAGAACTCCTACCACTCTCCTAACCTAGGCAGTCAGTCCTCCGCCGGGCTTCCCGGAGCCTTGGCAGAGAGCACTGTCTGTGGCACACCTCTTTCTTCTTCCTTCACCCTTATCTCTATCTTCGCAGCTGGGGGCAACCGGCTTCTGCTGCTGTGGACGAGGCCTGCTTACTGCGTGGCAAACGCCAGAGAGAAATGAGTGCAGCTGTAGAGGACGAGTCCAAAGAGCTCTAGGACGTCACAGTCAACCAGTGGTCTTGCCACCGAGCTCAGAGATATCTTCCAGCCCAGGAAAGAATGCGCTGCTTTGGCGTTCTTTCCTAGGACAAGAAACGTTCGGTGACAGTGCGTCTGTCAGGCTCGTGCTGACCGCTGCAATCTCAGAGCCTTTCCCTGCCAATCATCTCCTTGCTTCTACTTTCTGGCAGCAAGCTCACTTAAGAAGTACCCTTACCTACCCGAGGATTTCACTAAGGGACTCTATTCGGTATGCCCGTCGCGTCTGCCAAGGCAACTGGGGCCAAAACGTTGCAGGGGCTGCTGGATCCAACTCTCTCTGCCTCCCCGGGAGCCTCCCGAGCCTATGGGCTGTTGGAGAAGGTCTTCGTTATGGTCCAAGTCACTCCCCTGACGGGCAGAAAGTCTCACCGCTGCCAGTGAGGACTTTAGTTTGAGAGCTCACTCTGTTGAGAACGCGTTGGTGCAGCCCTCGTTTCTCCTGCGTACCAGACCCCTGCAAGTAACGGAGGCCTTTCAACGTTCAAACTCCTTCCTGGGGAAAACGCATACTTGTGGAGCGAGGAAGCCTAGGCAGGCTGCTTGCAGCCAGTTCACGCTCCTTTGGCTTCCGAAGCGAAGGCTTCCGGCACCTCTCCTGGCAGCCTCGCAAATCTTCGGCAGGACCTCTAAAACCTTACCAGGCACAGCGAGCGGTGGAGGCAAGTCCCATACACCGGAAGAGCCGTAGCTGAAAAATATCGTCGTTCTTTTGCAGCCACCGTACAAGCCCTTTGCTTTTGGGGGAGAGGGCCTTTCTGTTCTCTTCTTCTGCACACAGGGAAATGCCTTGACAGTGTTCGGCCTTTATACACTCGAGTGAGTGCAGCCTCCCCTCACCTGTTGAGAGGGTACTAGTGCAGCGCTCTCGAACATGACTGTCCTTTGAACACACCAAAAGAAACTTTCCATTCGAGGAGGGAACGCGCCGCATGGGAACTCTTTCTTCTCTGAGCCAAGTGGGTGCTGCTACTGCGCCTGTGTGTTTGGTGGTTCACTGGCACTCTGAGATGTTTTTGCCTCGCCATTGCGGGGCCCACGCTGTGCAGCTGACCTCACTTAGGGATTACAAGGGCCCGCATTCCTTTCCAGGGGAAGACAACGCTGCCCGGATCACCCTCAAGGTGTCACTTTCTTGGCACTGAGCTACCTTCCTCGAAAGCTGTGCATTGGTAGCCTGCTCCCCATGTGTTCCTTTTGTGACGGGACGCTCTTTGTGATGCTGGTCGAGACGGCCTCTGCTTCTCTGCTCTTGGAGAAGGCTGCTTTGCGGAGACGCTCAGCGTGGCCTGCGCCAAGTTCAACCTTCCGCTGCTCTGAACTAACGACTTACCTGCCCTCGCCCCTGGCGCAAAGTGCCTAGGCACAAGGGCACGCTCTGGCCCCGATGCCCACACTCAGTAGTCCAAAGCCTCCACAGGCTCCACGGGCGTCCTGCTTCCACTTACCCTCTGAACGCAGCTTGCTACGTGGCGGCGGCTGCAGCACTCCACAGGGTTTGGGGGCAGAACTCCTACCACTCTCCTAACCTAGGCAGTCAGTCCTCCGCCGGGCTTCCCGGAGCCTTGGCAGAGAGCACTGTCTGTGGCACACCTCTTTCTTCTTCCTTCACCCTTATCTCTATCTTCGCAGCTGGGGGCAACCGGCTTCTGCTGCTGTGGACGAGGCCTGCTTACTGCGTGGCAAACGCCAGAGAGAAATGAGTGCAGCTGTAGAGGACGAGTCCAAAGAGCTCTAGGACGTCACAGTCAACCAGTGGTCTTGCCACCGAGCTCAGAGATATCTTCCAGCCCAGGAAAGAATGCGCTGCTTTGGCGTTCTTTCCTAGGACAAGAAACGTTCGGTGACAGTGCGTCTGTCAGGCTCGTGCTGACCGCTGCAATCTCAGAGCCTTTCCCTGCCAATCATCTCCTTGCTTCTACTTTCTGGCAGCAAGCTCACTTAAGAAGTACCCTTACCTACCCGAGGATTTCACTAAGGGACTCTATTCGGTATGCCCGTCGCGTCTGCCAAGGCAACTGGGGCCAAAACGTTGCAGGGGCTGCTGGATCCAACTCTCTCTGCCTCCCCGGGAGCCTCCCGAGCCTATGGGCTGTTGGAGAAGGTCTTCGTTATGGTCCAAGTCACTCCCCTGACGGGCAGAAAGTCTCACCGCTGCCAGTGAGGACTTTAGTTTGAGAGCTCACTCTGTTGAGAACGCGTTGGTGCAGCCCTCGTTTCTCCTGCGTACCAGACCCCTGCAAGTAACGGAGGCCTTTCAACGTTCAAACTCCTTCCTGGGGAAAACGCATACTTGTGGAGCGAGGAAGCCTAGGCAGGCTGCTTGCAGCCAGTTCACGCTCCTTTGGCTTCCGAAGCGAAGGCTTCCGGCACCTCTCCTGGCAGCCTCGCAAATCTTCGGCAGGACCTCTAAAACCTTACCAGGCACAGCGAGCGGTGGAGGCAAGTCCCATACACCGGAAGAGCCGTAGCTGAAAAATATCGTCGTTCTTTTGCAGCACCGTACAAGCCCTTTGCTTTTGGGGGAGAGGGCCTTTCTGTTCTCTTCTTCTGCACACAGGGAAATGCCTTGACAGTGTTCGGCCTTTATACACTCGAGTGAGTGCAGCTTCCCCTCACCTGTTGAGAGGGTACTAGTGCAGCGCTCTCGAACATGACTGTCCTTTGAACACACCAAAAGAAACTTTCCATTCGAGGAGGGAACGCGCCGCATGGGAACTCTTTCTTCTCTGAGCCAAGTGGGTGCTGCTACTGCGCCTGTGTGTTTGGTGGTTCACTGGCACTCTGAGATGTTTTTGCCTCGCCATTGCGGGGCCCACGCTGTGCAGCTGACCTCACTTAGGGATTACAAGGGCCCGCATTCCTTTCCAGGGGAAGACAACGCTGCCCGGATCACCCTCAAGGTGTCACTTTCTTGGCACTGAGCTACCTTCCTCGAAAGCTGTGCATTGGTAGCCTGCTCCCCATGTGTTCCTTTTGTGACGGGACGCTCTTTGTGATGCTGGTCGAGACGGCCTCTGCTTCTCTGCTCTTGGAGAAGGCTGCTTTGCGGAGACGCTCAGCGTGGCCTGCGCCAAGTTCAACCTTCCGCTGCTCTGAACTAACGACTTACCTGCCCTCGCCCCTGGCGCAAAGTGCCTAGGCACAAGGGCACGCTCTGGCCCCGATGCCCACACTCAGTAGTCCAAAGCCTCCACAGGCTCCACGGGCGTCCTGCTTCCACTTACCCTCTGAACGCAGCTTGCTACGTGGCGGCGGCTGCAGCACTCCACAGGGTTTGGGGGCAGAACTCCTACCACTCTCCTAACCTAGGCAGTCAGTCCTCCGCCGGGCTTCCCGGAGCCTTGGCAGAGAGCACTGTCTGTGGCACACCTCTTTCTTCTTCCTTCACCCTTATCTCTATCTTCGCAGCTGGGGGCAACCGGCTTCTGCTGCTGTGGACGAGGCCTGCTTACTGCGTGGCAAACGCCAGAGAGAAATGAGTGCAGCTGTAGAGGACGAGTCCAAAGAGCTCTAGGACGTCACAGTCAACCAGTGGTCTTGCCACCGAGCTCAGAGATATCTTCCAGCCCAGGAAAGAATGCGCTGCTTTGGCGTTCTTTCCTAGGACAAGAAACGTTCGGTGACAGTGCGTCTGTCAGGCTCGTGCTGACCGCTGCAATCTCAGAGCCTTTCCCTGCCAATCATCTCCTTGCTTCTACTTTCTGGCAGCAAGCTCACTTAAGAAGTACCCTTACCTACCCGAGGATTTCACTAAGGGACTCTATTCGGTATGCCCGTCGCGTCTGCCAAGGCAACTGGGGCCAAAACGTTGCAGGGGCTGCTGGATCCAACTCTCTCTGCCTCCCCGGGAGCCTCCCGAGCCTATGGGCTGTTGGAGAAGGTCTTCGTTATGGTCCAAGTCACTCCCCTGACGGGCAGAAAGTCTCACCGCTGCCAGTGAGGACTTTAGTTTGAGAGCTCACTCTGTTGAGAACGCGTTGGTGCAGCCCTCGTTTCTCCTGCGTACCAGACCCCTGCAAGTAACGGAGGCCTTTCAACGTTCAAACTCCTTCCTGGGGAAAACGCATACTTGTGGAGCGAGGAAGCCTAGGCAGGCTGCTTGCAGCCAGTTCACGCTCCTTTGGCTTCCGAAGCGAAGGCTTCCGGCACCTCTCCTGGCAGCCTCGCAAATCTTCGGCAGGACCTCTAAAACCTTACCAGGCACAGCGAGCGGTGGAGGCAAGTCCCATACACCGGAAGAGCCGTAGCTGAAAAATATCGTCGTTCTTTGGCAGCACCGTACAAGCCCTTTGCTTTTGGGGGAGAGGGCCTTTCTGTTCTCTTCTTCTGCACACAGGGAAATGCCTTGACAGTGTTCGGCCTTTATACACTCGAGTGAGTGCAGCCTCCCCTCACCTGTTGAGAGGGTACTAGTGCAGCGCTCTCGAACATGACTGTCCTTTGAACACACCAAAAGAAACTTTCCATTCGAGGAGGGAACGCGCCGCATGGGAACTCTTTCTTCTCTGAGCCAAGTGGGTGCTGCTACTGCGCCTGTGTGTTTGGTGGTTCACTGGCACTCTGAGATGTTTTTGCCTCGCCATTGCGGGGCCCACGCTGTGCAGCTGACCTCACTTAGGGATTACAAGGGCCCGCATTCCTTTCCAGGGGAAGACAACGCTGCCCGGATCACCCTCAAGGTGTCACTTTCTTGGCACTGAGCTACCTTCCTCGAAAGCTGTGCATTGGTAGCCTGCTCCCCATGTGTTCCTTTTGTGACGGGACGCTCTTTGTGATGCTGGTCGAGACGGCCTCTGCTTCTCTGCTCTTGGAGAAGGCTGCTTTGCGGAGACGCTCAGCGTGGCCTGCGCCAAGTTCAACCTTCCGCTGCTCTGAACTAACGACTTACCTGCCCTCGCCCCTGGCGCAAAGTGCCTAGGCACAAGGGCACGCTCTGGCCCCGATGCCCACACTCAGTAGTCCAAAGCCTCCACAGGCTCCACGGGCGTCCTGCTTCCACTTACCCTCTGAACGCAGCTTGCTACGTGGCGGCGGCTGCAGCACTCCACAGGGTTTGGGGGCAGAACTCCTACCACTCTCCTAACCTAGGCAGTCAGTCCTCCGCCGGGCTTCCCGGAGCCTTGGCAGAGAGCACTGTCTGTGGCACACCTCTTTCTTCTTCCTTCACCCTTATCTCTATCTTCGCAGCTGGGGGCAACCGGCTTCTGCTGCTGTGGACGAGGCCTGCTTACTGCGTGGCAAACGCCAGAGAGAAATGAGTGCAGCTGTAGAGGACGAGTCCAAAGAGCTCTAGGACGTCACAGTCAACCAGTGGTCTTGCCACCGAGCTCAGAGATATCTTCCAGCCCAGGAAAGAATGCGCTGCTTTGGCGTTCTTTCCTAGGACAAGAAACGTTCGGTGACAGTGCGTCTGTCAGGCTCGTGCTGACCGCTGCAATCTCAGAGCCTTTCCCTGCCAATCATCTCCTTGCTTCTACTTTCTGGCAGCAAGCTCACTTAAGAAGTACCCTTACCTACCCGAGGATTTCACTAAGGGACTCTATTCGGTATGCCCGTCGCGTCTGCCAAGGCAACTGGGGCCAAAACGTTGCAGGGGCTGCTGGATCCAACTCTCTCTGCCTCCCCGGGAGCCTCCCGAGCCTATGGGCTGTTGGAGAAGGTCTTCGTTATGGTCCAAGTCACTCCCCTGACGGGCAGAAAGTCTCACCGCTGCCAGTGAGGACTTTAGTTTGAGAGCTCACTCTGTTGAGAACGCGTTGGTGCAGCCCTCGTTTCTCCTGCGTACCAGACCCCTGCAAGTAACGGAGGCCTTTCAACGTTCAAACTCCTTCCTGGGGAAAACGCATACTTGTGGAGCGAGGAAGCCTAGGCAGGCTGCTTGCAGCCAGTTCACGCTCCTTTGGCTTCCGAAGCGAAGGCTTCCGGCACCTCTCCTGGCAGCCTCGCAAATCTTCGGCAGGACCTCTAAAACCTTACCAGGCACAGCGAGCGGTGGAGGCAAGTCCCATACACCGGAAGAGCCGTAGCTGAAAAATATCGTCGTTCTTTGGCAGCACCGTACAAGCCCTTTGCTTTTGGGGGAGAGGGCCTTTCTGTTCTCTTCTTCTGCACACAGGGAAATGCCTTGACAGTGTTCGGCCTTTATACACTCGAGTGAGTGCAGCCTCCCCTCACCTGTTGAGAGGGTACTAGTGCAGCGCTCTCGAACATGACTGTCCTTTGAACACACCAAAAGAAACTTTCCATTCGAGGAGGGAACGCGCCGCATGGGAACTCTTTCTTCTCTGAGCCAAGTGGGTGCTGCTACTGCGCCTGTGTGTTTGGTGGTTCACTGGCACTCTGAGATGTTTTTGCCTCGCCATTGCGGGGCCCACGCTGTGCAGCTGACCTCACTTAGGGATTACAAGGGCCCGCATTCCTTTCCAGGGGAAGACAACGCTGCCCGGATCACCCTCAAGGTGTCACTTTCTTGGCACTGAGCTACCTTCCTCGAAAGCTGTGCATTGGTAGCCTGCTCCCCATGTGTTCCTTTTGTGACGGGACGCTCTTTGTGATGCTGGTCGAGACGGCCTCTGCTTCTCTGCTCTTGGAGAAGGCTGCTTTGCGGAGACGCTCAGCGTGGCCTGCGCCAAGTTCAACCTTCCGCTGCTCTGAACTAACGACTTACCTGCCCTCGCCCCTGGCGCAAAGTGCCTAGGCACAAGGGCACGCTCTGGCCCCGATGCCCACACTCAGTAGTCCAAAGCCTCCACAGGCTCCACGGGCGTCCTGCTTCCACTTACCCTCTGAACGCAGCTTGCTACGTGGCGGCGGCTGCAGCACTCCACAGGGTTTGGGGGCAGAACTCCTACCACTCTCCTAACCTAGGCAGTCAGTCCTCCGCCGGGCTTCCCGGAGCCTTGGCAGAGAGCACTGTCTGTGGCACACCTCTTTCTTCTTCCTTCACCCTTATCTCTATCTTCGCAGCTGGGGGCAACCGGCTTCTGCTGCTGTGGACGAGGCCTGCTTACTGCGTGGCAAACGCCAGAGAGAAATGAGTGCAGCTGTAGAGGACGAGTCCAAAGAGCTCTAGGACGTCACAGTCAACCAGTGGTCTTGCCACCGAGCTCAGAGATATCTTCCAGCCCAGGAAAGAATGCGCTGCTTTGGCGTTCTTTCCTAGGACAAGAAACGTTCGGTGACAGTGCGTCTGTCAGGCTCGTGCTGACCGCTGCAATCTCAGAGCCTTTCCCTGCCAATCATCTCCTTGCTTCTACTTTCTGGCAGCAAGCTCACTTAAGAAGTACCCTTACCTACCCGAGGATTTCACTAAGGGACTCTATTCGGTATGCCCGTCGCGTCTGCCAAGGCAACTGGGGCCAAAACGTTGCAGGGGCTGCTGGATCCAACTCTCTCTGCCTCCCCGGGAGCCTCCCGAGCCTATGGGCTGTTGGAGAAGGTCTTCGTTATGGTCCAAGTCACTCCCCTGACGGGCAGAAAGTCTCACCGCTGCCAGTGAGGACTTTAGTTTGAGAGCTCACTCTGTTGAGAACGCGTTGGTGCAGCCCTCGTTTCTCCTGCGTACCAGACCCCTGCAAGTAACGGAGGCCTTTCAACGTTCAAACTCCTTCCTGGGGAAAACGCATACTTGTGGAGCGAGGAAGCCTAGGCAGGCTGCTTGCAGCCAGTTCACGCTCCTTTGGCTTCCGAAGCGAAGGCTTCCGGCACCTCTCCTGGCAGCCTCGCAAATCTTCGGCAGGACCTCTAAAACCTTACCAGGCACAGCGAGCGGTGGAGGCAAGTCCCATACACCGGAAGAGCCGTAGCTGAAAAATATCGTCGTTCTTTTGCAGCACCGTACAAGCCCTTTGCTTTTGGGGGAGAGGGCCTTTCTGTTCTCTTCTTCTGCACACAGGGAAATGCCTTGACAGTGTTCGGCCTTTATACACTCGAGTGAGTGCAGCCTCCCCTCACCTGTTGAGAGGGTACTAGTGCAGCGCTCTCGAACATGACTGTCCTTTGAACACACCAAAAGAAACTTTCCATTCGAGGAGGGAACGCGCCGCATGGGAACTCTTTCTTCTCTGAGCCAAGTGGGTGCTGCTACTGCGCCTGTGTGTTTGGTGGTTCACTGGCACTCTGAGATGCTTTTGCCTCGCCATTGCGGGGCCCACGCTGTGCAGCTGACCTCACTTAGGGATTACAAGGGCCCGCATTCCTTTCCAGGGGAAGACAACGCTGCCCGGATCACCCTCAAGGTGTCACTTTCTTGGCACTGAGCTACCTTCCTCGAAAGCTGTGCATTGGTAGCCTGCTCCCCATGTGTTCCTTTTGTGACGGGACGCTCTTTGTGATGCTGGTCGAGACGGCCTCTGCTTCTCTGCTCTTGGAGAAGGCTGCTTTGCGGAGACGCTCAGCGTGGCCTGCGCCAAGTTCAACCTTCCGCTGCTCTGAACTAACGACTTACCTGCCCTCGCCCCTGGCGCAAAGTGCCTAGGCACAAGGGCACGCTCTGGCCCCGATGCCCACACTCAGTAGTCCAAAGCCTCCACAGGCTCCACGGGCGTCCTGCTTCCACTTACCCTCTGAACGCAGCTTGCTACGTGGCGGCGGCTGCAGCACTCCACAGGGTTTGGGGGCAGAACTCCTACCACTCTCCTAACCTAGGCAGTCAGTCCTCCGCCGGGCTTCCCGGAGCCTTGGCAGAGAGCACTGTCTGTGGCACACCTCTTTCTTCTTCCTTCACCCTTATCTCTATCTTCGCAGCTGGGGGCAACCGGCTTCTGCTGCTGTGGACGAGGCCTGCTTACTGCGTGGCAAACGCCAGAGAGAAATGAGTGCAGCTGTAGAGGACGAGTCCAAAGAGCTCTAGGACGTCACAGTCAACCAGTGGTCTTGCCACCGAGCTCAGAGATATCTTCCAGCCCAGGAAAGAATGCGCTGCTTTGGCGTTCTTTCCTAGGACAAGAAACGTTCGGTGACAGTGCGTCTGTCAGGCTCGTGCTGACCGCTGCAATCTCAGAGCCTTTCCCTGCCAATCATCTCCTTGCTTCTACTTTCTGGCAGCAAGCTCACTTAAGAAGTACCCTTACCTACCCGAGGATTTCACTAAGGGACTCTATTCGGTATGCCCGTCGCGTCTGCCAAGGCAACTGGGGCCAAAACGTTGCAGGGGCTGCTGGATCCAACTCTCTCTGCCTCCCCGGGAGCCTCCCGAGCCTATGGGCTGTTGGAGAAGGTCTTCGTTATGGTCCAAGTCACTCCCCTGACGGGCAGAAAGTCTCACCGCTGCCAGTGAGGACTTTAGTTTGAGAGCTCACTCTGTTGAGAACGCGTTGGTGCAGCCCTCGTTTCTCCTGCGTACCAGACCCCTGCAAGTAACGGAGGCCTTTCAACGTTCAAACTCCTTCCTGGGGAAAACGCATACTTGTGGAGCGAGGAAGCCTAGGCAGGCTGCTTGCAGCCAGTTCACGCTCCTTTGGCTTCCGAAGCGAAGGCTTCCGGCACCTCTCCTGGCAGCCTCGCAAATCTTCGGCAGGACCTCTAAAACCTTACCAGGCACAGCGAGCGGTGGAGGCAAGTCCCATACACCGGAAGAGCCGTAGCTGAAAAATATCGTCGTTCTTTTGCAGCACCGTACAAGCCCTTTGCTTTTGGGGGAGAGGGCCTTTCTGTTCTCTTCTTCTGCACACAGGGAAATGCCTTGACAGTGTTCGGCCTTTATACACTCGAGTGAGTGCAGCCTCCCCTCACCTGTTGAGAGGGTACTAGTGCAGCGCTCTCGAACATGACTGTCCTTTGAACACACCAAAAGAAACTTTCCATTCGAGGAGGGAACGCGCCGCATGGGAACTCTTTCTTCTCTGAGCCAAGTGGGTGCTGCTACTGCGCCTGTGTGTTTGGTGGTTCACTGGCACTCTGAGATGCTTTTGCCTCGCCATTGCGGGGCCCACGCTGTGCAGCTGACCTCACTTAGGGATTACAAGGGCCCGCATTCCTTTCCAGGGGAAGACAACGCTGCCCGGATCACCCTCAAGGTGTCACTTTCTTGGCACTGAGCTACCTTCCTCGAAAGCTGTGCATTGGTAGCCTGCTCCCCATGTGTTCCTTTTGTGACGGGACGCTCTTTGTGATGCTGGTCGAGACGGCCTCTGCTTCTCTGCTCTTGGAGAAGGCTGCTTTGCGGAGACGCTCAGCGTGGCCTGCGCCAAGTTCAACCTTCCGCTGCTCTGAACTAACGACTTACCTGCCCTCGCCCCTGGCGCAAAGTGCCTAGGCACAAGGGCACGCTCTGGCCCCGATGCCCACACTCAGTAGTCCAAAGCCTCCACAGGCTCCACGGGCGTCCTGCTTCCACTTACCCTCTGAACGCAGCTTGCTACGTGGCGGCGGCTGCAGCACTCCACAGGGTTTGGGGGCAGAACTCCTACCACTCTCCTAACCTAGGCAGTCAGTCCTCCGCCGGGCTTCCCGGAGCCTTGGCAGAGAGCACTGTCTGTGGCACACCTCTTTCTTCTTCCTTCACCCTTATCTCTATCTTCGCAGCTGGGGGCAACCGGCTTCTGCTGCTGTGGACGAGGCCTGCTTACTGCGTGGCAAACGCCAGAGAGAAATGAGTGCAGCTGTAGAGGACGAGTCCAAAGAGCTCTAGGACGTCACAGTCAACCAGTGGTCTTGCCACCGAGCTCAGAGATATCTTCCAGCCCAGGAAAGAATGCGCTGCTTTGGCGTTCTTTCCTAGGACAAGAAACGTTCGGTGACAGTGCGTCTGTCAGGCTCGTGCTGACCGCTGCAATCTCAGAGCCTTTCCCTGCCAATCATCTCCTTGCTTCTACTTTCTGGCAGCAAGCTCACTTAAGAAGTACCCTTACCTACCCGAGGATTTCACTAAGGGACTCTATTCGGTATGCCCGTCGCGTCTGCCAAGGCAACTGGGGCCAAAACGTTGCAGGGGCTGCTGGATCCAACTCTCTCTGCCTCCCCGGGAGCCTCCCGAGCCTATGGGCTGTTGGAGAAGGTCTTCGTTATGGTCCAAGTCACTCCCCTGACGGGCAGAAAGTCTCACCGCTGCCAGTGAGGACTTTAGTTTGAGAGCTCACTCTGTTGAGAACGCGTTGGTGCAGCCCTCGTTTCTCCTGCGTACCAGACCCCTGCAAGTAACGGAGGCCTTTCAACGTTCAAACTCCTTCCTGGGGAAAACGCATACTTGTGGAGCGAGGAAGCCTAGGCAGGCTGCTTGCAGCCAGTTCACGCTCCTTTGGCTTCCGAAGCGAAGGCTTCCGGCACCTCTCCTGGCAGCCTCGCAAATCTTCGGCAGGACCTCTAAAACCTTACCAGGCACAGCGAGCGGTGGAGGCAAGTCCCATACACCGGAAGAGCCGTAGCTGAAAAATATCGTCGTTCTTTTGCAGCCACCGTACAAGCCCTTTGCTTTTGGGGGAGAGGGCCTTTCTGTTCTCTTCTTCTGCACACAGGGAAATGCCTTGACAGTGTTCGGCCTTTATACACTCGAGTGAGTGCAGCCTCCCCTCACCTGTTGAGAGGGTACTAGTGCAGCGCTCTCGAACATGACTGTCCTTTGAACACACCAAAAGAAACTTTCCATTCGAGGAGGGAACGCGCCGCATGGGAACTCTTTCTTCTCTGAGCCAAGTGGGTGCTGCTACTGCGCCTGTGTGTTTGGTGGTTCACTGGCACTCTGAGATGTTTTTGCCTCGCCATTGCGGGGCCCACGCTGTGCAGCTGACCTCACTTAGGGATTACAAGGGCCCGCATTCCTTTCCAGGGGAAGACAACGCTGCCCGGATCACCCTCAAGGTGTCACTTTCTTGGCACTGAGCTACCTTCCTCGAAAGCTGTGCATTGGTAGCCTGCTCCCCATGTGTTCCTTTTGTGACGGGACGCTCTTTGTGATGCTGGTCGAGACGGCCTCTGCTTCTCTGCTCTTGGAGAAGGCTGCTTTGCGGAGACGCTCAGCGTGGCCTGCGCCAAGTTCAACCTTCCGCTGCTCTGAACTAACGACTTACCTGCCCTCGCCCCTGGCGCAAAGTGCCTAGGCACAAGGGCACGCTCTGGCCCCGATGCCCACACTCAGTAGTCCAAAGCCTCCACAGGCTCCACGGGCGTCCTGCTTCCACTTACCCTCTGAACGCAGCTTGCTACGTGGCGGCGGCTGCAGCACTCCACAGGGTTTGGGGGCAGAACTCCTACCACTCTCCTAACCTAGGCAGTCAGTCCTCCGCCGGGCTTCCCGGAGCCTTGGCAGAGAGCACTGTCTGTGGCACACCTCTTTCTTCTTCCTTCACCCTTATCTCTATCTTCGCAGCTGGGGGCAACCGGCTTCTGCTGCTGTGGACGAGGCCTGCTTACTGCGTGGCAAACGCCAGAGAGAAATGAGTGCAGCTGTAGAGGACGAGTCCAAAGAGCTCTAGGACGTCACAGTCAACCAGTGGTCTTGCCACCGAGCTCAGAGATATCTTCCAGCCCAGGAAAGAATGCGCTGCTTTGGCGTTCTTTCCTAGGACAAGAAACGTTCGGTGACAGTGCGTCTGTCAGGCTCGTGCTGACCGCTGCAATCTCAGAGC